>NC_000077.6:17018750-18357500 GCF_000001635.26 Mus musculus | reverse complement strand
TCACGCACTGGAGGAAAGAAATGAAGCCATTAGACTGAGGCAGGAGAACAGGCTATAAATCAAGCCATTTCCAATAAGCTGCCGTAATGGCCATCCATCATTGCCAGGCCGGCACACAGCAGACCATGGAGACACGGGAACTGCTAAAGCTGAGACATAAACAATAATAATTCGGGCTTGATGCTCAGCCCTTCAGGTAATTTAGGGACATTTGCTTTTCTTTTGTTTGTCAGAGTTGATATTTAAACCTTAAGATGTAATAAATAGAAGCTAGGGGACACACTAGTATAGTTACAAGCATTGCTTCCCGGATGTGATTCAAGGAAAAATAAAAAAGTTGAGTTATAAAAATAGCCACTATTTCTGGAATAAAAAAAGCAAACAACAAACAAACACAAAAGATAGACCCCTGTCCTTCCTCCTAATCAAAACACAAACTGAATATCCCATTTCATGGAATGATTGAGAGATGCTTTTGGAATGGCTTGGTAGGGCTCCTGCCTTGGAGAATAATGACAATTTGTTTTTTGAGTAAAATATAGCAATAATACTGAATTGTGATGGATGGACACACACACACATTTGAATGAAAGAAAATGAGACAAATGATTCAAATTTGCACTTGTAAGCAGATTCCTTGTGGGTCACCGCTATCATATACAGACAGACGTTCTTCCTCTCCGTATCATAATGAATACTTGTTTATTACCTTATGACGAAGGCTTCACAAAAATGTGGTTCACATTTGAAGGCTAGGCAAGGCTATTCACTTTGACATTGATGCAGAGTTGGGAATGGAGTCCCGGAAAAAGTTGGGATTCTAGTGTGTCTGATTTTCTTCTGAAACTCATTCAAAAGATTTCTTTGGCTATCTTCAGAGCTGAATCAGTCTTCCTGGACTTTTGATTGCACAACGCTTAGACACCACTGTTTTAACTTGGCTAGGTAAAAATTTCAATTTATCTTTCTTATATGATGTCCTCCACTGTGAATAATAATCCTAGTTTTCAAATATATATTTCATATCATTAAAAGCAGCTAAAGGGGCCAGGTGGCCTTAGAATTCCCAAGATGACATTGATGCTCTTAGTACTATTTCAAACTGCTTAGTGCTATAGGAGAGTGAACTTGTCTGCTACAAAAACCAAGTTCAATTAATCATAATTGAGAAACACATTGTGATGACCACAGGATGTTCTAAAGAACAAGTCTTGGAACCTTGTGATGGGATTGCAAGTCTCTTTTCAAGTCGGTCACTGTTTTTTTGACCCTTCAAATGCATGAAAGCTAATAGAGTGCTATGTAGTATCAACATGCAAATCCAGAGGACGAAGCACACAAACACTACAGCCACTGAGAGGAAATACACATTTACAATTACACTAATTCTCAAAATATTGAAATCTCATATAGCCAGTAAAAAGAACTTAGTCTATCTTATGTTCTCTTAGTGCTAAATGTATACAAAGATATCTGTGCTTTGTTAAATTGTTGACCTCAAAATAGAATGCTTCGATTATGTTTTAAGAAGAGAATAAGGTGAGACACTCTGCTCTACAGCAGATCAATGTGGGCAATAACTATTTTTCTTCCTGGTTGAAAAATTGGACTGCCGATTGTGTTTGCGATCTGATGAAAACAGCTGAAGAAGCTGCGACGCTTAGTCAGATACCTTTAAGGAGGAGACATAGTTTGATTGTGGGTAAGGTCAGGACATTTATTTAGAATGAGTCCATCTTACTTACAATGTTTAAAGAAAAGATTTTGACGTGGGATCTCAAGTTGGATGCCCCCATTTTGTGTGGCATCTTATCAAATTTATTCCCTCAGTTTCATGAGAGAGTCTAACTAGGTTTGTCCCTGACTTCTCAAGGAGTTGGTATAAAATTTTCATGGTCTGTCTAAATATTCCCTTAATTAAGCATCCAAGGAATTTTTAATACAAATGTAATAGATTTGTTTTCTCACAAGCTACTATTTAAACAGCCATTTGTGATAAATATTTATAAGTGTTTATAAATAAAATATTAATTGCCTAAAATGGCATTTTAATGTGGCACTCGCTACCAGTGAAATGCCGCAAGTGTGACGCTACCTCATGAAAAGTTCTGGAACATCTGGCCCTACACCAGCACCACCGTGGAGGCTTCTGGGACAAGAATAGCTGTGGCATCTTCTCAGAGCTTCTTTTGGACAGAGGTACCTCTGTTCCAGATGTTAGGATTCTTAGAAGTGCCACACCTCCAAGAACATAGCCATCCACTTCCTTTTCCTAGATTGAACAGAGGACACCCAGGTTCTTCCTTGTACTTTCAGGGGAGAGGACTCCACCTTTCTGTCGTTGTTGCTTTCTCTCTGGCCTCGGGATGTGAGACTTTTCAGAAAGGGAAGCACAGAGACTTGACTGTGATCCAAGCTCTCATTGCTGGTTCAACTTGTTCTATGCCAAGGCCAAATTAGATTACAGAACACTAGATAAGGAGACAGGAAGAAAGCACTCTAAACAGACTCTCTTAAGCTTTGTTCTGGATAAAAAAGAAAGAATGAGTCACCGCCAGTCTGTTAGCTCTTCTGGGATTGAATATCTGTCTACCTGCCCAAAAGCAAACCAAGCCTCCATGGGCCTCAACATCTCCATCTGTGAGCCATGAAAATAAATGTGTGTCATTTACATATTTTAGGGACACTAATGAGAGCAACAGTTTGTTTTTATTTATTCATTAATTGAGGCAATTTATAAACTTACACCATCTGCTACAAAAATTCAATTAAATAATTGTTATATCCCAGTGTTACAAGTAGTATAACAGTTTATAGAAACATGAATCTGGTAGAGGTAGCCAGGTGTGTGGGGAGTGAGGAAGGGTGCTTTTCTTGAAAGGGTGTGCCACACTTTCATGCTGCACACATATTTAAGCAAATTTGAATGTCATGGCTCTTCCATGCTGTTTAAGGGGAGATGCGTTTAGTGAGCAGTAGCAGATTTTGACTATTGACTTTGTCTTACTTTGTGCAATCAGTAGTGCATCAGATTTTGTAACATTTCTCAACTTTAGTTTCCACATTTATAAAACAGAGCTGATTTGCTGCCGATGCTGAGAAGAAGGTTGGCAGTTTTCCATCTACTTATATCTTTGCGACTTAAGATTTCTGTGTTTATGGAATTTAACTTAATTTCTCAAAATGCCATAGAAAGGACAGATTGAATGCAGGCAGATGGTGGAAATGACAGCTTGACCTTGAAGACGAGGCTCAGAAGAAGCAAGGCTCAAAGGTGCTGTCATGTCACCAGCACTTGGGACAGAGATCTAAGGACATGCTTTTCTTGAACTTCCAAATAACATTGTTTTGACAACATATTTCCAGTGTGTTTTATAAGCAAATCCTTTTCCAAAATGATTTCAGCTCAGAAATTTGCTCCTTTGACATTTCTAAATGGCTATTTTATCCTTGAACCATCTCTGCATCTCTGAAAAAGACCTCTGAAAAAACAAACAAAAACAAAACAAAACAAAAAATAAAGCCTAAAACCTCTCTTTATTGTACATGAAAGGTTTCTCTCTTCCACTCTAAGCAAGGATGCACTCGTTGTCAGGGCTGCAGGTCAGTTGGCAGTCTGCGTCATTGAGAAGGACGCTGTGGAAAGGTGGGAACGCTCTGTGTTGATTTAAAGTCCGTGGAGATGTGGGTGAGAACGCTGGCATTTGAGTATGTGAAAATGTTTCTGGCTGATGCTAAACCTTATTATTTACAATTCATTACTTATGAGTCAAGTCCCAGTATTCATTGTGCACTTTGCAATTGCATTGTATAAGTTTCATAAAAGAAGGCAATAAACATACAGCTACCTGTTGCACAGTCCCCAGAAGCCAATCCTCTGTGTAGTGCTCTATGAAATTCTATTTTGATTAGGTTGTTACATCTGGGACAGAACTGCAAATAGTGTTTGGCAATGGAAAAATGTGGGCCTGTATAATTCTAAGATTAAAGTCTGTCCAATAATACAAGCATGCCACCTGGGACGAGTCCTATATTTATAGCAGAAAGGCCACAGAGTAAGTATTCATCACTCAGGTTCAAGAGAGGTATTGCCAATTACTTTGGGGCCTTTTGTGATAACACTAGATGGACTATGAGGAAAAAAAACATATTTGATCTATTTCCTGCTCAAGTGGATAGAGAATGAGTAAATACGATAAAAGTAACCCCATCTGGATGGATGGGGGTGATGGGCCAAGATGAACCCCTGCGGCAGATCCTCTTCAATTCTACCTTCTTTGATCTTATGATGTCATAGCTTAATTAATAAAGATGACTTCTCTGTGTGTGTTATACCCTGTAACTTCTATAACTTTTTCACTTGACAGATGATTTGGCTTAAGCTCCCTTACAAACACGGGAGGAAGCAAGGGATTAAAAATAACAGTTTCTTCAATTAGCAGGTTTAAGTGAAGAACTACACCCTAATGTCTTACATGTTTGTGTTTCTGCATCAGGCTAATTTCTCTAGTTAATCAGCTTCCCAAGTGGTTGTGTATGAAATCAAGAGAATGAAAGGCTATATGTGAAACCATAATATAATAAAATGATTCACTAGATCTAGTACACTGAACCATGCACGGGCTATTTTTAATAGGCCAGATTGTCCCACAGAGTTACAGATATAATAAGTATCAATGACAAATCCTGTATGTGACCACAGGTGGGAACAGCTGCCAGGTACTTGCCAAGAGTGACACTCTCATCTAGCTGCAGGTGGAGTTTGCCAAGTTCACCATGGCACATCTGGTCTTCAGTTTATGAAACCAAAAATTTATCACCAATGCTTCCTGTCCCCAATTACCAGCTGGTAGATAATCTTCCAGTAGTCTTTATTTAACGCGGAAGCTCCTGCACTCTTCCCAAGAAAAACCATGTGTAGGCAATGTCTGTGGCAGTGAGATAATTGTATTTCCCACTGGGACAGGTGAGTACTTGACTGCTTAAGTACACTGTCAGTACTTACTTAGTAAGTATGCTCTATTAAGTACTCTATCATGGACTATCAGCATCATTCTGGTTTGCTTGGCTGTAGCCCCCTTTGCAAGGAGGTGCCATGTAATGACCAAGGGCACTTCAAAGGTGATGCTACTCTCCAAAAAGAAATTGTGAGACCTCCAACATAATGGTTTTGACATTGAGGACTATAATTATGACCCTTTGATAAGAGCAGGACTTTTAAGGGTTGAATAATCAGCTTTTACCTCTGCGTAATGTGGAATGAGTTCAGATTACATGACGGGGCACATCTATCTATTACATAATCATATCTCATCCACGTTATGGCTTCTCTTGCTTTGGGCCTTTCCTCTCCTAAACCCATAATGTAATTATCTCAGCCAAATTGAATATAATTGATGATTAAAGTTATACATAGATGTATGTGGAGGCTAATTTCAGGATGCTTTTCTGTTAATATAAAATGTACAGTATGCAGCGTAGCATGTAGTGTGCCCCTTGCTTTTTGGTGTGTTTTTATATTTTGTTTGCTGAGCTTCGCTTTACTGCACAGGAGACTTTAGAAACCATTCCTCACCACCACTGCCTTTTACAAACAATCACCTTTACCTCAATGGAATGTGATACAAGCACGGAGAACTGGCATAGTGTACAGTGCTTTCTCTGTGCTCCCTACTTGTTAGTCCCCACATTTCATCAGTTAGATTAGTGCCCTGGTAAATACACCTTGTGCTCTGTGGTCCCCATAGGTGTCTCTGACAGCCTCCTTCTTCTACACAACCCAATGAGCACCAAGTTTCATTGTAGGTATAGGTTCTATGACATTCCTTTCACTGCCCTAAAGACTATCCTTCTTGTGTTTTACCCAAGGCACAAGGATGCTGTACAGTTTCTGTTGTAGAGAACTGTGGAGAGAGCTTTACTGTGTGATTCATTCTTCCAATTAGTGAGTTTCTTAACATGGACATCCCATACATGTGAACATGGGCCAGTTAATCCATAATTTTTGAAGTATACCTGACAAAAATGATAATAGCTATAGGTTGTTGTAGATATTTTAGGTTATATTTCCATAGATTTCATGGCCTGCTTTTTAATAATATCAAAAAGATCAACGTTATAGCTGTTGAGTAGCATACTTTTAGAATAGTCCATCATTTTCTCTGCTAAGTTTTAAAGCAAGGCTGTTGAATTAGATGTCAATGTGGATGAGTTGTTTGTTTGTCTGTTTCTGGTGATTGTCTGGTCCATGCTCTGTCTCTCAGTAGACACTGGTGGTATGCACATGCTCCACTGTGGATGTCATTACCAAGAACTCCAGGATGACTGACCTGTGGCTCTGCTCTTCTCTTGCAGTAGAAGATATATCAAGTAGTTCTTTAAGAGAGGCTTACTGAGAAATCAGTGAATTTGGGATTTCAGAAAAGTACCAAAGAAGAAGGGATCTTCCTGTTACAGTGGTTAGAAAAAAGATATGATGGTAAGCTGCACAGGAAGTCCTCAGCAGATCATGAATGGCTCATGCCTGGGTAGAAATTATTCAGAAATGGGAGTACTTACTTGGGTCCTATGGGGTGCTTATTGCTGCATCTATGTACAGGATTGCAAATGAGGGTTCTGCAGATTTTTCAGAATTAATGGGAGGAAAGGCTCTTCTATTTCTCTTTGTACTTTGAATTATAATATTCTGCTATAGTGTATGAATATTAAATGCATTGTCCCAAAAGATAGCTCAGGTGATTCAGCCTCTGCCAAGATGTCAGTTCCCCTTCCTTCTGGTTTTGTTTCTTAAAATGTAGAGAATGTGAATGCTAAAGATACAGCTGAGTGACTAGAATGCTTGCCTGGTGTGCACAGGCCCCGGTTTAATTCCCATCACCAAATAAACTGGCTATTGTGGCATATCTCTGCTATACCAGTACTCCAGAGGCGAAGGCAGGAAGACCAAGAAGTCAAATTCATTCTCAGCTACACAGCTAATTAGAGGATAACCTGGGCTTCAAGATATCTTGTCTCAAAAAAAATCTAGATTATTTGGAGATAGAGATAATGGGGGTGACAGGCTTTCATGAGCATGCTTCTCCATAAATATGGACCTCACCCCTAATTTAGATTTAGCTACTCCTGCTTAGAGAATGAGGCTTATCTTTTCTAGTAAACTGGCCTCGGCAAGTCTTAAGTTTAGTCAGTTCAAACTTCATTGCCTGTTTGTTAATGACAAACGGTGCCATTGATTTCTGGTAGAATCCAGTTCTTGGGGAACTATGCAGAGTGCTATCATGCCTATTCAATCTACTCATTTAATAACAGCTAATGATAGCAATGAAGATCTCAAGGACTGAGTGATAGAAAAATTTGATTATTCAAGGATTAGGATACCCCAACCCCAGCTAGAAATGGGCACAATCTGTAAAAGTGTGGAAATTTGGCCCAGAAAAGCAGTAGGTCTTGTGGTCCCCAAGGATCCCTGTGTGGCTTGAATGACACTGAGTATTTTCTATTCCAATCTCCTAGACTCCTTGTCCATACTTGAGCATCCTATAGCTATCCAAGGCCTCTGTAGCCTCCTTCAGGTTTCAAACTCATCCCTTTGCTTGATCCATTCATGACCAAGGATAAGGGCAGGTCTTGAATTGCTATGTAAATTAGGTATCACCAGGATGTCCGGTAGAAGTCCTTACTGTGTTTGTTTATTAGCAAAAAGAACTAGCCAAAAATTCTATAATTCAACCAATAGTGTCACACTGCCCAGGACTCATCAGAGAAGACCTACTTCCATGTAACTTCATCTTTTATCAGTAGTGTCTTATGGCCAGTCTGACTGCTCAGCTTCCTAGAAAAAGAAGAGACTGAATTCCTTCAAGGATCCTGGAATTCATCAGGAGAGATAAATCATCCTAAAGGTTTTGTACACTTGGCCAGGGGAGAGCTTCCTATTTTCTTTCTTGATGAGAAGGTAGAGTTCTCAGCAGGAGGCTACAGTTCCAAAGAACTCATAGAAATGTTTTCATTTACCACAGGGCCTTGGCTTCAGGTTCAAATAATCAGACCTCTGATTGGCAAAGGAAGAAGAATCCAGAGATGTCACTGGAAAATGACTGTGAGCTTTTCCATCTACCCAGTGCTTAGTATCTAACATCTTATGAAATGCTCATCCATGCTATGAAGCGGGTACTCTCCTCTTTTGAAAATTAAGAAAACTGAGAGAGGGAGTTTTAAAACAAAACTCTTAGGAGCATATGGCTAAGGAGAGTAAAAGGTAGGGGTTTAAATGAAAAAAATATAGGTTGATCCCTGAGCAATATTTATTTACTATGTTCAGCTGTTTAGAGTTGTTTTTTTTTTCTTTTGGTCTCACAGCAAGGTACATTGGAACACTGAAGAAATATGGCAGAGGGAAATCAGACCCTGAAATAGGCTTCAGAAATGTCACCTAACTTTGAAATTTCCTAGGAGCTTGCTATTCTGTTCCTGGGCATCACAGAGGAGCAGTGTGAGCTGACAGGTTCCTTGGGAGTCATTTTCTTTAACAAATGCGCTTGTGCTTTATCTGCTCTTAAACAGCTTTTGTCTCCTTACCTGAGGGAGAAAAGCTGCACAAATGTGAGCATCACCATGCCGGTCAGGACCCCACTCTTCCTTGCCTACCTACCCTCCTCTTGCCAGGTGCTAGCTAGCAGGTCATGAGTAGGCCAAATTACATGAAGATGCAAATGGACTTCAAGTCAATAAAATCTATTTCAAACTGCACTAGCTTCACCAGGCTCGCCATCATTAGAACCTGCTGATATTTCTAGGTCCACCACATTCTGGTCTCTTATTCTTCCCCTACAGCTCCCATATGCATTTATCTCCATCCTTCCTTCGAACTAAGGCATTTTTAGCATGGCGACACTGATATCAACTCTGTGGAGCACTATAGTCCTCTCCTTTCTTTGCGGCTTCATTCCCTTGCCCTTTAACACTTTCTATGAAGTTGTACTTCTTATTTTAACTCCAGTCATGCCTTCTCCTTCTTTAAAGTTGTCATAACTGATTCATCTGCTCTTCCTCTAGGTTTCCATAGCTCCTTGTGAAAAGGATGGGCTTAGAAAGGCCTCACATTCTAATTGGAAAATATGAAAGTAAAACACCAGAGGCGAAATAAATCTTATACTCTCCAAGTCTGCTTTAAGTTGAGGTAACTACAAAGATCTTCTGCATTGACTTGGGAAAGTGTGTGTTGTAGAACATGAAAAGTGTTTAGCTTAATGCCAGGCTTAGAGTAAACAGCAGATAAATGATGTCTGTAATCAGTAATATAATCAGCATCCTATTCGTCTCCCTGTTGGGTAATTGCTGACCCATGTGCTTGTCTTCTTCTCTAGATGTACATTTCTTGAGGATACTGTCTGTGTAATTGGATTTTATATCCTAGCACCTGGCACAGTGCCTACCACATAACAGGTGCTCAATAAACACTTATTGGATGAATTATAACTCAATTATCTGCCATCTGGTTTGTCCGAAGCCACATATATTAGCAGGATTTAGCCTACTGCTCCATCATTCCATCACCCCATCTGCTTTTATATTTAGAGAAAGGAATTTATCGTGCATCTCTCCCAGAGCTGATTCACAGGAGCCACTCCTTTGTTCTGCTTCCCAAGGTACCTAATGAGTCATAACAGGTTTCAGTGTATTTGACTTCAAAATCTCAATTTGACTATATATTGGAAATACAGGGCTGCTGTTTTCCCTCAAAGTGATGCTGTTGGCACCTTGATGGTCTCAGATGTGTGGGAACTCTGATTCCTCTCTATAGCCCACCCCACTTTTTTGTATCAATTCCACAATATTGCTAAAAAATGAGAAATAAAATACATAGGAAAAACATTTTCACAGAACAGTTGGGAATGTTGATGTGAGATTATTTTAGGTCCTGTGAGGCATGAATGGTTCCTGGGATCCTTAACATTTAATCCATGACTGTCCATTTCTCTAAGGTACCGGGTGTTGCTGGAAGTTCTGTTTTTTCTTTCTACCTTTTCAAACTTCTTCAGAACCAAAGAACCAAAAGAACCAAAGAACCAAAAGCAATCCCTACCACATTAATTTCTCTTGAGAAGACATGAACAAACCTAGCTAAGACATTGGTGAAAGACCCAAGGAATGTTAGTAAGCCTAGCTTGGTGAATCAATGCCTTTTATCAGGATTATTACAGCAGCATAGATGAGTGGCTGCCAAAATAACTGTGAGCAATTTACAGTGGTTAAGACACCAGAGGGTCCCAACCCAGAGACTTTCACCACTTAAATTTCCTCCTAGAGGGTTGGGTCTTCCTATGGGTAGTACTCTGTCTTGTGAGTCTTGCCTTTTTCCATGACAGAACTCTCTTGATGGGGGTTCAAGAGGGCAACACCCTGCAATGTCCTAGGAATAACCTTTCACAACAGCCCTTTCTCACTTTATACTCTTCATTAAAATGCTCTCCAATTCCCAATCTCAAATGAATATATATATATATATATATATATATATATATATATATTAGTGTGTTTCCTTGATAAAAAAAACAATCTGTTTTCAGAATTCTACTTTTATTAACAGAGTTAATATAAACTTCATGATTATGTTTTCTTTTATTTAAGCACACTAAATAGCTTGGAATAAATTGAATATCTCTCTAAATGAAAAGTAGAAAATGTATCATGGAAAAAATAAACTCCATAGTGAGATGCCTCTCCTCTCCTCTCCTCTCCTCCCCTCCCCTCCCCTCCCCTCCCCTCCCCTCTCCTCCCTTCCTCTCTTCTTCCTCGTCTTCTACTTTTCTTCCCCTCATGTCCTATCTCTTCTCTCTTTTGTACTCCTCTCTCTCTTCTCTTTGTTCCAGATGAAGAGCAAAAATGAGAGTGAAGAAACACAACAACGTATACCAGCAGGCTCCCCACTACAAGGAATGGCAGAAATCTTGTACAAAATCACTGCTCAGCCCAAACACCTCCCCTCCTTTAAGTCTCAAAGCCTAACCCCAGGGATACAACTCCCCCAACAAAGTCACACATAATCCACAAGGCCACATCTCCTAATGGTGCCACTCCTCGTGGGCCTTTGAGAGCCGTTTTCATTCAAAGAACCACCATACATTCCTTGGTCAGACTGCAGTGTTTGAGAAGCGTGACACTTTATTCATAGTGTTAAAGTCAGATTCTTGTCCTGGCTTTCTGTCCATAAGACCTGAAGGTGTTGCCCTGCTTATTCAAGCAGAGAATGCTGGAGGAATAAAAGTGGCTTCTTTCAATAAGTTGTTTGCAACAGGTTGTTTATACCAGTATCACCACAAATACCCAAGTGATATGTTGTACTATATGTAGACTACAGCTACAGTCTCACTATATGATAGGAATTGTTCAGCTATATTGTAGGTTTGTGGCCTCCTTGTATATGGAGCCTGTTGTTGAACAAAAGCATGACAGCCTTCTGATGCCACCGAGGTATATTTGTAGAATATTCATACACTCTACCTTGACAAGGGATTTTATTCTAGAAGAGTCTCTACATAATTCACAGCATCCTTCAACTGAGAGATGTTTCCTGTTTCCCTAGGAATGGTATGTGCCATGCCTCAAAAGTGAGGTAGTACGTGGCGGGGATAAATCACATCACAGATTTCTGCATCAGGAAATTTAGAGATGCTCTTTGCCCAGGCCCCTTTACCCGGGCTTGAGAGACCTGGGACAAGTCAAGCATATGAACCTCAGGTATGTCCTAAGGCACTGGGAGGGAACTTGGGAGGCAAACATTTATTCTAATGGTTACTATTCCTGTCTTCAGTTGAAAGAAGATGACAATATAATTCTTTATGTCAAGAAGGAAAGATGGGCAGGATCTCAGTTTCTTGCCACTAACTAACATAGTATGCTCTAAAGACACTAACTCAAGGGATAGACTTATTTACAGTAATAAATTAAAGACTTCTAAAGGCTAGGGAAGAGGCAGAGGAAGCTAGAGGGAAATCATAGCTGATCTGAAGTGTGAGAGGAAATCAACTGCAGAGAGAAATGTTCAAGCATCCAGCTCTCTGCATGGTAGATTAAGTGCAGGGAAAACACGAAACTCTGAATATTCTTTAGCTGTCCAGTTATATTATTGAAATAATTCCCCAGAGCCAGTATATTTTACCTTTTTGTAACCTGACATATTGAAATAAAAGTTTCTCTTATCATTCCATTTCTTTTTTAATCTTCAGACTATATTAGTGAGAACTGCAGCATGCTTGAACACTCATGAGCCCTGCTTTGTAGGATAATTGTGTCTGTCGTTCTGAATCATGTACTTGTTCCTTAGTCTTCTCAGAAGGTCATTACCCAATGGAAAATAGAAATGACTGAGACAGGCACAGCAGTCTTCATTAAGGGACTGAGTTTCTACCACTGTAGTCTTATACATGATTACAGTCAATTAACAAGACCCTCATCTATTGAGCGTATTCCATATAAGCCATTGCATATGAAAAAAAACTTAGAAGTTAATTTTGATGTGGTTTCAAATCCCAGGTATTACTTACTGAGTGAGATTGAAAAAAATTAATCTCCTAGCACTGCAAACATCTAATATGTGAAGAATAATCCTTTTATCAATATTTGAAATTGTCTAGAGTAATTGAAAAACATGTACCAAAACAGTGATCATAGAACTTGCTTGGTGAACATTAGCAAGTGAGACGATATTTGGAAATGTGGTCATATAACAACAGTACAGCCATTCCAATGGGATATAAAGAAAGAAAAGAATAATAGGGTTTATGTGATTTGCCGCCTCATATGTTGTGTTGTTAATAGCACCCCACACCCACCCCTGGATGCATTGCTATAAGTCAAGAGGAGGAATACATTGGCTGCCCTTACTGAATGGCCTTAGAGATTTTAGGCAGAACGGCAATAAGAAATTTAGTGGATGTCCTAGACTTTATCTACACCTTCAGTTTCATTAGGTTTCAATCTTATATAATATCAATATGGCCATTGTGAGTTCTGGTTCTGTGATTCAAATTTGCAATCCCTAAGCAGAATGGCTGGCTAGACTTGAGTCACATGCATCTTCTGTTTGGGTGGTGGGGGTTCAGGCCCGGGGTTACTTAAACAAGAGATTGAATTTCTTAGTGTTAGCGTGAGATATAGATTTTTCCTACTGAAATAGACAAATTAAGTATATCTATAATGCTGCTTAATGCAGAGAATTCTCTTTTTTAAAAAATCCATTATGATTAAATATCTCCAAGAAATTTTAACATACAGGTACCAGAAATAGAACGCATAAAGATAAATGAATTGTAAACCCAGAAAAGTGAAGCAACAAAGTAGTTGTCTTCTTTAGGCCCACGTGCTGAATACCTGGTTCCTAGCTGGTGGCACTATTTGGGAAGATCATGGGACCTTTAGGAGGTGGAGTCTTACAGGAGGAAGTATGTCACCAGTGGTGAAGGTGGTTTTTAAGGTTTTTATAGCCAACAGTCTCCTCTTGTTTCTGCTTCTGGAAAACCTACACAACCCTATGCATAGGCTAGCTCCACACTCCTGCTGCCAGTCCCTTCCCACTAGGGTAAACTGTATCTCTGGAACTGTAAGCCAGAATAAACTCGTTTTCCCTTAAGTTGCTTCTGTGAGGGCATGTAATCACACAGCTAGGCAGGCACCAAGACAGAAGTTGGTACTGTATATTTGAATTTCTGCTACAATGACCCCAAACATGTTGTCAATGGTTTTTAGAACTTGTTTTTGAGAGGACTGCAGAAGCATTTAGAACTTTGGGCTGCAAAAACGTTCAGATGTTTGAAATGGAGCTTACTGAGTCACTCTGATGCGAGTTTAGACGGTTGAAAAGCACAGAAAATATCAGTAGTGGAGACCTGGCTCACAAGGAATCCATCAGAAACTGTCAGGAGGGCATTCAAGCTATATTCTGGTAATGAAGCGGGTGTATTCTTAGAAGTCCTGTGAGGCTGAACTAAAAGGTTATGACTAATTGTTTTTTTTTTTTCTCTAGTCTTTTTTTTTATTTTTTATTTTTTATTTTTTTTCCATTTTTTTATTAGGTATTTCGCTCATTTACATTTGCAATGCTATACCAAAAGTCCCCCATAGCCACCCACCCCCTCTCCCCTACCCACCCACTCCCCTTTTATGGCCCTGGCGTTCCCCTGTACTGGGGCATATAAAGTTTGCGTGTCCAATGGGCCTCTCTTTCCAGTGATGGCCGACTAGGCCATCTTTTGATGCATATGCAGCTAGAGTCAAGAGCTCCGGGGTACTGGTTAGTTCATAATGTTGTTCCACCTATAGGGTTGCAGATCCCTTTAGCTTCTTTGGTACTTTCTCTAGCTCCTTCATTGGGGGCCATGTGATCCATCCAATAGCCGCCTGTGAGCATCCACTTCTATGTTTGCTAGGCCCAGGCATACTCTGACAAGAGACAGCTATATCAGGGTCCTTTCAGCATAATCTTGCTAGTGTATGCAATGGTGTCAGCATTTGGAAGCTGATTATGAAATGGATCCCCGGATATGGTAGTGTCTACATGGTCCATCCTTTTATCTCAGCTCCAAACTTTGTCTCTGTAACTCCTTCCAAGGGTGTTTTGTTCCCACTTCTAAGGAGGGGCATAGTGTTCACACTTCAGTCTTCATTTTTCTTGAGTTTCATGTGTTTAGGAAATTGTATCTTATATCTTGGGTATCTTAGGTTTTGGGCTAATATCCACTTATCAGTGAGTACATATTGTGTGAGTTCCTTTGTGAATGTGTTACCTGACTCAGGATGATGCCCTCCAGGTCAATCCATTTGCCTAGGAATTTCATAAATTCATTCTTTTTAATAGCTGAGTAGTACTCCATTGTGTAGATGTACCACATTTTCTGTATCCATTCCTCTGTTGAGGGGCATCTGGGTTCCTTCCAGCTTCTGGCTATTATAAATAAGGCTGCTATGAACATAGTGGAGCATGTTTCCTTCTTACCAGTTGGGGCATCTTCTGGATATATGCCCAGGAGAGGTATTGCTGGATCCTCCGGTAGTACTATATCCAGTTTTCTGAGGAACCGCCAGACTGATTTCCAGAGTGGTTGTACAAGCCTGCAATCCCACCAACAATGGAGGAGTGTTCCTCTTTCTCCACATCCACGCCAGCATCTGCTGTCACCTGAATTTTTGATCTTAGCCATTCTGACTGGTGTGAGGTGGAATCTCAGGGTTGTTTTGATTTGCATTTCCCTGATGATTAAGGATGTTGAGCATTTTTTCAGGTGCTTCTCTGCCATTCGGTATTCCTCAGGTGAGAATTCTTTGTTCAGTTCTGAGCCCCATTTTTTAATGGGGTTATTTGATTTTCTGAAGTCCACCTTCTTGAGTTCTTTATATATGTTGGATATTAGTCCCCTATCTGATTTAGGATAGGTAAAGATCCTTTCCCAATCTGTTGGTGGTCTTTTTGTCTTATTGACGGTGTCTTTTGCCTTGCAGAAACTTTGGAGTTTCATTAGGTCCCATTTGTCAATTCTCAATCTTACAGAGCAAGCCATTGCTGTTCTGTTCAGGAATTTTTCCCCTGTACCCATATCTTCAAGGCTTTTCCCCACTTTCTCCTCTATAAGTTTCAGTGTCTCTGGTTTTATGTGAAGTTCCTTGATCCACTTAGATTTGACCTTAGTACAAGGAGATAAGTATGGATCGATTCGCATTCTTCTACATGATAACAACCAGTTGTGCCAGCACCAATTGTTGAAAATGCTGTCTTTCTTCCACTGGATGGTTTTAGCTCCCTTGTCGAAGATCAAGTGACCATAGGTGTGTGGGTTCATTTCTGGGTCTTCAATTCTATTCCATTGGTCTACTTGTCTGTCTCTATACCAGTACCATGCAGTTTTTATCACAATTGCCCTGTAGTAAAGCTTTAGGTCAGGCATGGTGATTCCACCAGAGGTTCTTTTATCCTTGAGAAGAGTTTTTGCTATCCTAGGTTTTTTGTTATTCCAGATGAATTTGCAAATTGCTCCTTCTAATTCGTTGAAGAATTGAGTTGGAATTTTGATGGGGATTGCATTGAATCTGTAGATTGCTTTTGGCAAGATAGCCATTTTTACAATGTTGATCCTGCCAATCCATGAGCATGGGAGATCTTTCCATCTTCTGAGATCTTCTTTAATTTCTTTCTTCAGAGACTTGAAGTTTTTATCATACAGATATTTTACTTCCTTAGTTAGAGTCACGCCGAGATATTTTATATTATTTGTGACTATTGAGAAGGGTGTTGTTTCCCTAATTTCTTTCTCAGCCTGTTTATTCTTTGTGTAGAGAAAGGCCATTGACATGTTTGAGTTAATTTTATATCCAGCTACTTCACCAAAGCTGTTTATCAGGTTTAGGAGTTCTCTGGTGGAATTTTTAGGGTCACTTATATATACTATCATATCATCTGCAAAAAGTGATATTTTGACTTCCTCTTTTCCAATTTGTATCCCCTTGATCTCCTTTTGTTGTCGAATTGCTCTGGCTAATACTTCAAGTACTATGTTGAAAAGGTAGGGAGAAAGTGGGCAGCCTTGTCTAGTCCCTGATTTTAGTGGGATTGCTTCCAGCTTCTCTCCATTTACTTTGATGTTGGCTACTGGTTTGCTGTAGATTGCTTTTATCATGTTTAGTTATGGGCCTTGAATTCCTGATCTTTCCAGAACTTTTATCATGAATGGGTGTTGGATCTTGTCAAATGCTTTTTCTGCATCTAACGAGATGATCATGTGGTTTTTGTCTTTGAGTTTGTTTATATAGTGGATTACATTGATGGATTTTCGTATATTAAACCATCCTTGCATCCCTGGAATAAAACCTACTTGGTCAGGATGGATGATTGCTTTAATGTGTTCTTGGATTCGGTTAGCGAGAATTTTATTGAGGCTTTTTGCATCGATATTCATAAGAGAAATTGGTCTGAAGTTCTCTATCTTTGTTGGATCTTTCTGTGGTTTAGGTATCAGAGTAATAGTGGCTTCATAAAATGAGTTGGGTAGAGTACCTTCTACTTCTATCTTGTGAAATAGTTTGTGCAGAACTGGAATTAGATCTTCTTTGAAGGTCTGATAGAACTCTGCACTAAACCCATCTGGTCCTGGGCTTTTTTTTGGCTGGGAGACTATTAATAACTGCTTCTATTTCTTTAGGGGATATGGGACTGTTTAGAAGGTCAACTTGATCCTGATTCAACTTTGGTACCTGGTATCTGTCCAGAAATTTGTCCATTTCGTCCAGGTTTTCCAGTTTTGTTGAGTATAAGCTTTTGTAGAAGGATCTGATGGTGTTTTGGATTTCTTCAGGATCTGTTGTTATGTCTCCCTTTTCATTTCTGATTTTGTTGATTAGGATTTTGTCCCTTTGCCCTCTAGTGAGTCTAGCTAAGGGTTTATCTATCTTGTTGATTTTCTCAAAGAACCAACTCCTCGTTTGGTTAATTCTTTGAATAGTTCTTCTTGTTTCCACTTGGTTAATTTCACCCCTGTGTTTGATTATTTCCTGCCGTCTACTCCTCTTGGGTGAATTTGCTTCCTTTTTTTCTAGAGCTTTTAGATGTGTTGTCAAGCTGCTAGTATGTGCTCTCTCCCGTTTCTTCTTGGAGGTACTCAGAGCTATGAGTTTCCCTCTTAGAAATGCTTTCATTGTGTCCCAAAGGTTTGGGTACGTTGTGGCTTCATTTTCATTAAACTCTAAAAAGTCTTTAATTTCTTTCTTTATTCCTTCCTTGACCAAGGTATCATTGAGAAGAGTGTTGTTCAGTTTCCACGTGAATGTTGGCTTTCCATTCTTAATGTTGTTATTGAAGATCAGTCTTAGGCCATGGTGGTCTGATAGGATACATGGGACAATTTCAATATTTTTATATATGTTGAGGCTTGTTTTGTGACCAATTAAGTGGTCAATTTTGGAGAAGGTCCAGTGAGGTGCTGAGAAGAAGGTATATCCTTTTGTTTTAGGATTAAATATTCTGTAGATATCTGTCAGGTCCATTTGTTTCATAACTTCTGTTACTTTCACTGTGTCCCTGTTTAGTTTCTGTTTCCACGATCTGTCCATTGATGAAAGTGGTGTGTTGAGGTCTCCCACTATTATTGTGTGAGGTGCAATGTGTGCTTTGAGCTTTACTAAAGTGTCTTTAATGAATGTGGCTGCCCTTGCATTTGGAGCGTAGATATTCAGAATTGAGAGTTCCTCTTGGAGGATTTTACCTTTGATGAGTATGAAGTGTCCCTCCTTGTCTTTTTTGATAACTTTGGGTTGGAAGTCGATTTTATCCGATATTAGAATGGCTACTCCAGCCTGTTTCTTCAGACCATTTGCTTGGAAAATTGTTTTCCAGCCTTTCACTCTGAGGTAGTGTCTGTCTTTTTCCCTGAGATGGGTTTCCTGTAAGCAGCAGAATGTTGGGTCCTGTTTGTGTAGCCAGTCTGTTAGTCTATGTCTTTTTATTGGGGAATTGAGTCCATTGATATTAAGAGATATTAAGGAAAGGTAATTGTTGCTTCCTGTTATTTTTGTTGTTAAAGTTGGCATTCTGTTCTTGTGGTTGTCTTCTTTTAGGTTTGTTGAGGGATTATCTTCTTGTTTTTTCTAGGGCGTGGTTCCCGTCCTTGTATTGGTTTTTTTCTGTTATTATCCTTTGAAGGGCTGGATTCGTGGAGAGATAATGGGTGAATTTAGTTTTGTCGTGGAATACTTTGGTTTCTCCATCTATGGTAATTGAGAGTTTGACTGGGTATAGTAGCCTGGGCTGGAATTTGTGTTCTCTTAGTGTCTGTATAACATCTGTCCAGGCTCTTCTGGCTTTCATAGTCTCTGGTGAAAAATCTGGTGTAATTCTGATAGGCTTGCCTTTATATGTTACTTGACCTTTTTCCCTTACTGCTTTTAGTATTCTATCTTTATTTAGTGCATTTGGTGTTCTGATTATTATGTGTCGGGAGGAATTTCTTTTCTGGTCCAGTCTATTTGGAGTTCTGTAGGCTTCTTGTATGTTCATGGGCATCTCTTTCTTTAGATTTGGGAAGTTTTCTTCAATAATTTTGTTGAAGATGTTTGCTGGTCCTTTGAGTTGAAAATCTTCATTCTCATCCACTCCTATTATCCGTAGGTTTGGTCTTCTCATTGTGTCCTGGATTTCCTGGATGTTTTGAGTTAGGATCTTTTTGCATTTTCCATTTTCTTTGATTGTTGTGCCGATGTTCTCTATGGAGTCTTCTGCACCTGAGATTCTCTCTTCCATCTCTTGTATTCTGTTGCTGATGCTGGCATCTATGGTTCCAGATTTCTTTCCTAGGGTTTCTATCTCCAGCGTCGCCTCACTTTGGGTTTTCTTTATTGTGTCTACTTCCCCTTTTAGTTCTAGTATGGTTTTGTTCATTTCCATCACCTGTTTGGATGTGTTTTCCTGTTTTTCTATAAGGACTTCTACCTGTTTGGTTGTGTTTTCCTGTTTTTCTTTAAGGACTTGTAACTCTTTAGCAGTGTTTTCCTGTTTTTCTTTAAGGACTTGTAACTCTTTAGCAGTGTTCTCCTGTATTTCCTTAAGTGAGTTATTGAATTCCTTCTTTATGTCCTCTACCATCATCATGAGATATGCTTTTAAATCCAGGTCTACCTTTTCAGGTGTGTTAGGGTGTCCTGGATTGGGCGAAGTGGGTGTTCTGGGTTCTGATGATGGTGAGTGGTCCTGGCTTCTGTTAGTAGGATTCTTACGTTTACCTTTCGCCATCTGGCAATCTCTGGAGTTAGTTGTTATAGTTGTCTTTGTTAAGAGATTGTTCCTCTGTTGATTTTGTTACCCTCTATCAGCAGGCGTGGGAGACAAGCTCTCTTCTCTGAGTTTCAGTGGTCAGAGCAGTCTCTGTAGGCAAGCTCTCCTCTCTCAGGGAAGGTGTACAGTTATCTGGTGTTTGGACCTCCTCCTGGCTGAAGGTGAAGGCCCAAAACAGGATCTTTCCCAGAAGCTGTGTTGCTTTGGCCAGGAAGGTGGCCAGTTGTCTGGAGTAGAAGATGTCGCCGCCTCAGAAGCTCTGTGGCTCTTGTCCGGAAGGAGGCCGGCCGTCTGGAGCTGAGGTTGGTGCCGCCTCAGAAGCTCTGTGGCTCTTGCCGGGAAGGTGGCTGGTTGTCTGGAGCTGAAGATGGCGCCGCCCCAGAATCTTTGCGACTCTCCCGTGCAGCCTGCTCTCCGCGGAGTCCCGGAGCCAAGAAGGCTCCCGCTGGCGCCTGTGCCACAAACCTCTCAGGCCAGGCAGACCCCCGTGCTCTCACCAGGAAGGTGGCCGGCTGTCTGGAGCTGAAGATGGCGCCTCTCAGAAGCTCTGCGACTCTCGCCCGTCCCAGAAATGGCTGGCACTCTGTATTCCACACGGTCACCCGTGCAGCCTGCCCTCCGCGGAGTCCCGGAGCCAAGAAGGCTCCCGCCGGCGCCTGTGCCACAAACCTCTCAGGCCGGGCAGACCCCCGTGCTCTCACCAGGAAGGTGGCCGGCTGTCTCGACTAATTGTTTGGGTGGTAGAAATCCAAGAGAGCACAGCATTGAGCCTTGGCATGGTTATTACTTATTACTCTTTCACAAGTGTAGCGTGAATAAAAGCAATGAGTGGGGTAGAAAGAAATATTAAAACATGCAATTTGGAAAGGAAAAGAGGACTAGAAAGGTTAAGGTTTCAGCCAAAGGATGTGCTAAAAGAAGGCGATATTTGTTAGGAGATTAGTGTCATTTAAGAGAAGTCTTGTGTTTTGTACTTGAACAATAGAAATGGTAGCCAAAACACAAGATCCCAGCTATCAAAGGCTCCATCTCATGAAAAGAGATAGTCAAAACTGGTTTTTTACTCTTGGGAACTAATTAGGGAATTCTTTCAACTAGCTTCAGCATACAGAAGATGCTTCATTTGTGGTTCAAGGGGGCCAGGCTCTCTCCTGAGCTGCCATGAGAATTGGGCAGTGTTTACTACATGGAACTTTATTTGGAGGCATGAAATATGCAATATTGAGAGGGCCATCAAAGTCTTTTCCTCCTCAGTTTCAGAGATCCACTTAGGTCATGAAACATGTGTCAGGGTCCCTATGAAGAGGCTCTGAGAAGCTATTTCATGAAACTTGTGACAATGAAGCCTGTATTGTGGTGACAGTGAAACCAGGATTTCAGTGCAAATCTCAAGATGTTGGAGGTATTAGGGCCCATGGGAATTCTGTAAAATAGGGCTGCAGAAAGCAGGAAATGAAGGGAATAAAGAAAGAAGAGAACCAGATAACCAAAGATATTCATATTGCAGGCAGTAAAACTGGAGAGACAGAGCTACTTAAAGCCCTTTGAAACAGACAATTTCACTAAAATCCTTAGATGACTGATGTGGAGGGAGGTACAAAACTTGATATTTTCCCTTCTGGGTTTCAGTCTTGTTTTACTATGCCTCTGCCTTTCCTTTCTGAAATTGAAATGAATACTTTGTGCCACGGAATGTACACATGTAATTTGCTCATTATTTTTATTACTGATATTAATTATTTTATAGATGATCACAAGCGGATGCTTGTGTCTTTACTTATTTCATGAGACAGTTTATTTCTATATTCACACATTTCATAAATGATAGGATTTTGGTTTTTTATGACTAAGAAGTATTCCATGGTGTATACATAACACATTTTTATTCAGTCATTCATTGATAGGGAGTTGGTATGAGTATATATTTTGGATATGATGAATGATGTTATATTAAATATAGCAGGGCAACTTTTTTCATTATATTGATTTCATTTTCTGCAAGTATATGCCTATTACTGCTATTTCTATATTATATTGATGCTCTTATAATTTTAATTTGAGGACTGACCCTATCAATTTCATCAAGACCATATTAATTTGGATTTCTGTCAATAGTATATAAGTATTGTTGCTTCTCCATGTTTTTGCCAGGATTTGCCATCTTTTGTCTCAAAAGTATAATTATCTAATGAGATCCTCAACAAAAGATCAGAGATACTTTTTATTCTGAGCAAATTATTCATCCCGTTGATTTTCTAATGTCAGGTTTATTAAATCATGGTGATCATGGACTTAGGGTTTCCCTACATACATAGCAATAATGGGCCAAACTTTCTTAAAGCATATATGCTGTAAGTATTCTGTTCCTAGGCCCAGACACAGGAGCTGACTGAGAGTTCAGAACATAAGAGTCCTCCCTAAAAAAGATTGCCTTTGTCAATTTTCATTTAGCTCACTCAGGCTATTAACATAGACAGAGAGAGGGACAGTAGACCATCACCTGTATAAATTGATGAGCATATTGCTGAATGCCTCATAGACAAGTAGACTGAGTGACATTAAACCAAAGGGTAAAAAGGGAGGAGGACTGATGGAGTATAAGGAGTATGATGTTGAAGGCTCCTGCCTGGCAAATGTAAATCGACTAAAGAATAGAAAACAGTGAGAGAATGTGGGCCCTCCATAATGTGAATCCTACAGCAGGCATTTGTGGGTGATATAAAACTCTGATGTGTTGTAAAATTTATATCTCTTCCCAAAATGATCTACTGGTAGAACATATAAATTTTGCAGGAATTGTTAAAGCTATCATAAAACCTCATTGCTACAGATACAGTAGGTGTTTCAGAAATACATGCCAAAGCAGAGATTTGTAATCATTTCAGTGTGCTTCATAAAAGGAACCACATTGTGTTTCAACAACTGAGAAACTACAGAGATTTCCTTCCTCCTAAGCCTTGCTTTATCTTATTTTGCATACCTAAAGAAGAGATAGCATAGACAAACAACCTAAATATTTAAATACATGCAGTTACTCAAATGCTCAGGTTGTTTGAAAGCTAAGCACAGGTGATTATCTCTTACCAAGAGCACACAGAGCTGGTGGTTCCATTTCATAACAGCAGCTCTTGCTTACACTTAGTGAACTGGTCCCTATGGGGGACAGCAATAAATTCATACCCATCTGCAATCTTGGTATCTAGAATGCAGGGGGAGGTTTGGGCTTATAATGCCATTGGTTTGTCGATTGTCATTCAGACATAAGCTGCATCAAAGAAGGGCTTGTGGGAACCTGGTAAGAGGTGATCCAAAACCGGCCATCAATCACAAGAGTGAGCAGTGTTCTGCTGGTTTATAAATACACACTTCCTAGCAGAGGAAAAAAGTGATAGATCTGCAATCTACTGCTTATCATAATTGATGGAAGTTTCACAGTACAAAAGTCTGATCTTCAATGAATATGCATCCTTGGTGACTACCTAATTCTGTGGGGAATATATGGCACTCAAGCCACTGAGCTGAGAAAGCCCTTGAGCGAGCCACTAAGTACGTGGTCATTGATTGTGAACTACAAGGTAGTAAGTTTTAGTCACAAGCATCTCCTTGAGCAAGAAGAGGATGCTATTTGTTGAAGAAAACTGGTCCTTCTCTCAAGGGAGCTAATGGACTGGAGGAATTGTATGGATTACCGAGTTGTTCAGTACTCGTTAACTTTCTGCAGTCCACTGAGCCACATCTTGGCACATAAGAAGAGAAGGTGGGCATGACGATGCAAGCATATAAAAACCCCATTCACTCAGTGTCTCAGGGCAGCAGGCCATCTCAGTTCTCTTTCTGCACAATGCGCTTATTTTTCTTAGCTTCTTGACAAAAGTAGAAAGATGTAAGTGCTATTCTTAATGTGATCAGTCTACTTTCTGCCTTTCTTGCTGCTCTCTGGGGAATACTATAATGCCTCAGGGTTGAGGCCATTTTGAAGTTCTGTGGAAGACTACTTTGAAGTACTTTATGAACACATACATTTTTTATGCAACTGACTGAGAGGAATTTTGAAAGTTGTGTTGTGGTTTTTTTTTTTTTTTTTTTGGCTGAAGCAACCAAATCAGTGACTTAGATGGTAAAATCTTTTAAGGTGACACATAGCTGGAAGTCCATCAAAAGTTACACTTACTACTTCCATTGCTTCCGTATCCCCTTGACAATGTCTTGCCTTTTGTAATCTCTAGATGAGAACTACCACCCAGGGAAGCTCCAGGGAAAGGAAGAAAGAGGGAGAAGGAGATGGGGAGGGGAAATGAGAGAGTAGAGTGAGAGGGAGGAGGAGTAGAGAAGATATGAAGACTCTTTCATTTTTTGTAGGAGTCCAGAATGTTCTTTCTCAAAAGTTTCTGGTAGAATTGCTCATTTGGAGTACCCTCCAAAATAGCCTTTATTAAGACCATTCCAAAGTCAATCACAAGTAAAACATTAGATATTTGGTTTAAAGCTTGACCAAGTACATCTCTCAGTGGAGATCTTGGCAAAAATGATTTTGGTTGGCGCCTTGGGACCAAGCATTGATTCCCCCCCCCAATAGTACATATTCATTTCTTTATGTGACTAAACATTTATTCAAATGATATCAACTGTTTAAGTTCTTAATATTAGGAATGTATCATGTAAAAATAAAAAAACAAAAGTTCCTAGTCTTAGGAAGATTACATGTTAGTAAGGAAGATGGTTTATAATAAACAGGCCAACATGTGATAATGGGAATTGAGCTGGGCTCCCTTGGACTTTCCTCTTCTTAGCTCCGTCCTATGTTCCCTCCATCATATTGCTCTGTTCATTTTGCTTTGAGACAGGATGCTTCATTATCCCGTCTCTTTACTTGTGCATTTACAAAGCTCGTCCGCCTCTCTTCTTCCCTGTGTGTCTTCTACTGATTCACCATCAAATGGAGGCACCTTCTAGTCTACCTCTGTCTCATTCTCAATACATGCAATTTATTGTAGTTCATGCAACTTTATAAGGCCAAAGGAAATAACCCCCTTTTACAAAATGCACTAAAGTGGGGAAACCTAAGAATTCTGAGACTCTTGATACTTAAATACATGTTCAAAGCTACCATTAACTAGTGGTGGCTATAAAAATCCCTGTCAAGTTATTGAATTTTTGTTAGTTCCAAAGGTATACTTAGCAGACTTTTGTGATGAAAATTTTAGCCCACCGCAACACTATGGGCAAGAAACCAGGAACCTGCAGTTTGAAAATCAGCAATGCAAAGACGTTACTAGAAAATAGCATCATTCCCAGCAGCAGGTCAGCACCACACGGATGCAGCAGCACACCAGCATATGGATGCAACAGCACACCAGCATATGGATGCAGCAGCCCACCAGCATATGGATGCAACAGCCCACCAGCATATGGATGCAGCAGCACACCAGCATATGGATGCAGCAGCACACCAGCATATGGATGCAACAGCCCACCAGCATATGGATGCAGCAGCACACCAGCATATGGATGCAGCAGCACACCAGCATATGGATGCAGCAGCACACCAGCATATGGATGCAGCAGCACACCAGCATATGGATGCAGCAGCACACCAGCATATGGATGCAGCAGCACACCAGCATATGGATGCAGCAGCACACCAGCATATGGATGCAGCAGCACACCAGCATATGGATGCAACAGCCCACCAGCATATGGATGCAACAGCACACCAGCATATGGATGCAGCAGCACACCAGCATATGGATGCAGCAGCACACCAGCATATGGATGCAACAGCCCACCAGCATATGGATGCAACAGCCCACCAGCATATGGATGCAGCAGCACACCAGCATATGGATGCAGCAGCACACCAGCATATGGATGCAGCAGCACACCAGCATATGGATGCAGCAGCACACCAGCATATGGATGCAGCAGCACACCAGCATATGGATGCAGCAGCACACCAGCATATGGATGCAGCAGCACACCAGCATATGGATGCAACAGCCCACCAGCATATGGATGCAGCAGCACACCACCCCATGAGATAGATGCACCATACCAGTTTTGCGAGACTGTTATTTTTTGGGAAAAATAGGATTATTCAAAGAAAATAATTCTCTCTCTCTCTTTCTCTCTCTCTCTCTTTCCCTCCCTCCCTCTCTCTCTCTCTCAGAGGGTGGGAGGAGAAAGAGAAGGAAGAGGAGGAGGAAGAAAAGGAAGAGGAACAGGAGGAGGAGGAGGAACAGGAGGAAGAGGAGGAGGAGAAGAAAGAGAAGGAGGAGGAACAGGGGAAGGACGAGAAGGAAGAAGATGAGGAGAAAGAAGAAGAGGAGGAGGAGGAGAAGGAGGAGAAGGAACAGGAGGAGGAGGAGGAGGAGGAGGAGGAGAATTTGGTAAAAGGAAACCAAAGCATTACAGAAGCTACTATTCACCTGGGAATGAATCCAGTTTGGGGATTTCTGTGTATGCAAATGTGTATCTCAACATCTGTATGTGATTTTGGCTTCCTTCCTTCCTTCCTTCCTTCCTTCCTTCCTTCCTTCCTTCCTTCCCTCCCTCCCTCCCTCCCTCCCTCCCTCCCTCCCTCCCTCCCCCCCCTCTCTCTTTCCTCCTCTGGTTTGTTTTTATTTCATTCTATTCCATTTTACTTAAGGTGCCTGTTTATTTTCTAAGGAGAGAGAATGAAAGAGTGGATTTGACAGGGAAAGGAGGTGGGGAAGACCTGAAAAGGGATGTGGGGAAGGAAACTGTGACCAGAATATATTGTATCAAAAAACAACCATTTTTAATGGCAATTTTTAGAATAGGTCTGCCATTTTGACTGCTAGAATCATGGAGAAAAGGTGTTTTTCAGTACCTAGTCAAAAAGTTCTTACTCAGACTGTAATTATTTTACTTTTAATCGTGTGTGCGTGTGCACATGCACATACATGAGTTGCTGGGACTTCCAAGGAGGTTGTCAGATACCACAGATCTAGAGTTACAAGTGGTTGTGAGCCACTTGGTGTGAACACTGTGAATCTTCTGCAACAGCAGAAAATAAACTTAACTGCTGAGTTATCTTTCTACTCCCTTTTACTATTTTATTTTAATATGCATATGTGTGATCACATCTAGACATGAATGGATATGTACATGTACATGTGAGTCCAAGGTCCAGGAGTTCTGCAGCATGTTCCTCTCTGTGAGGACCAGCAAAGCATTGCTCAGCTAGTAAAGACCAGGGAAACACTGCACAGAGCAGCAATGCAAGAGCATCTCTTCACTGTCTGTGGGATTCCATTTATATTCTTCCCAAACATCACATACACTCTCAAGTGTCTGCTTCAGCCAAACATCCTCTCACAATACAGCTTCCAGAAAAACATCACATGACACAACTGAGTTTCCAAAGAAAGCAGGAATTTCCACTTGAGTGGGTTTCCTCCTCTAGCACTTTTGATTACTGTAAATGATTCCTTTTTATCCAGATGTACTTAGCACTATAAGTGTGGCCTTTACTTGAAGATATAATGTCGTTTTGCTTTTATGCAAGTTCCACTTTTATAGTTAATATGATTTTATACTTCTTTATATGTCTATGTGTTTGGGTTTAGGTGTGTAGGTGTGTGTAAGGCACGCATGTGAGTGTGGAAATGTATGCACTCACACATGCACGTGGAGGTCAGAGGATAATATCAGGTTTCCTGCTCTTTTATTATCTATATAATTTATTTGAGGTAGAGACTTTTATAGAATGTGGAGCTTAGCTGCTGGCTAGAAAACTCTGGTGACCCTGTCTCTGTCTGTCCCCTCCTGATAGTGGTAGAATATAGGTGCACATGACTACATCTGGCAATTTTACATAAATTGTGATGTAATACTCAGGACTTACTGGCTAAGCAATCTCCCTAGCTCCTCATATTCTCTAAATAAAGTATAATTCATGCAAAATCCAATCTGATGACCCTCAAATATGAGTACCATCAATGATGAATTCTCTAGGGTCCTCTCTAGACTGTCCTAGGGTCATAGCCGTGGTGTCAGTTAGCTTCCCATTACTGTAACAAATATAGGGTAATGAATACATGAGGAAGAAAAGCGTCTTTGGGTTCTTGGCTCTGAAGGTTTCGGCTTGATCAGCCTTGTTGTTTTAGGGCATGTGGTAAGGTGTTGAAGAGTTTGTTGTAGGATGATAAGGTTACCTAACGATGACCAGCAAGCAAAATAGGGGAAAAAGAGGGACACTCCCTTAGTGACTTGACTTCTTCCCACTCTCCACACCTCCTAAGAGTTCCATCACCCCTCAGCAGTACCACAGCCTAGTGACCAAGTGAGCCCCATTCAGGGTTCATGACCAATTTCTTTGTACCTGTTTGAATTTTACCTACACTTGGGTAGAGTCCTTGGCCCTTTCGTCATGTGTGATAATTTATTTATGACTGCTGCTTTCAAGCCTCTCTAGTGAGTACATTGTCTGGCTCAGTTAGCTGATGACTCTAAATTGAATTCTAGTTGCCAGCATTGAGGTTTTGACCATGCCAGATGTTCTACTCTGTAATCTGACATAGTCTTGGGATGTGGGCAGTATAAAGACTTCTATTCTTTTTTTTTAAAGAAAGGAAAAGTAGGCTTTCATAGAGAAGGTAGCTCATTACGTTTTAAGTGCTAGACAAGATCCAACTCTGGGTGTTCTTGGGCAGACAGAATATAAGATCAGGCTTCTGTTTGTAATTTATTAGTATATTCTTCTAGATCAGTAGAAATCACATCACATACTGTGATCCTCATTCTTTTAGTACCTAGCATTATTCTGAAAATAAAGAAAAATCTTTTAACTGATAAGATATCTTTAATTGACCAACTGCAGAGGGCTTCTCCTCATGGGAAATAACTAGAAATGACAACATTAGAGTAATAATTTTCAAAAAAGAAAATTAAACAATTATTTTTAACTAGGTGCCAGGAAAGATGTGTAGATAATAAATGAGTTTGTTCTACTGGTTTTGCAGACAGATATTAATGTGACAGGGAGCATTTCATCATTTACACGAGCAGAGCATGCATCAGCCTGCCAATGACATAATAGAAGTTTTAAGTCCATTCAAAGTAATGATTAGGGGACCATATGTATCATCCTTTAAAAACAACTCTTCCTCATGGCTTAAAGTACAACGGTTACTAACAATCATAACAACTCAGGTTCATGGTCATAGAGTGAATGGACTGAGGAGTTGCTGACCTGCTTCTCACATGGAACACAGCACCCTTCAATCTGCCTCCAGGCTTCAAGCAGCACACAGCCACTACAAATGCTGTTTGAAATCATATCACCTGTGAGCCATCACTAATCTGGATTACGAGCACTCTAATCAACAAAATTCCAAGACAAAATATTTAATATGCTCAAAGTATGATTTAAGACATATAAACATTATAGCCATAAGCCATGATAATTTTCCCAACAGCAAAATCATAAATCGTCTAATTACTCAAAGGAATTTGTGCTATAGCCCACATTGTCGATGAATCATGGGCTTGTGGTACTGTGGGAGCTTGGGAAAGCGTGTGCACTCTTCTGTGTCTTCTTTGCAAAGAATTTCTATAGGTGGATTCAGACACAAGTGGAAAATACATTACAGACCCTTTAGGGGTTTGTAGTGCTTAAGTAGTTTGTTAAGTTATAACATATAACTATACAATACAATATTTTTCTATGTCCAGCTTCTTTCCCAAAATTGTACAGGAAACTAGGATACATAGTTGCTGAAAATAAAAACAACTTAAAATGTTGCAGAATGACTGGAACATTGTAGGTTGTTTCTCTGCCCCCTTGCCCCCGCCTTAATGGTAGCAAGTGTCCCCTGTTGATGATGAGTTTCCATCACATCAGAACCTTGTGGTAGACGCTACTGGCAGGTGGTTGTACGTGCTTCAGAGTCTTCAATGCCTGCTACTGCAGTCGACTTCGTGTGGGTTCCACTAAGCTCTTCTGAGCTGCTCGCTCTTGACACACTCCACCGCCGCCGTAATCAGACATCACGGTGAAACTGGCAAAGGCCCGCAAAACCCATGGTGAGTCAAAGAAAATGGCTCCTCCCCCAAAGGAGGTGGAAGAAGATAGTGAAGATGAAGAAATGTCAGAAGATGAAGATGACAGCAGTGGAGAAGAGGAGGTTGTTATCCTTCAGAAAAAAAAAAAAAAAAAAAAAAAAGCAAAGAGGCTACCACAACCCGAGCAAAGAAGGTGGTTGTTTCACAAACAAAAACGGGCTGCAGTTCCCACAGCAGCTAAGAAAGCAGCTGTAACCCCAGGCGAAAAGGCAGCAGCCACACCTGCAAAGAAAACCGTTACACCAGCCAAAGTAGTTCCAACACCTGGTAAGAAGGTAGCTTCACAAGCAAACGCATTGTACCAACTCCTGGTAAACAAGGAGATGTCACTCCAGCCAAGGGAGCTAAGAACGGTAAGAATGCCAAGAAGGAAGACAGTGATGAGGATGAAGATGAATGATGAAGATGATAGCGATGAGGAAGAGGATGAATTTGAGCCACCGGTAGTAAACGAAGTGAAGTCAGCAAAAGCAGCTCCTGCTGCTCCTGCCTCAGAGGACGAGGATGAGGAAGATGATGACAACGATGAAGAAGAAGATGATGATGAAGAGGAGGAAGATGACTCTGAGGAAGAAGTTATGGAGATCACAACAGCCAAAGGAAAGAAAGCTCCTGCAAAATTTGTTCCTGAGAAAGCCAAGAGTGTGGCTGAGGAGGAGGATGACAAGGAAGAAGATGATGAGGATAAGGAGGAAGAGGAGGAAGAAGAGGAGGGAAAACCTGTTAAAGCAGCCCCTGGAAAACGGGAAAAGGAGATGATCAAACAGAAAGAAGCCCCTGAAGCCAAGAAACAGGAAGTAGAAGGCTCAGAACCAACTACACCTTTCAGTCTGTTCAATGGAAACCTTAATCCAAACAAGTCTGTTGCTGAACTAAAAGTTGCCATCAGAGAAATTTTGCTAAAATTGACCTTGCTCTTGTGGATGTCAGAACTGGCACAAATAGGAAATCTCGTTATGTGGACTTTGAGTCTGCTGAAGACTCAAAAGGCCTTGGAGCTCACTGGTTTAAAAGTGTGTGGCAATGAAATTAAACTAGAAAAAACAAAAGGAAGAGATAGTAAGAAAGTTCGAACTGCAAGAACACTTTTAGCCAAAAGCCTCTCTTTCAACCTCAATTGAGGATGAATTAAAGAAGTGTTTGAAGACGCCATGGAGATCAGATTAGTCAGCCAGGATGGGAAAAGGAAAGGCATTGCTTATATTGAATTTAAGTCTGGGGCTGATGCAGAGAAAAACTTGGAAGAAAAGCAGGGGGCAGAAATTGATGGACGATGTGTTTCACTCTACTGTACTGGAGAGAAAGAACAAGGCAAGAGAAAGCTGGGAAGAATAGCACTTGGAGTGGTGAATCGGAAACTGGTTTTGAGTAACCGTTCCTACAGTGCAACGAAAGAAACTCTTGAGGAAGTGTTTGAGAAAGCAACTTTTATCAGAGTGCCCCAGAACCCACTTGACAAACCTAAAGGATATGCATTTATAGAACTTGCTTCATTTAAAGATGATAAAGAAGCTTTAAATTCCTGTAAAAAAATGGAAATTGAGGGCAGAACAATCAGGCTGGAGTTGCAAGGACCCAATGAGAGAAGTCAACCATCCAAAACGCTGTTTGTCAAAGGTCTGTCTGAGGATTCCACTGAAGAGACCTTAAAAGAGACACTGATCAGGAAACTGGTTCTTCTAACGGGTTTGGTCTTACAGACTTTAATAGTGAGGAAGATGCCAAAGCTGCCAAGGAGGCCATGGAAGATGAAGAAATTGATGGAAACAAGGTTACCTTGGACTGGGCCAAACCTAAGGGTGAAGGTGGCTTTGGTGGCTGAGGTGGAGGCAGAGGAGGTTTCGGAGGCAGAGGTGGAAGAGGCAGAGGCAGATTTGGTGGAAGAGGACGGGAGGCTTTGGAGGCTTCCGAGGCGGACAGAGGAGGAGGGGAAGACTTCAAGCCACAAGCAAAGAAGACAAAGTTTGTATAGTTCCTTCCATCCCATTCTTTCCCTCTTCATTTTAAAGAAAGGACTTTGGGATTTTTACTCTGTTACCTGTTCAATGACAGAGCCTTTTTTAGGACAGTTCAAGACAGAAAAGATCCTAAACTCTGGGAAAGAAGAAGAAGAAGAAGAAGAAGAAGAAGAAGAAGAAGAAGAAGAAGAAGAAGAAGAAGAAGAAGAAGAAGAAGAAGAAGAGGCAGCAGCTTATGGTAGAAGTTTTCTATTCTATTTTCCACTTACAACTTTTCTCTTCTCTGCTTCAGTGGCAATTTTCTAAGCATACACACACACACACACACACACACTGCACTTGCATCTAGCCCAGCCACCAGCAGAACATTTTATGTTGCCCATCTCCCTCCCATGTTCACTTTGCCCTCACATTTGCAAAAACAACAACACCATGAAAGACCCTATGATGACACATCTCATACCATTATACTACTGTCAGCAGGCTCTGCAACTGTCTGTGTATTATCAAAAGTTTCTAACCACAAGAAGTGTATTGTAGATATTTTCTTTCTCTTTATTCTTTATAGAACAGTTGCCTCCCAGATCTCTAATCTCATGTAATCCACAAGTTAAGGAAGTATTCATATTGCAAAGTTCATTCTCTTAAGGGTATAACATTTAGGAACCAAGAGTTATCTTAACTTGATTTCATCATTATTCATTATTGTCCAAATAGCCAATTTAGTGTTACAGCAGAATAGTCAGGGGATGTTAGCATCAGAGAATTCTGAGTTTATAGCCAAGCTCTTACTTAATATGAGAATCTTCCTGAGCAGACCACTTTTACTTCCTCTGACCTTTAGTCTCTAGAAGATAGTGATTTATGTGGCCCAAGGAGTAAAGATTAACTGACAGGCTATGTATACATTGCTTAGAGTTTGAGTAACTTATCCTTTTCTTGGCACTGTAAACATATTTAGGACAATGATTCTTTGTTTTATCTCTGTATTGAAGATAAATCAATGAACAGGTATATACGTGAATATAAGCAGTCAAATAGTGTTCAAAGTTTGTCTAAACATAACACATACCAACTAATACATGTAAATCTTAAATGAGACAAACACTAACACTGACTAAGGCCAACCAGGTAACATCAAAGCAGTTGCACAACCCATGGTCTGGTCAATGCAACAGCACCATTTCCACGTCATCCACAGACTCCCCCGCCTCCCATCCCAGAACTATTCCCTTCCAGTATTGCATTATTCTGTCTTCCTTGTTCCTTTGGTGCTATGACAAAAAGAACACTCTACTCCTCCTCACTCCCCAATAAACCAGAATATCAAGATAGAAACCTTAGAGTAATTAAATACAAGCTGACTCAAACATCCTGCAGAAAGCTCCTCTCCATGGCCCCCTTAGCTTTAGCTGAAATGTACAATGCAGGATGAAGAAGCTGAGGGTATGACTAGCGGTCCCTACCTCCCTGTAGCTCTTACATTCGTATCTCAATTATTATCTTCACTCCTATTTTTCTTACAGATAGGATTTATTCAATTTAAGGACATCTTCAGCATTTCAACCTGTGTTTCCGACCTATTCCTTCTGGAAGCTCCTCTGTAGGATGGATGTTTGACATTTATAGTGGAATGAAGTAGAATAATAGAAGTCACTTAACAAAACTGTTGCTGAGCACACACACTGTAATAGGCATTCAGCGAGCAGGAGATGCTTGCTTTATCATAGCCTTGGTTCTGTTTGCTGATAGAATGCATACAGCAAAGACATAAAAACTAGGTCTCCACAGAAGTGAAAACACAATTTCTTTTTAATCTGGTAGCAGACACACAGGTATAAATCAAAGGCAACATTACAACACATCAACTTTTAGGTTTTTTTGTAAAAATTCTCCCAAACTTGTGGAAAACAACATTTAAATTCTTTGTCAAAACTATAGCAGATCCTAGTCACATTGCAACATTAATATCCAGTGTCTCACTGTCTCCTCTTTCCAAGTAGTATACATGCTGTTGCCTTAAATTATTCTGCCAGAGTTGCTTTATCTCAAGCAAGGATCCAAACTTTGCCATGTAGCAGGCTGGAGATTGTTAACATGAACAAATGAAAGCCACCACCACCACCACCACCAAACAAACAAAGGAAACAATATGAAACAGTACATAACAGTACCTTCTGGCTCATAAGCCAGAAGGTGGAAACACAGAGCAATCTACTTGAGAAACCTGCATTATAAACATGTGCATACAGGGTACAGTGCAAGAAATTGAGCTGACAACAGCTGATGTCAGTGTCCAGCTGGCCCCCAATTGCAAGAATTTTTGGACTGCTGCATAACTGTGTGTTCCCTTTTACATTTACCCTGTCCAGATCAGGACAAAACAATAGCAATGTTGGACATTTTTCTACAGTAGAAATTAATTCAAACAATGACTTTGGAGATTTGAGTGAAAATGGTCCCTGTAGGCACATAGAGTGACACTGTTAGGCAATGTGGCCTGGGTGGATGAAGTGTGTCACTTAGGGTGTCACTCAGGTTTCCAATGCTCAAGCGAAGCTCAGCATCACTCCCTCTGCTGCCTTTGGATCTGGATGTAGAACTCTCAGATACTTTTCTGGCACCATGTGTACCCACATGCCACCATGCTTCCCACCATGACGACACTGGACTAAACCTCTGAACTGTATGCCAACCCCCAATTAAATGTTTTTCTTTCCAAGCATTGCTTTGGTTATGTTGTCTCTTCAAGGAAATAGAAACCCTAAGACAATTACTTGGAAAATTTAGCCTGTATGTTATCTATATTGGTGTGCAGATGGTTATGGTAAGGTACGGACTTGAGTAAAATATACTATTATTCATCTTTCTCTGTCACTGACTACTCATATCTTTGTATCTAAAGAATAGGTACACATAGATTCTATATACATGCATATATACAGAGTTTCTTCATCCCAAAGTTTGTGTTGTAAAATAGGGTTACAATTAAAATGTAAAGATCTAAAAAAACTGCTCTTTTTTCCCCTTTCTCTTTCTGCTGCTCTCTCTCTCTCACCCAATAAACCTCTCACAAGTGGAAAAAAAAGATCTAAAAAAACTATAGCTTGAATAAACTGGGGTGGTAGAAGGGTGGGTGGGAAACATGTGGGAGGAAAATCAACCTTTGCTTTTGAACATGTATGTGTGTGCACATGTGTGCATGTAAGGAGAGCAAAAATAAAACCAGTGCAGTCATGCAAGTAGGAAGGCTGTCTCATGATCTAGCTGTTAGCATGCAGCTTTGTTTTCTTCTTCTTCAGTGGTGTTCAAGAACTGTAGGAATCTTGTGGCTGTATCACACATTGTACAGCTTTAACACTGCAGACAGAACAATATGATATAAAGATTGTCCCTGAGAATTATGCTGTTCAACTAGCATAGCATTGTTGTCACACACATATGTGCCTGAATACCTTAGAGTCTTGCTCTGGCTCCCCTGAAGAAAAAATTCAAAGCCACATGCTACAATCAAAGGCATACAGTGAACTAGAGAATTGGTGAGGGCTCCAGCAGTATGAATATTCTCTTTTCCTTCATAGACTCCTGGGACATCACCTATTGTGTGACGGTTCCAGGAAAGACAAGAGCAAACAGGCATCCATTCATTCCTCATATGAATGAGCATGAGTGAGGAGTTACTTCAAACATGAGTGATTCAAAGTCAGCAGTATCAGCAAAAGCCCACCTGGCATGCCTAGGAGTCATAGAGGATACGTCAGTGAAATCTCTGTAGACCATTGTCAGCTCCACTTGTGGGAAAGTCTCTTCTCAGAAATTGTTACTGCTATTAACATGTGAAGGGGTGTGTGTGAACCTAAGGTTTGGATTTCAGAGGCTTAATTTTGCTTACTTCCAGAGTCTTAAGAGTCTCTATATTGCCCCCTGGAAGGAGTGTTTCAATTGGAAAGTCATTGCTATCAAACCCCTCCATAGTACTCTCACATAGTCTCTTGGATGCTTCCCATGGTATACATAACTCTCCCTTCTTGGCTCTGATCCTCTACAGTTGCCCAACACTGTGGCTGTGGCTACATTTCTGTCTTTGTCTCATACCACAGAAACACTAGTACAACATCACTGTACTTACCTCTACCGATGCTGCCTGGAGATGTAGAGGGAGTTAATTTTCCACTTGTGTTTTAACCCTCATTATTGAAGTACAAATATTAGAATTGTACTCTCAATCTCCTCCTGTGTTTCTGTAAACATTGACATCTTTCAGCTTGTTGTATCTTTCATTAGTTTTCATGTCATTATTTCAAATGTTAAGGGGTATTTAAGGACAAAATTCAAGAAATAAGGGCCATGGTTGTAGCCCCTTTATTTGAAACTTGGGCCACCGTCTGATTCTAGTGTCCCACATGACAGAATTTCACACTGTTATATGGTTTTCTCCAATCTTCTCTGGGACCAAGATGTAACTTGCAAGATTTACATTATGGTCATAAAATTCCTCACACTTTGGAGTGCTCAATTTTCAAGTAATTTTAGAGTTCAGGCTGCAGCTTTTACATGTACTCTTTCTATGTAAATTATATGTAAAATGATCCATGTTTTTATTTAGGGTTCACTGTGATTGAAAAATGTTCAGCCATGTATAAGCTTAGAGCACAGATTAATTATTTATATTGGTAAATAATAAATGTTTATTCACATTAAATGAAAAAATGAGGGAACTCTTGTAATTTGAATGTGTTTACAAAGACCATTTTTTTCTCAAATGTCAAAAAGATATATATATATATATAGAGAGAGAGAGAGAGAATGATTTCAAACCACTGCATTAAGAGAGACTCAGAGTCAGTAGGTTCTGGATAACCCTGACTCAATTTATTTTGTTCATCTTAAATTCATAGACTGACATCATGATCTCAGTAAGACTAACTTGACAACTGGTTAAATCCTTAAATCTCTGCCAGGAGGCAGAGGCAAGTGCATATCTGTGAGTTCAAGGCCAGCCTGGTCTACAGAGGTAGTTTCAGGACAGCCAGGACTTTTACACAGAGAAACGCAATCTCAATAAACAAACAAACAAACAAACAAATCAAGTGTCCATAAGGATGGGGCTTTGTCAGGAAGGAATGGCCTTTTAATAAGATTCTGCTCTAAGAAATTGTATGAGTTGAATCATACCCATAGCCCATGGTCTTCTGTCTTCTTCTGCCTTCCCCTCTGAGTTTCATAGAGAGTAGTTTACCAGTCCACATCAGTAAGTCAGTCGCCTACATCTGATGAGTGAGAGAGAAAGAGAGAGAGAATGTGTGTGTGTGTGTGTGTGTGTGTGTGTGTGTGTGTGTGTGTGTGTGTGTGAGAGAGAGAGAGAGAGAGAGAGAGAGAGAGAGAGAGAGAGAGAGAGAGAGAGAGAGCATGTAGAAACTGGCCTTGAAAAACTTGACCATAGACATTCTAGTCCCCCAACTTGAGAGAAAATAGCTTCTTGTTTAACTTTGAATACAGAATGTCTATTACAGTCTCACATTTGAATGTTCAGTTCCCAGGTTGTGACAGTTCTGTGGCCCTGTGTGGCCTTAGGAGATGGGGCTTAGCAGACAGGAGTAAATCAAATGGCAGGTTTTTTTGATGGTTATATTTGTCCCCAGGGTCTTGTTAGTGTTCCCTGCTTCCTGTATGCTACCATGTGAACAAGCCACAACCTCAAGCTCCCATCACCACTGATTGATGTACTATGTCACATGGAAACCCTGAGCCAAAATAAACCTTTCCTTCCAGGACAGGGAATTTAGCTCTTGGCAGAATGCTTGTCTAGTGAGTATAAGTCTTTGGATTTAATCTTCAGCATCAGAAACAAAACAAACAAAACAAAAACAAAAACAAATCTCATCTTTAAGTTGCTTCCATGAGATATTTCATCCTAAGAATGAGCGAGCAATGAATAGAGCTTCCCATGGCAGCCTAAGTAGACCAACTCAAGCCCCATCATCAAATACCCACTTCAACTGGGCACACAATAGGCCCACATCTCCACTCTGTTGGATGAATAGCCCCAAACTCACAGCCCCATCCATTCTTATCAAAAGCAAAGGAACATCAGTGTAGGGCTAAAGAAAGAAAATGTCTTAGCTGGCTTTTATGTTGCAGTGATGTAAACTATTCAGAAGAAACTGGGTGACTTACAGCTTACACCCATCACCAAGATAAGTCAAGGCAAGAACTCAAGGCAGCATCTGAAGCAGAGAACATGGGGGATGATGCTTACTTACCTGCCTTGTCTGCCTATCCAGGACAACCTGCCCAAGGGATCCCTACATACACTGACTTGGTTCTTCCCATATCAATCATTAATCATGAAAATGTTGCACAGACATTCTTGCAGCCCAGTCTAATAGAAGCTAGTTCTCAACAGCCTTTACTTTTCCCAGGTGAGTTAGTTTGCATTAAGTTGACTACAATTAACCAACACAGGCAGCGGGTGCAAGGGAATCCTTGGGATATAGCTCATGTAGTATTGTCATTAAAGGCAATGTGAAAAAGCATAGAAAGCCAAATATCCAGAATTGAGGCATCAAAATATAATTTATCTTATGCAATGAATTGTGACTGCAGAGCCGAATTTGAATCTTTTTTGATCTGAGAACCATTTCTTGCTAACAATATGTTGTCTGCTTCATTCAGCTGGTTTGTAGTTACAGCTTTCAAATCTGTATGAGGAGTCTCAAGACTGAGTTGAGTATTTCTGCTTTTCTTGCATATCTTTACATCCCATTTTGAAAAAAAAGACAGGAAGTTCTTTGGGCCTTATGCTACGTCAGAGCAGAGGCATCACTCTGTGAAGTTGGACCTTGCTTCTGTGTTCTCTCTTCCCAAGGCTCTTTACTGTCATAATTCGTGCCTGGGTTCTGCAGTCTTTCATCGAAGCCTCCGGCTGTTTTAGATCTAAGGATGCTCCCACATGAAATGGCTTCTATACTGTTTAGTGATGTAATTTTCACCTTTTCACATGTGGATAAATCACAAATTTGTGTTTTCATATCTGTCTATCTCCAATAAGATGAAGATCATGTACCCAAGGGACTCCTGAGTACTTCTGACAGAAATTCCTTCTTTATAATGGAAGAATTCATGTGTTTCCCAAATTGGTACATTTTATATATTCTAAGAGTGTTTAACACTTCATCTATTCCCCAGTTATCCACACTGGATAGAATTTTTAAAGACATCTTGAGAGAATTCTAGGTAAGATTGAACAGTTGAGAAGCTACACAGTGTGACTTGGTAAGAGAAATCAGTCAGGTTAATACACAGCAATCTATTCCTGGAAGAGGCTAGAGCTGTAAATAAATTTACTAAATTGCATGAAATTTCCAGAGTGCAGCAAGGGACAGTCAAAAAGGGACATGAACCATTCTTCAGCAGGCAACTTCAGCTGAACTGGAAACAATGGGGGAGTCACATACACACGTGCGTCCCCACACATACACACACACACACACACACACACACACACACACACACACACCCTACCTCATCAGTGACATAGGGAGAATTGTGTGAGATAACTAGGTGATGAGAACAGGAGACAAAATCTTGCCAGGCAGTTAGGGTGGGGACCTGGGAAATGAGCAGATCTGCCTGTTACCCTTCACAAAACAGTTCTGTCTTGGCCTGAAGCATGGAGTGTTCTTGATTATACATACAAGCATTTCTGTCCTAGCCAGAAGCCAAAACTAATAAAAATATTTTAGAAACAAATTTCTTCATTTTGTCTCAATTCTCCTTTTACATAGCAACTTCATGCCTAGAAGCTCTTCATGGTCAGATACTGCACTGGCCCCATGCAGGTGTACCAGAAACTCAAGCTCAGACACTGGGAAGGAGAGGTACATGGACACATCTCAGTGGAACAACTGCACTGAGTAGTGTACCCTACCTACCCCATACCTAAACGCAACAAACCCCATTAACTTTCAGTATTTAAAAGAAGTCCTAGGTGATTTTATGAAAGTTCTGCTAGGTTGGTTTCTCTTTAGTTCTTGCTTATAATAAAGCTCCTTTCTTAAAGTCCTTTATCTGTAAAAGTCAGATCTTAAGTTCAAGAGATAAAGAACGTGGAAGCTACTAGCCTGGGGTAGCTTTGGTGGCTGTTGATTATCTGAGGTCCTGACCCACAAGTTATGCTTATGTGAAGTGAGGAAACCCTCCATCATAAAGGCCTCTCACTACTCTCCCCATGCCAGTTCACAAGGACTGTGTATACTGGTAACAGTGAAAATGATGAGGCAGAGATTTGGCCCTAAACACTACGGGTCTGGATGAGGTCACTCCCAGACAGTGGTATAATCTCTCTACCTCCCATGAAGAATCAGAAAGAGAAAAGATAAAGGAGTGGACCAGGGACCCTCTCTGTAGGCAGCCAAGGTCTAGGGCTATATGTGAAGGCAGGGGCTGAAGACTGAGACTGGAAGGCAGAGGCAGGTTCCCTGATGTGTGGCTCCCATCCATCAGCAGGACCAGCGTGCCAAGCTTCCACTTTTCCCTTCCCCACAGGAGCCAACCTGCACAACAAAGGACTGGAGATCAGTTCAGGGAATGGACAAAGAAGTTGAAGGTGTAACCTTTGGAGTAATGTGGGTGGTATAGTTCCAGCCTCTGGGAACATCAAAACAGGAACTGAGACTTACACTGATTAACTCAGTACACTCAGGCCAGAGAACACAATTTTAAACGTAGTTCATTTTAACACGTCTTGAAAGAGATACATACCCTGAATCTGTCTTTACCTGTTTGAACTGGAGGTATAGGCTGCAGCTCCCTATCACTGTGGATTGTTACAGGAGACATCATGAGTAAAGAAAGAACACAAAACTCACATCAAGAAATGACAGACTGAGGCCATAATATTTTAGAATTAGTGTGCTTCTATTGAGTTTTGTCATTTATTATTGCTCATTTCTTTATTTTTTACTTAAAAGTCTTTACTATTCTCACTCACATTATAAACATGTCATTGGTCTTTCTCCAGCACACATATTACGTGTTAGACTTTATGGTTGTGCTGTATGCTGACCCACTGTGTTATGGATTCTCTGTCCTTCCTATGTACAACGTGTGTGCTTTCCCATTCACTGCTGCCTCATTTGCTTTTCTGCTCCACATCCCCTCCTTTTTACTTCTTAGCTGTTATCTTCTATAGCTTTGAAAGGGATTGCACCTAGTGTCCTGCACACAGACACTGTCGAGCCAGGGAACAACACATATCAATATGACTACAAACTGGTCCTACTTAAATATTGTAAATAAATTTAACTGAAATAATACAGCTAATAAAAAAATATTCACCAATTCAATAACCTGAGATATGTAAGTCTCAACATAGAATTATAATAAACATGAAAAATTAATATGATATGTCCTCTTCAGAAATATCAGTTCTTCAGTAATGAATTAAAAAGGAAAACAACCCCAGAGAAAAATTCAAAACACTAATTTTAGAATGTTTAAGGAGATCTTCGCTTCCCTCTGGGACCCTAAAGCCATAAGAAGACCCAATGCCCAAGTCTCTTGCTTGCTGTAGAGGTAGCCATCACATCTACCTTTCCCTGAGACCCCAATGCTCATATGAAGACCTGTAAAAATCCTAAGGCCACCATCCACACAATGTTCTCAATTACCTCATGGGTTGCTTCTACATCTACTTCTTTCTGATTCTAAACTCAACATCAGAGGAACTGCTGGGAGGTTTGCTCATTCCATGAAGGCCAATGAGTGAAACAACTTTGACCATGACAGAAGATAGGTAGAAAATATTTTGGCCAACAGAACCTGAAGCAAAAATTTTGTATTCATATTTGAAAAAAAAAACCCAAGATTCTTAGTTCACACGAATTACAGGGACATGTCAAACATTAAAGACTTGAAAATAAAAATTATAATCAAAACTGAGAATATTCCTTCATACCCCAACCTTCCTCTTTCACCCCTCCTCCCATCAGTACCCATCATTGCACTAGACAATTTCACTCTCCTTGCATGTCATGTAACATTATATATCCCTATGAAATTTAGGAACCACAAATATGGATAAAGACATGGTATTTGTCTTAATCATTTTTGAATGTACAAATGTTCACTTTTATGTTTCTCAGTAATAAAATCTAATAAACCCCTCACTGTGCTCTGTGTTTAGCTGTGCTCAAAATGTTTCTACCTCTCACCGATTACAGGAATGATTACCTACATTTTCCTGAATCTTTCAGGAATTGGGTATATACTACTTCTGTCCCTTGGGTTTTCAATTGATAAATTCTGTGACTATCGTGTCAGCATCAAAGATATAAAGAGGTATTAAATAGTACCTTTTTTACTTTTAGCATGACCTTTTCTTAACAATTCAAGATACTACTCTTTTTCAGTACATTGGTTTTGTAGACTTCTCATATTCTCTTACTGTTAGCTGTTCCATTGATTAACTAGTCTGCCTCCATCTTAGGCTTGGAAGAAATTTTACAGCAAAGACAAACTAAATTCATTTCTGTTTATGATTAAATCTCTTTCTCAAGGATTGAGCTGTGCCCCACTTGTAACCTTAACTACAAATGATTCTGTACCACCTGGTTCAACAATAATGCCTTTGTTTCAAAAGCTTATTATGACCACTTTGTTAAGACTACCTTATTATGACCAATTTACAGCCAATGTCTTTGTTTCAGGAGATTGTTATAACCACATTGTTATGACCAACTTGCAGCCATGTCTTTATTTCAGATGATTGTTATAACCAATTTGTTTATGCTTATGTTTTTCTTCTGAAACCCCACCTATTTGCCTGCCAAGTACCCTATTTAGAAACACCTCCTCCTGTCCATGTCCAACACTGATCTCTTGAAATCCACCTTTAGGGAGAGATAGCCATACACACAAATAATAAAGCATGCTTTAATGAATTTGGTCAGATAATTTGGGCCAGTGTTCTCAAATGTGTGAGGTTAACACTATGCTTTGATTCAACACCTGTAAAGAGCCTTGCATTATGCTCATTAGCCTACTGTTTAGGTGCTTGCAATTCTTAAATTTTGCAATAGCAATTAGATTGTTTCCCCTGCCCTTCTTAAAATTCAATTAAACTCCAAGATAAACTTATGATGTCTTTCTCTTTAAATATGCTTTGGGAATCACATGCGATTTCTAGCAATTTTACAAATGGACTCAGGAATCAAGTCTCGTGAAAGTGGCATAGCTGTTATTCTAGTTACTGGAAGCAGAGCAATAGCTCCTATCTGGTCATGCAGGTAAGTTTGGGAAGTAGGTAAATAAATAGCAGATGCTGTCCTAGGAGACATCAGAGTTCTGCAGTACTTTCCTTCTTGCTTATATCTGGAACTCGAGGCATAGGAAGGAGGCTTCTTTGTGGTGATTTGAATGTCTCTTTCCCATGTAAACTACTTCGCAGCTTGTCTCATTACAACATTTGTAAAAGCAGTCTGGAAGCAGTGGTGCATAAATGAATTATTTAAGTTCTGCAGCCAAATGTCCTGATCTAGCGTGCTGCTACTTAATGCACTTTAAGTGAGCCCATGGAGGCACAGCAGAGGAGGCAGGAGGAGGATGCAAACCAAGCTTTATTAGCCACAAACAGCCACACTATAACATTTATTAAGTATTCGACAAAATTTGTTTAAATAACTTTGATTCTGGAATAATCGTCGCTATTGTGGCCGTCTTTTCAGGATAGGAATATTTCCTTGTCAAAAACATTTATTTTCTTGTCACTTTTGTTAATATAATGGGCTCTGGGGATTTTCTGAGAATTTCTTAGCAAATTGTGATTTCCAACAAATTACCATGTGTCTTCCACTGAATACAGCTTTAATAGCTGGGGTGGGGGAGGAGAGGAAAGCCACACACATCATTGTCTAACAGTGTATCATCTTATTATCAGTGTCACATTTAGGAGTTTTAGCTGCCCTAGAAAATGAGGAGCCAGACACCTCGTGTGTCCTTTACAGTCCTTCTCCAATGAGCAGTGTCAATAAACCTCTCCAAGTCAGGCAGGCCTGAGGCTAATTCTTTTTCTCTTGAGCAATGAATCATCCCTTAAGACCAAATGATTTACATAGCAGTTACCAATGTATCTTTTTTCCTTTCTTTTCTTTAATGTCAAGTAGAATAGAAGATGCTCAAATTGTTTCTGAATCTCAGACACAAACGTAACCTCATATCACTAGGACAAGCTGGGACTAGAGGCTTACCAGAGAGGGTACTGGATACATCTAGGTTACAAGTCCTTTTAATTTAGTGATGGCCATCATTTTAATTTTAAAAAAAACAGAAAAATTAAATATATCTAAGTACTCAATGATTAGGCAATAGTAATTAATATTCAATAAACTAAGAGCATACTCAATCAACTAAGAGCACACCTTTAATAGTATGAAATATGCCTATTTGTTTACCTGTCTTATTCCTTTATAGCCTGAGGCTACAGGTGATGATTTGTGTATGTGTTTGTGGGTATAGTTACTTATATTTGGAAAGCCACTTCAAGAAAAGAAAGAAGGAAAGGAGGGAGGAAGTCAGAATGAGGAAGAAATGAAGGAAAGGAAGAAGGAAGAAGGGAGAGGGTGGGAGAAAGATGGATGAGAGAGAGAGAGGAAGGAAGAAAGAAAAGGAGGGAGGAAGGGGAGGAGGGAGGAAGGTAGGGAAGGGAAGAAAAGGGAAGGTGGAAGGGAATGTCTCTAGTTTGCTTTCTGCTGCTGTGATAAACAGCACAGCCATAAAGAACTTGAGAAGAAATATATTTATTTCACATCATAGAGGGAAACTAGGGTAAGGCTTCAAACAGGAACCTGGAAGCAGAAGCAAAGCAGACACCCCTGGAAAGTGTTGGTTACTAACTTGCTAAGTCTCCCTTCTTATACAAACCAGGGCTACCTGCCCAAGAGTAGCACTGTCCACAGTGTACTAAGCCTGCCCACGCTAATCATTAAACAAGAGTAATCTTCAAACACATACTTACCGGCTGATCTGATGGAGATAACTCTTCAACTGAGGTTTAATCTTCCCAGGGGACTCAAGTTTGTGTCAAGGTGTCAAAAATTAACAGAACAAAGATGGAGGCAAGGATTGAAGAAGGAAGGAAGGAAGGAAGGAAGGAAGGAAGGAAGGAAGGAAGGAAGGAAGGAAGGAAGGAAGGAAGGAAGGAAGGAAGGGAGAACTGTATTTCTAGTGATACATGGGGAAGATTCTAGGACATGGAGCAAGAGTCATTGCATCTTACCATCAAAGTAACTTTGCGGAAGTGAACAAATGTGTTTCCTCAGTGTTAACTAACACTGCAGCTATCAATGGGCAGTGAGGTTGTGTTTCCTCTTATTTTTCTTCCTGCCATGAGGATTCAAGTCTTTGAGTGAGATATGGGCTCACTATAAGATACTGATTTCCACTTGACAATGAGAATCATCAAGGTTTGCTCATTTACTCATTTAATTGCTTAGTAAAGATTGAATCACTACTAGATACTATAAATTCACCCTGTTTGAGTGACATTGCCATTATTGAATTTTATTATGTACTGAGAGATTCGTAGTAAGGAAAGGAAATATATACTCCAGGCAACACCATCTACAAAATGGGTATATAAAGATAGTTATGGAGCCTTCAAGTATGACACTGACCTAGTGTTGATAGAGATGAATCACTAGGGAAGGCCTGAAAAAGCCTTTCATAAGAAACGTACTGAGCTGAGAATCTCACTGTTGAATGTGATGGTTAAGCTTTGTTGTCAACTCAATTAGATTTAGAATTACCTAGGAGACACACGTATTTGGATGTGTTTAAGTGTGTTTCTACAGAGAGTCAACTGAAGAGAAAGACTCACCCTGAGTGTAGGTGGTACCATCTCATAGACTGTGATAATAAAAGACATGAGCTGAGTTCCAAGGTAACTGTGCACCAACATTTACTTCTCTTGCTCCCTCATTTAAGACATCATGTAAGCAGCCACCTAATAGTTTAGCTGACGTTCCTTCACTGCCATGATGGTTTGTGCACTCAATTTGTGAGACCAGTTACATTTCCCAACTTTAAGATGTTTTTATCAGGAGTTTTGCCACAACAACAAAAACAATAAATAGTGCATCAACCAATGGAGTAAAATCTATGAATATAGTGACTTCTTTCATTGCTACAAACAAACACCTGATGAGAGGCAACTTTAGGGAGAAAGGATTTATCCTGGCTTACAATTTGGGAGTTCCAGTCCATTATGATAGGGAAGGTATAGTAACATGGACCATGACAACGAACATGAGGTTGCTGGCCACACTGTGCCACAGAAAAGATTCAAAGAAAGAATATTCAGTATAGTACGGCAGCCAATAGAATGTGGCCACCCACACTTGTAGTGGGTGTGCCAATTTCAATTAACCCAATAGAGAAACTCCCTCATAGACATTCTCAGGGGCTTATTACCTCAATACCTTCCTCCACTGTATGTGTGTTGGGGGGGCTCATATCAGCTGATGTATGCTGCCTGTTTGTTGGTCCACTGTTTGAGAGATCTCAGGGGTCCAGATTAATTGAGACTGCTGGTCATCCTATAGGATCGTCCTTCTCCTCAACTTCTTCCAGCCTTCCCCAATTCAACAACAGGGGTCACCTGCTTCTGTCCATTGTTTGGGTGCGAATATATATATCTGACTCAGCTGCTTGTTGGGTCTTTCGGAGTGTAGTCATGCTAGGTCCCTTTTTGTGAGTGCTCCATAGCCTCAGTAATAGTGTGAGGCCTTGGGACCTCCCCTTGAGCTGGATCCCACTTTAGGCCTGTTGCTGGACCTTCTTTTCCAAAGGTTCCTCTCCATTTCCATCCTTGTAATTCTTTCAGACAGGAACAATTATGGGTCAGAGTTGTGACTGTGGGATGGCCCCTCTCTCACTTATTTGATGCTCTGTATTCCTTTTTTTATTATTATTATTTTCCTCAATGACATTTCCACTGCTATCCCAAAAGTCCCCCATACCCTCGCCCCACTTCCCTACCCACCCAGTCTCATTTTTTTTTTTTTTTGGCCCTGGCGTTCCCCTGTACTGGGGCATATAAAGTTTGTGTGTCTGATGGGCGTCTCCTTCCAGTGATGACCGGGTTGCAGATCTCTTTAGCTCCTTGGATACTTTCTCTAGCTCCTCCATTGGGGGCCCTGTGATCCATCCAATAGCTGACTGTAATCATCCACTTCTGTGTTTGCTAGGCCCCTGCCTAGTCTCACAAGAGACAGCTATATCTGGGTCCTTTCAGTAAAATCTTGCTAGTGTATGCAGTGGTATCAGCATTTGGAAACTGATTATGGGGTGGATCCCTAGATAAGGCAGTCTCTAGATGGTCCATCCTTTTGTCGCAGCTCCAAACTGTGTCTCTGTAACTCCTTCCATGGGTGTTTTGGTCCCAATTCTAAGAAGGGGCACAGTGTCCACACTTTGGTCTTCATTCTTCTAGAGTTTCATGCATTTGGCAAATTGTATCTTATATCTTGGGTATGCTAAGTTTTGGGCTAGTATCCACTTATCAGTGAGTACATATTGTGTGAGTTCTTTTGTGATTGGGTTACCTCGCTCAGGATGATGCCCTCCAAGTCCAACCATTTGCCTAGGAATTTCATAAATTCATTCTTTTTAATAGCTGAGTAGTACTCCATTGTGTAAATGTACCACATTTTCTGTATCCATTCCTCTGTTGAGGGGCATCTGGGTTCTTTCCAGCTTCTGGCTATTATAAATAAGGCTGCTATGAACATAGTGGAGCATGTGTCCTTCTTACCGGTTGGGGCATCTTCTGGATATATGCCCAGAAGAGGTATTGCTGGATCTTCCGGTAGTACTATGTCCAATTTTCTGAGGAACCGCCAGACTGATTTCCAGAGTGGTTGTACAAGCTTGCAATCCCACCAACAATGGAGGAGTGTTCCTCTTTCTCCACATCCTCACCAGCATCTGCTGTCACCTGAATTTTTCATCTTAGCCATTCTGACTGGTGTGAGATGGAATCTCAGGGTTGTTTTGATTTGCATTTCCCTGATGATTAAGGATGTTGAACATTTTTTCAGGTGCTTCTCTGCCATTCAGTATTCCTCAGGTGAGAATTCTTTGTTCAATTCTGAGCCCCATTTTTTAATGGGGTTATTTGATTTTCTGGAGTCCACCATTTTCAGTTCTTTATATATATTGGATATTAGTCCCTAAATCAGATGCTCTGTATTCCTGATGGAGGTGGGCTTTATAAGTTCCCTCTCCCTATTGTCTTGTGTTTCATCTAAGGTCCCTCCCTTTAAGCCCTGAGGGTCTCTCACATCCCAGGTCTCTGGTGCATTCTGGAAGGTCCCTCCCCCAACCTCCTATCTCCTGAGTTTGCCTGTTTCCATTCTTTCTGCTGTCCCTCAGGGCTTCAGTCTTTTTCCCTCATCAAATACAAGATCAGGTTACCCACTCCTCACTCCCTGGTCCACTTTCCCTCCCAGGTTCCTCCCTCCCTCCTCACTTGTGATTGCTTTCTCCTCCCTCCAAGTAGGACTAAGGCTTCCTCACTTGGACACTTCAGCTAGTTGAGCTTTTTGAGTTCTGTGGACTGTATCTTGGGTATTTTGTACTTGTTTGTTTGTTTGTTTGTTTGTTTTGGCTAATATCCACTTATTAGTGAGTACATATGATGCATGTCCTTTTGGGTCTGAGATACCTCACTCTAGATGATATTTTCTAGTTCCGTCTATTTGCCTGCAAAACTCAGGATGCCCTCGTTCTTAATAGCTGAGTAGTATTCCATTGTGTAAATGAACCACATTTTCTGTTTACATTCTTCTGTCTTGGGACATCTAGGTTGTTTCCAGAATCTGGCTATCACAAGTAAGGCTGCTATGAACATAGTGGAACATGTGCCCTTATGGCATGGTGAGACATCTTTTGGGAATATTTCCAAGCATGGTATTCTGTTTTTGTTTGTTTTGGTTTGGTTTTGCCTTTCCAGATGAATTTGAGAGTTGCTTTTTCCATGTCTTTGAAGAATTGTGTTGGGATTATGTTAATTCTGCCAATCCATGAGTATGGGAGATCTCTCCATTTTCTGAGATCTTCTTCATTTTCTTTCTTGAGAGACTTGAAGTTATTGTCATACAGTTCTTTCACTTGTTTGGTTACAGTTACCCCAAGTTATTTTATATTATTTGTGGCTATTATGAAGGGAGCTGTTTCCCTAATTTCTTTCTCAGCCTGTTTATCCTTTGTATAAAGGAAAGCTACTGATTTATTTGAGTTAATTTTATATCCGGCCACTTTGCTGAAGTTGTTTATCAGCTGGAAAAGTTCTCTGGTAGAATTTTTGGGTCATTTATATATACTATCATATCATCTGCAAATAGTGATACCTTTATTTCTTCTTTGCCAATTTGTATCCCCTTGATCTCTTTTTGTTGTCTTATTGTTCTAGCTAGCACTTCAAGTGCTATATTGAATAGATAGGGGGAGAGTGGGCATACATGTCTTGTTCCTAATTTCAGTGGAATTGATTCAAGTATGTCTCCATTTAATTTAATATTAGCTGTTGGTTTGCAGTAAATTGCTTTTACTTCATGAATAGGTATGGGCCTTGAATTCCTGATCTCTCCAATACTTTTAACATGAAAAGGTGTTGTATTTGGTCAAATGTTTTTCTGCATCTAAGGAGATGATCATGTGATTTTTTTTCTTTGAGCTTGTTTATACAGTGGATTATGCTAATGGATTTTCGTATATTAAACCAACCTTACATCCCTGAGATGAAGCCTACTTGATTGCGGTGAATGATGGTTTTGCTGTGATATTGGATTCTGTTTGCAAGAATTTTATTGAGTATTTTTGCATAGATATTCATAAGCAAGATTGGTTTTTGTTTGGGTCCTTGTGTTGTTTAGGTGTCAGAGTAATTGTGGCTTCATAACACAAGTTAGGTAGACCTTGGGCACAAACTCTGCAGACAGTCCCAAGGTCCCCAGAGGACTCTCCACACTGCAAGTGCCCTAGCACACCCAAGGTCTTGGGTTAGGAGTTTTTTATGTTTTGAATTTTCTTTGACAGTTATGTTATTCTCTTCTATGGTATCTTCTACATCTGGGATTCTCTCTTCTATCTCTTGTATTCTGTTGGTGATACTTACATCTGTAATTCCTGACCTCTTTCCTAGGTTTTCCATTTCCAGGTTTGCTTCCATTTGTGTTTCCTTTATTGTTTCTACTTCCACTTTTAGGTCTTGGATTGCTTTATTCAATTCTTTCACCTGATAACCTGTGTTTTTCTATATTTCTTCCAATGAGTTATTGATATCCTCCTTAAAGGACTCTATTATCTTCATGAGATAGAATTTTAGGACAGATTCCTCATTTTCAGGTGTGTTGTTGTACTCAGGGCTTGATGTGGGAGAGATGGGTTCTGATGATGCCCACATATATTGGCGTCTGTTGCTTATGGTCTTGTGCTTGCCTTTTGCCATCTGGATATCTCTGGTGTTTTTTGGTCTGGGTGACTGTCTGGAGTCTGCCTATTTTGTCCCTGGGTTGCTCCAGATCTCCTACTAGGCTTGCAGCCTTGGCTGTATCCAACCACCTGTGGGGCCTTCAAACTGGGGACTCTTCACAGGGACAGAGAAGCTGCTGATCTGTTACTGTGGCTGCAGTAGATCTCCTGGGAGGCCTTCAGATTGTCGAGTATTTAGTGAAGCAGTCAAGCTGTTGTCTAACTGCTCTGAGTGTAGCTGATTCTCAACTGCTCTGAGTGCAGGAAGTCCTCTAGGATGGGTATTAGGATATGGTGTCTTCTTGGGAGCAGGACAGCTAGGAGTCTGCCCCAGCAGAAAGGTCAGGGAGAAAGGGGTGGAAGGGACAGAAGGGGAGTGGTATTTGGGAGGGTGGGGGTTTTGGTGGGTGATGGGTTCTGAGTCCACCAGGTTCCCAGCAGCAGCTCTGGGACTCCAGAGGAGGGGTGGTATTCTTACCAACTGCTCTGAGTGCAGAGGGTTCTCTAGGATGGGTCAGGATATGGTGTCTTCACTGGATCAGACCAGCTAAGAGTCAAAGTTCTTAGCTTTTCTTGAACATCAACCTTTGTGCATAGAGCTGTTGGTGCTTAAATGAAATTATCTTCTATGAAATGAAGAAATGACAATGAAATGTTGATTGCCTTCTATGAAATTCACACCAATCATGGTGAATGCCATACAATGAGAAACTCTATGTTGTATTGACTGGTTCCTACTGGTATTACCTTAAGTATTTGTGCCTAACATGTTTGTTCATATAATTGCCTTTCCCTTGTAGTTGGAGTAAAACATAATCCTTCTGATATGTTTAAAGTCATGGTGGAATATTCTCAATATAAAACACCTAAGATAACCATGCACATAACCATAATGTTGTCATGGCTGCCAGACCAAAACTTGTTCACTACTGCCTGGGAATTTTAAAAGTTTATTTGTAGATACATAAAATATGCAATTAAAGTCATTTGAATAGCTCTTGTGGTAAAAAATGAGTTTCTTAGTTTGTCTTTGCAGGGACATCACATGTGTCAATTTTTTTCCCATGACATTCTCTGCCAAGAGGTCTGACAACACATACTACAGAACATGAAGTTTTTACACCAACAGTAGTTTCCATTGTATCCCTTAATGGTCTCTCTGAAAACTCTATGTATGAATATTGTTCCAGTTAATGCAAGTAATTAGCTTATTCTTTTCTTTTCTTGTATATGTGTGTGTGCATGTTCATGTGTGTGGGCACATATATGTGTGTACAGGTTTGTGCAAATGCATATATGTAGAGGTCTGTGGTTGACATCAGGCTTCTACCTAAATCATACTCTATCATATTTTCAGAGACAGGGTATCTCACTGATCTTGTAGCTTGCCCAGACAGCATGACCAGTGTGTTCCAGGAATCCTCTGTCTCTACCCTGCAGTACTAAGATTTCAGGCATGTGTCAGCTCACCTGGCATTTTCATGTGCATGAAGATCTGAGCTCAGACCCTGACACTTAGAGCTTCTCCCAGGCCTCAAATCATTGCCTTTTAGCCTTGCACTGTTTCCTACCATTTCAGCTTATCACAATCCCTTTAACTGACAGCCCTTTGTAAAATGAGAGATTTGGTTTTACTCCTTCTCAGCTCGTGCTCATGGCAATGTCTCATACATGCATAATCACACCTCCATGTAAGGGTATCTGCAGGATAAATTCCCAGAAGCAAGTTTAACAGGGTCAAGGCAAATAAGTTCATTTGATTCTGATAGATTTTGACAGATTATCTTGTACAGAAGTTCTATTGATGCACACTTTCCACAGCCTTGCCTGTGAGTGTCAGCTTACACCAAATTAACACAGCATGTATTCAAAAATTTTATCACTGTCAAACTATGGGTGAAAAGAATGCATCTTTATCTTTTTACATTTTATGCATTTTCCATGCATGTTGGTACATGTCTTATCACTGGAACTGAACTCAGATTAAGTAGTTTAGCAATAAACACTTTTACCCAGCAAACCATCGCCCTGACCCAAGAAAAGCATCCTCTGTTTAAAGTTTTAGTTGCTCTTTGGATGGATATTTCTTTCTCTTTTGCTAGTAATGATTTGAATTACAGATTCTTCTTTATTTTGAAACAATGTGACTATTTATAAAAGTTGCTAATATTTTGAAAATGAACCATAGGCTGACTAAAGGAGGTTTTTTTGACTTGGAAAGGAAATGCCTGTGCATGTGTTGAAAGACCTGTGTTTTCATGTAAACATGAATACACATGTATGAACAACAGTTATCTAAGCATCTTATACTGAAATGCTTTGTTAGCATGGGTAAGATCTGTCACTTAACAAGATCAATATATTATGATCTTTTGATTATAAAAAATTCTAAAATACATAATGGAAAAAATAAAAGAACAAGAAGGAAATAAATTACTTTTAACCAGAACATGTAACTTTGGAATACATTGTAACATGTGATGGATAGGCAGTTATGAGGAATAGCACAAAACTTGAGAGATGAGCAGAGGCAAAGACAAGAGGTAGCAGAAGAAACCCCCACAATATTCTCAGTAGGAGTACCTTCAAGGGATTGCCTAGAATTTGAAGACCAAATCACATTTGCTGCTAAGTTTTGGTGTTATTTTGATATTCTGAATATGCCTACCACTCCACCACAATATGCACATACACTCATCTGTCTTCTACCTTCTGTGCAAACTACTTTGGTCTATTCATACTCAGGGGGAAGCAAAGTCTTGACTTTGGAGATGTGTTTATGAGGGTGCATTATTATGCAATGCAAGAATCAGAATGAAATGAGGAGATGGTAGGGCAAGGAATGACAACCTAGTATGAGTTGGGAATCTTAGTCAGAACGTATTTGATGATGGAAACCTTCTCCAATGAAATCCAGGGGTGAGAAGAGCAGTGGATGTGCAATGCACTCTACAGGAACTCCCAAATTGCAGCAAAAAAAGATTAAACTAAATGGTTTCTATTAAAATTAAAGTCTAAATAAATTCAGAATTTAATTTAATTAAAATTTAGTTCCAAGATCTTTGTTTTAGTTCTTCACATAAATCACTTATATCAGTGTTTGTCATTTAACGAACACTCTGTATTCACCACTGGCAGTAAAAATGGGTGGTAACAGCCCTGATGGAAATGGTGCTAAAACACCAGCTTATCACTATCCTTAGAGTGAAGGAAAACCAGCACACAAAACAGTCATCCTTGTGGCCTTTTATCTCCTCTCTATTCACTAAAACTGAAGAAAGTATATCACTTTTACTCGCAAATCCCACTCATCTTAATCAGCTAGTAGATATAATGTGTAGGCACTGATGAATGATCTGAGGTTTCTATTTAGTCAAACACTCTACGTTCTAACTTATGCATATCTCATGGTCAAATTCGATATTGAGTGGAGGCATTACCTTTAACTATTAGATTATGTTTGAATTGTTATATTTTTTTACTGTGAATAATAAATATTGCCTGCATTTAAGAATGATCCACTACCTAAGAGGGTAAAGAAAAAGGAGTCAGGATATTCCTAAGTACATCATCATTCCTCACATACTTAATTGCATTCTGATTGTTTTTGGTAAACTCTACTGTGAACTAAGACACTTCATCAGCAGTGCTAAGAGGCAAACTCATCATTGTATTTTTTTCCATTTTTTATTAGGTATTTAGCTCATTTACATTTCCAATGCTATACCAAAAGTCCCCCATACCCACCCACCCCCACTCCCCTACCCACCCACTCCCCCTTTTTGGCCCTGGCATTCCCCTGTACTGGGGCATATAAAGTTTGTGTGTCCAATGGGCCTCTCTTTGCAGTGATGGCCGACTAGGCCATCTTTTGATACATATGCAGCTAGAGTCAAGAGTTCCGGGGTACTGGTTAGTTCATAATGTTGTCCCACCTATAGGGTTGTAGATCCCTTTAGCTCCTTGGGTACTTTCTCTAGCTCCTCCATGGGAGCCCTGTGATCCATCCATTAGCTGACTGTGAGCATCCACTTCTGTGTTTGCTAGGCCCCGGCATAGTCTCACAAGAGACAGCTACATCTGGGTCCTTTCCATAAAATCTTGCTAGTATATGCAATGGTGTCAGCGTTTGGATGCTGATTATGGGGTGGATCCCTGGATATGGCAGTCTCTACATGGTCCATCCTTTCATCTCAGCTCCAAACTTTGTCTTTGTAACTCCTTCCATGGGTGTTTTGTTCACAATTCTAAGGAGGAGCATAGTGTCCACACTTCAGTCTTCATTCTTCTTGAGTTTCATGTGTTTAGCAAATTGTATCTTATATCTTGGGTATCCTAGGATTGGGGCTAATATCCACTTATCAGTGAGTACATATTGTGTGAGTTCCTTTGTAAATGTGTTACCTCACTCAGGATGATGCCCTCCAGGTCCATCCATTTGGCTAGGAATTTCATAAATTCATTCTTTTTAATAGCTGAGTAGTACTCCATTGTGTAGATGTACCACATTTTCTGTATTCATTCCTCTGTTGAGGGGCATCTGGGTTCTTTCCAGCTTCTGGCTATTATAAATAAGGCTGCTATGAAGATAGTGGAGCATGTGTCCTTCTTACCAGTTGGGGCATCTTCTGGATATATGCCCAGAAGAGGTATTGCTGGATCCTCCGATAGTACTATGTCCAATTTTCTGAGGAACCGACAGACTGATTTCCAGAGTGGTTGTACAAGCCTGCAATCCCACCAACAATGGAGGAGTGTTCCTCTTTCTCCACATCCACGCCAGCATCTGCTGTCACCTGAATTTTTGATCTTAGCCATTTTGACTGGTGTGAGGTGGAATCTCAGGGTTGTTTTGAATTGCGTTTCCCTGATGATTAAGGATGTTGAACATTTTTTCAGGTGTTTCTCTGCCATTCGGTATTCCTCAGGTGAGAATTCTTTGTTCAGTTCTGAGCCCCATTTTTTAATGGGGTTATTTGATTTTCTGAAGTCCACCTTCTTGAGTTCTTTATATATGTTGGATATTAGTCCCCTATCTGATTTAGGATAGGGAAAGATCCTTTCCCAATCTGTTTGTGGTCTTTTTGTCTTATTGACGGTGTCTTTTGCCTTGCAGAAACTTTGGAGTTTCATTAGGTCCCATTTGTCAATTCTCGATCTTACAGCACAAGCCATTGCTTTTCTGTTCAGGAATTTTTCCCCTGTGCCCATATCTTCAAGGCTTTTCCCCACTTTCTCCTCTATAAGTTTCAGTGTCTCTGGTTTTATGTGAAGTTTCTTGATCCACTTAGATTTGACCTTAGTACAAGGAGATAAGTATGGATCGATTCGCATTCTTCTACACAATAACAACCAGTTGTGCCAGCACTAATTGTTGAAAATGCTGTCTTTCTTCCACTGGATGATTTTAGCTCCCTTGTCGAAGATCAAGTGACCATAGGTGTGTGGGTTAATTTCTGGGTCTTCAATTCTATTCCATTGGTCTACTTGTCTGTCTCTATACCAGTACCATGCAGTTTTTATCACAATTGCTCTGTAGTAAAGCTTTAGGTCAGGCATGGTGATTCCACCAGAGGTTCTTTTATCCTTGAGAAGACTTTTTGCTATCCTATGTTTTTTGTTATTCCAGATGAATTTGCAAATTGCTCCTTCTAATTCGTTGACGAATTGAGTTGGAATTTTGATGGGGATTGCATTGAATCTGTAGATTGCTTTTGACAAGATAGCCATTTTTACAATGTTGATCCTGCCAATCTATGAGCATGGGAGATCTTTCCATATTCTGAGATCTTTAATTTCTTTCTTCAGAGATTTGAAGTTTTTATCATACAGATCTTTCACTTCCTTAGTTAGAGTCATGCCAAGATATTTTATATTATTTGTGACTATTGAGAAGGGTGTTGTTTCCCTAATTTCTTTCTCAGCCTGTTTATTCTTTGTATAGAGAAAGGCCATTGACTTGTTTGAGTTAATTTTATATCCAGCTACTTCACCAAAGCTGTTTATCAGGTTTAGGAGTTCTCTGGTGGAATTTTTAGGGTCACTTATATATACTATCATATCATCTGCAAAAAGTGATATTTTGACTTCCTCTTTTCCAATTTGTATCCCCTTGATCTCCTTTTGTTGTCGAATTGCTCTGGCTAATACTTCAAGTACTATGTTGAAAAGGTAGGGAGAACGTGGGCAGCCTTGTCTAGTCCCTGATTTTAGTGGGATTGCTTCCAGCTTCTCTCCATTTACTTTGATGTTGGCTACTGGTTTGCTGTAGATTGCTTTTATCATGTTTAGGTATGGGCCTTGAATTCCTGATCTTTCCAGAACTTTTATCATGAATGGGTGTTGGATCTTGTCAAATGCTTTTTCTGCATCTAACGAGATGATCATGTGGTTTTTGTCTTTGAGTTTGTTTATATAGTGGATTACATTGATGGATTTTCGTATATTAAACCATCCCTGCATCCCTGGAATAAAACCTACTTGGTCAGGATGGATGATTGCTTTAATGTGTTCTTGGATTCGGTTAGCGAGAATTTTATTGAGGATTTTTGCATCGATATTCATAAGAGAAATTGGTCTGAAGTTCTCTAACTTTGTTGGGTCTTTCTGTGGTTTAGGTATCAGAGTAATAGTGGCTTCATAAAATGAGTTGGGTAGAGTACCTTCTACTTCTATTTTGTGAAATAGTTTGTGCAGAACTGGAATTAGATCTTCTTTGAAGGTCTGATAGAACTCTGCACTAAACCCGTCTGGTCCTGGGCTTTTTTTGGCTGGGAGACTACTAATAACTGCTTCTATTTCTTTAGGTGATATGGGACTGTTTAGATGGTCAACTTGATCCTGATTCAACTTTGGTACCTGGTATCTGTCCAGAAATTTGTCCATTTCGTCCAGGTTTTCCAGTTTTGTTGAGTATAGCCTTTTGTAGAAGGTTCTGATGGTGTTTTGGATTTCTTCAGGATCTGTTGTTATGTCTCCCTTTTCATTTCTGATTTTGTTAATTAGGATTTTGTCCCTGTGCCCTTTAGTGAGTCTAGCTAAGTGTTTATCTATCTTGTTGATTTTCTCAAAGAACCAACTCCTCGTTTGGTTAATTCTTTGAATAGTTCTTCTTGTTTCCACTTGGTTGATTTCACCCCTGAGTTTGATTTTTTCCTGCCGTCTACTCCTATTGGGTGAATTTGCTTCCTTTTTTTCTAGAGCTTTTAGATGTGTTGTCAAGCTGCTAGTATGTGCTCTCTCCCGTTTCTTCTTGGAGGCACTCAGAGCTATGAGTTTCCCTCTTAGAAATGCTTTCATTGTGTCCCATAGGTTTGGGTACGTTGTGGCTTCATTTTCATTAAACTCTAAAAAGTCTTTAATTTCTTTCTTTATTCCTTCCTTGACCAAGGTATCATTGAGAAGAGTGTTGTTCAGTTTCCACGTGAATGTTGGCTTTCCATTATTTATGTTGTTATTGAAGATCAGTCTTAGGCCATGGTGGTCTGATAGGATACATGGGACAATTTCAATATTTTTGTATCTGTTGAGGCCTGTTTTGTGACCAATTATATGGTCAATTTTGGAGAAGGTCCCGTGAGGTGCTGAGAAGAAGGTATATCCTTTTGTTTTAGGATAAAATGTTCTGTAGATATCTGTCAGGTCCATTTGTTTCATAACTTCTGTTAGTTTCACTGTGTCCCTGTTTAGTTTCTGTTTCCACGATCTGTCCAATGAAGAAAGTGGTGTGTTGAAGTCTCCCACTATTATTGTGTGAGGTGCAATGTATGCTTTGAGCTTTACTAAAGTGTTTCTAATGAATGTGGCCGCCCTTGCATTTGGTGCGTAGATATTCAGAATTGAGAGTTCCTCTTGGAGGATTTTACCTTTGATGAGTATGAAGTGTCCCTCCTTGTCTTTTTTGATAACTTTGGGTTGGAAGTCGATTTTATCCGATATTAAAATGGCTACTCCAGCTTGTTTCTTCAGTCCATTTGCTTGGAAAATTGTTTTCCAGCCTTTCACTCTGAGGTAGTGTCTGTCTTTTTCCCTGAGATGGGTTTCCTGTAAGCAGCAGAATGTTGGGTCCTGTTTGTGTAGCCAGTCTGTTAGTCTATGTCTTTTTATTGGGGAATTGAGTCCATTGATATTAAGAGATATTAAGGAAAATAATTGTTGCTTCCTTTTATTTTTGTTGTTAGATTTGGCATTCTGTTCTTGTGGCTGTCTTCTTTTTGGTTTGTTGAGGGATTACTTTCTTGCTTGTTCTAGGGCATGATTTCCGTCCTTGTATTGCTTCTTTTCTGTTAGTATCCTTTGAAGGGCTGGATTCGTGGAAAGATATTGTGTGAATTTGGTTTTGTCGTGGAATACTTTGGTTTCTCCATCTATGGTAATTGAGAGTTTGGCCGGGTATAGTAGCCTGGGCTGGCATTTGTGTTCTCTTAGTGTCTGTATAACATCTGTCCAGGCTCTTCTGGCTTTCATAGTCTCTGGTGAAAAGTCTGGTGTAATTCTGATAGGCCTTCCTTTATATGTTACTTGACCTTTCTCCCTTACTGCTTTTAATATTCTATCTTTATTTAGTGCATTTGTTGTTCTGATTATTATGTGTCTGGAGGAATTTCTTTTCTGGTCCAGTCTATTTGGAGTTCTGTAGGCTTCTTGTATGATCATGGGCATCTCTTTCTTTATGTTTGGGAAATTTTCTTCTATTATTTTGTTGAAGATATTAGCTGGCCCTTTAAGTTGAAAATCTTCATTCTCATCAATTCCTATTATCCATAGGTCTGGTCTTCTCATTGTGTCCTGGATTACCTGGATGTTTTGAGTTAGGATCCTTTTGCATTTTGTAGTTTCTTTGACTGTTGTGTTGATGTTCTCTATGGAATCTTCTGCACCTGAGATTCTCTCTTCCATTTCTTGTATTCTGTTGCTGATGCTCGCATCTATGGTTCCAGATCTCTTTCCTTGGGTTTCTATCTCCAGCGTTGCCTCGCTTTGGGTTTTCTTTATTGTGTCTACTTCCCTTTTTAGTTCTAGTATGGTTTTGTTCACTTCCATTACCTGTTTGGATGTGTTTTCCTGTTTTTCTTTAATGACTTCTACCTGTTTGGCTGTGTTTTCCTGCTTTTCTTTAAGGGCCTGTAACTCTTTAGCAGTGCTCTCCTGTAATTCTTTAAGTGACTTATGAAAGTCCTTTTTGATGTCCTCTATCATCATCATGAGAAATGTTTTTAAATCTGGGTCTAGATTTTCGGTTGTGTTGGGGTGCCCAGGACTAGGTGGGGTGGGAGTGCTGCGTTCTGATGATGGTGAGTGGTCTTGATTTCTGTTAGTAGGATTCTTACGTTTGCCTTTCGCCATCTGGTAATCTCTGAAGCTAGCTGTTTTAGTTGTCACTGTTAAGAGCTTGTTCTTCAGGTGACTCTGTTAGCCTCTATTAGCAGACCTGGAGGGTAGCACTCTTCTTAGTTTCAGTGGGCAGAGTATTCTCTGCAGGCAAGCTCTCTTCTTGCAGGGAAGGTACCCAGATATCTGGTGTTCGCACCAGACTCCTGGCAGAAGTTGTGTTCCACTCACTAGAGGTCTTAGGATCCCTTGTGGAATCCTGTGTGGGCCCTTGCGGGTGTCAGGCGACTCCGCTGGCAAGGTAGCCCGGGGCTCGAGTGGAGAGGAAGGGCTTGTGCCCCAGGTCAGGCCAGGGTAGCCTGCTTCCCTATGTACGGCAGTCTCAGGTTCCGCGCGATTGGATTGGGGTAGGCGCTGTGTTCCACTCACCAGAGGTCTTAGGATCCCGTGGGGAATCCTGTGTGGGCCCTTGCGGGTGTCGGGCGACTCCGCTGGCAAGGTGCCTCGGGGCTCGAGTGGAGCGGAAGGGGCTTGTGCCCCAGGTCAGGCCCAGGTAGCCTGCTTCTCATCATTGTATTTTTAAACTCTGATTGATTTAGGTTTAAAAGACAAAGTCAAAGAGAAACAAACCTTTGGATAATTTTCTCATGTATTTTGTTTCAAATTATCTCAGAGAAAAAAACTAGAGTTATAGGATAAAAGGAGGATTTGGCTATGTGTCAGCTGAGAGCTACGAGGTTTGTGTGGTCAAACTGGAAAACTCTGAGATCCCAGCACTGTTGTGCTGTTCAGGAGCCAAGTATTAGCTCATTGGTAAAATGGTGGTTTCACCCAGGCCACATCTAATCTGCTCTGTTTCTGGAGAGAAAGTATTTTGAACAAGTTTAATTTTGTTTTGAGTCATACTGTGTTTGCAAACTTTTCCTGTAATTAGAGAGGAAAGTTCCAAAGAGGGAGGCAAAGGGAGAGGTAAAATTTGGCTGGCAGCTGGCTTAGGGTTTGTTGCCAAATATGATATGTACTCACTCTGCTTTGCTCAATGAGTGTTTGCTTAGAGGAAAGGAAGAGACATAGCATGTGCATTTGCTTTTTGTGTGCTGGGGTCCTCCAAAACGAGGTTTGATTTAGCTGAGTTCCAAAAACCAAAAATCACATTCATAGTAATCCCAAGAAGCAAAAGAAGAAGAGGTTGTTTGGATATGAATGTTCATCTCCAGCAATACTGACACAAAGTAGGGTGGATTGTATAAGATGCTGAAGGAGGCTTCAGGGAATGAAAAAAGGAGCTTAGTAGATAATAATAGCTACTGGACCCCAGTTTCATCATACAATGGAGACTGCTGGGCTGTTTGCCAAGGCTTTAGATAAAGCAAACAGTCAGGCCAATAGGCCTGGATATGACTTCAAAGTCTAGGGATCTAAATCAGGAAACTAAATGTACCAGACAAAAACTCAGGCTCTGAAGTGGGATGGATTAGGCTGAAGGCCAGGATGTACTTCTTAGTGGCCCTACAGAGATGAGAAAAATAGGTAACCCCCCAAGACCCACTTTGCTTCAGTTTCCTTAGCTGAAAGGTTAAAATAATACAGTAGATTTCATTTATTTAGTTTACTTCTTATTGTAAGATAAACATATTCACTCACTTAGAATTGTATAAGCTTGAGGATTAAAATTGTATTTAACTGGTTATGATATCTTACTATAATGACACATTCACAAGAAAATGTAGAAAAAACATTGTTCTACTAGAAAATATTAGATAAAATTATAAAGCAAACAAAATGCCTGAACACACTAAGTCTCTGTCTACTATTTCAAAAGCAGTTGTTGAATCAGGGAAGTGCATATATTTAAAAGGGAATATATAGCTTCAGGGCTCCCTGGAGCTAAGGCAGTCCTACAGCACTTCATATCCAATCTCTGCCCAGGAAACAAATGGTCTCCCAAGGAGTGCTTAAACATCTAAGATCAAAGGTTCACAGGCCCACAAGAGGGACAAGCTCCAGTCAGAGACAGCAAGACCAACTAAACACCAGAGGTAAGCTCACAGCAAGAGGCAAGCACAAGAAACTTACCAACAGAAACCAAAGCTACTTGGCATCATCAGCACCTAGTTCTCCCAACACAGCAAGTCGTGAATACCCCAAAATACTGGCAAAGAAAGATTCTAAATTAAAAGCACATCTTATGATGATGATAAAGGACTTTAAGAAGGACATAAATAACTCCCTTAAAGAAGTAAAGGTGAGCACAGGTAAGCAAGTGGAAGCCATTAAAGAGGAAACACAAAATTTCCTTAAAGAATTACAGGAAAATATGACCAAACAGATGAAGGAATTCAACAAAACCATCAGGGTCTAAAACTGGAAATAGAAACAGTAAAGAAATCACAAAAGGAGACAACTCTGGAGATAGAAAACCTAGGAAAGAGATCAGGAGCCATAGATGCAAGCATCACTAACAGAAGACAAGAGATAGAAGAGAGAATCTCAGGTACAGAAGATACAATAGAAAACACTGACACAACAGTCAAAGAAAATGCAAAATGCAAAAAGCTCCTAACACAAAACATCCAGAAAATTCAGGACACTATGAGAAGACTAAACCTAAGAATAATACGTATAGAAGAGAGTGAAGATTCTGAACATAAAGGGCCAATAAATATCTTCAATAGAATTATAGAAGAAAACTTACCTAACCAAAAGAAAGTGATGCCCATAAACATACAAGAGTCCTATAGAACTCCAAAGAGACTGGACCAGAAAAGAAATTTCTCTAGTCACATAATAGTCAAAACACCAAATGCACAGAACAAAGAAAGAATATTAAAAACAGTAAGGGGAAAAGGTCAAGGAACATATAAAGGGATCCTTCTACCAAAGGCTATACTCAACAGACCTGGAGAACCTGGATGAATTGGACAAGTTTTAGACAGATACAAGGTACCAAAGTTAAATCAAAATGAGGTTAATGATCTAAAGAGTCCTATATCCCCTAAAGAAATAGAAGCAGTCATTAATAGTCTCCCAACCAAAAATGCCTAGGACCAGATGGGTTTAGTGCAGAGTTCTATCAGACCTTCAAAGAAAATCTAATCCCAGTTCTTCACAAACTATTCCACAAAATAGAAGCAGAAGGTACTCTACCCAACTCATTCTATGAAGCCACAATTACTCTGATACCTAAACCACAAAAACACCCAACAAACATAGAGAACTTCAGACCAATTTCCCTTATGAATATTGATGCAAAAATCCTCAATAAAGTTCTCGCTAACCGAATCCAAGAACACATCAAAACAATCATCCATCCTGACCAAGTAGGTTTCATCTCAGGGATGCAGGGATGGTTCAATATACGGAAATCCATCAACGTAATCCAGTATAAAAACAAACTCAAAGACAAAAACCACATGATCATCTCGTTAGATGCAGAAAAAGCATTTGACAAAATCCAACACCCATTCATGATAAAAGTCTTGGAAAGATCAGGGAATTCAAGGCCCATACCTAAACATGATAAAAGCAATCTACAGCAAACCAGTAGCCAACATCAAAGTAAATGGCGAGAAGCTGGAAGCAATCCCACTAAAATCAGGGACTAGACAAGGCTGCCCACGTTCTCCCTACCTATTCAACATTGTACTTGAAGTCCTAGCCAGAGCAATTCGACAACAAAAGGAGATCAAGGGGAAACAAATTGGAAAAGATGAAGTCAAAATATCACTTTTTGCAGATGATAAGATAGTATATATAAGTGACACTAAGAATTCCACCAGAGAAATCCTAAACCTGATAAACAGCTTCAGTGAAGTAGCTGGACATAAAATTAACTCAAACAAGTCAATGGCCTTTCTGTACACAAGGGATAAACATGCTGAGAAAGAAATTAGGGAAACAACACCCTTCTCAATAGTCACAAATAATATAAAATACCTTGGTGTGACTCTAACTAAGGAAGTGGAAGATCTTCATGATAAGACCTTCAAGTCTCTGAAGAAAGAAATCAAAGATCTCAGAAGATGGAAAGATCTTCCATGCTCATGGATTGGCAGGATCAATATAGTAAAAATGGCTATCTTGTCAAAAGCAATCTACAGATTCAATGCAATCCACATCAAAATTCCAACTCAATTCTTCACAGAGTTAAAACGGGCGATTTGCAAGTTCATCTGGCATAACAAAAAACCTAGGATAGCAAAATCTATCCTCAACATTAAAAGAACCTCTGGTGGAATCACCATGCCTGACCTCAAGCTGTACTACAGAGCAATTGTGATAAAAACTGCATGGTACCGGTACAGCAACAGAAAGGTAGATCAATGGAATAGAATCGAAGACCCATAAATGCATCCACACATCTATGGTCACTTAATCTTTGACAAGGGAGCTAAAACCATCCAGTGGAAAAAAGACAGCATTTTCAACAAATGGTGCTGGCACAACTGGCAGTTATCATGTAGAAGAATGTAAATTGGTACATTCTTATCTCATTGTATTAAGTTCAAGTATAAGTGGATCAAAGACCTCCACATAAACCCAGAGTCACTGAAATTTATAGAGAATAAAGTGGGGCAAAGACTTGAAGATATGGGCACAGGGGGAAAATTCCTGAACAAAACAGCAATGGCTTGTGCTGTAAGATCAAGAATCGACAAATGGGACTTCATAAAATTGCAAAGCTTCTGTAAGGCAAAAGACACTGTCAATAAGACAAAAAGGCCACCAACAGATTGGGAAAGTATTTTTACCTATTCTAGGTCTGATAGGGGACTAATATCCAATATATACAAAGAACTCAAAAAGCTGTACTCTAGAAATTCAAACAACCCCATTAAAAATGGGGTACAGAATTAACCAAAGAATTCTCAACTGAGTAATACCAAATGGCTGAGAAGCATATAAAAAAATGCTCAACATCCTTAATCATCAGGGAAATGCAAATCAAAACAACCCTGAGATTCCACCTCAAACCAGTCAGAATGGCTAAGATCAAAAATTCAGGTGACAGCAAATGCTGGCAAGAATGTGGAGAAAGAGGAATACTCCTCCACTGCTGGTAGGATTGTAAGCTGGTACAACCACTCTGGAAATCAGTCTGGCGGTTCCTCAGAAAATCGGACATAGTACTACTGGAGGATCCAGCAATTCCTTTCCTGGGCATATATCCAGAAGATGTTTCAACTGGTAATAAGAACACATGCTCCACTATGTTCATAGCAGCCTTATTTATAATAGCCAGAAGCTTGAAAGAACACAGATGTCACTCAACAGAGGAATGGGTACAGAAAATGTACATTTACACAATGGAGTACTACTCAGCTATTAAAAACAATGAATTTATGAAATTCTTACTCAAATGGATGGATCTGGAGGGTATCATCCTGAGTGAGTTAACACAATCACAAAAGAACTCACATGATATGCACTCACTGATAAGTGGATATTAGACCAGAAACTTAGAATACCCAAGATACAATTTGCAAAACACATGAAACTCAAGAAGAAGAAAGACCAAAGTTTGGATACTATGTCCCTCCTTAGAATGTGGAACAAAACACCCATGTAAAGAGTTACAGAGACAAAGTCTGGAGCTGAGATGGAAGGAAGGACCATGCAGAGACTGCCCCATCCGGGGATCCATGCCACAATCAACCACCAAAAGCAGACACTATTGCATATTGCAGCAAGATTTTGCTGAAAGGACCCTGATATAGCTGTCTCTTGTGAGACTATACCAGTGCCTGGCAGATATGGAAGTAGATGCTCACAGTCAGCTATTGGATGCAACACAGGGCCCCCAATGGAGGAGCTAGAGAAAGTACCCAAGGAGCTGAATGGTTCTGTAACCCTATAGGAGGAAGAGCAATGTTAACTAACCAGTACTCCCTGAGCTTGTGTCTCTATTTGCATATATAGCAGTAGATCACCTAATTAGCCATCATTTGGATGAGAGGCCCTTGGTCTTGCAAAGGTTATATGCCCCAATACAGGCAAATGCCAGGGCCAGGAAGCACAAGTAGGTGGGTTGGGCAGCAGGGTAGGAGGAGGGTATAAGGGACTTTCGAGATAGCATTTGAATTGTTAAGGAAGAAAATATCTAATAAAAATTGTTTAAATAATAATAATAATAATAATAATAATAATAATAATAATAATAATAAAATTGGAAAAAAGAAAATAGCCACACAAACACACTTCCACCTCTAACAAAAATAATAGGTAGCAACAATCACTATTCCTTAATATCTCTTAACATCAACGGGCTCAATTTTCCCAATAAAAAAGACATAGATTAACAGACTGGATGTGTAATCAGGACCCAACATTTTGCTGCACTCCGGAAACCCCTGTCAGGGACAAAGACAGACACTACCTGAGAATAAAAGGCTGGACATTTTTTTTTCCCAAGCAAATGGTCCCAAGAAAGAAGCTGGAGTAGCCATTCTAATTTCGAATAAAATTGACTTTCTACCAAAAGTTATAAAAAAAAAAAGAAGAAGAAGAAGGAGAAGGAGGAGAAGAGGAAGAAGAAGAAGAAGAAGAAGAAGAAGAAGAAGAAGAAGAAGAAGAAGAAGAAGAAGAAGAAGAAGAAGAAGAAGAAGAAGAAGAAGAAGAAGAAGAAGAAGGACACTTCATACTCATGAAAGGAAAAAATCTACCAAGATGGACTCTCAGTTTTGAACATCTATGCTCCAAATGCAAGGGCACCCACACTCATAAAAGAAACTTTAATAAAGCTCAAAGAAAACATTGTACCTCACACAATAATAGTGGGAGACTTTAACAACCCACTCTCATCAATGGACAGATTACAGAAAACAGAAACTAAACAGAGACACAGTGAAACTAACAGAAGTTATGAACCAAATGGATTTAACAGATATCTTTAGAACAATTCATTCAGAAAGAAAAGAACATGCCGCCTTCTAAGTACTTCTTGGTACCTTCTCCAAAATTGATCATATAATAGGTCACAAAACAGGCCTCAACAAATACAAGAAGATGGAAATAATCCCATGCATCCTATCAGATCACCATGGATGAAGGCTGGTCTTTAATTACAACAAAAACAACAGAAAGCCCACATACACATGGAAGCCGAACAACTCTCTACTCAATGATAATTTCTTTTAAGGAAGAGATAAAGAAAGAAATGACTTTTTAGAATTCAATGAAAATGAAGGCACAACATACCCAAACTTATGGGACACAAGGAAAGCAGTGCTAAGAGGAAAACCCATATTTCTGAGTGCCTCCAAAAAGAAACCGGAGAGAACATACACTAGCAGCTTGACAGCACATGTGAAAGTTCTAGAATAAAAAGAAGCAAACATATTTGAAAGGAATAGATAGCAGGAAATAGTCAAACACAGGGCTTAAATGAACCAAGTAGAAACAAAAACAACTATACAAAGAATCATCAAAACCAGGAGCTGGTTCTTTCAGAAAATCAACAAGATAGATAAACCCTTAGCCACACTAACTGGAGGGCACAGAGACAGTATCCAAATCAACAAAAACAGAAATGAAAAAGGAGAGATAAAAACAGAAACAGGAAATTAAAAAAAAATCAGATCCTACTACAGAAGCCTATACTCAACAAATCTGGAAAATCTGGATGAAATGGACAACTTTCTAGAGAGATACCAGATACCAAAGTTAAATCCGGATCAGACAAACCATCTAAACAGTCCCATAATCCCTAAAGAAATAGAAGCAGTCATTAACAGTCTCCCAACCAAAAAAAAAAAAAAAGCCCAAACCAAATCAGTTTAGTGTAGAATTCTATCAGACCTTCAAAGAAGACCTAATTCCAGTATTCTTCAAACTATTCCACAAAATAGAAATAGAAGGGACACTACCCAATTAGTTCTATCAAGCCACAGTTACATCGATACCAAAACCACACAAAGACCCAACAAAGAAAGGGAACTTCCGACCAATTTCTGTTATGAACATAGATACAAAATAATAAAATTCTCTCAAACCGAATCCAAGAAGAGAATCACTCTGCCATTGCTGGTAGGATTGCAAGCTGGTACAACCCCTCTGTAAATCAGTCTGGTAGTTCCTCAGAAAATTGGATATAGTACTACCTGAGGATTCAGTTATATGACTTCTGGGCTTATACCCAGAAGATGATCCAATACCCAGAAGATGTTCCAACATGTAAAATGGACACATGCTCCACTATATTCATAGCAGCCATATTTATAGTATCCAGAAAATAGAAACAACCCAGATGTCCTTCAACAGAGTAATGGATACAGAAAATGTGGTACATTTAAAGGAGTACTATTCAACTATTAAAAACAATGGCTTCACAAAATTTGCAGGCAAATGGATGGCTTCTTCCTGAGTGAGGTAACTCAGTCAGACAATAACACACATGGTATGTATTCACTGATAAGTGGATAGTAGGCAAAGAGCATGCACTACCCAAGATACAACTCACAGACCACATGAAGCTCAAGAGGAAAGAAGACCAAAGAGTGGATGCTTCAGTCGTGCTTAGAAGGGGGAACAATATAATCAAGGGTAGTTGAAGGTGGGAAGGACTTGGGTGGAAGAGAGGAGGGGGAGGGAAAAAGAGGGGCAAAATCAGGTATGAGAAGAGATAGATGGAGGAGATGTACAGAGGGTCAGGAAAATTGAACAGTGGTGTGTAGCGATAGGTGATGGGGAAATGGGGTTAGCAACCAGAAAGTCCCAGATGCCCGGAAAGCAAGACCCTCTCAGGACCACACTGGCATGACATTACCTGAAATACCCAACAACAGGGAGGGAGAACCTATGGAGACCATAACCAGAGTTTAGGCATGACCCCTGTTTGAGGGATGGGGCCACTCACCCATCTCCAAAATTTTAACTCAAAATTGTTCCTGTCTAAAGGAAATACATGGACAAAGAATGGAACCAAGACTGAAGGAAAGGCCAATGCAGAGACTGCCCCACCTGGGGATCCATTTCACATCCAGACACAAAACCCAGACACTATTGCTGATGTCAAGAAGTGCTTTCTGACAGGAGCTTGATACAGCTGTCTCCTGAGAAGCTCTGCAAGATCCTGACCAACACAGATGCAGAGGCTTGCAGCCAGTCATCTGACTGAGCACAAGGCCCCCAATGGAGGAGTTAAGGGAAGGACTGATGAAGCTGAAGGGCCTTATCTGACATTAGTGGGAAGGGAAGCCCTTGGTCCTGTGAAGGCTTGATGCTCCAGTTTAGAGGAATAATGTGAGGTAAGTAGGGCAGCATCCTCATAAAATCAGGGTAAGGGGGATGGGATAGGGAGCTTGCAGAGGGGAAACTGGGAAAGGGAATAACATTTGAAATGTAAACAAATAAAATATCCAATTAAAAAACAAAAAATAAAATATCAGAATTACATCAGTGTAAAAACATACTGTTTTTACGTAAAAACATAAAACTTGGGTTATTCCAAGATTTTCCAGTTTGGGAAAAGGTAAACTTAATGACTAACACCACACTAGCGCAGGATTAACATTATTAACGTGATGATATAATTTCTAGACTAAGCACTGAAAGAATGATAAAACAGCACATAACTGCAGAGCCAATAAGATGGAAGAAAAAGAAATCATTTCAAATGAAGCAATACTACAGAAAAAGGAATAGACATCAGAGCTTATAGAAAACAAAACCTATGCCCGATTGTAATATATTTACTGATAATCAATTATAATTCTAACTATCATGTGATCTAGGAATGCTAATTCTGGGTGTATGCACAAAAAAAAGAGAAAGAAAGAAGAGAAAGAAAGAAAGAAAGAAAGAAAGAAAGAAAGAAAGAAAGAAAGAAAGAAAGAAAGAAAGAAAGAAAGAAAGAAAGAAAGAAAGAAAGAAAGAAAGGAAGGAATGGAAGGAGGGAGGGAGGGAGGGAGGAACGGGGAGAGAGAGAGAGAGAGAGAGAGAGAGAGAGAGAGAGAGAGAGAGAGAGAACCTAAATATCTATCAATAAAAATGTGTAAAAATATACCTCACAAATTACTGCACATACATGTGCACACAAATTTATTTTCAACCTTACTGAAATTCTACCGAGCCAGCCACCAGGCCACGCCCACCACATCAGAGACCTTGTAATGGTCTGTGGCCCATGTTACCACCCTGGGCTATGCAGAATCTGTGACCTGTGCTGCAGGTGAAGCCATATTGATATCTGTGGGACATTCTGCTACTGGGGATCACATTGATGTGAATGCCCTGTGCTGTCACCTGATGCCATGGTGATGTCTGTCCCATGATGCCACTGAGGACCACATCATGGTCTGTGGTCCTACTGCAGCCAGGTTCTGGGTTAATACCTGTGTTACTGCCAAAGACCGTGAGGATGTCCATGGTCTGTGCTACAACCTGAAGCCATGGCGATGTAGTGGGGTGTGCTTCTGCCAGGGGCCATAATGATCTAGTACACTGCCACCTGAGGTCATGCTGATATCCATGGTCCTGGCTGTATCGGAGGTCCTTGTCTGGATCCGTGGTCCTACTGCAGCTCTGAACCGTGTTTATGGTCTGTGCTGCAGCCAGGAATTGTGTGAAAGCCATGGGAGAGGTGGGGGGAGGTTCAGGGGGGGGGGAGGAGGAGTAGGATAAGGAACTGTTGGAGGGCAGACCGAGAGGAGGATAACTAGTGGACTGTAAGAAATTAAAAGTAAAAAGCTAAATAAATAAAAGTAAAAGAACAGAAAGCTGATGCAGTAAATATTGAGTGTCGATTTCTCCCGACCTCCCAGCTCTGTAAGCAGCATCCTTCTCTCTCTACGAGCTTGACTACTCTGGCTGTGTCACCTAAGTGAGATTGTATAGTGGTATGCAAATACACATTGATGTTAAGCTAAATTGCTTTTCAGTCTCCATTTCTAAACAGTGCTAGCAACATAACTCTCATAAAAAAATATGGATTCCATCCATTCTTTCACAAAGAGAAGAAATATTAAATGTATTTAAGATTTTTAAATCTGTACAACTTAAAAGAATGCACATAGTTTTTTATAAGAAAAAAGTGTTTCAAGCTTGTACAACCACTCTGGAAATCAGTCTGGCGGTTCCTCAGAAAATTGGACGTAGGACTACCGGAGGATCCCGCAATACCTCTCCTGGGCATATATCCAGAAGATGTCCCAACCAGTAAGAAGGACACATGCTCCAGTATGTTCATAATAGCCTTATTTATAATAGCCAGAAGCTGGAAAGAACCCAGATGCCCCTCAACAGAGGAATGGATACAGAAAATGTGGTACATTTACACAATGGAGTACTACTCAGCTATTAAAAAGAATGAGTTTATGAAATTCCTAGGCAAATGGATGGACCTGGAGGGCATCATCCTGAGTGGGGTAACCCAATCACAAAGGAACTCACACAATATGTACTCACTGATAAGTGGATATTAGCCCAGAAACTTAGGATACCCAAGATATAAGATACAATTTGCTAAACACATGAAACTCAAAAAGAACGAAGACCAAAGTGTTGACACTTTGCCCCTTCTTAGAATTGGGAACAAAACACCCATGGAAGGAGTTACAGAGACAAAATTTGGAGCTATGACGAAAGGATGGACCATCTAGTGATTGCCATATGCAGGGATCCATCCCACAATCAGCTTCCAAACGCTGACACCATTGCATACACTAGCAAGATTTTGCTGAAAGGACCCAGATATAGCTGTCTCTTGTGAGACTTTGCCGGGGCTTAGCAAACACAGAAGTGGATGCTCACAGTCAGCTATTGGATGGATCACAGGGCCCCCAATGGAGGAGCTAGAGAAAGTACCCAAGGAGCTAAAGGGATCTGCAACCCTATAGGTGGAACAACATTATGAACTAACCAGTACCTCGGAGCTCTTTACTCTAGCTGCATATGTATCAAAAGATGGCCTAGTCGGCCATTACTGGAAAGAGAGGCCCATTGGACATGCAAACTTTATATGCCCCAGTACAGGAGAACGCCAGGGCCAAAAAGGGGGAGTGGGTGGGTAGGGGAGTGGGGGGGTGGGTATGGGGGACTTTTGGGATAGCATTTGAAATGTAAATGAGGAAAATACCTAATAAAAAATTTTAAAAAAAGAAAAAGAAAAAAGTAAGTTTTATGTTAAATATTAACCCCATATCAGGTGAGTGAAATTGGACAACCAAGTGCATTGCTTTTGGTCTACAGTTCTGACAGAAATTTCTATAATCATCTATGTTAATTCAAAATTGTCCATACTTGTCAAATCAATCAATTTTTAAATGCTAACAAATATTATTCTTCCTTATTCCAACAAAACCTTATCACTCCCACATTATAACCTCTTCCTCTCATTTTATGTTTATCCTAACAAATGAAAAATTAAATATTTTCCTTCAAAATAAAAATGTCCAGACACTTATGTTTCTTCATCACTGATTTTTATCTTATATGTATATACATATAACATATACATACATATATAATATACTTATATATGATTGTGTACTTATATATATACTAACAATTATGTATATTATATATGTGTATATGTATGTATATACGTATACATGTGTATTTTTATATATGCTATGAATATATACCACAGATATAGTATGTGTATAAAGTATTCATACATGGAAAATATTTCTAATATTTTAGAAGTTTGTGCATAGAACAAAAATGGGTATATATGCATCAACACTTTATTTTTTTAATTTATTTTTACCCTATTTTTTAATTCCTCCTTTCTCTCAGACTTTTCTCCATTTTTGACCCTGCAGTTTCTTCAGAGAGGAACAGTTCTTGGTCAGAGTTTTTGACTGAGGGATGGTGTTGCCCCGTTTTTATACTGGAGTTGGACTCTACAAGATCCCTGTCCCCAACACTTTTATATGCTAACAAAAATTTTGATATTAAGGTTCAATGATGATAGAGATGAATAATTACTCTTACCAACAACTAAATTTGGCAAGTGATTTCCAGCAATATTTAGAAATATTGTGTTTTGTAGGAGTGCAAACATCTTAATACAAAGGAAAAAACAAACATTTAATACAACCTAGTTTTAAAACCTTAAGTATGTTAGTAAAGCAATTGATAATTATATGCTAGAAGCATAATATACTGCAAAAGTACAGAAAACGGATTTGTAATCTTTTTATTATTTCCTGTAAAACTACCACAATTTTACAGTTCTTTTTTATTGATAATGAAAAGGGCTATATAATATTAATACTTTTCAAAATTTTACTGAAAAATCTAACCCAAATTTTAAAAAACCACATACATTCACACACACACACACACAATCTACGAATTAAAGACATAAATAAAATTTTCACTATTGATGTTATTTATAGAAAACAAAGAACAAAAGAGTAAACAAGAACTTCAGAACATTTTCTAGATACAACAATAATATGTACAAAATCAGCTTTATTTGCATATGGTAATAAATGATTAGAAAAATGTATTTAAAATAAAAGAATATTACCCATGTTAAAATAGAAGATAATAAAATAAGCCCAGAATAAAACATGGCAAATATCAGTAGAGAAAATTACAAAACTTTACTAAATAAGAGCACATTGAGATATACACTAGGTCTGAGGAATAAATATTTCGATGGTGTGATTGGATTCTAAAAGAGACATGTGTCTAGCTTCAATCCTGCTGCTCTGATAAAATCTCCTGACAAGAATCAGCTGAGGGGAGAAAGGCATTTATTTCAGCTCATAGTTCCAGATTACAGTCCATCATTGTGAGAAGCCAAGGCTAGAACTTCAGCCAGTTTGTCATAGTGTACCCGCAGTCCAGAATGGTGAGAAATGACTATGTTCAGGTGTGCTTGTTCGTGATCAGCTTGATTTCTCTACTCTTGTTCTCTATTCTTGTTCAGGAGCCACTGCCTGAAGACCGGTGCCATTCACGGTGGGGCTGGGCCTTCCCACATTATTAATATAAGACAATCTTCCACAGACATGCCCACAAGCCAATTCAACATGGACAATATCCTTCACTGAGACTGTTCCCATGGGGATTCAGGGGACAATCGAAGCTAACCATCACAGCATCAGAAGGGCATTTCAAAATCCTTGACAAAAATCAAAGCCAAATTTATTATATGGAAAAATTTCCATATATGTAATAAAATCATAAATCTAGGCTCCAACTCAAGGAACAAAGGCTTTATGGTAACAGAAGGTGTATGGGAGGCTATCAACAATACATTTTTCACCTGGATGTTTAGGGGCCTTTATAATAATGAGTTACACTGAATATTTATGCTCAGTGTATATATTTATTACGATTAAATAGTCAAAAAACTTAAAGCACTCTAAATATTTTGGGAAAAACTGTATCAACACCATAACTTTATAGAAATAGAAAAAGCTAGACAGTACCCACTATGATTATTCGTTCCTTTGGCTTTAGACATCCTTCATCAATGCCTAATCAGTCACCTGGAGAGAAGGAATTTTGATTGAGGAGCTGTCCAAATCAAAGTGGCCTGAGTCTGTGAGAACATGTTATGACTGATGACTGATTTGGGAGGGCATAGACCACTGTGGGTGGCACCTTCCCTAGGCAGGTGAGTCTGTGCAGTATAAGAAAGCTAACTTAGCATAAAGACAGTGTGTTAGTAAGTAGTGTTTGTGTGTGTTTTGTTGTTGTTGTTCCAGTTCTTCCTTGATTTCCTGCCCTGACCTCCCTCAAACATGGATTGTGACCCCCTGAGGATCAGCCAAATAAACATTCTCTTTCCCAAAGCTGCTTTTATCACAGAAAGCAGAAAAGAAATTTGAACCATATCCTTTGCAGGTTTATGAAAGGATTGATGAAGAACCAGTACTAGGCTTTCCTGATACTGGTATAAAATTACTCCTTAAATATGAATTGGTAGAATTTATAAACGATATCATTAGGAGCTGGAAATCTTGTTTTGTGAAGTTTTAAATAACAAGTTCAGCCGGGCATGGTGGCACATGCCTTTAATCCCAGCACTTGGGAGGCAGAGACAAGCAGATTTCTGAGTTTGAGTCCAGCCTGGTCTACAAAGTGAGTTCCGGGACAGCCAGGGCTACAGAGAAACCCTGTCTTGAAACACCAAAAAAAAAAAAAAAAGAAGAAGAAAGAAGTTCAATCTCTTTAATAATGTACATCACTCACACTGTCCTTGGATAATCATTTATTGGAGCATTAAAGGCTTTTCCAATCTCCTTAGCTGTATCAAATACATTGGCATAAAGTTGTTGATGAAAATGTACCCTTATTACCCAGTACATGTCCATAAAGCCTGTCGTATTACCACCTTTCTTGTGTTAGATGCTGTTTACTTCCAGGTTCTTTCCTTTGTCTCATCACTCTAGCTAGAGAGTTATCAGTTTTATTGGTGTTTTCAATGAGCAAACTTTGTGCTTTATTGATTTCACACAAATATTTTTTTCTACTTCATTGATTTCTGCACAGAACTTTTATATTTCTCTTTCTAATTTCTGCTTACTTTGGGTTGAACTTGATCTTGATTTTCAACTTTTAAAATGAAAAATCTGAAGCTATTGCTTCAGACCCACCCTTTGTTCTAATTCAGGGTTTACACTCCTGCTTCTTTCCATATCTAACAATTTTGGATTGGATAGCAGACATTGTAAATGTTACCTTCCTGGGTCCTGGATACCTTGGGACATTTATTAATGTCTCACGCTTTATTCTTGGTATAGAAAATTACTAAAGTCCAGTCTGACTCTTTCAATGTTTATATCTAAGTAGAGTGACATAGAAACAATGTGGTACACTTTCTAAAGCTAATTATTTGTTAGCATAGACATAAGGCTCTTCCGATGGACTCTTCTTAAGAACCCGTGAGTTTTTCTCATGGGAAGAGCTGCAAATGTCAGTTGTGCATGATCTTTAGGCACCTGTCTTTTTCAGCCTTTCCAAAGTGTTCTTTCCTAGCCTAGGGTAGCTAGCTCCCTTAGACATGGAAGGAGGTTTCCCAGCTTAGGGTAGCTCCCTTACACATGGGAGGAGGTTTCCCAACCTAGAGTAGCTCCCTTACACATGGGAGGAGGTTTCCCAACCTAGAGTAGCTCCCTTACACATGGGAGGAGCTTTCCCAGCCTAGAGTAGCTCCCTTACACATGGGAGGAGCTTTCCCAGCCTAGGGTACCTTCTCCCTTACACATGGGAGGAGCTTTGCCAGATGGACACTCAGCTGAATTTTAGTTCTTTTCTTTGTAGACTTTGGCTCTTTCAGTATCTCTTCTGTCAAAACTAGCTTATTTCATGGAACATTAGTTGTATTTCCTCAACTTATAGAGTCTACCAGGCTCAGCCTGTATTACTCCTTCCCATATCACAGCCTGGGAACTCCCTTAAGGTTAAGCTGGGCAATTGAAGGGCTCACTTAGTGATTGCTGACATTGCTGCCTTTCACAGCTGAGCCGTTTCAATGAGATTTCTTAAATTTTCTTCTCCAGCAGTTCTCTTGCTTTTAAAGGAGTATATAACTGGCCCATCATGATCAGAAACAGAATCCCTAATATATAGTGCAGGTCTCTTCTCTTAAATATATTCTACCCACTATTGGTTATTCTATAAAGTCATGGATTGCTCTTTCTAGCCCTAATTGGAAGAACACTGTTTAGTGAGAAACGTATGTTAGATATTTGGCAGAGAACCATGAAGAGCTAAAAGGTGAAATGCTTGGTTCTAACTCATGCATATTTTAAGAACAGATTTTTTTATTAAACTCATAAGTATCTTGTGGCATAAGTATGGATATAACATCATGAGTGTATCAGTAATAAAGTCCACTCAAGTGTGCAAGGAAAACATTTGTAGAAGAACCTTCCCTTTAGTCATCAGGACAATTTTTTTCTTCTTACAGGTATTAACAAAGCCTTTACCACATCAAAATGGTTTTTCATTTAAATTCTTAGAACAAAGCTATGCTTGAAAAGTATAATTATTTTTATAAAATATAGGCTCCACTTTTCCTAGTAGTATTTTTGTAATGTAAGTGTGTCAAAGGCCTTGAATGTCTATGTACCTAGATATCACAGATCACTACACAAAATCTAACAAAGATGAAAAAATTTAATCCAGAGTAAAATTCAAAAATCTAAATTAAACATAAGACTCTAGATAAAAAGTAGTGGTGTTTTTCTATATATATTTCAGTTATATTGATATAAATTAATATTTGTCATAGGTGATTTTGTTAATTCTTAAAACCATATTAACATATATGTACAGAAACAAGTAGATATACATATATTAATTTATAATTAAATAGAGCAACAAGGTAGCTCAAACAATAATCATGAAAAGGCCATTACTAAGAGCTCTCAACATTATGTGAAAGACTAACAGCTCAGATTAGTGAGTTTAATTTGATTTTAATAAATCAAATTTTTAGATGCTTTACCTTAGGACTATTTCAATTACTGTAAAATCAACAGTAAATAAATGCAACTAAATGCATTGTATCACATGAGAAATAATTGACTGACATTACTGTATACCTAAGTTGCAGGTTATGGACAACTAAGTTCAGCCAACATAACCTGGGGGTTATGAACTTCCAGATCTTGAAAAAAATGTACTATAGGTCACATGCCTCAAATGAAATAAACTGAATTAAATACAATAGCACTCTGAGTCTTAGTCAGGACACAATGAGAATATCACTCTTTTTCTTTAGACAAAATGTATTAATTGGATAAGAATATTGTAGGCAGAGAACTTTAATTGTCAGAGTTGAGGAAGGGCTGTTTTGATTATCAACTTGGTACAACCTAGGACAACCTTGGAAGGGTTTCTTAGTGAAGTATTGTTTATATGAGGTAGGTCTGTGGATGTGTCAATGGGGAATTACATTGATTTTGTTAATTGAAGTGGGAAGACCTGGCCATTGTGGGCAGCACTATTCCTTAGGAAGATGATTCAAAAATGGGTAAGATTAGTGAAAGAGGTACATGTGTGATTTTTCACTGATCTTTGGTCTTGACTGTGAATACAACTTGACCAGCTGCTTTAAGTGTCTAACATGCTAACTTCCCTGCAATGATTCATTGTGACTCAGAATTCTGAGCCATAAATCCCTTCCTCCCTTATGATGCTTTTACCGCTGTATTTTATCACAGCAACAGGGGATGAAATTGAGACAAGGTCTAACAAATAGTGAGGTCAAGCTTTCTGCTTAACAGTTTCCAGGACACCGGCCAGTGGTGGTGCACGCCTTTAATCCCAGTGCTTGGGATGCAGAGGCAGGCAGATTTCTGAGTTCAAAGCCAGCCTGGTCTAAAGAGTGAGTTCCAGGACAGCCAGGGCTATACAGAGAAACCCTGTCTCGAAAAACCAAAAAAAAAAAAAAAACAAAAAACAAAACAAAACAAAAAGAACCAAAAAACAATAAAACAAACAAACAAACAAAGTTTCCAGGAGTACAATAATAGGTCTTTATATTCTCACTCATATTTACCCTATAGTCCTCTGAACATAGCTTCCCTTGAACATATGACTTCAAAAGTAAAGAAAAAGGCCAAATGCCTTTCAATATACTTTTGAGTAGCAAGTAGATCTGTGGCAATATTGCCCTTTATAAAGAAAATACTCAATTAAACAACTTTAATTTCAAGATGTATATTTAATTGAAGCATGCAGTGTTTTTTTGTAGATGTGATTTTGTGATAAATATTTATTTTATTTACACTCACAGTCCACTCTTCTAATCTGCCTTCAATCTCACAAAATAAACATAGAAACCTTAATGTCTAGAGATTTCCCTAAGTACACACACACAAAGAGAACAACCTCTCTTGAGATATATATGGCTGCATGAATTTTACTGCCTGTGTATGCATGTGAGCATATGTCTACTGATCTTGGTTCACTATATCAATAGTGGACCCAGACAAAGTGTGACAAGAAATTCATAACATTCGGGCACTCACTTAAACAAATTCCTCATCCCATAAACATTACTTCAGCCATCTAACATAAATAAGGGAAGATGGACCGTTCCTATCACCTCTCCATATGTTTTGTGTTTCAGCACTGCACATAGCAGCTGGCTCAGGAATTTCTGATCCTGAGAAACAGGATCTGTAGCTCAGGCTGAAGAAGAGGAAGGTTCTTTAGCTCAGAGTTCATAAAAGCAAGTACTCCATTTTTTAAATATATTTTTTAAATTTACTTACAGAACAAAATCTTCATCAAGCAGTAGCTTCATGGGGTGTAGAGAAATTACTGAAATGTTATATGGCTTGAAATGCACTTTAAAAATCTTAAAGAGAAAATTTAGTTGTTGAGTGTTATTTTTCTATCCCTTGGACTAAATGTGGATGAAAAGGTACTTATAATAAAGCCATAGTATCAATCTTTGGGTCTAAAACCAAGATCCAGTCATACCTGTTAAAGGGCCTCACGATAATTAGCCTTTGAGACAATAACACTGAAATGCAAAAAGAATTTATTAAATTGGAATATTCATTAATCTTTTGGTTAACCAAATTTTATTATATTTTATTAATTTTATTTTATATAAGGATCTGGAATATTTTAGTGAGAAGACAGTGTACATTTTGAGTTTTTTGTAGGAAGCTTAAGTTCCAACCTTAAAAAAAAAAAGATAATAGGATTGCTATTCTTCCCACAGTGAGGAAATATTAAACCTTCGGGATATAGAGAGTTCTCTGGGGTTCCAACGGTGCTAGAAAAGCAGCACTTTTGATGAAAGAATACTAACAGATGGGCAGCAAAATTCACATTGCTACCTGGGAGTGGAAGGGCTATAAGCAATCATTTCCGAATTTAATAACACATCATCACCTCTGAGGTGTCTAATAAGGATTCAGACACTCCAGTCTCATCTCAGATCCATAGGTCAAAAATCTCAAATCACGAAGGTTCTTAATATGCACATGTAATGGTAGAATAACAATAACAGAAACCTTCGCTGAGATTTGAGGAAAATGAGACATGCTGGTGCAATGTGAATATACTCCAGCAAAAACAAGTCTAATTATGAAGTGCTAAACAGGAAAGGAGTTTTGTTGTTGTTTGAAATTAGTGAAATAATCAAGTTCAGCTGACTAATTTATATAAGGGCCTAAATAATCAGTGTATGAATTTTATTGTTTTCTAAGCAAAAATACTCAAGTGAAGATGGTCTAACTTTTCCTCATTGATTAGAGATACTGCACTTTATTTAGGGTGTAGTTGTGACTACTATTTTGCATTCCAGAATTGATAATGATAGGGGGAAAATACAGTAGCATGTTGAGAGAAATGTGTGCTGGCATTCAATCCAAGAGGAAGTAGTCTCATGACAGTAACAATAGGTGGTGGATTCAGAGTGAACTGGAATCTAGAGTTCCACATCTACAGAGGAAGGAAAGAGGCTAGTATGGGATCCTTCAAAAATATCTGCATTCCAGTGTTGGGGTCATGAAACTAGACTGATAATCAGGAGCACTGGATCTAAAGCTTGGCTGAGTTGCAAAACAGATGTTCTTCCATCTTCCTGCTGTTCTTTGTAAATTCTGGTACTACTGTGCATTGCACAACTATCAAGTGTCTAAAAGTGACAAAAACATGCATTTAACTGATTTCACTGTGTGTGTATAAAAAGAGGAAAGTGTGTGTACATGCATGTGTGTGCACATGTGCCTGTGCACATGTGTGAAAGTCAGAGATGGGGAGGGAAGGAAGGAGATAGAGAGAGGGAGAAAGAGAGAGACAGAATATTAACTGCCCTTTTGATATACTCATATTTTTCTGGGAAACAAAGAATATATTGGTTAATTGAAAGGTCAGCTAACTTTTTGGTTGTACAACCCTACTATTTTCTTTTTGCTTACATTTTTCTAGACTATGGATTTTTCCTGTAGTAAAAAAGATTAATAAAAACAGAATAAAAAATAATAGCTTTGCTTTTGCCAATGCTAGAAGAGAACACTCACACAGTTTGTGGCTGCAAATTCTTCTCTTCCTTTTTAACATGAATATCTTTGCCTTAATTCACAGACTGAATTTTTCTATATTAGTTGATTTTACCTCTGCTGCTAACAAAGTACCAGACATAAACAACCTGAAGGAGGAAATACTAATTTAGGCTCATGGTTTCAGAGAGATTAGTTTGCTATTGGATAAAAATACTTTTAAAAAATTATGGATATATTTGTGTATAAATTACATTTGTTACTTAATTTTCCTTTGTGTGACTGTGATGAAATTTATTAAATTCCCTTTATGACACATTTTATTTTCTTTTTGTCCTATCAATAGCTGTTGTTCTAAAATATTCATATGAGTAAATATAATATAGCACTCCCAACTCCCCCTGATGTGGAATATAAGAAAAAAAACTCATGTATTGCTCATGTAATTTATTTGCTTACTACTTTTCCAAAAATGTTCTGTGATCATCTTTCTTCTTATGACTTTATTTAAACCCCAAAACAGATTCGGGTGTTACAGGTTAGATACTGGTTATATTGACTGTGAGGCAATGAATGAAGAGGGAATGATTTTAAAATGACTGAGAGACAGATATGGAAACAGGCAGAGAAACCAGCATGAGGGAGATCCGCTGATGTCGTTTTCCCTATTTGATGAATTTGAAGGTATTATGAGTATCTGTAGCTGCCCAGCAGCTGTTGTTGAAGTGGGTGTACTTGAAAGTGAGGCTGGAAATGAAAACGGACAGATCAGCAGAAGACCAGACCATCCTCTGTTTCAGCTGGATTTTGTTGCAAAGCAAGCTCAGCAGGCAGTCTGTTCCTGTAGGAAATTGCAGGTGTGGCAAGGCAGAAGACCACGCTAGGTCAGCTACGTTGGCGGAAGCCCAGCTGTGGCAAACACTCAAGGTCTATTTAGCCTGCTCAAGGCTGGGGGAAGGGCACAAGCATCATCGGCACTAAACAAACACCCAAGTGAAGCCTTCTCCTCTTCCTTCAGGTGGACTCTAGAAGAGACAGATACTGAGTGAGATTTGAATACGTCTGACTTTATTTTCCGCGCCTTAGGTTTGGAAACCTAGTCTATGACTGCCTTCTCGATTTCCAGCATCTAAATATATATGACCCATTGTAAACATCAAACAAGCCTTGAAGACACTTTCATCATCTGTCCTTGATGGTGTAGTCAGAAAGCAAAAACAATAGAATTTGTAACAGCTGTTTGCATCATCGTAGAGAGTTGTGCTTCATGCTGAAGGACCGCATAAGCTTGAAAAGTAATGCCGTTGCTTGTTTTGGAAATAATTTTGATCATCCATATAGGCTGGAGTGGCAATCGTGAGACCCATGAGATTGAAAGCAAGTGCCTAATAATACAGGGTCATCTTCTGAGAAGCTTTCACGGGGTGGGGGGGGAATAGATTTGATGCTACCCCTCTGGTCAGGAGTCAGGACCGGACAGGCTATGGGAGATCGAACTTGATCATCTAACCTGGCTGGTCTCCAATACTTCTCCCTACTTGCCTTGCATCTTTTCTGGGTGAATAAGCTGACAAAAGACAAATGATTAGAGGACAGAGAGTTAGAAAATGAATAAGACAGCATAGAATATAAAGGATTTGAAGAAACTGCTACAGACAGGGGCTGCCTTTCTTCCCACAATTTATAGCTAATTTTCTCTGATAGCTGAAGGAGTTACTCATTCCTAACACATAGGCTGTGTCTTGCAAAGACTGTTAGGATGTTAGCTTCATGATGATCATCTTCTGTATGAGATACAGGAACGGTGAAAGAAATCCAAATGCAGGTTCCTGGCTCAGCCAGGCAGGACCACTCTGTAAAGAACACATAGCCTCAGAGGGCCTTTTTTCTCTAAGCTATGGAAATTGCCAGCAGAGGAGCCACCACAGCTGTGCTTCTGCCCGAGGCAGGGCAACGCCATGGATCTGCCGGTGGCCTTAGATAACTTTGAGAACCAGAGCATAGAAAGACCTGTGTGAGTGTGAATGATAAAAGAAGTGCATGAAATGATGTGTGGAACGCCTTAGTTGTAATTAGCTGAATTTAGCTTAAAAACTCCGGTGTAGCATGGCAAAATAGCTCAACTCCCGAAAGCCCGACGGAGAAACTTAAGTCTGTGTGGACCCCATGTGGATACAAAGTTTGCACACCGCATCTCTACTCCATCATTTCCGAAGCCAGGAACATTGAGTCACACCTTACCTGTGTGCAGGCGGGAGCTGAGGATACGCCTGCCAGACTAGAAGGTGAGTAAGGGAGTGTGTGTGTGAACGACTGAATGCAGGCCTGTTTTACCATTTATCTACTTTACCATTTATGGACAAATAAAAGTATTAGAACCTTTTTCCACCTGGTTTGAGGAATTTGTTTCTGCCATGCTTTACGGCCCAATTCACGACATACCTCAGAGGCAGGGTCCAATAGGTTCCTGTGCCTCCTTAAAAACACACATGCTGCCAAAGGTCTCAACTAATAGAAACATCAAGCCAGCCACCTCAAGAGAGCTTATGTTTGTGGTTTGTGGCACATCAGCCACACTTGCTTGCAGACCATTTTCTTTAATGGCCTAAATGACTTCCTGAGTTCTGACTTTCAAGTTACAAGCTCCCTGTCACGAAAGTGAGCCTCCACCCTCAGTCAGGACTGCCTTATCAATCAACACATTAGTCAAGCCACCCTTAATGGCTACACTCCTCCATTGTCTTTATGGAATTATGATATTATTATATTCACATATGTGTTTTCTATTCCAGTCATCACTAAAATATAAGACTTAGAGAGAGGAAGGACTCTGTCTTAGTCACTGTAATAGACACTCAATACATACTTGTTAAGAGAATAAATAAATGAATGAAAGAATGACTAGAGAACCTTAGTCCCCATATCTTATTTTCCTTCTTTTTGCCAATAATAGGCTCTCTCTATATCAGAGGTTTACTTTCTGCATCTTTTCTTTTGTTGTCGTGGTGGTTGGGGTTTTGGTGGTGGTGGTAGTGATGATGATGATGGGTATTTTTAGTTTTATTTTGAGACAGGTCTCATTGTAGCCTTGGCTGGCTTAGAACTACCTATGTAGTCCAGATTGACATCAGACTCCTAGAGATTGCCTGCTTCTGTCTCCTGGGTATTAGAATTAAGGCATGTACACCACCATAACCTTTTTTTTACTCTCAATATCTTATTGTAGTAAATTTTGTTGAACAAGGTAAAACAGGCCACCTGAAATAACCAAACTTTCAAGATATAGAAAAAAGTGGGGGAGGTTGAAGAGTAGGACAGACAACAGAAGAGCTGTCCCCAAACAGTGGTCTACAAGGATTAATGAGAAAGCAGTAATCAAAGTAAGTGAGATTCTCCTACCTAGGATGTGTATTACAGGTACAGAAGGAGGTGCCACTAAAATGCCAACTGTGGGCAGGTGCGAGCACTACAGTGTCCTAATTATACCTCCTGTATCCACATCTACAGCTCTTCAAGAGCACCACAGCCCTACAGTCATTCCACAAGAGGTTATAATTCTATTTAACATTGACATGCTTTCACACAAGGAAACAAAGAAATTGTGTTTCAAGAGTCTGGGTAATGTTTTGCTAAATTTTGAGTCATTTAGTGTCAAAACTAAATGCATAATGAGATTAATAGCTGAAAATGCAGGGCAGGGAAAACATCAGCTTGGCATGAAAAGCTCACCCATGCTTAGCCACGGGTTACAAGAGCCCAGAGGATTTGTGCACATTCCCAAATTCTCATGATTGACATTCTCTCTTCAAAAATTTTTAAGTTACTCTTGCCTCTCAACATCATAGTTATTAAAGAATAGCCACATGAGAGTTATTTTGACTGTCACTCAAACAGTTAAAAATTCTAACTCCAGACTAGTTTACATTGTAAAAATAGTTCAAAGACTTTAATAACCTGAATAGACATTACTCACCAAAGGCCTGTGTAGAGTAGCAAGAGAGCCACAGCACCCTCCCACCGTGTTCTGGTTTGCAATTGGGCACTGTGATCTCTTACTCTCTGGGCTACAGATTGTTCAGTTTGGCCACATTCCAAATAATTTAATAGATGGCAAGATTTAAGTGACTTATACAAAATTTACAAAGTGCATACAAGTACTTCTGAAAATGTGAGGTCTCCAAGTCCAGTTGCATTGAAACAGCCACTCATTTCCCCACATGTAACCATAGAGACGTGCTACAATTGCCTTTGAGATCATATCCTTCCTCATATGAACACCCTTTAAAATAAATCACCTTCTGTTGGTGCTTGTGTTATCAGATGTTACTGTAGACTCTAGAAGAATTAATGTTCAAACATAAACAAATCCTATTCTCATAGACTTGTAGATAAAAATGCTCATACTCTCAACTATCTACCCTAAAAACATAATATCCTCAAGTTGATGCATAAATTTACATACATAGTTTAAACAAAAATTCCTGTTTGAGCTGCAGTGTTCCCTCTAAGAACCCTACTCCATCGAACAAAACCCCAACATCAGGTTTGAAAAGATTTGTTTTGAGTTGTTGGTCAGGATAATCTAAGAAACTCCCAAAACATTGTGGGCCATTGTCACTGTCATTATTGCTTCCCTAGAAGTAGAACTTACATCTTTATTTTTGAAGATATCATGACTTTCTACAGGAACTCAAGGGTTCCTGAACTGAAACTGACCAGAAAGCCACCTCCTAGGGACTAGCTTTTATGATAGCAGAAGGTTCTATGTAGCTTCCTAATGAGGGAACCAAACAACAGTCCTAGTCAACTGTGATGCCCAAACCAAAGCAAAAAGCAGCATGACAAGAAAACCCTAAGTGTTCAGGCTCACATGCCTTGCTGATAATGAGCAGTTCTTTATTTAGACTTACTTACAATCCATGCCACATCAGCTAACTTGTGCTATAAGAGTTCCCAGAGACTGAACCACTAACTAAAGAGCATGCATGGGATAGACTTAGTTCCTCTGTACATATGGAACAGTTGTGCAGCTTGGTCTTCATTTGGGACTCCTAACAGCAGGAGCAGGGGCCTTCTCTGACACTGTTGCCTGCCTTTAGAACCCTTTCTCCCAACTGGGCTGCCTTGTCTAGCCTAAACAAGAGAAGATGCAATTGGCCTAGTCTTACTATAACATGATATGCTAAGGCTGGTTGATATCCATTGGAGGCCTCTTTATTTTGAAGAGAAAGAGAGGAGTGAATGGGGAGAAAGAGGGGAATGCGAAACAACTAGAAGGAAAGCAGGAAGTAGAAACTGTGGGTATGTAAAGGTAAATCAATCAGTCAGTCAGTCCATCAATCAATCAATCAATCAATCAATCAATCAACCAATTAAAAGTTCTATTCAACAAGAAATAAATCATGACTTGTATTGGAAACCTAGACAATTATGAGGTAGATCTTGAAGGAGAATGTACAAATGCCTCTCTATTAAACCAACATAATACCTATATGCATCCTAAATATTTGTCCTTATGCCCACAGATGAGTGTAGACCTCATGTGCCATCAAGGAAACTTTTCTTTGCACCAGATGTAGACCATTATAGGTGAAGACCACAACCTATCTAAATGCAGAATTGTTGAGCCCAGAATGAATGTTCAAAACCCTTCTGCACCTGCACCTAAGTCTTAGCTAACATTGCCATAGAGGATAGCAATGCTGACAGTAGAATTAGAAAAATGTCTTCCCCAGGGAAGAGCACACCAACTGGTTAAAAACACCGATACAAGAAACACTATACAGACTGATTGTGAGCTGCCTTGTAAACTCAATTCAATTAGTCTTGAGCTAAATTCATAGTTGATCTTGTCTGAAAACACACACACATTTTATAATATATCTGGAGCATTCACATGTTATATTTTCAACCTGTTCCTTCTATGGATCTCAATCCTTGAAGGTGTTGTTATTGTTTTCAGGCTTATCTAATTTTCAGTTTAGTGAGGTATGCAGTCTCTGTGCATATGTTTTAGTTGTCTGCAGGCATAAATCACGTCACTGTTAGTTATATATTATTTTCATATTTTAGCATCATCATCTTTCAGGAATACAATGGATTGTTATTCTGATACAGTAATACCACTTTCCCCTTTAAGTACTTCTATATTTTATTAAATTAAAGCAATTGGTCAAGTCATTTGAGTCTCATATTCAGTACATATATAGTACAAATATGTTGTTATCATTCCATGAACACATCTTTCAATGTTAAAACCTGTTATCATTCATACCAGTCGATATTCATTGAAAAAAGAATGTTAACTTGAATCAAACCACGCTTCATAAAAAGCATAAGAAAAAAGTTATTTAAAGATAATGTCAAGTTTCTTTTTAAATCCACACATCAAAGTCAGAATTACAACTCTTAATTGAAAATTTATAGTCTGAATAAGAATTACAGGAGTTTATTTAAACAATTCTTCAAATATCAATTATTTAGTGGTGACTTTCTAGACTGAATGAGAAATTTCCTTGGAATTCTTAAGTCCAATCTACTGATAGAATGCTAGTCAAAAATATACTAAAGAGTGTTCTTACAAAACATCTTAATGTTTATCTTGTACATAACAATAACAAGGGCTAGAGAGAAGTCTCAGTAATTTGAAACACCTGTTCTTCTTGTAGAGGACTCAGGCTTGGTTCTCATAATGATGAACTAACTCTAGTTCTAGAAGATCTGACAGCCTCTTCTGATCTCTCCAGGTTCCATGTATACATGCAGTGTGTATACATGTGTGTACATACAGACAAACAACTCAACTTCTTTTAATAAAATTTAAAATATAGAGTCACTTAGAATGCACACGCAAGTTTAATACCTGTCTTCTATTATACTTATGTCCTATCTTTAGATATATATTCATTTAAGATTTCCTAAGGGTACAGAATTACTAAATACATACCTTGTCCCAAGAATTATTCAGAAATCCTCACAATAGCTGTATTAAGTTCTTGGTATCTCTTTCACAAATTACAGAATTGAGTCTTTTAAACATAATTTGTTCAACCCAGTGAGTAGATCTTTCCAGTAAACTCTAGTCCTTCCCATTACTTAAATGAAGACTATAAACATGGGAGGCACCAGCCTTTAACATCATCCCACTGAAAGCAACACACCCTGGTGACTCCAGGCTGGCCCATTGTTCTAAAGAGTACAGCATAGCCTGTAGGTTTGGCCTATCACTCTAGTGAACACAGCATTCGAGAGATACTCCAGTTCCATCTGTTATCGTGGTGATAACTACAGACTAGAACCTCGAGAACCACATAAACAGCTGTTGAAATAGAGTAAGGTTGAAATAAATTTAACTCCACAAGCTAGTTCCAAATGGGTAAGTTCCAATGAAAAAACACAAGTCACACAAATTTAAGGCAATCAAATGCCTTTAAAAAATTATCATTCACACAGTAACAACCTCCAGTTAAATTAAATTAGATGACATCTCAGAAAAAGCACTTAAAAAAAGGAATAGAAGAATGTGTAAAGTACTCGAAGAAGATAAATTCTTGAAAGAGACACAAGAGAACATAAAGGAACAGCTGAATGAAACAAGGCTGCTGTTTTGTGATATGAAAACTTCATTGTAGAAAGAAAAAATGCTGGGAAAAGATCAGACTGGAATGCTAAAAATGAAAAGCATAGTAAGTCAAAATGTGAAGACTATCATCCTACCAAAAATCAATCTGCAGATTCAATAGAATACTTATACAAAGTCCAATAACAATTCTTCACAAAAAATTGAAAAACAATCTCAAACTTCACATAGAAACAAACAAAACCCCAGACAGCTAAAACAATCCTGAATAAGATAAGTTCTGCTGAAACTATCACCATCCCAGATTTTTAGTCATATTAAAGAGTTATAGTAACAAAAATATCATTGTGCTAGCAAAATAGATATGTTGGTTAATATATTAGAATTAAAGACCAAGGCATGTCATATACCTATGAACACCTGATATTTGATAAAGAAACCAAAAATACACACCAGAAAAAAAGACAGCATCTTCAACAAATGGCGTCTGTGAAAATGAGTGGCTGCCTAGAGAAGAATGCCAATAGATTTGTATTTATCATTCTGTGCAAAAATCAACTCTAAATGGATAGAAGACCTCAAAAGAAGGCCAGATACCCTGAATCTGAAGGAACAGAAAGTGAGGACTAAGCTGGAACTCATTCATATAGGAATGGAGTTTCTGAAGAGATACCAGCAACACAGACATGAAGACCAACAGTTAATAAATAGGACTCCAAGAAGCTAAATATCTTCTGTGAAGCAAAGGACACTATCACTCAAGCAGATGGGCATCCTACAGCATGGGAAAATATGTAATTTCAATTTAAAATTGAAAATATAAATATCAACAATAGAGTTAGTATTAGAATATCCAAAGAACGCAAAACGACCAAACAGCAAGAAAACGATCTTAAAAAAATTGAAATATAGAATAAAACAAAAGGTTCTCAAAAGATGATTCACAATGGCTGAAAAACATTTAAAAATTATTTAGTTTCCTTGGTCATCAGAGAAATAAAAATTAAAATAACTTTGAGAGTATATTATACTCTAGCCAGAATGGGCAAGATTAATAAAAACAAATGACAGCAGATACCCAAGAGGATGCTGGGAAAAGTGGCACTTATGTATTAATGATGGGGATGTAAACTATTACAGGCACTATTGAAACCAGTGTAGAGGTTCCTCAAAAAGCTGAAAACTGTCTATCACAGGACCCAGATATACCACTCTTGGGCATATACCCAAAATACTCTACATCTTAATGCACTTGCTCATGCATGTTGATTGCTGCTCTATTTATAGTAGTAAAAAATTAGAAATAGCCTAGAAGTTCATCAGGTGATGAATAGATAAGAAAATGTATGTTTACACAATAAGATGTTATTAAAGTGTTAAGAAAAATGAAACTATGTAATTTGCAGGTAAATGGATGGAGCTAGAAACAACCATCCCGAAGAAGTAACCCAGACCCAGGAAGACAAACATGCTTGTTTTCTGTCATATGTGTATATAAATTTTAAAACTTTAGATATGTGCACATCAACTATAATAGCCACAGAAGTTGGGTAGCTAGCAAAAGACCAGGTGGTAGGAAGGAATCTTCCTAGGGCATGGAAATGGAATATAGTGTTATAAAGGGAATAACGGGAAATGACTAAAAGAATAAATTAGGAAATTGGGAAGTGGGTGGTAGAGCAGGGCAAAGGAGTGAAGATAGGAGCAGACAACTAACAGCAGCCTTTAGAAAAACCATATACAAAGTTACTACTTTAAAAGCTTTCATGTGTGTGTATGTGTGTTTGTGTGTGTGTGTATACAAGATTATAATGTATTAATGTATTTTATGTGTTAGATATATTAGATATATATTAAGTAATACATATTATATAGTGTATCTAATATATATACGTGTGGTGGAGGGGCTCTCTGCCAGCAGGTCCAGGCAAGAGGAGAGAACCTGGTCCAGCTGAGTCTCTCCAGGGATAAGTGGGATGGTGAGTGCCTACATCCCAAAACAAACAAACCCAGGCCAGGAGTCTGTCAAATCAGGAACTCAACTTTAGGGCATCAGCCTCTCACTTATATAAGTTCAGAACATAGGAGGGGGATTTTTGGTGGGGTAAGACCAAGTAAACAAAAAACCTGATTTTAAAATGGGCAGACAAGCTGAATTCTTAAAGGAGGAAATACAAATAAATAACAAATTATTTTATTTTATTTTATTTTTTGGTTTTTTGAGACAGGGTTTCTCTGTGTAGCCTTGACTGTCTGGAACTCACTCTGTAGACCAGGCTGGCCTCCAACTCAGAAATCCACTTGCCTCTGCCTCCCAAGTGCTTTGGATTAAAGGCGTGCACCACCACTGTCTGGCCTAACAAATATTATAAACAGTTCAACATCACTAGCATTTAGGGCCTTGCAAATTAGAGTCTTCTGAGATTCTATCTGACCTTTGTCAGAATGGTTTTCATCAAGAACACAAATAATAACTAATCTTAGAATAGGTGTGGAACATGGTGGCTTCTTCACTGGTAGATGTACAAATTAGTGCTGCAACTGTGGAGATCAGTGTGTAGTTTCTCAATAAGCCAAAAATAGAAATACAACAGCAGCCTCTTACCCCACTCCTGGGCATACACTAAGATTTCCAAATCCCACCACAGACATACTTGCTTATCTATACTTACTGTTGTTCTATTGATAATAACAAGGATTTGGAATCAGCCTAGATGTTCATCAACTGATAAATGGGTAATAAAACTGAGGTATATAAACAGTGGGATTTTATTCAGTCACACAGAAAATAGAATCATGCAATTTTCAGGAAATGGATGGAAGATAGGTTGAGTGATGTAACCCAGGTTCAGTGGGAGCAGCACCCCATATTCGCTCCCGTAAGAGGATCCTAGCTAACAGAAATGTGCATCTATGTGGAAGCAAGTCTGGGCAGATGCCAGGAAACTAGAAAGGGGCCCATTAGTGGGGAAAAATTACTTTCAGCAGAAAATTACCCTATAATTAAGTCTCAGTAATTGCTATCTATTCCTTATTTAAAACCCCAAAATGAGGTGATTGATTGGAGTAGCCTCTGACCATCTATGAGAAATCTTAAATCCCTGATTATACTCTGTTAGGAACTGCTGTTCATTTACTTCCATATTTATTTCCTCTTCTAATTAGTAATGTTACCAACAACCTTGTGGCATTCTGCTTTTGCGCATTTCTACATAATTAACCATTTCCATTATGTTTCCCTTTCATTTTGAGGCCTTTTATCTTACATTAGTTCTCATTATCTAAATCTAAATTTTCTAATAAAATTCTGTGGAAAAGTAAAAAGATTTGCTTTTTGGAAGTGATATGAGCAAAATTATGTCTAATTATTAAAGAAAAAAAATCATTCCTACCGTCATAGATGGTAAAAAAGTTCAGGTGATTATCACAGATATATTTCACAATTTCCAAAACTAAATTATCAAATAACTTTGATAAGGAGATGATTTTTACATCATCATGTTTATATTTACCAACCTGATCTTTCTGACATTAACCTAAGGTTTGAAAACAGGGAAAGGAGGAAAATCAATCCAGAAAATGTTGATTGAGACTAGTCCCTCAGGAAGGCAAGAAGGCTACAAGTCTCTACCTCCCGTATCTATGTAGAAACTAGAACCACATAAGAAGTCTCCTTAGCTACTGGAGGGTCCTACATTCAGGGGACTGCCAAGGAGGTGGCATATAGATTTTAGAGCATGAGGCTGCCCCTGGACAATGCTGAGAATCTCTCTAAGGAGGGCATACCCTACATGCTGAAGAAATCAAGACTCAGTCCCTGCACTTTGCAAGCTAGTGTGGAAAGTAAGGAAACTGTTGCATGCTGTGCTTTGTAAAACTCCTGTAAAAGTCCTGCCCATTTCTGGCTCCTCTTTTGTCATTGCTGCATATTGCTGTGGGTTGGCCTTTTTCTGGGGGGACCCAGAACCTGAAAATCTACTTTTTCCAGGTAGGGATCCCAAGACAGACTAAAGTGCAGATACCACCAAATTCCATCTTGGCGACCCAATGAGTTTTATTGGGGTTACTTATAGAAATTTGGATGAGGCATTACTTAAAGGAAGGGAAGTGACTCAAAGACAGAAGCCTCACCAAAGCCCACCCCAACATGTGCAAGGGCTCAAAAAAGCTGGGAATCTGGAGCATGTTGTATAACCTACAGGCAGTTCAACTGGTTGGAGAGTGTCCTTTACAGGTAATTTAGTAGGTCTTAACCTCTTGCAAGCTGGTTTTGCTTCTTCCAGGCAGCTCAGCTAGCTTCTATTCTTTTCAGGATGCTTGTTTACAACCTAGTTTGTCTCAAGTCTTCTTTTCAGCTTCTTGTCATCTTCTTTTGCAGCTGGTCTTGTCAGTGAGTGACTCTCAGCAGTCTTTCTTATTTACTATTGGGAGAGACTGGTCTAGTGAATTTGGTAAGTTTCAGGGACTTCCTCTAGCTATTTTGAGTTGTTTGCTTTCTGTTTTAAGGCACTTACCTGGGAGATGGAATGTTTCAATCTCAGAGAAAACTGCTACACAATGCATATAGCACATAGACCTAAATCACATGGTGTGGCACTTCCTGAAAAAAAATATGAAAGCCAAGCATGTTCCATTATTGGGAATAATTTCCTCTGAAGTCTCTCTTATGGACAATACCCAATATCCTGTCCACGACAGCTATTTCTCTAACTTTAAATTATCTCTCTCAATGAAGTTCCTCTCCAGGTTATAGAGAAGTACTTGACCAACACAGAACAGATTCAATGTATTTTTGTGTGCTTTTTTTTAATCCTACCAGGTTTTTGTCCATTTTTTTTCTTTTCTTTATAGTAGCCTCCCTTCCCTAAGGCCCCATTCATGCTGCCTATAGTAGACTCAACTGTTCTTCCTAATACCCTCTCACCTGAAGACATGATCATGGTTTCTGGGCTCCCAAGGCTTTCTTCTCCTAATGAAGTCCAGTCTTGTAAGGTAATTTTGCATCAGCTGCATTACCCAACAAAGCTGCTGATTCCTCTTGTCTGGTTCTAAGAGGAGAGACCTGCATGAAGTCTATCTGGCTGGGCTGCTTTTGACCCCCAATCTGAATGCTCTCACTAAAGCCCTATTAACTGGCAGCTCCAACGTGTGTACTCCCTGGTGAGTAGAGATAATCTGTTTGGTCACTCATTGTGTATGTCAGCCAAATCACTTGACTAGTCCTTGGTGTCCATCAATGACACAGCAAAGCAGTACCCAAAAGAAACAACTCACATGGAAAACACTCCCATGTTCATTTAACGAATGGAACACACTGCATAGGAAACCATTACTGTCCATTAAAACCCCTCCTATTGCCTCTGACAGGAATGCTTTGTGTCTTTTCCTCTGATCAGTTTACAAAGGAAACAACCTCAAAAGTATCAGCAGGTTGTATTTATGTATTTGGGAATGTATATGAATATAAATGTGTGACAATAATTAATGAAAATAGAGGCTATGAACTTGAAAGAGCAAAAAGAAGTATATGAATGGGTTTGGAGGGAAGAAAGGAAAGGGAGAAATGATATCATTATATTGCATTAGCAAAAAAAAAGATAATTAGCAAAATACCAAGAAACAGCAAATATCAAAAATTATTTCAAAGTAGTTCAGCTGTGCATGAGCTGTCATGTGTTCAGGGAAAAACAGATATGAGGAGAATCTGTAACATAACCTCAGCCTGTGGGTTGAGATTGAAAACAACTCTTTCTGGCTTTGAGGTATTATGTACAGTAAGATTCCAAGTTAGTGTGAAAAAAATGTGTAGATGCTGGTTCACTCCAGTGTCCCCTAGAGGCCACGAGTGCCTTCGAGTCCAAAACGCGATGCTATCCTGATGTAGTGGGTTCCATCCGTCATGTGACCTTTACTGAGGTGGCCTGAGTGAGTAGCCACTGTAAAGCTCTCGGAATGAAGGGACCACTGTATGAAGTAGGTTTTATGACTCAAATCTTTTACAGAAGACCAGCAACTTTTAATGATGTTAGGAAAGTGGTTTATAAATAGGAAGTGGCTGTCTTTGCAATTCATTGGTTTCTGAAAAGCTGTAATCCTGGCATGCATATTTTTACAGCAGAAACACTTGCTACATAACAGCAAGGTTAGATAACAGCTGGGAAGAAGTGGAGAGTTCTAGCTGCAGAAATGTGGGGGAGTAGCTTTTGTTTCCTCCCTACAAGAGCATTAAGGACAACCAAATTGTCTCTCCAGCTAGAAAGCCAATCCCATTTGTCATTGTATGGTTCTTCATCTGTGGCTAAACCTAAACAATCACAGTGACGCCTCTGTTTGAAAAATGTGTCTCCATCACATCCACCATTTGTGTTTTTCTCTGCTCAAAGAGAGGCCAGTGGACTAAGCTCACCCAGCTCTCTTTATCAGCTATCATTTGCTATATTAAATCCATACAGTGGAAAGAGCCAGCAAGCTGTGTGTGTAGGTTCGGGTTAGTGTTTTAAACATGACTGCTTGCCAGTTGAAAATGGTAGGAATGGAAACAAGACTTTGTGCATTGTTTCCAATTGGTGAACTGTGATGCAGCCCCTGAATATGGTCTACGGCAATTCTGCCCACATCTGCCTCAGTAGAGGCAGAACGAGTAGGGGAGGAACCTGCAGGTCGGTCTCGACCTTCTTAACGCAGTTCCTTATGTTGTGCTGACCCCCAAGCATAAAATTATTTTCGTGGCTGCTGCATAACTGTACTTTTGCTATTGCTATGAATTGCAATGTAAATATCCGTGTTTTCCGATGGTCTTTTATGATTTATGCCCTACACAGTGAGATCCTGCTGTTGTAGGTAAATAACTCCCGGGCAAGGAGCCTCTTATGTAAGTCTTCTGCTTATCAGGAGGAGGCGTATTGGATCTTTAGAGGGTACTCTGGCTTGTTTGTTTGTTGTCTTTTTTTTTCTTTTTTTTTTTTTTCAAATTCTTTTCGGCTTAGAATCTCTCTGGAAAATGCTGTGCTCATTCCCCGCCCCGCCCCTCCCCCTGCCCTTTCCTACCATAGTACGCATGCAAATGAACAATGGCTATATCTGCATATTTGCAGAGATTTCATGGTCGCAGTCAAAGTGCTCCTCCGAACAGTCCAGGACAAATTGTAATACATCGAAGTAAAAATAAGGTCACGCAGGTCTGTGCCAGCAAGCCACTTGACTTTACGTATGTATTGATCTATCTACCTAATGAGATTGGTTATCAGCAGAGCGTTTCTCATCCTTCAGAGCAGAGATCACTTTCTGGTTGGAAAATGTAGTGAATGAAGCGCAAGGTTGCCAGATGTAGGCGTTTCACTATAGATAGATCAATATTTCTGTCTGTCTGTCCTCTTTTCCTTTTATTGTGAATAATTTGATTCCTTATCCTCAACCTTCAAATCACTTTAAACTCTTGGCTGTTGTTTTTGCACTAATAGGTGATTCATCTTTTTATAACTTTTCTGTGTTTCCAAGATTCCCTGGGATGATATCATTAACTTTCAAAATCAAAAGTAAACACTTGACAGTGCCTTTCAAATTTGATATGTGTGTGTGTGTATATTGTAGAAATTTACAAAGTCAGTTTTATCCTATTTTCACTTCTGTTTGATGTGAAGGAGTACAAACGTGGGAAAAAGATAAATTTAGGTCGAGTTTTCAAATACACAACATTTTACATTGATTGGTTCTGTATTTCAATGTCTTCAGTAACCAGATAGTGGCCTTTATAACAGTTCTCTTCCATATCCTTCCACTCCGTGGTCTCTTTAGCATCCTCTCAACTGTTCATCAGACTTGCTGGGTCCTTTCTACTCCTGACATCATTTAAGACATATAGACTTTTTTTAAAGAATAAAAAATTCTCAGAATTTTGCTTTCCTGCTGTTTGCTTATTGGGGTCAGGTTAAACTTTCTGGTTGGCTTAAGAACAACATAAACACTGTCTGGCTTTCAGGTTAGTGACTCACACAAAGTAGGTCTTGAATGTTTTCATTTGGGTTAAGGCATCAGTGGTACACACACCCTCAATCATAATGTTTGTGTGCAGTTTTTGTTTCTGTTTGTTTCCCCTTCACTCCTTATAAGGACATTCAAGCTTATAAGGACATTCGCTGATAATGCTCCAGTAAACCCTCACACTCTCCTACCTCCACTAAGGGTAACTATTTTGTTGAAACAAAATGAGTCACCTTTTCTTTGTGCCTTTGCTTTCCTAAGTCTGCAGAATAGTTACAAGACTCCAAAAGTCACAACAATACAATACAGTCTTTACTCAGAGAAAATTACTCCAACCTCTGTGAATCCCATGCTGAGTTTCTTCCCACAAGAAATCAGTTGAAGAAGTTCCTACTTTATTCTGCTGTCTGTTTTTATGGACATAAACATGTCCTCTTCACTTTCCTTTCATATTCCTGTGTGCTGCCTTTCTTGCTTTAGGAGGCCCCTCTATTGTCTCTGCGGTCCTCTCTTGTCTATTTTTCACAGCTACATAGTACTCCACTGAAGACTATGCACCACAGTTCATTACATTGCCTTTAATTTGGCAATTTAGAAATTTCCAACAATTGCTAAGTGTAAGCAATGCTTGTTAGTGGCTAATTCTTGAATAGACTGGTATAAACAAGTTTTCTTTGCCAAGTAAAATTTGTAGTTGTATTAGATATCGTTAAGCATCTAATATAATCATTTAAGCATGGAGGACAGTTTGGTTACCACCAGATGTGTGTAAGACTTCATGTTCTCTGACAGATGGGACATCAGTATCAGTATGTCATCAACTTTTTTATTTTATTTTTTCTCCAATTTAAACAATCTGAAGCTTAATTGTATCCAGTACATTTAAATTTGTAAATTTGTGGGGTTTTTTCCCCCTATGGATAAACATGAACAGTTTTGAATATATTTGGGGGCCATTGTTAACTTTTTGTTTTAAGTATCTGTTTCGGGTGTTTTTCTCATCTTAAACTTAGACTTTTACCTTGGTATCCTTTCTCAGTGTATGTTACTGTTTTATCCATATCAATCATGAATTTAAGTAATTTTAACCCCTTAATTCCCTCTTTCATTCCTCTTCCCTCTCCTGTTGAAAATTTTCTTCTTCCTCAGAAATCTCTTCCTAAGCCTTTATCCCTTTTGTGTGTGATCCACTGAGCATAATTAGGTTTGCCAGCAGAGGTGTGAATGGGAGGCCATTTACTGGGGCATGGGCAGACTTCCAGTGGCTATGCTACTGAGGAAAGAAACACCCCCTCCCCAAGCAACCACTAACTAACAATTCTCTCTCAGTGAGTGGTGGGGCTTCAGATGTCTCTCCTCCATCCGTGATGAAAGGTTGACAGGCCTCTTGAACAGGGCTTGCACAGGTAGCTAGCTGTGACTACTCTAAGTTCAGAATTGCAATAGCTATGTGATGTGTAGAAAACATGGTTTTTCTGTACAAATCTCATTCTTCTAGCTTAACCACCCCTTGCCATTAGTGATATCTGAGGCTTGGCTCTGGGGTTGGGGAATCCATGATACAGATGTGCATTTTAGGATCCTGCACTTCTTTGCCTCTCATTCTCAGCACTTTGATTAGTTACAAAGCTCTGCATTAACCATCACCACTGTAATAACTATATAAGTTTAATAAGAAGCTGCTCCAACAGAGTCTGAAACCAGCACCAATCTTGGAATATAGACATGAATATTTAGAAGGCAGTTGGATTTCATGACCATTTAGTGACATAGTAGTAGGCTCTCCTTAGTACTTACTACTTTCCAGATATGGACTCTAGACCAGGTTTTACAGTGCCAGACACAAATCCCTTCCTTTGGAGAAGTCTTTACATTTAATCAGAGAGTGGTTGATTACTTCGTAACATTTGTGCCACTATTTCACCAGAGAACAGGTCGTTACAGTGGTTGATAGAGTTCACAATTGGGTAAGAATATTGGTAAATAATATCCCCCAGCAATCTGCACAGTCCATTAGGGCACTACTAGCACTACTAAAGTTAAGCAGCAGGGAAAAAATTCCAGCTTAGCTCTAGACTGACTTCTTTATACTATGTGACCAAATTGTGCAATGATTTTAGCATTGGGTCTTACCTTCAAATTCTGTTGGACAACCAAGAGAAATGTCACTTGCCTTTATTATATTGAAGACCTCTGAAGTATTCCTGGACAAAAACGTCTGGAGGTGCTTCATGCCTGACACTGTGACTTTTAATAACCTATGGGTCCTGTCAGGAACATTGTTTACCCTCATGGATACTTCAATTTACATGGTATATTTTAATTATTGCTTTTAAAAAGGCCTTTAAAACAGTACGTGTTCCTATAACTTTTTTTTTACTTTTTTTAACTTTAGTTTTTGTTTCCCACTTCCTCCCCTCCCTCCTCTGTATTTCTCTATCCTCCTTATAGCTACTCAGACCCTTGTAACTCCAATATTCTCCCTTCAACTTTTATGTCACATTTCACTAAGATTTATATTATTTCTGAACTTATCATTCACCTTTAAACAAATGCAAGAAAATATTTAAAGTTCATGCACTAGAATGTGCTACTATTTTACAGTTTCTAAATGTGTGATTATATTGAAATCTTTTCCTGAATCGCAGACATAATGCCATTTACAAATATTTTAATGCAGTAGTTGTGCAATTTTATGCTTAATTTAAATGTTTCACTTGGAGTTATTAAAACTTTGTTATAGTTTCATGATGTCTCTGTTGCTGGGATAAAACACCATGACCAGGAAAATTCATAGAAGAAAACTTTTACTGAGCATACAGTACCAGAAGGATATGCGTCTATCATGGCAGGGATGTATGGCAACATGAGAAAGACATGACAGAAGGGTTAGGAAGCTGAGTGCTCACATCTAATAATAAAAACACAAAGGGGTGGAAGAAAGAGAGAGTGGGAGAAAGAGGGAGAGGGGGTGGGGGACAGAGGGGGACAGAGGAGGGAGAGGGGGCAAAGGGAGGGGGAGGGAGAAAGATGTGGCAAGAGTGTTTAAACTCTCAAAGCCATTCACTAGTAATGTAATTCCCCCACCCAGGCCATACATCTTGAAGCTCCCCAAACAGCACTACCAGCTGTGGATGAAGTGTTGAAATAGTCTACACTATATTGAACATTTCTCATTCAAAGAAACATTGTCACCATTTTCTTAAGACAAATTTTCAGAGTATGTGTTATATGCACTGGATTCTCTAAATAGCACAATTTTTTATATGTAGCTTCATAGTTAACCACAAATGTCTTACTCTCTTCTGTGCAGTTGATCCTTCTGACACTTCTCATTGGCAAATATGTACTTTTAGAAAAATTTTGTGAGACATTTTGTATAACACACATTTCCCTGACCCAATTTGGAAATGATAATCCCCATTGGATTCTGGAGTGTCTGTATTTTTCTTCCAGGAAGGTTTTAGGAAGAATAACATTTCCTACTTAAAGAAATATCATTCTGTGATTTTCCGCTACCCTGGGTAGAAGCACAATCAACATTAGATGTGAAAGAAAGAAAGAAAGAAAGAAAGAAAGAAAGAAAGAAAGAAAGAAAGAAAGAAAGAAAGAAAGAAAGAAAGAAGGGAGGGAGGGAGGGAGGGAGGGAGGGAGGGAGGGAGGGAGGGAGGGAGGGAGGGAGGGAGGGAGGGAGGGAGGGAGGGAAGGAAGGAAGGAAGGAAGGAAGGAAGGAAGGAAGGAAGGAAGGAAGGAAGGAAGGAAGGAAAGACAGAAAGAAAGGAAGGAAGGAAGGAAGGAAGGAAGAAAGAAAGAAAGAAAGAAAGAAAGAAAGAAAGAAAGAAAGAAAGAAAGAAAGAAAGAAAGAAAGAAGGAAAGGAAGGAAGAAAGAAAGGAAGAAAGAAAGAAAGGAAGAAAGAAAGTTAGTTCCAGCTTATACAAATACCACAAGTGCTATTTGTGTAGCCTACCCAGAAAAATTTCTTACTCATCCCTTATATTTCCAGAAGTATAGGCATCATTCTGTTTGATAAAAATCAATAATCCCAGCTGTTCTTTTAGTGATGGAGACAGAAGAGCAGTAGAGTCAACTAACATGGGTTTGAAACTTCCCTTCACAACACAATGAGCTGTTGTCCAGTTCTAGACTCACAGATGGAGCAATAAATACAGCACTGCTCTAACGTTGATAAATCTGATTATATTAAATCTTGAAAAAAATATTCAACTATAGTCTTGAGTTTATGTTGCTAAATGACAAAAAGATATACGGTCTTTTTAAAGTTTTATGTTTGTTAATACCTGGGAAAGATGTCAGATTTTAGGAACTTTGCCTAACAGATTGTTCTGCACCCTTAAAGACATAAAAATACATTTTCACGATGAAAACATTTCTCAGGTTGGTTAAAACTGGCCATTTATTTATTGTGTTGGAATGTTGCTCATAAATATACATTGTATATAGACAATGGTTGGTCATTATAATGGACATTTACTCAAAGATACATAACTAAGTTAAGAAGCATAAACAAAATATAGCAGTGTTGCAAAATGTATAAAAGATAGAGTATCTCATAAAATTCAAGATCTCTCCTAATCTCCAAGAAGTTGGTGTAAAATATATTGAGCAGTATGAATTTCAGGCCAACAGTGAACTCGCTAAGGTAAATTATCCCTGAATTAGATAATAAATGCTTTGTTTTTAATGGCATGACAAAAATCTCTATTAGAAAGAGGGTAAGTTATGAGTAGCTTACTCTGACATCTATTTACTCTAATCTGTAGCTCATCGTGCTTGTTTTCTTACCTCTTAGAATTGGCACAGAATGCAAAAGTGTTGTTAACCCTTGGGTGGGCATACTAGTGATTAATAGTGCTCTTCTACTTGACAATTAGATAACCATTTGGTGTGATCTTTCTTATCTGGGAAGACCATTTCACCCACTCTTGACATTCCTTAGTTGCTCTTTAGAACCTCATGGTTCTTTCTTATCTACTTTAGCCTATTGTTCACTTTGTTCAGCTTAGGTTTAGGCAGTCATGTTGCTTACACTGTATCCCTGAAAACATACATCCAAATAACAGTATACAGACTGAGCAGCTTGTATTGAGGAATATATATGTGTGTGTGCATATACATATATATTCCTCAATACAAGCTGCTCAACACATTATATATGTAATATATATTATATATAAGAATATAAATGTGTATACATATGTATATATACACATACACTACTGCAGTCTCTGCTCCATTCCCTGTCCCTGCATTTCTTGTATAGAGGATACATATTGGGTCAAAAATTTTGTGGGTTGGTTGGTGTCTTTATTGCTCCAATAGGTTTCCTTCCTGGCTACAGCTCTCCATATCCCCAGTGTTGTGGATCTTAGCTAAAGTCATCCCCATTGATTTCTAGGATTTTCCCCCATCCTTGGTCTCTGGCAGGTCCTCAATATTCCCCAACCCCTCCACCCCCACCAGCTGCAGATTTCCATTCATTCTGCTGTCCCAATGGCGATCTCTTTTACCTCTCCACAATCTGATCCCAACAAACCCCACATTCTCCCCCAGGTCCCCTCTCCCACCCAGTTTTCTTCCTCCTTCTGCCTCCTTTGATTATTTTATTCCATCTTCCGAGTGAGATTCAAGCATCCTCACTTGGGCCTTTCTTCTTGTTTAGCTTCTTTCGGTACATGGAGTGTAGCAAGGGTATCCTGTACTTTATGGCTAATAAACACTTAAAAGTGAGAACATACCATCCATGTCCTTTTGGGTTTGGGATACCTCATTCAGAATGATATTCTCAACTTCAATCCATTTGCCTGCAAAATTCACAATGTCTTTGTTTTTAATGGCTGAATAGTGTATCATTATGAAGATGTACCACATTTTCTTCAGTGGAGGGACATCTATGTTGTTTCCAGTTTCTGGATATTACAAATAAAGCTGCTATGAACATAGATGAGCAAGTGTCCCTGTTATATAGAAGGATATTTTTTGAGTATATTCCCAGAAGTAGTATAGCTGAGTCTTGAGTTAGAACTAGTCCCAGTTTTTTTTAGAAAACACTAAATTAATTTTCAAAGTGGTTATATAAGTTTTTACTCCTCCCAGCAATGTAGGAGTGTTCCCCTTGGTCCACATCCTCGCCAACACATGCTATTATTTGAGTTTTTAATCTTAGCTACCCTGACAGGTATAAGATGGAATCTTAGTCTTGTGTTGATTTTCATTTCCATGATAACTAAGGAAGCTGAACATTTCTGTAAATGCTTCTTGGCTATTTGAGATTCTTCTGGTAAGAATTCTTTGTTTATCTCTATACCCAATTTTTTAATTGGGTTATTTCAGTTGTTGGTGTCTAATTTCTTGAGTAGTTTATACCTTTTGGATATTAACTCTCTAGCAGAAGAGATGGCGAAGATCCTTACCCAGTGTATAGTTCATACACACACACACACACACACACACACACACACACACACACACACACACACACATTTTGTGATGATTTGTATACACTTGGCCCAGAGAGTGGCACTATTAGTAGCTGGAGTAGGTATGTTACTGTGAGCATGGGGTTTAATATCCTCCTCTTAGCTTACTGGAAGTCAGTCTTCTGCCTTCGGAACAAGAGGCAAAATTTTAGCTCCTTCTGTACCATGCCTGCCTGGACACTGCCATGCCTTGATGATAATGGATTGAACCTCTGAACCTGTAAGCTAGCCCTTATATTTTCTTTATATAAGACTTTCACTTTTCATGGTGTCTGTTCACAGAAGTAAAATTCAAACTAAAACACACATATATGTATATAACAATACTTAATGAAAAAAGAGGCCATGGATTTGAAAGGCAGCAAGGAGAGGTATATAGGAGAGTTAGCATGTGTGGGTAAATAAAAAGAAATGATAATAATGTGATGAAGTAAAAGAAATTATAAAAAGAATGCTGGTCAATCCTGTCGTAACTTATTAAGAGAAATCATTTTCATTTCCATATTGGTTTTTTGATAAAGATTATTATGTTTGTCATGATCTCATTAAAAGTCCTTTTAATGGCTAATTATGAAACATGCATGAATATGAGTGCTGGGACCTAAGCAGTCTTAAGAGACAGAAGCCAGTGACATTGCAGGTAAGTTGTGTTCATGTGGGAAACTGAATCATTAGTGTATGGCTATGTATTAGCATATGTACTATTGGCAAAATTTGATGAGATGTTTCTGTAAAGAAGCCATGTTTCCAGCTTCTTACAACTTAAAATGGGCCTTTCATTTACCTCAGCAACCGACTTTCATGAGTGTTTGCTGCTGTGTTCCCATTGCCTGGAAAAGAGTTCTAGTTCTTCAGTGCCAGAAAGAGATTGATCGTGTTTGTGAAATATCTAAAGGTAGTATGCTGAGCATTGATAATGTCTCTTTCTTTTCACTTTCTCTATCAGCCTGCACATTATGTTCTTCTACCAAGATTTAATCATTCTCACATAGATCATTATAAATTTTGGATACCTTTGCAGAATTTTCTCTTTCAGCCCCAAATCTGCATTAGACCAGAAAGGTACAAATTTTGATTCAAGAGAATAAGTTATCCATGGCCACTGACTAAAGGTTTTGCTTAGTTTTAGGGAATACCTTGAGATGTTGTATGGAAATTATCCCCAAAGTCTACAAGATCTTTACTTTATTATGTGTATGTGTGTGCATAAACGTGTGTGTAATACAATTTCTATCTTTTGAACAGAATATAGCTATTGGATGGATCATAGGGCCCCCAATGGAGGAGCTAGACAGAGTATCCAAGGAGCTAAAAGGATCTGCAACCCTATAGGTGGAAGAACAATATGAACTAACCAGTACCCCCCCGGAGCTCGTGTCTCTAGCTGCATATGTATCAAAAGATGGCCTAGTCAGCCATCATTGGAAAGAGAGGCCCATTGGTCGTACAAACTTTATCTGCCTCAGTACAGGGGAACACCAGGGCCAAGAAGTGGGAGTGGGTGGGTAGGGGAGTGGGGAGTGGGAGTGGGGTGGGAGGGTATGGGGGACTTTTGGGATAGCACTGGAAATGTAAATGAAGAAAATACCTAATTAAAAAAAGAATATGAAATGTATAGGACTAAAGACACAGCATAGTTTTTTGGCTCTGGAGTTACTCATCTTGGCTCATTGAAACATCAATCCAGGGACTGGAGAGACAGCTCAGCAGTTAAGAGCATTAAACTTCTCTTTCAGAGGATCGGGGTTCAATTCCCTGCACCCACATGGTCACTCACAACTGCCTGTAAGTAAAAGATCTGGCATCCTTAAACAGACATACATGCTGGCAAAACCCTAATGCACATAAAACAAAAAAGTCAAATACGGAGTAACTCTCAATTTCCCACTCTCTCAAGATACTACAAACCTATCTTCTCTCTGCCTCTATGATTGTCACTTTGTAAAACAATTTATGCTTTATTATATTGCCTGGGTTATGTTTAAAAATTAGCTACAATTTAGGCTTAATTCTCCTAAGATTTCATTATCTTTCTGATAATTAAGGTATATATTATCATTGAAAGACATTTGGGAAATTGAAAAACAAAATTATTTGCATATGAAAATGAAGATTCACCTATGAAAAATGTAGCTTGTATCTTAGTATTTTGACTATACACTTAGAAGTGAAGCATAAGATGACTGACTGGCCTTCTGAACCTTCCAGCTGCTTGCTCTGTAATGCTTTGAGTTTTCTCCAGTCAGCACACAGGAACTGAACATCTTATGCAAGTCCAATGTGTGACATAGGACATGGCAACAAAACCTTCCACCCAGTTAACCTCTACAGCCTCTTGGCAGCAAAGTTCTGTGGCAGACCATTGATATAGCATTCTAGGACTGCAAACACACTGGGTGACCCAAATTCCATGAATCTAATACCTGAGAGTGAGCTAGTATGCCAGGACCATAGTTAATTTTGTGACATCTACTCCCAGTGATTCAAATATAGTGGATTTGTAGAATGAAGAAGAAATATATATTATATATAGTATATTGGCCTATCTCAGTATGTTGCCTCACAATGCCAAATCATTAAAAAATTGTATCTACTAACCATTTACTTTAGGATTAGAACATTTTTATCTTCTTATAAATAAGACTGTGAGCCATACTTAGCATTTATATTATATTATACCTTGTCTAGAACACATCAGTGGTAAATTATCAAAAATAAGATTCCTAGTTTCTAGTAAAGCTGAAACTGTTGTTGTAAGCATTGACATTCCATGGGACAAATGTGAGAACAAGCTTTGGTTTTGTGTGCATATATTTAAAAAAATATTTGCACTCTATATCTGAAGGTGATATATAAGATATAATTTATATAAGATAAAATAGAGGAGGGACGAAGTTTTATATAGTCTGTATATGTAAACTTATCAGATTGATAGATATACATGTACAAAGTTCCTAATCACATTTATCAATAGTTGTTTTCATGTGCAAGTACATTTTCTACATTGCTTTCACTTGATGGCTTTAGTGCAAAGAAAAAATACTGAGTTATAAATAATTTTATCAAGCTCTTACTAAAGAAACAGCAATGAAATTAAAGAGGATATGCATAAAACCACAGAGTGACTTTTATATGCATATCTTCAGTAAATACTAGAGTAAAACAGATCTCCTTCAAAACAGGTATCACTGGTCCAATATGTTATGAGATGGACAATTGTAGAGTATTTCTCTACCATGGTTAAAGCCATTTTTTAAAATATAGAATTGTTATATGGAGAAGATATTTTATCACTTTAGGGCTTAGCCTGAGCATTTTTATCCTTCATATAACTTTTATTCTCTTCTTTTCAAATAACAAACTACTCCCTGTTTGAAACACACACACACACAAAGAGATAGAGAGAGGGGGGGAGAGAGAGAGAGAGAGGGAGAGAGAGAGAGAGGGAGAGAGAGAGAGAAGTCGTAAACAGACAGAACTCATAAACACATCCAAGAGTAATTAAATGGGTTCCTTGCTATTTAGTTTGTAAACATTTTATTCCAAGTGCCTGAGGAATCAACATTTTTCTTAATGAACTAGATGTTGGACATAGTAACCTCTTTCATTGCTGGATATAACTGTAGTATGCATCTTCAGCTTCCAAAGATTCTGAGCAAATCCCTCTAGTGTTTGGACATGTGTGGACTCATATACACATGAAAATAAAATCAAAGTACAACAATTTAAATAGTGTAATTCACATGACCTCTAACTAAGTTCTCTCATATCATATTAATTTCGTTAAAGAAATAGGCAGAGGACTCCCAGGTCTGTGTTCATTCAGAGATGATGCACCTAACCCTCAAGAGACTGGAGGCCCCAGGGAGTTTAGAGGTCAGATGGGGTGGGGGTAGGGCATCCACATGGAGACAGGGTAGGGTAGGGAGGAGGTGTGGGATGTGGAGCAGAAGGAGGGTGGATGGGGAGGGATGGGAATGGAATATGGAGTGTAAAAAATGAATTACAAATAAAATTAAATTAAAAAAAGAAGACAGTCCACCACAGACATGACTATAGCCAACTTGATCTAGACAATTTCTCAACCGAGGTTCTCTTTCCAAGAGATTCTAAGCAGTTAAAAATAGACAATTGAAACTAGCCGGCTTCAGAAACTGGCAACAATCTCTTCTACACAGTTATTGTGAGGCTACAATGAGAAAATACAAAATGTAAGGTGTTTAGAAAAATATCTGGAAATTCTTACTTAATAAGGAGACTGAAAATCTTAAAACATAATCAGTTTTCCAAGTAGTAGAGGGCACAATATCAAGGTTTAAGTTTATAGAATCAAGGAGAAGGCATTCTTTTCCCATAGTTCCCCACTAATAATACTAGGCAAATAATTTCAAAGGCTTCCTTCCTTTTTGTGCGATTGGATACTATAAACAGAATGCTTTGGACCTGGAATATCACATTGTATGTACTATTGACAATAGCATAGATACATAGACTGCTACAACCAAGTGACATCAGCAGCACTCAACAATCATTTTCAAATCAGACTAGAAATGAAAGCATTTGACCTTGTGTTGTGTTCATCAGAATACCATCAGAAGGTCAAAATTCCCTTTAAGTCAGAGACTTAGCAATGTCATATCCAAAGCCTTATAGAAGTTTATATTTTTAACCCATCAATTTTCTTTATAATATATTTTAGTGAACAATTTGAAATATAAAAACATTACAATCCAGGGTGTGATGGTACATGCTTTCAATTCCAGCACATAGGAGGCAGAGCTAGATGAATCTCCAAGGCCAGCCTGGCCTAGGTACTAAGTTGCAGCTCACCAAAGGAACACACAGAGAAACCCTCCCCGAGAAGCCCAAAAAATCAAGAATAAAAAGCATTTACATAAAAGATATTATAGAACCAATTACGATGGGAAGTATGCTTTTGCACAGCAAAGTTCACTGTGGCTTAAGGGATTTTCAGAGACCTATTAAAATATTAACATTAAATTATAAAGGCAAGAAGACATAATACAATCTAATAAAAAAGCTAGAGAGAAATATCTTAAAGTATAAGTAATAATTTCTTCTAGAAGCAGAGAAACAAAGGTCATCTTAGCGTTTAAGACAAATCTGATGTTGCTCTTGTATAAATCCTTTGTTTTTTTGTTTTAAATAAAGACATGCATTTTGTTGTGGAATAATGAAATAAGTAATCAGGACCTAAAAATGAGGGGGGAATGCACTGAAGTTCAGTGAAGCCTTCAGTGGAGGAGGGTTCAAAGGAAGAATGTTAAGTGTGACTCTCTCCTTTGCCATGTCCCATCATCAATCAAACTGCCATCTGTGGCCTTACACATTCTTTCTTTGTCCCGAGTCATGTAAAACGTTTGCTTTTCTGACAATACATCTAGTGTTCGGTGCCTCTTCTTTTACATTTACCCATATCCTCCTGTTCTGCCCTTGCAGGCTCTGAACAATCTGTCTGCAGAGCATGGAATACCTTTTCCAGAAGAGATCTGGGATAGGAACAAAGAGCGGCCTGGGGTCTTTATCAGGAAAATTATGCTTCGGGGAAGAGGGTAGCTCTGAATAAACGTTCATTTGACCATTTAGCATTAATCTTGTTTTACTTTCCTTTTTATCTGTTATAGCAATAGAGATTATTCCCATTTTAGAATTTTATGCATAATGCATAGATAGTGAAATCCAGCCTTGGGCCCTCAGGAAACTCTGTGTGTCAGACTTCCATCCTAGGCATGTGAATTTTAGGTAGAATATGTGCTGTCAAACTGAATGAGTCTCAAGACTGAGCACTGGGTTACTTAGTTTGGCTTTTTGATGCTAATAAACCGGCACTAAAAGGAGGAGAGAGAGAGAGAGAGAGAGAGAGAGAGACAGAGACAGAGACAGAGAGACAGAGAGACAGAGACAGAGAGACAGAGAGAGAGAGAGAAAGAGAGAGAGACACACAGAGAGAGACAGAGAGACATAGAGAGGCAGAGAGAGACAGAGAGAGAGAGAGAGAAAGAGAGAGAGAGAGAAGTTGGTATTCCAAAGAAGAAAGTAGCTAATTCTTTTAAGAATTATATTGTATTAAGCTTACAGGATAATGGTTTTCATTAACACAATTTTATGTATGTACATATACATAATGCATTTGATCATATTCACACACATTACTTTTTTATCCTCTCCCACTTCTCCTGATCTCCCACCTCTTCCCAACTAGTCCTTCCTCTATTTCACCTATTTTTGGGGTGTACCAATGAACTTAATCCAAGTTTCTTTGAAAAGTACAGTGAAGAATTATTTATTAGATTCCAAAGTAACTGACCAGTGGTTATACCACCAAAGAAATGTTTCCCCAGTCCACCAGTGACCACAACTGCCTCTCTCACCTTAAGGAGTGATCAAGCCTTGTAAACCCCTCCACAGCATCTGTTTTTAAAATGCTCCTAGTCAGCAACCGTGAGCCAAGAACAACTATTGAAAACTTGAAGCATAACACTCCAAGTTGGGATGTACACTTACTGTAAAATATGCATCAAATGGTGAAGACTTTAGTACCAAGTACTTGTGTAGCATTGTGCATTAATTAAAATGAAAATAATAATAATAATAATAATAATAATAATAATCTGAATATATTAAATTACATAAATTATGCATAAAAATAACTTCATTCATAAACAAGGACAAGCCTTGGCAAAAGTACCCAGAAATTCACCATAATCTTTCACATTAATGGCCCAGCCCACTCCATTGATTATTTGATCTTGTTTGTTCTGGTTATCTTTCAGTCTAATTCCTAACCTTTAAACATTAATTCAGTACTTTGAACTTCTATGTTGTGATGCTGTCTGTCTGACTCACTTTTAAATTGAAGTGCATATATAAAAAAATTGAATCACTTCAATAATTTTAAATCACTCTTCAATGTGCAAAGCAATTTAAAACTACTGGAGTGCTTCCAATTTTTATTAGTCCTTGAATTTGGAAGTGATCTAGGCTTTTCTGGACATGTGCAATGCACTGTGACTTAAAATTATTAAGCTCTCATGACCCTCCACCCACTCCACTGTTTTCTTTGTTAAGAGTCTGGATTCTTTTCACAATGTTAACTACCAGGAAGCGGGTAGACAGAAAATAGGTGGGATAACAAAAATCAGGACAAATAGCCTCCATTGAATAATGAGACTATATGTTGTAATTAGATGGTGTCTTGCTCAAGGATCTCTGAACGCTTCATAGCCATTAGCTCATTCATCATGAAGACATCTCACAAGAGGTATATTTCTAGTATGGCATGCTGTTTACAGGAATGGGGAAGCCACGTGTACTGGCTTTACACATTGAATTAGCACATAGGAATGGTGCGAGACCTGTTCCTAGGACATTTGGTGTATGTGTTACTCTTTGGTCTTTTCTCAGGAAGAGAGGGAGCGGATGTTACACTATTTGATTCATTTTCAGATGCCATGCAATGAACTTGGCAATATGGCATCTACTAGATTTGCTTTATCCCAAATAAATTCCAGAAGTAAAGATAAAATTATTACTTTCAAATATAAAGACTTTGTCAAGTCTCAGATAAGAGGATAGAACCCTTTCCACCATTTTCTTTACTGTTTATCATATACTGAATTCATTGAACCTAAAGCATTTACCTTTGGGACAGTTTATCTGAGATAGGTTTTCTTTCTGCTGTTGTAGTATGAGAAATTTTGACCTACCCAATAGCTCATAACCTTTACTTTGAGGAAAGAATTAATTGAGGACAAAAGTAATAAGGTATTTTATTTTTAAATGTAAGGTAAGAAGAAATTGCCTGCTTGTTCCTCACTATGATGCAGTAGACTATTGGGGCTTACAACATGAGCACTGCATACGGTATGACAAACTGTACTTGTTAACAGCATGATATGGAATCTATGACCAAATACTGTTATTTAGAAAGCAGTTTCCAAGTTAGATCATTAACTCTTAAGGTCCCTCTCCGCCTAAAGGCTGGATGGAGCAAGAAGCTGGGCACATGAGGGACTGCCACAGAAATGACAGAATAGTTGCTCCCAACTTTTTGTTTAGACTATATTAAAAAAATGATATTTATGAACATAGATGTTTGCTTTCTGCTCATGAATAAAATCATAGCAAGGTTCTGTAGGAACCCAGGGCTGTATCTCTTTGAATAAATTCAGTGATATCTTAGCAAAGGTGATTTTAAAGCAAAAGCCTAACATAAGGTGTGTGTGTATGTGTGTGTGTGTGTGTGTGTGTGTTAATCTTATTTGAAGCAATATGGCCCCTAGGCGGAAACAGAATTTACAGTAATGCTGAGGATTAAAGGGAATGAGCCTCTTGTTTAGAAAATTAGCTAATCAATAAGCCAAGCTTATTTTAAAAACTGCTTTAATTTTTAAAAATAGAGCATGTCTGCTCCAGCTTCCTGTATTTGACTCTGATAATAAAACTTTCAGCATGACTAATACAGTTTAGCTAAACAAATTAGAAAGAGCTGCAGTGTGTTTCCATTAGCCACCGTGATCCTCTCTGCTCAGTCAGTGATGAAGGGCTGTGAAGCCAGCCAGGCTCACATTATACTGGGGGGGGGGGGGATCCTAGAACAATGGACTAGAGCTACCATTCTATACCTGGATATGATAAGCTGGGTTAGAAAGAAAGTTTGAAACAGTCTAAGAACTCCTGTCTTGTATTTCTGATTGCCAAACTCCTTTCTTTTCAATTAAGATGACAGGATGAATTGTTAGGGGCATCAATTTAGGACAGTCCAGAAGAATGTGGTTTACCAGTCACATTTGTGTCTCCAGGGCCTTTGGTTCACATGTTATAAAGTAAATTCTGTGCCTAGTCCTCTCCAGGAAAACAGAGGTTGAGAATGCCTTGCTCCTCAGTGCCTCCAAATGTGACCTTAACTCTGGGTCACTTCAGATGTAATTAGTTAAGATGATGTCATACTGAAATAAGGTGGGACCTTAATTCACTCAGACTAGCATGCTTATAGGAAAGAAGACAATGTAAAGACAGTAATATGTGACAGCAGGAACAAAAGCTAGAGTAATGCATCTACAATACAAAAAAGAATGACTTACTCTGCCTAGAGCCTTGGGAAGGAACCTGGCCCTGCTAGCATCATGACTTTGGATCTCTACTCTGTAAAACTCTGAGGTATCACTTCTCTTCTGCTTGAAGGCACACTGTGGCTTTCTTACAGCATCTTTAAACAGCTAACATGATGCATAGGAAACAGCAAAAACTTCTTTGAGAGTTGTTTGATAGAGAGGTTAAGTATTACCAAAGCTAACATGAAACAGGGGTCTTTATAGATGTTTCCAAAAGCTAGCTTTGTGGTCCAAAGCAAGTCAGCAGTTCTTGGTTTGCAAATTATAGTCCATCATCAAGGGTAGCCAAAGCAAGAACCTGGAAGCCGGATCTGAAGCAGAGACCATGGAGGAAAGCTGATTGCAAGTTTGCTTGCTCAGATTGCTTTCTTACACAATCCATGGCCATCTGCCTGGGGATGGTATGTCCTATAGTAGACTGGGGCTTCTTCTATCACTCATTAATTAAAAAAGTACACCACAGGTCAAGTTGATAGAGACTATTTCTCAACTGAGATATTGCATTCGCAAGTAACTCTAGTTTGTGTCAAGTTGACAAAAACTAACCAACATGCAGACTAACAGTAGAATGTAAACACACCCCTTGCCACCTCAGGACCAATGACATATTTAGTCATAGGTCCTGGTCCAGTGCCAGTGACAAATATGGGTTGGCTTTTTTGGAGCAGAACTTAAATACAATCAGAAATTAGCTGTTTACTCCCTCGGCATTCATGCCACTATTACAGTTGTAGACATGTCTTGCTAGGTCACTGGTTATTATACCTGGGAACCCTCTGTCTTATCAGAGTCTTGAGAGCAACTATGAACACTGGCATGACTGTGAACATTTAGAAGTCTATGGGATCTTACTGGTTAATAACTTCAAAAAAAGTGGCCAATTTTTGTTTCTAATTTAATTTTATTTGTAATTCATTTTTTACACTCCATATTCCCCACCTCTCCCCATCTACTCCCCAACTGCTCTGCATTCCACATCTTTTCCCCACACCATCCCCTCTCCATGTGGATGCCCCCACCCCCTACCACACCTGACATCTAAACTCCCTGGAGCCTCCAGTCTCTTGAGGGTTAGGTGCATCATTTGTGAATGAACACAGACCTGGAAGTCCTCTACTGTATGTGTGTTGGGGGGCTCGTATCAGCTGATATATGCTGTCTGTTTGGTGGTCCAGTGTTTGAAAGATCTCAGGGGTCCAGATTAATTAAGACTGCTGGTCTTCCTATAGGATCACCCTTCTCCTCAGCTCCTTTTAGCCTTCCCTAATTCAACAACAGGAGTCAGCTGTCCTTTGGTTGGATGCAAATATCTGCATCTGACTCAGCTGCTTGTTGGGTCTTTCAGAGTTCAGTCATGAGACATTCCTTTTTGTGAGCACTCCATAGCCTCAGTAATAGTGTCAGGCCTTGGGACCTCCAAAGGTGACCAATTTCTAACATTAGTATTTCCATTTGTTAGCTTGTGATAGCTAGTAGATGAATCGTTCCATTATATAGTAACTTCATTTAAACCCTTTTTATATGTGTATATGTTTGTATTTTAGGAAGCGTATGCAGTAACAAAAACATTTCAAAAGATCAAGGATCTCAATGTAAGACCTGATAACCTGACCCCAATAAAGGAGAAATTAGGAAATACAGTTGAATTTATACACACAAGACACGATTTTCTGTATAGGATCTCAATAGCATGGGCATTAAGAACATTTATTGAAAATTGGAATCTTGTGAAGTCAACAGGTTTCTGTACATCAAAGGATGCCATTAATCAAGTGAAGATGCAACCTACAGAATCAGAAAAATATCTTTACCAGCTACACATCTGGCAAAGTGTTAATATATAGACTATCCAAAATATTCAAAACCTTAAACATAAAGAAAATAAACCTACTAAAAGTAGAACATGGAACTAAACAGATCATTCTCAAATACAAATGTCCAAGAAACATCATTTTAAAGGTTCTATACCATAAGCCATCATGAAAATGCAAAATAAAACTACTTCGAGATTTTATTTTAGCCCACTCACAATGGCTAAGATTCCAAAGACAAATGATGATAAATGATGGCAGGGGTGTGGGAAAAGGGAAACACTTATTTACTTCTGAAACAATGCAAACTGACACAGCCACTTTAGAAATCAATGTAGAGGTTCCTCCTGTAAGCTTGGTTATGAATATGGAATTAATTGCAGGTCTTAAAATATTTTCTTTCCTATCCACTTATACCCACAATTATACACAATATCTCAGTGTACCCAGTATTATACACTTACCAATGACTGCCAGAAACACTCAGTTTTTCTGCATCTGTTTAAGAATGCTGAGGTACCCAGTCTTGTAAAATGAGGAGCTACAGTACTCTTGGTCTACCAGGGTAAGCAATGGTGTGACCACTTTTTTTTTAATGTTAAGTTTTTTATTAGATATTTTCTTCATTTACATTTCAAATGCTATCTCCTTTCCTGGTTTCCTCTCTGGAAGTCCCCTATACACTCCCCTGCCCTGCTCCCCAACCCATCCACTTCTGCTTCCTGGCCCTGCCATTCCTCTGTACTGGGGCATATAATCTTCTCAAGACCAAGGGCATCTCCTCCCATTGATGGCCAACTAGGACATCATCTGCTACATATGCAACTAGAGACACAGCTCTGGGGGGTACTGGTTAGTTCATATTGTTGTTCCTCCTATAGGGTTGCAGACCCCTTCAGCTCCTTGGGTACTTTCTCTAACTCCTTCATTGGGGGCCCTGTGTAGCATCTAATAGATGACTGTGAGCATCCACTTCTGTATTTGCCAGGAACTGGCATAGGCTCATAAGAGACAGATATATCAGGGTCCTGTCAGCAAGATCTTTCTGGCATATGCAATAGTGTCCAGGTTTTGTGGTTGTTTCTGGGATGGATCCCTGAGTGGGGCAGTTCCTGGATAGTTCTTAATTCTGTCACAGCTCTGTAACTCCTTCCATGGGTATTTTGTATTCTGGTATAATGGTAATTCTTCCATGGGTATTCCATATTCTAAGAAGGAACTAAGTATATACACTTTAGTCTTCCTTCTCCTTGACTTTCATGTGTTTTGCAAATGGTATCTTGGGTATTCTAAGTTTCTGGGTTAATATCCACTTATTAGTGAGTGTGTATCTTGTGTATTCTTTTGTGAATGGGTGACCTCACTCAGGGTGATATCCTCCAGATGTATCCATTTGCCTAAGAATTTCATAAGTTTATTGTTTTTAATAGCTGAGAAGTATTCCATTGTGCAAATGTACCACATTTTCTATATCCATTCCTCTGTTGAGGGACATCTGGGTTCTGTCCAGCTTCTAGCTATTATAAATGAGGATGCTCTGAATATAGTGGAGCATGTGTCCTTATTATAAGTTGGAACATGTTCTGGGTATATGCCCAGGAGAGGAATTGCTGGATTGTCCAGTAGTAGTATGTCAAATTTTCTGAGACACTGCCAGACTGATTTCCAGAGTGGTTGTACCAACTTGCAATTCCAACAGCAATGAAGGAGTGTTCCTCTTTCTCCACGTCCTAGCAAGCATCTGCTGTCACCTGAATTTTTGATCTTAGCCATTCTGACTGGTGTGAGGTAGAATCTCAAGGTTGTTTTGATTTGCATTTCCCTGATGATTAAAGATGTTGAACATTTTTTTCCGGTGCTTCTCAGCCATTCAATATTCCTCAGTTGAGAATTCTTTGTTTAGCTCGGTACCCAATTATTTAATAGGGTTATTTGATTTTATGGAGTCCACCTTCTTGAGTTCTTTATATATATATATTGGATATTAGTCCCCTATCAGATTTAGGGTTGGTACAGATCCTTTCCCAATCTGTTGGGGGCCTTTTTGTCTTATTGACAGTGCCTTTTGCCTTACAGAAGCTTTGTAATTTTATGAGGTTCCATCTGTCGATTTATGATCTTACAGCACAAGCAATTGCTATTCTGTTCAGGAATTTTTCCCCCGTTCCATATTTTCGAGGATTTCCCCCACTTTCTCCTCTATAAGTTTTAGTGTCTCTGGTTATATGTGGAGTTCCTTAATCCACATAGACTTGAGTTTTGTACAGGGAGATATGAATGGATCAATTTTTTGAGTTAATTTTATCTACAGCTACTGCACTGAAGCTGCTTATCAGGTTTAGGAGTTCTCTGGTGGAATTTTTTGGGTCACTTATGTATATGCTATCATATCATCTGTAAATATTGATATGTTGACTGCTTTCTTTCCAATTTGTATCCCCCTTGATCTCCTTTTGTTATCTAATTGCTCTGGTTAGGACTTCAAGTACTATATTGAATAGATAGGGAGAAAGTGGGCAGCCTTGTCTACTCTCTGATTTTAGTGGGATTGCTTCAAGTTTCTCTACATTTACTTTGATGTTGACTACTGGTTTGCTATATATTGCTTTTATTATGTTTAGGTATGGGTCTTGAATTCCTGATCTTTCCATGACTTTTATCATGAAGGGGTGTTGGATTTTGGCAATGCTTTCTTAGCATCTAAGGAGATGATCATGTGGTTTTTGTTTTGAGGTTGTTTTTATAGTGTATTACATTTATGGATTCCCATATATTACACCATTGCTGCATCACTGGGATGAAGCCTACTTGATCATGATGGGTGATCATTTTGATGTGTTCCTGGATTCGGGTTGCAAGAATTTTATTGAGTAGTTTTGCATTGATATTCATAAGGGAAATTGGTGTGAAGTTCTCTTTTTTTGTTGGATCTTTATTTGGTTTAGTATCAGAGTAATTGCACATTCATAGAATGAATTGTGTAGAGTACCTTCTGTTTCTATTTTGTGGAATAGTTTGAGGAGAATTGGAATTAGGTCTTCTTTAAAGGTCTTTTAGAACTCTGCACTAAACCTATCTGGTCTTGGGCTTTTTTTTGTTGTTGTTGTTGGGAGACTATTAATGACTGCTTCTATTTCTTTAGGGGTTATGGGACTGTTTAGGTCATTGATCTGATCCTGATTTAACTTTCATACCTGGTATCTGTCTAGAAAACTGTCCATTTTATTCTGGTTTTCCAGTTTTGTTGAGTAGTAGGATCTGATGGTGTTTTAGATTTTCTCAAGTTCTGTTGTTATGTCTCCCTTTTCATTTTTGATTTTGTTAATTAGGATACTGTCCTTGTGCCCTCTATTGAGTCTGGCTAAGGTATTATTATAAGGGTTGAAGTCTTCCACTATTATTGTGTGAGGAGCAATGTGTCCTTTGTGTTTTACTATAGTTTCATTAATGAATGTGGATGTCCGTGCAATTTGGATAAAGGCAGAATTGAGAGTTCATCTTGGAAGATTTTACCTTTGATGAGTATGAGCCTTGTCTTCTTTAATAACCTTGGGTAGGAAGTTGATTTTATTCAATATTAGAGTGGCTACTCCAGCTTGTTTCTTCAGACTTCAGACTATTTGCTTGGAAATTTGTTTTCCAGCTTTTTACTCTGAGGTAGTTTCTGTCTTTGGCCCTGAGATGGGTTTCCAGTATGCATCAAAATGTTGGGTCCTGTTTATGTAGCCAGTCTGTCAATGTCTTTTTTTGAGGGAATTGAGTCCATTAATATTAAGAGATATTAAGGAAAAGTAATTGCTGCTTCCTGTTATATTTGTTCTTAGATTTGGGATTCTGTTCTTGAGGCTAACTTCTTTTAGGTTTGTTGAAGGATTACTTTCTTTCTTTTTCTAGCCATTAATTTCCTGCAATGTGTTGGAGTTTTCCCTTTATTATCCATTGAAGGGTTGGATTTGTGGAAAGATATTGTGTGAATTTAGATTTGTCATGGAATACTTTGATTTCTCCATCTATGGTAATTGAGAGTTTTGCTGTGTATAATAGCCTAACTGGCATTTGTTTTCTTTTAGGGTCTTTGTAACATCTGTCCAGGATCTTCTGGCTTTCATAGTCTCTGGTAAGAAATTTGGTGTAATTCTAATGGGTCTGCCTTTATATTTCACTTGACCTTTTTCCCTCACTGCTTTTAATATTCTATTCTTTATTTAGTGCATTTGTTGTTCTGATTATTATGTGTTGGAAGGAATTTCTTTTCTGGTCCAGTCTATTTGGAGTTCTGTAGGGTTCTTGTATGTTCATGGTCATCTCTTTCTTTAGGTTGGGGAAGTTTTCTTCTATGATTTTGTTGAAGATATTTGCTGGCCCGTTAAGTTGAAAATCTTCATTCTCATCTACTCCTATTATCCATAGGTTTGGTCTTCTAACTTTGTCCTGGATTTCCTGGATGTTTGAGTTAGCATCTTTTTTTCATACTGTATTTTCATTAATTGTTGTGTCCATGTTCCCTATGGAATCTTCTGCACCTGAGAGTCTCTCTTCTATCTCTTGTATTCTGTTGCTGATGCTCACATCTATGGTTCCTGATTTCATTCCTAGGGTTTCTATCCCCAGAGTTGTCTCCCTTTGGGTTTTCTTCATTGTTTCTACTTCCATTTTTAGATCTTGAATGGTTTGTTCAATTCTGTCACCTGTTTGGTTGTGTTTTCCTGTAATTCTTTCAGGGATTTTTGTGTTTCTTCTTTAAAGACTTCTACCTGTTTAGCAGTGTTTTCCTGTAATTCTTTAAGAACTTCTACCTGTTTAGCAGAGTTCTCCTGTATTTCTCCAAGTGAGTTATTAATGCCTTCCTTAACATCCTCTACCACAATCATGAGATATGATTTTAAATCTGAATCTTGCTTTTCAGTTGTGTTAGGGTATCCAGGACTCACTGTGGTGGAAGTACTGGGTTCTGATGATGCCGAGTGGTCTTGGTTTCTGTTAGTAAGATTCTTATGTTTGCCTTTTGCCTTCTGTTAATCTCTGGTGTTAGATGTTCTAGCCTTCTCTGGCTTGACCCTTTTCCTCCTATGATTCTGTTGGCCTCTGTCAGTACTCCTGGGACTCCAACTCTCCCCTGAGTCCCAGTGGTCAGAGCACTTTCTATAGGCAAGCTCTCCTCTTGCAGGGAAGCTGCACAGAGGTCTGGGTCTCAGCTCTGCCTCCTGCCTGAGAATGAAGTCCCAAAGGGACTCTGGCCAAGAAGCTCTGTTGCTTCTGTGGCTCATGCACTTTCTTGAGTAGACTGTGCTCTGAGAGACGAGGGATACAAGATCTGTGTGACCACTTCAATTGCTGAGACACCCAGACTCACAGATTGAAAAACTCCTGGTATCTTGGCATCTCAGGTGTAAGATAGATGCAGTTATTCTTTCAGTATAAGCTTATTTAATACATTGTACACACACATACACACAAACTTCTATAAACATTATGTTGTTTACTTTCTAAAATGGTTGCTTTGTGAAAGGTTTAACTAATAATATGACTGTTACTGCATTTTCTTAATGGACTTATACATTGAGAGTAATTGCTTTTGCAGTGGTATTCTTTTTTTTAATTTTTTTTATTAGGTATTTTCTACATTTACATTTTCAATGCTATCCCAAAGGTCCCCCATACCCACCCCCCCACTCCCCTACCCACCCACTCCCCCTTTTTGGCCCTGGCATTCCCCTGTACTGGGGCATATAAAGTTTGCAAGTCCAATGGGCCTCTCTTTGCACTGATGGCCGACTAGGCCATCTTTTGATACATATGCAGCTAAAGATAAGAGCTCCCGGGTACTGGTTAGTTCATATTGTTGTTCCACCTATAGGGTTGCAGTTCCCTTTAGCTCCTTGGGTACTTTCTCTAGCTCCTCCATTAGGGGCCGTGTGACCCATCCAATAGCTGACTGTGATCATCCACTTCTGTGTTTGCTAGGCCCCGGCATAGTCTCACAAGAGAGAGCTATATCTGGGTCCTTTCAGCAAAATCTTGCTAGTGTAGGCAATGGTTTCAGCATTTGGAAGCTGATTATGGGATGGATCCCTGCATATGGCAATCACTAGATGGTCCATCCTTTCGTCACAGCTCCAAATTTTTCCTCTGTAACTCCTTCTATGGGTGTTTTGTTCCCATTTCTAAGAAAGGGTAAAGTGTCCACACTTTGGTCTTCGTTCTTCTTGAATTTCATGCGTTTGGCAAGTTGTATCTTATATCTTGGGTATCCTAAGTTTCTGGGCTATTATCCACTTATCAGTGAGTACATATTGTGCGAGTTCCTTTGTGATTGGGTTACTTCACTCAGGATGATACCCTCCAGGTCCATCCATTTGCCTAGGAATTTCATAAATTCATTTTTTTAATAGCTGAGTAGTATTCCAGTGTGTAAATGTACCACATTTTCTGTATCCATTCCTCTGTTGAGGGGCATCTGGGTTCTTTCCAGCTTCTGGCTATTATAAACAAGGCTGCTATGAACATAGAGGAGCATGTGTTCTTCTTACCCGTTGGGACATCTTCTGGATATATGCCCAGGAGAGGTATTGCGGGATCCTCCGGTAGTACTATGTCCAATTTTCTGAGGAACCGCCAGACTGATTTCCAGAGTGGTTGTACAAGCTTGCAATCCCACCAACAATGGAGGAATGTTCCCCTTTCTCCACATCCTCGCCAGCATCTGCTGTCACCTGAGTTTTTTATCTTAGCCATTCTGACTGGAGTGAAGTGGAATCTCAGTGTTGTTTTGATTTGAATTTCCCTGATGATTAAGGATGTTGAACATTTTTTCAGGTGCTTCTCTGCCATTCGGTATTCCTCAGGTGAGAATTCTTTGTTCAGCTCTGAGCCCCATTTTTTAATGGGGTTATTTGATTTTCTGGAGTCCACCTTCTTGAGTTCTTTATAAATATTGGATATTAGTCCCCTATCTGATTTGGGATAGGTAAAGATCCTTTCCCAATCTGTTGGTGGCCTTTTTGTCTTATTGACGGTGTCTTTTGCTTTGCAGAAGCTTTGCAATTTTATGAGGTCCCATTTATCGATTCTTGATCTTACAGCACAAGCCATTGCTGTTCTATTCAGGAATATTTCCCCTGTACCCATATCATCGAGGCATTTCCCTACTTTCTCCTCTATAAGTTTCAGTTAGTCTCTGTTAGTTAAGTCTCTGGTTTTATGTGGAGTTCCTTAATCCACTTAGATTTGACCTTAGTACAAGGGGATAGAAATGGATCAATTCGCATTCTTCTACATGATAACCGCCAGTTGTACCAGCACCATTTGTTGAAAATGCTGTCTTTTTTCCACTGGATGGTTTTAGCTCCCTTGTCAAAGATCAAGTGACCTTAGGAGTGTGGGTTCATCTCTGGGTCTTCAATTCTGTTCCATTGGTCTACTTGTCAGTCACTATACCAGTACCATGCAGTTTTGATCACAATTGCTCTGTAGTACAGTTTTAGGTCCGGCATGGTGATTCTACCACAGGTTCTTTTATCCTTGAGAAGAGTTTTTGCTATCCTAGGTTTTTTGTTATTCCAGATGAATCTGCCGATTGCCCTTTCTAATTCGTTGAAGAATTGAGTTGGAATTTTGATGGGGATTGCATTGAATCTGTAGATTGCTTTTGGCAAGATAGCCATTTTTACAATGTTGATCCTGCCAATCCATGAGCATGGGAGATCTTTCCATCTTCTGAGATCTTCTTTAATTTCTTTCTTTAGAGACTTGAAGTTCTTATCACACAGATCTTTCACTTCCTTAGTTAGAGTCACACCAAGGTATTTTATATTATTTGTGACTATTGAGAAGGGTGTTGTTTCCCTAATTTCTTTCTCAGCCTGTTTATCCTTTGTATACAGAAAGGCCATTGACTTGTTTGAGTTAATTTTATATCCAGCTACTTCATTGAAGCTGTTTATCAGGCTTAGGAGTTCTCTGGTGGAATTTTTAGGGTCACTTATATATACTATCATATCATCTGCAAAAAGTGATATTTTAACTTTTCCTTTTCCAATTTGTATCCCCTTGATCTCCTTTTGTTGTCTAATTGCTCTGGCTAGGACTTCAAGTACAATGTTGAATAGGTAGGGCGAGAGTGGACAGCCTTGTCTAGTCCCTGATTTTAGTGGGATTGCTTCCAGCTTCTCACCATTTACTTTGATGTTGGCTATTGGTTTGCTGTAGATTGCTTTTATCATGTTTAGGTATGGGCCTTGAATTCCTGATCTTTCCAAGACTTTTATCATGAATGGGTGTTGGATTTTGTCATATTCTTTCTCAGCATCTAATGAGATGATCATGTGGTTTTTGTCTTTGAGTTTGTTTGTATACTGGATTACATTGATGGATTTCCGTATATTAAACCACCCCTGCATCCCTGGGATGAAACCTACTTGGTCAGGATGGATGATTGTTTTGATGTGTTCTTGGATTCGGTTAGCAAGAACTTTATTGAGGATTTTTGCATCGATATTCATAAGGGAAATTGGTCTGAAGTTCTCTATCTTTGTTGGATCTTTTTGTGGTTTAGGTATCAGAGTAATTGTGGCTTCATAGAATGAGTTGGTTATAGTACCTTCTGCTTCTATTTTGTGGAATAGCTTGTGAAGAACTGGAATTAGGTCTTCTTTGAAGGTCTGATAGAACTCTGCACTAAACCCATCTGGTCCTGGGCTTTTTTTTTTTTGGCTGGGAGACTATTAATAACTGCTTCTATTTCTTTAGGGCATATGGGACTGTTTAGATGGTCAACTTGATCCTGATTCAACTTTGGTACCTGGTATCTGTCCAGAAATTTGTCCATTTCGTCCAGGTTTTCCAGTTTTGTTGAGTATAGCCTTTTGTAGAAGGATCTGATGGTGTTTTGGATTTCTTCAGGATCTGTTGTTATGTCTCCCTTTTCATTTCTGATTTTGTTAATTAGGATTTTGTCCCTGTGCCCTCTAGTGAGTCTAGCTAAGGGTTTATCTATCTTGTTGATTTTCTCAAAGAACCAACTCCTCGTTTGGTTAATTCTTTGAATAGTTCTTCTTGTTTCCACTTGGTTGATTTCACCCCTGAGTTTGATTATTTCCTGCCTTCTACTCCTCTTGGGTGAATTTGCTTCCTTTTCCTCTAGACCTTTTACGTGTGTTGTCAAGCTGCTAATGTGTGCTCTCTCTAGTTTCTTTTTGGAGGCACTCAGAGCTATGAGTTTTCCTCTTAGGAATGCTTTCATTGTGTCCCATAAATTTGGGTATGTTGTGGCTTCATTTTCATTAAACTCCAAAAAAGTCCTTAATTTCTTTCTTTATTCCTTCCTTGACCAAGGTATCATTGAGAAGAGTGTTGTTCAATTTCCACGTGAATGTTGGCTTTCTATTATTTATTTTGTTATTGAAGATCAGCCTTAGTCCATGGTGATCTGATAGGATGCATGGGACAATTTCAATATTTTTATATATGTTGAGGCTTGTTTTGTGACCAATTAAGTGGTCAATTTTAGAGAAGGTACCATGAGGTGCTGAGAAGAAGGTATATCCTTTTGTTTTAGGATAAAATGTTCTGTAGATATCTGTTAAGTCCATTTGTTTCATCACTTCTGTTAGTTTCACTGTGTCCCTGTTTAGTTTCTGTTTCCGTGATCTGTCCATTGGTGAAAGTGGTGTGTTGAAGTCTCCCACTATTATTGTGTGAAGTGCAATGTGAGCTTTGAGCTTTACTAAAGTTTCTTTAATGAATGCGGCTGCCCTTGTATTTGGAGCATAGATATTCAGAATTGAGAGTTCCTCTTGGAGGATTTTACCTTTGATGAGTATGAAGTGCCCCTCCTTGTCTTTTTTGATGACTTTGGGTTGGAAGTCAATCTTATCAGATATTAGGATGGCTACTCCAGCTTGTTTCTTCATACCATTTGCTTGGAAAATTGTTTTCCAGCCATTCATTCTGAGGTAGTGTCTATCATTTTTCTCTGAGATGAGTTTCCTGTAAGCAGCAAAATGTTGGGTCTTGTTTGTGTAGCCAGTTTGTTAGTCTATGTCTTTTTATTGGGGAGTTGAGACCATTGATATTAAGAGATATTAAAGAAAAGTAATTGTTGCTTCCTGTTATTTTTGTTGTTAGAGTTGGCATTCTGTTCTTGTGGCTGTCTTCTTTTAGTTTTGTTGAGGGATTATCTTCTTGTTTTTTCTAGGGCATGGTTCCCGTCCTTGTATTGGTTTTTTTCTGTTATTATCCTTTGAAGGGCTGGATTCGTGGAGAGATAATGGGTGAATTTAGTTTTGTCGTGGAATACTTTGGTTTCTCCATTTATGGTAATTGAGAGTTTGGCTGGGTATAGTAGCCTGGGCTGGAATTTGTGTTCTCTTAGTGTCTGTATAACATCTGTCCAGGCTCTTCTGGCTTTCATAGTCTCTGGTGAAAAATCTGGTGTAATTCTGATAGGCTTGCCTTTATATGTTACTTGAACTTTTTCCCTTACTGCTTTTAGTATTCTATCTTTATTTAGTGCATTTGATGTTCTGATTATTATGTGTTGGGAGTAATTTCTTTTCTGGTTCAGTCTATTTGGAGTTCTGTAGGCTTCTTGTATGTTCACGGGCATCTCTTTCTTTAGATTTGCGAAGTTTTCTTCAATAATTTTGTTGAAGATGTTTGCTGGTCCTTTGAGTTGAAAATCTTCATTCTCATCCACTCCTATTATCCGTAGGTTTGGTCTTCTCATTGTGTCCTGGATTTCCTGGATATTTTGAGTTAGGATCTTTTTGCATTTTCCATTTTCTTTGATTGTTGTGCCGATGTTCTCTATGGAATCTTCTGCACCTGAGATTCTCTTCCATCTCTTGTATTCTGTTGCTTATGCTCGAATCTATGGTTCCAGATTTCTTTCCTAGGGTTTCTATCTCCAGCGTTGCCTCACTTTGGGTTTTCTTTATTGTGTCTACTTCCCTTTTTAGGTCTAGTATGGTTTTGTTCATTTCCATCACCTGTTTGGGTGTGTTTTCCTGTTTTTCTATAAGGACTTCTACCTGTTTGGTTGTGTTTTCCTGTTTTTCTTTAAGGACTTGTAACTCTTTAGTAGTGTTCTCCTGTATTTCTTTAAGTGAGTTATTAAATTCCTTCTTTATGTCCTCTACCATCATCATGAGATATGCTTTTAAATCCAGGTCTACGTTTTCAGGTGTGTTAGGGTGCCCTGGACTGGGCGAAGTGGGCGTTCTGTGTTCTGATGATGGTGAGTGGTCCTGGTTTCTGTTAGTAGGATTCTTACGTTTACCTTTTGCCATCTGGCAATCTCTGGAGTTAGTTGTTATAGTTGTCTTTGTTTAGAGATTGTTCCTCTGGTGATTTTGTTACCCTCTATCAGCAGACGTGGGAGACTAGCTCTCTCCTCTGAGTTTCAGTGGTCAGAGCAGTCTCTGCAGGCAAGCTCTCCTCTTTCAGGGAAGGTGCACAGTTACCTGGAGTTTGGACCTCCTCCTGGCTGAAGATGAAGGCCCAAAACAGGATCTTTCCCAGAAGCTGTGTTGCTTTGGCCAGGAAGGTGGCCGGTTGTCTGGAGCCGAAGATGGTGCTGTCTCAGAAGCTCTCTGGCTCTCACCTGTCCCAGAAACTGCTGGCCTCTGTATTCCACACCCTCACCCGAGCAGCCTGCCCTCCGCGGAGTCCAGGAGCCAAGGAGGCTCCCACCGGGGCCTGAGGCACAGACCTCTCAGGCCGGGCGGACCCCTGTGCTCTCACCAGGAAGGTGGCTGGTTGTCTGGAGCCGAAGATGGTGCTGTCTCAGAAGCTCTCTGGCTCTCACCTGTCCCAGAAACGGCTGGCCTCTGTATTCCACACCCTCAACCGTGCAGCCTGCCCTCCACAGAGTCCCGGAGCCAAGCTTGCAGTAGTACTCTAATACCAGAGAAGTACTTAGAATTGAGTGCAGTTCCCTGAATATCAGGCTACCGGTAAATAAAACAATAACTTCTCAACCCCATTACAACATGGTCTCTCATAAGCATAGAAAATACTTCAACAAAAAAGAATGTAGTCATATTCAAGAATATTAGAGATATAACCCCAGAAATAGAAGTTCCAGTGAAAAAACACAAGGAACATTAAAAGAAACTATGCCATGTGACTCTTCCCAAAATTACTTATCTGCCAATAATCACCTCCAATATGAATGAACTGAGCCAAATTAGACAGAATTTAAGGAGAAATATGAGTTTATTCAAATAATTCAAAGAGAAAACAAACTTCGGTGTGAATTCCCCCCAAAGCACAAAGAGTTGAATAATATAAGGAAGTAACTATAGAATATTAATGTGGGGGTCAGTAAAGAAAACGAGGCCATGGAGAAAGAAGAAACAGGAAAAGCAGAAATAAAAAATTCAATAAGTAAAATAAAGAAACTGTCATCAACAGAATGAAGTGGGGAGAAGGGAGTCTGAAAAAGTAAAAATGAATGTAGAAGAACTAGAACATCAGACAATGACAGTGACAAATTAATATGAAAGTGTGAACATCATTTTCAAAATCTAGGTGTTCTAGTATGTTTTCCTCTTTCTGTAAAAAAATACCATGAGCAAAGCAACTTGAGAAGCAAAGGGTTTGTTTGGATTATACTTCTAGGTCACAAACCTGTCACTGAAGAAAGACATGGTAGGGATACAAACAGAAACAGAATCTGAGACCATGGAGGATTACTGTTTACAGGCTTGCTCCTGGCTCATGTCTAGATAACTTTATTTTACATCCACCTGCTTATGAATGGGGCTGCCTACGGTGAGCTGGTCTCCCCTCCATCTATCAAGATAATTTCTCATAGGCCAATCTGATCTTTGTAATCCCACAAACTACCTTAACCAACTCTGGAATGTTTCAAGTTCACAATGTGTCAACTATGCTGGTTGGTTTTATTGTCAAATTGTCAAAATTCACATCATCTAAATGGGAAGCCTAACTGATGAATTGCCCTGATTGCCTTAATTAATGTGGGAAGTGCCAAATGGAAGTGGCATGTTCTAGTGGCAGCTCAGAGTAAAACGAACATGGTAAGAAAAACCCATTATTTGGTCTCTTTTGTCCTCCAACCAATGACTTGATATACGTTCTTGTTATTACCAACTTTTTCACTGATATAGGACCAGCTTTTACAGGTTTCAATCACAGATTAAGGACCAATAGCTCCCAGAAACTCTCAGTTTTTCTACATCTGTTTGGGACAGCTGATGTACCCAGTCTTGTAAACTGAGCAGCTACTATGTTCTTGACCTTTGCAGTGTAAGCCATTATGTGATCAATTCAAGTGTTAAGACACTCAGCCTCGAGAACTGAAAACTGCTGGTTTGTGTCCTCTCAGCTTTAAGTTAGCTGCAGTTATTATGTCAGTGTAAACTTATTTAATACATTGTATACACATGCACACACACACATTCTCTTCTCTTCTCCTCTCTCTCTCTCTCTCTCTCTCTCTCTCTCTCTCTCTCTCTCTCTCTCTCTCTCTCTCTCTCTCTGTCTCTCTCTCTCCTTTTCCTCTACTGACCCTGACTAATACAGCAAAGTATATTGTTGTGGACAAGTAATAAGAAGATAAATATTAGATTAAAAGTATAGATATTATTTTCAACAAAATCATAGAAGAATCTTTCCCAAATCTGTACAAAAAATTTCAATCCAGTCACAGGAGGAATATAGAACATTAAGTAGGCAAATTAATAGCTGAATACTCATACATGTCATAACTATAATGATACATATACACAGCAAAGAAAGCATATCGAAAGTTGCAAAAGCTAAAGACCAAATCAGATACAAAAGCAAGCCCATCAAAATATCAGACTGCTCAAAAGAAACTTTAAAAGCTGAGAGAGCTTGAAAGGGTGTATCTATTGCCCACTCCCCCAAGTTGTGTGCCACCATTGCCACAACACATCTTTCAGGCTAGGCAGATTGTTGGTAAAATATTTTGTGGCTGGGTTAAAGTCAAAGTTTTCTCTTTCAGTAGCTTGCAGAACACTCTTGCACACCAAAGAAACTAGAACATAGGGGTGAAGACTCCATGCAGGCACCAGCTTGACTTCTTCATTTTCAAAGAGCCGTGCAGATGTTGTCCTGGGCAGGGAGACTCTGCTGTTAGTCTGCATGAACAGTGTTCTGTCCTAGCATCAGCCTGGGTTGTTTGGGGATATCCACAGGATCCCCTTAGCCAACACTTTAACTGAATGCAATCCATTCCCACCATTGGGAGCTTTTCCTGGCTATAAGAGATGGCCAGTTCAAACTCCATATTCCCCTTTTCTAGATTTCTTCACTAGAAGCACCCTAAGAGCTCTCATGAAGTTTCAACTTCACACTGCTCCCCAACTACCTCCAATTTCAGCCACCTCTCCCCATATTCTCTCTCCTTCATTACACATCACATCTGATGCCTTCTGTCCCCATTATCACCTGTCCAATGTCCACCCACATAATCTATTCTATGTTCTCTTCCCAAGGAGATCCATGTGTCCCTACCTTCAGCTCTTCTTGATACTTAGCCTCTCTGGGTCTGTGGATTATAACATGAATATCTTTTACTTACAGCTAATGTACACTTATAAGTAAAAACATATCACAGTCAGGATGATTTTTTTTCTAGTCCCATCCATTTGCCTGCAAATTTCATGTCTTTAAAAAAAATATCAGAGTAATACTCCATTTTGTAGGTGTACCACATTTTCTTTATCCATTCTTCTGTTGAGAGACAACTACCTTGTTTCCAGGTTCTGGATATTATGAATAAAGTTGCTATGAATATAGTTGAGCAGGTGTCTTTGGGATAGGATAGAGTATTTTTTGGATGTACACTGCAAACATGGTTTAGCTTGGTCTTGAAGTAGATCAATTCCAATTTTCTGAAGAGCCATAATTTTGATTTCCATAGTATCTGTACAAGTGTGTAGTCCCACCAGCAATAGGGGAACTTTATTTATTTATTTTTTGTTCCACATCCTCACAAGCATGAGCTATCATTTGTATTAGTGACCTTAGCTATTCTGATTGGTGTAAGATGGAATGTCAAAGTAGTTTTAATTGCATTGGTCTTATGGCTAAGGAAGTTAGACATTTCTTTAAATCTTGCTCAGTCAATCTCAAATTGAGATAGAAGTCTTTTGAGGATTATATAATTGGATTATTTAATTTTGATATCTAATTCTTAAGTTCTTTATATATTGGACATTAGCCATCTGTGAGATATGGAGTAAGTAAAAAAGAAAAAAAGTTTTCCCATCCTGTAGGTTACCGCTTTGTACAATTGATGGTGTCCTTTCCTTTACATAACCTTTTTAGTTTCATGAGGACTCAATTATTAATTATTGACTTTAGTACTTATGCCCACTCCACAATGAGGGAGCCAAAACCTGACACTGCTTAGATGTCTATGAACCAGAGACTGAGGAGCCCAGAGACCTAGGATAGACCTAAAAATGAATGGACAACAAACAAAAAAAATAACAACAACAAACAAAAACAACAATGAATTGATTTCTAATGATATTCTGTTATACTTATAGATCCATGCCTTACCCAGTCATCATCTGAGAGGCTAGTTTTGGCAGCAAGTTGGAGCAGACACAGAACCACAGTCAAACAGTATGTGGAGAAAGTCTATTAGGTTCTTCTCCTTGGAGCCTGGAATTCCCCAGAAGAGGGGGATAGAAGGTTTCTAGGAGTCAAAGGGGATGGAGGACATCAAAAGAATAGGACCCATTGAAACAAACAAAAGAACACAAACAGGCTTGCAGAGACTAGTGGCTAGCATGAGCCTGTGTGAGTCTGTACCAAATCATCTGTGTATATATTGTAGGTATATGGTTTCTGTAAGGTTCCTACCTATGCGAGTGAGTGTGTCACTGACTCTTTTGACTGCTCTTAGGACTCTTCTTGGGTTACACTGTCAAGCTTTGTTGTGAGGGCTCTTGCCTTGCATTATTGTATTTTGTTTTGTCTTGTCTTGGAGACTTTCTCTTTTATGATTAGAGACAGAGGGAGAGTGAATTCAGTGAATAGAAGAGGCGTGGGTGGAAACTGGAAAGAGTGGAGGGAGAAGAAACTGTGGTCAGGATATATTGTATGAGAGAAGAATCAATTTCAATTAAAAATATTTTTAAAAAAAGAAAAGAAAAGGTGTATTTGAATTCAGAAAACAACTGCCAAACCAAACTATGATACCTAGCAAAACTATCTTTCATAGTGGCAGAACAAGACTCTCCATAATAAAACAAGATAATAAACTAATAATCATTATATAATATCTATAGACATATTTGAAAGAACCCTTCGTATGTAGTGTAAACATATCACTAAGACTACAAGAAAAACTGTATCAAGCTAATCAATATTTAAAAATGAGGGTTAAGAAAACAGTGAATACTGCAAAATATGGTAGATATTAATAAATGTTTTAGTCTTAATTCTGAATATTAATGTTGTCAATTCCTAATGAAATGACACTGATTTATAGAATGGATTAACAAAAAGAAACTGTGACTTGGTTGCCTCCAAAAGACTTTTTATTTTCAAAAGCAGAGGTAAAAGGATGAAAATCGGTGTTCCACGTAAATAAAATGCTGGACTATTCAAAATCTAATTTTGAATTATTGATTAACTTTAAACCAAACCTAGACAAAAAGGAAAAGAAATGCCATTTCATATTAAGTAAACAAAACATCAAGAGGACATTAAAATTCTTAAATATATATTCAAAAAAATTAGGTCTACCACCTTTCATAAAATAAATTATATTAGATGTAAAGTCAGAGAATAATGACAATGCAATAATATTAGGTGACTTAGGAAGCCCAGTCTCAGTAATAGACAGGTGATCTTGACAAAAGTAATCAGAGAACCACTTGAGTTAAATGTCATCATGGATCAAAAAGACTCAATATAAATCTAGAGAACATTTCACAGAAATATTACAAAATACACATTCTCCTCAGATGCCAATGAATCATTCTCTAAAATAAATCATAATAAGACACTAATCAAGTCTTTAAACATTTTTATTCTATTTGAGCACAATAAAATAAAATTAGAAAGTGACAAAAAGAAAAAATACTGAATGTACACAAAATCATGGAACAAAGAAATAAAAAAAAAAGTTTAGTCAAATGAAAATGAAAGCAACATTGAGAGAGGAGAGGTGGCCACATGGGAGGGATATGACCTCCAGAGCAGGTGAGAGAGCCATCTTATATCCCAGGTCCCTCAGAGACCAGTCTGCGCATGCAGGTGAACATGCAGGCTGCAGAAGCAACACAGCTTCTGGAACAGATCCCATTTTGGGCCTTCATCTTCAGCCAGGAAGCAAATCTGAGCTTCAGACATTCACACACCTTCCCCACCTGGGAGGGCTCTGACTGCTGGAGCAGGTGAGAGAGCCATCTTGTATCCCTAGTCCCTGAGAGACCACGGGCTGCAGAAACAACACAGCTTCTGGGACAGGGCCCATTTCAGGCCTTCATCTTCAGCCAGGAAGCAGATCAGAGTGCCAGACCTCTGTGCAGCTTCCCTGCAAGAGGAGAGCTTGCCTGCAGAAAGTACTCTGACCACTGGGACTCAGGAGAGAGTTGTTGGACTCGCAGGACTGCTGACAGAGGCTAACAGAATCATAAGAAGAACAAGCTCCAGCCAGAGAAAGCTATAACAACTAACATCAGATGGTGAAAAGCAAATGTAAGAATCTTACTAACAGAAACCAAGACAGCTCACCATCGTCAGAACCCAGCACTCCCACCTCTGCCAGTCCTGGATACCCCAACACACCCTAAAGGCAAAATTCTGATTTAAAATAATATCTCATGATGATGAAAGAAGATTTTAAGAACGAAATTAATAACTCACTTAAAGAAATACAGTAGAACACTTCTAAACAGGTAGAGGTCTTTAAAAAGGAAGCACAAAAATCCCGTAAAGAATTACAGGAAAAAACTGCTAAACAAGTAGAAGCTCTTAAAGAAGAAACACAAAAATTCCTTAATTACAGGAAAATACAACCTGTTTGGTGACAGATTGAACAAAATCATCCAAGATCTAAAAAGGGAAGTAGAAACAATAAAGAAAGCCCACAAGGAGACAACGCTGGAGATATAAACCCTAGGAAAGAAATCAGGAACCATAGATGCGAGCATAAGAAACAGAATACAAGAGATGGAAGAGAGAATCTCAGATGCAGAAGATTGCATAGAGAACATGGACACAACAATCAAAGAAAATGTAAACTGCAAAAAGATCCTAACTCAAAACATCTAGGAAATTCAGGACTGTAACCTCCCCCACACCCCCAGCCTGAAACCTGTTTGCTCAGGTTTCACTATTAGCAAGAAGAAAGCATGGGGTGGACCTGCCGCCCTATCGTTCTGCCACTCCCACTGCTGCTGCCTGCCGCCTGGCTGTTCTGGAGCCAAACACGTGGTCACCTGAAACTGGACTCCAGGATGATTTGGCAGGAATGGGCCCCTTCCCCCTCCTTCATAACCCAGTGTCTGGAATAGTAAAATTGAACCTTGATCAGATGGTTGTCTTGGTTCCATTTTTCTCGTGCCACCTAGCCCCACTCTTCTCTTCCAGATTCCAGGATGCATTCCAGGTTAGAACTCAGACATGTGAGCTGCTGGCCGGCCCCAAGACAGGATAAATGGAAAGACCAAATCTATGAATAATAGGAGTAGATGAGAATGAAGATTTTCAACTTATAGGGCCAGCAAATATCTTCAACAAAATTATAGAAGAAAACTTCCCAAAGCTAAAGAAAGAGATGACCATGAACGTACAAGAACCCTACAGAACTCCAAATAGACTGGACCAGAAAAGAAATTCCTCCCAATACATAATAATCAGAACAACAAATGCACTAAATAAAGAGAATATTAAAAGCAGAGAGGGAAAAAGGTCAAGTAACATATAAAAGCAGACCTATTAGAATTACACCAGACTTCTCACCAGAGAATATGAAAGCCAGAAGATCCTGGACAGATGTTATACAAACCCTAAGAGAACATAAATGCCAGCCCAGGCTACTATACCCAGCAAAACTCTCAATTATCATAGATGGAGAAACCAAAGTATTCCATGATAAAACCATATTCACACAATATCTTTCCATGAATCCAGTCCTTCAAAGAATAATAAAGGGAAAACACCAATACAAAGATGGAAACTACGCCCTAGAAAAAGCAAGAAAGTAATCCTTCAACAAACCTAAAAGAAGACAGCCACAAGAACAGAATCCCAACTTTAACAACAAAAATAACAGGAAGCAACAATTACTTTTCTTTAATTTCTCTTAACATCAATGGACTTAATACCTCAATAAAAAGACATAGACTAACAGACTGGCTACACAAACAGGACCCAAAATTTTGCTGCTTTCAGAAAACCCACCTCAGGAAAAAAGAGACATTACATCAGAGTGGTAGGATGGAAAACAATTTTTCCAAGAAAAATGATCTGAAGAAACAAGCTATTCTAATATCAAATAAAATTGACTTCAAACCCAAAGTTATCATAAAAGACAAGGAGGGGTACTACATATTCATCAAAGGTAAAATCTACCAAGATAAACTCTCAATTATTAATATTTTTGCTCCAAATGAAAGGGTAGCCATATTCACTAAAAAACTTTAGTAAAGCTCAAATCACACATTGCACCTCACACAATAATAGTGGGAGATTTCAACACCACACTCTCATCAATGGACAGATCCTGGAAACAGAAACACATGGGAAATAACAGAAGTTATGAAACAAATGGATTTAGCAGATATCTATAGAACATTTTATCCTAAAACAAAAGGATATACCTTCTTCTCAGCACCACATGGTATGTCCTCCAAAACTGACCATTACATTCGGTCACAAAACAGACCTAAACAGATAAAAAATTATTGAAATTATCCCATGCATCCTCGCAGATCACCATGGACTAAGGCTGATCTTTAATTAGAGCATGAATAATAGAAAGCCAACATTCACTTGGAAAATAAACAACAATTTACTCAATGATACCTTAGTCAAGGAAGAAACAAGGAAAAACTTAAAGACTTTTTAGAGTTTAATTAAAATGAAGCCACAATATACCCAAACTTATGTGACACAAAGAAAGCAGTCCTAAGAGGGGAAACTCATAGCCCTGAATGCCTCCAAAAGAAACTAGAGAAAGCATACATTAGCAGCCTGAGAGCACACCTATAAGCTCAAGAACTAAAGGAAGCAAATTCACCCAAGAGTAATAGACTGCAGGAAATAATCAAACTTAGGTCTGAAATCAATCAAGTGAAAAAAAAAAAAAAAAAAAAGAACTATTCAAAGAATCAACCAAACCAGGAGCTGGTTCTTTGAGAACATCGACAAGATAGATTAAACCTTAGCCAGACTAATGAGATGGCACAGGGACAGTATCCTAATTAACAAAATCAGAAATGAAAAAGGAGACATAACAACAGATCCTGAGGAAATCTGAAACATTATCAGATCCTACTACAAAAGGCTATACTCAACAAAACTGGAAAACCTGGATGAAATGGACAACTTCTAGACAGATACCAGGTACCAAAGTTAAATCAGGATCAGATTAATGATCTAAACAGTCCCATTTCCCCTAAAGTAATATAGACGCAGTCATCAATAGTCTCCCAACCAAAAAAGCCTAGGACCAGATGGGTATAGTGCAGAGTTCTATCAAACCTTCAAAGAAGACCTAATTCCAACTCTCCTCAAACTATTCCACAAAATAGAAACAAAAGGTACTCTACCCAATTCATTCTATGAAGCCACAATTACTCTGATACCTAAACCACACAAAGATCCAATAAAGAAAGAGAACTTCAGACCAATTTCCCTTATGAATATTGATGCAAAAATACTCAATTAAATCCTCATAAAACGAATCCAAGAACACATCCACTATATAAACAAACTCAAAGACAACAACAACAACAACAAAAAACACATAATCATCTCGTTAGATGCTGAGAAAGCATTTGACAAAATCCAACACCCATTCATGATAAAAGTCATGGAAAGATCAGGAATTCAAGGCTTAAACCTAAACGTAAACAATATACAGCAAACCAGTACCCAATATCAAACTAAATGGAGAGAAACTCAAAGAAATCCCACTAAAATCAGGGACTTGACAAGGCTGCCCACTTTCTCCCTACCTATTCAACATTGTACTTGAAGTCCTAGCCAGAGCAATTCGACAACAAAAGGACATCAAGGGGATACAAACAAATCAGTGGCCTATCTCTGGACAAAGGCTAAACAGGATAAGAAAGAAATGAGGGAAACAACACCCTTCAAAATAGTCACAAAAAATATAAAATAACTTGGTGTAACTCTAACCAAGGAAGTGAAATATCCGTATGATAAGAACTTCAAGTCTCTGAAGAAAGAAATTGAAGATCTCAGAAGATAGAAAGATCTCCCATGATCATGGATTGGCAGGGTTAATATAGTCAAAATGTCTATCCTGCTGAAAGCAATCTACAGATTAAATGCAATCCCCATCAAAATTCCAACTCAATTCTTCACAGAGTTAGAAAGGGCAATTTGCAAATTCATCTGGAATAACAAAAACCTAGGATAGCAAAAAACTATTCTACAATAAAAGAACCTCTGGTGGAATCACCATGACTGACCTCAAGCTGTACTACAGAGCAATTGTGGGAAAAAAAAAAAAACCTTCAATGTACTGGTACAGGAACAGACAGGTATATCAATGGAATAGAATTGAAGACCCAGAAATGAACCCACACACTAACATACTATAGTCACTTGATCTTTGAAAAAGGAGCAAAAACCATCCAGTGGAAAAAAGACAGTATTTTGAACAAATGGTGCTGGCACAACAGGCTGTTATCATATAGAAGAATGCAAATTTATCCATTCTCATCCCTTTGTACAAAGCTGAAGTCTAAGAGGATCACATAAAAACAGAGACAGTAAAACTTATAGAGTAGAAAATGGGGGAAATCCTCAAAGATATGGGCACAGGGGAAAAAAATTCCTAAACAGAACAGCAATGTCTTGTGCTGTAAGCTCAAGAATCAACAAATGGGACCTCATAAAACTGCAAAGCTTCTGTAAGGCAAAAGATACTGTCAATAAGACAAAAAGGCCACCAACACATTGGGAAAGAATTTTTACCAATCTTAAATCTGATAGGGGACTAATATCCAATATATACAAAGAGCTCAAGGAGCTGTACTCCAGAAATTCAAATAACCCCATTAAAAATGGGGTACAGAGCTAAACAAATAATTCCCAACTGAGGAATATTGAATGGCTGAAAAGCACCTGAAAAAATGTTCAGTATCCTTAATTATCACCAAATAGCACATCAAAACAACCCTGAGATTCCACCTTACTAGTCAGAATGGCTAAGATCAAAAATTCAGGTGACAGCAGATGCTGGCAAGGATGTGGAGAAAGAGGAACACTCCTCCATTGTTGGTGAGATAGCAAGCTTGTACAACCACTCTGGAAATCAGTCTGGCAGTTTCTCAGAAAATTGAACATAGTACTACCGGAAGATCCAGCAATACCTCTTCTGGGCATATACCCAGAAGGTGTTCCAATTGGCAATAAGGATACATGCTCCACTATGTTCATCGCAGCCTGATTTATAATAGCCAGAAGCTGGAAAGAACCCAGATGTCCCTCAACAGAGGAATGGATACAGAAAATGTCATACATTTTCACAATACTGTACTACTCAGCTATTAAAAACAATGAATTTGTGAAACTTTTAGGCAAATGGATGGATATCATCCTGAGTGAGGTAACCCAATCACAAAAGAAGTCACTTGATATGCACTCACTAATAAATGGATAAATGGATTAGCCCAGAGACTTAGAATACCCAGGATACAATTTGCAAATCACATGAAAATCAAGAAGAAGGAAGATCAAGGTGTGGATACTTCATTCCTCCTTAGAATAGGGAACAAAATACCCATGGAAGGTGTTACAAAGTTTGGAGCTGAGACAAAAGGAGGGACCATCCAGAGACTTCCCAACCCGGGGATCCATCCCATAATCAGCCAGACGCTATTTCATATGCCAGCAAGATTTTGCTGAAAGGACCCTGATATAGCTGTCTCTTGTGAGGCTATGCCAGTGCCTGGCAAATACAGAAGTGGATGCTCATTTTCATCTATTGGATGCAACACGGGGCCCCCAATGGAGGAGCTAGTGAAAATGCTCAAGATACTGAAGGGTGTCTTTAACCCTATAGGTGGATGAACTAATCAGTACCCCCCGGAGCTCATGTCTCTAGCTGCATATGGAGCAGAAGATGGCCTAGTCAGCCACTATTAGGAAGAGAGGCCCCTTGGTCTTGCAAACTTTATATGCCCCAATATGGGGGAATGCCAGAACCAAGAAGTGGGAGTGGGTGGGTAGGGGAGCAGGGTGGGGGGATGGTATAGGGAACTTTTTGTATAGCATTTGAAATGTAAATGAAGAAAATATCTAATAAAAATTTGGAAAAGAAAAAGAAAGCAACATTGCAAAACCAAAATTCATGTAATAAAAGGATTATTTTTGATAGGAAAGCTATTTTCATAGCACTCAATAGAATCTTCATAAAAATTTCAAGAACACTATTCACAGGAATAGAAAAAAAGTCTTTAAATGCATATGGAAACATTAAAACTTCAGATAGCAAACGCAATCCTAAGCATTCAAAATAATATTGGAAGTTTCATCATATGTGATTTCAAATCATACAACAAAGTTGTAGCAAGAAGAATATTATGGCTTCAGCATTAAAATAGATACCTAAATCAATGGAATAGACTAGGAACCAAATAAAAACTCATGTAGCTATAGGCATGAATTTTCTTTCTACAAAGAAATCAAAATTATATACTAGTGAAAAGGCAACCTCTTCAACAATGGTGTTAAGAAATTTTGACATCCACATGTTGAATGATGAAAATAGATCTGTTCTACTCTACAAGAGAATTATTTCTATATGATCTAAAACCTCTGAATCTGAAAATGTTGGAGGGGAAAATAGAGAAGCACTTCAACATTCACATCTAGCTAAGGACTTTCTGAACAGCACTCCAGTCACTCATGGAAACCATGAACCTACAAAAGGAATTATTGAAATAAAAGGCTTCTCTCAAAAAAAAAAAAAGAGTAGTTATTGAGACAACTAAAGAATGGTAAAAATGGAAGGTATATATCTATAATACATAAAGAATTATAAAAAAACATAAGAACTCAACAAATCTGATTAAATAATGGACAAATTAAATGGCCTGTTCTTAAAAGAGGTACACACATTACCAGTAAATGCAGCATAAAAAATTCAACCTCACTGTCAGAGAAATTCAAACCAACATTCCATTGATATTTCATCTTTCCCTAGTCACTAAAACAGTGAGTACAACAAATGCTGGCTGAATGAGTAGACAAAAGCAAACTCTCTGTATATTGTTGGTGGGTGTAAAATAATGCTACCCCTGTGAAATCCAATACAAATGTCTTAAAACTCTGAAAACAGATCTACCATATGCCCAGCTATTCAATTCAACGTATACTAGAGATACTTGTACATCAGTGTTTACTACAGCACTGTTAACAGAAGTCAAGGGACAGAACCAACCTGTGTCCAGCAGCACAGGGATGGATAATGGTAATATATACATGCATGCAATGGAATTTTCTTTTCAGCCAGAAAGAAAAATGAAATTGTCATTTGCAGGAAAATGTAGTAACTGCAGATAATCACATTAAGCAAATTAAGTCAGTGTCAAAAAGACAAATATCATGCTGCCTCTCACTCGTGGATGCTAGATTTTATATGGGTATATAAAATCATGCACACATATCTGTCATGAAAGCAGAAGCAAATTTGTCTAGGGGAACAGAGGGGCCTAATGGGAGAAGGGAGATGGTGAGACAATGGAGAGCAGAGGACACAGGGAACATATTATAAAAGTACAACATATAGTTATGCAAAAGTTTAGAAGAATATGAAGAAAACATACTTTAGAGTTATACTAAATTACAGATCTCTCAACAACAATCCCTAAATTACTCAACTATTCTCTCCAACCCTTCTTAGGCTACTGGAATAGTTTACAAGTACAAGCATTGGTTTAGACATAACGTGGTGCATCAGGATTCTTGTGCTTTATAATTAGCATAATCATTTCCCTAGTATACACACATATATACAAACACACACAAACATGCAAACACACACACACAAACACGCAAACACACACACATGTAGTACATATATATATATATATATATATATGTATTATATATGTATTATATATGTATGCTTGTATGTATTTCCCCTTCATCATCCCAGAGAATTAACTCCAGGATTTCTGTGGACAGAAAATTCCATGGATGTTCAAGAGTTTAAATAAAATGCTATCATATTCTGTGTATGTTCTACATACTTTAACTAACCACTTAATCACATAACACCTAGCAGAGTACAAGTGCTCTGTCAATAACTGTAACTCTATTGTTCAGGAAATAATAAATTATGTGTTCCTTTACAGAAGCCAATTTTCTTTCAACCTACACAGAGGTTGAACTCTATCACAAATAAAACCATGTCATAATTATTTACATTCAAGGATTGAGCTGCTAAGCTATGCATGTCAATTTGTGGTTGCTTGAGAAAAACAAAATATGTCCACCCCAAATTCATGGTGACATTTTATCTTTGACAATATTTAGAGGCAAGGCCAATGAAAGTAGGAAGATGCTGATGTTGGCAGCATTTCCAGGAATTGTGTTAATTAAGACATACAGTACCAAGAAGGGGTAATGTTATTTGAAAGGAAAAGCTTTCATGCCAACAGCAAGACCATTGTGTATGCACTGCTGGGTCAGCACTACAATTAAGAAAATTGTCTAGTGTGCTGGCTTGGTAATGCTATTATCATCTTTTCTCCCTTTAACAAGAAAAAACTATTTGGGGATGGCCACATTTATTCTTCTCACTTCCACTAACCTTTGATCCCACCAATGCCATGCAGGCCTAGCATTTCAATGACCCAGTCAGTTACTTTATAATGTGGTTCACCAAGGTTTTATTTTTTAATTTTTATTTTTACATACTTTTCTTGCCCTATGATGTACATACTGTTATTGTGACAGCTATCATTAATGCTGTGGCCTGAGTAACCACATAATGACTAAGATAGATGGTGGATCAGCTGAGTGGCTGAAGGAAAAAAAAATCACCTACTTTCATTTTTCTCTTGATTAAATTTAAACCAACCAGAGTTATGACGCACAGAACACTCTGAGACAGAATTGGAAAATATTAGCAAACTTTATGACTTTCAGAATAAAGAATTCAACTCTACAGAATAATTTGCATAACCTAGACATCTAAAAAATTTAATAAATAATGACTATTCAAATATGAAATGCCATGAGCCAATACGTGATAGAATACCTAATAGTTTCAAATTAAAATTCTTTATAATGTCCTATTAAAAGTGAACTTCCTGGTGGAGTAACAGAGTGTCCCAATGTCAAGAGGCATAAGTTGAACTGATATGGCTTGCTATCAAGTTTACTTTATGTCTTTCAAGTACAAACCATCATTAAAAAGGGCATATGATCTGTAGAAGTTATTTATATGGAACACCATGGTTTAAGTTTGTTCTGTACTTATGAAGTCATAAGAAGCTTTAGAACTTATACAACGGAATTGCTTCTTTCCCCCAGGAAATGACTATGACTTAATTTGGTGACTTAATTAACACAATAGGAACGCTGTCTAGTGAACCTGCCAGCCTAGAGAACAGTAAGGTTCCCATTGATAGAAGACTTGGCCAGGATGTTGAAACCTGATAAGATGAAAGCACACAGCAAATGTGGAGCACAGCAAGATAAAAATAAACTGATGGGGAAGGGTGTATGATGTTGATAACAAACTAACGTTAAAATTGAGGCGTTCACTCTTACTTAGAAACACTGCTATGCAACAGAATAAGATAAGAATAATTATCTTGAGATTGAGAGGCATAAGGAAAATAAAGCCCACAGTTGGTGGATGAGATCTTTTAATTAGGAAAGTTATGCTTCCAAATGCTCCTAAATGTATTTCATTAACTCACATTCCAATAATATAGCATTTGTTTGTTTGTTTGTTTGTTTGTTTGTTTGTTTGTTTTGGGGGTTTTTTGTTTGTTTTTTCGAGACAGGGTTTCTCTGTGTAGCCCTGGCTGTCCTGGAACTCACTCTGTAGACCAGTCTGCCTTTGAACTCAGAAACCCGCCTGCCTCTGCCTCCCAAGTGCTGGGATTAAAGGCCTTGTGCCACCACTGCCCGGCAATATAGCATTTTTCAGCCAAGCGTGGTGGCACACGCCTTTAACCCCAGCACTCCGGATTTAGTGAGGAAAGAAAAATAATGGTTTCAAACTCTTCTAGTTAAAATAGTGGTAAATGCTCAAGGAAGTCCAGTTTATCCTCCAGAGATTGCTAACAAGGTTATGCTATGTTCTGGCAACAGATCTTGTTCAACTTTGATGTCTGAACAGGCAGCTACAGTTCCTAGTAGGCTCCATTGTGCTTGTAGGACTGACTTCAAGACACTTTCTAAAGTTCATCAGAAACAATATTTACTGATCACTACATTTTTCTTGAAGTGAGCTTTTAGGGGGCTTTACAAAGGACTGAGTAGTTAAGAGAATTGGTCATTCTTCCAAAGAACTCAAGTTCAATTCCCAGCACCCACACAGCAACACACAATTGTGTAACTTCAGTTACTCAGGAGAACTGACACCTTCTTCTGGATTCTTCAGGCACTGCACATACATGATGCACAGATGCAAATAAAATGCTCATATGCATAAAATAAAAATAAACATATTTTTAAAAGTAAACTTTTAGAAATGGATAAGAAGAAAAGAAATCCATTAGTATACACATTTCAAGAACTTCGGGACATTGTTTCCCTAGTATAGCAAGGAAAGGTAAACAAAATGAAGACATCAAGATGTACAAATGTTTCAGAATTAGTACAGGAAAGCTAAGTTATAAACCAAAGACTTAAATAAGAATAATACATAAAATAAAAACATACAGATGGCTTCACAGAGTTTTTAAAGTTATTTTTTTCTTGGAATTATAATTACACCATTTCTGCTTCCCTTTCCTTCCTCCAAGCCCTCTCATATATTTCTCCTTGCGCTCTTTCAAAATCATGGCCTCCTTTTCATTAATTCAGTAATTTCAGTAAGTTTGCTAAGCACATAGGCACACATGCAAATAATAAATACATAAGTACAATATTCTCAGAACATATAAATTACTTGTGTGTATGTTTTCAGGGATGACCATTGGTACTGGATAATCAATTGATACACTGTTCCCTGGCAAAAACTATTTGCCCACCCTCAGCATCCCTACATGTCTGTAGTTCTTTGTGTACAGCTGAAGCATCCCAGACTTTATCTAGATTTTATGCACGATAAAAATGCAACATGATGCTGATGATGAAGACGAAGAGAAAGATAACTTTTTAAAGTCAGTCTGACAAACTCCAGAACTCTGCAGAGGGTAAATTATAGGTACAGTCTCTTGTATGTTCTAAGAACTTCTGTAACAGCATACGTAGCAGGCGCTTCACACAGCTGGAGGTTGTCTGGAGGACTAGCTCTTCTAAACCCTCCTCGACATCAGGTAACTGTCTTCCTATAGTGTCTTCCATGGTTTCTTTTTTCACTTCTGACTCTTAATAGTTTTTGGTGAAGACACTAGAGTTATAAGAATAGGGTTCATTCCAAAGATCTTATTCTTAGTTACACCTTCTAAGTCTTTAATTCTCTGTCTCCCTCCCTCCCCTTCACCTCTCTCCCACCCTCACCTTTACCTTCTTACCCCGATCCCCTCCCACCTCCTCTCTGTAAAATTAGGTAATCTGTTGAACTTCTTTCTCAATTAATGGTAAGCTTTCTGGAAGTTAATGGCTCAAGGACTGTCAAATCTATTGTGTTTTGGGCTAACCATACTAGTTTTTCCTTATAAAAGATCTATCTTCAAACATGTCAGCTGAAGTCCAAACATTCCAGCACCCTTACAGCAAAAGTATCTCTGTGGAACTTCAAAACTTAAGATACAGCACGATCCTTGAACAAGATGACCGATGGATGGGTCATTGTGCAAGTGGAGGTTTACTGTCAGGGATTTCACAGGTGAGGGTTGGGCATGCCAATCCATAAAATGTCTACAACCTTTAACCATATAGACAGTGCAATGATGGTATAAGATACTAGGTGTGAGAAAGAGCACATGGTGATTTTTTTTAAGGAATAGCAATTGTTATTAAATAAAGAAAATACAAATTTAATTTTGAGGTGCTGCAAGAGCTACATGGATAAATAGGATAACTTCCTATAATACCTTAAATATTAATCATAATTTTGTGTTTATATTGTTGCAATTAATTCACTGAGATGTTATTCGTCAAAAAGCTGTTTTGTGGGTGTTATGTGTTGATATCATATCTTAATGTTGAAACTTTCATGTTGTTTGAGTTGAAATGTACAACTTTAAAACTAATGAACAATATTTTATAATCTTTGTTTTTAGGTCTTCACAAAATGACTCAAATTATATTGTGTGAATCATTGCTTATATTGAGAACAGTAGGGGCCATTCACATGGGGACAGGGTGGGGTGGTGAGAAGGTGTGGCATGTGGAACAGTCAGAGGGTAGATTGGGGGCAGGGAATGCAACATGGAGTGTAAAAAATAAATTAAAAAAAAAGAAAAGAAAAAAGAAAAAGAGGAAGAAGTGAATCCAATATCCATTCATCAGTACATGTCAGCTCCAGCAAGGATTTTTTTTTTTTTATCATCTCAGATTCTTTATTTTCTTTTTCTTTTCCTTTTTCTTCTTCTTCTTCTTCTTCTTCTTCTTCTTCTTCTTCTTCTTCTTCTTCTTCTTCTTCTTCTTCTTCTTCTTTTTCTTTTTCTTTTTTTATTAGGTATTTTCTCATTTACATTTCCAATGCTATCCCAAAAGTCCCCCATACCCTCCTACCCACCCACCCCAACTTTTTGGCCCTGGCGTTCCCCTGTACTGGGGCATATAAAGTTTGCAAGTCCAATGAGCCTCTCTTTCCAGTGATAGCTGACTAGGCCATCTTTTGATACATATGCAGCTAGAGACAAGAGCTCCGGGGTACTGGTTAGTTCATATTGTTGTTCCACCTATAGGGTTGCAGATCCCAGCAAAGATTATTTTACCTAGTTGGAGTTTTATGATTTTTCAGGAAACAGAACTCTAGGAGGACACAATCTATAAGAAGAAAACTGTATGAGATTCCCCAAAGTGTGTTCTATTTTCTCTTAACCAGTGACTTTGGGAGAAATCCAAAGCTGTATGGGGTTGGTAGACATGTAGTTTAAGTTTTTAACCCCATGTTTTTCTATAAAAATCTTCAAAATTACCGAGAAAATAAAAGAACTCTACAGTCAACACTCTGCATTAGGCTGGTTTTAAAGACCAAAAAAAGGATCTATTTACATTCTTCACATAAAGATTATCATTGAGATAGATGATCATATTCATAGTTACTTTACCTATGATGCCTACATACATAGCAAGCCATTTAAATTATAGAAACTTACAAAGACAAGTTTCCAAGTTGGAAAATGTGGGTAGGGTAATGGAAAGAGTTATAACTGCATTTAATGAATTTCCAAATGTTGGAGGCAGGCTGCAGATAAGGGTGTTTCCATGAGATCTGAGGGTTCTCAACCCCGGCAAACTTTATCTCATAAGGAGAAAGTCTTGGTTTAATGCAAGCACAAGTTAAAGTTTTCTCCAACCAACTAAATGTTCTTTTTCATGATTCCTCTCAAAAGGACTAGAATTTAACCAGAATTAATAATATTAATTGATTTTCTTTTCCCAATAATCTTCTACTTATAAAAATTGAATATGGCTTTTTTTTATAGTCATGACATGAAATTTTCTCACTCAATTTTAGCTAAGTGAAAGTGAGTTTATTTGGAGAATAAATCAAGAAAATAGTGAGATAGTTGTAAAACATTTAAGAATTATGAAAGGAAGCCTTTAAATACCTGAATAATAAAAGAAATGTTATTTTAGCTGCTACTAGACAATATTTTGGAAAAGATACTGATGTGGTAATTTAAATGATAAAGTCTGTCAAAACATGGTAATTGCTCTTCCTAGCTCATTGAAGAATGATTTGAAAGATTTTCTGACTTAAAATTTGAATATATATTGGAGACTTTGTTCATAAACAAAAAATTCTAAATGTGACCAGCAATTCCATTTCTTAAAGTGTTCTCAAGCTTTTGAAAGTGCAATTTTTATTTACCAAGATGCATGGAATAAATAATTTTAATTCCTTCCATATTTCAGTTCAAATGTGTAACTTGAAATTTATTATATAGCAAGTTACCAACATAAACAGTGATTTCTAAGCCCTACAATTGTGGTTAAATATAGACTATAATTGTTTAGAATGTAAAGTTAGTATTATTTCATTGAGAATGTTAAGTTAAGCTTCCCTGCAGATCACAGGAATAAACTCCACCATCCACTATCCCACTACCATGCCACAATAGTGTCAGAGCAAATGTGGGTCTAGCAGAGGTGAGCAAAGGCATATTTCCTCTGTGAATTAGCTGACCAAAAATTAAGTTCAGCTGTAGGAGTTTTATATATTCATTGTATTATAATAGTAATCTATCTATCTATCCATCTATAGTGGATGGTTTTATATGCCAACTTGACATAAGTTAGAGAATCATGCCACATATATATATGCCACAAGTATGCACACACACACCACAAGAGAGAAAAAATTTTTATAATGTTCAGTCATTTTACTAAACTCAGAAATGGTTCATTCTACAAAGTGGTTTAAAATCCAATTCTATATATTACAAACACTTTAAAACACAGGTCTTAAGTCATTAAAATGTTAGAATGACTGAGAGACAACTTACTATACAAACTTCTTGGAGTTGTTACAACACCTTCCAGTAAGAGCCTACTATCATACTCTCCTCAGATGTATATTTCACTAGCAGGGACCAGAATCAAAGGAAAGGTCAATTGTTTCTAACCTGTATACAGAAATATAGTTCAGCACTACTAACAGTTTCAAAGTTTAACATTAAATTCAAAATTTAACTTTCAATAATTTTTTCTCCCATGATCACATTAGCCACATTAAGCCTCAGGCTGGATAGAATTCCAAAATTTAATTATTTCTACAGTGATTTTTCTCAACATATTTTAGTTTCTGCAACAGAAAGGGATGTGGGGCCAGGCAGTGGTGGCACACACCTTTAATCCCAGCACTTGGGAGGCAGAGGCAGGCAGATTTCTGAGTTCGAGGCCAGCCTGGTCTACAGAGTGAGTTCCAGGACAGCCCCAACTGCACAGAGAAACCCTGTCTTGAAAAACAAAAAACAAAAACCAAAAAACAAACAAAACAAAAACAACAACAACAACAACAAAAAGGGATGTGGGAACAACCAGAAATTAGGATTGTTTGGAAAACCCTGAAACCAAGAGGCCTGCAGTTACGGAACATTTAGTATGATTTGGTTCTAATAGTGACCATAGTTAGTATTTACTTCAGGTTGCAGGAGCATCCGCTGTTGTTACGTGGATCAGATGTCATTTTAAGATGGACAAAATGAATCTCAAACTTAACACTCTATACTTTAATGGGACTGGCAGAATTAGCATTTTGAATACAACAACATATTAGAAATTATAATACTATGTAGAAAATGAGTCTATGAGAACGAGAAGAGTGTGAGAACTTGTTGGGGGTTTGTAGTTTGGAATCCTATTAAAATCCAATTTGATAACCAGAGAAAGAGAGTTAAATAAAACAAATATTCTCTTCAGATTCTATGCTCATACAGTTTGGTATTCAAAATGACAGAGTAGCCTAATAGGAAATATAAAATTTACTTTGTTTTGAGTTTTACCCCTGCTGATACTCTTTATTTTGTTCAATGTTAAGATGAAACGAAAGAGAGACAAATTAAGTCATTATTTTTCCTATATAGGGAATTACTAAAATAGCAGATAAGAACTTCTGTTATTTCTACGAGCACTCTTATCCATAGCCTTGCAAAATGCATCACACGTCTTGGCTTCTGCAACATTATGTGACTGACATTTCATCCTCCAACTTACATTTTCTAACTCTTTATTTCTGCTGTATTTATTTTATTAATGTTTGAGCATACCCGTTTTCTTTTAAAGCTCTCCCTTGAAACTGCCCCTCTGGTTCGCCACCTATCATTTCTCAGCTCCTTTGGACATGCCCCCTGACTGACTCCTGTTCTCCTAGGACTGGTCTTCATGTCTTCATTCTTTACTCAGTCTCCCCCACTGAGGGATTGTCCTTTACATCTGTGACTTTCTAATCTATTTTCTGCCAACGTATTTCAAACACATATATCTAAGGCTGTATTTTGCTCTTCAAAAAAGAAATCCCACAAAAAGAGTTTGAGCATAAAAAACTTGTTCTTGATCACAGGAAACCTAGACAGGAGAGGAAGTAGTATAGGGAAGGAAGTCAAACCAAGGCATTATTAAGGTCAACCACCACTCTGAGCCAATAGAACACAGTTCTATTGGGAAGCTCTGGGAACCATGAAGAACACTTTCCCCTATACTGATTTAGACAGATCAGTCACTCTCCTACTGACAAAAAACTGAAATTTTTCCAATGTATACTTAGGGTTCTGAAATCTCACCCACAAAACTAATATTGTATCCCAACCATGAAAGCAGGAATCTATTGGTGGCAACTTAAAAATCTTGTTTAAGTAGCAATATTAAATTGGCTTTCAATAATGTATATAATCATCTTTTTTGTAAAGAGGCAAGAATAATATTTATAAATAACTACATTACATATAAAATACTTACAGAAGCAAACACAGGTGTGTATGCCTGGCTTAACAGCAGGTGGACACTCACCAGACACCAAGGATCTCAGCATTCTACCTCCTATAGAGCCAGTTCAGTTGGTTGCTGGCATTCCCTCCTAAGAGCTATATGGCTTATCAGTAGTTTACTCAGACAAATGGAAGTTAACTGGCTTACAGTCAGCAATACTTTCTCACAATTCAGCTGATGCTCAGTTTCTTCACCATAGTCCTTAGGTAAAGTTTTAATATTCATATTCCACTCCTGTACTTTATTTTCTTACACTCTAGTAAGAGATCCCTGACAGCTATTTAATCACCACAAAGAAAAAAGCATTAATTCTTTTTGTATTTCTCTATGCTTGCTTATTTGAAAATTGCCTGCAACTAAATAATATATGGCAATCCAGTTTACTGTGATATCCTTGTAGCTGGGCAGTAAAAAGGGGTGGAGAAGGCAAAGAGTTGCAGTTATTGGAAACAGCTAATGTTAAGATCAGAGTAGATCTGACTTACAGACAGAGTTCAAAATACTAATCTATCTCAATTCAGTTGAGGTCCTGTTCAATACAGGAAAATCGTCAATACTGACTAGGAAGCAGCTGATGGAAAGGATGACTGAGGAGTGAGGCAGTGATCCTAACATAACTCTTAAGTTGTAGTAGCACTTAAATAAGGAACATTTATGGGGAGACATTTACTCTCCTCCAAGTTGTTGGAGAGTAGATCAGCTAAAATGTCATGGGAGATAGGAGGACAGGGTAGAAAAGGAAAATTGGTCAGGATAAACATCAGTGAAGATGTTCAGGGAAAGCATATGGAAATTTGTAACTGTAGGAGCTTCATAAACTATAGCCTTACACATACATAAAAAGAGTTAAAATAAGTTTACCTTGTAATGAGACAGAGTAGCCCCACTAGACACCACGGGCTATCAGAGTAGATCAGATTCATTTCCTCACACAAATAACTTAGACTGCAGGCACACTCTGCCTTTTATCTAGAATCCTGTTCCTCTTGTACATCTTGGAAGTCAAAAATCATCCCTGATAACTTTCCACAGTGGAGTTTCTGGGATTCTGCTAATCATTTTATTAATGTATTATACATCTATAGAAATTTTGAAATGGGGATGTTCCTACCACAATACAGGCTAAAAAGATACTTTTGCATTTAGGAAACTCTCCATTATTATATTGGTCCATTTTATTTTAGAAACAATAACCTTAAAAGATACACATTTAATTTGAAGTTATATGTAATAGAAAAATAGAAAAAAATAATTTCTTCTTATTGAAGTCAGGCTATTCATTTTCAGGAAGGTTTGAGTTTAACTAATGGCATGATACTTATTTTAATTACAATTCACAATGTATTTTATTGGGGGAATGAAACATAATATAGCTAAATCAACATTGTATTATACATATTGAGGCCCCAAGGAGTAGGGAGGCCTGGTGGGGCTGGGGTACTCTTGAAGACAGGGGGAGGAGGGATGGGATTAGGAACTTGGGAGGGCATACTGGGAGGAGCTAATGACCGGACTATAAAAAATAACAAAGTAATTTTTAGAAGAGAGAGCACAGTCACACACTGATGGAGCAACTCAAGGCTGTTGGGCCAATGGTCATATGACAGTTGCTTACAGGAGTCTGGGCAACTTAAGGAAAATTGTATTACTTTCTGCATGGTAAAACATCCAGGGAGGATCCAGGCAGATCTTGAGTTTGAGGACTGCCTAGATTAGCAGTAATGCTGAGATCAACAGTCCATGTGCTGAGAATGAGTGATGATGGCATGCTGGCTGCTAACTGGGACATCTATATTCCCTGTCCAAGGATCAGCGAACAGCACAGAAGAAGAGTGGAAAGAAAGTGAGTGCCAGAACATGGGGAGCAATGGTGATGGTTTTTGGGACATGACATGGCCATTGCAATCATGAACTCACTGTAGTTATTTAGTTAAGCCTGACAAAACTGAGCACATCGACATCCCATCAAGGAACTGAGCATTCCCACCGAGCTATTATCAATTAATGACTGCTGGGGGAAGGTGTCTTTCTTCAAGGGTGCAGACAATGGTTAATTTCAAATGTTCCAGTAAATAACCTTAAACCCATGATCATGTGATTTTTCCTGAAATTATAACTCAATAGTCTCAGATGGTCCTTGGTATTCTGCTTGTAAAAAGGAAAGAGAGAGGAGGGAGTGGACATCAGGGGCTGGAAAAAGATAACAGAGAATGAATGTCAGCATTGTATATTGAATAAATGTGTGGACTTTCAAAGAATTAAAAAATATAGTGTTTCAAAAAGAACCATCTCCATTTGGAGCATGCCACAAAAAAAGAAGCCTTTCAGAAATTTAAGCAAACAAGGCCACTGCATAACCAGCATGGTAGCTACATCTTCTGCTAGTAGAAAATGCCAAAACAACTATTTGGTGAAGTCATTCAAAATTCTGAATACACAGTAAAATATTTGCCAAAACAATTGGATAGTCCAGTCAATTCAGTTCAATTTGCCTTGAAACCTTTATAATATAATTCTTTCTGTGCTTCCTAGTCTACACAAACCTGATATGGTCTTGTGTTTGTTTGTTTGTTTGTTTGTTTGTTTGTTTGTTTGTTTGTTTTTTCAGTGCTTTAATCCAGTTTCCAAGCACTGGTGCTTTATATTCCAAAGAAATTCCTGAGTGTGCTTTAAGTTTTCTAACATCAATACTTGTACTAATAACAATTATGTAAATAGGCAGCTCCTTGGAGATACTGTGGCTCTATGTCTTACTTCAACAGTGTTTGGACAGGACAGACCTGGGGACTCCCTCTTTGTTGCCTTCTGGTCTCTCCAGTCGCAGCCTCCAGGACCAACTCCTCATCGACTTCGGCTCCTAGAAGCAGCCAACACCGTCTCTTTCAGTTAGCTCCATTCTCCGAATCAGCCATGACCTCTCAGATTCCTCAGAATTAGGAGGCTGCTGTGAACTGCCAGGTCAACTTACACCTGTGGGCCTCCTACACCTTACCTTTCTCTGGGCTATGATTTTGATCAAGATGACATGACTCTGGGAGATATAGGCCACTTCTTCCATGAATTGGCAGAGGAGAATCAGGAGGGCGCCCAGTGTCTCCTCAAGTTGCAGAACGAACCCTGGGCCAGAGTACTATTTCAGGATGTGCAAAAGCCATCTCAAGATGAGTGGAGCAAAACCCTGGAGACCATGGAAGCTGTCTCATCCCTGGATGGTAACCTGAACCAAGCATTCTTGGATCTCCATTCCTTGGTTGTTGCCTGTAAGACCTTCATGTCTGTCACTTCTTGGAAAACCACTTCCTGCAATGAGGATGTGAAGCTCATCAAGAAGATGGACAACGACCTGACCAAGCTCCATAGGCTAGCAGTGCCATAGCCAGAGCAGACTGGTGTGCTCCAGCCATCTCTGGAAGAGTATCTCTTTAAGTGGGTCACTCTTTAAGTATGACCAGGAGGTAGCCTAACCTTCCAAGGGCCTCCCTCCTCTGCTCTTTACCAGCCAGCCTTAGAACCTCCACTTGAATGAATGTCTCGAGCCACTGGAGCCTCTAGCAAGTCTTGGACCAAGTAAAAATAAAGCTTTTTGAAATATATATATATATATATATATATATATATATATATATATATATAGTTGATTGAGATCCTATTGATAACGATGAAAATAGAGTTGTAAATTACATTCGACTTCATAACTTCATACATAAAATGCTTAGTTCAAGAGCCTTTCTCATTACATTTAATTTTTAAAAATATGTTCAAGGTTGAGAACATAGCTCAGAAAGAAAATATCCAACAAAAGAAAGGAAAAAAATGAAAAGAAAAAAAGAACATAGCTCAGTGATAGAATAGTGACCTAACATGCACACAGTTCAGTCTCTAGCATAAAAACCACAACCATCAAAAACAGACTGAGCTGCAAAATTTCAGCACTGTCTTCCAGGTAAAGTATAGCCCATGTTGGTAATCACAGTAGGAAAGACTGAGGCAAGAGAGAGAACCTGGGATATGAGACTAACATGAACTTTAAGGCACCACTCTGTCTCCAAAATGGAAAAGTACATCTTTCCCAGTCTATCATTACATTCTGGTACCTCTTCTGAACTGGATGCTAGATCTAGAAGTCTTTTTTAATTATTGTAAAATTAATTTATTTCTTACACTCCATATTCCATCTCCCCCCATCACCCTCAAGTTCTAGAAGTTTTATTAATGCTTCATATTGCAAAAAAGAACTTTCCATTTTACTCTGTCTTGTCTTTTGTTTTGTTTTGTTTTTTCTTTCTCTGACTTCTCTTCATTTGTCTGTTCCTCTTCTATTTTTTGAAGCAGGATCTCATGTAACCTTGTATGACCTTGAAGTTGCTATATACCTTCCTCAGGAGGGCCTTAAGCTCCTGATTTTCTTGTCTCTACCTTCCATGTTCTGGGATTACAGATATATAACCTGGTGCCTGGCATTTCTACTTAGAACATTCTATACTATCAAAAATCACCCCTGTGTGGTATGAGATAAGAGGATTGGTATTAGCATATTCATGCTTTAAGTGATATAATTTTAAAAGTATTAAAGTAGGGCTCTCAGAGCTGAAGATGAGAACTCCTATCCCCCATGTTTCCAAGGCTCTTTTTAGGGGGGATTCCATTGTGTTTTCTCATTCAACTGTGGTGTAAAGCAATACTTTCTTCATATATTAAGTTCACCCAACTCAACATCTCCATCAGGTTGAATGCAGAAGCCAATGTAAAAATCCATCTGTTCTCTACTGATTGAAGAGGGAAAATTAACTTCAATAAAAGCTTTCACTGATCACCTAGTTTTTAAAAGAACCTACTTTTTATAAATATACACAATTTATAGAAATATATAAAATATAAAAATGTTTTAATTTTTCTCTTTTAATTTCTAATGCCATAAATATTGTCAACTATAGTCTATATAAGCCAAGACTTCTGTGGATCTTGATCATCCTGAGATTTTTCTCATGTTCGTTTTTCCCCCTTTAACTGAGAACAGATTTTTCCCTGACTTTATACATCCTGATTACAGTTCATCTATACTCCTCCCACTGCCTCCACCTCCCCTTACCCAGATCCACCCCCTTTCTGTCCCTCATTAGAAAACAACCAGCTTCTGTGGGATAATAATAAAATATAATAAGATAAAACCAAATCTAACACATCAGAATTAGACAACATAAATAGAAGGAAAATATCCCGAGAAGAGGCACAAGAAACAGAAATCCCTTCCTTTGCTCACTCAGGAATCCCAAAAAAACACAAAACTGAAAGCTGTAATACATACTCAAATGACCTGGAAGGTGAAAAAAGAGAAGAAAATACATAAATTAAAAAAATGATAAAAATAAAATATAATAAATAAGTAAAAAATATATATAAATAAGTAAAACAAAGAGTCTGACATGATATTATCAGACAAGGAACCTACATAGACCACACTGTGCTTGTTTTTGGTTGGGCATCTTGTGCTGAGTGTGGGGCCTATTCTTAAGAGCAGATTATCCAATGGGACTCCCTTGGAGGAAACTAAATTTTCATTTGTTAGTGATTATCAATTGGAGATTTATGCCACCATCCCTAACCCAGATCTGGGTTACAGATGGGGGCATGTGTCTACTTCTTCATTCAATTGTAATAGCCCAACTGATTTAGTCCTGTACATGCTGGCTCAGTCTCTGAGATCATACACGCATCAATTATGTTGATTTACTGATCTACAAGGAGAGCAGACTGTTATTTGGGTTTATTTTATTGCTACTTTTTTTTTAAGAACAGTAGTATTCGGTTTCATCCTAGGTCTCTGGGCTATCTAGTATCAGGTTCTTGGTCACCCAAGCAGTGTCAGGTATGAGTTCCATCTCGAAGAGTGAGCCTTAAGTCAAATCAGATATTAGTTGGTCATTACCAGAAATTTATGCCACCATTCCACTACCTTATCTTGTAAGTAGGACATCATTAAAGATCAGAGGGTTTGTGTATGGGTTGATATTTACTTTTTTTTCCTATGGTAGCATGCAGAGTACAAAAATATTAGCATGTTGACATGAAGGCTGTATATAGAAACAAGCTCAACTTCTCCATGCTCAATAAGTTGTGTTTGTATTGTCTTCAGCAAATGTAACCTTGCTGGCACTTTGTGATGAGCAATCTATAGTCTTGCAAACTATATGTATATACTTTAAAAAGCTTCTACTGGATTAGATTTCTATTCTACCCTTTGAATGGACTTCAGTTTTAGCTGTCTCTCCCCATAGTTCCTCTATCATCTCCCTCTTCCCTCCCATTCTCTACTTTACCCTCCTATTCCAGTCTCCCTTCCTCCTTTCACCAATAATCATCTATTCTCTTTCACTTTCCTGAAGATCTCTCTCTCCTCCAGTACCTTTCTTTATACCCAACATCTGTGTGTCTGTGGTTTATAGCTTGAATATGTTTCACTGAGGAGCTAATGTCCACATAAAAGTAAATAAATACCATATTTGTATTTCTGGTTCTGGGTTAACTTACTCAGGGTGATTTTTGTCTAGTTTTATCCATTTGCCTGCAAATTTCATGATTTTATTTTTAACAGCTTATATTTCATAACATCTTAATGGTAATACTCATTTTATAAATGTAGCACATTCTCTTTATCCATCCATTTCTTGATGAACATCTATACTGTTTCCAACTTATGGCTATTAAGTTCTATTATGAATAAGCAGCAATGAACATGGTTGACCATATTTCTCTGAGGTAGGATAAACCATCCTTTGGATACATGCCCAAAAATGGTATAACTAGATCTTGAGGTAGATTGATTCCCATCATCCTGAGGAAACACCGCTCTGATTTCCATAGTGGCTGTGCAAGTTTACAATCCTACTAACAATGGATGAGTGTTCCCCTTATTCCACATCCTTGCCAGCATGAGCTATCACCTTTTATTTTATTTATCTTTACCATTCTGACAGGTGTATGATTTTTATCAAGTAGTATTGATTTGCATCAAGTAGTTTTTTGATTTGCATTTCCCTGATGGCTAAGGATGTTGAACATTTCTTTAAGTGTTTTTCATTCATTTGAGATTCCTCTTTGGAGAATTCTCTGTTTAAATCTGTACACCACTTTTTAATTATGTTGCTTGTTTTCTAGAAATCTACTACTTTGAGCTCTGTATATATTTTGGATATTAGCCCTCCATTGGATGTGTAGTTGGCAAAAATCTTTTCCCATCCTGTAGGCTGCCATTTCATTTGAATAATGGTGCTTTTGCTATACTAAACCTTTTTCAGTTTCATGAAGACCCATTCATTAGTTTTTTTTTTTAATTTTAGTACCTTGCTGATGATGTTTTGTTGAATGTATCTGGGTTTATAATGAGGTCTTTGATCTATTGGAGTTGTGTTTTATTAAGGATGATAAGTATGGATCTATTTACACTGTTTTAAAAGCAGACATCCAGTTTCACTAGTACTATTCATTGAAGATGGTGTCCTTTTCTCCAATGTGTATTTCTGGCTTCTTTATTAAAAATCAGGTATGTGGATTTATGCCTGCATCTTCTATTTGATACCATTGATCACCATATCTTTTTTTGTCCCAATACTATACTGTTTTTATTACTATAGTTCTGTAGCATAACTTCAACTCAAGAACGGCGATACCTTCAACAGTTCTTTTATTATTTGGGATTGTTTTAGATATTCTGGATATTTTCATGTTTCCACATGAAGTTGAAGATTGTCCTTTAAGGTCAGTGAAGAATTATATTGGACTTTTGATGAGGATTGCATTAAAAAATGTATATTGTTTGCTGTAGGATGGCCATTTTTAACTATATTAATCCTACAATCCATGAATATGTAAGATCATTACATCTTCTGATATCTTCTTCAATTTCTTTCTTCAGTATCTTAAAGTTTTAGTCTTTTGCTTGCTTGATTAAAGTTATAACAAGATGTTCTATATAATTTAAGGTTATCGTGAAAGGTGTTACTTCCCTGATTTCTCTCTCAGACCAATTGTCATTGGTATATCAAACGATTTTTGTAAGTTAATTTTATATATAGCTATTTTACTAAAGCAGTTTACCAGCTATATTTCCTGGTAGAATATTTTACTTCACTTATGTATACTATTAATATCATCTGCAAATAAAAATATCTCAATTTCTTTTTTTTTAATATTTTTATTACATATTTTCCTCAATTACATTTCCAATGCTATCTCAAAAGTCCCCCATACCCTCCCCCCCACTTCCCTACCCACCCATTCCCATTTTTTTTGGCCCTGGCGTTCCCCTGTACTGGGGCATATACAGTTTGCGTGTCCAATGGGCCTCTCTTTCCAGTGATGGCCGACTAGGCCATCTTTTGATACATATGCAGCTAGAGTCAAGAGCTCCGGGGTACTGGTTAGTTCATAATGTTGTTCCACCTATAGGGTTGCAGATCCCTTTAGCTCCTTGGGTACTTTCTCTAGCTCCTCCATTGGGAGCCCTGTGATCCATCCATTAACTGACTGTAAGCATCCACTTCTGTGTTTGCTAGGCCCTGGCATAGTCTCACAAGAGACAGCTACATCTGGGTCCTTTCGATAAAATCTTGCTAGTGTATGCAATGGTGTCAGCGTTTGGAAGCTGATCATGGGATGGATCCCTGGATATTGCAGTCTCTAACTTCAAGTCTCTGAAGAAAGAAATTAAAGAAGATCTCAGAAGATGGAAAGATCTCCCATGCTCATGGATTGGCAGGATCAACATTGTAAAAATGGCTATCTTGCCAAAAGTAATCTACAGGTTCAATGCAATCCCCATCAAAATTCCAACTCAATTCTTCAACGAATTAGAAAGAGCAATCTGCAAACTCATCTGGAATAACAAAAAACCTAGGATAGCAAAAACTCTTCTCAAGTATAAAAGAACCTCTGGTGGAATCACCATGCCTGACCTAAAGCTTTACTACAGAGCAATTGTGATAAAAACTGCATGGTACTGGTATAGTGACAGACAAGTAGACCAATGGAATAGAATTGAAGACCCAGAAATGAACCCACACACCTATGGTCACTTGATCTTCGACAAGGGAGCTAAAACCATCCAGTGGAAGAAAGACAGCATTTTCAACAAATGGTGCTGGCACAACTGGTTGTTATCATGTAGAACAATTTCTTACCTTCCTATTTGAATCCCCTTGATCTCCTCCCAGTGTGTTTCATTCCTTTAGTTAAACTTCAGGTACTAAATAGATATGGAGACAATGAACAACCTTGACTTGTTCCTGATTTTAGTAGAATTACTTTGAGTTTTTATTCATTTAATTTGATATTGACTATGGCCATATTGTTAATTGTTCTATTCATGTTCCTTGTCCCTAATGTCTCTAGAACTTATAAAAAGATGTTGGATTTTCTCAAAAGCCTTTTCTAATGACATAATCACGTGGATTTTGTCTTTTAGTTTTTCTATATGATAGATCATGACATTCATTAATTAAAATATGTTAAAGCATTTCCGTGTCTCTTGGATGAAGACTACTTGATCACTGTGAAAAATATTTTTCATGTGTTCTCAGATTTGGCTTGTAAGTATTTTATTGAGTATTTTTACCTTTATGTTTATAGAGAAAATTGATCTATAATCTATCTTCATTGAGTCTTTTTACAGCTTGGATTTTATGGTAACTGTTCATATAACTAATTGAACAATGTTCCTTCTATTTGCACTTCATGGCATAATTTGAGAAATATTGGCATCAAGTCTTCATAGAAAGTTTGGTAGAATTTTGCACTAAACTGTCTGGCCTTGCATTCTTCTTGGTTGGAAGACATTTAAATGTTGTTTCTATTTCATTAGAGGTTATTAGTATGCTGAAGTTGTTTATATGACTTTGATTTAACTTTTGTGAGCAATATATGTATATATATATATATATATATATATGTGTGTGTGTGTGTGTGTGTATTATATATATATACATATATATAATCAAGAAAACTTTACATTTATTTTAAATTGAATTGTTCAATTAAATTGTATGGGTTTTTGTTTAAGATTCTCTACATTACTTTGGTTTCTGTTGATCTCCTTTTATTTCTAATATTTTAAATTGGGATTCTCATTCTCTCTCTCTCTCTCTCTCTCTCTCTCTCTCTCTCTCTCTCTCTCTCTCTCTCTCTCTCTCTCTGCCTTTTAGTTAGTTTCAACAGGGTTTGACAATCAGTGATTTTCCTCAAAGAAGCACTCTTTGTTTTATTCTTTCTATTTTTTTTTTCTTATTTGTAGCACTGGCTGTCCTGGAACTGGCTTTGGAAATCAGGCTAGCTATGAACTCACAGAGCTCTGCTTGCTCCGCTTGGCTCTCGCCCTCTAGTGCTGGACTTAAAGGTGTGTGCTACCACAGCCCAAGTTTGATTGTGACTATACTCTTTGGACTTTCCTTTTTCTTTCTTTTTTTTCTCTAGACTTTTCATGTATGCTAAGTCTTTAATTTCTTTTGTAATTTATGTATTAACCCATGTTATATTCAGTAGTGTGTTGTTTTGGTTTCACGGGTTTGTAAGCTTTGTGTTGTTTTTGGTTTTATAAATGTACAGCCTTAATCTGCATTCATGAGATAGGAAGCAGGATGTTATTTCCATTTTCTTCTATCCATTAAGAGTTGCTTTGTGGTGCGGGACCTAAGACTGCATTAGTTAGGGAAGCAGAAAACCAGGCCTGATAGGGGCACAAGCCCCTTCCAGTCCGACCAGCACCGGGGTAGCTAGGGCACAGAGTCGGCTAACACACGCCAGCTACCCACAACACCTGCCACGTGATCTTAAGACTTCTGGTGAGTGGAACATAGCATCTGCTCCAATCCAATCTCGCAGGACCTGAGACTGCATTAGTTAGGGAAGCAGAAAACCTGGCCTGAGTAGGGGCACAAGCCCTTTCGGTCCGAACAGCACCGGGGTAGCTAGGGTGCAGAGTTGGCTTACACCCGCCAGCTACTCACAACACCAGCCACAGGATCTTAAGACTTCAGGTGATCCGGCCACCCTCCCAGCCAGAGGACAGGTCTCCGCCCGGCCCAGGAGCCCTTTGCCTCAGGATCAGCAGGAGCCATCTTGGTTCCCAGACTCCACTGAACTTAGTCTGCACAGGTGAGAGTGTGCACCACAGAAGCTGACAGCTTCTGAGACAGGCAGGAGTCACAGAGCCTCTGAGGCAGCGCCCTTTTCAGGCTCAAGACATCCCGCCACCCTCCCAGACAGAGGACAGGTGTCTGCCCGGCCCTGGAGCCCTTGGCCTCAGGATCTGCGGAAGCCATCTTGGTTCCAGGACTCTACCAAACTTAGGAACTTAGTCTGCACAGGTGAGAGTGTGCACCACAGAAGCTGACAGCTTCTGGGAAAGGCGGGAGCCACAGAGCCTCTGAGGCAGTGCACATTTTGGGCCCCAGACATCTGGCCACCCTCCAGGCCAGAGGACAGGTGTCCACCCGGCCTGGGAGTCCTTTGCCTCAGGATCTGCGGGAGCCATCTTGGTTCTGCGACTCCGCCGAACATAGAAACTTAGTCTGCACAGGTGAGAGTGTGCACCACAGAACCTGACAGCTTGTGGGACAGGCAGGAGCCACAGAGCCTTTGAGGCAGCGCCCTTTTTAGGCCCTAGACATCTGGCCACCCTCCAGGCCAGAGGACAGGTGTCCACCCGGCCTGGGAGCCCTTTGCCTCAGGATCGGTGGGAGCCATCTTGGTTCCGGGACTCCACTGAACTTAGTCTGCACAGGTAGGAGTGTGCACCACAGAAGCTGACAGCTTCTGGGACAGGCGGGAGCCATAGAGCTACTGAAGCAGCACCCTTTTTGGGCCCCAGACATCCAGCCACCTTCCTGGCCAGAGGACAGGTGTCTACCCGGTCCGGGAGGCTTTTGCCTCTAGATTGGCGGTAGCCATCTTGGTTCCGGGACTCCACCGAACATAGTCTGCACAGGTGAGAGTGTGCACCACACAAGCTGACAGCTTCTGTGACCCGCCAGAGCAACACAGCTTTTGGGAAAGGTTCTGTTTTGGGCCTTCATCTTCAGACAGGAGGAGATCCAATCACCAGATATCTGTGTACCTTCCCTGTAAGAGGAGAGCTTGACTGCAGAGAGTGCTCTGACCACTGAAACTCAGAGGAGAGAGCCTGTCTCCCAGGTCTGCTGATAGAGGCTAACAGAATCACCAGAAGAACAATCTCTAAACAGAGACAAGTATAACAACTAACTCCAGAGATTACCAGATGGCAAAAGGTAAATGTAATAATCTTACTAACAGAAACCAAGACCACTCACCATCATCAGAACCCAGCACTCCCACTTCGCCCAGTCCAGGGCACCCCAACACACCAGAAAAGCTAGAACCAGATCTAAAAGCATATCTCATGATGAGAGTAGAGGACATCAAGAAGGACTTTAATAACACACTTAAAGAAATAGAGGAGAATACTGCTAAACAGGTAGAAGACATTAAAGAGGAAGCACATAAGTCCCTTAAAGAATTGCAGGAAAACCAGACTAAACAGGTGATAGAACTGAATAAAACCATCCAAGACCTAAAAAGGGAAGTAGACACAATAAAGAAAACCCAAATTGAGGCAACGCTGGAGATAGAAAACCTAGGAAAGAAATCTGGAACCATAGATGTGAGCATCAGCAACAGAATACAAGAGATGGGAGAGAGAATCTCTGGTGCAGAAGACTCCATAGAAAACATTGGCACAACAATCAAAGAAAATATAAAATCCAAAAAAATACTAACTCAAAACATCCAGGAAATCCAGGACACAATGAGAAGACCAAACCTACGGATAATAGGAGTAGATGAGAATGAAAATTTTCAACTCAAAGGACCAGCAAATATCTTCAACAAAATTATAGAAGAAAACTTCCCAAACCTAAAGAAAGAGATGCCCATGAACATACAAGAAGCCCACAGAACTCCAAATAGACTGGACCAGAAAAGAAATTCCTCCCGACACATAATAATCAGAACAACAACAAATGCACTAAATAAAGATAGAATATTAAAAGCAGTAAGGGAAAAAGGTCAAGTAACATATAAAGGCAAGCCTATCAGAATTACACCAGATTTTTCACCAGAGACTATGAAAGCCAGAAGGGCCTGGACAGATGTTACACAGACACTAAGAGAACACAAATGCCAACCCAGGCTACTATACCCAGCCAAACTCTCAATTACCATAGATGGAGAAACCAAAATATTCCACGACAAAACCAAATTCACACATTATCTTTCCACGAATCCAGCCCTTCAAAGGATAGTAACAGAAAAAAAATACAAGGACGGAAACCACATCCTAGAAAAAGCAAGAAGGTAATCCCTCAACAAACCTAAAAGAAGACAGCCACAAGAACAGAATTCCAACTCTAACAATAAAAATAAAAGGAAGCAACAATTACTTTTCCTTAATATCTCTTAATATCAATGGTCTCAACTCCCCAATAAAAAGACATAGACTAACACACTGGCTACACAAACAGGACCCAACATTTTGCTGCTTACAGGAAACTCATCTCAGAGAAAAAGATAGACACTACCTCAGAATGAAAGACATTAAAGACACTTTAGTAAAGCTCAAAGCACACATTGCACCTCACACAATAATAGTGGGAGACTTCAACACAAACTTTAGTGAATTTCAAAGTACACATTGCACCTCACACAATGATTGTGGGAGACTTCAACACACCACTTTCACCAATGGACAGATCATGGAAACAGAAACTAAACAGGGACACACTGAAACTAACAGAAGTGATGAAACAAATGGATCTGACAGATATCTACAGAACATTTTATCCTAAAACAAAAGGGTATACCTTCTTCTCAGCACCTCATGGTACCTTTTCCAAAATTGACCACATAATTGGTCACAAAACAAGCCTCAACATATACAAAAATATTGAAATGATCCCATGCATCCTATCAGATCACCATGGACTAAGGCTGATCTTCAATAACAAAATAAATAATAGAAAGCCAACATTCACGTGGAAACTGAACAACACTCTTCTCAATGATACCTTGGTCAAGGAAGGAATAAAGAAAGAAATTAAGGACTTTTTGGAGTTTAATGAAAATGAAGCCACAACATACCCAAACTTATGGGACACAATGAAAGCATTTCTAAGAGGAAAACTCATAGCTCTGAGTGCCTCCAAAAGAAACTAGAGAGAACACACATTAGCAGCTCGTCAACACACCTGAAAGCTCTAGAACAAAAGGAAGCAAATTCACCCAAGAGGAGTAGAAGGCAGGAAATAATCAAACTCAGGGGTGAAATCAACCAAGTGGAAACGAGAAGAACTATTCAAAGAATCAACCAATCGAGGAGCTGGTTCTTTGAGAAAATCAACAAGATAGATAAACCCTTAGCCAGACTCACTAGAGGGCACAGGGAAAGTATTCTAATTAACAAAATCAGAAATGAAAAGGGAGACATAACAACAGATCCTGAAGAAATCCAAAACACCATCAGATCCTTCTACAAAAGGCTATACTCAACAAAACTGGAGAACCTGGATGAAATGGACACGTTTCTAGACAGATAGCAGGTACCAAATTTAAATAGTGTTCATGTTAATGATCTAAACAGTCCTATTTCTCCTAAGAAAATAGAAGCAGTCATTAATAGTCTCCCAACCATAAAAATTCCAGGACCAGATGGGTTTAGTGCAGAGTTCTATCAGACCTTCAAAGAAAATCTAATCCTGGTTCTTCACAAACTATTCCACAAAATGAAACAGAAGGTACTCTACCCAACTCATTCTATGAAGCCACAATTATTCTGACACCTAAACCACAAAAAGACCCAACAAAGATAGAGAATTTCAGACCAATATCCCTTATGAATATTGATGCAAAAATACTCAATAAAGTTCTTGCTAACCGAATCCAAGAACACATCAAAACAATCATCCATCCTGACCAAGTAGGTTTCATCCCAGGGATGCAGGGATGGTTCAGTATACAGAAATCCATCAACGTAATCCAGTACATAAACAAACCCAAAGACAAAAACCACATGATCATCTCGTTAGATGCTCAGAAAGCATTTGACAAAATCCAACACCCATTCATGATAAAAGTCTTGGAAAGATCAGGAATTCAAGGCCCATACCTAAACATGATAAAAGCAATCTACAGTGTACTGGCTAGTTTTGTGTCAACTTGACACAGCTGGAGTTATCACAGAGAAAGGAGCTTCAGTTGAGGAAATGCCTCCATGAGATACAACTGTAAGGCAATTTCTCAATTAGTGATTAAGGGGGAAAGGCCCCTTGTGGGTGGGACCATCTCTGGGCTGGTAGTCTTGGTTCTATAAGAGAGCAGGCTGAGCAAACCAGCAGAGGCAAGCCAGTAAAGAATATCCCTCCATGGCCTCTGCAACAGCTCCTGCTTCCTGACCTGCTTGAGTTCCAGTCCTGACGTCTTTGGTGATGAACAGCAGCATAGAAGTGTAAGCCAAATAAACCCTTTCCTCCCCAACTTGCTTCTTGGTCATGATGTTTGTGCAGGAATAGGAACCCTGACTAAGACATATAGCAAACCAGTAGCCAACATCAAAGTAAATGGTGAGAAGCTGGAAGCAATCCCACTAAAATCAGGGACCAGACAAGGCTGTCCACTCTCTCCCTACCTATTCAACATTGTACTTGAAGTCCTAGCCAGAGCAATTAGACCACTAAAGAAGATCAAGGGGATACAAATTGGAAAAGAAAAAGTCAAAATATCACTCTTTGCAGATGATATGATAGTATATATAAGTGACCCTAAAAATTCCACCAGAGAACTCCTAAGCCTGATAAACAGCTTCGGTGAAGTAGCTGGATATAAAATTAACTCAAGCAAGTCAATGTCCTTTCTGTACACAAAGGATAAACAGGCTGAGAAAGAAATTAGGGAAACAACACCCTTCTCAATAGTCCCAAATAATATAAAATACCTTGGCGTGACTCTAAGGAAGTGAAAGATCTGTATGACAAGAACTTCAAGTCTCTGAAGAAAGAAATTAAAGAGGATCTCAGAAGATGGAAAGATCTCCCATGCTCATGGATTGGCAGGATCAGTATAGTAAACCTGGCTATCTTGCTAAAAGCAATCTACAGATTCAATGCAATCCCCATCAAAATTCCAACTCAATCCTTCAATGAATTAGAAAGGGCAATCTGCAAATTCATCTAGAATAACAAAAAACATAGGATAGCAAAAACTCTTCTCAAGTATAAAAGAACCTCTGGTGGAATCACCATGCCTGACCTAAAGCTGTACCACAGAGCAATTGTGATCAAAACTGCATGGTACTGGTATAGTGACAGACAAGTAGACCAATGGAACAGAATTGAAGACCCTGAGACGAACCCACACACCTATGGTCACTTGATCTTTGACAAGGGAGCAAAAACCATCCAGTGGAAAAATGACAGCATTTTCAACAAATGGTGCTGGCACAACTGGCGGTTATCATGTAGAAGAATGGGAATAGATCCATTCCTATCTCCTTGTACTAAGGTCAAATCTAAGTGGATTAAGGAACTCCACATAAAACCAGAGACACTGAAACTTATAGAGGAGAAAGAAGGGAAAAGCCTCGAAGATATGGGTACAGGGGAAAAATTCCTGAATAGAACAGCAATGGCTTGTGCTGTAAGATCGAGAATTGACAAATGGGACCTCATAAAGTGGCAAAGCTTCTGCAAGGCAAAAGATACTGTCAATAAGACAAAAAGGCCACCAACAGATTGGGAAAGGATCTTTACCTATCCTAAATCAGATAGGGGACTAATATCCAATATATATAAAGAACTCAAGAAGGTAGACCCCAGAAAATCAAATAACCCCATTAAAAAATGGGGCTCAGAGCTGAACAAAGAATTCTCACGTGAGGAATACCGAATGGCTGAGAAGCACCTGAAAAAATGTTCAACATCCTTAATCATCAGGGAAATGCAAATCAAAACAACCCTGAGATTCCACCTCACACTAGTCAGAATGGCTAAGATCAAAAATTCATGTGACAGCAGATGCTGGCGAGGATGTGGAGAAAGAGGAACACTCCTCCATTGTTGGTGGGATTGCAGGCTTGTACAACCACTCTGGAAATCAGTTTGGAGGTTCCTCAGAAAATTGGACATAATACTACCAGAGGATCCAGCAATACCTCTCCTGGTCATATATCCAGAAGATGTTCCAACCGGTAAGGAGGACACATGCTCCACTATGTTCATAGCAGCCTTATTTATAATAGCCAGAAGCTGGAAAGAACCCAGATGCCCCTCAACAGAGGAGTGGATACAGAAAATGTGGTACATTTACACAATGGAGTACTACACAGCTATTAAAAGGAATGAATTTATGAAATTCCTAGGCAAATGGATGGACCTGGAGGGCATCATCCTGAGTGAGGTAACACATTCACAAAGGAACTCACACAATATGTACTCACTGATAAGTGGATATTAGCCCCAAAACTTAGGATACCCAAGACATAAAATACAATTTGTTAAATGAATGAAACTCAAGAAGAAAGAAAACCAAAGTGTGGACACTGTGCCCTTCTTAGAATTGGGAACAAAACACCCAGGGAAGGAGTTACAGAGATAAAGTTTGGAGCTTTGATGAAAGGATGGACCATCTAAAGACTGCCATATCCAGGTATCCATCCCATAATCAGCTTCCAAACGCTGACACCATTGCATAAACTAGCAAGATTTTGCTGAAAGGACCCAAATATAGCTGTCTCTTGTGAGACTATGCCGGGGCCTAGCAAACACAGAAGTGGATGCTCATAGTCAGCTATTGGATGGATCACAGGGCCCCCAATGGAGGAGCTAGAGAAAGTACCCAAGGAGCTAAAGGGATCTGCAACCCTATAGGTGGAACAACATTATGAACTAACCAGTACCCCAGAGCTCTTGACACTAGCTGCATATGTATCAAAAGATGGCCTAGTCGGCCATCAGTGGAAAGAGAGGCCCATTGGACTTGCAAACTTTATATGCCTCAGTACACGGGAAAGCCAGGGCCAAAATGTGGGAGTGGGTGGGTAGGGGAGTGGGTGGGGGGAGTTTATTGGGGACTTTTTGGATAGCATTGGAAATGTAAATGAGGAAAATACCTAATAAAAAAAATAATTCCAAAAAAAAAATTATAAGAGAAATTCAATGGAAATACATAGCACCAATGATTTCCTTAAAAGTAGGCTGTTATTTCAAATGAGATGTATAAAGGGAGGAGAGAGGAAAGAAAAGAGTGTTACTATGTAATAAACTGTGTAGGCCCAAAACCTTAGGTTCAGTTCCCAGCGCTACACAAACAGGCACAAATCTGTAATCACAACACCCAAGAGGTGAAGACAAAGAGGATCATACGTTCAAGGTCATCCTTGGGTATATAGGGAATTTAAGGTCACTCTGGGTTAGAAACCCAGGGGGCAAAAAGAGGAATGGAGTGACGGTGTATCAAAAGAATGGAGGGTCCCAAGCCATTCAGCAGAGCCTATGGTTTGCTGCCGAGTCTGACATTATTACATAAAGTTCTTAAGCCTGCGATGAATAGATTGAAAACTGACACCAATAAATTGTCTTACTCAGTTTTGACAAACCCTAACGTGTCACTGTGTCTGCTGCCAAGCAGTTTTATAACAAGCATCACAGTTCTGGCTGAAGCTCTTTGTCTCGGTGCCTGGCCTCCAAGTTACCCGCTCATGAGTTAGTTTATCATATCGTTCTTGTACTTGTCCCATTGTCTACTTCTGTATCCACAAACACTGTATTTGCTGTTTAGGGTTTTACAGCTGGTAGTCTTGCAATTTTGTGTATGTGAGTGCAAACAAGATGAATATGTGTAGGTGTTGCTGGGACTCACAATTTTGGACTTGGGGATCATAATATTTACCGGGTGGGGTTGAGCCAGGGATCTTATTTATAATTATTTATATTTATAAGCATCCTATACAACAAAGGATCCCCTCTTGTACTCAAAACATGTTAATTTCAACAGAAGATTGTGCCTCAAACCCAATTCTACCTTATCAATAAAGAAGGGTATTTTTGTTTGTTAAAAAAAAAAAAAAGAAAAAAAAAGAGTTGCTTTGTGTTTGAGTATGTGATCAATTTTGAAAACAGTTATGTGACAAGCTGAAAAGAAAGTTTATTTTGGCAGAGACCACTAAGCACAGAAGAGCCTGTGGGCCACAGAAGCAACAGAGCATCTTGGGAAGGGTACCTTCAGGCCTTCATCTTAAGCCAGGAGGCAGAGCTGAGCTTCAGACATCTGAGCATCTTCCCTGCCAGAGAAGAGCTTGCCTGCAGAGAGTGCTGTTACCACTAGAAATCAGGAGAAACTTGGACCCACAGGAGTGCTGACAGATGCTAACAGAATCACAGGAGGAACAAGCTCCAGCAAGAACATCCAACAATAGAGATTAAAAGATGGTGAAGAGCAAACATAAGAATCTTACTAGAAGAAACCAAGACTACTTGGCATCATTAGAACACAGTACTTCCACCAAAGCAAGTCTTGGATACCTCAACACACTCGAAAAGCTAGATTCAGATTTAAAACCATATCTTCTGATGCTGGCAGAGGATTTTAAGAAGGGCATTAATAACTCACTTAAAGAAATACAGAATAACACTGCTAAACAGATAGATGTCCTTAAAGAAGAAGCACAAAACTCCCTCAAAGAATTACAGGAAATGCTGCTAAACAGGTAGAACTCCTTATAGAGGAAACACAAAAATCCCTTAAAGAAATACAGAAAAACACAATGAAAGAGGTGATGGAATTGAACAAAACCATCAAAGATCTAAAAATGGAACTAGAAACAATAAAGAAAGCCCAAAGAGAGACAACTGTGGAGATAGAAATCCTAGGAAAGAAATCAGAAACCATAGATTCAAGCATCAGTAACAGAATACAAGAGATAGAAGAGAGAATCTCAGGTGCAGAAGATTCCATAGAGAATATGGGCACAACAATCAAAGAAATTGCAAAATGCAAAAAGATCATAACTCAAAACATCCAGGAAATCCAGGACAAAATGAGAAGACCAAACCTGCAGATAATATGAGTAGATGAGAATGAAGATTTTTAACTTAAGGGCCAGCAAATATCTTCAACAAAATTATAGAAGAAAACTTAACAAACCTAAAGAAAGAGATGCCCATGAACATGTAAGAAGCCTTCAGAAGACCAAATAGATTGGACCAGAAAAGAAATTCCTCCTGACACATAATAATAAGAACAACAAATGCACTAAATAAAGGGAGAATATTAAAAGCAGAGAGGGAAAAAGGTCAAGTAACATATAAAGGCAGGACTATTAGAATTACACTAGACTTCTCAACAGAGACTATGAAAGACAGAAGATCCTGGACAGATGCTATGCAGAGCCAAAGAGAACACAAAGGTCAGCCCAGGCAACTATACCCAGCAAAACTCTCAATTTTCATATATGGAGAAACCAAAGTATTCCATGATAAAATCAAATTCACATAATATCTTTCCATGAATCCAGCCCTTCAAAGGATAATAAAGGGAAAACACCAAAACAAAGATGGAAACTACACCCTAGAAAAAGCAAGAAAGTAATCTCTCAACAAACCTAAAAGAAGAAAGCCACAAGAACAGAATCCCAACTTTAACAACAAAAATAACAGGAAGCAACAATTACTTTTCCTTAATTTCTCTTAACATCAATGAACTCAATTCCCCAATAAAAAGACATAGGCTAATAGACTGGCTACACAAACAGGACCCAACATTTTGCTGCATCAAGGAAACCCACCTCAGAGAAAAAGACAGACACTACCCCAGAGTGAAAGGCTGGAAATCAACTTTCCAAGCAAATGGTCTGAAAAAACAGCTGGAGTAGCCATTCTAATGTCAAATAAAATTGACTTCCAACCCAATGTTATCAAAAAAAAGACAAGGTGTGCACTTCATACTCATCAAAGGTAAAATCTACCAAGATGAACTATCAATTCTGAATATCTATGCTCCAAATGCAAGGGCAGCCACATTCATTAAAGAAACTATAATAAAGCTCAAAGCACACATTGCGCCTCACACAATAATAGTGGGAGACTTCAACATCCCACTCTCACCAATGGACAGATCCTGGAAACAGAAACTAAACAGAGACACATAGAAAATAACAGAAGTTTTGAAACAAATGGATTTAATAGATATCTACAGAACATTTTATCCTAAAACAAAAGAATATACCTTTGTCTCAATAACGCATGGTACCTCCTCCAAAATTGACCATATAATTGGTCACAAAACAGACCTCCACAGATACAAAAATATTGAAATTATACTATGCATCCTATCTGATCACCACAGACTAAGGCTGATCTTCAATAACAGTATAAATAAAAAAAAAGCCAACATTCATGGGGAAACTGAAGAACACTCTATTCAATGATTGCTTGAACAAGGATGAAATAAAAAAAAAAAGAAAATAAAGACTTTTTAGAATTTAATGAAAAGCAAACCACAATATACCCAAACTTAAGGGACACAATGAGAGCAGTCCTAAGAGGAAAACTCATGGCCCTGAGTGCCTCCAAAAAGAAACTAGAGAAAGCATACACTAGCAGCCTGAGAGCACACCTAGAAGCTCTAGAACTAAAGGAAGCAAATTCACCCAAGAGGAGTAGAAGGCAGGAAATAATTGGCTCAGGGCTGAAATCAACCAAGTGGAAACAAAAAGAACTATTCAAAGAATCAACCAAACCAGGAGCTGGTTCTTTGAGAAAATCAACAAGATAGATAAACCCTTAGCCAGACTAACTAGAGGGCAATAGGACAGTACCCTAATGAACAAAATCAGAAATGAAAAAGGAGACATAACAACAGATCCTGAGGAAATCCAAAACATCATCAGATCCTACTACAAAAGGCTATACTCAACAAAACTGGAAAACCTTGATGAAATGGACAACTTCTAGACAGATACCAGGCACCAAAGTTAAATCAGGATCAAATTAATGATCTAAACAGTCCCATATCCTCTAAAGAAATAGAAGCAGTTATCAATAGTCTCCCAACCAAAAATAGCCCAGGACCAGATGGGTTTAGTGCAGAGTTCTATCAAACCTTCAAAGAAGACCTAATTCCAACTCTCCTCAAAATATTCCACAAAATACAAAACAGAAAGTACTCTTTCCAACTCATTCTATGAAGCCACAATTATTCTGATACCTAAACCATACAAAAAAGAGAACTTGAGACCAATTTCCCTTACGAATATTGATGCAAAAATACTCAATAAAATACTCGCAAAAGAAATCCAAGAACACATCAAAACAATCATCCATTATGACCAAGTAGGCTTCATCCAAGGAATGCAGAGATGGTTTAATATATGGAAATACGTCAACATAATCCACTATATAAACAAACTCAAAGACAAAAACCACATGATCATCTCCTGAGATACTGAGAAAGCATTTGACAAAATTCAACACCCATTCATGATAAAAGTCATGGAAAGATCAGGAATTCAAGGCCCATGTCTAAACATAATAAAAGCAATGTATAGCAAACCAGTACCCAAAATCAAACTAAATGGAGAGAAACTCGAAGCATTCCCACTTAAATTAGGGACTAGACAAGGCTGCCCACTTTCTCCCTATCTATTCAATATAATATTTGAAGTCCTAGCCAGAGCAATTCGACAACAAAAGGAGATCAAGGGGATCCAAATTGGAAAGGAAGAAGTCAAAATATCACTATTTGCAGATGATATGATAGTATATATAAGTGACCCTAAAAATTACACCAGATAACTCTGAAACCTGATAAACAGCTTCAGTGCAGTAGCTGGATATAAAATTAACTCAAAAAAAAAAAAATAAATGGCCTTTCTCTACACAAAGGATAAATGGGCTGAGAAAGAAATTAGGGAAACAACACCCTTCACAATCGTCACAAATAATATAAAATACTTTGGTGTGAATCTAACTAATGAAGTGAAAGATCTGTATGATAAGAACTTCAAGTCTCTGAAGAAAGAAATTGAAGAAGATCTCAGAAGATGGAAACATCTCCCATGCTCATGGATTTGCAGGATTAATATAGTCAAAATGTCTATACTGATGAAAGCAATCTACAGATTCAATGCAATGCCCATCAAAATTCCAACTCAATTCTTCACTGAGTTAAAATGGGCGACTTGCAAGTTTATCTGGAATAATAAAAAACCTAGGATAGTAAAAACTATTCTCAACAATAAAAGAACCTCTGGTGGAATCACCGGGGAACCTGACATTAAGCTGTACTTCAGAGCAATTTTGATAAAAACTGCATGGTACTGGTACAAAGAGAGACAGGTAGATCAATGCAATAGAATTGAAGACACAGAAATGAATCCACATACCTATGTTCACTTGATCTTTGACAAGGCAACTAAAACCATCCAGTGGAAAAAAGACAGCATTTTCAACAAATGATGCTGGCACAACTGGCAGTTATCAAGTAGAAGAATGCAAATTGATCTATTTTTATCTCCTTGTACAAAGCTCAAGTCTAAATGGATCAAATACCTCCACATAAAACCAGAGACACTGAAATTTATAGAGGAGAATGTGGGGGAAAGTCTCAAAGATATGGGCACAGGGGAAAAATTCCTAAACAGAACAGCAATGGCTTGTACTGTAAGATCAAGAATTGACAAATTGGACCTCATAAAATTATAAAGCTTCTGTAAGGTAAAAGATACTATCAATAAGACAAAAAGGCCACCAACAGATTGGGAAAGGATTTTTATCCATCCTAAATCTGATAGGGGACTAACATCCAACATATACAAAGAGCTCAAGAAGCTGTACTCCAGAAATTCAAATAACCCTATTAAAAATGGGGTACAGAGCTAAACAAAGAATTCTCACCTGAGGAATACCGAATGGCTGAGAAGCACCTGAAAAAATGTTCAACATCCTTAATCATCAGGGAAATGCAAATCAAAACAACCTTGAGATTCCACCTCATACCAGTCAGAATGGCTAAGATCAAAAATTCATGTGACAGCAGATGCTGGCAAGGATGTGGAGAAAGAGAAACACTCCTTCATTGCTGGTGGGATTGCAAGCTTGCACAACCACTCTGGAAGTCAGTCTGGCATTTCCTCAGAAAATTGTACATAGTACTACAGGAAGATCCAGCAATACCTCTTCTGAGCATATACCCAGAAAATGTTCCAACTGGTAGTAAGGACACATGCTCCACTATGTTCATAGCATTCCTATTTATAATCGCCAGAAGCTGGAAAGAACCCAGATGTCCCTCAACAGAGGAATGGATACTGAAAATGTGATACATTTACAGAATGAAGTACTACTCAGCTATTAAAAAGAATGAATTTATGAAATTCCTAGGCAAATGGATGTATCTGGAGGATATCATCATGAGTGAGGAAACCCAATCACAAAAGAAGTCACTTGATATGCACTCACTGATAAGTGGATATTAGCCCAGAAACCGAGTATACAATTTCTAAAACACAAGAAAATCAAGAAGAAGAAAGACCAACACGTGGATACATCATTCCTCCCTAGAATAAGGAATAAAATACCCATAGAAGGAGTTGCATATCAAAGTTTGGAGCTAAGAAGAAAGGATGGGCCATCCAGCGACTGCCCCACTGGGGGATCCATCTCATAATCAGCCACCAAACGCAGACACTATTGCATATGCAAGCAAGGTTTTGCTGAAAGGACCCTGATATAGCTGTCTCCTGTGAGGCTAATCCAGTGCCTGGCAAATACAGAAGTGGATGCACACAGTCATCTATAGGATGGAACACAGGGCCTCCAATGGAGGAGCTAGAGAAATTACCCAAGTTGCTGAAGGGATCTGCAACCCTATCGGTGGAACAACAATATGAACCAATCAGTACCCCCAGAGCTCGTATCTCTAGCTGCATATGTAGCAGAAGATGGCCTAGTCCGCCATCATTGGGAAGAGAGGCCCCTTGGTCTTGCAAAGTTTATATACCCCAGTACAGGGGAATGCCAGTTCAAAGAAGTGGGAGGGAGTTTGGTAGGGGAGCAGGGTGGGGGGAGGGTATAGGGACTTTTGGATAGCATTTGAAATGTAAATGAAGATAATATCTAATAAAAATTTTTTTTAAACCAATGAATTTATGAAATACTTAGGCAACTTGATGGATCTAGAGTGTATCATAGTGAGTGAGCTAACCCAATCACGAAAGAACTCACATGATATGCACTCACTGTTAAGTGGATATTAGCCCAGAATCTTAGAATAACCAAGATAAAATCTGCAAAACACATGAAACTCAAGAATAAGGAATACCAAAGTGTGGATACTTTGTCCCTCCTTAGAATGGGGAACAAAATTCCCATGTAAGGAGTTACAGAGATAAACTTTGGAGATGAGACAGAAGTAACGACCATGTAGAGACTGCCCCATCTGCGGATTCATACCAAAATCAACCACCAAACGCAGACACAATGCATATGCCAGAAAGATTTTGCAGACAGGACCCTGGTATAGCTTACTCTTGTGATGCTATGCCAGTGCCTGGCAAATACAGAAGTGGATGCTCAGAGTCATCTATTGCATGGAACACAGGGCCCCCAATGGAGCAGCTAGAGAAAGTACTCAAGGAGCTGAAGGAGTCTACAACCCTATAGGTGGAACAATAATATGAACCAACCAGTATCCACTGAGCTTGTGTCTCTAGCTGCATATGTACAAAAGATGGCCTAATAGGCCATCATTGGGAGGAGAAGCCCTTGGTCTTGCAAAGATTATATGCCCCAATACAGGGGAATACCAGGGCCAAGAAGCAGGAGTGGGTGGGTGGAGAGCAGGGTCGGGGGAGGGTATAAGGGACTTTTGGGACAGCATTTTAATTGTAAATGAAGAAGATATCTAATTTTAAAAAAAGAAAAGAAAAGAAATAAAATTAACTCAAACAAATCAGTGGCCTTTCTCTACACAAAGATAAATAGGTAGAGAAAGAAATTAGGAAAACAACACCCTTCACAATCATCACAAATAATATAAAATACCTTGCTGTGACTCTAACGAAGGAAGTGAAAGACCTGTATGATAAGAATGTCAAGTCTCTGAAGAAAGAAATCGAAGAAGATCTCAGAAGATGAGATCTCCCATGCTAATGGATTGGCAGGATCAATATAGTAAAAATGGCTATCTTGCTTAAAGCAATCTACAGATTCAATGCAATCCCTATCAAAATTCCAACTCATTCTTCACAGAGTTAGAAAGGGCAATTTGCAAATCCATCTGGAATAACAAAAAACCTGGGCTAGCTAAATCTATTCTACAATAAGAGAACCTCTTGTGGAATCACCATGCCTGACCTCAATCTGTACTACAGAGCAATTGTGATAGAAACCGCATGGTACTGGTACAACCATAGACTGATAGATCAATGGAATAGAATTGAAGACCCAGAAATAAATCCACACACCTATGCTCACTTGATCTTTGACATAAGATGCTAAAATCATCCAATGAAGGGGGTCTACAACCCTGTAGGAGGAAGAACAATATGAACTAACAAGTACCCCCCCCCCCAGAGCTTGTGTCTCTAGTTGCATGTGTAGCAGAGGATGGCGTAGTTGGCCATCGATGGAATGAGAGGCCCTTGGTCTTGCGATGATTATATGCCCCAGTACAAGGGAATGCCAGGGCCAGGAAGCAGGTATGGGTGAATTGGGGAGCAAGGTGGGGGGAGGTTATAGGGGACTTTTGTGATAGTATTTAAAATGTAAGTGAAGAAAATATCTAATAAAAAACATGAAATAAAAAAAGAAATATTAAAAAAAATCAAAAGTTTATTTTGTCCCGTTTACGAGAAATGCTCTGTAAATATCTGTCAGGTCTATTTGTTTTACATCAGCTCCAATATTTTTCTTTTTAGTATTTGTCTAGATGGCTTTTCTATTGGCAAGAATGGGGTGTTCAAATCTCCCACTATCGTTACTATCATTTTGTAAGGGCCAATATGTGATGTAAGCTGCAGAACTTGAGTGCCTTTGTGTGTTGCACACAGAAGTTATGAACTACAGTATCCTCTTCTTACTTTTTTTTTCTTTAATGAGTATATCATGTCCTTCCTTATCCTTTCTGATTTGTTTCAATTTGAAGTATGACATGTATAAAATTGGCTATACCACCTTGCTTCTTAGGTCCATTTTTATGGAATGTCTTTTTCCATACTTTGACCCTAAAGTGAAGTCTTCGATGTTAGGGTATGTGTCTTAGATACACGGTATCTAAGGCAGTGGAAGGAGGGATCCTGTTTTTGCATTCGTTCTGTTAGTCTGTACCTTTTTACTAAGGAATTGAGACAATTGATGTTGAGAGGTACCAGTGAGGTGTGTTTACTGATTCCAATTTTTTTTGTTATTGTTGTTGTTTTGGTAGTGGTAGTGGAGATGGTGGTAGTTTTTGTGTGTTCCTTTTGATTTTCTAGTCTGGGATTATTGTTTGTGTTTTCTAGGATGGTGTTAACTACTTTAGGTAGGAGTTTTCCTTCTGTAGGGATGTATTTGTGCATAGATGTTGTTTGTTTCTTCCATCGATTTTGATAGAAAAAAATTCAGGGTATAGTAGTCCAAGTTGGCCACTGTATTCTCTTAGATTCTGTGGAACATCTGCTGAAGTATTTCTGGCTTTTAATATCTGTATTGAGAAATCAGTTGCTATTCTAATAGGTCAGCCTTTATATACTTAGTCTTTTTCCTTTGCAGTTTTTTAGTATTCTTTCTTTGTTCTAATCATTTAGTGTTTTGATTATTATATACTGAAGGGAATTTCTTCTCTACTCAAGTTTATTTGGTGCTCTCTATGTTTCTAGTACTTTGATAGTCATCTCCTTAAAAAACATTAGGGTAATTATTTTTATGATTTGGCTAAAAATATTTTAATGTCTTTGACATAGGTTTCTTTTCCTTCTGCTCTTCTTATATTTGGTCTTTCTATACTGTCCCAGATTCCCTGAATGTTTTGTGACTAGAGTGTTGTAGATTTGACATTTTCTTTGACCAAATTATCCATTTTTTTCTAGTGTCTTTAATGTCTGGGATTCTCTATTCTATCTCTTTTATTGTGTTGGTGAGGATTAGCTCTGAGGTTCTTTTTGAAATCTCTAAATTTTTTATTTCCAGACTTTCTTTTGGGGGGATTCTTTATTAATTCTATTTCTACCTTTAGTTCTTGAACCATTTTATTCATTTCCTTCCACTATTTATTATTTCATATATTTCTTCAAGAGAATCATTAATTTTTTTCTTAAAAGTTGTCTATCATATTCATAAATGCTGTTTTAAGGACTTTATCTTACGCCTCAGCTATGTTACCATATTCAGGGCCTACTGTGGCAGCATTGCAGGCTTCTGCTGGAGACATATTGTCCTTTCTGTTATGAGTTATGTTTTCATACCAGTGTCTAGGCAGCTGTGCTTGGGAAAATGATAATTCTAAGTGCTGATGTCTCATCTAGTCTTTTTGGAGTGGATATTGTATTCCTTGGTTTCTGTTTCCCTCTCTGGTTTTTAGTAGAGTATAGTGACTGTGTGTTGCTTGCCAAAATGTTCTGAAATCCAAATAGGTGTGTCCACTGGAGCTTTCACGTAAAATGTGTTTATGAATGTATTGAAAGCTGACACTTAGGAATGGGAATAGGCTAGGGAGAACTTTAAGAGGAGTCCATAAGAGGAAGGGAAGCAAGATCTGTTTAGTCCCCTGGGAATTGCAACAGACAGTAAAGAGAGGCCACAACATTTAAGTCTCCTACAGAGTTGTGGATAAGACTGTAGAGTATATTTGGAGAAAAGAAGGGAGAATAGATGAAGATCTGAAACTTCCCTACCTGCTCCTTTGTCCTATGTGTTCCTCTGAAAGGCTTGACTTACAGGTTCTTGGAGAAAGATTGCTGGAGTTGGTCACTGTTTCATTAGCCTGAGTGACCTGTGAGTTTTAAGATTTTTAAAGCTTTCTACAAACAAAACTGTTTGAGGGATATTGGGAAGATAAATTAAATGAAAATGTAGTATGTTTTATATTATTCAGCTCATTGGGAAAAATTACTTCTGACCTGTTTTCCTTTGAATCAAATTTTGCAACAGTAGCAATACCTGTCAAAAATGATTTAGAATATAGCTAACATTTTAAAAAATCTAATTGTTGTTTTTCCTCTTTAAATTTTGTGTTATGGTTAGAGTTTCTATTGCTGTGACAAGACACCATGACCCTGGCAACTCTTATAAAAGAAAACATTTGATTGGGGCTGGCTTACCATTCAGAGGTTTAGTCCATTTTCATCTTGGTATGAAGCATGATGGCATGCAAGAAGGCATGGTACTAGAAGGGTAGCTGAGAATTCTACATCTAGGTTGGCAGGTAGCAGCAAGAGCAGAGACACTGAGCCTGGTCTGAGCATTTGAAACCTTAAAGTTCACTCAGTGACATACTTCCCCCAAGGACATGCCTACACCTACAAGGCCACACCTCCTAATAGTACCACTCAATATGAACACATGAAGGCCATTTACATTCAAACCACCAGAGTTTTTATACATATGTATGTGTGCGTGCATGTGTGTACCCCTATGTATGTCTCTGTGTGTATGTACATGTGAAGATATTGCTATATTTCTCTGTATTCATGTGTGTGTGTGTGTGTGTGTGTGTGTGTGTGTGTGTGTGTGGCACGTAAATGTGTATGCCTGTGTATATGTGTATCTCTGTTTCTATCATATCTCTATGTGTGGCTGTTTCTCTGTGTATGCATTGTGTTTGCACTACCTGTGTAGATGTGTGTTCATTTGCATATGCCTGCACATAAAGTAGAGCAATGGAGATTTTAATTTAATTTTCTTTTTATTTCCTTATTAATTGCTTCTTTCTTATTTTTTTCTTCTATTCTTTCTCTTTGAGACACTTTTGCATTAATTTACAAGCTTCATTTCAGTAAATATGATAATGCTCATATTTAAGCTGATTGAATTAATACTACATGATTGGGTGGAGTACCACATATATCACTAAAGTTCAGGTAGACATTCTCTCTCTCTCTCTCTCTCTCTCTCTGTCCCTCCACTCTCCCTCTCTCTCTCTTGGCACCTTTAAAAGGTTAAAATTGTATATTTTTACTTTGAACATTCAAGGATTTCTTATACAATATATTCTGATTATCGTTTCCATTCCAAGATCTTCCCTTCTATCCCACCCACCCAAATCCAAAGTCTTTCTTTTGCTATCTGAGTAAAATGAGACATTAAAAAAAACAAAAAATAGGTAAAATGAAATGCAATAAAAAGAAACAAACCAGATTAGGACAAAACAGACAAGAAGCAAGAAAAAAGAGAATGAAAGTCACAGAGAACACAAGCATAGCTTGTTTTTATTTTTTTATTTTTATTTTTTTGTATTCTTAGTTTAATTAATTATTGGGGAGGTTGTGCAGTGGCTGCAGACATGGAGGGACAGGCAAGGAAGTGTGCTAGGATGCCTGATTTAAATCTCAGAGAACCAATAACAATGTTATGTTTTTAAAAAATGTGCCAAAGAAAAAGCACAAGAAACATATACAAATGCTGAGACACACAAACACACACACACACACAGAGAGAGAGAGAGAGAGAGAAAGAGAGAGAGAGAACATCAAAACAAAATTGAAAGTATAATATATAAGCAAAATACCTTTAAGGTGGTTGACCCTGTGCCACAGTGCTCCTTACCCAAATACCTCCTAAAAAGAGCGGGTCTCCCAGAAATGTTGACTCACCTTTTAGCACAGGTAAGACCACCAACTCTGTTCAAATTCCTGGCCTAAGAGGGACACTCTCTGAGCCGTCAGGACATAGAAACCAAGGAAAAGTTAGGGACAGGATGCTTCCAGTTTCCATCTGCTTCCTGGAGCTGATCCTATGCATAGCTGTTCATACCCAAATTCCTCCTAGAGAGAACTGGTCTCCCAGAAGTTCTAACACACAGGCTTGCAGGAGGGACAAGCCACAATCAGACACAGCAAGACCACCTAACACTAGAGATAACCAGATGGCAAGAGGCAAGGGCAAGAACATAAGCAACAGAAACAAAGGCTACTTGGCATCATCAGAAACCAGTTCTCCCAACACAGTGAGCCCTGGATAAACCAACACACCATAAAAGCAAGACTCTGATTTAAAATCACATCTCCTGATGATGACATAGGACTTTAAGAAGGACATAAATAACACTGTTAAAGAAATATAGAAAAACACAGGTAAACAGCTTGAAGCCCTTAAGGAGGAAACACAAAAACCCCTTAAAGAATTGCAGGAAAACAAAACCAAACAGGTGATGGAATTGAACAAAACCATCCAGGATCCAAAAATGGACATAGAAACAATAATGGAATCACAAAGGGAGACAACCCTGGAGATAGAAAACCAGGAAAGAGATCAGGAGTCATAGATGCAAGCATCACCAATAGAATACAAGAGATAGAAGAGAGAATCTCAGGTGCAGAAGATACCATAGAAAACACTGACACAACAGTCAAAGAAAATGCAAAAAGCTCCTAACACAAAACATCCAGGAAATCCAGGACACAATGAGAAGACTAAACCTAAGAATAATACGTATAGAAGAGAGTGAAGATTCAGAACTTAAAGGGCCAATAAATATCTTCAACAGAATTATAGAAAAAAGCTTCCCTAACCGAAAGAAAGTGATACCCATAAACATACAAGAGTCCTATAGAACTCCAAAGAGACTGGACCAGAAAAGAAATTTCTCTAGTCACATAATAGTCAAAACACCAAATGCACAAAACAAAGAAAGAATATTAAAAGCAGTAAGGGGAAAAGGTCAAGTAACATATAAAGAGAGACCTATCAGAATTACACCAGACTTCTCACCAGAGACGGTGAAAGCTAGAAGATTCTGGGCAGATGTTATACAGACCCTAAGAGAACACAAATGCCAGGCCAGGCTACTATACCTAACAAAACTCTCAATTATCATAGATGGAGAAACCCAGATATTTCATGAAAAAAAATTACGCAATATCTTTCCACAAATCCAGCCCTACAAAGGATAATAGATGGAAAACATCAACACAAAAAAGGAAACTACACCCTAGAAAAAGCAAGAAAGTAATCTTATTTCAACAACACCCCCCGGCAAAAAAAAAAGCCACACAAACATAAAAATATCATTAAAAAATAGCAGGAAGCAGCAATAACTATTCCTTAATGTGATGGTTTGTATATTCTTGGACCAGGAAATGGTACCATTTGGAAGTGTGGCCTTGTTGGAATAGGTGTGACCTTGTTGGAATAGGTGTGAATGTGGGCTTAATACTCTCACCCTTAGAGCCTGGAAGTCAGTTTTCCGCTAGCAGCCTTTGGATGAAGATGTACAACTCTCAGCTCTGCCACGCCATGCCTGCCTGATAACTGCCATGCTCCCACCTTGATGATAATGGACTGAACCTTGAACCTGTAAGCCAACCCCAATTAAATGTTGGTTTTTTTTTATAAGACTTGCCTTGGTCATAGAGTCTGTTCATAGCACTAAAACCCTGACTAATACAGAAGGTGGTGCCAGGAGTGGGATATTGCCGTGATAGGTCTGACCACTCTTTTATTTGAAACAATGTGGATTTGGGGACTTTGGATTTGGAAAGCAGTGGAATGCTTTAAATGGTGCGTAGTGGGTCATCCTAGTAGGAATATGGAAGACTTTGTTGCTGGGAGTAATATGAACCTGGCCCAAGAGATTTCAAAGGAGAAGAATTTCAGAATGTGGCATAAAGACTATTTTTGTGGTATTTTGGTGAAGAATGTGGCTACTTTTTGCCCTTGTCTAAAAAGTCTGTCTGAGGCTAAGGTGAAGAGACTCAGATTAATTGCATTGTCAAAAGACATTTTAAAAAAGCCCAGCAGAGAATTTGTTCTTTGGTTAAGTCTTATGAAGAGAAGTTTGAACAAGCATAGCAAGCTTAGAATGGAAAACTATAAAATATATGGTTTGAGTATTAAAGGGGTATCAGGAAGTGAAATGGAGAAAAATCCTGCATTCTAGGAGATAACAGATTAAGGGAGTGGGAACTTGGGGCAAGATCCTACCCAGATAAATTTAGATCCAGGCATGGTGTTGCACACCTTTAATCTCAGGAGACAGGCATGCTGATCTCAGCATTCAAGATCAATCTACAGAGCAAAATCTAGGATTTTGCTTAGATCTAGGCTTCCAAGCTTAGGCAGTGAAGGAGTTGGAAAACATAGAGCCAGTGAAACAGTTTGTTGCAGCCAACAAAGATGAAAATGGAGTGGAGATCTGAAGACCACTTTGACATCAGCCATGGAGATGCAGAGTTTGGAGTTTGCCTAGCTGGTTTCCTGTCTTTCTTTGGGGATTACAGTTAAGTGATTGCATGAATCTCAGAAGAGACCTTGAACTTTGGAGTTTTAACATTGTTGAGAATGCTATAGACTATGAGGACATTGAAAGTTGGACTAAATGCATTTTGCATTATGCTATATGTAAGTACCCCCCCCATAGACTTATGTGTTTGAACAAGTCTATGGGGGCCAAGGAGTGGAATGTGATGGGTTTTATAAATTCTTGGACCAGGCAATGGCACCATTTGGAGGTGTGGCCTTGTTAGAATAGGTGTGACGTGGTTGGAATAAGTGTGTCACTGTGAATGTGAGCTTAATACTTTCAACCTTGGTGCCTGGAAGTCAGTCTTCCACTAGCAGCCTTTGGATGAAGATGTAGAACTCTCAGCTCTGTCTGCACCATGCCTGCCTGGATACTGCCATGCTCCCACCTTGATGATAATGGACTAAATCTCTGAACCTGTAAGCCAGCCTCAATTAAATGTTGTTTTTTATAAGAATTGCCTTGGTCATGGTGTTTGTTCACAGCAGTAACACCCTGACTAATACACTTACTATCTCTTAACATCAATGGACTGAATTCCCCAATAAAAAGACATAAACTAACAGACTGTATACATAAACAGGACCCAAAATTTTGCTGCATACAGGAAATGCACTTTAGTGTCAAAGAAAGACACTACCTCAGAGTAAAGGGTAGGAAAACACTTTTCTAAGTAAATCATCCCAAGAAACAAACTGGAGTAGCCATTATAATATCAAAGAAAATTAACTTTCAACCAAAAGTCATCAAAAAGGATAAGGAAATACATTTCATACTCATCAAAGGAAAAAATCTACCAAGAAGAACTCTCAATTCTGAACATGTATGCTCCAAGTGCAAGGGTATCCACACTGATAAAAGAAACTCTACTAAAGCTCAAAGCACACATTGCACCTCACACAATAATATTGAGAGACTTCAACACCCTACTCTCAACAATGGACAGATCCTGGAAACCCAAACTAAACAAAGACACAGTGAAAACAACAAAAGTTTTGGGCTAAACGGATTTAACAGATATCTATAGAACATTTGATCCTAAAACAAAAAAGTATACTTTCTTCACAGCACCTCATGGTACCTTTTCTAAAATTGACCATATAATTTGTCACAAAACAGACCTCAAAAGATACAAGAAGACTGACATAATCTCATGCATCCTATCAGATCACCATGAAGTAAAACTGGTTTTCAATAACAACAAAAACAAAAGAAAGCCACAAACACATGGAAGCTGAACTATGCCCTATTCAATGAAAACTTGGTAATGGAAGATATAAAGAAATTAAAGACATTTTAGAATTTAATGAACATGAAGGCACAACATACCCAAACTTATGGGACACAATGAAAGCTGTCCTAAGAGAAAAACTCATAGCTCTGAGTGGCGCCAAAAAGAAACTGGAGAGAGCATACAATAGCAGTTTAACAGCGTACTTGAAAGCTCTCGAACAAAAAACCAAAAAACAAAAAACAAAAAAAACAAATTCACCCAAGAGGAGTAGACAGCAGGAAATAATCAAACTCAGGGCAGAAACCAACCAAGTAGAAAAAGAAAGAACTATACAAAGAATCAAGAAAACCAGGAGCTGGTACTTTGAGAAAATCAACAAGGTAGACAAACCCTTATCCAGACTAACCAGAGGACAAAGAGACAGTATCCAAAATAACAAAATCAGAAATGAAGATGGAAATAGAAGAACAGAAACTGAGAAAATTTTTAAAATCTTTCAATTTTACTACAAAAGCCTATACTCAACACAACTGGAAAATCTGGATGAAATGGACAATTTTCTAGACAGGTAAAAAAATTAAATCAGGACCAGCTAAACTATCTAAACAGTCCCATAACCCCTAAAGAAATAGAAGCAGTCATTAAAAGTCTCCCAACCAAAAAAGCCCAGGACTAAATGGTTTTAGTGCAGAATCCTATCAGACCTTCAAAGAAGACCTAATACCAATATTCTTCAAACTATTCTATAAAATAGAAACAGAAGGAACACTACTCAATTCATTCTATGAAGCCACAGTTACATTGAGTATTCTCCCTTGGAGATGGAATGGTTTCTGTCTAATTAGGAACTGTATTACATATTTTAGGGAGATTCTGTCATTGTCTTAAAGGTGGAATCTCCCATCCTATAAACAAGGGAAGAACTACTTCTCTGATAGTCTTTCAATCAATGTCAAGAAGTTATTAGAGAAATGAACGTGTCATCCTTGAATAGAATGTCTTTTTATCACACCTCTCCCATCAAGGCTCAGGGATCCATACAGAAGGAGGTAGGGGGCAGCAAGATTTAAGGGTCAGAAGAGAAGGGTAATTAAAAACAAAAACAAACAAACAAAAAAAAACCCCATCATTGTCCAGACCTCATAGACACCTGGAAAAGCTCAAGCTTGACAAAATCCCAGCATGGTAGAAGGCAAATGGGGCCAAAGTCCCACCCCAGCAAGACCCTATTTACAAATGACAGCGTATGGGGGGAGGAAAAAAATCTGTTTTCTTTAGTGGAGTGAATCTCCTTATATCAACCGCATTCCAGGGCAAGCCTAATTCTCAGGAATAGTTTTCCAAAACAAATTGACGTATTTTTGTTTGTTTGTTTGTTTGTTCATTAATTTGTTTGTTTGTGGGGATTTTTTTTGGTAGCTTTTTTGTTTTGTTTTTACTTTGCAAGAGAGAGAGAGAAAACATGAAATTGGGAGCAGAGATTTACAAGGAGTTGGGGAATGGGAAAGAATGTGCTAAAAATGTACTATATAAAATTTTTCATAGGAAGGAAAGTACAGAGGAAGAGAGGGATGTAGGGATAGATAGAGGGAGGACAAGACTAAGTAACTATTGAGGACAAATCCATATTGTTGGCCTGAGTTTTCTACAAGGCACAAGCTCCAGTTTCCCTATGTAATGCTTTGATATCACAGATCATTTCTTTTCTTCCTTTCCCAAGTGAGTTCTCTTCTCCCCTGCCAGCACTTCTTGCGAATAATTGCTAATAGACTAATCACACTTTTGTGCTTATTTTAGTGTCTGCTTCAAGGCTAACTAAATCAAGAAGCAGAGCATTTCTTGAATTTTTGCATGAACAGTTGCCAATAATGCTTAAAAGAAAGCCAATCTCCTTGGGACATTACTCAAGTAGCTCAATCACTCAGCCTGCTTGTAAAAGCATTGTGCTTTGTTATGCCAATCACTCACTGTTATTTTAATTCATTGGATAATCTCATGGTCCAGCTGTGATAACCTTGTATCTTCAGCCCTCATAGAATTAATTCAGAAATATGCTACACACACTAGACAGGACCGTGTCCTCCCTACAATAACACTGACTTCTTCCATTCTTACACTGTTAAGACCTTGGAGGCTCAAGGAAAAGTTCCTATTTCCTACTCTCCCTTTTTGGTATGGAATGATGGTGTTAAACCAAATATGGAAATTGGCTCACTTCATAATTTCTATCCAAGAGAGAAATAATCTCTCAATAAATATTTATTAAGTATAATACTACCCCAGATATCACTCTAGACCATTTGAGAAATTAGTAAAACTGAGGGCTCCTCCTATTTGTTGTGGTCAGACATATTTAAAATACGATGCCTTTATCATTTGTTGGAGCCACATTCAGACTAGTCCTAAACATCTTCCTATCCTATTTATATGCTGACCATGCATGAGACATTATAAGTTTATTTTTCCTTGGCTCTCTGTGAGTCTCAAACCTATATATGTTCATATTTATTTTACAAAACTATATAGTGTTTTCATATAATCAATGCCCATCCTCCTGTGTAGTTTAGATCATCTCTAAATGACATAGACCATCGGTTACACTGTCAATGTTATGAAAATTTTGATATGGTATATTGTTTAAGGAATGATGACAATAAAAATTCTGCATATGTTCAGTGTAGTATTTTTTATTCTGAGTACCTCTGATACATTGTTGATTGACTCCATGAACGTGAATCTCTGGATGCAGAGTATCTACAGTGCATGCTCCTTCTCTGACACATATACTGGAACTACAGATAGACAGTAGTTCTGCCCACTGAGGACAAAATACTTGTGTGCTGGTAGTTTTGTCAATTTAACACAAACTAGAGTCATCTGAGAAGCAGGAACCTCGAAGAAGGTATTGCCTACATCCTTCATCATATTGGCCTGTGGGCATGTCTATGAAGTCTAATTTTTTTAATTCATGATTTATGTGGGAGGAGTTAAGCCATTGTTGGCAGTGAACCAGGTGGACTTGGATTGTATACAAAAGCAAACTAGGAAATCCATGAGAAACAAGCCAATAAGCAGTATTCCTCTGTTTTCTTCTCCAGGTTTCTGTCTTGACTTCCTTACTTGGCTTAGCTCCATGCCACTGTGTAATCTACAAGCTACATAAATGCTTTCTCTCCCAGGTAGCTTTTGGTCAGTGTTTTATCCTAGCAAAAGGGAAAACAAAGTAGGACAAGTTGGTCTTTAGGGATGCCTGGGAAATGAGGAGACAAAGGCCCTCGTTTTCTGACTTCAGTAATTTAAGGACTGAAAACCCTATTCTATCCTGTAGGTAACAATAAAACATGGATACCAAGACACAATTCAATGGGGCCATTGGGCTCACATGTAGCAAAAGAACTAAAGTCAGGGTCACCTGTGTGACAATGGTACCCCCTCAAAAGAGACTGAGGGCATAGGAGAGTAGTAGCATTGACTGAGGATGGGTTGGTGTTTGGGGGGTAGACAATACAAAACCACACCAAATTATGTAGAGTAACTCAACAGCAGGGACCTGGTGCCTCTAATTGCCCAGGCCTTGTTATGAGTCTATTCAGCTCATCGTTTTTGTTTTCAAAGGCTTGATTAAGACAACTGATTATGCTATCACCAGTGCCAATGTAAATGCTACAAGGAACTTATTGGCAATCTAGCTAATTGGATAATTTGGAACATACTTGAATAGGTTAAACCTGCTCTTCCCTGATTAGTGGTTTGCTGCTCTCCCATTCAAGTTGCAATCATTCTCCTCACAGAGGCGAGTGAATGGCCTTGTGCATAATAATGAGCCAGTTGATTTTTCTCCTAATTGAGTTGCAAGTGTAACTGGACCCCCCTCATTCACTAGAAGTTAGCTCCCAGCTCACCTTTCCATTGGTTAGGTGGACATACCTTGTGGCGTTCTGTTATGCCTCTTGAGTCTGGCTGGCTCTTTCTCATTTTATAAGTTCTACACAGCAGAAATGGTATGAGGCTGCTCTTTATTATGCTGAGGCCATGCTTTAGTGAATCTACTGTGTTTGTCTTGCCAGTAGTTCTGCCCCATCTAACTTTTCTTCAGGAGCCTATGGCCTCCCCAAGGCTTGTCTCCCCTTCCTATTTTGCAGAGCAGAGATTTAACACTTCTCTGTAATTCCCCCCTGCCTGTTTCATTTATTTTTCCACTATCAACTTAACTTTAGTATGAAATTACATCCATCACTCACTCCTCAAATGCTTAATTATTATTTTTTTAAGCACTGGCAGTGTCTTTTTATATTACAAATCCAGAGATTGTGAAATGAAAGAGCAACAGTGATTACCATAAAAGAACAATAATCATTCTTTATGGTAGTTTGTTTAAAAAAATGTGTGTGGTATGTATAGTGTATATGTCTACACATATGGATGAGAACATATACATATGAAGGGCAAGTATCAACATCAGGTGTCCTCTTCAATTACTTCGTTCTTATTTTTTAATTGTTTTATTTATTTACATTCCAAATGTTGTCCCCCTTCCAAGTCCCCCCCTCTAAGAGTTCAGAATACCCATGTTACAACCCACAGACCATAAGAAGTTTAACAAGAAGGAAGGCCCAGGGGAAGATGTCTCAATCCCGCCTAGAAGGGGGAAGAAAATAATGGGAGGCAGATGGAGGGGGAACAGAGGTAGGTTGAGAGGAAGGGGGAGGGAAAGGGGATCGGCTATGGAGGGAAGACAGGAGAGAAGCCCAGAGGGCCAGGAAAATGAATAAAAACATGCACCTGAAGGGGGATGTGAGTGGTATGTAACCTCTACAAAGTCTCAGAGACTTAGATATGAGAGTCTCCCAGGAGTCAGTGGGGATGACCTTAGCCAGAATGCCCCTTATTTTTTGAGAGAAGTCTCTTCACTGAGCACAGTATTCACCAACATGTTTGGCTGGCCAACATTTGCCAGATATCCACCTGTCTCTATTCCAACACACAGACATGCATATGCACACACACTAGAGATATAGATATGCCTAGCCAAGCCCTGCTCTTTAACGTAAGCATTAAGGGTTGAATCTCAGGTCTTCATGCATGCATATGTGGGCATTTTACTCATTGAGCCTTCTCTCTAGACCCTTTCTTATAGTAGTTTAAGTGTTAATTTCAGCTGATGGTGGTGGTACCATCCAGTAATCCCACCCCTTTGGAAGCAGAAATAGAAAGTTCTTGAGCTGGAGACCAGCCTGGACTGCATAATGAGTTCCAGGTGACTCAATCAGGAAAGTTTTTATAGTTGTTTTTGGAACTATATGATTTTCATATTCAGCTGCAAACTCAGTTGATTTCTAGGAATACTTACGGTAGAAAGAAAGCAATTATTTTAGGGACTTAAAGTGTGTGTAAAATCCAGAATTCTATTTAGAAATTGGAAAATGGTAAATCTTTCACTCTCCTTGCCTATAAAGTGTGAAGATATTTAATTTAATAGTATTTATTTCACAGAATTGTTTAAAGATCAGATAGAGTGCTGAATGAAGAAATCTCTGTAAAATAGAAATGACACAGAGTTAAATGTATTTGTAAATCTCTATGTATCTTTTACCTGTTTCTCACCCTTAAAAAGTTGTTAGAAGTACTTACTGTATCAATAAGCTCCATAATATACTTGGGACTGTGTCTTAGTCTACTCTTCCTCCAATCTGCGGTTTGTTATCTTTAAGTTAGCAAGATGGTTCAGCAGGTAAGGATGCATAACACACAAGTGTGGAGGTCAGAGTTTAAACCTTGGGACCCCTGTGTAAACTTTGATTTTTCAAAACCTACTTTTAATAGGGGTTCTTAAATGCTTTAACCTACCTTTTAGCACAACGCCCACCAGAGGTAATGGAAAATAAAGTTTATTAGGATACGGGAGAAATAATTCTTTGGAGCAAATTCAATCTTCATTGTCAGGATAGCAACAGTTCACCTCAATAGTATCAGGATAGCAAGCACAAATCAGCAGTGGTGGCATAGCCCAACAGAAAAAAAACAGGTCTCCGATGAATCATCACATTCATCAAAAGCAACCAGGACCAGCAGGGATGCCAGGAAAAGTTCTCTGCCATGATTTTCTCAACAAAGTGAAGATCAATGAAGACCAAGACTCGAGACCAACTAAGTATTGCAAAGCTAGTTATGCAAGCCCACTATCACAGTTCCTTAAGTCCTTTTTATCCTCTCTCCAAACATCACGTGTCCTTTCATGGGTTTTGCCTTCCGGAGGCATTGCCTCAGCAAAACACCACATAACTCTGTATCAGCTGAAATATCCAGAAACTTCTACTTCACTCTACCAATTGGCCAGAGTTCACGGAAGTGGCAAGAAGCCACCAGAACACTATTAGAAGTTTTTTAGTGTGTTTCTCTCTATAGAGTAACAACAAATGATGACCAATAAACAGTGGTAGGGCATACCAATACCATCAAGTCTTCTCCACTGTCTGTTGTGTTAATTTATATTCCTTCTAAATACCATGTGTCATTTCGTGTATCTGCTTTAGCAAAACATCCTTCCACCTGTGTCTGCTTCATTCAAACATTCTTTCATGTGTCTGTTTTAGCAAAATGACCATCACCTGTGTGCCCCAGAAGAGCATCATTTGACATAACTGATGTTTCAAAGAAACCAGAAGTTTTCACTTCATCCCTGTAAAGGTAGAAGGAGAGAACAAACTCAGAGAATTGTTCTCCAACCTTCCAACACCAACCCTGGCACTGGCTCCCTGGCTCCTACTTCTACCGCACACAATAATAAAACGATAATAATATTTTTCAATTTAGTATTGTTTTCCATAAAAATAAAAATCAGACTCATCCAACATTTCAGGAACCCTCTGACAGCTGTTCAGTTCCTACATAATGCATCAGAATATCTGGACCTTCTTGCTATGTATCCCTCTTGCTCCCTTTATTCATGATACCTTTATAATTGTGCCTGTATCTTTCTATACATCCCTACAGTTAGAATTATCTTGTTCTGAAAATTTACTTTAACAATGTTCTATTTCTTGTTTAATAGACCAAAGGTCCCTTCTTCATAATGTGTCGGCTGATCCACAGGGCTTTCCAAACTCTTCTTGTATTCATTTCTCTGTTCTTAAAATGCTGTATTAATTAATGTTACTAGCAAAAAGCATAGGGCATTCTCATGTACATTTGTATGTTGTGTGTTTTCCCAGATAGCCCATGAATGTTTTACTCTAGAAGCAGAAACAGTACAGGTTCTTGATATAAGATCTTTCTTGAGAAAAACGAATGAATGAATTTGCATTCCTTTACTTTTCAGCATATTTATTGGATTATCTTCTGGCACCTAGCCAACCACAGCCAGCCCATTCTTTGACAACCCATACAATCAATGTAGGATTGTCTGTATCTTTGAACAGAGATCCCATATTCCATTTTGAAGTCAGTTACTTATGTCCAGACACCTTGACTTGTCTTTTAAAAAAGGTGAGCTAATTTTTACTGTTCTTAAATCTCTTAACTCCTACTCCAGAAAGTCACAGCATCTTTTCTGCTATCTTTAAAGTTAGGAGAGCATGGTCCAGAATGCTGTGAAGATTTGTGAAATGGGAGAGATGATTTTTACTGGTTTTTCATACCAATATTTTCTCTTCCATTTTACAACTAGAACTTATGAATCAGAGAAATTATATAACAGCATCACACAGCTAACTTTGTGATGGATAGGACTTTTGTTTTTGATGCTGAGACTACAACACAGAAATGTTCGCATCCTACCACTGAGGTACACCCCAATCCTTCAAGTATGGGATAGTTAATCATGTATTCTGTGAAATGAAGCACATCTTCTTTTCTTTTACCATGGTAGTTTCACATCTCACAAGTTCTTGTCTCATGTCCAAAGCCTACATCCAGAAACTTTTAAGCTGTACCTACGGTTTTGAGACTAGTGGACTTGCCTGGCTCACTAGGAGTCTGTCACTGTAACAACAAAACAAATGTTAAGAAGTTACAAATCAGTGCTAGGAAGGTAGATCAGCCAGTAAAGTACTTTCCTCATACAAAGACCTAAGGCCCCACGAGAACCTTGTTCAGATGCTGAGATGGGTGTTATACACAAGTGATTCTGAGATGGGGAGGCACAGAGAGGTGAAACCCTAGCTGGTCAGACTAGCCTGCCCTAATTAGCAAATTTCACAATGAGAGACTATAAAATTTTAATTCTGCTTGACTTGAAAGTTCACAATTGTATCAATTCCCTTGTGAGTAAGAAGAAAGCTTTGTTTTCATTTCTATTAAAAATAAGAATTGTGGATAAAGCAATGCTGTTTAAAAGAAATGGCTCTCACTTTCTCTCTGCAATTTCCTATCCCACACAATCCTTTATTTCTTGGCAAAATATGATATAGTAATTTGGAGGAAAAATCACTTAAGTGTTTGAGGCCAGAAGTTAATTGAATCAGACCTTAGATTCTGATGAGTTTGTGTTTTATGGTTGATTAACTTGTTCTAATACCAAAAATAGGCTTAGGAAACCCAATTATCATGCCACTCGATCTGAGTTATTGGCTGCTCTCTGCTGGCTTCTGAATGTCTTATTGACTGAGTCTTACTTCATACAATGACATACAAAGAAAAACTGAGCTTCCGTTGGGTAAACAAGGTTTAGTGTTGGCATGAACCATTGCTCAATCTCAGGGCAATCTGAAAATCTTAGTCTTTATAGCCAGAGTTTAGAATCTACAATTACCAACTGACTCCTGGACCAAATAGAATAGATACTATTTAAAAAAAAAAAGCTCTAATATTTTCTCATTGTTTTCTATTAGTAAGCTTACTACCACATCATTGCCTTTCAACTTTGTTTTAAATAAAGACATGGGAGCCAGGTGCTTGGTTATAGATAAGGAAAGCAGGAAGCTAAGATATATAATAACCGCATATGATTCTGGCATGTCTGCATGCCAAAGTAAAGACACCGTGCCCTGACACATGTACTGTTGGATCTATCATGACAAGAGAACAGCTACACTTGTGTGGAGTGACCTTTTTTTTTTTTTTTTTGCTAGACGGAAGCAAGAAAGAGGCACTGGCTTCCTGTGGAAATACTGGATTCCTTTTTCAATTTTTGAAGTTAAAATATAACTAAATTGTTTCCCTGTCTCTTTCCTCCCTCTAAGTGTTCCCTTGCTCTCTCTTAAATGGATGGTCTCTTTATTTCACTGATGCTACATATGTGCATACTGTGCATTTCTATATCCTTAAATGGGTAAATACAACGTGCTCAGGTCATATAAAGTCCCTTGGAGGCATGTGTTCACTTGGTATTTGACAAGCACCTCTTGAAAAGAGTACTTCTCCAGATTCCAGCATTCCTTAGTTGCTTGCTGTTCTTTGGAGAAGAAAAACTCAATGAGATTTTCCCACACAACTCCTGCACCTAGGATTCAGAGATGATATCAAAGATAGAGAGGAATACTGGAAAATCTTTTTTTTTTTTTTGTATTTTGAGACAGGGTTTCTCTGTGTAGCCCTGGCTGTCCTGGAACTCACTTTGTAGACCAGGCTGGCCTCAAACTCAGAAATCTGCCTGTCTCTGTCTCCTAAGTGCTGGGATTAAAGACTTGTGCCACCACTGCCCGGCTGGAATACTGAAAATTCTTAACTGATCTTTTTACTTAAACCAATCTGAGTTCCTCAGATGTTTCAGGTCTGGGAAACTCATGTTACCCTCACTGCTTACAATAACAGACTATATGGCTTACTTATAAAAGAGACTAAAACACAATCAGATTCTTCTGTATTTTGTCTCATAAACAGAACACTCATGTCCAATTCACACTTTGAGGATAAGGTATTTTCCTGGGATACAAGTACGAAATTTCAAGGGCCATGGGAATAACTTGGGGAAGAAAGAAAGCACTAGCTGTCGCTAGTGGAAGCAATGCAAAGCCGTGCCTTTCAAGCATTGAATTGCAGAGGATTGAGCTGGTAGTTTAAAGGAAAGCAACTCCTTAGATGCCTGGATCCTCTATTCCTGGTGAGTAATGCAGAAAGTAGTTCTTTCTTCAGTAACCAATAATTAGAACAGATAGTAACAACTGTACATTATGAAATCTGCAAATTTAACTCAACTCATGTTGCCTGTGTGTTTTTAACAGAGTAGTTGATGTTTGCAAAATATCATATCAAACATAATATGATGGTCAAACAAACAGAAATGATAAAGGAAGAATAAACTAGACACTTCAGCCAAATTTTTAGAGAAACTGGAATATAATGAAAAATCCTTACATTCAAAGCATATGATTTTAGAGCTATAAAAAACTCTTTTATCATTTATCCCTGTCCTCTTGCTTTATGATAAAGAAACTTAGAACAATACTCTTGCCCATCCTGTCCAGGTAACAACACTGAAATGGATCCTGGGTTTTCTTTTATTTTGTCAATTTATCTTTCTCTGTTTTAAGTTGTGCCTGTGAGGCTTATCCATACCATCTTATTATAAATCAAAACAATTCAGAAACCTGTAAGACTCTCCTAATAGCCTGGATAACAACACAACGTCCCTTAAACACCTTTCTCTGGGCAGTAAGACATAGGCTTGACATACCAGGGAAGAAAAGCAGCCTACATTAATTGTAATATACACAGGTTGACAACGATGGGATCCAACTAATTAAAAAGCTAGGATCAGTTCAATGCTCAAATCCAGTCTCCCCTCAGAAAGCAAAGCATACCAAGGGCTTTAAGACCAGTCTTTACTGGCCTACTCGTTCATGATGTCACACACAATTTGATGTTGTCTGAGCAACTTAGTAAACATACCTCTGCCTTCATTGTTTAATTCCCTTCCCTGAGTGAGCTCCTTGGGCAACTAGGCTTCATTAGTTCAGGTGCTAGCCTCAGGGAACTACTTGTTTTAATTAGAGGGATGAAATGGCATTTTAATTGTGCACAATGATTAATAAACATGCTGAGCTGCTGTATAATGATCTGTGCTTCAAGAGCTTTCTCCTGTAGTCCTGATATCTATAGCCATTAACTGATTGTTATCCAGGTTGAGAGCTATCGAGCTCTTCCTCCAACCAAATTGCACATTGTCTGTCCTCCGATTTTTCTGTTAATAATAATTATTAGAGCTAAGTCCCATTTTTTGTAGTAACAGAGAGACAAGTGTAGAATGGAGAGAGCTTACAGAGTGGCATACAGTCTCTGTAATTTATTTCACTGAACTTCCTTGTAAAAGGGAGATAATAATAGGACCAAGCTGACAAGGCTTTGCACAGACTAAATGAGACAATGCACCCAAAGCCTTTAGCAGATTGTCAGCCCAGAATAAACACCCTGAGAATGTCGCCTGGTCATTATCATTAACAGTACACTGTTTTCATCATTACCATCATCAAGCACTCCATCCTCATCTTCAGCTTCATCACCCTTGTCAAGACCATCATTTTGCTCACTCTGAGAGAGTCATAAATGTCTCTTTAGAGGTCATGATGTTCACTGTCTCACATGTTCATTCTAATTTAGGGATCATTTTCTAAAGGGTAGAAGTTGACTAGGGATTTGCACAATTTCTCTCGTATATTATGTAAAACTGGGAAATGTGTCCAAAGGAAGTCACAGATTTGAAAGGCTTACTCTCACCTCTCAGTAATTGAATAAAATACTGGGGTAGTTGAAATTTAATGAAACTAGAAAACTGAATGACAAAGTAACTCCCACCGTGAAATGGCATGTTCTTGGAACTCGTGATAATTTTGTTTGCCTTGATCATACTTTGAGGAGTACTGACAACACTATAGTTGTTTTCTTTTTACTCCTAGAGCTGACATTTTGTCTCTGTTGTGTTTGCTAAAAATTTACATGGAGCCCAAGGCAGCTGCCAACATTTACTGGTTGCAAAGGCCTGTTGTGATGTTATATATTACACAATCCATTCTGTTCCTTAGCTTGAGTCACTGCAGGCAGGATTTTCAAAATAGGTCAGCCGATCTACTGAGTTGGCGATTCTTATGTTTTCATATAGTACCATAACTATGCACTGATAAGGTAACTTGTGCCTAACAAGAGGGAAGTAAATGCATCGAGGCACAACAAAAGCAAACACAAAAACTCCTTTCTTCCTATGAACCATTAAGAACTTTATGGAAACAAGTCTGCCTCACTGAAGATGTCTTTCTGAACTTAGGATCATTATCGTTCAGTGAAACAGATAGGATTGATGACATGGACCAAGTTTTGCCTTGCCCCTAGGTCAGCCCTAATTTTGGTTGTTAGATCTTTTAAAGGCATATGACTATCTGCAGAACTCAAAGGGGAAAGGTGAATGAACATTTTTGGCCATGGTTAAACAGAGAGAAGTTTTGCAGGAGACTGTATCTTAAATGTCTAGAAAGGAGAGAAAGAAAGCTGAATGCACTCAGCTATACTGCTTATTTTAGCCATGAAGTCTTTAGCACATCTGTTGTAGTTTCAATAAACTATAACTACACAGCGATTAGGATGACTAAACGAACAACAAAAGCACCAGTAACCTGTCACGATGCTGAGAAGAAAGAGAGCTCACAAACGGTGTTGGTATCCCTACTGCACCAATGGGAAAGTTAGGTGTGTTTTTTATATGCTCAACTTGAATCTACTGTGCAATGCAGCATTTCATCCCATTTAATGTGAATGATGAATGCAGACAAATACAAATAAGTAGAAATACTTGGATACAAATATACATAGATTTGCTTGCAGTAGTTGAAAACTGGAACCCAAAATGTCCCTCAGAAGGATGCACATAAACAAGTATTTGTATTCCAATCTGATAAAATATTAGTTGTAAAGCAAAAGATTTGAATACATTGAATAAAGACTCTTAAAATATCTATGTCCAGTGGCAAATGCCAGACCAAACTGATCTGCCCTGCCATAAGACAGTGGAGGGTGCTGGGTGCAGGCAGGGTATAAGCACATGGGAAGCCTGTAGAGAACACTTTGCAATGTCAATGTTTACTATCTCTTTGGAGATAATAGTTTTGTAGTCATGGACAAATAACCAAACTAACTAACAATTATGTAAAATACATTTGACTGAATACTAATTATTCTTCAAAGAACTTAAAAACAAATGGGCAAATCTGAATATTTTTTTGAGATTTGTATATGTTTTTAAAAAAAATGGTTGGAATTGATTTTACTCTGAAATAATTACACTATAGCATCATAATCTCTGCTGACCATACTTGCATATATAGATATGAAAGCCTAAAGAGAGAAAACAAGATGTTCTTGCCACAACAGTGGCAATAAGAATGCAGTGTGAATATTCTTGTAATATTATTGGTTGTCTGAAATCTTTCAATAATCATCCAATAATGTTATCTAAAGACAAAATCTTATTTTATGTTCCTGAGTTTCTACAGTTTCAGACGAGCCTCTGCCCCACAGGAGATTGTTTTCTGAAGAAGCCATCTTTAATACCCTGCCTCACTGCCAACTCAATTCTACATTTTTCAACCATGTGGCTTTATTTCCAGTGGCACTGATAAATAAAGTCTAAATTGGCCCAAGATTGACATTTCAATCAGCCCAACAGATTCTGATACAAATGATTGACAGTGGATTTGAGCTCTCAGACTATAGATCACATTGGTGAGTGTCTTGAGGAATAAATCCTTTGCTAATGCCTGTTCTGTAGGGATAGAGATCTGCATCTCTAACAAACTCCTTGCATGGTGTACATGTTAGGGTCTACGTGATATCTCTCCATAGTAAGGTTACAGATGTACATCCTAGAGCTCATGTGACATCTTTCCATAAGAAGGTCACAGAAGTTTGAAAATTGACTTTGAAAGTTTCAGTACTAGTGTCAGACCTCTGAGCTAGATCCCAATTTGGGCCTGTCACTGGACCTTCTTTCCCTCAGGTTCTTCTCCATTTTTGACCCTGAAATTCTTTCAGCCAGGAACAATTCTGGGTCATAGTTTTTAACTGTGGGATGGCAACTGCATCCCTCCACATGGTGCCCTGACTTTCTACTGGAAGTGGATTCTACAAGTCCTCTCTCCTCACTGTAGCACATTTCATCTAAGGTCCCTCCCTTTGAGTCCTAAGAATCTCTCACCTCCCAGGTCTCTGGTACTTTCTAGAGGGTACCCCCACCTCCTACCTCCTGATGTTGCCTATTTCCATTCTTTCTGCTGGCCCTCAAGGCTTCAGTCCTGTACCACACACACACTTGCACACTACCTGATCATGTTTCCCTCTTCCCTTCCCTGACTCCTTTCTCACCCAGATCCCTCCCCTTTCCCCTTTTTCCCCTTTTTCCCCTTTTTCCCTTTTTCCCCTTTTCCCTCTTTTCCCCCCTTTTCCCCTTTCCCCCCTTTCCCCTTTCCCCCCTTTCCCTCTTTTTCTCCTTTTTCCCCCTTTTCCCCTTTTTCCCCTTTCCCCTTTCCCCTCTCTTTCCCCTTTCCTCTCTCTTTCCCCTTTCCCCTCTCCTTCTTCCCCTTCCCCTTCCCCTTCTTCCCCTAATTGCTTTCTGCTTCCTCCCAAGTGGGATCTAGTCTTCCTCACTAGGGCCCTTCAGCTTGTTAATCTTCTTGAGTTCTGTGGATTATATCCTGGGTATTCTACTTTCTTAGCTAATATCCACTTATTAGTGAGTATATACCATGCATGTCCTTTTGGGTCTGTATTAGATCACTCTGGATGATATTTTCTAGTTCCATCTATTTGCCTGCAAAACTCAGGATGTCCTTGTTCTTAATAGCTGAGTAGTACTCTGTTGTGTAAATGAACCACATTTTCTGTATCCATTCTTCTGTTGCTGGTACTATGGTATGTTTACAAACAGGAGCCTAGCCTACAAAAGGCCCAACAAACAGCTGAAAGAGTCAGATGCAGATATTTACACCCAACCAATTTACATCCAACAGAACCACCCCCCCCAGACCCCAAGCCACCAACCAGGCAGCATACATGAGCTGATATGAGGCCCCCAACACCTCTATAGCAGAGAACTACCAGGTCTTGACTCAGTGAGAGAAGGAAGATACATCTAACTCTCAAGAGACTTGAGGCCCCAGGAAGTGGGGAATTCTGGTGGTGTGGGGGGGGGGGTGAGGGGTTGGGGACATCCTTTTGGAGATGGGGTTAGGGGAGGAGGTATGAGATATGGAACAGTCAGAAGTCTGACCATGAGGGAGAAAAAGACTAGGCTGTTAAAAAAAAAACTGAATTGGAAAGAAAGAAAGAGAGAGAGAGAGAGAGAGAGAGAGAGAGAGAGAGAGAGAGAGAGAGAGAGAGAGAGAGAGAGAGAGAGAGAAAGAAAGGAAGAAAGAAAGAAAGAAAGAAAGAAAGAAAGAAAGAAAGAAAGAAAGAAAATAGACATCAATAAAGTTTTATTTATTTTTCTTTTTTTAATGTTTTTTATTAGATATTTTCTTCATTTACGTTTCAAATGCTATCCAAAAAGTCCCCTATACACTCCCCCCGCCCTGCTCCCCTACACACCCACTCCCACTTCTTGGCCCTGGCGTTCCCCTGTACTGGGGCATATAAAGTTTGCAAGACCTAGGGGCCTCTCCTCCCAATGATGGCCAACTAGGCCATCTTCTGCTACATATGCAGCTAGAGACACGAGCTTTGGGAGTACTGGGTAGTTCATAATGTTGTTCCACCTATAGGGTTGCAGACCCCTTCAGCTCCTTGGGTACTTTCTGTAGCTACTCTATTGGGGCCCTGTGTTCCATCCTATAGATGACTGTGAGCATTCACTTCTGTATTTGCCAGGCACTGACATAGCCTCACACAGACAGCTATATTGGGGTCCTTTCAGCAAAATCAATAAAGTTTTAATACAGTGAGCAATTGGAAAAAATCTAATTCTACACTATATAATAAATATTGGACATGAAAAAATAAAGTTGGCTTTGTACTTAAGTGACACATATGATGTAGACTTTTCCATAAAAGATGAATCTATGGGAAATTACTTCAATTCCTTGCTTTTCTTGCTTCATCTTCTCCCTGCTTTGTCTCCCTATTACAAAGTTGATGAAGCTGCAACTAGCAATTGGGGGTTTAATAAGCCCTCCGTGCCTGAACTTTAGAATGCGGTCTATGATCATGACTGGTACCACTATAGACAGAGGGAATCTATGGACTGACTTTTTTTTTCTGGAAATAAAGTATTACTAAACACATCATATGCATTTTTTACATATATTCAATTTCTTCCTTCCAGCTACAATGGCAGAGTTGGATGTTGGCCAATAAGATGACATGGCCCACAATGGCTTAACATAGTTGACTAAATGTTTTTTTTTTAATTATGACAATTTATAATACACACACTATGCTTCATTTTCTTCAACTGGGACAAAACTATCCTCATAGAACACATGGTAATTCTATAGATTTCATGATCTTCTTTCTCTGTCCTATATCTGAATGGACCTCATTCTCTGTTGCCAATTTATTTACTTATATACTTATTTTTTGTGCTGCTGAAGATGTAGGTACCTGATTGCCATGTTAATAAGAGAGAAAAATCGTTTTATATTTGGTCATACGGAGGTCTTTGTGAAGAATCTGGGAATTACAAGTCTGGAACTAAGAAAGACACATCCAATTTTAAAGCAATAATGAATAGCAAAGAGAATGAATTCATAACTAAGTTAAGGGAGGTCAGAGTACTCAAAATTTAGTCACGTGAGTGCCTGTGAACCAGACTGGAATGTTCAGCCAGGTCAGGGGGAGACAGGGTCAGATGTCAAAGGTTATTGAGAGAGTTCTTCACACCGTGTTGCTTCAAACATCCGCCCTTCCCCAACCCCAGGCCCACACAATCAATGTCTACATTTTCAGATCTTTATGTTGTGTATATGCAAATTAATTTTTGAAAGACAAGAACTGAGGGACTCATGAGGATGCATGAAACTGGGTTTCCAGAAGACCCCAGCCTTCATCCTCAAGAAGGTGACCTTGGGTAAAAAAAGAATTAAACGGCCATGCTTCACTTTCTATATGTTAACTAGTGGGCTCTGAACTTCACAACTCTCCAACTCTGTTCCTTCCTCCAGTGGGCCTTAGCTGAAGGGAGATGGTGATACAGTTATGGTTTTGGGAGTCTAATCTAAGGAAGGTTTCAAGATGAACTGGAGGAGAGAGCAGAAAGAAAAACAAAACCTGGAACTTCAGCTAAAAACAGTGTTGTTATTAAAACATGAAATGATCAGAATATTGAAAGGATTTCTTAATACAAAATCAGTTACCAGTATAGATACCTTCTTGATAAAAGAACCATGTCCCACTATGTCTGTTTTTATTAGCACTTTTATTAGATATATTAACCTATAGGACACAGATCATACAAAATGAGCAGTGGTGAGGCAGGCAGGGATAGCCTCTGCACATACCGCAGAAGCGAAGATATCTCAGCAACTCCAGTGTTCATCGCAAAAAGTTGGGTTGCTGTTTGGCTGCAGGCATTCCTCTAAGATGGTTGATATCTTTCTGTTTAAATTATTGCTGCAAAAATCTTGCAGTCTCCACACCTCACTCCCTCGAAAGTAATTATGACATCAACATTGCCAAAGGCACTAAATGATTTTATTTTCCATTTTTATTTATTTTCATTTAGTATCTCTATGCACATGCTTGCCATGGTGCATACATAGAGGTCAGAGGGCCACCTTCAGGAGTCAGTTTTCTCTTTCCCTTGTGGGTCCTGGGAAGAGATCTCAGGTCCTCAGGCTTGAGCCGGAGAGTTTTTACCCATGGACTCTATGTGCCTGCCCAGAAGCATGAAGTGATTTTTTTAAAAGTATGTACAAGTTGACAAAATATTGATAATTTTATTCCCAAGGAAAACATTTATTTTAATGTATTATTTTGTCTAATGATCCATTGGGAGAATTTATAACCTGTCCTTTTACTTTTTAGAGATTTTTTTTTAATAACAATTTTCCTCCAATCCACGGCAAGTATCTTTGACTATCTTTTCCAGATAAATACAGAGTGTCTGTCTACTATAATCAATTGAATGCAATGGGTTCATTTCAGGATCTTTTATTTATGTCCATCCACATTTAAAATAAATAAGGTTAATACTGATAGAACACAGTCGTGCGGGTCTTAGAAGGGCCTAGTTTTTTCATTACATCTCTTTTGTTTCCTCTTGCTTAGCAAATCAGATGCTAGCTATATTTTGATTAGTTTGTACTTTAATGGATCATGTATGGAGGGTCCACCTTTCACACTGGGGCCATTAATTTTTCTTGAGTCTGATGGCAAAAGCAGGTAGGGCTTTTTTTGTGTGCTGATTGAAAAGTGATGGATTATTTTCATGTGGTAAGGGACAATGTTTTCTTTAGCACAGCAGGATATGATGTTTGCAAGGTCTAACAGTGAAATATTATGCATATCTGCTGCTGGCCGCCTGCCAGAAATGCAACAGCAAAACAGGAGAGATTCTGAATTTGAATCTTAAAAGCAGTGCAACCTACAAAGCAGCTAATGAGCCATTCTATGCAGAAAACAGAAAAAGCATCTGTGCTAATAGATGATGCCTGCCACGCATGCTCGCGGTTAGCAGAATGGTAAATAATTATTCATTTAAATGTTACCTTGAACTTTATTTTAAGAAAAAAGAGGGAGAGAGAGATTTATTTCCTAGTCATTTCCAGTAGGCACTGTTGCATGGATTTTTTTTCCCCCTCCTAATTCAGAGACCCATAATATTTCCATCCTAGTGAAGGTAGCGTCATTTTCCAAATAGTTTTTCTCTCATAGTGCCTGGACAATTCAAATAAAATTTTATTTCTCTATTGTGTTTAGTGTTTAAAAGTTGCCTTTTCAAATCAGTAGGATCATTAAACAGCTTTGAAATGTCATGCAAAATAAATGTATGAATGTGGTTTCTAAAGGCAGGGGAAGGGATGTTTGAGTTTTGTGGATGTCTTGGGCCTCTTTGTTTGCAAAGGCAAATATCTGGCCATGGTTCTGTTTTCACCACAGCAATTGTATTCCTGTCTTGGTGAACTCTTTCTGGGTTAAAGGGAACAATTCATCTGTTCACTCACATCCAACTGACCAAGACTGTGCATTGTAAGATCTCTTTGATATCTTAGAAAGTTGAAGCCTTCTTCAAATTATTTAAAATCTTATTTTATTTAGAACCATGATGTTTTTTCAGTAGTTATTTAGAATAGGTTGACTCTAACAGAGCATTTATCAGTATGAACTGAGAAATACACAATCAGTTTGGGAAATATACTTGATATTACTGCCCCCTTGTAACAGAGAAATGTAATGGGAGAAGACATCTGCAATGCTGTGATGCTTTGTGCTATTTCATATTACTGTATTTCACTTTGAGTTTTAAAGGTGGTGTTGACTTTAAGTCATGGACTTCGCCATGTTAGATCATAATGATCTAGTGATTCAGGGAAGCAGGCCAATACTCAGCCTGCAAGGCACAAGGAGCAGCAGAGAACAGAGAGAAGCCCTGTGTGTTGTTCTGTCTTATTCATTAAGTCTTAATAGGGGCTGCTAATCTTCCTTGTGTGCCTCTGTGTCCATCTTCCTGAAGGCTGCACCGACTTTTCCTGGCGCCGAAGACATGCAAGAGGTCCTCAAAAGCTTGCCATTGTGGCCACAGCCTACTCTGGAGCCAAAGTCCTAGAGACACACTAGCATAGCCTACTCACAAAAAACCTGCAGCTTATTTTCTAGATAACCTTGTTTTAAATGCCATGCATTTTAAAAAGAGTTAAGGTTTCATTTGCTGAACACCTTAAATAATAGATTATCTAAAAGAATCCAATGGTCATGTATCCCATATGGTAATCAGCTGACAATATCTCAAAGTCTTTATTTATTTTTAAATAGAGCCTCATTAAATATGCAAAAGAATGTGATATCAACTTAGATATTCTTTTTTGAGATTGCCATGTAGCACTCATACATGTAGAAAGGAAATTCTGGATATAAAAATTAAAGTCAACCCTTTAAGACTATCTATATATTTGATTCGTGTAAATTGGCTAGTTTGTCTAAATAATTTTTAAAAGATCTTATATGTTAAAAAGCTTATTAAAATTTAGAAATAGATGGCCTAGTCTGCCATCACTGGAAAGAGAGGCCCATTGGACATGCAAACTGTATATGCCCCAGTACAGGGGAACGCCAGGGCCAAAAAAAATGGGAATGAGTGGGTAGGGAAGTGGGGAGGAGGGTATGGGGGACTTGTGGGATAGCATTGGAAATGTAATTGAGGAAAATATGTAATAAAAAATAAATTAAAAATAATAATAAAAAAATTTAGAAATAAAAATCCAGACACCCTGAAAGAACATACTAGCTAAAGAAAATTAAAAAAGAGACTTGAGTATATATGTTTCTACAAACACTAGGTCCAGCCACCTGTTGAAACATTTAAATATCAAAGAAAAAACTAAGAGTGACATTGCAGATGCACTGAAATGAAAAGACAAAGTGGAGACTTTCAGAGATACTAATAAAAATTGATTCTGGCTAAGTTTTAATTTTCATTGAAAATATTTTTTTTTAAAGGACGAAAGAGGAAAGAGAGGAAAGGGGGAAGGAAAGGGAATGTCGTCCTCTTGTTAGTATCAGTGAAGTCTTAGGACATTAAATTAAGATTACAAAGTGTGAATACAACTGAAAACTTGAAATACATAATTTACATTTATCTTTGCATATACATTTATTATGTCTGTATTTTTAATAAACTGGGCAAATCTGGTTTGTGTACAGCTTCTGGTTTTTTGCTCCAGGATCTGTACTTTGCTCAGCACTTTCTCATTTCAGCAATCACTTGTGATCTATGTTCCTATGCTTCCAATGTGCTTGTGCTACTCAGTGCCTCGTTCTGCTACCTCAGTCAGCCTATTCATTCCAAGGGCTTGGTATCCATCTTTCCCCTTGGTCTTCATTATGGCCTCTGAAACATTCTTATTTGGAACTAATATATTTTAAATATATATGTATTATATATAATACATATATATCTTTTAATATTTATGGAGATAAAGATTCCATTTTAGAGCATAATAAATATACAAAATAACTATAATAACTAGAGATGTTGAGTTGATGCCTAGCTAACACTGATATCGATAGGAGTGTCCTGCTTCTTAGCATTCTATAATATATTTAACATTATTAAACAAAGCTTGAATTTACAAAATTCACAAGTTGAAATTTTACATTGTGAAGAGTTAAAAGTAAAAGAGCTCATGACCTCTGTCTGTATGTTATTATACAAGCACATTTTGTCATTGATTAATTGGGTGCCTTAGGTTTGTCAAATATACTTTGCACAAAAGTAAAAGAGTTTGAAAGTAAGAAAAGCAACTACAGAGCCAGAGGCAGGCCGATCACTGTAGGTTCAAGGCTAGCCTGGTCATACCTAGTTACAGGACAACGAGAGCTAAATAGTGAGACCTTATCTTAAAGAAAGAAAAAAAGGAAGAAAGAAAGGGGGGAGAGAGAGAGAGAGAGAGAGAGAGAGAGAGAGAGAGAGAGAGAGAGAGAGAGAGAAGTTACAGTTCTGCTTCATGTTTGTGATTATAAAACATTTAAACAAGTAATATTTCCGAAGCTAAATTTAGATTTGAATTGAAAATCATTTTCTAAAAGCAATTTCCAAATATGAGTCACAATTATGCCTCTCCTCTGTCAGAAGAATCAAGGCAAAAGAAAAGAAACAAACAAAAATGCATATTCTCAATGTGTTAAAAGTTTCTCCTAAAATGTTCTTGGCATGTTCACTTTTACCAAAATATTTTATAATTCACTAAAATTTAAATTTGCCTTTAAGACAGCCATTTTCCTTAGATTAGAGAAAATTACGATGACATTGATTGGATTAAATATTCACTTGTGTTATTAAAATCACTGTGAAAACAAACAGACCTATTCAAATGTCTAAAACCTTTGGAAGAGACTGGCTTCTGCAATGTAAATCAAGGGTGAAAATCTGGCTGATTTAATTTAAATTTTAACTGATTTTAAAATGCTGTCTTCTTTAGAGATTGAGTTTCAAAAAGTTGATTCTAAAAACTGACAGATCTTTTATGAATATTTGGGAAATTATCTTTAGCTTTTTTGTAGCCCATCAAAAAGGCAAAAGAATCATAATCGGCATTTTGTTAGTCTATGTGGTGATATAACCGAATCCCTCGGAAAGAACAGACGGAAAATGGTAGCTATTATTAATTTAGAAAGACAAAGCAAAGCCCGGCATTTCAGTAATGTGGAGAGTTGTGTGCTCTTGGAGGAGAAAGGGTTTTGTAATTGGATTTTGAAGTAATTTAGAAGACGAGATAAGACGTAATGGTTGTGTATTAGAGGTTAGAATGACAACAGAAACCCATAATGTGAGGGTTCATTGAACTGGGAAAAAAATACAACAACAAAGAAACGCAGCACTGACGGAAAATGGCCTGAGCGGGAAGCAACAAGGTGAGTATGTGAAGGCCAGAAGGACCCATTCTGAGTAGGCAGGTCAGTCAGCAAGTAGCTGGAGCAGCAGACAGGCCGACAGCAGGATGCTGCTCCTTTCTGCAGTCACCTCTCAGCCCACCACCCCACTCCCACCTCCCCAACACACATCCTTTTTCCTACTGGAGAATTTTCTCCTGTCTTCTCTCCTGTCAGTCATCACCTTGGCTCCTCAGCTCTGTCACCGGCTGGCTCCCAGGTTCTCTGAGGAGATGTCCTGTGACAGTGGCTAAGCTCTCCTACCAGCAGCCATGCACTCAAAGAGCCAGGGCAGCCGACCAGACCTGCCTATCCACATCTGTGGAAACTCATACCCTTAGCACACTGGGGAAGACAAAGAAGACTCAAACAGGAAAATGAAATCCTCCTGCCTTTACAGCCCAATATTCAGTTGAAGTCTTGGGCAAGTAAATAACTTATCTTTATTTTTTAAAATCTCTTTTCAAAGGACACAGTCGCCTAAGCTCCAGATCCCAAGATAGGCCTCGGATGAGTAGCTATTTTGGAACAAATAATTCAAGTATTGGCATTAATCAGAAGAGCTGGCTTCTACAATCAGAGGGCTATTTCTAGCTGGGAGGCTGTTTCCTGCAGGACTGAATTGCTTCCCGGTTGCCGGCACTTGGCTACCCCCTGCTGGGCAGGAAGCTAAGGGCCTGCAGATCACACCATTATGCTCCAGGGTCATCTCCCTGCAAGGCCTGGGACAGAATCCACTTACTACCTGTCAAATTGTTATCACACATTCTTGACATGAGGCTGAAGTGTGAAGTTCCCTTCCATTGCCTAAGAGGTGTTAAAGATTTTTTGTCCTTCCTTCCAAGCTCTTTGTATGCCGGTTTAAGCAGAACAAATCTATTTATTTCTTTGTATGTGTGTGTGACGGTGAGTTTATTAAAAGCACACCCATAACTTGTAAAATAAAATGATGGCATGCTTTGTTTAGCATGAAAAGTGTGCTTGCTTAAACCTCATTTTAAGCCTTCGGTGAGTGAGTCCCTTCATCTTGAGGCAGAAGACATGGATTGTGCGATGAAGACACCAGGCTTTGGCTGAGTGGCCTGGAATGAAGCCTGGTCCTGAGTTTTCTTCTCAAAGCAGCTTATCAATCACTGAAAAAACAAAACAAACAGACTAACAAAAAACAAAAAATAGCCACAAAATGAAGCACGCTTTGGCAAATATAAGATGTGAAAACCAAGTTTAATCAGATCAAGTTTTCAAATACAGATGAATGTGTTTGAATTGTCATTCAAAGTATTTTAACAAAACCCGAACTGAAGGAAATTTGTTGCTGTACTTTTAATGCATATACATTGCTAAGACAGGAAGCCACAGGCACATTTGGAAGACATAGCTTAAAAGTGACTTTAATAAAAAATGGGTAAAATGCAAGGGATTTTTAATTTTTTTAATTCAAAATAAGTAAAATCAGAAGGGATTAGGTGACATCAGGGCAGTGACAGGGAGGAACACGTGAACAGAGGGAGCTTTCAATGACTCAGTGACCCAAGTGTGGCTTTCACACTCTCTCAGTTCTTATTCTGACTTGGGTTTTTTTATTTCACTCATTTTGCAGATGAGGCAGACACTCCAGAGCAATCAAGCAAGAGCTGCCTGTGTAGCACCAGACAGACAGCATCTGTGTACATGAGGCACAAAAGTCAAGGCATACGGTCTAAAGGTACAGCAAGCCTTCTTGCTCTTACCCATGCAAAGTTAGAACCCAGTCTATTCACTGACAAACTTACAAAGGAGTAGGAGGTTTCTATATTCATTGTGCAAGTGTCAGAACACTTAAACTCTAAACCAGAGGCAGCTGCAGAAGTAAATATTAATATTTCTTTCTGTTGGAAGGGAATAAACAAGTGAAGATTTTATTAAATTTCTAGCTGTTTGGGTCCTGTGTTGTGGCTCAAATTAAGGCTGACACTATTTCCAAGTGAGGCTGGCCTTCAGCCGATGATGGTGCCTTCAGCCGTAAAAACCAGTGCAAGAACTAACTGGAGATTTTACTGTACCAGGAGGAGAGTCAGATCTCAAGGATGTGGTACACAATTCACACCTTTACTTAATTGTAAACTCTCATGATTTTTTAATGGTGACCCCTGTGTTCTTGTTCACGTCCAGTTATTTGGTGATGAACAGGGGTGGGTGTGGAACAGAGAAGTCTATCCCTGGTATAGGCAAGGTGACCCTGAACTTCAGTAACCCACTCAGTCAGTTAGAAACTTCAAGTCTGCCTTGCTACCAGATTCTGCCAGATGAAAATCAGTGCTTTAATCTCAATCTCCCCTCAGAGAAGTTAGTGATTTCCTTTCTCCAGCTCTTGGCAATCTGTCAGCCCTGACTCCTTTCTTCTTTTATTTCTTTCATCTTTCCATTTTTCTGGAACACTCATCACCTGCTTTTTGTTCTCAAGAATTTCCTTACAATACATTCATCACCCTTGAGATAGCCGGGATCTTGCTTGTGTTGCTATTTTACCCGGATCTATGGGAAGTACAAAATAAGATAGTGACCCCACCCTAAACTGCAGCATCATATTCTTTTTTTTTTTCTTTCCATTTTTTATTAGGTATTTAGCTCATTTACATTTCCAATGCTATACCAAAAGTCCCCCATACCCACCCACCCCCACTCCCCTACCCACCCACTCCCCCTTTTTGGCCCTGGCGTTCCCCTGTTCTGGGGCATATAAAGTTTGTGTGTCCAATGGGCCTCTCTTAGAAGAAAAAAAAAGCATCTGAAACTAATAGTAAACAACAGAATATAAACAAAATTTAGTAATGAAATCATGATGATGAAAGATGATGAACTTCAGAGATAAAGGGGGAGAAGAGATCATGAAGACAATGGTGACAAGGGGACACATTTTGAGTGAATGAATAATAGAAAACATAATTTGTCTGATCTGTATCAGATGTTATTCTAAATACTTCTGTATATGTAATTTTTTTAAAAAAATCTCCTTAAAAATCTTATGAGCTAGGTATTATTTCTGTTCAGGTGAGACAGTGACCATACCACATGCCAGAGTTCAGGATTGCGGATTCTAAGACATAGTAACCATCCTGACATGCACAAAAAAGGTATACAAAATGGGCTTTTATTGCTTGCAACCATGCTTACAGAAACAGCTTGTGAAAGGAAAGATTCGTTTTGGCTCATGGTTCCAGAGGAATGGAAAAGCAGCACATTTTAATAGCAGCAAGTGCATATGATGAGTGTTCTACACATGGTGGAACCAGGCATAGCCAGCCTTCAAGACCCTCATCTAGCTGCCTGCCTCACCCAGACAGACCACCTCCTAAAGGTTCTCTAGCGTCACAAGTTGGCACATCTGCTGAGGAGCACAAAGAAGGGGACTGGAGTCAACAGGTTGCATCCATTTTTCACATCCCAGATTGCGATTTTCATGGGGGAAGAAGGTACTGCTATTCAACCTAGGTAGAAAGGACATGACAGACACAAGAATGTATCCAAAGAGCTCTTGGTAAATTAATGAGGTTACGATTTACAAGATTGTGGATGACCCTAGAAGCTTCTTCACTATAAATTGCCACCCCACATAGAAAAGCCATACCATAGAATCTTATATATAAATTATAAGTAGCTACAACACTGAAGCACACCCTCCACCCCAAGGAATTCTTTCTGGCGTGTACAAATTCAGTGAGGAGTCTTAAGAATACTGTGTCTTATGAGTTTCTTAAGCCGGATGCACATTCCCCTTCTTCCATAAAGAATGCTATAATCCAAAGGAAACAGTTATGCCACAAAGATTTAATATATAGCAGAGTACTATGACAGGCGAAGTGTATTCCAACATGGGAAGGAGGCATACGGAGTCACAAAAGAACTGTAGGAATGACTCTCTTTCATATTTTAGTCATGGAAAGCTGGCATTTAGGATGATCTAAAATCTAGAATTAGTGAGAATGTGTACCGGAATCTTCTAGAAAAGCTAATCAGCTGGCTAGGATCCTTGTGCTCAGAAATTATGCAAACACCCTTCACATGCTGGTGTTGGATGGCCTTTGTGTCTAGCAGTTTTGAACGTAGGTATCTGTGGTGGTGGCAGCAGGCAAGAGCAACAGCACATGACACTGTTTATGTTTTCAGTCCTCATGCAGGCTTTGGTGATCAAGGCCCCTAAGACTCATTTCCACCTAGGAAGTCAGGGTTTAACAGATGTAAGCTTTTAATAGTAGAGAGTATTATAGCTCTTGGCCGTAAATATGGGACAGTTTTCTCCAACTCTTCTAGTAACCAAGGCCAACAGGTTCCATTCTTTTTCTACATATAGCTTTTAATTTGTCTTTGGTATTAGCTCTCTTGCTGGTTCTTTGCATCCAGGACCCTTGCTCTTTTTGCTGTGGGTCCCCAGTAGCTGCTTCTTCACTGACAATTGGCTGGCTACTGTGCTACTCTCAGAGCTTGAGCTACTCCTGTCTCTGTTGGGACTTCTGTTCTGTTGACCCTGTTGCCATGGCTGATATTTTCCTTTGAGGGACCAAGTTTGGTCGATGCTTAAAGTAGCAAGAAGCGACTGCTTGAGAGAAACCTTTCGCTGGGCCTATTTTCAACACCAAGGGAAGAAACACAATAGCATTTGGACATGAGCCACTAAGTACCTAAGCACCCTGCATTGATAGTCAGAGGCCAGATCTTTAGAGGAATCTCAGTATATCTGAGGCACAAATGGAGGCGTGTACTTACTCAAATCAAAGCCTTGATTCTGTAGCACCAATGGCAACTCACCCAAGCCCCTCCCCCATAAACTACTATAAGAAGTGCTCTTCATCAGGAAATAGGATCAAGGTCACCTAGAGTTCAACCAGGTTTGTGATATTCAGTAGTCTGGTGCAAACTATTTGAAGCATTCCTAGCTGAGGCTGTGCTTTCAGGAGCTGGAGGTATCTGCTCTGATCACTGTGTGGTTTTTAAGGGATTCTGTGGAGTTTCAAGACAACTGGTGCTGGCATAAGGGTAGTAGGTCTGGGCTGGTTCACTGCGCTAGCAATCAGGCACATCCACAGACAGCTAAAAGCGACTTCTAACTAATCAGGCTTCGTTACAGCCAGCTTTCGAGGGAACCAGTGATAAGACACATCATCTCTAGCTGCCAAAGATTGTGACACTGTCACTCCTATCTCGTGTTCCTTTGCACATGCGCCACGGTCCCAATAAAAGTCAGCAAGGGAGTCCAACAGTTGTTAGTTAGGAGGTCAAATTGCCCCGTAGATTAATGTCTTTGTAGTAAGTATGCTTTTAACAAAGGCAAAAACCACTAACTAATCACACTAATAGAGACTGACCTCTTCCCCATCCCGCAGGGAGAGATGAGTCCTAATATTATCTCAGTATTTAAAAATACCCAAGTCTCTGCTTTAACCCTTCGAAAGCTTCTAAAACTCGGTTGAAGAACATATGGCTTTCTATTTTAATAAGTTTTCCAGGTCATTTTAATACATGAGCCACATCCAGGCCTTGCTCCTTCTCTTCTTCTGTTGATATTTTTAAATTTAAAAGTATTTGTTTAATTTCATGTGTATATGTATATGCATTTTTAAGTATTTGTGTGACCACCATGTTTGTACAGGAGCCCATGAAGGTCAGAAGAGGAATTGGATATCATGGAGGTGGAATTAGAGATGTTTATGAGTCAACATAAGGATGCTGGGAACTGAACCCAGGTCCTCTACAAAAGCAATAAGGAACCTTAGCTGCTGTGCTATCTCTGTGGCCCCCACACTGCTTTGAACAAGAAAACACAGTGAAGTGTTTGCACTGACATTCACTGAGCAAAACCAACATTTGTACCTGGTTGGCTTAATCTGTTGACAGTAATTTCTTGTCAAGAGTGCACAGACTGATAAAAATACAGTCACCTTCTCTAAACGAAGCTACAGTTGCCCTCTATTCAGTCTCCATAGAGATGTTAACCAGCCATTTGGTTCCTAGGTGGATCTCCACAAGATCTGACCCATGAATCTGGATTTTCATCCAAGAGGTGAGTTTCTACCCAGGATTCTGTCTTTATTTAGCTATGTTCTTTAAAGTGGATGAAAGATGAAGTTGGGTATTTCAAAAGAAAGAAAGTATAAACACAGAGGACTCTTAAGAAAATCACTTCCCTATCTCTATCCACTGTCATGTGTGTAATCCAAATACAATTTATCTTTGACATTTGAATTGAGTGCCACTTTCTCCTTACAAGTGCTTATTGAGAACACACTATCCACACCAAGCACTTTCATTTCCACAGTTTTTTGAGTGTGTTCTACTTGAAAGACAAAAAGAAGAATAAAATATGAAGCATACAACTTTCTGTCCTTACTAGTTATTAACAGGGTGACTATTCTCTGCATCGTTCTCCTGACCTATTTCTAATAATTTCCATAAAGAAATAGACTGTAAATCCGTCTGCATAGTGGTTAACATATAGAAATTGTTTTTACCTCCTGGAATACCATAAAAAGAAGTCACATTCTTATGGAGAAGAAGGTCACACATAATTCCAAATGCGTAGAATCAAGGATTAACTACATAACTCAAATGATTCTAGATTTGAGGGTATCATTCCATGCCCTGCCCAATGTAATGCTTCTTAAGAGGACCCCTCCGAAGTTACTTGCCTCTATGCCTAGTGAACTCCATGGCTTGTGGTAACACGATCCATCATGAGATGCTGCTATAAGCTGACATTTTCCACGTGTAAATCCTGATCTTTGTAATGCAAGAACAATTACTTTTATGGGTAAAACCTTTCCAATCCACCATTTCAAATCCTTGTCTTGCCATGTCATAGTCAAAACATCTGTCTCTTAAATCCAATGTAAAGTATACTAAACCGAGTGTGTCTGCTTGGGAACATCTGCTTCTTTCAACGGGTATGAGAACTATTCTAAATTAAATGGGTTCAGTCTGCAGGGCTTTCACAAAAACATTTTAGTCATCTTCATGGGGATTATTACGTAGCCCAGTTTTGACTGTCATTTCAGGTTCAAATAAAATTCAGAATTCAGTAAACGACTCAACAAAGTGGTGCAATAATAACAGCTACAGTGTGAAGAATACTACCATTCTCTATGATACCTTTATATAAAATGTGTGATACTCTGATTTAAATCATTTTATGAATGTACTACATTGGCATCCTTTATAATGAGTTGCCTATATTTTTAACATTATTGATATTTCCTTGCTCTTCAACATTCTTGCTGAGTGTAATCATTTTCCTATCATACTTGAAGAAAAACAAGGCACAGAGACTGAGTTCAGGAGATGTGGTCACATGGATTCCAGGCTTTGCCCTCTCCCCTCCAATGTCTTTACTGAATCTATTCAGTTTTCAGAGGAACCTGAAACTATGAGGTTTCGCTATATTCCTAGGAAATAACCTACTAATAAATACAAGTCTGTAACTCAGTCATTAATTTACCCAGACATAATTAAATTTTTGGAAGTGTCTAAGAGAGAGTCAAGGAATACCCATCCTCATTGACTGTAACCAGCAGTTGTCTCAAACAAAAAAGGTGTCATGAAGTAGCTCCCAGCTGGCTGATACCCCACATTCATGTCATTTACTGATCACTTCCTGTCATTCATTTTCTTCCCAGTGTAAATTAGTATGTATTAATAGACAGAATAGAGAATCTGGAGCCAGAAAACTTGGCTTACATCCCAATCAAGTTCTTATAAAACACTAACACAAATTTGGGCAATATAATACATCTTTCATTTTCTTGTTTTGTTTTGGTTTTTTGAGACAGGGTTTCTCTGTATAGCCCTGGCTATCCTGGAACTCACTTTGTAGACCAGGCTGGCCTCAAACTCAGAAATCTGCCTGCCTCTGCCTCCCGAGTGCTGGGATTAAAGGCGTGCGCCACCACGCCTGGCTACATCTTTCGTTTTCATTAACTTACAGAGTCATTGTGCTGCTGCAAAGAGACCAGTGTCAGTTGAACAGAGTTAGAAAACAGATGATGTTGTTACTCGTTCACCAAATGCCTGCTGAGTGCTGACTTTTACTTAAAGGGTGGATGGTTCTTTGAAATGTCCCCAAATAAACCATGCTTATCTGGGTCTTCATCAGTATCAGTGACTTTGCTGTTCCTCCCACAGAAGTGAGGTCTGCTGCCCTACTCCTTGATATGCCCTAGGCTAATGACTTGGTTTGGATAATAAAATATGATAGAAGGCATTTTCTGTTGATTTAAACCCGGCCTGCTTGAGCACCAGAATCCTACTGTGACTTGGATATAAAATGTTCCTCATGGGCTCATGTGACAGAGGCTTAAGTTTCAGATGACAGGGCTTTGGAAAGTTTAACTGGACCATGAAGCTTCTGACTTCATAAGTGTGATAAACAGAGTAATCATTTTGTTTAGACTTTTAAATTAAATCTGTTCTTTGACAACTTCATACATGTAGACAATACTTTTTGTTGTTGTTGTTGTTGTTGTTTGTTTTTTGTTTTTTGTTTTTCGAGACAGGGTTTCTCTGTGTAGCCCTGGCTGTCCTGGAACTCACTCTGTAGACCAGGCAGGCCTCGAACTCAGAAATCCGCCTGCCTCTGCCTCCCAAGTGCTGGGATTAAAGGTGTGCGCCACCACACCCGGCTAGACAATACATTTTTAAGGTTTATAAACTTTATTATTTAAAAAACTTGTAGATAAATAAAAACATAACATACCAAAATTAACCAGACCCAAAGTCCTAACAATTTAATGAACAACATCCATACAATAAGAATATACAATCAAAATGGAGGCTGCAGAGCTTCACATTAAATGTTACACTTTCAATATGAAATATTTTTTATAAACTATTCTACTATCAAAACCAGCAACATCAACACATGAGAGAATTAAAAGTAAAAATCATCAGCTTTACACTCTAATTATCCTAGTTCCTGCCTTTTCTCTTCTCATTCTTGCCCCTCTCGACTCCTGTACCTCACAGATCCCTTTCTGGAATTCTTACAGTTTTGCTTTTTTGTTTTGTTTTGTGATCCAGTGAGTTTAAAGTCATGGACACTCGTGTCCCTCTATGGCAAGAGTGAGATGGGGATAGGGAAGGGCAATCTGTTGGACCTTGCTAAGCTTACTTTGAGTACACAAAAAAGAATATGGAGTAATGATTTAATGGTGTTTTTGGAAATTTGTGGAAATTTAAGAGACAAAGCCTACTTAGATGAGATGGGTCACTTTGAATACACCCTTGAAGGGAATACCTTATGCCTAGACTGTCTTGGTCTTTCTCCTGTTCACAATGAGGTGTCTTGTTTTGCTGCAGTGTGTTCGTACCACACTTTAGGAACAGTAGCAATGGAGTCAAGTGGTCATGGACTAACATCTTCGAGAACCTGAGTTAAAATAAGTCATTCCTTTTTTAAAATGCTTGTACTGGATATGTCATAGTGATGGGAAACAAATTAACACAGAGCCCCAAGTATAGTCTAAGAGCTTTAGACTATCCCAGTAGAGAAATAGGTCCTCTGGGAGAAAAAGGCATCTGATGGTGAAAATCCACACAGAAGGAGAGTCCTATGACAATCTATCCCTAGAGCCATACATGCACAATTGGTGGATTTTTCTGAACCTTGCCCAATTCCTCATCCAATGTATACTCATTAATGATATAATATAGTCATTATATTTAACTACTGGAGTTTTGCATCGTTTATTATCAGCATGTAAGCAATATGTTTGTTTTGTTCACTCTTACAAATCTTAGACTAACTCTCTAAAGTAACAGTTCCATGGGAAATTATTTAACATAAAGGAAACTTATGATAGGCTTGGGTTGAATTTATATTTGATATTTCACAAACCACCAATTGATACCACAATTGTAACTAGCAACTATGTCATGAAACAACATTCTATGAATTACAGTGGGGAAAAAAAAAGAAACTTTGAGTATAACATTAATGTTCTGACTCAGGGTATAAGTCAGGTTACTATTCAATGTTACCAAGAAATACTATTATTTCCCAGTAGTCCAAAATCCCTTTGTTAGGTCTGAGAAACAGTAGAATTAAGCCTGATACTACCTCCAGGAAAGTCTAAACCATTTCTATTGTAATGGAATGATAAGTTTCTCACATTAGTGGAAGTATGTGTGCTAAGTATTGTCTCTTTAAAGAGTTAGACTCTCATAGAATCTCACAGCTGCAAGAAAGATTAGAGGTAGTCTGGTCATGGCTTCCAATTTGGCCTCCAACAGCTAATATCACAGACTTGCTCAAATTTATCTAGCAAGCTCACATCTGCAGGGTCAAGCCAGGCATCTGATCCTGGCCCAGTCAGTGTTGTCTTTCAGATATAGCTACAAGCCCCAGAGTCATTGTAATCTAGTATAGGATTTCCTACTACCAGTGACTTGGAAAAGAGAAAATATTGGTTTTTTTTTTCTCCTAACATAATAGCACCATTTTTTAGTTTGTTTGTTAAATTGTGTTTTATAGTCATTTAAAGTACTGTCTCAAGTCTTACACAATGAAGAGTATCCCCTTTCCTCATTTTTTTAACTTCAAAATTATTTTTAAAATAGTATGAAGTTCATAAAGAGGACCAAGTAACATTTGAGCAAATGAAAGGACTACTTAGTTGGACCAGTATAAGCTCAATTTCCACTGTACCATTAATGATTCTTAACTATATTTGGATTGAACACGAGTGCTCACTCCAGTGTTTGTCTCTGTGCTTTGCTGCATTTTATATCTCTCCTTGGGCTACATCTAGTACAACTGAACTGTGACTGTATGAAACACGTGTTTATGCCTCATCTTCCCAAATGGAATAAGTTCCATCAGATAGAGGTTAGACCTTTCTTTAATATCTGCCTCTTCAATGCCTACCAAATGGGTTTACGGAAGAGAATCAAGGGTAAAATCATACAACTATTGTTCAAAGCTTATTGCCACCTTTTCCCAGGAGTTATTTTATTTTCTTTCAACACTGTTGTCTCAAGAAAGTTATCAAGGAAAGAAATGCACTCCATTCAGAGCATCTAGAGCAGTCTCTGCATTAAAATTATTTATTTTTGAACTCATGTATTGAATCCACGAGATCATGTTTACCATTGTCTTTTCTTAGCCTTCTCACACCCTCTAGCCAACTATTTCCCATCTTATCCTGAGAGAGAGAGAGAGAGAGAGAGAGAGAGAGAGAGAGAGAGAGAGAGAGAACAGGTTTTGTGCAGATAGCTCCAGTTACTTACTATATGTTCATAATTGTGATAGCCATGTCCAGAAGGCAGCACTTCATGATGCTGGTCACCCTCTGCCTCTTATAATCTTTCTACCCCCCCCCTTCCATATGTCCTCTGTGACTTGAATGGGACAATACAGATGTCCTGATTAGTTCTGAGCTCTTGGAGCTTTGACCAATGTGACAAGCCACATCAATTATCATTCTCTAAAGGAAGACGCTTCTCTGGTTCAGGGTGAAAGCAGCACTAATCCACATGCACAGCCCCAAAACAATAGTTAGGAGGCAGCTTGGCCACCATCAGTAGCACATTCACCACTAGAGTCTGTGAGCTCATAAGCTTTGGATGAGAATCACTATACCAACTATGTATTCTATTCTGTGGAACAATACTCAAATCAATCAGGAAATGGTTAGTTAACTCCAAAATACTCTTGTCACTATTACTCCAGAGGACAAATCAAGGTCAAAAGTATTCCATGGAGGATTCACTGCTGGCTCTGTCTGTTGATGGCTTGGATAGAATCTTCTGGCATTATGAAAGCTAGCCAGAAGGGAAGCCATTTTCCACTCAGTTCCCACCTTTATTTCTCTGTGTCCTATATTCAAGGTGTACTGTGTCTTCAGAAATAGGAATTTGCCATCTAATTCTGGCAGGTAACAAAGAGTAGATCAGTCGCTTATATTGTTTGGAAAGTCTCTGGAAGCTCTATAAATATAAGCAAAGAATTCAGAGAGTGGTGTCTAACACTTGGCCCCAGAATTTTCATTTAGAAATCTTTGGCTTCTGGAAGCATAATTATAAACTCATGCAAGGTACCAGCTTATATTCTCATATTCTCTCTCTCTTACACACACACACACACACACACACACTCATGTGCATATACACACAGTAGCTCACAGCCACCTATATGTCTCTGACAGGAATATGATACCATCTTCTTCTGGCCTCCACAGTCACCAGGCATGCACATGGTGAATGTAAAGCTAAGGAGACAAACACACGTAAGCTTATAGTAAAAATGAAAACTCATGTATATATATATGATATATATATATACACACACATATATATATCAATTATACACATATATACTATATGTCTCTGGCAGGAATCTGATACCATCTTCTTCTGGCCTCCACAGGCACAAGGCATGCATGTGGTGAATATAAAACTAAGGAGGCAAACATACATAGCTAAAAATAAAAATGAAAACTCATATATATATATGTATATACACATATATATATCACATACACAATATATACATATATATCTGCACCCACACACAGTAGCTCACTATATATAATATATATAGTAAAATAAAAGTGAAAACTCATGTATATACATACACATATATATATCAAATATACACACATACACTATATATATGTGTATGTATATGTACATATGCATATCTATTACATAGTTGTGTGTTTCTATTTTTTAAGAATGATTTCAGAATTCATAGGCAGTCATAATTTAGATATATAAGTTATAAATAGTGGAAGACATGGTGTTACCTCAGTGTATACATACACCTGAGGGGATTTTTGTAAAGTAGGGGTGCCTGTGTTGACCCTCAGTGACTCAGAAAAGAATAAGAGATTAAAGAAAAGGGATCCTATGATGGATTCAGCTAAATAATGTACATGAAGTTCACAAAATAGACCCCTCCTCCTCCACTAAACAGTAGATCAGAAAACCCTCCGGCTGACCTCTGTTAGATTTTTGAAAGTTAAGTATTTGCTTCCTATCAGAAAGCCTTTCTTTGGACAAAGTAACAGAGCAATACATTTTAACCTGAACTATTATATAAAGCATGTGCCTTTTCTTGTGAGAACAGGCATATTTTTCCTCTTAGAATAATCTCTGCTTTCATATGCCTAATTAAATTTTAGAGGTCTCCTGTTTAAATAAAGATTTATTAGCTGTTAAAGTTATAGCATAATTCTTCTGCCACCTACAAGCTATCCTTGAACATATTTATAAGCAGACTCATTTATCCACTATAAAAATATGAGTGATTTAATGCTGTTGTGTTATTGGTGTCAATTACCCCAAATTCAGCTTCACAACAGAGCTTCCTGATGATGCAGTCACTTGACTCTCAGAATGCCCATGTGTTTGAAGAAAGAGGGGTCATGAATCTGAACTACTAAGTGTTTGAACTAGTTAAGCTAATGGAAGCAGTCACCCTGTTGAGAACCCTGAAAGCAGGGCTAACATGAGGTTGCATGCCTTTCTGTGTACAGACATGGTCACATCATGACAAAAGCTCCTCGAAGTGGGCAAATAAATGTGGTGACATGGAATCATTGGCATGCGCAGAAGAGCTCCCTGGACTCATAAACATTGACTATCATATTTTGAAAAAAAAAATCAAATACTGTCAGACTTACAAATTCCCCTTTGTCTTGAATTTTTAGCTGCTAACTTCACCAACTCAAAATTTTGGCCACATACCTACAACACTCAGGAGTATTCAGAAGCATTTGAATCCTTTGTTGAACAGCCAGCAGGTTTGGTTCTGGTCATACAGGTGACTCTTGGCAAGCACTGACTCACTCACTCAGAAAGCAAGGTCAGGAACTATTCAACACTGCTCTGGAAGTTTTGTAGGGAGCAAGTGCACAAAAGGTTTAGGCAGAGAACCCAGACCTCTCTAGATCCTTTCTCTGTTAAATTATGTGCCTATTCAATTCACTCAAGTTTGTGCAAAATCTAATGTGAATAACTAATTTCATGTGGGACCAGATATTCTCTGATTATGTGGCCCTGTACAGTGGCTCCTGAGAGTGAGTCCTGAGACTTAGTACCTTGTAGAAGTTTTCACGTCTTTAAATTCTACCATTGGAGGTAATGTAAAAAATAAAATTGCTAAAATTATTTATAAAAAAAAAAAGAAAAAAAAGAAAATGTTCACGGTCCTGTTCAATGAGTGGATTTCTAAGCATTGTTTTCAAAATACCTGTTTCTGTCAGAACTATCTCGGACATGAAGGCTGGGAATGTAGCAAGGATACCCAGAGTTCCAGGCCAGCATTGTCTCAGTACCTAAAATACTGAATTCCTGCAGCCCCATTCAGAGCTGGGTGTGATAATCTGTGCCTATAACCCAGGTGCTGGAGGGGCAGAAACCAGAGGCTCCTGGGACAGTCATTCTAGCCAATTGTTGAGCTCGAGGGAGGAAGGAAGGAAGGAAAATGATGCGACTGAGCACTAACTTGCCAAAATCTGATGCTCCAGTGCTGGGCGCTGAGTTTAAGAATAAAGTCTGAACGACAATACGGTCTGCTGAGGTCTGGTCTGCTCCACTGTGTCAAAGGGGCATACTTCGTGCTGTTTAGAGGTCTAGCACCACTATGATTTTAAAGATTAAAGAAACCCATGGTTGGGTACATATACAGGCAATTGCACATTAGCCTAAATTTGTAACTTCAAATGAGAGGAATATTCTAACTCCTTAGTCTATCCTGGACTCTAGGATTATCCTTTTTCTCTTTCTGCCCCACTTTCCTGCCATGCCTCACCCTCCTTTTCAGACCTTGATACTTAAATAATGACGCTGTTTCTCTCAGATTTATAACATTTAACAAAGGCCATCTTGTCTCTTTATTTAATGGAAATGCAAAACACTTTCATTTTTTATATTTGAAAAGATATATTTGGTGAATAAATGACCATTTATCACCACCACTCCCTAAAAATGAGAAAATTGGGTAGAAACTTAATAGGGGACCTCTGGTTTTCACATTCACTTGAATATACATGAATGAACATACATGCATACATACATACATACATACATACATACATACATACATGCATACATACATGCACACATACATACATGCATGCATACATACATACATGTATGCACATGTATAATGTACATATTTGTACATAGGTGTTTCCACCTATAAGAAGATGTATACTCATGTATTATCACAAAATAAATAAAGTACAATTTTTAAAAGATATAACTTTTAATTTCTAATTCAAATATTCTCAAGCTGAATTTCTTAACTTCTCAAAACTTTGCTTCAGTTGCCTGCCATACAAGTGCAGGATGTCTAGATTAGAATTCCAGGCTATAGACTGGCATTCTTCTGGGGCCAGAAATAAAAAGAGGTGACAACATTTCAGAGTTTCCATTTCATGGCTTTCATAGAATCTGAATTGCTACATTCCAGTGACTGTCACCCAAAGGCCTCCCAGGTCATTTTTATTTAGAAAAAAAAAAACTCCTCACACATTTTGATAATCAAAAATGTAAGTTTAAATAGTAATTTTATATTTTAAATTTGATGCATGAGTTTGGTCTTAATTTTAAGTACTAGTTTGGTACTCCTCTGTCAGATCTACTAAATATAATACTTGCACCCTTTTGTTTCACATTAAATGGGAGGCTGTGAAATGTGTTCTAGTATGTGTATGTCTGTGGTAACTAGTGGGACATAAACACACTTTTTACATAGAGACTTTAATACACAGGCCATTTTGTCATTGCTGATTTGTTTGCGAGTCAATGAGTTTAAATTCTAAGGCACCAGCAAATAGCCCTAAAGCATTAATGTGTAAGAAACAATAAATATGCCATTAGAAGCTTTTAAAAGATCTTTCATAGCTGATGCCAGCACAAGGTATCAGTGGCTGGAAGAGAGGAAGGCCTGGTAAGGTCAAACAGCTCACAAAATGCTGGGAAGTTCCTGGCTTACAGTTAGCAAAGACTTTCCTGCGGGTCTTCTCTATGACTCTAAACCAAATGCTACATCTGGAAGATGACCACGCTGCCTTATTAAAGTCTCTTTGAGTTTTTTTTTTTTTTTTTTTTTTTTTGCCAACTGGTTTTAAAGTGTCAGAGAGAAAAGAAGTAGGGAAGCTAGACTGAGATATAGATTTATTTTGGAGTTTATCAGGATGTAAACCTTTAATATTGGATCCCATTCAAAAGAAAACAATTAATGAGTGTAAATATGTGTGTTTATGAACATGATTTTTCAGATTTCTTAATCAGGCTATTATAATATCCTTTGAGTCATAAAAATAGCTATTAAAATTTCAGCAAAATCATAAACTATTTGGATAATGAGTCTTCAAGACTTAAACATCTAGGTGTTTTACTTTGGAAATATAGATACTGCAGAGACTTTAAATATGTATATATATATGTATAAAACTGGTGTGTATCATAATTGCCTCATTCTATTTGAAACAACTTGACTATCTTAATATACTTTATTAATAACAGGAAAAAAGAATAGGAAATAATAAATTTTTATAATACCCAGAATTAAATCATTCTGGATATTTAATAACTGCATACTTTATTATATTGTGTGTGGCTTCTTAAAAATATAGAGTAGTGATTATATGGAATTATTTAATGGGAGTTAGTAAGATGGACATTCATTTAGCAATATGTCTTCTTTCCTTCTAGGTAAAACAATATAATAATGTTTAAGGTGTATAATAACATGAATTTTGGAAGCTTTCCGCAATCCTGAATTAAAAGTTATATATGTTAGTCATATCTCTTGCCTCCTACTCACACACGCACTGAAACACACACTCCCACATACACATGAATATGAGCACACACACTCAGAAACACACATATATGTGTACACACACATGCACACACACACAATACACAAATGCACATACACACAAACACTGAATGTTGGAAAGTGTATCATGTTCTTTTGCTTATACTGGACATCAAACATTTTCCTGTGAATTAGTTACTGTTTTTCAGAGAAACAAAACCAATAGTGCATAGCTTTGTAAAATGTTAAATTTTAAGGTTTATAATGTATATGAAAAAATTTATTCTGGTAATTAACTCATGTACTTATAGTAGCTGAGAAGTCCTATGATCTGAAATCTGAAGATCCAGGGGAGTCGAGTCTGTGATTCAGTCATCCTTTCCATCTGCCATCTGAAAACTCAAGAGCCAAGAGAACTGATGGCATGGTTCAGTCTGGATCTAAGTGGTTTTTGGACCTCATACTGGTCTAAGACTCAGTCAGAAACCCAAAGAGCAAGTGACCCAAAATCCAAGTCTAAATTTAAGAGATGGATATCTTAGATCAACAGGGTGGGGGAAGAGAGAAGAGAAGGGAGTGGGGAGGGAGGAGGGAAGAGGAGGGGAGAGGGAGAGGGAGAGAGGGAGAGGGGGAGGGGAAGAGGGGGAGGGCAAGAGGTAGGGGGAGAGGGAGAACACGAACGAGAACACCTTTATTCTTTATTCCTCTATTTATTCCTCTATCTCTCTATTTTGGGCTCACTATGTTGGGTAAGATCTGTTCAAATTTGTGACAATCCTGTCTTTACTTAGGCTACTGACTAAAATGCAAATCCATCCCATACACAGGCAGGCCCACAGGCATACTCACAAAGGCCAGTTGTATGGACCTCCCTTTTTATCTAGTCAACTGAGCACCTAAAAAGTAGTCAATTCGCATCTTATTTCCTCTCAAAATGTTTCCTTCACGTGCCTTTGGTATATGATTTCTGCCAAACTTTTGCCTACCCCTCAGGTCCGTTGAAGGCTTCAGCACCATCACTTATGCCTTCAAATTTCTCTGTGTCCACCACCAGAATATCAATGATGTATAAACTTCTCAATTGTATCGGTTTTCTTTTAGCTACAAATTACTCTCCTGTACCTTGAGTCCTGTAATTCAAACTTGAATGTGTATATCTAAGTAGGCCACACTTTTTTTTAATTAGGTATTTATTTCATTTACATTTCCAATGCTATCCCAAAAGTCCCCCACACGCTCCCCCACCCACTCCTCCATCCACCCATTCCCACTTCTTGGCCCTGGCGTTCCCCTGTACTGGGGCATATAAAGTTTGCATGACCAATGGGCCTCTCTTTCCACTGATGGCTGACTAGGCCATCTGCTGATACATATGCAGCTGAGACACGAGCTCTGGGGAATACTGGTTATTTCATATTGTTGTTCCACATATAGGGTTGCAGACCCCTTTAGCTCCTTGGTTACTTTCTCTAGCTCCTCCATTGGGGGCCCTGTGATCCATCCAATAGCTGACTGTGAGCATCCACTTCTGTGTTTGCTAGGCCCCGGCATAGTCATGTGTATATCTAAGTAGGCCACACTTTTAAACTCTGCTGTGTGATTCTTTTGCATACTGTGCACTTCTAGATTCATCAGCAATAAACAAAAGCACAGGCCCCTATCAAAGAGAAATCAAGCTAGAATGGAGTTGGGAACTTCCTCTCTGCTGCCTAGTTTTCATAGAGCTAGAAGGTACCAGGCAAGGTACTAGATGACTAAGTCACCAAACCATCAGTAGATCCTGTTATAGAAAATACTTACAGGCAAAGCAGAATGTACTCACTTGTACACAAGTGGCAGTATGATTATGGGAGGAACCGACTACTCTATGAATGAGGTCAGCTAATGAAAGGGAAATTCAATTCATGCCTAGTACTGTAAAAAATTAATCAAGAGTTCATACCTGGTGAGGTCATAGGACCCAAAGAGGAATGTGCTTCAGTTATTATGCTAAATGTACAGACATGTTGTTGGGGCTGGATAGAAGGCTCAGTGGTAATGAGCATAGTCTACTCTTCCAGAAGATCTGGATTAGATCCCCAGCCACTACTTTCCCGGCCACCAGTCAGAATGGCTAAGATCAAAAATTCAGGTGACAGCAGATGCTGGCAAGGATGTGGAGAAAGAGGAACACTCCTCCATTGTTGGTGGGATTGCAAGCTTGCACAACCACTCTGGAAATAAGTCTGGCGGTTCCTCAGAAAACTGGACATAGTACTACCGGAGGATCCAGCAATACCTCTCCTGGGCATATATCCAGAAGAGGTCCCAACCAGTAAGAAGGACACATGCTCCACTATGTTTATAGCAGCCTTATTTGTAATAGCCAGAAGCTGGAAAGTACCCAGATGCCCCTCAACAGAGGAATGGATACAGAAAATGTGGTACATTTACACAATGGAGTACTACTCAGATATTAAAAAGAGTGAATTTATGAAATTCCTAGCCAAATGGATGGACCTGGAGGGCATCATCCTGAGTGAGGTAACACAATCACAAAGGAACTCACACAATATGTACTCACTGATAAGTGGATATTAGCCCAGAAACTTAGGATACCCAAGATATAAGATACAATTTGCTAAATGCATGAAACTCAAGAAGAACGAAGACCAAAGTGTGGACACTTTGCCACTTCTTAGAATTGGGAACAAAGCACCCATGGAAGGAGTTACAGAGACAAAGTTTGGAGCTGTGTCAAAAGGATGGACCATCTAGAGCCTGCCTTATCCAGGGTTCCATCCCATAATCAGCTTCCAAACGCTGACACTATTGCATATACTAGCAAGATTTTGCTGAAAGGACCCAAATATAGCTGTCTCTTGTGAGACTATGCTGGGGCCTAGCAAACACAGAAGTGGATGCTCACAGTCAGCTATTGGATGGATCACAGGGCCCCCAATGGAGGAGCTAGAGAAAGTACCCAAGGAGCTAAAGGGATTTGCAACCCTATAGGTAGAACAACATTATGAACTAACCAGTACCCCGGAGCTCTTGACTCTAGCTACATATGTATCAAAAGATGGCCTAGTCGGCCATCAGTGGAAAGAGAGGCCCAGTGGACTTGCAATCCTTATATGCCCCAGTACAGGGGAATGCCAGGGCCAAAAAGTGGGAGTGGGTGGGTAGGGGAGTGGGTGGGAGGGTATGGGGGACTTTTGGGATAGCATTGGAAATGTAAATGAGGAAAATATGTAATAAAAAGTATAAAACAAAATCCCCAGCCACATTGTGACTCACAACCAACTGTAATTCCAGTCCCAGGAACTCGTTCCCTCTTTGTCTCCATGGCAATGCATGGATGTGTTGCAAAGACATATATGCAAGCATACACTAATACACATAAAATAAAAATAAATAAAATCTGAAAAATGGGCATTTGTCAAACTTGCTTCAAAATGTTTACGTTGATGGTCATAAATCGTTACTGCTCGGTCATAATCCTGCCTCGGAGAAGCTTCTTCTTGCAGTGGGCAGTGGTTGACTATAGAGACTCCTAGCTGATCAAAATAATGAGATTAAGTGGTGGTTAAGTGCTCAGCTGTACCTAGGGCATCTGTATCAACCACTCCAAAGGCCCAGGGTACAGAACAGAAGGGGGATGGAAAGAAAGTAAGAGAACAAGGAGGAATTCTCTGTAGAACATGAAGTAGTACATGCATGAAATTATAGTATTTGTGAGTGCCCGCACAAGTCCTGCCTGCACAAGATTTAGCCATTTAATCTTCTTGCATGGAGTGGCTCAGGAGGCTCCACCTCTACCTAATGGATGTTGAGGGAGAAGGCAATGTTTCTTCTGGAGTGTGGCTGCTAATATGTTGTCCATGCTCTGGTGGATGAAGCAATACCCATGCACATGTAGGCACCATAAAATAGAGTCTGTAATTTTGTTTTCTTATTGAGAGAGAGAGAGAGAGAGAGAGAGAGAGAGAGAGAGAGAGAGAGAGAATGAGTACTCAGGCCTTTTGGCTTCATTTATGATTTATTTCCATTCACTCACAATTAGTTCTCACTAGAAACAAAGCATAAATTTATGTTGGCACTCCTTGAAATTACATTTTTTCTCTCAAGCTTTGATTCCATTGAATGTAGCTTTGTTTCTTGGTGTTCTCCTTTCTTAGAATGAGTTCTTTTTTTTTTTTTTAAGCAGACTTTGTTTCTTATTCACAGGCTCCTCTAAGTGTATCCGCAATCCTTACAGATTTGACCAGGTCTAATAATTATGGATAAATCAATAACAGCTCCTTTTGTGAGCTGTGAGTTCAACAACAAAAAAAAATGGATCAAGAAAAATTTAGTGTGTGTGTGTGTGTGTGTGTGTGTGTGTGTGTGTGTGTGTGTGTGTGTGTGTTTGTGTGTGTTATATGGTGCAAGGGCTAAATCCTTCCTATGAATGCTCTCAGTTTAGTCAGTATAGTTTTGCAGAGTCCCTATAGGGCTGATTAGTTAATTCTGTAGATTTTTCTTGTATCTTTGACCACTCTGTCTATTATCCTTCCTTCCTCTTTTCCACAGGATTCCCCAAGCTCCACTTAATGTTTGGCAGTGGGACTCTGCATCAGGTTCCATCAGTTCCTAAACCAAATTCATAAGCTAAATTCAAGAGTACATCAAAAATATCATCCACTATGATCAAGTAGGGTTCATGCCAGGGATGATATGATATGATATGAAAATAGGTCAATGCAATCTACCAAATAAACAAACTAAAATAAAACAAAACAAAACCCACATGATCATTTCATTAGATACTGAAAAAGCCTTTGTCAAAATCCACCTTCCCTTCAGGATAAAGGTCTTGGAGAGATCAAGGATTCAAGGCACATACCTAAAGACAATAAAAGCCCTATACAGCAAACCAATAGACAACATCAATTTAAATGGAGAGAAACTTAAAACAGTCCCACTAAAACAAGGGACAAGACTGTCACTCTCTCCTTATCTACTCAATATAGTACGTGAAGTTTTAACTAGAGCATTGAGAAAACTAAAGAAGATCATGGTTATACAAATTGAAAAAGAAGAATTCAATTATCGCTATTTACAGATGGTATGATAGTATATTTAAGTGACCCCAGAAAATCTACCAGGAAATTCTTACAGCTAATAAATACCTTCAGCAAAATAGCTGTATACAAAATTAACTCAAAAAAATAAAACAAAACAAAAACAAAAACAAAACAAAACTCAATAGCCCTCCTTTATACAAATGATAAATGGGCTGAAAAAGAAATTAGAGAAAGCCTTCAAAATACCCACAAATAATATAAAATATCTTGGTGAAACTGTGACTAGGCAATTCCTCAGTAATGTACCCAACTATGTCCTTTTACTGCTCTACTGAATTGTACCCACTTCATTATTGATCATGTTTCTGTAATGGTACATTTGCCACAGAAATGATGACTGTGCTATAAAAGAGGGCAGTCCATAGGATCCTGTATCTATACAGTTTGTTGCTGCTGTTGAGTCCCCCCCTACCCCAGTAAATGGACTGGACATGTATTCTAGATGAATGGTGATAGATACAACATCAGACCATCTCATATGTCCTGTCTGGTATCTATGGATACTCCAGTATGAATGGTTTATTAGAGCATAAAAAAAATACTTCACATTAAATTTCCTTTTTAAAGCTGGGCGTGGTGGCGCACACCTTTAATCCCAGCACCCGGGAGGCAGAGGCAGGCAGATCTCTGAGTTCGAGGCCAGCCTGGTCTACAAAGTGAGTTCTAGGACAGCCAGGGCTATAAAGAGAAATCCTATCTCGAAAAAAAACCAAAAAAAAAAAAATTCTGTGATTTTTAGCATGGAACAAATAGCCTGTATAAACACCTTTGTACATTTTTCCATTTATTTTCTAATTCATGGTCTTTATTTTTATTTCAGAAAGCTAACTATTGTAATTGTACTCTTTGTCACTCCTGTCAACAAGCCATTATCCAACAACCTTCTGTGTTTAACTCAATAAATTGTAATTTAAAAGAAATTCATTTATTATTTTTCATATGGTACAGAATTAAAGATGGGAAAGACCATAGTCAGTCAGGGTCCAGTGAAAAAGAACTCCACAGACATTTGATCATGAAAAGCTTAACAGAGTATTATTAATGACAGGTAAGGATATCCTCTTAGGAATAGGCATTCTCACCAATGGAGGTGGGGTGAGAAGACTACAGAAATAGGCATAGCAAATGGCCAAAATTGTTAGGCTGAAGCTGCTCAAGGGCCATTCTCCTTGAGAGTAGTCATGACCTTGGGTCACTGGGTAGCACAGAAATTTTTTGCTATGGCAGAGCTCTGTGAGCTTCCTTCTAAGTTGCTGCAGGCGCCACACAAGTTGGTGATGCTGAGGACATGAGCCGGTACTAACAGCCACTTAAAAGAGTTCCACTAAAACAAGGGACAAGACAAGACTGTCATTCTCTCCTTACCTATTCAGAACAATACTTGAAATTTTAACTAGAGCAATAAGAAAACTAAAGAAGATCAAGGTTATACAAATTGGAAAAGAAGAAGTCAAATATCACTATTAACAGATGGTATGATAAGTGAACCCAGAAATTCTACCAGGGAACTCTTACAGCTAATAAATACCTTCAGCAAAGTAGCTGGATACTAAACACAAAAAAAAAAAAAAAAAACAAAAACAAAACAAAAAACAAAACTCAAGAGCCCTCCTTTATAAATGGACTGAAAAAGTAATTAGAGAAATGACACCCTTCAAAATAGCCACAAATAATATATCTTGGTGAAACCGTAACCAAGCAAGTGAAAAACTGCACCTTACACTTTAAGAGAAGGCAAAGGTCACCCCAGAACCAGGAAGAAAAGCCTTTTTATATCCAGTGTCTCTCCAATGCCCTCTACTGAAAGTTTATTATTATGCAGCTAGCAAGGGAGATCCCATTTCCATAGTCTGTTATATAAAGAACAAATATACAAACCAGAAGATAGTGTTTTATATCTGATTAAACTACTTCCCCTGGCCATACCTTGTACCTTTCCTAGAATGGTAGATCCATGACCATGAAGCCCTTTCGATTCAAGGCACTAAACTTTACCTCCTGCATAAGTTCAGCTGATGTGATCCAGTTGACTCTCAACCACCCACTGGTTCAGCCACTTCCAATCTTCATCATCCCTGATTTACAGTGGTTTGCACATTTTGGCCAATGTTTTAATGTGGTATCTATTATTGTAGCTATGTATAATCTCAAGACAGAAAACATAGATGTCAGAGACAATGACACAAATAATTGTTCAATTTAATGATTTTTTTTATCTCTTCCCCCCATTTTAACCTGCTTTATGAGAACCAAATGACCCAAGGATAAGAGGGAGAAAAAAATTTTATAAAATGTTGATAAAGAGAGACATTGAGAAAGCAGGCTAGCTAATTAGCCCTTAAAAAGCTAAACTTGACAATACAGTGGCATTTTCATTTTAGTGGTTGTTGCAAATCAGTGACTTGAAATACTTGACACAGTGGAAGTCCTGTAAGCCACGCTGACCTAGTAACAAAAACACAGATTCCTAACAGCAAGAAACAGTACAGCTCTTCTTTATTTTTTACACCTCAACAGCAGCAGTGACCCTGGGTGGCTACATACCAATAGTGTGGAGGCCTTCAGGTTTCTACTGACATCTCTGTTTGTCTGGTGAAGTTATTTCCAAAAACTTTCATTTATTTAATCCTCCAGCTGTCTAAAAAATCTTTATGGGTGACCATTTTTAGCCTGCCCTTTTCCCCTTTGCTCTCTGAACCCATCCATATCCTCCCTTGAGGCCCCAAAAGGTCTAAGATCAGTGGAGAAAGAAAGTTAAAAAAGAGATGTCTAATGATACCCTAGTCATCTGGCAGCCTTCTGTAAAATGACTTTGAAGAGAAGCTGGTGGCAGAGATGCCACCGTGTTTTTATTCCCACTATCACAACACAAAATAATTAGTGGGTAAAAATACTTTTTGTTTAATAATTGCTGTTCTTCATTAATGTGAACCAAGGGGACAGTCTGGGGGAGACAATAACAGCTGCCCCCACATTTCATTATCACCAAACTTCACATTTCACACAAAAGCATTGCCAGCGCGGCCTTACAGCTTTAATTAGTTTCTGCCATAGCTGTGAAGGTCAGCCAATTATTGTGTGTGAAATTTCAATATGCAATGGCTGAATCGAAGCACACATTGCAACAGTGTAGGGATTCTACCGTGCTGTGAATCCAGCTTTTTGCAACCCACTTTTTGAAACACAAGGTAACATAAAATAATCATCAGGTATGCATGGCTTCAAGGCTTACTGGTTAATTGAACATGTGCTTAATGGGGGAAAACACATAATTTCTGATTGTTTCTTAAATTCCCTCTTATTACATTGTCATTATCTATGACACATTGTTAAGGTTGAATTGTGCTTCATGATTAACTCGCCCTAACTCACTTAGACCTCCATGAAAACATTTGATCTGAGAATCAAGCCTAGTTTCATCAGCTTTACATGATAGCAAGTTAGCATCTATGTTTATATACATGTGTAAATATATATACATCCTCATATATTTCTAGTACTGGTAAGAATATATGCCTAAAACATGCATAGCTTAAGTATTATATATTAAAATATATACATGTTTAAACATGAGTCTATAAGCTTGTATTAGAGCAATTTAAGAATGCTATTTGCTGAAAATGTTGCCGAACTAAAAATGTTTTATCAGGGACTCACTTCATTTAGAATCAACATGCCAGGCGCATGCCTTTAATTCCAGCACTTGGGAGGCAGAGGCAGGAGGATTTTTGAGTTTGAGGGCAGCCTGGTCTACAGAGTGACTTCCAGGACAGCCAGGGCTACACAGAGAAACCCTGTCTCAAAAAAAACAAGAAAAAAAAAAAAAACAATCAAGGTGACACTTGGAAACAGCCTGGAAGTTCATCTTTTCTTGCTCAGTGTATTTCATAGATGAGGAACCAGGCTTAGAAGTGACACAGGCTTTACTAAAGTCACTTTGCTCCTTAATGAAACACAGAGGCTAAAATTATAACTTCTTTGCCTGCCTTATGATTGATTGGGGGTTTCTGAGACAAGGACTTACCATATATATGTTCCACGCTGACCTCAAATTCTTCACCATATTCCTCACCGCACCCAAGTGTTGTGCTGGGATTTCAGGTATGCATAACCACGCCCAGCTCCTTTCACCATTTTTTTAATGGGGTAGTTTGACCACCACAAAAATGCAGACAAGATTGTATCACTCAATTGATAATGGTCCAATATTTGCTCAGAAGTTTGTGTGAGTTTGAAGCCAATTTGTCTTAGTTGCTTTGTATTGCACACCCACTGTCTAACAATCCCTAAGGAAACAAAGGCTTATGGAGTTCTTCTCCTTGTAGACTCCCTGAAAAGCATTGTTGATGTCTGAAATGAATAAAATATTCTTAATGAGTTGATAGATCAACCAGGTAAGTAAGACAAAGAGGAAGAGGAATAAGAGGGGGAGATAAAGACAGAACAGGACCAAGGAAGGAAGACCAGGGATGTGGATGCAGAAGAGAGAGAAACTGCAGAACGTTGGTCAGCAGCATGCTCAGCCACTACTGCTAGGTTCCAATATGATGTATTCACTTCTTCAAGTCTGACAGCCACTACTGATAGGTTACAGCATGCTGTCTTCACTCCTCCGTGTGTGACAACAAAGGTTTCTCACACTGCCACCCCATGTTTCCAGGTAGGAACAAAAGAACAGCTAATCCATGTAAGTACTACAGACCTAGATGTGGAATTTGAATAGGATGCATCTTATTATGTATCTTTCCCTTCCCAAATAGAGAATGGACTTCATTAAGATGAGTTACTCTTTTGATCCTTTTCTGATTTCCAAGGCAACCAGGTAAGGAGGCTTTAGGGTAGACTTTGAAAGCCTTGGAAACCAAAGACTTAACAGAGTTCTTGGATTGTATGTAGCGGTGACGTGTGGGAGAAAGTTAAGATTGCAAAGAACTAAGGGGTGTGACTAAGCAGTGAGAAATCATTTGTGGATGTGTGTGGTTCTTCCAAGTGATTAAAAATCAAAAGAACAGGGTGAAACAGCTTCTCCAGGGAATTGTAAGGGCCAGCACTCTCCAAGGAACTGTCACCGTCTGGAATAGCAAGTCTTTGTTGAAGCTGGAGGAGAGAAGGCCACATTCTGAGCTTCTACCCACAAGATGCTAGTGACACTTCTTCCTCAGTTCTGACAACCCAAAAGGCCTCCAGAGTTTGCAAAATGTATCAAATCCTGTCCCCAGTGTGAATCACTAGGTAAAGAAAAAAGGACTTTCATTTCTGAATTTAAAACGGAGAAAACCTAAATAAGTTTTCAGGAGGAAAAGACAGGAGAATTGAAGAGGAAGGATAGGTGATGTAGAGAGAGCCACATTGGGAAGGATAAAGAGATGGAACCATGCCTTCTATCAGATAATGGACTTGTCTTCTTGGTGAATCAGGTAAAGGTTATTCAACAGGCAGCTGATCTTAAGAGCAATTAATTCAGTGGGTCTTATCTCTTAAGTAACAATGAGGATGATCTTCACTGATGACTGGAAATTCTTCTGAATTTTGGACAGCAGACTGCAGGTCACTATACAACTTTATAACAGAATCAGAAGAAAATAAATACAGAGAAAAAGGAAAAAAAGCACACCTAAGTTGCCATAGTTATTGCTTCCTCAATTGGCCTTTATTTAATTTACTTAATAGTGGACACTTCTTTCAACCTAGAATGATCAAATCAGGGTAGCACAAGGACAAGAAACTAAAGCTAGATAGAATAAGAAATCTGGATGAGTGCATGTGACACAGTCTTGGTACCAGACAAGAAAAAGAGCCACAGCTTGGGAAATCATTGAAGAATCAAGGTATCACGCACCCCAGTGTTTGCTCTGTGTACCACAATCTAGTCTCTACATCAGCCACTCCCTGTTGAACCTGGCGCCTCTATCCACCCTGCCCAGTGATATGTGGCAGCATCTGAACACAATTTTTGTCACTGATGATTGGTGGTGAGCTTTGGCATGCTGTAGTATGTGGCAGAGAAACTACTGGATCTATGGACAGAAGGGAATGAGGGGGCACTGTTAATTTTCCTGTAATGATCATCATTGCCACTAATACATCATTAATGTCACTGTTCAGAAACCTACTCCCACATTGAAACTATCTTTTAAGTTACCTAATATAAATTCTTAGGCAATCATCAAAGAAAATTTACCTGTTATGTTTTAGCACCATTTTGGAAAGAACAGATTTCCAGTTTCTTCTTTTATTCATTCATGCATTCAATGGTTCATCCAAAATGACTTACCGACTCTTAAAGCACACCATGCCAATCACTAAGCATGAAAAAGAAAAATAAATAAAAAATAAAGAGACAGGCATGAACGCAGAGAAAGCCATTGATACAGACAGACTGTTCTTCCAAAATCCTTTACTGAAGACCTAACCTCCGAAATAATTACTCTTAGAAATAGGATCCAGAGGAGGACATTAAAGTTAAATTAGGCCACAGTATGAGCCCCTTGCAGACAGCCAGTGCCTGAAAGCTAGGGCATTAGACCTCACGAGAAATTGTTAAACTAGCTATTTAAATCTCCCACTTCCAGACTCTGAACTATGAGAAGAAAAATGTCATATGCTTAGACCACCAATCTGTGCAGACATGTACTCTGTTTCCTTCAGTTTTGCCAAAACGGTAAAGACTATGATTCAAATCCTAGCATCTAACCCTTAAAACACCAAAAGCTCATCATTGTGAGCCACAGTTTTTTCATTTATAACAAGACACACACACAGAGACACACACAGACACATAGACACACACACTAGCGGATGCTGGAGGAGTTTAATGAGAAATCATGGAAGAGTGTCTAATTTTGTCATAGTAAAAGACATGCCATTCCTTCAGCAGATAATAGTCCCAATGTCCCCTAGGATTGGAATTTATTCAAAGTTTGTTTTCAAGAATCATTTGGTTTATTACCCCTAAGTGTTTTAATAGATGTTGGTCCAAAGAGGCTGAAGTTTTGTTTCTGCCAAACATCTCCCAGTGGATTTTAGTAACTAGAACATTCTCACTGCCTAACAGACAAAACGCCAACAATGAAGTTGCTGTCTGTCACCAGTACAGGAACCAATTATAGAATTTTGAAGATTTGCCCCTGACTAGTACCTGAAATGAAATAAGTATGTAGTTTCAACTTAAAAATTAAATGAAATTCAATGAAGCTTAACTATGTTTATTTCTAGCATGCAAACTACTTAAACCCATATCACAGGACATAAAATGGAGTGATAATGAACCCACAGCCCATATACCTATCTGTTTCTCCAGGTTACTACATGCTCATATGTGCCAAGTACTGTGCTCAGCTACAGCCATCTGCTAGCTCATATAATCCACACACCCCTTCCTTCATTAGCACATCTGGTTAGGATATGAAATGAGGCACACGAGCCACCATTGGATATCACCGTAGTTCCATGCTCCATGTGATGAGCAAAGCAGTATAAACCGACTCCTCTTGCCAAGACAAGCAGAATGGTAACGACACCTCCAAGTGCTGGATGGGGGCACACGACAAGAATCTCAGCCAGTTTCATTTGGCAAAAATTATCACAAGTTTCAGAGACATTTTTTGAGACATTTCTCTGAAGCATGTGAGCGTAGTCTTATCTTTCCCTTCTGTGAAATATCAGCAAAGGACACAAAGACTGTTTTCATGAAGAGTTTTCACTCTGCTGCTCCTTAAAATGCACAAATTCACACAGAACTTATGGTTGGGGAGGGAAAAGGCCTGGTTAGTGTATTTCCCTGAGAAGCAGGAAATGTGGCCCCTGTTGCTGTGCAACCAGGTAAGGATACCAGATCTTCTAACAGGTCCCTCTAACAGAGAAAACAAAAGAGACTTGGAAGCTAAACAAATGAATGAAAGGCAAGTACCCATTAAACCACACCCTTCCCTGTTTCCTCCAAGCTCCACCATCAAACCGGAGCCAAGGAGTCAGAGGCTTTAAAGTGTCCTCAGACTTTGGTAGGCTTGTTTATGCTCTGGGTTCATTAGTGTGTGGAGGGACGAAGGTGGGGGGACAGAGGGCTGAGGCCTTCTCTGCCTTTGACATTATTATGTCAACAGTATATCAGCTTGCAGGGACTATAATAAGCATTTGGGCTATGCTTTTTATGAAAGAAGGAAAACATTGAGATACCATCCTGTTCTCAGAGCAAGGTGAAAACGTAAAAAGTGATCAGTGAAGTAGACCGGGGATTGCTCTTCATTATCTCTCTGAAAGCAGAGGGAGAGGGAGTCTTGTAATTCTCCCTGAGCTTGCTTTCTTTACTGGGACTCAGGTTCCTTGGCTTGCATTGTTTTCCAAAAGTTCATGCTAAGTTCTCCATCCAAGAGGTCTTCTTTTGTTTTTGCTTGTCTCTACAGTACATACTTTTGCCTTTTATGTAAGTATTCTGTATTTAAAAAGCATACTAAACTTTATGTACAGCCACAAAAATAAACAATTATGTCTGTGTACTGAACCAAAAACAGAAATGTAGGTCCATAGATTCTAACACAGGACACAGAAATCAAACCAAACAGCCTCAACTACCTGACAGGCATTGGCAAGATAAAGAGATGACTCAGTGTCTAAGAGCATCTTACTTTGGGTTCATACAAAAGACTCAGGTTCAAGTCCCAGATTTGGATACCAGCTCCCACATGGCACAACTTAAAACCACCTGTGACTCCAGTTCCACAGAACCTAACATCATTCTCTGGCTTTCATGAGTATCTGCAGGCATCTTGTGCACATGCATGCACTAAAACACACATGTATATGCATGAGATGGTAAGGCTCCATGATGCACCAAAGAATGATTTCTGGAACTCAAATAGGATGTAAATTCAAAGAGTGTTTTATTCTGCAGAAGTCCAACATGCTGGGATCTCCCATTACCAAGACAGAGAGACAACCAAGTGAGCTTGTAGCCCTGATATAAAGCACATTAAGGAATTCTGGGTTAGGTGACCTCTATGTTAATCTATTGGGTCCATCTCTACAGACATTCCATTACCAGGGTCTGGGGGCAGGAAACTGGCTGGGGAGGTCTGGAAACTGTTGCTGAGGAAGTAGCTGAGGAAGTCTGGAAACTGTTGCTGACCCATTGTCCTTGCCTCAGGCCAGGTGACAGGGCAACTTCTGAGGCCTCGACTTGCCTGAAATTGCCCAGTTCTTGGAAACAAAGATTTAAGGCTAGTCTCCTTAACTGTCAATTTGAAGCCTGTCATGGAATCAGCCTAGCCTTCTCAAAATAAAACAAAAAAATCTTAAAATACATCAGAAAAAGAAGGCTGTCATTTCAATGTATAGAGCTAGAAAAACCGTGTATGCACATGTAGAATAATTAAATTAGATACCTATCTCTCACCTATACATGGATTAAGAATGGATAAACATAGCCGGGTGTGGTGGCACATGCCTTTAATCCCAGCACATGGGAGGCAGAGGCAGGCGGATTTCTGAGTTAGAGGCCAGCCTGGTGTGCAGAGTGAATTCCAAGGCAGCCAGAGCTATACAGAGAAACTTTGTCTCGAAAAACAAAAAAACAAAAAACCAAAACAAAACAACAAAAAAAGAATGGATAAACATATTAATGCAAAATATGAAAGTTTGAAACTACTAAAAGAAAATAAATGTAATACCTCAAAATAGAGGCACTGACTAGGACTTTCTAAAAAAAAAAAAAACTCCAAAAGCACAGGGAAAACAAATGGAGTCATGTGGAACTGAAAAGCTTCAGCACAGCAAAGGGAACTACCACTAGAGTGAGGAGACAGCCTGAGCAAAGAAGAAAATGTGCCTCCTACACATTGGACACAAGATTAGTATCTAGCAGCTATAAAGAACTACAAAAACTAAGCACCAAAAGAGAAAATAATTGCCTTGTGGTCTAATCAATAAATTAGACTAATGAAAGCACTGAATAGGTAATTCTCAAAAGAACAAATGAACCATACAAATTCAAAGAGTGCCCCATTAACTTAGCTATAAGAGAATCAAAAAGGAAGACTACCCTGACGTTCCATTGCACCCTACTCAGAGTGGCCATCACCAACAGAATAAAGAAGCACATATGTGGAGGGAATTATACACTTGTCGGGAGTGTTAAGTGGTGCGATGCCTATGGAAGTTGGCATGAAGAATCTAAAAAATTAAAAACAAAACCTAAAACATACACAGCCTTATAACCCAACTACACCAGCCCTGGGCATTTACTTGAAAGGCTCTTAGGTCACATAGCATAGAGGTACAAAGTATCTTTGCTTAATACAACACTATTCACAATCACCAGGAAATAAAACCAGACAAAATATCTGTTAACAGATAAATGATTTTTTAATGTGTTAAATATACATGTGGTATACTTTTCAGCCATTGAGCAGAATTAAATGACTAAATTTTCAAGAAAACAAGTGTGTTTTATTAACTAGATGAAACAAATCAAACTCACAAAGAAAACTACTACATGTTTTCTTTCTCACATAGGTAGAAATAAATAAATTTAAGAGAAAGAAATCATAAAAGTAGAAATGGGACCATGAAAGGTAAGAGGAGATCTTAAAGCAGGGGAGGAGAGACAGTGCAGTGAACTTCATGTGATGTGAGAGAAAAAGAGGGACTATTTGCAGGGATAAAGGGCAGGAGGGATGAGTGAAGGCACTGGGGAAGATAAATAAGAACAAAGCATGATGACATGTATCTGTGAATATGCAATAAAGTTACTTATCATGTCGTGTGTTGACTTTAAAATTAAGAAAAGATGCTTTTTATTTACTTATTTATCCAATATAATAGTCAGTGTGACTAGATTTGACTTGTTGACAACACAGCCCTTTTAGTAGTTTAAAGAAAATAAAATTTAAAAATTTTGTCCAAGAATTTTCTTGTCAAAGAAAAATTATTTTAGAAGAATCTTGAAAACTTTTATCACATGCTTCTGCCTCATGGAGCAGAGGTCTGTATAAAGTAGGGAGTTGGAATAACGCATTTTAGGCAATGGGGAACTGCTGTCCTCAGTGACTTGACTAATGGGTTCCTTCTAACAAGCAATAAACAGCTCTCTGGAAGCCATTTTTTTACATCACTTACAAAAACATCTTCCAAGGATTTCTCTATTATGGTTTCCTAGCCCCTGGGATTCAATATTTTGAGAAATACCTTTAAGCCAACTTATGGACATTTTCCTGTTTCCACTCAACTCTTGCTTTCAGTTCCAGTATTTCTAAGAAAACATTGATTGATTTACTGTGGTAAATTATTAGATTTTTTTAACATGGGGTGGAACCTCTCTGTGATCTCTAGGCACCGGATGTTTTATAGAACAAATTTAAAATGTTCAACATAGATTGGCAAAAATGGGCTCACCTCTAAGTTCATGAAAATGTCCCTCAGACATGTGGCTCCTCTGCTCACACTCTAACTCCACAATCCCTTGGTCATGAATTGTATCAATAATTTAGTAATTACTGATTTCAAACAGCTGAATCCCAACTATTATGAACCAATCTGTCATGCTGAAGGGGCCGGTGCCACAGGAGTGATGGAAGCTGTTCTACTTGACAAAAGTCATCACGGAGGCCTAAAGTTTACTTGTTGGAAGACAGCAAAGGTCTAATTTCAGACATTAATTGTTAAGGTTACTATTGTGCCCTGTCACAAGCTGTAAGATCTGCCATGTGTGTCCCTTGCAGGACTATAAACTTCCAAACAATATTTCTCAAGGGTATTTTCCCTTTTGTCTTAGTGTCCCTCATGAGCTTCAAAGAATTTGGTTATTAGCTTTTATTTATCATATATGAACTGCCAAACATCTTGTTCTCTATTAACACCTCTTTAAAGGCAATTGATCCCCAGTTTCTGCATTTGAGTTAGTTTGCATCCTCTGCCCTATGACTGAGACCCAGTTTCTAATTGATGCTCACTCATCTGCCTACCTTTGTTGACTGCTAACATGTCACAGTCCATAAAGAAAATATACTTTCAAATCATGAGTTCTCATCACCCTTGCCCCAATTTAAACAGTTGCTCCCTGTCCTAAGTGAGGTGAGAGACAAACTTCCTGAATATTAATACTTCTTTTGATTTCTCTAGATCATTTAGCCTCTGTTCTACAACAAACCATGACCCGTATTGCTGAAAACTACAACCACTTTACTTAGCCCATGTGTCAGGTGTGGCTGGCCTAGCACAGATTGGTCTTCTGGAATGATCTGGTTTCACCTGCCCCTTACTGTGCTCATTCATCTATCTATGGATTTTGGTGTGTGTCTGGAAATGAATGGGACCTGTCTCCACAGTTCATACTTTTCAGGAGACTAACTCAGCCTTGTTCATGGGTGATGGCTGAGGACAAAGCCCCTATGCCCCTAAACACTGAATGTAGTACTCTGTTACGATGTCTGTAACATTTAGTTGGTCAAGCAAGTTATTAAGTCAGCCCAATTTAAAGGGCAAGGAAATACATTCTCCCTTCCTTATGACAAAATTCTGTGTCTGGCTTACTGCAATCACCTACAGCACCATATACTTCCTTTAGGTATTACAATCCCATATGTTCCTCATAATTTCCCCCTAATATGTACTTTATTTTTCTGTTCATCCTAGGATTAACCTTTTTTCCTTTAGAAACTATTTTAGACTCAGGCATTGTGATAACAGAGTTTGGATGAAGGGACAATAAATCCCCCCCCCCCCCCCCGTAAGATCCTTCACTTACCCACCTGAAAAAAAATTTTTTTTCTCATGTGAAATGGCACTTATGAATTCTAGGAACTTGAACTTGGAAATATTAGAGACTTTACTAATCATCTTATAGCATGCTATCCCCTTAGGGGACGACTCCTTCCCTCCCTTACCACCTACTCAGTCCTTCTTGAAGTATGTATGATGAAGGTTCATTAAAAAAAAAAATTCTAATTTGCTAAGAACTAATGCTTTTTTAAAAAAAAAAATCACTTGTTTATACTCTGCAGTAGAACCAAGCAGCTACAAAGGCTTCAACTCTTTGCCAGGTAACTTATATCAAAGCATTGGTGGTTTTCAGAATGCCATTAGCTCACAAACTGTATTTCATAAATCTTTTATGCAAGCGTTCTTCTCACTCGAGTTCTACCTTCATTGAGAACTTTCGGTGTATGGAGGAGGGAATAATCACATTCCTGACCCTTTCCTATACTTCTGTGTCTCCTGGAGTTTTATTCTGCCAATCACTGCCTATTTCTTAATGCTGCACTTGAATCTTTATACTGAAACCCCTTAAGATAAGAAAGAGGATCACAGATCTTGCTGAATAAGTATTAGTGTGTGAGTGGTTATGATCCATATAGTCTTGAGGTTTAAATCAAATTTCATATTGAGTTTGAGCATAATAATTATAATGATGCCGTGAGGTGGGCTGTTATAGTAACTTTTATTTGCCTGACATATTTGTCATCTTGGAGGCTTACTAACTCCATCTACTAACCTAGTTTTAGTCCTAGAAGCATCTAGCCTCCATACAATCTGATCTGAACCTCATATTTTTTCAGCCTCTGAGACTTACTGATGAATACAATCATCTTTTTTAGTTCTTTCTGAACTCTGTTGGTTGGTTTAACTCAGATGCTCTGGGTCAAACTCTTCTCCTAGATGGCTTCTCAAATTGGCTTCTCTCTCTGCATCTGACTGGGTTGCTCTACTTGTCCTCAAAGTAACTCAGGCAATCTGTTCTAACCTTCTGGCTCCTTCTCATTCTCTGGCTCATTCTGTCTTCACCTGTGTCTAACTTGTTCTCTGTCCAATCCATCTCTGTAAAACTCTCCAAGTATGTCCTCCTCTCTGTGCTACTCTTTTAAGATGCCCTTCCATCCTGTCTCTTGTGAGAGGTGGGCATATCCTATCTCTAACACATTCTGTCAAATCTTTCTCTGATTCATCATTTTGTCTGCTCCTCAATTAGAAGTTACTTTCAAACATGGGTGCTTCCTTCTTACAACTAACTTTACCTTCATTGTTTGGGATTAAACATGTGTACTAGGGTGTGTCTGTAATCCAGCCAGAGCAGCCCTATTGCTGGATTAAAACTCCTCTACAGTTGCCCACATCTCAACATGCCCAACAAAGTTAGCAAAAGTGTCTGCATGGCTTGTAGCATACGGGGCCCTCATTTTGCAGAAAAACATTCACTACTCAACTGACAGAATCCTACATGGATTCAGACATAGAACACTGCTCTTTTAACTGGTTTAGCAAAGGAAAGCACACTTTGCACAGATCTATTAATCCCTCCTAACTTGCCCTGATTAATGTGAAGTATAAGTTCAGCTTTCTCAAGAGAAGAGAAGTAGCCAAGTCTGCTGAGGAAAGTAAGATGTGTGTATTAGTTGCTGGGTTCATAAGGAGTGGGTGCTATAAATAAACTGGAGAACTAGTGAAAACAAATCTCCAATCTGTCTAGCATGAAATACACATGCATTCATATTCGCATTCAACCCACTGCACTGACCCAAGGTTTTCCAAAGGGAAAACCATTAAGGACAGAGCAGGAAGAGACTAAGAACTGGCAATCGCTAGTGACATGTTTACTAAATATGCTCTGAAACATTAAACATAGCATTAAAAAGTAGAGAAGCCAAAATATAATTTTTCGAGGCGGGAAGCACTGACTCAAGCTTAGACTCTCATATGTCTTTCCAGCACTTTGTAGCACTTGGCTTCACAACCGGAGTTCAGCCAAATGAATCTGCATCTTTGGAGTCTCCAGGCAACGCCCAAATTGGCATTTCTGTCACAGGAGAGCTAGCCAGGAAAACCCTTTTGGAAAGGAACCGTTGGCTAGAATCATTCTAGCACCATCCAGACATCATAGTCAATTACAAACACACAAGACTAACCTGACAGCCAGCTCTGTAAGTAGTAGACACTAGACATCCCCAGGGACTTGGCTTGGCTCCAGTGAGCACTCCCTGCGACAAGAACCCTTTTATGCAAGACACTCCAAGGATTCGGCAGACTGCAGTGAGTGCACAGTCGCCATTCTACTACCCACCCTCAGAAATGCCAGGCTTCTCTGTAAACCAAGCAAGTAGAAATGCCTGGCATTAAGGTCATTTCCAACATTTAAAATAGACAAATACACTCCTAATCACATCTCCATTTCCCACCCATCTGGCACTAAATTTTTTCAGATGGTAGCCAAGAAAAAAGAAAGGAATTTCTTGAAAACCCTTGTCCCATGACTTAGGCGAATGAAAAGATATAGTTCTCTTTAGAAGCTTTTGTTACTGTTCTGATTTTTTTTCTTTCCCCTACAAGAAGTTCTTTGGCAAAAGGCAGAAAGTTTGATCATGAGTATTCAGATTTCTGCACAATAGATTAGTCAAATGATGTTACAGGAAGCTATTTGTATTTACAGTGGGACTGTGGCCTGAAGGATCAGGCTTCTTGGAAAAGTGGAGAAAAAAAGTGTTACACTACTAAATATTGACTGTCTGAACACCTTGAGAAGAACGCCATGCCTCCTTCCCTCACATGGGTGTGACCTTGGCAATGGGACTTGTTAAAGGAAAAATCAGATCAATGACTTGATTAGTCACACTACTCCAGAGCCATCAATAAGGTACCCATCAATAGTCACGACTTGGTCAATGTCAGTCTGCTCAATTGAGCTAGATCCCTGTGACAACAGTTAACATGGAGGTTTTTCCATATGCAGGCCACTATTCAGATTGCCACTACATGTGGATCTTGGCTCTGAAGAAGAGCTTAAGGAGGCTCATGTTTCCCCTTATTCTAGCCATGAACTCTTTTGTTCAAGGAGGTCAGAGACTCAGGTGTTAATCCTGGTGAAATGCTAGGGAGCTTTCCCCAGTCTTCCTCAGACAGAACCATAATGTGGGCCTCTAACTAGCTTTTTTCTCAAGAAGAAACACTTTCTTTCTATAATAAATTCTTTTTCTTTTCTTGAAAGATTATCCAGAAATTATAACAGCTTCACATTCCAGTGATCGTTGGCATTTCTCACTTGGAAACCGTTCTCAAGTAACATTTTCTTACTTGTATTCCAATGTCATTTTACACAATGCCCTTGGAAGCTTAGATTCTAAGAACATGTGTCATGCAAGATACTCCCTCTTCAGCATGCTAAAGAGTCCTGTGGCGGAATACCAAGGCCTCCCTTCCCATTCTTACTAATCCTGGAGGAAATCTGAGTCCAGAAAGAAAGGGCCCCTAATAGAGCGACCTTTCTGAGGCTTGACATCTGCCCCCCGGAAAGCGTCTCCCGTACTCAGTCTAATCCACCTGGAGGCTCCTCAGCTTGATGGAAGGTCGTTTTTAAAAAGCCATTAGATTGAGAGCCTTGTCTTAGATTCAAAGCTTGTAGGCTGCTGAGGATGATGAGGCGGGGGCAAAGAGAAAGGGAAGTATTTTGTTTTTCAGGTGCAATTCTCAAGACACTTTTTAGGATGAGCTCTTGTCCAAGAACAACTTTATTGGTATGAAAGTCAAGGTAAGGCTTCCTAATAGGAAGGAGGCTTCTGGCTTCCCAGAGTGATGTAATGGTGAACATAAAACTCACCTCACTAACAAGAACCAAGAAGCTCAATTCTTGAAATTCACAATCCACAGAGGATCAACAGCTTCTATTCTGGATATCTTAAAGGTGACTGTCCTAAACCACCCCTCTGTCTGCGGTGATGAAACCTTGGACATCCACAGTTATGTGGATGTTTGTAGCTGTATGTTTCTTACAGCAACTAAGGCGAAAACCTAAACTTCAAATTGAACTGGCTTTTTGATTTATGTCCTCGGCCAGAGAAGCAAACCCAGATGGAGTTTCCGACAATAATGGAGTCATGTCTCTCCAAGGAGAGGGAGGGAGGAAGAATAAAAGGAAGGATGAGAGAGAGAGAGAGAGAGAGAGAGAGAGAGAGAGAGAGAGAGAGATTGAGTAATAGGATAATTGTCAGGATCACTAAAAAAATCCAACTGTTAGGAAAATTAAAGGAGTTCAAAATGTAAGCTTTATAAAAAGAAAAAAAATCTGTAAAGTGGGAATTAAGATTCCTATGTGCTCCCCAAATTCATTTGAGAGAGAAATTACTTACATGTCTAATGAAAGAAAAGCTTGCTCAATTTTAGTAATTTTCTGGTATTGGGGAATTTCTTGTATGGAAAAATATTTGCCATTAATCAACAGCTTACTGTTTTCTCTCTCACATATATGTGATCTGCTTATAGATATATACACTATGTTCATCATTATTGTTCTTGTGGCAATCTGGAAATACTGTAGCCTCTAAAGTGGATCGATACATGAATATTAAAACTTGTGAAAACTAGTTGAGGGAAAGGAAATAATGTGTACAATCCTGATCATAACAAAATACTATTCTGACAATAATGAAATCTCTGACAAACACTCACAGCAAATATCTTAGCTTCATGTTTTCCTAAAGTGATAGCCTAGAAAGATCCTGACTTATACAAGGTTGCCCTGCCAGAAAGCTGTGATTGACAGCTGACTCCCAATCTCATACTTCTCTAGTAGAAATACTTCATTTGATCTCAATAGGACACATTCCAGAAAAACTAATAATGTCTTCAGATGTTGTGTGATCAAATGATTGGTTTTTGCCACACTTCCATTCTTTTGCCAAAAGATGCCTATATTTTTCATGATCTAAAAGAGAGGTCATTTTACTCACTGAACAACAGTAGAACTCCTCTGCATTACCAAGTTTAGACAGATCAGATAAAGCACAAATATGTAGAGCTAGAGAGTTGGACGCTAGAGAGTTGCCAGGTGCTGAAGAACAGTGCATTTATAGATGACCCAGGGTTGGTTCTGAGTGTTCACATACAACCTTAGGACTGGATGGGCTTAACTCTGATTCCAGGGGATCCAGCATACTCTTCAAAGCTCTGAAAGGACCAGACATAGTGTAGTTACAAACATTTATACCAATTAAAAAAAACCCAAATCATCAAGATATAAGATTATAGTGTTTTTATATTCACCAATTGAGATAATACTACTAAGATCAACTTGAGATTGAATTGGAGAGCTTTACAAATTTTCACTACTTTCAAAATTTAAAGTATAGGTTTTCAATGAGACAAAATGAAGAAATGATTACAGTGATATACCGATGTTATTTTAATGTATTGCTCTGTATTTGTTTACTACATCTCAATAATGAATGAACATAATAATTTGTAATAACTTGATGTGTCTTGTCAGTTAACTTCTAGTTTAAATAAAAGTCAATGGAGAAAGCATTTTAATCCCTGAAAGTTTTTGTATAAGAGAAAAAAATTCCATTATTATTTTGTTCCTCCTTCTAAGTAGGGCTGAATTATGAAGAGAGGTCATTTTACTCACTGAACAACAGTAGAACTCCTCTGCATTACCAAGTTTAGACAGATCAGATAAAGTGCAAATATGTAAAGCTGGAGGGTTGGACGCTAGAGAGTTGCCAGGTGCTGAAGAACGGTGCATTTATAGATGACCCAGGGTTGGTTCTGAGTGTTCACTTTGATCTTCCTTCTTCTTGTGCTTCATATGGTCTGTGAGTTGTATCATAGGTATTCCAAGCTTTTTTCCTAAAATCCACTTATCAATGAGTACATACCATGTATGTTCTTTTGTGACTGGTTTACCTTGCTGAGTGACATTTTCAAGTACTATCTATTTGCCTTCAAATTTCATGAAGTCATTGTTTTTATTAGGTGAGTAGTACTCCATTGTGTAAATGTACCTCATTTTCAGTACCCATTCCTCTGTTGAGGGACATCTGAGTTGCTTCCAGCTTCTGTCTATTATAAATAAGGTTGTTATGAACATAGTGGAGCATGTGTCCTTGCTATATGTTGTAGCCTCTTTTGGATATATGCCCAGGAGTGGTATAGATGGGACCTGAGGAACTGCCAAACTGATTTCTAAAGTGGTTGTCCCAGTTTGTAATCCCACCAACAATGGAGGAGTGTTTCTCTTTCTCCACATCCTTGCCAGCATCTTCTGTCACCTGAGTTTTTGATCTTAGCCATTCTGACTGATGTGAGGTGGAATCTAAAGGTAGCTTTGTTTTACATTTCTTTGATAACTAAGGATGTTGAACATTTCTTAAGGTGTTTCTCAACCATTCAGTATTCCTCAGTGAGAATTCTTTTAGTTCTGCACCTCATTTTTAATAGAGTTATTTGGTTCTCTGTAGTCAAACTTCTTGAGTTCTTTGTATATACTGAAAATTAGCCCTCTGTCACATGTAGGATTGGTAAAGATCTTTTCCCAATCTGTAGGTTGCTGTTTTTCCCCGATGACAGTGTCCTTTGCCTTACAGAAGCTTTTCAATTTTATGAGATCCCATTTGTCTGTAGTTGATCTTAGAGCCTGAGCCATTGGTGTACTGTCCAGGGAATTTTCCCCTGTGCCAATGTATCCTAGGCTCTTTCCCACTTTCTCCACACTCTTGCCATTAGTGGATTTCCTCTATCACTTCACCATCTTTGTCCACATTCTCCCCTGATACAATACCTATGCATTTCTTTTGTTAGCATCAAAATGTGTTAGCATGTTCTACACCACCACTCCTGAATTCAAAATATGTGCCCTCAGAGAAATGCATTCACACCTGAGAAAGCAAAGACACAAAATCACAAAGAAACTAATGCTTTCTAGTAGACACAAATCCATCCTTTCCATCTTATGACTCAGCAAGAACTATAGCAACATGGTTGACTGATGGACTTGTATGGGTCAAGCCACTCCCATCCCCCACTTAGACCATTCATTGGCCTCCCATGACATTTACTTACATCATATCATTGATCCTTTCTAATATCTTCTTCATTCAGCACCAGGGAAATTTGGGGAAGCCATGGACAAACTCGACTTTTTGATATAGCACCCACCTTTTCTGCACATATATGTCTGAGTACACACATCGTGATTCAAAGACTTCTCAGCACCCTTGCCCTATGGGGCCCCTTCAGTCTTCTTCATCTTTCTCTAACATTGTATGCCTTAAGTCTTACTTGAAACCAGAAACCATCTTTCATCTTCTTGAATATGTAATCTTCATAAATAAATATGTTACTCTCTTCTGGAGACATTATTCCCACTCTATTCCACCTAGTTTAAAGCCAGGTATCTTCCATTCGATGATTATCATCCCCCTCCATTTATCCTATAGACATTATCAGAGTCTCATAGTGTGATCTCTCAATAAAACTCACCTTTTCACTCCAATAACTGAGAAAATGACTTCTGTGTTGTTTCTTACTGGGAATATAAGCATGGGGACATGGGACACTCCATGACAGTACCATACAGAACACCTGATGGATTCAGGTGACCTGAGAAAACATAGATTTTTATGATGTGCCAGATTAGGGTTTACAATCTGAATGGCCATAGTGCTACTAGATCCTTGACTTCCTAAACAGTTTGGACAAAGTTCTGTATGTGACATATTATTCTGTGACCTAGAGTAGACAATATTCCCTTGCTGGCTATGTGTACTCCATTGTAACTGTTCAGGGGTCTTTGGGTTAGAGGTTCTGGGTCTCTGGTTGAGAGGGTGGGGAGGACCAGGAAGAATAAAAATGCTTCAATGACTTAGCAGACCATCATAAAAAGTTTTTCTCTGAGATTTCAAAATTACATTTATTTATTTTATTTATGGTAAAGGGTGAGTATATGCATGCCAGGTTGTGTATACAGAGGTCAGAGGACAACTATTAGGGATTAGCTCTCTATTTCTATTTGTGTGGGCTTTAGTGACAAACCCAGGTCCTTAGGCATAGCAGCAAATATCTTTCCTCACTGAGCCATCTCCATAACCATAAAATTTCTCCTGAACATAAAGCTTTGTTTATTGTCTGGTCATGCTAGGTTTCTCATTTCTGAGAACCAGGAAGCAATAAAAGGAGTTATCCACACTGACAGCATTAATTAACCAGATTCACCATGAAGAATTGACTTTTCTGCTTCAAGTGTTTAGCAAGAAACATGTGTGGATCTTGACATGGGGCACTTCTTGGTATTGCATGGCTGAAAGAACAGCAGAGGAACACTGGCAGCAACCATACATTGACAAAGGCTAGAGCCTGCAGGAAGAGCAACAAGGATCCTACAAAGCAATTTGTCAATTGTCTGAGAGTGAGGAAAATACAGAATGGCGGGTGAGGAGGGGGATTATGAGCAATGTTAATGAGCTTGACCCTAGCTGCAGTAGAGATAATAATAGATATCAACCTAATGTCCTTCCAATGGGCTGAGAACAAGTCTACCTCCTATCCAACTCTAGAATAAAACCTTGACTTGGGCAGGAACTATGGACTATGTTGGACTATGGAACACCTGTTAGGAGCAGGTGTGGCGGCAGTCCTAAAGGCGCCAGGGACTGCAGCTAAGTCATATGACTTGCACCTGACTTCCTCATATAAGACACAAACATCTTGAGTGCTGCGCAGGTGTACCAGGATACAGGTGAATCCAATTTGGTGGAGATTTGCCCCTGCTGCCCTGATTAGCTGAAGCTGCGTGCCTGGTGAGGTGGCGTGGCCTGCTGTGCGTGGATGGGAACTGAGAGTATAAAAGAGTGAGAGGCCCAGGGTTCGAGGGAGATATAAACAAGGAAGATATAAACAGGGGAGATATAAACAAGGGAGATATAAACAAGAAGAAATAGGACTGAATAAACGTGTGCAGAAGGATCCTGTAGCAGCGTCGTTCTTGCTGGCGAGTTGGGGGCGCGCTCGACAGTTGGTGCCGAAACCCAGGAAAAGAAACATCTTCAGGCAAGAGTGAAGACCCCCTGCTACAGGGAGGATTCAGAACTGCATCACGGGGAAGAAGTGGTTAATAAAGGTTCCCGTAAAACAGACTGTTGAGAAGGATCCGGCGTGGATTCAGAACTCTTCAGCTGGGGAACGGTACTGATGAAGAGAAAGAAGAAAGATGAAGACTGAATAAACTGCTGTTAGAAGGACTGGTGGTTGTGTCGTTCTTGCTGGTCGAGAGCGGACGCGACAATTGGTGGCCCGTACGGGGAACCGACTCCCCCACCGAGTTCAGAACTTTCAGCAGTCAGTGGTTGCTGGCAGGGTAAGTTCACGGTGAGTGAAACTTGCAACCCCAGGAGTTTGGGAAGGACCTCGGATAAAGTAGAGGTGAGCATAAAGTTGCCAGGAAGTAGGCACAAAGTAACCCAGGAGTTTGGGAAGGACCTCGGATAAAAGAGAGGCGAGCATAAAGTTGCCAGGAAGCAGGCACAAGGTAACGAAAGGTTCCTGGCTTTGGGACAAGTTAAGGTTCCCGGTTTGGGGACAAGTTAAGGAACTATGATAACCTCAGTGTAGTGATCAATAGATCCTCGCTGTGTAGTTATGCTTTTTTCTTCCATTGACCCTTTGTGGGTAGGTCTGATAGTTTTGGTCTTGTTTGTTCTGATATATGGACTCTGTTACTGTTTGAAACTGTGTGTAGAGGCAGTCAAGACAGGTCAGAAAATCCTTACAGAGCAACAAGAAAGTATGTCGGAAGAGGAGAAGGGCTTAAAAAGAAAAAGGAAAAAGAAAGGAGACACAGTGTTATCAGGTGGACAGAAAGGACAAAATAAAAGAGCCGAGGTGGAGGAGGAAGGCAAATTAGCTTTTGTGCCGCCTCCCTATGCCTCCTCAGCAGCCACCTGTAGGTGGACCTTCTGTCCGGAGATTTGGAGAGGATCGACCAGATTCGGTGTTGACGTGGGCGAGAGGGTCTGTTTGTGTGTTTCCACAGGACCAGACGGAACCTCTTTGGGTGCCGGAGAGATTGGTGAGACGCTGCAAGAATGAGGCTCCTGATCCAGTTGCCCCTGTGGATGTGGTGGATGATCCCACAAGCACAAAGGATGGAGCCGAGATGGGAGATCCTTTCGGTATTCCAGAAGCCGATACCAGCTCGACATGACGTTCAAATTTTTCCACGCTTTTTGATCCCTGAATTCCCCTTAAAGAGATAGCCTCTCTGGCTATCTATCCCTTGCTTCAGGGAAGATGAGCGGGGATGAGAGCCCTGGGATGTATGCTTGTTATAGTGTGTGTGTGTTTTGTGTTTGGCACATGTGTTAGGTGCAGAGTGTGCGGCCCGCACTTTCGCCATGGTAGTGTAGGCTTTTGCTGCAGTGGAGGCGGGACAATCTCCTCAGATTCGGTTTGCCGCTCTAAAAGAAATTATGCTGCATTATGCCGTGGGGTGCGAGGCTAAGCACTGCACAGAGGATAGCTTGCTGTTGGCATCCTGTGGAAGGCACGTCTGATTGCATGAAGGTTCAGTGTCCTATTTCCCTTCCCCCAGGAAAAACGACACGGGAGCTGGCCAAGACCTCTCTGGGTGATGAGCCTAAGGGATGGTTTTGTGTAGGGCCCCTATGCTTGCACACTGGGGATCAGACCTCTACCTTCACCCATGAGGCTTGCTTGCAGCAATTAAGATCTGGCCATAGGTTAAGTAACATCCTGGCCTTTTGATGCACCTGCCACAAGCAAAACACAATCTCCCCAGGAGTGGCTTGGCATGATTGAGAGATAGTCAGTGATAAGACTCCCTGGGCATGTCACCAACCTAAGACAGGGATCAAACCAATGCTGTTTGTCACCCAAGGACGGGTAAGGGGCATGGCTGCGGGGGGCTATCTACAGACATTCTCTCTGCCAAAAAAGAAAAAAGGGGGAATTGTTAGGAGCAGGTGTGGCGGCAGTCCTAAAGGCGCCAGGGACTGCAGCTAAGTCATATGACTTGCACCTGACTTCCTCATATAAGACACAAACATCTTGAGTGCTGCGCAGGTGTACCAGGATACAGGTGAATCCAATTTGGTGGAGATTTGCCCCTGCTGCCCTGATTAGCTGAAGCTGCGTGCCTGGTGAGGTGGCGTGGCCTGCTGTGCGTGGATGGGAACTGAGAGTATAAAAGAGTGAGAGGCCCAGGGTTCGAGGGAGATATAAACAAGGAAGATATAAACAGGGGAGATATAAACAAGGGAGATATAAACAAGAAGAAATAGGACTGAATAAACGTGTGCAGAAGGATCCTGTAGCAGCGTCGTTCTTGCTGGCGAGTTGGGGGCGCGCTCGACAAACACCTTTGACCCACTTCAGACTTGAACTGTAGCTCTTCTAGGAAGTTTGTGGGTCATTTCTATGCCTACTTCAATTCCTATGGTGTCCCAATACTTCTGCCTTTGAAATTTTTTATAAACCAAGGCATCTCTGATAGCCTGCTGATTGGAAGACCAGACTAGAAGTTCAGAGTAAATATCCTTGGAGAACCCTCAGCACATAATCATGTATGCACGTAGAATGGAAAAAAAACTGCTTACAATCACTGAAGTTGTCCACGTTAGTGGAATTCTCCACTAAAAACAAACAAAAAACCACCAGGAGCAACATTAACTCTGTTCTTTTTGGATCAGAATGGTTCTCTCCAGTGTTTTCTAGAATATTCTCCAGTCCTAATACTTACATTCCTAATCCATCCAGAAACTTATCAAAGCCTAACTTGATTTTTCCATGATTCTATTCAAACCATCTCTTGAGGGTTCCAGAAATACCCTTCCTCTTACCTATAAAGTTTCTGTTCCCCTTGCTATAAGACTAGTCTTCTCCCAGAAACTGCTCTGGGTTCCCTTTTGCCACCATGCTTACTCTTCAGATTTGAGGCTGAACTGAGGTAAGATTTCATTTTTTCCACTGAAAACAGGTGGAGTTTGAGGAAAGCCTGGCCCAGGACAAATGCATATAGCAAGCCATATTTCCAAAATGTTACATTAAAAAAAATTAGATCTAACTCACTAAAACTTTAAAAAGTAGTATTTTTCTTCATTCTAAATATTTAAGTTTCTATTTTACTAAAACAAGACTGTCCTTAATGGTAAGACTCTGGACTCTAGGAATGACATAAGCTTTTGTGCAGTTTGCATTTTAAAATTGTTGCCCATAGCACTGTGAAGCAAAGGCCTGCGAAGCTACCTGGTCCTCAGTGGTAATCTGTGCTCAGTGAGGCAACATTGGTTAGGAGACATACAACTGGCCTTGACTTAGTCCCATTATTACCAGCCATTAGCCACTGGATTGAACCTGTCCACATTCAATCATTTATTGATTTCCCAACAACTGCTTCTTGGTGACCGCAGAGAAGACTATCACAACAGAATAGGTGATCCACAACTTTAGAGAATTTGTTCTCTGACTGCATACAGAACAACAACAAAATGTGGTGAGCTTGATTCTAGTCTAACCCTCCCATTTTATAAATACTAGAATTGAGTGTATTTTCTTGAGCTTTTTTTTTTCTATCTAAATCTTAAACTCTAGTTAACTAGTCAGATTGAAGCTGTAGTCAGGTCTTCCTAGAGTGACTTCAAATGAGGAGCACAGTTGTTACATGGAGGAGCCACAAGAAGCAGGGTTAAACTATGGCCCAAGCTCTTTAACCTTATACCAACTGTGTTTTTATTTCACACATAATGTTTCTGAGTTTTGATGGAGAGCTTGCTTATCATGTATCTTTTTTTAACCTGAAAAATTAGAATAGTATGATTTGGCAGAAATAATTTAAAAGTGTATTTAACAATTGTTTATAATTTTTATCCTTGGTAAAAGTTTCTGTTGCAGCATTGAGAGGATTATATATGCTCTAATATAATAAATCATCCTGTAATAATACGTAATATAAAGTATACAATAAAATATTAAGAATAATATAAGATCATTTGGAAGTACATTGGCATAACAAACACGTTTTGACTACAGCTGAAGAAATTAATTTGGCCTATATTTGTAATGTAGCTACTGTTTATGCAGCAATAAAACATGGCTAGTCTAAACTAAAACACATTGTAAATACTGGATTTCTAAAGCATTCCATGAAAAAATAAATGGGAAGTTTATTAATAGTAATTTTAAAATAATATGAAACATTGAAATAATCGATATAATACATTAAATAAAATGTGCCATTATGTTTCCTATTTATTTTTATTTTTCTTTTTTTAAGACAAGGTCTCACTACATAGCCCTGGCTAGCCTAGAACTAAGTATGTAAACCAGCCTCAAACTCACAGAATCGATCTGCCTCTGCCTCCTGAGTGCTGTAATTAAAGATGTACATCATCATGCCTGGCTCCTTGTACATTCTAATGTGGCACTGAGACACTTAAGATAACCTATGGGCTTGCATGTTATCTCTCTGGGGTCTGCTCTATTGAAAAACTGTAAGACTCAATTTGAAGGCTCGCCCAGTCATATAGGAACATGGATTGCCCTTGGAGAAACTTGGAGAAACTATGCTGTTACCACATGCCTCTGCTGATGGGCATCACCTGATGCTATACCCTCAACCACATTGTGCAAAGAATGCAATGGTCCAGAAAGCCAGCATGTATTTATTAAGCAACATGACATAAATGAGCTTAGATCTCATGATTAAGGGCCTGATCATCAATTATTCCTTTAAAATGTATTGAAACAGCCCCACAAATTTATTAAACTGTCCCTCCCCAAACACCTAATGGAGGAACACGGTCCCCAAACTCTCCTTTAACCTGGCACAAATTATGAGAAGTTTATAAATCATTGACTGTTGTGCAAGCAGTCTACATGAAATACTACATGACAAATCATGATTCCTTTTTTACCTCAGAAAGGACAGCTGCAGAGCCACAAGGAGACATAACAAACACTTGTGGGCCATTGCAGAGGATCTCACAGCCATTTGAGGACCTCAGAGAGTGTGACTTTGGTCCCTGAGGTACTAAGTTGCCACCCTGATGTGCTGGTCTACCTGGAGAGCACCCTATCCAGACATAGTCCTGAGTGGAATAGCCTTAGAGACCATAAACTTTTCTGTGACACTCACATCAAATCATGGATATTTTGGCACAGTCTTCTTCAGGACATGTCTTCTCCTGATACCAGATCTGAGTTGTAAAAATGGAAATGTATTTGATTTCTACTCTCCTTGACTTTGTATGCTATAGATCTGTTGCTGGGACACTGCAACTTCTAAGAATATACATGGCTAATCTGTTAGACTTCCAGTATCATCACTCAATGCAGAGCCACTGCTGCCTGCTGAGCAGCTGCACATAGAGCCACTGAGCTAGCTGCCTTAAGCTTTCCTCAGCTAGATCCATTTCCCATTTGTATTGGACTTTCATGACATCGGTAAAAAATCTCTATAAATCTTACCATGCAGAAATGGAAATTTACAGGTTTAATTATAATGGTAGCCAATCTAAGTTGACAGAGCTTTGGCCCAGTTTTAAGGAAATACTGTTCACTTAACTGACCACAACACGAGAGCCACTTTATTTCATAAAAAAAAGTGCCTGTGTAATCACCAGGGCAGCACTATCCATTTGGGTGCTGAGTGAGAATCCAGACAAGGGCACAATGCGATCTCAACACATCATCAGCTTCCACATAAGATATAAATTGCACTAATACAGTAAAATACTGAAATCTCAGGCCAGACGTTTATCATCAGTTTAGAATGCGATGACACAGGATAAAGATGTATGGCAGATTTTGTGCTGACATCTACATTCTCATTAGAGGGCTGGGGGGAAAAAAGATTGTTCATGAAATGATAGCCCAGAAGTTGCTGCCAAAGGCAGCCTTTGGTGCAGCTGTAACTTGGAGGGAATCAACAACCTTGACATTAGATTTCCCCATTGAAGCACTATTCTGCTGACTGGAGAATCCTTGGCCAGAAACGGCATGTCACACTTCAATGCAGATTCCATCACACCAATGCTGTTGGCCTAACTGGGCTTTTATGATCAATGGATATATGCTTTCTTCTACCTGGTAAAGAGAAGGCCACATTTGAGCACTTGTGGCTTTAGCTTTCAGATTTGTCCTTCCTGGATTTGCATCTTACTTAGGCTGTCAGATTTCCTGTTATCTAGGACCTGCACCCCTGCTGCTTAGTGGTCTCTTTACTTTCTTTTGGGTTTTCATAAACATTTGAAGAAATAATGACTTTAAGGCTTGGAATTTAGTAGTGGAGCATTTGTTCACTATGACTAGGGCTCTGCTTTCTATACTGTACTATACAAACACACAGACAATGAAACAAAAGTATTTCTTGCTACATATTCTCTCTCCCAGAGAAAGTGCTATATCATCTATAATACCCAAGTATGCATTGAGGTTCCTTTACTTCTAAGAACAGATGGGGCCATATATAAAGATACCAAGGAACAAATGTTTAACAGAACATTTTTCAGGATTAGAGGCAAAATAAAGTTCCATATAATTACTTACTCACACCAGAAGTTCCCAGAGGACTATCTCAAAGGCTTTTTAATGTGTTTAAATTAAAATTACAGCACAAAATTATTTCTACTTCATTGGCAGTCAATAGCTGAGATCTCACCACCTTTATACCATACTCTTCCATGTCATACCCTTGCCCACATCTTTAGCTCTCCCACACAGACAGCCTTCTACATTAGTGTCCTCTATAAATACATAATGTACATCTATGTAATACCTAGAATTCACCAATGAAAGAAAACCTGGTATTTGTCACATGACATTGACTTAAGTTGCTTAGTTGATTAGTATGGTTATCTCCAGCTGCATCCATTTTCCTAGAAATAACACAAGTCCATGATTTTTATGGCAAAAAAAATCCACTGTGAACATATATTCCATTTCCTATACCTACTTTTCTGCTAACAGACACCCAGGCTAGTTCTGTGACTTAGCTATATAGCAGTAAACACAGATGTTAGATTATCTTTGTGATACATTGGCTTAGAGTCCTTAGGATAAACATGGAGAAGTTGTAGAGCATGGTCTTATGACTCTCTACTTCTAATTTTTTAAGCTCTTTCATATTGATTTTCAAGTACAGGAATAAATATTCCAACAAGCCACATATAAGGACGTCTTTGTCCATATCTTGGCTAGCAGTTTTCTTGAGGACTTCACCATTCTGTGTAGGGTGAGATTTTTCTAGAATAGATTATTAAGTACAAGAGCAGCTACAGCTACTGGATAGGTCTACTATGCAAATGCCATACTATCCATTTAAGAAGAGTTGTCTCCCTAACTTTAGTAACTATGAGAGTATAAATGAATATAGATAGTATATATGTACTAGCATATTTACAAAGATAAAGAATAAGAGAGCAGGCTGGGTGTCTGAGTTACCTTTCCTGTTGCTATGATAACATACCTGACAAAAGCAACTGAAGGACAAAAGGCTTGTTTTGGCTCACAGTTTGAGGGTATACAGTCCATCATAAAAAGAAGTCCCAGAAGAAGCTGGGACCTGTTGGTCATGTTCCATCTGCAGCAGAAGCAGAAGTCATGAAAGTTTAAGCTCAGCTAACTTTTTTCTTTGTATACCATCCACATTTACTATGGTGGCAAGAGGAGTTTCTTCCCATTTCCATTAACCTAATCAAGAAGACCCCTCTCAGGTATGTCCAGAGGCTTATGTCATGAGTGAGTCTAGATCCTGTGATACTGACCATTAGCACTAACACCACTGGGTGAGCATAGTTAGTGTTCTGAGTATTCAATTAATATTAAAGCCTGAAGTGAGAAGTAGTTAGGCAAAGTTGGGATACTGCCAGGATCCAGACACTCTAACAATTATCAAGGTTATAGAATGTTATAATTAAGTGCAAAGAAGTAAAGTAAGAAGAAAAATATAGGAAGAAAAATAATTCTGAGTTGGATACAGGAAAAATATTACAGAATATACAATATTAAAATGGTGGGGGAGAAAACACCGAACAATAAAAAAACCTAAAAAGAGTCTTCTGCTTTCTAACTTTGACCAGAGCTGATCCTGTGCCACAGGGCTACATATACAAATACCACTTGGAGAGAGCTGCTCTCCTAGGAGTGCTTCACACCTTCCAGCACAGGTAAAACCACCACTTCTCTTTAAATTTCTGACCCAAAAGGGACCATCCCAGAAGCATCAGGACACAGGAAGGAAGGAACAGCAGGGGACAGGATCCTGCTGATTTCTGTTTGCATCCCAAAGCAGACCCTGAACCACAGCTCTCCATACCTAAATTCCTCCTAGAGAAAACTGGTCTCTCAGGAGTACTGACACAGAGGCTTGCAGGAGGGACAAGCCACAGTCAGATACAGCAAGACCAGCTAATACAGAGATAACCAGATGGAAAAAGGCAAGGGGAAGAACATAAGCAACAAAAACCAAGGCTTTTTGGCATCATCAGAACCCAGTTCCCCCAACACAGTGACCCCTGGTTACCTAAACACAACAGAAAAGCAAAACTTTAATTTAAAAGTACATTTCATGATGATGATAGGGGACTTTAAGAAGGATATAAATAACTCCCTTAAAGAAATACAAGAGAACACAGGAAAATAGGTAGAAAAATTAAAAGAGGAGACACAAAAATCCCTTGAAGAATTAAAGGAAAACACAAACAAACAGGTGAAGGAACTGAACAAAACCATCCAAGATCTAAAAATGGAATAAAAAAAATAAAGAAATCACAAAGGGAGACAACCCTGGAGATAGAACATCCAAGAAAGAGATCAGGAGTCATAGATGTAAGCATCAACAAGAAAATACAAGAGCTAGAAGAGAAAATATCAGGTGCAGACGATAACATAGAAAACACTGACACAACAGACAAAGAAAATGCAAAAATCTCCTAACCAAAAACATCCAGGAAATCTGGAATACAATGAGAAGACCAAACGAAAGGATAATAGGTATAGAAGACAGTGAAGATTCCCAATTTATTGGGCCAGTAAACATCTTCAAGAAATTTATAGAAGAATACTTCCCTAACATAAAGAAAGAGATGCCTATAAATATACAAGAAGCCTACAGAACTCCAAATAGATTGGACCAAAAAAGAAATTCCTCCCATCACATAGTAGTCAAAACACCAAATGCACAAAACAAAGAAAGAATATTAAAAGCAGTAAGGAGAAAAAGTCAAGTAACATATAAAGGCAAGTCTATCAGAATTACACCAGATTTCTCACCAGAGACAATGAAAGCTAGAAGATCCAGGGCAAATGTCGTACAGACCCTAAGAGAACACAAATGCCAAACTAGGCTACTATACCTACAAAACTCTCAAGTGCCATAGATGGAGAAACCCAGATATTCCATGACAAAAACAAATTTACACAATATCTTTCCACAAATCCAGCCCTACAAAGGATAAGAGATGAAAAACACCAACACGAAGAGGGAAACTACACCCTAGAAAATGAAAGAAAATAATCTTCTTTCAACAACCCCAAAAGAAGATAGCCACACAGACATAAAAATAACATTAAAAAAATAACAGGAAGCAAAAATCACAATTCCTTAATATCTCTTAACACCAATGGACTCAATTCCCCAATTTAAAAAAAAACAAAAACAAAAACAAAAAACAACAACAAAAAACCCATAGACTAATAGACTGGCTGCATAAACAGGACCCAGCATTTTGCTGCATACAGGAAACACACCTCAGGGACAAAGACAGATACTGCCTCAGAGTAAAGGGCTGGAAAACAACTTTTCAAGCAAATGGTGCCAAGAAACAAGTTGTAGTAGCCATTCTGATATCAGATAGAGCCGACTTTCAAACAAAAGTCATCAAAAAAAGATAAGGAATAACAATTCACATTCATCAAAAAAAAGAAAAAAAATCTACCAAGAACTCTCAATTCTGAACATCTATGTTCCAAATGCAAGGGCACCCACATTCATTAAAGAAACTTTACTAAAAGCTCAAAGCACACATTGCACTTCACACAACAATAGTGTGAGACTTCAATACCCTACTCTCATCAATGGTAAAATCATGGAAATAGAAATTAAACAAAGATACAGTGAAATTAACAGAAGTTATGGCCCAAATGGATACTATACCTTCTTCTCAGCACCTCATGGTACCTTCTCCAAAATTGAACATGTAATTTGTCACAAAACAGACCTCACCTGATATATTAAGATTGAAATAATCCGATGCCTCCTATCGAATCACTAAGGATTAAGGCTGGTCTTTAATAGCAACAAAAACAACATACATATGGAAGCTGAACAATTCTCTACTCAATGATAACTTGTTCAAGGAAGAAATAAAGAAAGAAATTAAAGACATTTTAGAATTCAATGAAAATGAAGGTATATCTTCCTCAAACTTATGTCACACAATGAAAGCAGTGCTAAGAGTAAATCTTATAGCTCTGAGTGCCTACAAAAAGAAACTAGAGAGAGCACACACTAGCAGCTTAAAAGCATACCTGAAAACTCTAGAACAAAAAGAAACAAATACATACAAGAGGAATAGACTGCATGAAATAGCCAAACTCCAAGCTGAAATCAACAAATGGAAACAAAAAGAGTTATATAAAGAATCAACCAAACCAGAAGCTGGTTCTTTGAGAAAATCAACGTGATAGATAAACCCTCAGACAGAATAACTAGAGGGCACAGGAACAGTATCCAAATTAACAAACTGAGAAATGGAAAGGGAGATATAACAACAGAACCTGAGGAAATCCAAAACACCACCAGATCCTACTACAAAAGGCTATACTTAACAAAACTGGAAAACCTGGATGAAATGGACAAATTTCTAGACATATATCAGGTACCAAAGTTAAATCAGGATAAGATTAGCGATCTAAACAGTCTCGTATCACCTAAAGAAATAGAAGTAGTCATTAATAGTCTCCCAACCAAAAAAAGCCCAGGACCAGATGGGTTTAGTGCAGAATTCTATCAGATCTTCAAAGAAGACCTAATACCAATACTCTTCAAACTAACAAAATAGAAACAGAAGGAACATTATCCAATTCATTCTATGAAGCCAGAGTTCTGCTGATACCAAAACCTCACAAAGATTCAACAAAGAACGAGGACTTGGAGGTTTTGGAAATCAGTCTGGCAGTTCCTCAGAAAGTTGCACATAGTACTACCAGAGAACCCAGCTAGACCACTCTTGGGCATATACCCAAAAGATGCTCCATCATGTGATAAGGCCACATGCTTGTATGTTCATAGCAGCCATATTTATAATAGCCAGAAACTGGAAACAACCCAGATGTCCCTCAACAGACAAATGGATACACAAAATGTGGTACATTTACACAATGGAATGCTACTCAGGTATTAAAAACAATGGCTTCATGAAATTCACACACAAATGGATGGAACTTGAGAATATCATCCTAAGTGAGGTGACTCAGTCACAAAGGAACAAACATGGTGTGTACTCCCTGATAAGTGGATATTAGCACAAGAGTTCAGAATACCCAAAATTCAATTCACAGACTATGTGAAGACTAAGAAGAGGAAGACCAAAATGTGTATGCTTCAGTGTTTTTTAGAAGGGTGAACAAAATACTCACAGGAGGAAATGTAGAGACAAAGGGTGAAGCAGAGACTGAAGGAAAGGCAATCCAGAGACTGCCCCACCTAAGTATCCATCCCATACACAGCCACCAAACCCTGATGTTATTGTGTGATGTCCAAAAGTGCTTGCTGATGGAGGCCTGATATGGCTGTTTCATGAGAAGCTCTGCCAGAGCCTGACAAAGACAAAGGTGGAAGCTCACAGCCAACCATTGGACCAAGCTAATGGGCCCCAATGGAAGATTTGGAGAAGGGCTGAAGGAGCAGAGGGAGCTTGAAGCCCCAGGGAGGTAGCAACAGTATCAACATGACAGACACCCCAGAGTTCCGAGGGACTGAACCACCAACCAAAGAATACACATGGAGCAACCCATGGTGCTGATCACTTATGTGGAAGAGGAGGGCCTTGTTGGACATCAGTGGGAGGAGAGGCCCTTGCGCCTGGGGGTGTTCAATGCCCCAGTGCAGGGGAATGCCAGGGCAGGAGAACCGGAGTGGTGGAGGGAGCACCCTCATAGAGTCAGGGGAAGGGTATGGTAACAACCCAGATGGAAACCTGAAAGGGAGACCTGGAAAGGGGAAAACATTTGAAATGTAAATAAATAAATTATCCAATCAAACAATAAAATAAAAACCCTAAACAAGTAAAATATACACTTAAGCAAGACCATTACATAATATCTGTACACAGGTGAAAATTACTAATGCAAAATAGGTCAAAACCATTTAAAATTATTGATAAACTATCCCACAAATTAAATACAAGTATAAGTATGCCAAATTTTAAAATGTTGCACTAGCCTTTCTTCCTTGTTTGAAGTCTGTGATGTTTCATGTAGCTAATTGCACTAACCAAGAATACACAATTTACCATCACCATTCAAACCTCCAGGAAAAGATTTGCTACAATATCCTGCCAGTGAGTTACCACACAAGAGCACAAGGTATATCTCAGCTCACTCCTGGATGTTTTTCCCAGCTTACCACACAATCTGGGGGTTGGAGGGAGGGGGACAGAAAGCCATAGCTGACCTAAGCAGCAGCCTTGCAAGAAGATGACCACACTTTCATAAGGTCACACTTAGCTATGGCCACCACAGCCAGGACTGACCCTTGGGCTCTCTGCCCATGGAAGCATGGAGAGACCTTTGTTCTGCCCAACTCTCAGCTGTTTCCTTAAATATTCCAAGATGCTGGTGTGTGTGACCACAAAAGGCAGCCTGTTTTCTGGGCAAGCCTTGTATAAACCCCAAAGACCCAGCAGATTAATCTGCAAAGGACGGAAGACCCGTTTGCAATGCTCCCGGACACTAGGCTCCTAACATGAGGCCCCAGCTCCACAATTCTGTGACCTTCAGTCACATAGGTTACCTGGCAACAGCCATTTATGCTCCTTTCTACAGTTACCTGGCAATAGCCAGGTAGAACAGCCCACTATAAAAGGAGCCGCTTGCCCCCTCCTCTCTCTCTCTCTCTCTCTTACTTTCTTTCCTCTCTCTCTTGCCTTCTTGCTCCCCCTCTTTCCACCTTTCATTTGAGGTTCACAGGCACCTTGTTTCTGCACTACCCTGAAGAAGTCTCTGTCTCCCCTTAGGCTCTCTCCAGGCAAGCACAGTGAGGCTTGCTTCTGCGGCTTGCCTCTGCATTTTTCCCTCAGAAGCTCTGTTTTCCCCCACCCCTGCCCTGTCTCCCACCTTGCAGAAGATGAGGGGGTTCTTTTCACCTCCCTGGCTGCTCATAAAGACTGAAGGACTGTGGGGAATTGCAGGCTGGTCTGCAGTCAAGCTGAGATCTGAACCTTGAGGGTTCAACCCTGAGGTCATAATTCATCTACATAACATGGTAGGCATTCCCTCATGCCCCTGGAACTCTGGCACCTGCCTAAGGTACCACCTTCCACAGCCCCCACAAGAGAAGAATGGTCAGTAGTCACATAGACAATGGCCCAAGCTTCTGACCTTCAGGCTAAACTCCTCCCCAGTTATCTAGCAACAGTGAAGACTATAAAAAGGGGTGCTCAGCCCCCACCTCGATCTCTTACTCTTACTCCTTTGTTCCTTTACCTCTCACTTCTCTCACTTCTCTCTCCTCTTCCCTTTCTCTTTGTCTTCTTCTTTCCTCTCTCTCTCTCTCTCTTTCTCTCTCTCTCTCTCCCTCTGTCTCTCTCTCTTTCTCTCCCTCTCCTCTCCCTTTCCTTCTCTCTCCCTCTCTCTCCCCCTCCCCTCCCTCTCCCCTTCCCCTCCTCCTCTCTCTCTTTCTACCTTCTCTCTTTTCCCCTGCATTTCTATAATAAAGCTCTTAAACCATCTTCTGCTCTGCTCCTTCTAGATCCGCTGCGCCACTCTCGCCAGTGTTGGGAATTCCTTCCCTCATCCCTCTCTCCTACAACCCTGGGGCTCTAGCAAGGTAGCTCCAGGGTCCCCAGTCAGGGGCTGCCCCTTTTCCACCCCGGCCACATGGGTCAGGCATGCTCACCCGGGGCCCTGTGGAAAAGTGTTCGGCAGCTATGCCTGTGTCCGCCTGCCCAGAGCACAGCCGGTCGTTAGGCCCCTTTTCCTGTCCCACTCCTCCCTAGGGGCCCCAGAGTCCCCCCCCCCCACTTATTTTGTTCCCAACAAAGGGCTATTGTCTAATAAGAAATTCTGGATCCAGAGAACCACAGGCTCCAAACAATAGTCATGGACTACCCAAAGAACAGTAGACTTGGGGACTAGACAAGTGTCTCACTCCTTTATAGTGATGTCTGAATGCCCATACGCCTTACTGGGGAGAGATTTACTAGCCAAAATGAGAGCCCAGATTCATTTTGACCCTGGGAAAGTCTGGCTAACCGACCGGAACGGAAATCAAATCCAGGTGCTGATACTTAATCTGGCATCTGAGACTGAGGATAGATTATAAGAATCGACAGCCAGCCCTGAACAAGACCTGGATGTCTGATTGGCAAAGTTTCCCCAGGCATAGGCAGAGCCTGAAGTTATGGAGCTGGCAAAATATAGACCACCTGTATTCGTAGAGCTCAAGCCAGGAGTGGGTCCGCCAATATCCCATGCCTCAAGAAGCACGGAAGGGGATCATTTCCTATATCCAGAAACTTGGCCATGAGAATCCTTAGGTCATGCTAGTCGGCCTGGAACACCCCATTATTGCCTGTGAAAAAGCCCAAGTCCAATGACTGCTGTCCTAACCAAGCTCTACAGGAAGTTAACTGCAGGGTAATAGACATATACTCCACAGTGCCTAACCCTTATACCCCATTGAACTCTCTACCTCCAGATTGGAAATGGTATTCTGTTCTGAACCTAAAGGATGCTTTCTTCAGCTTACCTTTGGCTCCCAAAAGCCAGAAAAACTTTGCCTTTGCGTGGCATGATCCTGAAAGAGACATTAATGGACAACTCACCTGTACCCACCTGTCTCAAGATTACAAGAACTCCTCCACTAGTTTTGATAAAGCTCTGCATGAGGACCTGGGTGAGTACAGAGTTAACAATCCAGATATGACTCATCATCTTCTAATTCTGCATCAGCTGCTGACTGAAGGTTAGGCACAATAGGAGTGGGAATACCATACATGATTTCAAAGGGGGTTAGTCCCAACCAGTAAGGGGAGTTCCTTACCTGATACAGGGAAGGAATGCTACTTCTCATCAGGTTCCACTGTGCTGGAGCAATGGAAAAGGTCTTCCTCTAACGAGCTGCTTGCCTAATATGCTGGGAGGCCTCTCTGCTCTCCTGCCTCAGCTGCCAGACAACCCAAGCCAAGCCACCTGATCAGGCTAAGGACTCTCCTCCCCGAGGGATCCAGCCAGATTGTTCTCCTCCCTGCCCTTTTCCCGGGCCAGAGCCCACCCGGAGGCCCTGCTCTGTTCTCAGCTCTTCCACAACATCCAGATAGGACTCTGGTTTAGTACATAGATGATCTTTTAGTTGCAGCAGAAACCAAAGAAAAAGGCAGGAAGGGGACCCAGAATCTCCTACAGGTTCTAGGAGACCTGGGATATTGAGTGTCTGCAAAGAAGGCACAGCTCTGCAAGACTGATATCACCTATCTCAGCTATATTCTGAAAGAGGACCAGCGATGGCTTTCCACAGCAAGAAAAGAGACTGTCCTCAGCATACCCACCTCCCAGAGCCCAGGACAAGTAAGAGAATTCTTGGGGTTCACAAGCTTTTGCGGATTATAGATTCCAGTTTTCACTGAAATAGTCAAACCTTTATATGAGGCCAGTGAAGAGGTCAAAGACTTTGTTTGGACTCAAGATCATCTAAAGGCCTTTGATAAAATAATGCAGGCCCTGCTGTCAACTCCCGCTTTGGGACTACCAGACATCACAAAACCATTTCACATGTATGTCAATGAACAGAAAAGAATAGCCAAAGGGGTCCTGACTCAAACTTTGGAACCATGGAAACGGCCTGAGCCTATCTGTCAAAGAAATTAGAACCAGTGGCAGACCATGGCTGCACATCATTGCGGCTACAGCATTACTGGTTAAGGATGCAGATAAATTAACTTTGGGACAAAACTTAACCGTGATTGCCCCCATACAATCAAAAGTGTACTCAACCAGCCACCAGACAGGTGGCTCAGTAATGTCTGCATGACTCACTATCAAACCCTACTAATCGATCCTGGCTGAGTTACTTTCTAGCCACCTGCTTCCTTTAAATCCTGCAACCCTTTTCCCTGACCTGGATGTGGATCAGCTGCTCCACCTGGCACAAGCACACAGTACTCAACTGGATCTAAAGAACTCACCTTTGCCAGGAGCAGAGCAGGCTTGGTTTAAGGATGAAAGTAGTTTCATTTGAGAGGGGCAGGGGAAAGGAGGAGTGACAGTGACCACAGAAATGGAGGTAAATTGGGACCAGACGCTCACCTCAGGTACTCTCAGGTAACCCTCAAAGGGCTGAGCTGATAGCACTATCCCAGGTCCTTATCATGGGGGAAGGGCTGGCCGTCAACATCTACATGGATAGCCAGAGGGTGCATTTGCAACCCCTCTTATACATAGAGCCATATACCAGGAGAGAGACTCCTAACTGCAGAAGGAAAAACTATCAGAAGCAAGGATGAAATCCTACAATTACTTTTTTTTATCAGATATTTTCTTTACTTACATTTCAAATGTTATACTCTTTCCTAGTTTCCCCTCCAAAAATCCCCTATCCCCTCCCCCATATCTCTGATACCCAACCCACACACTCCTGCTTCCTGGCCCCGGCATTCCACTATACTGGGGCACAGAGCCTTTACAGGACCAAGGGTCTCTCCTCCCATTGGTGACTGACTAGTCCATCCTCTGCTACATGTACAGCTAGAACTATGAGTGTCACCATGTACTTTTTTTGATTGGTGGTTTAGTCCCAGGGAGTTCTGGAGTTACTAGTTAGTACATATTGTTGTTCGTCTTATGGGGCTGCAAACCCCTTCAGCTCCTTGGGTACTTTCTCTAGCTCCTTCATTGGGGACCCTGTGCTTTGTCCAACGATAGCTGTGAGCATCCACTTCTGTATATGACAAGCACTGGCAGAGACTCTCAGGATACAACTTTATCAGGCTCCTGTCAACTAGCTTTTGTTGGCATCTGCAATAGTGTCTGGGTTTGGTGGTTGTTTATGGGATGGATCCCCAGATGGAACAGTCTCTGGATGGTCATTCCTTCAGTCACTGCTCTGAAATTTGTGTCTGTAACTCTTTCCATGGGTATTTTGTTCCCCCTTCTAAGAATCATCAAAGTGTCCACATTTTGGTCTTCCTTCTTTTTGAGTTTCAGGTGTTTTGCAAATTGTATCTTGGGTATTCTGAGCCTCTGAGCTAACATCCACTTACCAGTGATTGCATATCATGTGTGTTCTTTTGTGATTGGGTTAGTTCACTTTGCAATCTACATATTCAATGCAATTCCCATCAAAATTCCAACTCAATTCTTCACAAAGTTAGAAAAGGAAATTTGCAAATTCATCTGGAATAACAAAAAAACTAGGATAGCAAACATTATTCTCAACAATAAAAAAACCTCTGGTGAAATCACCATCCCTGACCTCAACTGTACTACAGAGCAATTGTGATAAAAACTGCATGGTACTGGTACATCAACAGACAGGTAGATCAACGGATTGGAACTGAAGAACCAGAAATGAATCCACACACCTATGGTCACTTAATATTTGACAAAGGATCTAAAACCATCTAGTAGAAAAAAGACAGCATTTTCAACAAATGGTGCTGGCTCAACTGGAGGTTAGCATGTAGAAGAATGCAAATTGATCCATTCTTATCTCCTTGTACAAAGCTCAAGTCTAAGTGGATCAAGGAACTCCACATAAAACCAGAGATACTGAAACTTATAGAGGAGAAAGTGGGGAAGAGCCTCAAAGAATGGGCACAGGGGAAAAATTCCTAAACAGAGCACCAATGGCTTGTACTGTAAGATCAAGAATTGACAAATGGGATCTCATAAAATTGAAAAGCTTCTGTAAGGCAAAGGACACTGTCAATAAGACAAAAAGGTAACCAACATATTGGGAAAAGATCTTTACCAATCCTAAATCCGATAGGGGGATAATATCTAATACATACAAAGAACTCAAGAAGTTAAGCTCCAGAAAACCTAATAACCCATTAAAAATGGTGTACAGAGCTAAACAATGAATTCTCAACTGAAGAATGCCGAATGGCTGAGAAGCACCTGAAGAAATGATCAACATCCTTGATCATCAGAGAAATGAAATTCAAAACAACCTGGAGATTCCACTTCACACCAGTCAGAGTGCCTAAGATCAAAAGCTCAGATAACAGCAGAAGCTGCCAAGGATTAGGAGAAAGAGGAACACTCCTCCATTGCTGGTGAGATTGAAAGCTGGCATAACCACTCTGGCAGTTCCTTAGAAAATTGGACATTGTACTACTGGAAGACCCAGCAATACCACTCCTGGGCATATTCCCAGAAGATGCTGCAACTTGTAACAAGGACATATGCTCTACTATGTTCATAGCAGCCTTATTTATAATAGTCAGAATCTGGAAAGAACCCAGATGTCCTTCAACAGAGGAATGGATACAGAAAATGTGGTACATTTACACAATGGAGTACTACTCAGCTATTAAAAAATGAATTTATGAAATACACATTTACTTAAAGCCCTCTGGCTGCCAAAGAGAGTGGAGATCATACACTGTCCAGACCATCAGAAAGGAATAACAGTCGTGGCTAGAGGTAACAGCTTGGCTGATAGAGCTGTCAAAGAGGTTGCCTTAGAGGAAACAGCTGCCTCCATGTTAGCTGCAATCCTACCAGGACCATCCAACCCCAACCTGCCGGAAACCCCAGTCTATATGGAAGAAGAGATCAAATGGGCCAAGAATCAGCCCATGAGCCAGTGTTCAGAAGGCTGGTTGCAGACAGCTGAGGGTAAGCTAATATTACCTACCTCTCCAGAAATATTTATCCTCAGGAAAATACACAGAGTCACTCACACTGGAGTAAAACAGATGGCAGATGCAGTGAGATAATCTAAAGTAACTTTCAGAAACATGCAACATATTATCAAGAATATAGTGTCAAGCTGCAAAGCTTGTCAATTGATCATCACCCACAACACTGACCAACATCCTGGCTCTTGTCTGGGAGGTTAGAGACTGGGGGCCTATTGGGAAGTTGATTTTACAGAAATCAAACAGGAAAAGTACAGCTACAAGTACTACTTGTGTTCATGGATACCATCTCTGGATGGACAGAAGCATTTCCAACAAAGACTGAAACTGTGAAGATGGTAGCAAAAAAGTTGCTAGAAGATATCCTACCCAGGAATAGATTCCCCAACATGATAGGGTCAGACAGTGGACTGGTATTTGTGTCCATTGTAAGTAAGCCAGGATGTAGCAAGATACATTGGGATGGGTTGGAAATTACATTGTGCATACAGACCCCAAAGTTCAGGGCAGGTAGAACGAATGAGTTGGACACTTCAGGAGACCATGACCAGCATGTCTGCGTGGATGTCATCATACTTCCTGCTCTGATGATAATGAACTGAACCTCTGAAACTGTAAGCCAGACCCAATTAAATGTCTCTTAAGAGTTGCTTTGGTCATGGTGTCTTTTCACAGCAATGAAACCCTAATAAAGACTTGTTATAGAAATTCTTGATATTTAGATACCAAGCCTTTATTGGATCTCAAGTTTCAAATATTTTTTTCCAATCTGTAGGCTGCTTTAGAGTCGATTTTTAGAACATGTAAGGAATGCATTTTATTGTGACATTTTTATTTTTATACATATGTCATTATCATTCCCTCTTATTTGTCTCCCACTGTCCTTTCTTATCCCTCCTCCCCTCATTTTTCTGGTCGCTTCTTTCTGCTTTGATGTCACATGTATTCCATTAACTTCTTTTATCTCCCCTCTCTTCCCTTTACACATCTTCCTCTCTTCTCATAGACTCTACTTCATGAAAATTAGTTACTGTCATTTGTATGCAGAGAGATAGGGATGGGGGTGTCAGTTGAACTTGTGAACTCATGTCTTTCCTATTGCTCATGCTGGTGTTGAGCCTATATTGGACTCATCAGGTCTGCCAGAGCAGTCTTTACTTTAAAAGCACCCATTATTTGTGTACCAGGAATCTCTTTACCATATTTTGCTTTGCAGAGTATTGAACAAGTTTTCTCTCCTGTACAGATGGCACACAGAAAGAAGTTGAGTGTTCTAGCAAATGATCTGTCCCCTAAGTACTTTGGAAATGTGAAAAGCAGCCATGACATTGAGATCTGTACAAACAGAAGACCTGCCTTTGTAGTTTGGGTCCTCCAAAGAATTCATCACTGTGCCAGAGTGACACAATTGTGGGTGTCAAATAGACTGAGAAGCTTCAGAGTTCTGGAGCTCTACAGTAATGAATGGCAAATGAATAGGTCCAGACGTGGTCTCATCTGAAGATCACAGGTTCAGAGCTATCAAACCCCAGGATAATTCTCAGTTCACATGATGTGGTCCTAGCCACTGGAGGAGCACAACTACTTTTCCCTGAAAATTTGTCTCTTCCATCTTTCTCCACTAGGGAGCTTCCTGGATGAAGCCATATTTGGCTTGGCTCAATTATTTTCAGTGTGCCACCTATTTTTACTTCTGTGATTTTTAGGCATCCTTAGGGAAATGTTGAAGCTGTCCCTCACATTCCTCCTTAGAGACAGACTTCACACTGTTTTTTCCTTCTGACTCTTTTCCCCCTGCATGCCACACAAAGGCAGCTCTGGCCCAATTCTTACCCAAGAGTTTTCCTTTTCATCCTGTGAATTGTTTACCTTGTTGCCAGAAGCATTTTGTCTTATTAATTAATTCCACTCACCTAATTTTCCTTTTGTTAATATCTACCTTTGGTGTCTTAGCTCAAAACTCATTGGCTAGGCCAATGTCAACAAAGTCTGTCTTCTTGGAGGTTTTGAAGTTTCAGGTCTCATTTTTAGCCACCCCCCTTCATTTTATTTTATGTGCATGGGTGTTTGCCCTGAGGTGTGTGTGTGTGTGTGTGTGTGTGTGTGTGTGTGTGTGTGTGTGTGCGCGCACATCGCCAATGTAGGCCAGAAGAGGATCTCAGATCCCCTGGAACTGGAGTCATAGACAATTGTCAGCTGTCATATGGGTGTTGGAAATCAATGGGTGGTAGAAATCAAACCAGATTCTTTCAAGATCAGACAGTGTTCTTCCTCACTGAACCATCACTAACCCAAAATCAATCTTTTTTATGACATGAGATAAGAGTCCAATTTTATCCTTTTGCTGATTGAGATTCAATTTTTCAAATACTATTTACTAACAATATTACCTTTTTTAGAATGTAGATTCTAGGTATCCTTGCTGAAAATTACTTGACCATACATGTTTGATTTATGTCTAGACTCCTTTGAGTCTTAATCAAAAATTATATCTTAAATATAACAAACAAAGAAAAACATTATTTAGGAACTGGAGATTTGGCAGACTGGTAGAATTCTAGCTACTCAGAGCCCTTAACCGTTGTGGCCTAATATTGAAAAAAAATAAAAAATAGAAAACAAACCTTAATCATTTAAATCCCATGATCTTGATTACAGTAAAAAAAAGATAGAAGATTCCAGATTCAATACAATATGTGAAAATCATGTGGTTTCAGCTGTATTGAAATTGAGCATACCTTTTCTGTACTATACAGACTCCTACATTCTGTAGTCTGTAAGCCATTGAAATTATGAATTGGCTCATTAATATTTATTGCTAATGACTTCTTAAACACCTGCTTTGTGCCAAACTCTCTTCTAGGTTTTGAACTATTAATTAATATATTGTGCTTTGTGTCAGAACCTCACCCCGTATGCTTTAAAATACACAGATTATTCTCAATGCTAAAAGATCAGAAGTTAATCATTTGTTTTAGTAATTGATTCTTGGTTTTCTGGATCCATGGAAAGACTCATATAATGAATCCTTGCAGTACCACCATTTACTTTAAAATCAAAATACTCTTAGAGTAGTGTTGAAATGCAGTAGTAACGGTGAATCAGGAGAAAGGGGAGCTGCTGAGATGTGTTCCCTTCACTGGCCTACACTGCAGGTGTTTCTGACTCAAAAGATGCTCAGTCATAACAGACACAAGAGTCTGATGCCCAGTTTGAAATTAACCCCAGTAGGAGTGCTCACAGAGGCAGTGGCAGCAGGACAACATGACCAGGGTATTTAGCTCTAGAGGGTTATTTTTCAGACTCTTGGGTAGATGGTTCTTGATAGTTCATACATACTAGATAATAAACCCAAATTCTGAACTTCTAGGTGTTTTTATGTGAATTTTTTTTAAATCAAAGGTTTTCTTGTATAGATTGTTATAAAAATTTGTACGGGTAGCCTTACTAATTACTCCATTCCCTGGTGTTAACTGCAAGTTTATGGTGGTACTCACTCATTATCTGTGCCATTCCTTAGTGCTATCCACGGGGTTAAGCTTCTTCTTCTTCTTCTTTTTATTTTCCTTCAATTTCTTATTAGATATTTTTTTCATTTACATTTCAAATGCTATCCTGAAAGTCCCCTATGCCCCCCCCACTCCTTGCCCTGATCCCCTATCTGCTTACTCCCACTTCTTAGCCCTGGCGTTCCCATGTACTGGGGCATATAAAGTTTGCAAGACCAAGGGGCCTCTCTTCCAAATGATTGCCGACTAGGCCATCTTCTTCTACATATGCAGCTAGAGACATGAGCTCTGGGGGTACTGGTTAGTTCATAATGTTGTTCCACCTATAGGGTTGCAGACCCCTTCAGCTCCTTGGATACTTTCTCTAGCTCCTCCATTAGGGGCCCTGTGTTCCATCCTATAGATGACTGGGAGCATCCACTTCTGTATTTACCAGGCACTGGCATAGCCTCACATGAGGGTTTAAGTTTCTTATGATGCTCTGGTCTCTTATAATCTGTTCTTCTTCCCAAGATTCAGGTGTTTTCTACAACCATATATATTAGGGTTTGAAAATCTTAGAACAGTTATAGTGGGTCCTCCTCCTACTCCTATAAAACATTGCTTTTAACAAACTCCTTTTTAAAGAACTACCTCCTGCTTATATTGCATTTTTGTCTCAGTTCTATCCAGGGTTATTTCTCAGAAGTTTAGAGAATTACATTAATTCTGACAATCCTAAGGACAGTAGAGACAAGGTAATATTTGGTTTTGTTGCCCGATGAGATTGCTTTTTATAATCACTATTGAAATTTATTTAAATTCAAAATGATGTGGCTATATTTAGAGTAACATGATAATTAAATAAACTAAATAATATTAGTTTTGGACAATCTGAACATAGTATTCCATTAAGATAAAATAAATGTAGTAAAAAAATATACAAGGAAGCAAAAATAATATATAAGTCTGCTTAATATTGGGAGTCAGAACTAAAGAACACACCATGGTACTCTAGTGAACATCTATTGATAGGACACTTAACAAGAATCTTTATTGTCTATCAAGCCCTGGAAAGGAAGTCACAAAATCAAGAATGACAGTTTACACTGTTTGGTTAACAGGACAAACTTTCTGAGGAATATGTGTAGCAAGCCAATGTAGCATGAAATATTAAAAAAAAAATCAATCCACACTATGCCTGAAGTGCACCAGCAGGCAGCCTGGCTTATTCTCATCTTTACAGACTCTCTGACCCAAGCTCAAAAATCTCTCTACCTGGCTCGATAAGTTCCCATGGCAGGTTGCTGCCACACCAGCCCCACAGTTCCAAATTCCCACAGCTAGTTGGGGCATACTTCTCACAAACTCATGCTTTGCTGTTGTACCTTTCTCTCTGTGACCAGGTTGAGTTGTCATGTGAAGGAAAATACCACACTAACTTGGTTTAGAATCAACAGGTAACCCAATCACTGGGCACAGCAACTAGCATCCTAACTTGTAAGCTCTTCTAAATTATAAATCATCTGATACGGGAACCCAGAGGATCAGCGACCTGAACTGGGGGCCTCCCCTACCTGCATTGTGTCCTCCATCAACTCTCCTTCCCAAAAAGAAGTATCTTTCTCCTGCCTCCCCTCTTCCTTTCTCTGACCTGTAAGTTCTGCCTACTCTTCACAGTGACTGGTCCCTGAAGTCTTTAATCATTAGGGAAAGATTCTGCCACAAGAAAAAAGTGAAAGCAGGTAAAATCTAAAAGCAAAGGTACGACTGAGACAGCACCCTTGGCGGGCCGCAGACAGCCGGCCACCGTTCAGACCAGAGGACAGGTGTCCTCCTGGCTTGGGAGGTGGCCTCAGCCTCAGCAGCAGCGGTCGCCATCTTGGTTCCAGGACTCCCTGGAACTTAGGAATTTAGTCTGCACAGGTGAGAGTCTGCACCACAGAAGCTGACAGCTTCTGGGAACTGCCAAAGCAACACAGCTTCTGAGAAAGGCCCTGTTTTGGGCCTTCTTCTTCGACCAGGAGGAGGTCCAAAAACAAGATATCTGCGCACCTTCCCTGTAAGAGAGCTTGCCAGCAGAGAGTGCTCTGAGCACTTAAACTCAGAGGAGAGAATCTGTCTCCCAGGTCTGCTGATAGACGGTAACAGAATAACCAGAAGAAGAATCTCTAAACAGAGTCAACTATAACTACTAACTCCAGAGATTACCAGATGGCGAAAGGTAAACGTAGGAATCCTACTAACAGGAACCAAGACCACTCAACATCATCAGAACCCAGCACTCCCACTTCGCCCAGTCCAGGGCAACCCAAAACACCCGAAAACCTAGACCTAGATTTAAAAGCATATCTCATGATGATGGTAGAGGACATCAAGAAGGACTTTAATAAATCACTTAAAGAAATACAGGAGAACACTGCTAAAGAGTTACAAGTCCTTAAAGAAAAACAGGAAAACACAATCAAACAGGTAGAACTCCTTACAGAAAAAGAGGAAAAAAACATACAAACAGGTGATGGAAATGAACAAAACCATACTAGATCTAAAAAGGGAAGTAGACACAATAAAGAAAACTCAAAGTGAGGCAACACTGGAGATAGAAACCCTAGGAAAGAAATCTGGAACCATAGATTTGAGCATCAGCAACAGAATACAAGAGATGGAAGAGAGAATCTCAGGTGCAGAAGATTCCATAGAGAACATCGGCACAACAATCAAAGAAAATGGAAAATGCAAAAAGATCCTAACTCAAAATATCCAGGAAATCCAGGACACAATGAGAAGACCAAACCTACGGATAATAGGAGTGGATGAGAATGAAGATTTTCAACTCAAAGGACCAGCAAACATCTTCAACAAAATTATTGAAGAAAACTTCCCAAATATAAAGAAAGAGATACCTATGAACATACAAGAAGCCTACAGAACTCCAAATAGACTGGACCAGAAAAGAAATTCCTCCCGACACATAATAATCAGAACAACAAATGCACTAAATAAAGATAGAATACTAAAAGCAGTAAGGGAAAAAGGTCAAGTAACATACAAAGGCAAGCCTATCAGAATTACACCAGATTTTTCACCAGAGACTATGAAAGCCAGAAGAGCCTGGACAGATGTTATACAGACACTAAGAGAACACAAATGCCAGCCCAGGCTACTATACCCAGCCAAACTCTCAATTACCATAGATGGAGAAACCAAAGTATTCCACGACAAAACCAAATTCACACATTATCTCTCCACGAATCCAGCCCTTCAAAGGATAATAACAGAAAAAAACCAATACAAGAATGGGAACAACACCCTAGAAAAAACAAGAAGGTAATTCCTCAACAAACCTAAAAGAAGACAGCCACAAGAACAGAATGCCAACTTTAACAACAAAAATAACAGGAAGCAACAATTACTTTTCCTTAATATCTCTTAACATCAATGGTCTCAACTCCCCAATAAAAAGACATAGACTAACAAACTGGCTACACAAACAAGACCCAACATTTTGCTGTTTACAGGAGACACATCTCAGAGAAAAAGATAGACACTACCTCAGAATAAAAGGCTGGAAAACAATTTTCCAAGCAAATGGTATGAAGAAACAAGCTGGAGTAGCCATCCTAATATCTGATAAGATTGACTTCCAACCCAAAGTCATCAAAAAAGACAAGGAGGGGCACTTCATATTCATCAAAGGTAAAATCCTCCAAGAGGAACTCTCAATTCTGAATATCTATGCTCCAAATGCAAGAGCAGCCACATTCATTAAAGAAACTTTAGTAAAGCTCAAAGCACACATTGCACCTCACACAATAATAGTGGGAGACTTCAACACACCACTTTCACCAATGGACAAATCATGGAAACAGAAACTAAACAGGGACACACTGAAACTAACAGAAGTGATGAAACAAATGGATCTGACAGATATCTACAGAACATTTTATCCTAAAACAAAAGGATATACCTTCTTCTCAGCACCTCATGGTACCTTCTCCAAAATTGACCACATAATAGGTCACAAAACAGGCCTCAACAGATTCAAAAATATTGAAATTGTCCCATGTATCCTATCAGATCACCATGCACTAAGGCTGATCTTCAATAACAAAAAAAATAACAGAAAGCCAACACTCACGTGGAAACTGAACAACACTCTTCTCAATGATACCTTGGTCAAGGAAGGAATAAAGAAAGAAATTAAAGACTTTTTAGAGTTTAATGAAAATGAAGCCACAACGTACCCAAACCTTTGGGACACAATGAAAGCATTTCTAAGAGGGAAACTCATAGCTCTGAGTGCCTCCAAGAAGAAACGGGAGAGAGCACATACTAGCAGCTTGACAACACATCTAAAAGCTCTAGAAAAAAAGGAAGCAAATTCACCCAAGAGGAGTAGACGGCAGGAAATAATCAAACTCAGGGGTGAAATCAACCAAGTGGAAACAAGAAGAACTATTCAAAGAATTAACCAAACGAGGAGTTGGTTCTTTGAGAAAATCAACAAGATAGATAAACCCTTAGCTAGACTCACTAGAGGGCACAGAGACAAAATCCTAATTAACAAAATCAGAACTGAAAAGGGAGACATAACAACAGATCCTGAAGAAATCCAAAACACCATCAGATCCTTCTACAAAAGGCTATACTCAACAAAACTGGAAAACCTGGATGAAATGGACAAATTTCTGGACAGATACCAGGTACCAAAGTTGAATCAGGATCAAGTTGACCTTCTAAACAGTCCCATATCCCCTAAAGAAATAGAAGCAGTTATAAATAGTCTCCCAGCCAAAAAAAGCCCAGGACCAGACGGGTTTAGTGCAGAGTTCTATCAGACCTTCAAAGAAGATCTAATTCGAGTTCTGCACAAACTTTTTCACAAGATAGAAGTAGAAGGTACTCTACCCAACTCATTTTATGAAGCCACTATTACTCTGATACCTAAACCACAGAAAGATCCAACAAAGATAGAGAACTTCAGTCCAATTTCTCTTATGAATATCGATGCAAAAATCCTCAATAAAATTCTCACTAACCGAATCCAAGAAAACATTGAAGCAATCATCCATCCTGACCAAGTAGGTTTTATTCCAGGGATGCAGGGATGGTTTAATATATGAAAATCCATCAATGTAATCCAGTATATAAACAAACTCAAAGACAAAAACCACATGATCATCTCGTTAGATGCAGAAAAAGCATTTGACAAGATCCAACACCCATTCATGATAAAAGTTCTGGAAAGATCAGGAATTCAAGGCCCATACCTAAACATGATAAAAGCAATCTACAGCAAGCCAGTAGCCAACATCAAAGTAAATGGAGAGAAGCTGGAAGCAATCCCACTAAAATCAGGGACTAGACAAGGCTGCCCACTTTCTCCCTACCTTTTCAACACAGTACTTGAAGTCCTAGCCAGAGCAATTAGACAACAAAAGGAGATCAAGGGGATACAAATTGGAAAGGAGGAAGTCAAAATATCACTTTTTGCAGATGATATGATAGTATATATAAGTGACCCTAAAAATTCCACCAGAGAACTCCTAAACCTGATAAACAGCTTCAGTGAAGTAGCTGGATATAAAATTAACTCAAACAAGTCAATGGCCTTTCTCTACACAAAGAATAAACAGGCTGAGAAAGAAATTAGGGAAACAACACCCTTCTCAATAGTCACAAATAATATAAAATATCTCGGCGTGACTCTAACTAAGGAAGTGAAAGATCTGTATGATAAGAACTTCAAGTCTCTGAAGAAAGAAATTAAAGAAGATCTCAGAAGATGGAAAGATCTCCCATGCTCATGGATTGGCAGGATCAACATTGTAAAAATGGCTATCTTGCCAAAAGCAATCTACAGATTCAATGCAATCCCCATCAAAATTCCAACTCAATTCTTCAATGAATTAGAAGGAGCAATTTGCAAATTCATCTGGAATAACAAAAAACCTAGGATAGCAAAAACTCTTCTCAAGGATAAAAGAACCTCTGGTGGAATCACCATGCCTGACCTAAAGCTTTACTACAGAGCAATTGTGGTAAAAACTGCATGGTACTGGTATAGAGACAGACAAGTAGACCAATGGAATAGAATTGAAGACCCAGAAATGAACCCACACACCTATGGTCACTTGATCTTTGACAAGGGAGCTAAAACCATCCAGTGGAAGAAAGACAGCATTTTCAACAATTGGTGCTGGCACAACTGGTTGTTATCATGTAGAAGAATGCGAATCGATCCATACTTATCTCCTTGTACTAAGGTCAAATCTAAATGGATCAAAGAACTTCACATAAAACCAGAGACACTGAAACTTATAGAGGAGAAAGTGGGGAAAAGCCTTGAAGATATGGGCACAGGGAAAAATTCCTGAACAGAACAGCAATGGCTTGTGCTGTAAGATCGAGAATTGACAAATGGGACCTAATGAAACTCCAAAGTTTCTGCAAGGCAAAAGACACCATCAATAAGACAAAAAGACCACCAACAGATTGGGAAAGGATCTTTACCTATCCTAAATCAGATAGGGGACTAATATCCAACATATATAAAGAACTCAAGAAGGTGGACCCCAGAAAATCAAATAACCCCATTAAAAAATGGGGCTCAGAACTGAACAAAGAATTCTCACCTGAGGAATACCGAATGGCAGAGAAGCACCTGAAAAAATGTTCAACATCCTTAATCATCAGGGAAATGCAAATCAAAACAACCCTGAGATTCCACCTCACACCAGTCAGAATGGCTAAGATCAAATATTCAGGTGACAGCAGATGCTGGCAAGGATGTGGAGAAAGAGGAACACTCCTCCATTGTTGGTGGGATTGCAGGCTTGTACAACCACTCTGGAAATCCATCTGGCGGTTCCTCAGAAAATTGGACATAGTACTACCGGAGGATCCAGCAATACCTCTCCTGGGCATATATCCAGAAGATGCCCCAACTGGTAAGAAGGACACATGCTCCACTATGTTCATAGCAGCCTTATTTATAATAGCCAGAAGCTGGAAAGAACCCAGATGCCCCTCAACAGAGGAATGGATACAGAAAATGTGGTACATCTACACAATGGAGTACTACTCAGCTATTAAAAAGAATGAATTTATGAAATTCCTAGCCAAATGGATGGACCTGGAGGGCATCATCCTGAGTGACGTAACACATTCACAAAGGAACTCACACAATATGTACTCACTGATAAGTGGATATTAGCCCAAAACCTAGGATACCCAAGATATAAGATACAATTTCCTAAACACATGAAACTCAAGAAAAATGAAGACTGAAGTGTGGACACTATGCCCCTCCTTAGAAGTGGGAACAAAACATCCTTGGAAGGAGTTACAGAGACAAAGTTTGGAGCTGAGATGAAAGGATGGACCATGTAGAGACTGCCATATCCAGGGATCCACCCCATAATCAGCATCCAAATGCTGACACCATTGCATACACTAGCAAGATTTTATCGAAAGGACCCAGATGTAGCTGTCTCTTGTGAGACTATGCCGGGGCCTAGCAAACACAGAAGTGGATGCTCACAGTCAGTTAATGGATAGATCACAGGGCTCCCAATGGAGGAGCTAGAGAAAGTACCCAAGGAGCTAAAGAGATCTGCAACCCTATAGGTGGATCAACATTATGAACTAACCAGTACCCCGGAGCTCTTGACTCTAGCTGCATATGTATCAAAAGATGGCCTAGTTGGCCATCACTGGAAAGGGAGGCCCATTGGACACGCAAACTTTATATGCCCCAGTACAGGGGAATGCCAGGGCCAAAAAGGGGGAGTGGGTGGGTAGGGGAGTGGGGGTGGGTAGGTATGGGGGACTTTTGGTATAGCATTGGAAATGTAAATGAGCTAAATACCTAATAAAAAATGGAAAAAAAAATAAAAATAAAAGCAAAGGTACGCATTCACGTAAGGGGCGAAATAGAAGCTTCCTCTGTCTGATTCAACAAGCATTGAATCAGACTCAAGCAGTGGGGCATATGGACCCTGAAGTGGTACCTCTTGTAGCTAGTCAGGACTCTCAGTGGAGGGATAAGGACATAAACCAACCAGCAAAACCTTCAACCCAAAATTTGTGCTGCCTACAAGAAGTTCAAGTAAAAAGTTGGAACAGAGACTGATATAATGGCCAACCAATGACTGGCCCAACTTGAGATCCATCATGTGGGCAAAAACCAATCCCTGACACTATTAAGAATACTCTGTTATATTTGTAGACAGGAATCTAGCATAACTGTCCTATGAGAGGCTCACCAAGCAGCTGACTAAAACAGATGCAGAGACCCACAGCCAAACATTAGATGGAGCTCACAGAAGTGTTGTGGAAGAATTGGGAAAATGATTGAGAAAAGGGGGGGGATCATAAGAAGGCCAACAATTTCAACTAACCTGCATCTTTGGGGGCTCCCAGAAACTGAACCACCAACCAATGAACATACACTGGTTAGACCTAGCCCACTTCTGGCCTCCACACATATGTAGAAGATATACAGGTTAGTTTTCATGCAGGTCTACCTAACAACTAGAACGGGGTTCACCTGGATTCTGTTACCAGCCTGTGGATCCCATTCTCCTAACTGGGCTGTCTTGTCTGGCCTCAGTGAAAGAAGATGAACCTAGTCCTGCAGTGACTTGCGGTGACAGGGTAGGTTGGTACCCAGGGGGGGACCACCCCCTTCCCAGAGATGAAGGAAAGGGGTAAGGAGATCTGTGAAAGGGACACTAAGAAGAGAACAGGGGCTGTGATTGGGATGTAAAGTGAATAAGGAGAATTTTAAAGTGAATAAAGAAATCATTATTAATGGAAGAAAAAAGAACGGGTCTACAACAAGACAACAGCAAGAGAAGGTGAAGGCACTAAATCCAGGAAGCTTTGGGAATGGGACAAGCAAATGATTTCTCCGTCTATATCATAGGAAAACAGCTGTAGTCATGGTTCTATGTATCTTCCCACCATCATTTCACTTTCGTCACCATAGCTACTCATTGGTTTCATCTTGCCACCATCATCCCCCTCATCACTGTAGATATCAACTGGGTTCTAACAAGCCACATTGAATGTAATGCCTTTTAACTAAAATAACTTTACCTGCAGGCCAGTATTCCATGTTTTTCTATCATTTGAGATTAAAATGTCCCAGGTAGTCTACATGCAGCTACATTCACAGGAAGCTGACATAGCCAGAAGATCTAAGGATATGTCACTCAATGGGATGCCTCAGGATACCTTCATGTACCCTTTCTTTCTCCATGTAGCTGTTTTGGGATTTGTTTACATCAGGCAGACTATATGTTTGCATGGCATCCAGGTTCCTTAGCAATGTGAGCAGAAAATATAAATCTCTTACCATTCATGATGGTAGATAAATAGACTCCAGAGAAGAAGATTATAAGAATCCAAAGCCATGACTCTTCATCTATCACAGCTATCCAGCTAATGTCATTCATCAAGCCAACCCCAAAACACCCAAGTGCATTTCCCCTTCTTAGTCAGTGAATCATATTCCCTCTGCCTCTCAAGATTTCCTGATACCTGAAGTCAAAACAGTTTAATGAAACCAAATGTTTCAAATTAGTGTCTGCCTTATTGTTTCTGCTAGTTGGGGAGGGGATCAATATTAATGAAGAGAGAAGCAGTAAACACTGTTAATGAGGATAAAGTAGGAGAGACGAGAGACCCAGCTAATGTGGGGATGTGTTTTAGCAGGCAGAGAAGGAAGATAACAATGGTTAAGAAAGCCTGTATCTCTAATGTCCCTACAATAATAACAATATCAAAGTTAACAGAATGAGTAAATTTTGGCAAATGATGTCTCAAAAAATCTTTTTGCCTGAAATAAAGCCCAGAGACTATAATAGAGTCAAAGCTCCAGTCAGTTAACAGCAGTAACATGTGAAGAATTGATTTTCTTATTCTCAGCTGTCAGAGCTGCTACAAAGAGTGAGTTTTAATTCTAGGGATGTTATTAAACTCCTTGCTTAACTGGCAGGAAAAAAATGGAACTGCTAGCTAGGTGACGATAGAGCTGCTGTCGTATTGAATGACACCTGTCAGCGGATGATGAATGACCCCCTCTTCCCCACAATCCTGGGTTCTGTCACTCAGGTGAGGACCATTAATCTTCATCCTGGGCCTGTCAGATTAGGAACCCATGACAGCAAAACGCCTTGAAGCATTTACCCACAAGATACAAGGAACAATGTGATCTTCTCATTGTCAGAACCATATCAAATTAGCATAATTTATTATGACTTCCCTCCCCCTTGCTACCTACCTCTGTACCACTCCCCAAAAGTAAATGGGGACTATATGGTGTTAGACAGATGGAGGGTAGGACCAGACTGCCAACTATCTAGCTCCCTGCTGAGCCTGATGGGGATGGGGGGCATCTCTGCACACCAATCAAAAAACTGGCAGTTCAATTACAGAGTAATAAAGGGACATTCATCATTCAATTAGGCACCTGTCATGGTTTCACAAAGGGGAAAACTTCTAACCTGAGAGTCAAGGGAGAAGATGCTACAACCAGGAGACGGGGAAATAAATGAAAAAAAGGACAAAGTCAATTACAAGCCAACGGGTCAAAAGGATATACTTTAAAAATAAGGGGAAAGTTCTCCCTAGGCAAAAATTGGAAAGTTAGATGGCCTCTCCCAGATTAAAAGAGGCTAATATGAAGAGTAGCATGGTGCCCTCCTCTACAGAGCATCTCATGATTGGATTTCCCTTTTAGAAGCTAACCTAAAAACTGAATTTTATAAGAAAAAAGAATCAAGAGGAAAGAGTAATACCATTACTCAAAAGCATTGTTCCTTAAATGACTAAGACACAAAGGCAAGGAGGAGAAATCCAGCCTGGACACTCACCACTGATGTCCTGCTGTATTGAAGACGGTGATCATAAACAGTATTTTGAAGACATTATGCCTTGCCAGTCACTGCACATAAGCATCAATACAATTGATTTATAACGTATTTGTACCTGCTAGTAATTGAGGTGAGAACAGGGTTTGTTATGGAAATAAATTTTAAATTATTTAGAATTTTTTTAATTTCTATTGTTACAACCTATGATCTAGTTTCTACCCTCATTCATGTTAATGATTACAAAAAAGTTTTATCATGTAGAATAAGCACGTGAATCATGGGCTCTTAAGGGTTGGAGTAATGTCAACAGTGACCTCAGACCTAACCCTCCTAGTCACTCTGAGAGTGGCTTTGTGCCATGTCCAGAAAGCGAAGGAAAAACTGGCTACAGTTTCTCCCTCTACTCCTGCACTCATTCTCAAGTCCAACACTACCTGCTCTAGGCTTAGAATTTTCTCACCAGTCTATTAAGACAACAACATAACTACGGTCAAAAATGTAGGAAGAAAAAGTCTAATTGTACAGTAAAACAGTTACAGTCATTTAAAGAAGGTATTTTTATTCGGAATCAAAATCCACACGTGATCGGTAAGCAAAGAACTGATGGCTAATTCTCATTGCATGGCTCTGTTCACTGTAGTGAGTCAGATTTTAATTCATAAACTGATTTCTCTTGTAGAAATGGACATAAGTTTCATATGTATCAGGAGCCATCTTTCCAGGTAGCAGTTTTAAGATGCGAATGTGAAACGTCCTTAGATTATGACATGGCCCCTTTGCTTGATTTCAGAAAGGAATTTCTTTTTTGGTTTCAATTTTTTAATTTGCATTTTTTTAATCTTCTTACATTCCTTTTTTGTTTTCATAATCTTTATTTGAAAAAAAATTACTCTACATTTTCTCTAGTTAAAATACATAGCCAAAATAAAATTAATTTTAAGAACAACTAAAAAGCTGTCTGATGAAATATACTCTACATAGAAAACAGATAATCTGGGACTTAGTGGAAATACAGGAAAATGCAGTTTTTAGGTTCTAAGGTCATCTACTAGTGGGGAGGAAAGCATATGTTATATATTAAGCCAATAAAAGTGCATGACTTTATATGCATACTGATTACATGAAATGCTCACATACATGCGCATATATCCCATAACACACCATGGGTCTATTCGTCTAGGTATGTGGCTTGAGTTTTTATCTGCTGACAAACATGAATCCACACATTATAGGCTTCCTTCTGCTGTGCAATGGGGCACACTGGTAAGCCCTCTCTGCCTTTATTCTCATATTCCCTTAAACTTCCACACTTTAATTTTCTGGTTTAATGGACATCAATCATACATTACTAACTCCTTGCTTGGAGTGGGCAGAGAGGGAGAAAGGTGTTTCCCAACATCCCTACCTTTCTTATTGTAACACTAGTGGTGTATAGTGTCCTTTTTCAATCCAAGGGATGTGGCAGCAATTTTTCAGATTTGCATCTGGAAACTATCCAATAAATGGAGCAAAGGGTGAAAACCATCAAGATTATAGTTACTTAGTAGTAAAATTTAAGCCTGTAAGAAAGTTCAGTGGATAAAATCACTAGCCACCCGGGAGCCTGATATGGCTGTCTCCTGAGAGGCTCTTCGAAAGCCTGATAAAGACAGAGGTGGATGCTTGCAGCCAACCATTTGACTGAACATGGGGTCCCTGATGGAGGATTTGGAGAAGAGACTGAAGGAGTTGAGGGAGTTTCAGCCCCATGGGAGGAGCAACAATGTCAAGGGGCCAGACCCCCACAGCTCCCAGGGACTGGACCACCAACCACAGAGTACACATGGAGGGATTCAGGGCTCCAGTCACATATGTGGCAGAGGATGGCCTTGTTGGACATCGTGGGAGGAGAGGCACCTTAGGCCTGAGGGTGTTCAATGCCCCAGTGTAGAGGAATGCCAGGCCAGGAAGGTAGGAGTGGGTACCCTCATAGAGGCACGGGAAAAATGGATGCGATAGAGGGCTTCTGGAGGGGAGACCTGAAAAGGGGATAACATTTGAAATGTAAATAAAGAAAATATCCAATATAAATAAATAAATACTCAGCCACCAAGCCTTCCCAGGTCCCATAGTGGAAGGCTAACAACACTTGGCTTATGACCGTTATAGGAACAGCCCACTATGGGACACATGCATACACACACACACACACACACACACACACACACACACACATGGAGAGAGAGAGAGAGAGAGACAGAGACAAGACACAGAGACAGAGAGAGGTAGAGAGAGACAAAGAGAGACAGAGAAAATAAAATTAAGTTTAAGCAACCCTTTTTGGAAATAAGACTATACTTTAAAACTCAAATTTATGTTCCTAACTAGTAAAAATGGACAGCCATCACTGCTGATAGAACAAAATAACTGCTATTTTTATATATAACCAAAATATATAAATGTCTACATTTTTATATCCAATTTTGCCTTGCCAGAATAGGCTATTATGGTGCCAGGACACAACATTTTTTCAGAATGACTAATTATTAAATAAGAAATTAAGAAACACATAGCTTCATTTCTTTGAATTTAACTTTTCATCTGCAACATGAAACAATTGAATTAATTTGTATGTCAGTCCCCCACCCCCTCCTTTTTTTTAACCTAAAATTGTTTTATATTTCTAAATTCCTATTCTAAGTTTGTGCTTGCATAGTTACCCAAACTGTTTGGGTGGATAGGCCAATGGTGGTCTAAACCACCCACTCACCACACACACACACACACACACACACACACACACACATACACACACACACACACATACACACACACATACACACACACACACACACACACACTCACACACACTCACACACACACACATACACACACACACACACACAACTCCAAGCAAGAATGGGATGTTTGTGACTTACTTTCCCTTGCTGTGATGAAGCAGCATGGTCAAAAGCAACCTGTGGAAGGAAGAGTTTATTTTGGCTTGTAATTCCAGAAAGATAAGAGATATGGTGGGGAGACATGGCATGAGTAATCATGGTGAAGAGGCATGACAAGGCAGCAGAAGCAGGTGGCTGAGCAATCAAATCTCAACCCCAAGAACAAAGGAGAGAGAGAAGTGGGTAGAAGCTTCGAATTCTCAAAGCCCACCCCCTTTGGCCTACTTCTTCCAGCAAGGCTGCAGCTCCTCCTAACCCTTTCCCACATTGCCACCAACTGGGGATCAAGTACTCAAATGCCTAAGCCTAAAAGAGACATTTCTCATTTGAGCCACCATGACACTGTATCATATTTAACCACACACAGTCAATTTAAAATGTGTAGTGTGGACACCACAGTGAATGCAAGAAGAACCCATGAAATGGTCTCATCTGAAAAGGGAATACAGGACCCAGAGTTCTATGTGAACTGCCTATTTCCAGTCCCAGTAGTTGCCTTCCATCAAACAATGTCATGAGCTACCCTAAAATCAAATGGAAGTTAACGTGTAAGAAAGGAGAAACCAATTCCAGGCTAGCTCTTTTGTAATATAATCAACATTGCACTTACGATGATTTTAAAATTTGAAGTTGAATTCCATCTCTTTTTTTTTTTTCCATAAAACTCAAATGGGAGAAAGCACGAGAGCTTAAGGAGATGGTTCCTATGTGTTTCCTGCTGGGACACACGGTAGAGATGACTGGAAGCTAGGACTGTTGGTGCAAGGTATACCATTATTTTATGCAAAGATAGGAAACCCAGACATAACAACTCCTGCTTTGACTTGTGATGCTTGCCTCCTTCTGACCTGCCTTGCTGTCTATAAGCACACCTTCCTTTTTTCCAAGCATCTGATTGGCTGCTCCTTTTGTCACATGTTTTGTTCCACCAATATCACACTTAGTGCATGTTTCTCTGCACTCCTGCCTTTCTTGCCTGCAAGAGTAGTTTTGCTTCAGTGATAAGTAGCAATGTATTTTGTTAAAGATACTTTCAGAGAAGCAGCACCATGTATACAGCGCAATGCATATCATGCCACTAAAGTTAAAAAAAAACAAACAAACAAAGACAACAACAACAACAACAAAAACATGTACAGCTATAGCCAGGATCAATAATGTACAGGTAGTGACTGCTACTATCACTGCCACATGTCCAAAAGTAAGCATAAAACATTGATGAGAAACCACATTCCAATTTCAGAGATGTAATAAAAAAAAATACAATGAGGATCATACCATAGGATGTTCACTTCATCTGTGGCAACCAGTTTGAGGAGCTCATGTGTCTCTTCCCAGTGAAGCTCCCCAAGGGGCAATAGCACTAGCTCAAGCACACCTACACTCAGTGACTTCAGCATGACTCACCGGTGGCTCAAGGCCTACAGGGAGGGCTCCCGGATTTCTGCCAATAAGCTTGCATGTGACTAGTTGTGATTCGGTGGATTTGAAGCATATGGCAATATGGCTACTTGCCACTGGCTTTGTGGTATGCTAGGCCAAAGCTGAAGAATCCCCTTCTGTGTTCACTTTCCTTCTGTTTGTTTGAAGTTCCTTTTCTAAGAGAGTTAAAAATCTCTGCTCTAGTCTTTACTTGAATTGTCAAAGTGGATAGAGGATATCACCATCTAACTTGTCAATCTGCCCTTCAGACAGTAATAACTCAACTCTTCCTATCCCTATCTATCTAGGACAAAACCAAAATCATATTTCCAGTCCTGTGTCTTCTTGTTGGCTCGAGCTACACAGGCTAACAGCTTTGGTCAGTTTGAGTCAGTACCACAGCCCCTGCTCCTTTACTTCCTGAAGGATGGTAACTCATTTTCTTATTGACCTTGAGTGAGCAAGTCATCAGATTTCTCACAGCAAGTCCACTCTGTTTCCTACTTCAGAGCTTATTCATCCTCAAGCTCTCTGGTCTTTATCTGGAAAATGCACTGAAATGCTTCTGCTACATGTATTTATTGTAAATATGTCCCTAAAACTGCACATGATTTAAGTGTGTGGCTGGTTTTAGTTTCTAAATGAATATATAAAATAAACCTGTATACAACTGGATAGCTTCCAGACCTGTGTGTTGTGCATCAGACCTTCAGTTATAGCTTCACCTGCACGAATCAGCTCATGAATGTAAACTACAGTTTCCTCTTTCCGTCGGGTTCCTGGGGAAGTCTATTTGATTTCATTTGGAAACCTGTGGATAATGTTGATTCTCCACTTCAAAACCTTCAATATAAATAAGACGAAACATTAGATATGACTCAGTCCTCAGAGCCACTCATTCATTCTTCGTTCACCCATTCAGTATGATCCATCCAGTATGAGCCTACAGTATAGCAGGGAAAGTCATCTATAAAGACAATTACAGTGCAGTACATTATGTCGAATGTAAAGATACGCTTAAAGCATCAGGACGCACAAAGTCTGTGTATCACTCTGACATCTTCAGAAGCTGCAACCCACCAGAAACAAGCTCCCCGTTATCAAGTTTGACATTCTGAGTGGCTATTGAGGAGAGACAGATGGTGTTTGACCACAACAAAGGGGAACTGAGGAACAGAAGGCTTTGTTTACACTCCAAGTGAGGAAATGGAGGGTTAAAAAAGTAATCACACCAACGCAAAAAGAGGAGGACGATAGCAAAGTATCAGGACTGCAGCTGGATGAATAATTGATGAGCTGATAGCCTTACCGAGCATCTCATTAATATGATGCTGCGGGTTCATTAAGCACTACTCCAGGCTTGTCTTAGAGGGGCCTCCTGAGTCTTGATTAGAGATTGTGTGGCTTTTGCTTCGACATCAGAACTTTGGGTTTTAGGTTCTGACAACTGCTGCTTACACTTCTGTCCTTTACCCTGGCACCTTTTGGAAGCTCTGCTCTATTCCCCCTCACTAATCATGGGCTTCTAACCATGACAGTCAGTCCTAGTAAATAATATATCAAGATAAATGATAATTGTTCTCTTTTAAGTGTCTCCTAATGAGCATCATAAATTAAAAATTAATATTGCAAAGACTGTATGAATAGCATCAAATCCATAAACAAAGCAGCGGGTATCACGCTTGCAAATGAAAGCTAAACACCTCCCTTGTCCTCTTTATCATTTCCCACCCCTACCCACCCTCCCCCACCTCCCTTACCATCTCTATCCTAGATTTTCAGAACTCAAAATTAAGCTACCAGGAAATTACATCGCAAACAACACACACACACACACACACACACACACACACACACACACACACACATACACACACACACACACACACACACACACACACCTGCTACCTATCCTTCTGGGTTTCATGTGATTTGATGTCTCAGCTAAAAAAAAAAATTATTTTCCTTAGCCTAAAACCAGGTTTAGATAGACAAAATAAAGTTGATTTACAAAATGCTTTCAGTAGGGCCTACAAACTAGGTCAATTCCCATAGAAAGGTTGATAAGAAAGTGACATTTATTAGCATGATATAAATTCTGTCCTACTGAGTTTCAGACTAAGTCAGCATTTTGGAAAAGACTGCACCACAAAGCAACCAAAGACTTGTCCCCTCTGTGCTGGCATTAGTACTTTCCTTTAGTCCCTCTCCTCCTTTTTTATAGTGCTTTTCTGACTTTCAACAGTTTTCTACACTTAATGTCACAAAATCTGTAATAGAAAAGTGAGAGAAAATACTAATCAGAAGTGAAGGACACTTTGGTCAGGCACACCTATTTGGTTACAAAGGTTACATGGCTAACATTTTAGAAGCCGTTTTGCAGTTCACTAGACACTATGTTTTGTCTTCCTTCTAGCTCCTTCACAACAGCAGTGAAGAACAGACAACATCATTCTTTCTCACAGTTCATTGGCTGTCTAGAGGAAAGGAGGGCTCAGTCAACAAGCTGTCTGAATCCCTTTGAAGGTGGATGTATGGATGGCCTTGGCATTATCAAGGAACTAGTATGTATAAAGTAGCCTCACACCATCTTCAATACTGAGGGTGCACACTTGTCTTGCCTATATAAAGATTCCAGCCGTAGGGCACTTGCACATCTCACTGTAAATAAACATGTGAGGTTTGTGCCATATAAAACACTAGCTGAGCTGCTACTGGACTGAAAGAACAAAGTTCCCTACACTCTCACCTATGAGTTCTATAGCAAATCTCTGTGTCTCTAAATATTCTCTGCCAAGGCATTCACTTGGATTACTAAGCCAAAGGCTGCATCTGTTCTTCACAGACAAATGGAGAAAATTCAGAAGTGACTCATTTTGGCAATTGAGCTATGAAACCAATACAACGTTGGTTGAACTTCAGGCTGTGACTGGGGTCCTTTCACTACACTTAGCTGCCCCCGTGCCTTTGTGAAACACTCAAAATAGACTGTGGAGTAGGCAATGAGGTTTCTGTGATGTTCTCACAAATAGAGACCTTACAACTAAAAGGTTAGGATAATGAAAACCTAGACTTCTCTCTCCCTGGGAGGCCTTAAAGCCAACAAAGGCTGTGCCTCTCCAAACCAAAAGGGGCTAATGTTCATTAAAGGAATTAAACCTGCTTCAAAACAAGGGGAAATTAAAAATAAAACAGCAATAGCAGGCCTTTATTTCATAAAAAAGTCACGATAGGAACAATAGAAACATAGTGCAACAGTAAGTGTTTCTAAATTCAGGAAGTCTGCCAACATTTTAGAGAAACTTCCGAAGCAACATTCACAGTCCTAGGAATGTTGAGGTCATACAGAGAGTACATGAAGAGAGACAGCTTCCACAAGAATTCAGGCACCAGATAAAAGATTGTGAACCGCAGAGCCTTCAAGCAAGAAGAGATCAAGAGAGTCACACAGATGCAACCTTTTGTGTGATGCAGGTTCAAGGACTTTGCATCATTCCTCTAGGTAGTGCATGTTAGTAGAATTCAGGACATTTGAAAGTGTAAAAGAAATGAAGAAAGAGTTTTTTCTACTGCCCCCTTAGCATCCAAATGGCCTGAAATCAGGAATTAATCCAAACACAGCCACTGGCCTTTCTGTATTTTTTAAAGCAAAGTTGAGTAATAACATTAAATACTTCCCTATATTCGGGTCTCTAGTTAACTTTTAAAACCCTTGAAATACAGTAAAACATGCAATACAGTATATTTATAGTACATATATATTTTAATAGACTCATATTTGATACAACTTTCCTTAACTATATATCAGTTCTGTTCACGTCTCATGTATCAATATGTTCATATTTGTAATAATACATATATAAATATAGATGATAGATAGATAGATAGATAGATAGATAGATAGATAGATAGATAGATAGATAGATAGATAGATAGATAGATAGATATTTGAGTGTGCACATATAATACATATGCTGGGTTATGCTACCAAATGAATTTTTCTACCCTGGGCCTCATTGAAACTATCAGAACTCACCGTAGTAGGGATTTTATTTTGGGCACCAATCAACTATTACCAACAACAAATCTATGAGATCTAAACTTGGTATTAAATGTTGGGCTACCTTGCACTAAGCACCTACTTCTGCAACCTGAAATATCTCTCTAGACTAATCCCAATACAACATCTCATAGTTTACTACATGGAAACAAAATTATGAAGCCAGAGAAAAGGTCAAGGGGGGAACACAGCTTCCATGAGTTAAGATGTGTATTTCTTACCTCTTCAAATCAAACTTTGGGGGAAGCAGCAAGTGAAATATACTAAGTTCCTGGCATATAGACAGACAACATTTTGTACTGAATTGGTGCTAAACAAGAAGATGGAAATTCAGACTTCGTGCTCAGCCCCTGATCATGTAAAATACCTGACAAATGTTTCAAATATTTCTGAGCACCAGATGGAAAGAGAGGCTTGGTCAAGGGGAGCATCTCCTTTGAGGACATTTTTATGGGATGTTGGTACCCAGCCCATAGCAACCTCTTATAACCAGGAGGTCCATAGGTCCTTTGACCAACTTTATGCCCTCGATCCTCATCTGGGCTTTTGTGATCCTCCAATGATTTTTAATTTTGTATCTCAGAGGAAAAGAAAATATTTGAATAGAGGGAAAAAAGAGATTGAGGAAAAACCAAAGAAGCAAAAATAAGTCCCTCTGGGCTTCTTAAATGATGACCTGAGTCACCAACTCTTGAACCCAGATCCTTCCAGTTGCTCAGATAGAGGAAAGATGGTTTTACCTGTTAACTATTGACCTCTATTATTTTCCACGGATATTTTCTTCTGTGTCTAATTTTAAACACACACACACAGTATAAGTAAAAGAGATTAAGTCTAAAAGATGACATCTCAGAGGCCAATCTAGCGCAGTTCTGTGTGAATCACTTTAGAGGTCCGGAATTAGCTGTTGCTCCACTCAACTACTCCTGTGACTATGAAAGTGAACCAATTATCCAGCTCCAGACCCACAATTGGCGTCATCTACAGCTGCAACTGTGACATACTGTGTCATGCCTCAGGAAGGAAAGATACCCACTCTGAGGGTGTTCTGTGTATGAGGAGCTAGAGGCCATGGCTTATCTAAGGAAGCTCGGTGATGAAAGGGGCAAATCACAGAGACTTTGCCTCAGTTTCCTTATGCAAAGTGAAACTGACACTAGCATCAAACTTGTGAGTTGTGACAACATTAAACATAAAATTTCTAGCAGAATTGATCCAACATCTGATACATAGAAAATAGCCAATAAATATGTCTGGCTCTACTATGGTGTCGCTGAATCCAGATCATAATTAACAGATCAAATATGATCAAGTGTTAAACAATGTGTTGGTTGAGGCAACATTCTGTTGTACATGACAAATTAGAAAGACATTGAACAGAAAATCCCTGCTGTTTTCATGGTCTATTTACTTCTCTTGACTCAACAAAATGCCTTGAAGGGTTAAAGGAAACCAACTGGCCAGCCCTAGATGGTGAACCAAGCCTTTATTTTATGGGTAAAATGGGCAGATAGGAATCCATAAAATTACAATACTTTTTGGAACAAGGCTCTCTTGGCATGCTGCTTTTATTCTGTCTTTTTTTTATTCTATCTTTAGGCTCTGCCATACCAAAGAACTCTCACAAAGCCTTGGTCTTCTACTCTGTTGTTGCTCATCATCTCTATGAAGTTAAATATGCTTTTTTATCTTAGGGAAGTAGAGACAAGCATGGTGAGATAGCAGCAATTTGTCTGAAGGGTAGACCACCTATTCAAGTAACTTGGTCACTGTGTTCTCAAATGTGATAATGAGCCAGATGGCAATGCCACCCTGAAACTAACCCCCACGTGCAAATTAGGTTAGTATTCACTTATTTTCATAAGTTATGGGGGTGATGAGCACAAGTCTTAATTTCACTATGTATATGTATGGCATAAATGCTTGACAGGCAGACAGAAAGTATTTTTGTGGGGTAGAAGAGAATAATAATACACACTAATTGAAAGATATTTCAGGAATAAAAAGAATTACCCAGCCTATCCACAAACCATACACTAGAAATGAATGAGGTTTTTGGCATTTGGGACATTTTAGTGTTATAAAAATGTAGACTATAGAGCTATTATATCAAGTAATTTATGGGATGAATATTATAATTCATTGAATGTCACGACTTATCTTTTATTCATATAGTTACTGTTTCATTACCAGAGAGGGAGGTTTGTCAAAGGTTAATTATTTTAAATTGCTCTGGCAAACTTATTTTGATTTGTACAATTTTTTTGAATAATCATAGGTCTATCTATTCATACATCTTTATGAGGCGTCTTTTTAAAAAATAATATTCTTGATGAGGTGGTTAAAGCTAGATAAATTCATCCATGATATCTTTAAAATATTCCCATTAACTCTGGATGTAGCTCAACAAAGAATTATTATTTTTATTGATATTATCATCTATTTTAGAACTTTTGTTTTTCAATAAATATAGATACAATAAAAAAAATAGCCAGGATGTTGTATGTGGTTTCATAGGCCTGTAATTCTTGGGTATTGAAGAGATAGTGAGAAGGTTAGGAGCTCACGGTCATTATCAGCTACATAGTGAGTTACAGGCTAGTGTGAGCTCTAAAAGGTTCAATTTCACATACATTTAAATAAATATATATGTATATGTACATACATATATATACAGGGAGACAGAATGCACATACACACAACTGAAAGTTGTGAACCCCATGGAGTTAGTTGGTAGTATTGTTCATCTCTGAACCACTATTAGGAATCCCCTTAGAGGCTGAGTGAGAAGTTTTCCAACATCTTTTAGCCCTCTTCTTCTGTGTCTTGTGAGAGTGTACCTCAGCCAGTGATGCACATTCTCACAACATGATTATATGGGCTTTTAGGAGATTGCCGGGAGTCAGGGCACATACATTTAAAGATAGAAAAGAAATTTTGGATTATAAGATTAAATTAGAAGGATGTCAGACTGCAATGCATATTTCATATGCAGTATATTATATAGATTCTTCCCACACTAGCTTCTTCAAAGTGTAGTTTCGTCCATGAAACATTCCTCATTAATTGTGCTCATAATGCGGTTGTTACATGTCAAAAGTCTCTGTGTTTGCTTTATATTTTACTAATATGTTCTTATTATTATGTGGATCTTTAATTGTTTATATCCATATAAGGGTTAGACAGGAATAATGGGAAGAATGCTTCATTTGATATCAGAAGACCCAGTTTAGCTTTTTGGCTGTTTATGTATAGGTTAGATATAGTGATTAATCTCAGGATCTCTTTATTTTATGTTATAAAGCAGCAAGAAAAACAAGCTACATGTTTCTCAAACAGTAAATTTCACCTAATATCCAAACACTTGCTCCAAGTTTACAGAACTCTGGTATCTACTTTGAGCTAACATCTCAAAGAATAGTATAGTACATGAACACCATTGCTATCTACTTTTAGGAATAGAGGCATCAGAATAATTGGGTGAAATGCTACTTTAACACAATAAGCCATTATTTTAGTATATAGACTTTATATCATTCATTTCATAGTAAAAGTGCCAAGACTACAAGTCCTATTGATCTTTTAAGTATTCTACTTTTATCTCCTTTTCTTCAAACATTTTTTTTTCATGTAGGTGGCTTATGACCTTATTAAGAAGGCAGATTTTGTTTATTTAATGTAGTTTGCAAAACATAGCTAAATTTCTATGAATATATTGCCAAAATAACTAACAATTTTTCAGTCCGAGGGAAAATGTAATGTACTATTAGACAAGATTATCACTTTTAACCAGTTATAAAAAGCTTCAGCATTTGGTACACAGGTTTCTGAAATGCAGCCTAAAAGGCTTGGAGGTAAAATGTCTGCTAAGTCTGTATCGCTTACTTAAATCAAAGCCAGGGAACATGGCCCTACAGAACAAACTCTGGCTTTGATAGAGGGGATGTGAAGTGTGGTCTAGAGTAAGCAAAGAGTCATTGGAAGGACCCTGTTTGTACTATTCACATTCAATATTTTAAGTACTTGACACACAATTGACAATAAATACTGGCTCAGCTTAGTGTCTCTTATATTATTATTGGTAAAATCCTAAAAACACGAGAAACTTTCGTAATGAAGAACCTGTAGTATTGAAGGAGGTTTCTGAAGAGAAAAGCAGTGTTCAAAGTAAACCAGTAAAGAAAACTAAGGGCATTTGGGGTTACTCAGAGGAAATTGAAGGGATTGCAAATATAACTCCATGTTGTTCTGTCTTAAATGAAAGAGGTAATGCTGTGTAAGTAGATATATAAATCCTTGATAAAAGGTGGTAGAGTGAGAGTAGAAAATTCTAGAATGACTTGGTCTTCTGTTGTTGAGTTTTTGCTCAATATTACGTTAGGTACGTGCACTGTGTGTCTGCAATTGACTTGCATTCTCTAACTAAAAAGCATTCTCTTCTGTAGAAGTTATTATTATAAGAAAACCAAGGTCAGAAACAGCTAAATAACTGCCCAACATCATGGTGGTGGTCAACAGAATCTCAAGCAGTGGCCATATTTACCTTTTTTTTGGTTAGGGAATATTTGACATGCTGTTATGATAATCTTGGCATGTACCACCAACTCTACAACATTTTCTCCATTCAGGTGCCATGACACTACAATGGGTTTCTATTTTTACTTGAAGCCTACAAGAAAGAGGGAACTGATTGATAGATTTGATATGGGGAATTCTTTTCTAATTTAACATTTGAATATGTGATCTACATATGTATGTATAATACCTGTGAAAAGATTTCATTCTTACCCATATTTCATGGTACAATCAGATCTCTTGGATAACCAAATAAGAGATTTCATCTTTAAAACAATAGTCTTGGCCCTAAACCAGCGACATAAGAGACATTCTCCTTATGACAATGGCAAAATTGAGCTTATCCTTTGGTCACTGTCATCAAAGACTACCAGAAGAAACTCCTCTGTCTCCAATGTCTTCTACCAGAGGAAATTGGGATATTTCTATTTTTATTTTTCCATAACAAAGACCTCTAAGTACAAAATCTTCCTCAATTTCCACAGAGTGCTTTCTGATCACCTCTTCATGTTTCTGAGCTGCTCTGGGATAACATTGGAAGGGGAGGACCCTCAGGGGAACAGCTGATTAGATTTTGGCAAGACCCACCAAACATCTGCTTCAAACAAAAGACATCTGCATATTTCACATTTATTTTTCATAATTTACAGAAGCAACCTGCCAAAATTCAGCAAGGGAGAATCGGCTAGCACATAATTAGCTTAAAGTTTGCTTGCTTTAGGAGTGTGAGCTTGAAGCCCAGGCACTCACCTGGGAGGACATCAAGGATGGAACTGCAGCTTAATGTTGCAAAACTGTCTTGGACCTTGAATAGCAGAGCAGAAGACTAAGCCTTGCTAAGCTTATAAGGAAGGAATAAATAAGCCAGCCATGATGCTATGGGCTTCCTTTGTCTTCATGTCAAATAGAAGGCCTCTAGGCCAAAGGTAATATCACTTTCTAAGTTAGATTTGAACAGGCAGAAAGATTTGTTTCAACCACATGTTACTGGAATGGCTAAGTAGATGATGATTTCAATTTGAAACTATATCTAGGGTGCATGCATGCATATGTATATATATATATATATATAATCTCTGTGTGTGTGTGAGTGTGTGTGTGTGTGTGTGTGTGTGTGTGTGTGTGTGTGTGTATGTTTAGCATGGTGACAAAATTGTGTGGATCAACTATGTTTCAAAGCATCTCCAAATCACTACCAAAACAGGTGATATCTTTGCTAAACAGAGAGAAGTGTATTTGTAATATGTAATAAATACATAACAACATGATGGACGACATGATCAGTCAATCACTATTAACACAGCCTGTGGAATGTGTTCAAAAAATTCCACATTCTATAAGTTATATCTTGCCAGCTGAAATTCAAACTTTTCAGAGTTAACTATTACATTTGTGTACTAGGGATTGCCTCCTAATATTTTTTTAATGAGGAGAAGAGAAAGATGTATTTTCTTTTTTAGCAAAGGAATTTCAACTCACCCTATTTCCAGTGGCAAATATCTCTGTGTGTGTGTGTGTGTGTATGTAAAAATGTACATACTTTTAAATCTAGGGAGAGAGCATATGCATATTTAAAACAATGATTTGCAAAACACTAGGCACTGTCTCAAAACATTTGAGGTTAGTTTCCTGGTGAAAGGAGAAAGTGGATCCTGGTGCAGGTGACTGTCTATGATCTTCAAATCTTATTCATTGGAAGAGCAATTGTGTTCCCAACTTAGTGATTTAGCAGTGGATTCATGCCAAACCTTCACAAATCTCTGCAACAATACCACGGTCACTCCGAAAGACATAAAGTTAGGCACACAGTATAGAAGCACCATGTTCACTCCTGCCCTGTGAACGATTGGTAAGTAACGATCAGCTATAATGAAGGTGAAATCTGTCTGTCTGTGATTTGACCTGCTCATGCTTTTATATATTTGGTTGTCTATTTAGGTTTAGTTTTGAGTTTAGCTTGTAAGAAAGAGTCATCACACTAACCGTAATCACACGGTCCTCCTGCCTCTGCTTCCAGGTTGCTAGGATTAAAGCTTTGCATTAACACACCTGGTTGTACCTTATGTTCGGGGATTTGTTTTAGTATTTTGACTGTAATAAGCACATGCCAAACTGATGTTCAAAACCTAAATTCAACCAGGAATTAATATAAGCGTAATGCCTTTTAATTATGTACTAACTAACTACTTGAGAGTTGCTCTTCTGAAATATTCATTGTTTTGCTTCTAAAGCACTAAAATTTTAAACTAATACTTCAGACACACAATCTTTCAGCTATGTTGTAAAAATTTTTAATCCCAATTCAGGGTTTCTACCCCAGCTTTGATCACTTAGTTCCCAAGTAAATGAAACATACAACCTTTATATTTACAATAAGCCTTAATCAGCACAAGAGGTGGACAGATATCTACCCTCTATGCTATTAAAATCTATTTTGTGTTGATAACCCCAAGTTACTTACTATGTTTCATCTGGGCTGCTCTTAACACCAGTAGTCCATCCTTCAGGGTCATGTTCTCTTGAAAGCACCTAACACACCATGTGGTTTCTCCTACATTTAGTTGCTGCTGCTGCTTCCTCCTCTTCTTCCTCCTCCTCCTCCTCTTCTTCTTCTTCTCCTCCTCCTCCTCCTCCTTCTACTTCCTCTTCTAATTTGCCTTCTTCCTCTTTTTCTTTGCCTTCTTCTTCCTCCTATTTGTCTTCTTCCTCTTCTTCTTTGTTCTTCCCTTCCTCCTCCATCCCCCTCCTCTTCCTCCTCCTTCTTCTCATGGTTCTCTGACCTCAAGCCCAGGAAACTTAAATTCCACCTATATCTCTTCTGCCCAGCTACTAGCTGTTGTTATCTCTATTTACCAATCAGAATTAACCTGGGGGCAGGGTTACTTGGGCCTATATGGAGACTCCAGTTTTTGAGGGCCTACACTTAGCATTACAATAGGCAGCAAGACCAAACTTCAATATGAGTAATTATAAATTCTCTGCTTTTTGGCAAGAGGCTTTTAACAAAGTAAAAGCTTCTTTTAAATAGACGAGGTCAAATTCCGGAGCTCAGACTTGCTTCTGAATTGTGAATCAGCCATCTGTAAGCATGTGTGATAACTGACCTTGGTTGTTGACTAGACGGGATCTGGAGTCATAAACACAAGTCCTGGACATCTTGGAAGAGACTTTATCGACCAGATTGTTTGGAGCTTCAAGATCCAGCCTAAATGTAGGCATCACCTTCTGGTGAAAGCCTAGATGAAAGGACATAGAGGAAGTAAACATGTATTTTGCTGCTTTATTCATGCTGCAATGGTGACTTTATCTACCAGTTGCTTCTGCATTTCTTTGCTGATATTAGAAAAAGCTAGACTTGGCTTCCAGTACTAACTGAAGGCCAGGAGCTCTCAAGAATCCCCAAGCCCTCAGAGACAGATCAGGATGGGTGAGAAAGCTAACCTCATGCACAGAAAAACTACAGGGATCTCAGGCTCTCCTATAAGACACAGCTATTGTTGACCTATCCATACCATACTGTAAGCTAATCTAATAGATCCCTATTCATTCATATATATATATATATATATATATGAATATATACATATATGTATATATGTATATATTCATCATCTCAGTTCTGTTCTTTACTTTCTAGCCTCTCGAACAATATACTCCCTATGAGTCTATAGGGATCATTTCCATTCAAACCACCACACCCATGAACAAGTTGGTTTCATTTGAATGTTACAAGAATGGTTCACCATACACACCAATAAAATATAATTCACTTCATAAAATGATTCAAGATCAGAATTTACATAATTATCTTATTAGATGCAGAAAATGCTTTTGTCAAAAGTCAAGATCCATTCATAATAAAAGCCTGGAAGAAACTAGCAAGATAAGGAACCTACCCTGAACATGATAAAGATTACATGTAATAAACCTACATCCTGTTGAAGTATGGATTTGCTGGGTATTCTAATGCTAAGTGCTGACCTCCAAGATGAGAAAGTCAGCACAGACCCAAGTGACACTATATATCCTTGCCCCCAAGTTATTTCTGGTTGGTAAATAAAGATGCTGATAGTCAATAGATAGACAGAAAAGACATAGGTGTGGCTGGGCAGTGGTGGCGCACGCCTTCAATCCCAGCACTTGGGAGGCAGAGGCAGGCAGATTTCTGAGTTCAAGGCCAGCCTGGTCTACAGAGTGAGTTAGTGAGTTCCAGGACAGCCAGAACTATACAGAGAAACCCTGTCTCGAAAAAGACCAAAAATAAATAAATAAATAAATAAATAAATAAATAAATAAATAAATAAATAAATAAATAAATAAAATAAAAGACATAGGTGGGGTTTAGGGTTCCCAGGCTTGGGGTCAGAGGAGAACCACAAGGAGAGGAAGAAGGTGGAAGAGGGAGGAAAAGCCACCATGGGTTAGGTAAGCCATAAAAACATGGCCCTGAGACTGGCCAACCGGGTTAAGAGCAGCCCAGATGAAACATAGTATGTGATAATTCAGTATTATTAATAGGAAATTAGATTCTAATAGAGGGTAGATATCTGCCCAGCTCTAGTGCTGAATAAGACTTATTATAAATATAAAGGTTGTGTGTGTCTCTTATCCAGGATCTGAATGATCAAGGGTGGGTAGAATCTCACATTATACTAAACATAGAAAATTTCCAGTTATTTTTTAAGATAAAGAATAAGGAGAGGGTGTTTACATTCTGTACCGTCATTCAGTATAGCACTTGGAGTCTTAGCCAGTGCAATAAGACAAGAAAAACAAGAAATGAAGAAAACAAAGTATCCTTAGTATGGGTGGTATGGTCCTATACATGAGACTCTCAGATTACACAAGAAAAATCTTAGAACTAATAAACTAAGGCCCCAGATGTGAACTCTCCAGCCATTATAGACACCTTAATCTTCATAATGATGCCAAAAACTACAGTAGACTCTTCAACAAATACTGCTGGAGAACGAAATGTTCCAGGCATAGAAGAATGAAGCTAAACATTCCCCCTCACTATGCATGATAATTAATGTCAAATCGATCAAAGACTACAATTTAAGACCTGGAAATCTAAAACTGATACAAGAAAAGGCAAGGAAAACAATTCAAGAGGTTGTCACTGGCAAAGATTTTCTGAAAAGAACTCTGATCCTTCAGGAAGAAATGCTAACAATTGGGAAGTGGGATCTCATGAAATTAAAACAAACAAACAAACAAACAAAAAACAAAAAACTGCACAGCAAAGGAAATGATCCACTAAGAACGAGTATGGCCAAAAGAATGGCAGATCTTCTTAATTATACATTTAGCAGGAGATTAGTAGTCAAAATATAAATAAGTCCAAAGGAAAATACAAAGAGATCTATCAACCCCATCAACAAATACAATTAGAAGAGACTGGTCTCAAAAGATGAAATGAAAATGGCCATTATACATATTTTAAAACATTCAATGGACCAAAAAATTAGCTCAGCAAGTATAAGTGCTTGCTGCCAAGTCTGAAAGACCTGATCTTGATACCCATGACCTAAATCATGAAAGGAATAAACCAACAAGCACAAGATGTCTTTGGCTCTCCACACACATGTTATGACACACAAGTCTATGCATGCACATAAAGGCACACACACACAATTAATTAATTGATGATTGATTGATTGATTGATTGATTAAATGTAGTAAAAACAGTATATTTAAAAATGTTTAACATTTCTAGCTACCCAGAAAACACTAACTAAAACTAAGTTAGAGTCTATTTCACTCAAGTCAGAATATCAATCATTATCAAAACTGATAACAGGTACTGCTGAGCTGAATACAGAGACTGAGAAGCCTGACGACCTGAATCTAATCCCAGGAAAATGAGAGAAATGTGCCTTGCACGTGCAAACAAAATAAGTAAAGTTTTCAGAATTGTTTTGGCTATCCTGGGTTGTTTGTTCTTCCATGAAGTTGAAATCTTTCAAGGTCTGTAAAAGATAAATGTGTTGAAATTTAGATGACAATTACATTGAATCTATAGATTGCAATTTATAAGATGGCCATTTTCACCATTAATCCCACTGATCTATGAGCATGGGAGATCTTTACATCTACTGGGGACTTTTCAATTTCCTTCTTCAGGGACTTGAAGTTTTGTCATACAGATCTTTCACTTGCTTGGTTAGAGTTAAACCAAGATATTATTTGTGGCTATTGTGAAGGGTGTTGTTTCCCTAATTTCTTTCTCAGAATGGTTATTATTTGTATAAAGGAGGGCCATTGATTTCATTGAGTTAATTTTTTATCCACCTACTTTGCTAAAGTTGTTTATTAACTGTAGAAGTTCTCTGGTACAAATTGGGGAGTAGCTTAGATATACTATTATCTGCAAATAGTGATACTTTAACTTCTTCCTTTCCAATTAGTATCCCCTTTGATCTCCTTTTGTTGTCTTATTGCTCTAGCTAGAACTTCAAGTGCTATATTGAATAGATAGGGATAGAGTGGGGAAATCTTGTCTTGCAGCTGCCAGAGATGAGAGTGGGGGAAGTCTTTAGGAGGTCCCAGAGATATGGGGTGGGGTAGACTCCCAGGACTCAATGCAGGTGACCCTAGCCAAAATGCCCAGTCATTAACACTATTACTGACACTATGCTGTGCTTGCAGACAGGAGTCTATCATGGCCGTTCTCTAAGAGGCTTTACTCAGCAGCTGACTGAGACAGCTGCACATACCCACAGCCAAGCATTGGAATAAGGTCAGGGCATCCTATGCCTATGGAAGTATCCTATGGAAGTGTTAGGAGGAGGATTAAAGGAGCCGAAGGGGATAGCAACCCCACAGGAAGACCAACAGTGTCAACTAACCCAGACTCCTGGGAGCTCCACTAACCAAATAGCACATATGGGCTGGTCCCAGGCATCCTACACTTTTGTAGTAGAGGATTGCCTTGTCTGGCCTCAGTGGGCAAAGATGCAAATAATCCTGTAGAGACTTAATGCTCCAGGGTGGAGGGATACTGGGGGAACTCAGAGGCAAAGGGAAGGGAGGATGGTGAGAAGAACTATGTGAGGACTCTGGAGGGGGCAACATGTAGGATGTAAATAAATAAAATAATGTATTAATAAAAATAAACACAAATATAATAAAATTAATTAACTAAAAATACAATTTTAAAATGTGAAGAAAACAAATAACACTAAAGGCTTGGGTGAATGTGAACAAATTGGAACATTTAGTTGGTGATGGAATTTAAATTAGTCTGGTTATCATAGAAATCAGTATGATGTTTTTCACAATCCCTAAAGTAGTTCTACTATAACTACTACAGCTACAGCACTCTCTCATAATTTCACAATAGACTCCAAGCTGATGTATAACAGACATACTTGCATATCAGTGTTTATTTCAGCTACATGGACAAATTATAGAATAAGTTTAGGTAATAGTCAATAAGGGGTTGGATTAAAATTGTGGTATATGTACACACTGGAATTCCATTCAGCTGTAAAGGGGAATGAAACTCACAGAAAAAAAAGAATGCAGTTAGACATGATCATATTAATTTAAGTAAGTCAGACTGAGAAAAAACAAATATTGGTTTGTTTAATTTTTTTACAGTGTGTGGATCCTAGATTTTATATGTCTATATTAAATCACATATACATGAAGGTAGAAGTCATACTGCAGAAGGAAAAGAACTATCAAGGAAGGGCAGAAAGAGAATGAAGGCTAATAGGGTGTGAGTTGTACGGCCAAAGTACATGATATACTTATAGAAAATTTTTCTCAATTAGAACCAGTATCATATATAAAACATACACACCAATTTACAAGCAACATGGCACCAAGTCCTTAGATTCACACGTGTGCTTACTGACCAAGAGTGTTTAAGTCTACAAGAGGTAACTCCTGCTTAGGGTCCCTCATTGTCCCTGTATTCCCAGGATAAGAAGCAAACAGATCCCCATCACTTCTTAGACTCTGAATTTCTTTGGATTATTATTTTTGTTAGAAATATAAAACTTCAATTTTTGGTGTGTCTAAAGAAAACAGCTACTATTGCTATCCTTTTATCCATCATTTTTATCTTGCTGAAAAATTATGTCTGATGAGTTGGTTAGTGCTCAGTCTTAAATCTTGTCGTTGTGTTAGATTTTTCACTTATTTTAGACATTTTCACTTTGCACCCTAGAGTAAATTGAGTTGAGAGGTAATGTGAAAGAGAGGAACCCAACATAAGAAGAATAAATAAACAAAACACAGACTGCAAACAAGGTCTCGCTGCCCAGTCTGTTAGAGGAAAGGCACACATGTGAAGTGTTTGCTGTTTTAAAACATTAATCATGTGCACACCCTGTTTATTTAGCCATCAGTGGGGTTTTTCCCTGTAACTCTGAGAATGTGTGAGTTGTTTAGAATTAGCACTCCAGCTGAAGCTAAATGATATTCTGATTGTTTATATGGCCTGGCTTGTCTTGAAAGTCCAGAGTTGCTGTCATTTAGTTTCCATTCACACCTTTTTAAGAGTCATTATTGCACTGTATAATATGACACCTCAAATAACCTTTTTGTCATACACTTTATGGTCTGTTTCATTGTCACATTAAGTATATAGGGAACAGTCAGACTCCACAGGAATCATACTTTAAATTCTCAGTATACTCAGCTCTATGGCCTGGCAAGCTAGCCTGAGCCCTGTCTGAAGCTCTTATATTCTCCCTTCCAAAGGAAATGGAGAAGATTGATCCCTGTGCCTGATCTAAGAAACGTGAATCGCATCTTCTCTCTCAGAGTGTGGGAATTGCTCTTCTTTCTGTAACACTGCTGCAGTTTGCAGTTTGCTTTTCTAGTTCTACATGCTGAGGACATGTTGCTCAAGGTGGGAGCCCCGGGAGGTACTGTGAGTCTTTAGGAGGTGAGGTTTAGTGAGAGATTTTTTTAGGTCATTGAGAATGTTTCCCAAAAGTGAGTTCAGACACCACAGCCATTGTTATGGCTCATGAAAGTGAGCAGTTTGCTCTGTCATGTGAGTCTACCATGGTGCCTTCCACAGAATCCAAAAGAAGGGAGGATGCGTAACCTTGTAATAGAGCTTACATGTTCATGACTTTCAAATATCTTGTGATAAGAACCAAAAACTGGTTAATCACAGCATCACTCTTATAACCAAAGCTGACTGACTCGATAATCATCCCTGCTAAATAAAAAAAGGCTATTTATCTCCTTTTGTTTTTGTATATCTATGATGTCAGAGTGTCTACTGAATAAAGAGGAAGAATAAAAGCTTCCGTGATTCCAGAGTCTTACTTATATTCCATGCATGTATATAAAGAACCTGCATGTGCGCAGTCCCTCTTCTCTGAGCTCATCTAACAGTAAATGGTAACTCCATCCTTGTTCTCCAGGTGCTCAGTGCCTCACCAGCTACCCTCCTTCTTCAAACTAAGCATTTCTGACAAATTGGATCATAGACACTCAATATCTGATGTGACAGGAGCTATCACCTCTCTTGGGGTAATTATAAGAGGACTAACACTTGAACCGAAGCAAAGAGTCACCAAAAGTGTCATTTTAAGCCTTTGTCATTGAAAAAGAAAATGGGGGATGGTAAAGGAGTTTTCCTAGTTCCACTGAACTAATGTCTTAGAGACCAGAAGGCTTACTGAAATTTTTGTAATCATATGTGCAAGTAAAATGTGCACACACTCACATGTGTTGCAGACATGTGGGTAAACAGAGATACTCAGAATATCATGACATATTGACATGAGGTTAGCAGAGAAAAGAGAATCTTGGAGGTGTCCGCCTGGCTTGGGAGGCGACCTCAGCCTCAGCAGCAGCGGTCGCCATCTTGGTTCCGGGACTCAGCAGAATTTAGGAAATTAGTCTGAACAGGTTAGAGGGTGCGCCAGAGAACCGGACAGCTTCTGGGACAGGCAGAAGCACAGAGCCGCTGAGGCAGCAGCCTGGGCGGGCCGCAGACAACCGGCCACCATCCGGACCAGAGGACAGGTGTCCGCCTGGCTTGGGAGGCGACCTCAGCCTCAGCAGCAGCGGTCGCCATCTGGGTTCCGGGACTCCGCGGGACCTAGGAAATTAGTCTGAACAGGTTAGAGGGTGCGCCAGAGAACCGGACAGCTTCTGGGACGGGCGGAAGCACAGAGCCGCTGAGGCAGCAGCCTGGGCGGGCCGCAGATAACCGGCCACCATCCGGACCAGAGGACAGGTGTCCGCCTGGCTTGGGAGGCGACCTCAGCCTCAGCAGCAGTGGTCGCCATCTTGGTTCCGGGATTCAGCAGAATTTAGGAAATTAGTCTGAACAGGTTAGAGGGTGCGCCAGAGAACCGGACAGCTTCTGGGACGGGCAGAAGCACAGAGCCGCTGAGGCAGCAGCCTGGGCGGGCCGCAGATAACCGGCCACCATCCGGACCAGAGGACAGGTGTCCGCCTGGCTCAGGAGACGGCCTCGGCCTCAGGAGCAGCGGTCACCATCTTGGTTCCAGGACTCCCTGGAACTTAGGATTTTAGTCTGCACAGGTGAGAGTCTGCACCACAGAAGCTGACAGCTTCTGGGAACTGCCAAAGCAACACAGCTTCTGAGAGAGGCCCTGTTTTGGGCCTTCTTCTTCGACCAGGAGGAGGTCCAAAAACAAGATATCTGCGCACCTTCCCTGTAAGAGAGCTTGCCAGCAGAGAGTGCTCTGAGCACTGAAACTCAGAGGAGAGAATCTGTCTCCCAGGTCTGCTGAGAGACGGTAACAGAATCACCAGAAGAACAATCTCTAAACAGAGTCAACTATAACTACTACTCCAGAGATTACCAGATGGCAAAAGGTAAACGTAGGAATCCTACTAACAGGAACCAAGACCACTCACCATCATCAGAACCCAGTACTCCCACTTCGCCCAGTCCAGGGCACCCCAACACACCCGAAAACCTAGACCTAGATTTAAAAGCATATCTCATGATGATGGTAGAGGACATCAAGAAGGACTTTAATAAATCACTTAAAGAAATACAGGAGAACACTGCTAAAGAGTTACAAGTCCTTAAAGAAAAACAGGAAAACACAATCAAACAGGTAGAAGTCCTTACAGAAAAAGAGGAAAAAACATACAAACAGGTGATGGAAATGAACAAAACCATACTAGACCTAAAAAGGGAAGTAGAAACAATAAAGAAAACTCAAAGTGAGGCAACACTGGAGATAGAAACCCTAGGAAAGAAATCTGGAACCATAGATTTGAGCATCAGCAACAGAATACAAGAGATGGAAGAGAGAATCTCAGGTGCAGAAGATTCCATAGAGAACATCGGCACAACAATCAAAGAAAATGGAAAATGCAAAAAGATCCTAACTCAAAATATCCAGGAAATCCAGGACACAATGAGAAGACCAAACCTACGGATAATAGGAGTGGATGAGAATGAAGATTTTCAACTCAAAGGACCAGCAAACATCTTCAACAAAATTATTGAAGAAAACTTCCCAAATATAAAGAAAGAGATACCTATGAACATACAAGAAGCCTACAGAACTCCAAATAGACTGGACCAGAAAAGAAATTCCTCCCGACACATAATAATCAGAACAACAAATGCACTAAATAAAGATAGAATACTAAAAGCGGTAAGGGAAAAAGGTCAAGTAACATACAAAGGCAAGCCTATCAGAATTACACCAGATTTTTCACCAGAGACTATGAAAGCCAGAAGAGCCTGGACAGATGTTATACAGACACTAAAAGAACACAAATTCCAGCCCAGGCTACTATACCCAGCCAAACTCTCAATTACCATAGATGGAGAAACCAAAGTATTCCACGACAAAACCAAATTCTCACATTATCTCTCCACGAATCCAGCCCTTCAAAGGGTAATAACAGAAAAAAACCAATACAAGAACGGGAACAATGCCCTAGAAAAAACAAGAAGGTAATCCCCCAACAAACCTAAAAGAAAACAGCCACAAGAACAGAATGCCAACTTTAACAACAAAAATAACAGGAAGCAACAATTACTTTTCCTTAATATCTCTTAACATCAATGGTCTCAACTCCCCAATAAAAAGACATAGACTAACAAACTGGCTACACAAACAAGACCCAACATTTTGCTGTTTACAGGAGACACATCTCAGAGAAAAAGATAGACACTACCTCAGAATAAAAGGCTGGAAAACAATTTTCCAAGCAAATGGTATGAAGAAACAAGCTGGAGTAGCCATCCTAATATCTGATAAGATTGACTTCCAACCCAAAGTCATCAAAAAAGACAAGGAGGGGCACTTTGTTCTCATCAAAGGTAAAATCCTCCAAGAGGAACTCTCAATTCTGAATATCTATGCGCCAAATACAAGGGCAGCCACATTCATTAAAGAAACTTTAGTAAAGCTCAAAGCACACATTGCACCTCACACAATAATAGTGGGAGACTTCAACACACCACTTTCACCAATGGACAGATCATGGAAACAGAAACTAAACAGGGACACACTGAAAATAACAGAAGTGATGAAACAAATGGATCTGACAGATATCTACAGAACATTTTATCCTAAAACAAAAGGATATACCTTCTTCTCAGCACCTCATGGTACCTTCTCCAAAATTGACCACATAATAGGTCACAAAACAGGCCTCAACAGATTCAAAAATATTGAAATTGTCCCATGTAGCCTATCAGATCACCATGCACTAAGGCTGATCTTCAATAACAAAAAAAATAACAGAAAGCCAACACTCACGTGGAAACTGAACAACACTCTTCTCAATGATACCTTGGTCAAGGAAGGAATAAAGAAAGAAATTAAAGACTTTTTAGAGTTTAATGAAAATGAAGCCACAACGTACCCAAACCTTTGGGACACAATGAAAGCATTTCTAAGAGGGAAACTCATAGCTCTGAGTGCCTCCATGAAGAAACGGGAGAGAGCACATACTAGCAGCTTGACAACACATCTAAAAGCTCTAGAAAAAAAGGAAGCAAATTCACCCAAGAGGAGTAGACGGCAGGAAATAATCAAACTCAGGGGTGAAATCAACCAAGTGGAAACAAGAAGAACTATTCAAAGAATTAACCAAACGAGGAGTTGGTTCTTTGAGAAAATCAACAAGATAGATAAACCCTTAGCTAGACTCACTAGAGGGCACAGAGACAAAATCCTAATTAACAAAATCAGAACTGAAAAGGGAGACATAACAACAGATCCTGAAGAAATCCAAAACACCATCAGATCCTTCTACGAAAGGCTATACTCAACAAAACTGGAAAACCTGGACGAAATGGACAAATTTCTGGACAGGTACCAGGTACCAAAGTTGAATCAGGATCAAGTTGACCTTCTAAACAGTCCCATATCCCCTAAAGAAATAGAAGCAGTTATAAATAGTCTCCCAGCCAAAAAAAGCCCAGGACCAGACGGGTTTAGTGCAGAGTTCTATCAGACCTTCAAAGAAGATCTAATTCCAGTTCTGCACAAACTTTTTCACAAGATAGAAGTAGAAAGTACTCTACCCAACTCATTTTATGAAGCCACTATTACTCTGATACCTAAACCACAGAAAGATCCAACAAAGATAGAGAACTTCAGACCAATTTCTCTTATGAATATCGATGCAAAAATCCTCAATAAAATTCTCGCTAACCGAATCCAAGATCACATTAAAGCAATCATCCATCCTGACCAAGTAGGTTTTATTCCAGGAATGCAGGGATGGTTTAATATACGAAAATCCATCAATGTAATCCACTATATAAACAAACTCAAAGACAAAAACCACATGATCATCTCGTTGGATGCAGAAAAAGCATTTGACAAGATCCAACACCCATTCATGATAAAAGTTCTGGAAAGATCAGGAATTCAAGGCCCATACCTAAACATGATAAAAGCAATCTACAGCAAACCAGTAGCCAACATCAAAGTAAATGGAGAGAAGCTGGAAGCAATCCCACTAAAATCAGGGACTAGACAAGGCTGCCCACTTTCTCCCTACCTTTTCAACATAGTACTTGAAGTATTAGCCAGAGCAATTCGACAACAAAAGGAGATCAAGGGGATACAAATTGGAAAGGAGGAAGTCAAAATATCACTTTTTGCAGATGATATGATAGTATATATAAGTGACCCTAAAAATTCCACCAGAGAACTCCTAAACCTGATAAACAGCTTCGGTGAAGTAGCTGGATATAAAATTAACTCAAACAAGTCAATGGCCTTTCTCTACACAAAGAATAAACAGGCTGAGAAAGAAATTAGGGAAACAACACCCTTCTCAATAGTCACAAATAATATAAAATATCTCGGCGTGACTCTAACTAAGGAAGTGAAAGATCTGTATGATAAAAACTTCAAGTCTCTGAAGAAAGAAATTAAAGAAGATCTCAGAAGATGGAAAGATCTCCCATGCTCATGGATTGGCAGGATCAATATTGTAAAAATGGCTATCTTGCCAAAAGCAATCTACAGATTCAATGCAATCCCCATCAAAATTCCAACTCAATTCTTCAATGAATTAGAAGGAGCAATTTGCAAATTCATCTGGAATAACAAAAAACCTAGGATAGCAAAAACTCTTCTCAAGGATAAAAGAACCTCTGGTGGAATCACCATGCCGGACCTAAAGCTTTACTACAGAGCAATTGTGGTAAAAACTGCATGGTACTGGTATAGAGACAGACAAGTAGACCAATGGAATAGAATTGAAGACCCAGAAATGAACCCACACACCTATGGTCACTTGATCTTCGACAAGGGAGCTAAAACCATCCAGTGGAAGAAAGACAGCATTTTCAACAAATGGTGCTGGCACAACTGGTTGTTATCATGTAGAAGAATGCGAATCGATCCATACTTATCTCCTTGTACTAAGGTCAAATCTAAATGGATCAAAGAACTTCACATAAAACCAGAGACACTGAAACTTATAGAGGAGAAAGTGGGGAAAAGCCTTGAAGATATGGGCACAGGGGAAAAATTCCTGAACAGAACAGCAATGGCTTGTGCTGTAAGATCGAGAATTGACAAATGGGACCTAATGAAACTCCAAAGTTTCTGCAAGGCAAAAGACACCGTCAATAAGACAAAGAGACCACCAACAGATTGGGAAAGGATCTTTACCTATCCTAAATCAGATAGGGGACTAATATCCAACATATATAAAGAACTCAAGAAGGTGGACTTCAGAAAATCAAACAACCCCATTAAAAAATGGGGCTTAGAACTGAACAAAGAATTCTCACCTGAGGAATACCGAATGGCAGAGAAGCACCTGAAAAAATGTTCAACATCCTTAATCATCAGGGAAATGCAAATCAAAACAACCCTAAGATTCCACCTCACACCAGTCAGAATGTCTAAGATCAAAAATTCAGGTGACAGCAGATGCTGGCGAGGATGTGGAGAAAGAGGAACACTCCTCCATTGTTGGTGGGATTGCAGGCTTGTACAACCACTCTGGAAATCCGTCTGGCGGTTCCTCAGAAAATTGGACATAGTACTACCGGAGGATCCAGCAATACCTCTCCTGGGCATATATCCAGAAGATGCCCCAACTGGTAAGAAGGACACATGCTCCACTATGTTCATAGCAGCATTATTTATAATAGCCAGAAGCTGGAAAGAACCCAGATGCCCCTCAACAGAGGAATGGATACAGAAAATGTGGTACATCTACACAATGGAGTACTACTCAGCTATTAAAAAGAATGAATTTATGAAATTCCTAGCCAAATGGATGGACCTGGAGGGCATCATCCTGAGTGAGGTAACACATTCACAAAGGAACTCACACAATATGTACTCACTGATAAGTGGATATTAGCCCAAAACCTAGGATACCCAAGATATAAGATACAATTTCCTAAACACATGAAACTCAAGAAAAATGAAGACTGAAGTGTGGTCACTATGCCCCTCCTTAGAAGTGGGAACAAAACACCCTTGGAAGGAGTTACAGAGACAAAGTTTGGAGCTGAGATTAAAGGGTGGACCATGTAGAGACTGCCTTATCCAGGGATCCACCCCATAATCAGCATCCAAACGCTGACACCATTGCATACACTAGCAAGATTTTATCGAAAGGACCCAGATGTAGCTGTCTCTTGTGAGACTATGCCGGGGCCTAGCAAACACAGAAGTGGATGCCCACAGTCAGCTAATGGATGGATCACAGGGCTCCCAATGGAGGAGCTAGAGAAAGTACCCAAGGAGCTAAAGGGATCTGCAACCCTATAGGTGGATCAACATTATGAACTAACCAGTACCCCGGAGCTCTTGACTCTAGCTGCATATGTATCAAAAGATGGCCTAGTCGGCCATCACTGGAAAGAGAGGCCCATTGGACACACAAACTTTATATGCCCCAGAACAGGGGAACGCCAGGGCCAAAAAGGGGGAGTGGGCGGGTAGGGGAGTGGGGGTGGGTGGGTATGGGGGACTTTTGGTATAGCATTGGAAATGTAAATGAGCTAAATACCTAATAAAAAATGGAAAGAAAAAAAAAAAAAAAAAAAGAGAATCTTGGAATTTGATAAATATTTAGGGTTAATGCTTGTCTATTGGTCATCACAGACCTTTTTATGTGAAAAAATGCAAAAGAACTATAGAAATGTTATTAAGAAGGGAAGGCCAGTAAAAGCTTAAGTAGCTGTCTTGGTTGCCGAATTGGAACAGTGTTCTTATTCACAGAGACAACATATGTGACCACTCACTAAAAACGGTGTCAACTCCCCTGCTTGTAAAAATATGCTCCCCAGAAAAGCTGAGTGTGCTTACAAGAGCTAAGTCACTTTGTTTTGGTTTGGTTTTGCATTTGTAGCTATGAGTGTCTTGTACTAAGAGTATTTCAAGTGACTGAAATGAATATAAAATACTTCTTAAAGTACATTTTATTTTGCTATTTTCCTGAAACTTTTGACAAAAGAAAGTTGAGTGCATTATTTGATGGATATGTTACCTTGACCCAGAAGCACATGTTACTATATTTTATGAGACGGATTTGTGTGAGTAAATTGTGTGTGTGCATGCGTGTGTGTGTGTGTGTCTGTACATGTATATGTATGTGTCCACATGTTTGTGTACATGTGAGTGTGAGTATGTGTGTGTGTCCATGTGTACATGTGTGTGCATATATATGTGTCCCCATGTGCATGTGTGTGCATGTGTGCCATGTGTGTGCATGTGTGTCTGTGTATGTCTATGCATGCACACAGCTAATACTGTATGTATTAGTTTGGGAGCTGAACTCAGGTTCTCATGCTTGTACAAGAGCCTTTACCTCTCTATCCTCTGCCTGGGAGTGACTTTTCTTTTATTATTTTTCCTGTTTAACTTTTAAAATTCTTTTTGAGACAATAAATTGCATCATTTTTCCTCATTCTATTTTCTCCTTCCAAGCCTTTCCAAGTACCCCCCCCCATCCAACTTTCTTTCAAGTTCATGGCTTTTTTTTTTTTTTTGCTGTGTGCATGTATACATGTCTGTGTGTTCCTACATATGCACATAAACCTGCTCAGTTCATATATTGTGTGTTTGTATTTGTTTGAAGGGCTGACCATTTGGTCACGATCATATTTGGTGTGATCTTCCAGACATGAGTATACAACCTGGAGTAACCACACAAACCAGGGAATGAGGATTGGAAAGAAGCCTTCACTGGATAGTGAGTGGAACAGTAGGCAGGGTACAGGGGCAATGGGAAATTGGAAAGCTTTAATTAGGAAGGGGGTAGTGAGATAAATACCAAAAAAAAAAAAAAGAAAAAAATTGGTGGAGGGGAGCAAAATAACATGAAAGATGTCTGAAAACATCAAAGAGATCATAGTATTAATTATCCAAAAATGCCTATAACACATGTAAGTCAGTATATACATATATACAGTTCAAGTAAAAATTTCACCTTTGGGTTAAAAAGGCTTCTCAAGAGTTATAGAACATCTAACAAAAACCCTCAAAGCAGACATGAGAAGCTGTATTTTGAGTTCTTGTCCAAAATATTACAGATTATAGCTGTTTCTCTTGGTTGTGCATCGTAGGTGAAAAGTCAAGTTCCTATTGATAAAGACACCTGGGTATATATGAGTGGATTGAAATAGAATTCAGTAACCTTCATTGACTCTGACACTTCCGGAGAAAATACTTTTCTTGCTTTTTTTTATTCTTTAAAGATTTCCATGCAAATATTTTTATCCTATTTCCCACCTGCCAACTCTGCACATAACACCCCACCTCCTTACCCCATGCAACTTCATGCTCATACTTGCTAGCTCTCTCTCTCTCTTTCTCACTCTCTTAAAAAAGAAAATCAAAACACACAAAAATCCTATGTGAGTGTATGCATGTGTTTGTATGTATGTATGTATGTATGTGTACATATATATGTAATTTTGTGGTTTTTAATTTTCCTTTGTACATATATATGTATATATAACATATAATATATGTATATTTTATATAATTTATATATTATTTTGTACATATAACATATACATGTTATACATATAACATATGTTATAACATGTACACATGTGTTATACATATATATCTATTATATATATCACATAATATATATATAATATACATACATATATATATATATACATATATATATATATATATGTATATATATATATATGCCCAAACAAAGCGAAATAAAAAGTACACAAAAAATACATGGAGTCTGTTTTATATTGGCCAACTACTCCTGAATTCTATTGTGGTTCATATCCCCAGTGACATTCCACTGGAGAAAACTGATTTTTCCTTTCCCAGTAAGTATCAGTTACAAATATCTTCTTCATTAAAGGTGAGGTTTTGGATCTACTTCTACTTCTCAGTCTTGGGATTTTGTCTGGTTTGAACCAGAACAGGAATTGTCCATGCCATCACTGTCTTTATATGTTTAAATGTGTATCAGTTCTTTTGTCCATGGAAGACACCAAGACCTTGGAGTTATCTACTACCTCTGACTCTTACAATCGTTCCTCCTTCTTTTCTACACTAGTTCCTTGAGCATTTAGAAGAGGGTTTTGATAAAGATATTCCATTTAAGGTTGAGTGGTCCTAAGCCTCTTATCTCTACATAATGTCCCATTGTGGTTTTCTACCTTAATTACATCTCGGTTAACCTATGACATAAAGAAGCTTCTCTGAGCAGATTGAGTGAGGTCATTGATCTATGAATAGAGGATTATGACAGAAGTAATTTTATTGCTATGTTCATTCAATAGAATAACAGTCATAGATTTACCCCTAGAGACTATGACCTAATTAGTTTCAAGGTTTTGGCTACTTTATCAGTGTCAGATATGGGTTCCATCTCCTGAAGTGGGCCTTAAATCCAATTAAAAGTGGTTGGTTACTTTTATACCATTTATGCCACTACTACTAGTATATCTTTGTTTTAGAATTTAATATGAAAACTTAGTAGTCTCCAGCCCTGGGTGTCAATTTGCTTTAGTGGCTATATTTTACTCCTAGAAATGTGGGATCATTAACACCTCACTACTGAATTTTCTTTCCTTTACAGCCCTTGATTGTTGAGACAATAACACTCCAAAGGGTTATTCCATACCATGAAGATGCAATAAATAATTATCAACAAAAGGAGAATTAGTCTTCTCCAGAGAAGAGCCTCTTGATAGGTGATCCAATCCTAAGCAGCCAGCTCTAAACACATAAGTGGATGAGCAACAGTAAATGAAATCAATGGGTGGTACTTATGAATATCTGTGTGTATCTGTGTGGGGGTGGGGGGAGGGAAGGAAAGAGGGGAGAGATGGAGAGAGACAAAATGAAAAGATATCATCCATCTGAGAAAGATTTAGAGGGAGGAAAGAGAGGGTAAAATGATGTAGATACAGTCCCCATTTCTAAAATAAAACTAAGAATCTTAAGTCCATGGGGAAAATAAAGCAATGCAACCATGTTCTTGGTGTGGCTTCTTACATGTTTTCAAGATGTTCCTCAGGCACTAAGTACCTACGTTTGACATAACTCCCCAGATAAGAGACAGACAGGAGTGGAGGGACCTGCTCCCATGTTGAGAATTTGCATTCACTCCTAAGAAAGCTTCTTATACTCCTAGAGAAATATGCCATTATTCTCTACAATAAACTCAATTATCAACATTTTAAATTTAAATTTACATATTATGATTATCACTATTCTGTTTGATGTGCCTATTGAGTGCTTGGTTCAACTATTTTGTGTACCAATTAAATTGCTTTCAAATATCAGTAAAAGTCTGATCCTACTTAATCTATTGATTTTATGGATGATATTTAGTTTACTATTCTTTTGCCAAAAGTAAATACACTTTGAGAATTCAATTTATTTAACTAAAATAATTTATTATTGATTGTTAAGATATATAGGCTCAGACAAGTAAAGCTATTTACTTTCCCAGAATCCTGAAGCCAAAGTAACAGCAAAAGGTTGAGTTTCAAACCAGAATTCCAAGTTCATGTGCAGCACTAAGCTTCTATATTTAATAACTTCATATTGTACTATGAGCAAACTGTTTACCTCAACTAACATGGCAACAACCAGTCTGTACACCTTCCTGTGACACGGGCCTGAGGCTCACATGGGCAATAGTGGAAATGTTGGAAATTCATCATTTCACTGTAAAACCCAAGTAGATAAAGATCATCTAATTAATTTGGATAGTGCTGGAACATGTCTGACAGTTCTTTAGAAACAACTGCCAGTAGGATCAAGTTCATCACCCACACAGGTAGCTTGCTCAGGATTGCACCATTGATGTGCATTGCCTTCCCAAGTCCTTCTCTTTTGCCTCAGGCTTTTCCTTCTAAAGTAAAATAAACATTCTATGATTGACTCAAAGTTCATCAGACTATTTCTAAAGGAAGAATTGCCTGTTGTTATTTGAGAAAAGTCTTTAATGTGTTTTTTTTGTCTTGTTTTGTTTCGTTTTTAACTTTTCAAAAGTAATACTTGGGCCTAACTCAGAAGGAAAGATAGTGACTATGGAAAGCGCCAGCACAGCAGAAAGATTCCTTCAGGTCTAGTTGCTGTTTTGATAAAATAAAATTCTGTCCAAGCTTCAATCATCCTCTGATATTATTTATTTTGGTGGGGAGCTCAAGTACGTTCATAGGTAACAAATGAGAGAGCCAGGGAGGGCAAACAAGGGCAAGGCTGAAGGTGTGTGCTCCAGAAATGTGGGAGACCCAGGACTACAGAAAAGCCTTAGGGGGTGGGCTCCACAGTGACTGAGCAAGACCAGACTTCTTCCCATGGTGCTGGCTCTGCTGACTGTTTATGGCTCTCATGGTCTCCAATTTTCAACAGTAATGTGGAGAACAGGGGAAGGAACCACGTCTGTACTTAGAAAGGAGTGAGAAACCAAAGCCCATGCTATATGGATCCTTTGAGCTGGTAATCAATGGAAATGACCGAGCAGTTCTGAAATAGGAGGAGCAACATGGAATAAAAAGGAGGACTACCTAAATACCTACCACAAATGCACAGAATAATTTCCTAGAGTTATTTCTTAGCTACACAGAGAACGGGTTTTAGTTGCTTTATTTAAGAACTAAAGATCTAAAATGCTTACATTGAGAGCATTTCTCAATACACACAGGCCATCTTACAAGCAGTAAAAGCAAATTCTGGGCCACCGAATAAAATATGGAATCAAAGAAATGGGCAGAGAGTGTATTCTTTCAACCCTTCATATAAACAGGTTCTTTAAAGGTTTGTCGGTCATTATGTATTAGGCCGTATCCTAGGCACTGACTGAGGCCGAGAAGACCAGGGAACAAAACAGAAAAAGAAAAAGAAAGAATACATCTTCCATTCTCTTGGAGGAAAATGAAAGAAATATTTCTAAATATATACTCTATTGTAGATAATAATGTGGAAAGGACGGTGTGTGTTGAGAAAGCAAACTGTTGGGAAACGTTGTCGCTTTCTGCCTTTCTAGAGAAAGAGCAATGCCCGAGCTTGTTTTTTTGCTGCTGGGATAAACATTGAACAAAAACAACTTGGAGGAGGAAATTATTTCATTTTCACATCATAGTTTACCTTTGCAGGAAGTCAGGACAGAACTCAAACAGAAACTTGGAGACAGGAAATGAAGCAGAGGTCCTAAAGGAAGACTACTTACCGGCTTCTTCTCATAGCTTGTTAGGCCTGACTTCTCCTTCTCCTTCTCCTTCTCCTTCTCCTTCTCCTTCTCCTTCTCCTTCTCCTTCTCCTTCTCCTTCTCCTTCTCCTTCTCCTTCTCCTTCTCCTTCTCCTTCTCCTTCTCCTTCTCCTTCTTCTTCTTCTTCTTCTTTTTCTTTTTTTCTTCTTCTTTTTTTATTAGATATTTTCTTTATTTATATCTCAAATTTTATCCCCTTTCCTCATTTTCCCTCTGAAAATCCACCTATCCCCTCCTCCCTCCCCCTGCTCACTAACCCACCCACTCCTGCTTCCCTGTCCTGATATTGCCCTACACTTGGGCATTGAGCCTTCACACGACCAAGGACCTCTCCTTTCGCTGATGTCCCACAAGGCCATCCTCTGCTACATATGTAGCTGAAATCTTGAGACCCTCTATGGGTACTCTTTGGTTGGTAGTTTAGTCCCTGAGAGCTCCGGTGGGGGTAGGGATACTGGTTGGTTCATATTTTTGTTCCTTCTATGGGGCTCCAAACCCCTTTAGCTCCTTCAGTCCTTTCTCTAGCCCCTCCATTTGGGACCCTGTGTTCAGTCCAATGGATGACTGTGAGCATCCACTTCTGTAATTGTCAGGCACTGGCTTGACTTTTATACAATGCAGAAACAACAGACTAGGGATGGTACCTCCCACAGTGGGCTGGGAACCCCCCCACATCAATAATTAATCAGAAAATGCCCCCACAGTCTTTTCTTTTAACAATTGAGGTTCCTCCTTCAAAAATCAGCTCCAGTGTATGCAAGTTGACTAAAAACTAACCAGCATAGGCAAGTTTTATGGATTTGTATCTAGACTTAATCAAACATATTTAGCAAAGTCAGTTATTATCTGATTATTTACTGTGGAGAGAGCACTAAGATTGACCATAAAGTGGAGAGATGGTTAAGAAATATTCTCAAGGATCGTATAGGCCAGAACAATGGTCATATTTTTACAGTACAGCCATCTTTCTCCACTGAAACCTCCCAAGGGAATCAAGAAATGACTTCCCTATGAATTCACTAGAAGGAAAGACTGGTCCTTCCTCCTATGCATCAAGAGAGTGCATGAGTGACAATATACTCCACTTGGAATAATGGATTGAGGCATTTGTAGTTTCTATCATGTAAATGAGGGAGCTTTGAAGAATAAGGTAGAAAGAAGCATAGAATAAAGAATCATTTTTACTTATTTTTGCTTTTATAATTGTTTGGGTTTTTTAAAGAAGTATTATATATTATATTTATGAGTATTTTGACTACATGTATGTCTGTGCACTACATGCATGCCATGCTCCCAGAAGCCAAAGGAGGGGTTCAGATCTCATGGATCTAGAGTTGCATGATTATTAGCTGCTATGCAGATGCTGGGAATTGAACTCAGGTCTTATGCAAGAGCAACAACTGCCCTTAATCACTGAACCATCTCTCTAAGTCTCCTTAGTCCCTAGGTTTTTTTTTTTTCCTGGAGATGTTGCAACCATTTTGATGGTTGCTACAACATAAACATGTTGAAAATAGTAAGACATTTTCACTTTTATAATTCATTTTTACTAAATATGTACATTAGAAAAAAGATCTGTATAATATTTACTTAATTAGATTTAACTGTCACCAATTATCTTCCTTAGAATTTTATTTGAGGTTAATCTGAAACTGAAATGATCTGAATTTCACTAGACTGTCTACCAAAGAACAGGGAGTGGCATCTGTCCTGTGTTTGTTAAGTCATTTTGATAGAGTTGTTCCACATACGGCTTTGCCCATTCCCCAGCGCAGAGATGTTTTAACTGTTTAACAGTGGAAAACTGACTTACCTGAATTGTTTTGTCATTTGCTTGGTGATATACTGAGCATGCCCAGTGCACTTGGCTACTTTTTCAAACTTTTAACCCACTCCATCTCCCACATTTAGATGGAATGAGTATCTTCCCTTCAGAAAGATTTTTGTATCTCTTCATAAATAATAGGCGGAGGCAGCCTTTATGCATGACTACCAAAATTATTCGGTGAAAGGTCAGTGGGAAATTTTATAACAAATGTATCAATCTGACATCACCTAGAAAATGACTTGGGAATTAGTCTGACAGCGTACTTATTGATACCCTGAGATAGGTCGGACACAGCACTATTTGTCCATTGTACTTACTACAAATTTGAATCTTAACCTAATCAGGAAAAGCAAGTTAAACCACACCATAAAGGAGCAACTAATCAACTCCATCCCTCAGAAAGATTTTTTTTTTAATGTGCTGCTCAAATGGAAAGTAGAGGTGAGGAGGAGCCGTTGTGGGATAAAGGAAGGTAGATGAAATCACAGTCAAATGTGATTACACAGTGTCAACTCCACCCAGTGATTTCCACAGTGAGCCTCTTGGATCTTGGCATGGCCATAAGCCTATAAAACCTTGTGAAGCTCTTTGCATTGGTTTGCCCCAGAACCAGTAGACATGTCTAATCCAATGCCTAAGAAGTCTGCTTTATTGCCTCTCCCAATCTTTCTTAACTAAATCCTTAACTGTCATTTGGTGATGACTTAGTCTTTGCTGTTAAAGCAGTGTCTTGCAACTAATAAAGTAAGTATGCACATTTGCATAAATACTCTAACCTCAGAAAAAATATTGTTGAACTAGTCCAATAACAGTGTGAAAGAAAACTTGAAAGTGCCTCATAATAATTTCAAACTTGCCAATTTAAATTGGGTCTTGGAGATTGGAACATATCACAACCATACCCAGACCATAACCCAATCTGGCTCCTTTATCAGAAATCCAGCTCTAGGTTGGGTGAAGTTGGACTCATCCCTTAGTGTCATGTCCAAGAGCATACACATTAGTAATTAGTAATTAGCTACTGAACATTAAACAGGACCAGTCTTTCTTTCTATGTATGGGGTTTTATTTTTGCTTTATTTGATTTTGTTTTGTAGTCCTGGAGGTTGAGCTCAGAGTCTTGCACACGCAAGGCAAGCACTCAACTACTGAACTATATGCCCAACTCTCTACACATGGATTTGATCATTCCCAGCAATCCCAGGAAACCTGACTTGCTAAGGGCATTTCACACAAATCAGACACTGAAAGCCACTGTGTTCATCCCACACTTTGTGCTGAGCTGTCTGAGACAGAATTGTATCAGCAAGGACTCGAATGCATAGCTTAAAATGATTGATTCAAGACTAAGCCAGCAAGGCTAATTTCTTACAACGCTAGTTACATATGTTTGCATTAATATTCCTTTAAAGAAATCCAGCTGAGAATCATTATTTACTGAAAGGCTTACAAATTGCATCCCATTTGATGGCTTTCATTGCAGATTCTTTTGTAGAAACGTAGGAAATATTTAAGTGACCATGTAAATGCTGTGCAACATTTCTAATGAGAATTTTAGTTACAGTTACATCAAAGATATGCAAGTGTATTTCTTTGTTACTTTTTGGTTGCTGTGAGAAAATACCATCACAAAAACAACCCAAGAAGAGAAGAGCTTAGTTTACCTCCCAACTCCAGGGGATAGCCTCTCATAGTAGGAAATATAAGGTCACAAGTGCCAGAGGTAGCTGGTCACTTTGTGTCTGCTGTCCGAAAGCAGAGAAGAGAATTCTACTCTCCCGCCCTATTTCTCCTCTGAATTTAGTCTAGGACCCTCAGAATAGTGTTGCCAACACTTAAAGTAGGTTGTCTCCACCTCAACTAACTTAATCTAAATAATGCCTTGTAAGCATAACCAGGAAGCTGTGGCTTAGGTGATTGTCTAGTCTCTCTGGTTAATAATCACTACAAACCATCACAAGTGTGCCTCTTGACAATGGAACAGCTAAAACCACATCACTACTAAGTTATAACCTTCTTCTCCTTCTCTGAGAGGCTCGTGGCCACCTCATAATGCAAAAATGCATTCAGCCTGACATCGAAAGTTCCCATAGTCATTAAGAGTTGGACCACTGTTTAAAAGTTCTAGTCTTTGTAAGACTGTAATGTTAGAATCCAGCTTCTGCGGGACACAATTCTTCCCTTCTAACAGATAGAGATGGCACCCCACTGAAACAGTGTCTATGAATATCTAGCCAACAGTCCTCCAGGTGACAGGATTTCTCACCTGGAGAATTGAGTTTACATCAAAGGAGCTATCAGTGGCCATGCATCCTCCTGCTGTGAAACCATCTCCATCCTCAGAAAAGAGGCTCCTGCTGCTGCCATGGTTACTTTCTTCAGAGCTCCTGTCAAGCTGTCTCTGGTACTGGGGCTCAACTCTCCTTAGAGACTTGAGAATGCTATCACATGTATGTCTGTTTTGGGCATTAGTATCTCTGCTAGTAGATGTCTGACCCTCCCCCCAGAAATGTATATCTTTGTCCATCTTAAACCTGCATCTGACACTTTTCACTCTTCTGAAACGTATAACAGTTTAAGTATGTGTGCTCTTCTAAACTAAAAATCAAGTCACACAACACAAGAATAAATTGTCACAAAATAAATATCCCTATTCCACAAAGGGGGAATTGAAGCACAGCAACAAAGGGTCAGCCCAAAACCCAGGAAGAAAAACATCAAATCCTGCATCACCCTGTCCAGCATCTGGAGCTCAAAATGGAATCATCTAAGCTCCAAAGGGTTTAATTAGCCTTGCCCCACCCCAGCTTTGATGTCTATGGCACAAATAGTTTCTCACTTGAACTAGGTCCATTTCTATATGCAGCTTTCCTCCTCAGATGTCACATAGTTTGAACATCTTAACACTCTGGGGCTTCACTATAACTTGTCTCATTTTCTCAGCCTCCCATGCTGGCCTCACAGGACCTCCTTGTAGGAACTTCAAGCCAGCCTTAGATTACCTGGCATTAGCATGTCTCAGGAAATATGGAGGAAGATTCCAGAACACACTGAATATCGCATCTGTCATGCCTAAAGCCCAGCACCACATGGTTTAAGATGGCAAATTCTGCTGCCTGATACATGCAGCCTAGCCTCACCATGTCACTGTAGTAGCCTCTGTATGCCTCACCATGTCAGGGAACCCGTGGTTCCCAAAGCATGAAGCAGCCTGTCGCACTCCTTCCAAAATCAGGATGCAGAAAGCAATGAGTGCTAGTATCCTGCCTGCTTTCTCCATTTTTTTCAGTCTAGAACTCCATACCATTGAATGCTACTGCTACCATTAAAGTGGGTCTTACCATGATGATCAATCGAATTTAGAAAATATTTTACAGGCAAACCAAGAGGTTTGTCTATTAGGTGGTTCTACATGCTGTCAAGATGACAATTTGTCACAGAAATGAACTGATATATTACCACTTTTACCCAAGATATTTAGTTTATCTTAAAATCCCCTAAAAGCTGTCAAGAGACTCCAGTCTGATTTACTGTTTGCTCCTTTGCAGTCACATGGCGTTCTTTAATATCACCAGTCCCTTCTTCACCGGACACACACTTCACATAGCCCCCCTTCATGGTGTTTGAGTTCAGGATATGGGTTTATTTTGGTTTGCTTCTTTAGAGGTGTTACAGGAGTTCTGAGAATATCAAGACAACTCAAGGATGTAGAACTATCAGTGACTGAAACTCATTGCCAGTATGATGTGTTGATTCATCTTTTAGGGAACACTCTTGTCCAAACTTTCATAATACAAATGCTCTTGAAGTCGTTTACTGTCAACAATCATGAGAGTGTCACCTGCTTTATCAGATGCTTTTCCAAATGAATATCTTTAGCCATCATGATAACTATTGACATACATGTTATGAAACTAATTTAAAATATGGGGGGAAATGAGGTTGTGAGTTTTCAGTTCATATAAGAGGAGAGTCCAAAGGTGTACACCACCTCAAAAATCTCTGCTTTGTACAACTGTTTGGATGCTGTGGCCATACATTATTTGTATATTATATGTTTTAAAACAAAGGCTGATATATCATCAGCTCATAGAGCCCTTGCATGCATGAAGCAATGGCTTTGTTAACTATCTCCATAAGTGAATAAATAAGCTAATATTAATTAATTAATTAGTTAATTAACTTGCTTTCTTTCTTTAAAGGGGAAAATTCATTTTCAATATTCTAAATTTGGAGTAAGAAAGATGTCACAGTAAAACTCTTACACTTTCTAATTCCCCTTTAGCATGCTTAAAGTGGTATAAATTCACAAATGGCTTCGAGCACTTAGGTGAAGCTATGAACCCCCTTTAAACCAGGAATTCAGTGTCTATCATGACTGTCAGAAATCTGAAGAATAACCCCGATTTTTCTTCTGCTTTACCATTGCCATTTCTAAGTTATCTCACACTCTATTTCCTAGGAAATTAAACAGATGGTTCAGGCATTGCATTGTTTGAACATGCTGATGAGCATACTCAGTCAGTCTTAACGCTTGGCACTGTCTTGGCTAGTTTCTTACCACTTATGTAACTAAAGAAAAAAAATACCTGCTACTTCCTCTAAGATTATCGTGGTTTCTTCTACATATGAATTCTGGCCATAGTCATCAATGAGTGCTGGCTATATGTCAAATCCTTAGAGATAATTTCAGATGAATTGACCATCTTAATTAAATCTTCAGAAACTATCTGAGAATTCTCTTTTCCTTCAAATATAAATGTTCTCTTTCACACTGGATTCACTTACATGTGCACCTGCTCTAGCTTACCCTTTAATGACGTTATCAATATTCACGTCAAAAGAAAAGACCCCGGTAATGAACCGCTGTGGTCATTAAAGGCTGCTAGCGCTTTCTTTGGCCACTGAGTAGGTAAGTAAATTTGAATAAAATTTTGTAGATCTCTAACATACCAAAGGGATTTGAAAACTCCAGATATGTACCAGTAAATAAATAGTTACTTTGAACTGCCGTTATATCTTTCCTTTTCCAGCTACTTTTATAGTGACTTATTCTAAGCATGTAGTCCCAAAACAAACAAACAAACAAATCCTAAAATATTTACTAACTGATCCTTTATTAAAAACAAACAAACAAACAAATGGCAGAATTGAGGGGAACTTTGGTTCCTGGCGATAGTTTAAAAATATTGAAAACAAAGAAAGTTTGTGTTAGATAGCCTTCTCTTAGCCAGGAATGTAATACTTCCTCTCATCTCGAGCATTTATGACCATGGTGATCGCCATGGCTGCTGAAAAGCCTTGAGGCATCTTTTGAGTCAACAAAATTAAATCTCACTCACAGCGTGTCTGTTGCTCAGATTCATATTCATAAACCCTCAGCTCTCATTTTTAAAACCATGTAGTCTTCTGGTCTCTGGTTAGAGGCCAATGAGAGAAGACAAGCATTTCATACATTATCCCTCCCACCTGGTGGCAGCTTGGCCATCCTTTTGCTTTGTTACGTTTTCTCCCCAATTTTGAATTTCTATCTGTTCCTTTGCCATTCTATTGCCCTGCTGAAATGGTTAGACTTGTAGTAAATTATAACTGACACATACACATATTTTAACAGTCAGAACATTAATTGAATGGAGTGTTTCACTCTCATACTGATTCACTAGTGTGGATGAAGATGGTTTTGAGATACAGGTTTAGAAATAGAAAGACTTGTGTTAGCCTCCAGTCTCCCCATTAGACATCCCCATGGCTATAGACCGATTGCTTCCACCTCTCTGTGTATTGATTTCTTCAGTTGCTAAACAGGGAAAACTCTGAAAGATGTAGACAGGACGAGCTTAAGAATATCAGTAGAAGTTGGGAAAAAAAATAGACACTTCAAATGTGCCGTAGACAAATCTAAAAGTGCCAGAACATTTCCAAACCATGAATATAAGTTAGCGGCACCACCAAGAACCAGAAACATCTTAGAAACTAGAGCATATCCTTTCAAAGGATAAATATAACCAGGGAGTCTGTGGCAGAGCACTTGCCTAGCTGGTTTCAGGTCCTTGGTTTGAAACAAAACTACCAAGTGATTAAAACCGAAGAGACTAACATCACCTTAGATATGCAATAAATATCCCAGGATGAAAGTGAGTTAGGATTTCCTCATGCCTCTATGCAGAGCTAGGGATCTCCATGCCTGTTTTTCTCAAGGAGATCCCAGGGGCAAGCAGTGTAAGCAACTAGTCTAAACACAAACAAGAATTGCACGAAACACGTTCACCTTCATAGTTCAGAGAAAATGCAGATGGAAAAACTGCCAGCCTAACAAGCCAGCTTCTAAAAGTCTGCCTATGTTATACACAATTATCATGTCTTATAAAATGTTGCCATGAGTGCCAGACTATAGCTTGATGATTTTATGTGGGTTTTGACTCTGCCCTTCAAGGAAACAGGTCTCATGTGATAAACACACTCTGGATGAGCTCCATGCTCATGCATCATGAGGCTGCATGTTCTGAGCTACAATTGCTCAAGCCCACATTTCCAAGAAAAGAAGGGGATGCTCGTCTATCCGCTCAAATGAGCTGATAGATCACTGTAGGCTTCTTATCAACCTTGATTTTGAATCAAGTGTGAGGTTTCCCCAAAATGCCAGTCTTGTCATTTCTTCCTAGCAACCCTTGACACTGTGGAGGATGTCATTTGGACAGGCAGGCATCAGGAGTTACATGTCACTAATCTTGTCCCTGCACTGCTAGTCAAAATGGACATACTGCACTCTTATGACCCCAATCATCAGTAAAGCCACACAGAGCCATGTATATTTGGTGTCTGATGGCAACATTACAGAAGGGGAGAACTTTGGTTTTCCTGACTTTCAAAGTAGCTGTCAGCTAGCAGGCTCACACACTGATCAAAGTAAATAGTCATAGTACAACCTGTTTCTAACCACTACTGAAATTTATTTTGTTATCTACATCCATTACAAAACTGTGTCGTGTATACCTTAAATATATACAATGATTTCAAAATCATCTCTATTGTGTAATAGCATTTCAGAAAGTCTTTAGGATCAGACTGCTTGCCCATTTGTCAGCATCCCCTAAGCACAGTACTTTAGACATGTTCCACTGTCTGATCCAACAAATGTTAAAATAGATGTCATTATGATGTTTGTTTTCTAGAAACTAAGACACAAAGAGATGAAGTAATTTCTTCCTCAAAGTTATAGTTTGTCCGTGATGAAAGCGGGCTGTTGACCACCATATTTTCCTAACTCACATCTTACACTTGCTTCCCTTTTTTTGGGGGGGGGGAGACTTTCCGTTCTACTTTCCTCTAAGTTTCAAATTGCTATGTGCATTCATTTGCTCATGCATTTACTTATTCAGCAGATTTATATCAGGTAGTTATGCTAAACTCTGAGGCTGTAGAAGGAGTCAGAAGAGGCAAGGTCTCTCGGGGACCTCATGATTTGGAGAAGCGACAAATAAATACATAATAGGTAGCCGGACAAAACAATGCTGAGATTATACTAATGCAAAACAGGAAGCAAACACTTGTGTGTAAGAATATTAAATTTAAAAATTCCTGGGATATTCAAGACACAGAAATAGACAAGATGAAGCCAAAGTAGACAGAGGCCAGCTCATGATGGACTGTAAAGACCAGATTGCCTTATTTTCTAAGTGGACTGATGAGTCATTGACAAGGTGAGTTTATTTTATTCGGCTCATTTTATTCACACTGCCTTATGGTAAAGAACTGGCCAGCCATGATGGTGGTATATATTATCTCAATACTCAGAAAGCTAAGATACAAGCATTTTTAGCTTAAGACTCACAATGAAAGGACTTACAATCAAAAGAAAGAGAGAAAACCGATACACGCATGCAAACACATGCACACACAAACACACACACACACACACACACACCATGTATACCAATGAAAGAACAATCCATACAATGTCTGGCATCAATTACACTTCTTTGAAATGACTGTATGTACTACATGGAATGTATGTCATTGTTCTTTTAATATTAAACTTAGTTCCTTATTATCGATTGCTTTGTGAGTAAGAAGAGTGCAGATGGAAATAAGAGAGTACTCCAAACTACAGGTGTATGATGGCGCCAGAAGCATGTGTGAGAGAAGGATCTGTTGAATAGACACCTATCTATAAATTCATTATCCAGAAGAGGCTTAAGAAGGGTCCATGTGACCCTGTTATCATGGTTGTACCTCCACTGAAGAATTAAGTTTACCCCTAAGGAAAATCGCCAGTGTACAGTCTCAATTAGATAGAGCCTTTCTTCTACATCAAAGCCTGGCACAATACTCTATCATTGGTTTTCCATAATATTTGTTGACAAGGAGAGGGGATGGAGGGAGGAGGGAGGGATGAGGACTTTTGGCTGTAGGCTGACATCTTTATGTCTTGGTTTATGTCTTCTTGGCTGCTTTTATATTTTCAGTACTCCTCAACCTATCTTTCTGGGATTAAAAAAAAAGAAACCAACATGACACTTCTGAAAGATTAATATTTTCATTTCAACATTTCTGAAAGTATTTCAATGAAATTGCTTTCAAATGGTTTGTTTTATATTAGATCATTGAGAGATAGATTAATGTCATAAACGTACATATGAGCAAGCAATATTTTTGTCTCCTATGTGCACCTACTGTATATTTCATATCCTCTAATAACATCAAATCACTAATTTAAGTCAAATTAGGGAAAGGGCAGTATAATAATTGCTGTATTTTCAGCTCCGTTTTAATAACAAATAAGGCTTTCTTCCTTTCTTCTGGGAGATAATGTGCCTTTTCTTCTGTTAAGCTATATTAACACTGCTCTACATGAACAAAAAATATTTTTAGTGGCTGTGTTATTACTGAGAAATGCATTGGGAAATGCAAAAATATTTCACCTTTATGTTGTGGAAAATAAACACTGTGGTTTAAATAAAATTTTTTACAACTTTTGACATGTTCCATATGTAATGTTTCATACACATCTATATAAAGAGATTTTAGCTTTGTCCTGAGTTTGGTTTGTGGGTTGTGGGTTTGTTTTTAATTTTTGTTGCTGTTTTATTTGTATTTTGGGGTTTTGTTTATTCACATGTTTGTCCGTTTGACACAAGTTACAGTAATCCAGAAGGCACTTCAGTTGAGGGAGTACCTCATCAGATTGGCCTGTAGGCAAGTCTGTGTAACATTTTCTTTATTATTAGGTGGTTTGGGAGGACCCAGACCACCATAGGTGGTGCTACCCCTGGCCAGGTGTTCCTGTGTTGTATAAGATAACAGGCTGACTAAACCACAGGGAGCAAGACAGTGAAGCAGCATCCCTAGGTTACCTCTGCTTCCTTCTTACCTCCAGATTCCTGCTGATTTCCTGCCATGAATACCCCTTGTAATAGATGATGAGGAATGATGAAATAAACCCTCTCCTTCCCCGCTTGCTTTGTTCATAATGTTTGATGACAATAGAAAGCAAAATAAGGTAAGTGTCAACCAAGAGTGAGACGCAGAACTAGGAGGACCTTAGTTATTGCCCAACTACCTGAACAAAGCCCAGCAAATCGAGGAAAGGAGAACCAAAGCAACCAACAGTTCATAGAATTCATTAAAGAAGCAGTACTTGAATCAATCCAGTGCTCAAGCCATTACTGAGCACTACCTGATGGTCCCTGGTGGGCAAGAAGAGTGTGTTGGAGGCATCAGGCCCATGTAGTTAATCTTAATCTCAACACCAACTTTCCCTGTGAACTGTGACAACATATGTAAGCCTGGTCTTACTTCGTTAAAAAGAACTTTAATGATGCCTACCAAATCATAAATGAGGCACTTACCCTAAAATGCTGGAACATAGTAAGAGACAAGCAACTGTCATTTATTGTGAGTTAATATTGGCACTGTCGTGCACCATTGTTATCATGTTCAGACTTAAATACGCTCAGAAACCCTTTGAGCTTGCTAGTGATTTCTTTTTAATATCTCTCTCTCTCCCCCCCCCTCTCTCTCCCTCTCTCTCTCTCTCTCTCTCTCTCTCTCTCTCTCTCTCTCTCTCTCTCTAAGTACCCTACTTGTATGTATGCCTGCATGACAGAAGAGGGCATTAGATCCTGTTACAGATGGTTGTAAGCCACCTAATAGGTGCTGGGAATTAACTCAGAACCTCTGGAAAAGCAGCCAGTGCTTTTAACCACTGATCCATCTCTCCAGCCCCTTCCTAGTCATTTTTAATTGACTGATTGGGTAAACTTTGAATCTTAAACATTTATATACAGGCTTAAAAGTCTGGTTATAAGTTGTCCTAATTTTCTGATTTAAGTACATGAAATATTAAGTATGACTGTTGACAAACTTTTAAATTTTAATGAATTTTAACAGTGTATTACAAAGACAACACACTAGAAAATGAGCAAGAAGTGCCCCTTTCCACAAAAACCAGAGACCTTATTGCCATGGGATGGGTATCACTAAGATTTGTAAAATGTGAGATAGGGGGTTCATGATATGAAAGAAATGACAAAAAAAAAAGAACTTTGGAATAGCATAGGTGACAGGAGCACAGTTAAAAAGAGCAAAGAATGGCTTCGTGGAAGAATTACTGTTTGTTCCCAACATTGAATGATAGAGAAGTAATTTGACCAGCTGCAGATTCTTCATTTTCTAGACAATCCTAAGTGGTCAAAGGCTATGCAAAAACCCATATACTTCACAATGGGGAGAATACTGGGACATGCTGGATAGTACTATGTACACAGTCACTATGTGGGAGATAGGAGGAGAGCAGGTGAAGGAAGGAGGGGCTGAAAAGGTAGGTCTGGCCTGAAGAGTCTTGCTACTGAATGAAAGATGGAGATGCCAAGCTCTATGGGGCCAAACCACTTAACTTTTACAGAGTAACTGAGATAAATCAGTGAGTAACTGCATTGAGGTCATTACCTGGAATGTGGAACTCAGTAATTGTTAACAACTGACACCATTGTTGGCATATGACCCTGATAGGTACCTAAAGATCTACAGAAGAAATGAATAACTATCTAAGGATGCACTCTGAGTAAAGTACTAGGTTGGGGAGATGATTGTGTTAGATTTCTAAATAATTTGATGTCAAATTTTATACAACTTAATCATCACTAAATAAGGAAAATTTTCTTATAGAAAAGAAAGTGTATCAATTTGTCTGGCTGATTGAAGATCAATAGTGTATTCCAGCACAAATTCTATTGATGAATTCCTTTTAATGACTATATATATATATATATACATATATATATATATATGTGTGTGTGTGTGTGTGTGTGTGTGTGTGTATGCACGCACACATATATGTATATATATATGTATTATTTTTTCTAGTTGAAAAAATGCAAAGTGCTTCTAGTTAGAACATGAGATTCCTTAACCTGAGCAACATCTGTTTCCATATCTTTCTGCTTAGAATGACTTCTCTCCCAAAGTCTGCTACCAGAACTCTTCAAACTTTTTATCTTTTAATAAACAGTTATTTTGTTTATGAAACACCCACATTTACCTGTTTTTTCAATACTTAATTTATTTCTCAAATATAGTCAAATGTATTATATCTTTGATATTGTATAGTTATCTATGATAGCTTCTTGGGTACCTTTTATAACACCACATCACAATTAAAATTTAAGTGTTTTCTTAGTCACTTTTCTATCCTCCTGTGTCTTAACTTATTACTTCCAAATTAGAATTGCCCAACTATCATTTATGGATTGACTACTACAATGCATTCAATGAGCAATATACTGAGGAAAACAGCATTAGAATATTAGATCAGCATTTGCTCTAGCATCTTCAGCATATTAATTTGTGGTGGCATTATACAAAGTCCTCGTCCAGTTTCTAATTTGTCACCTTCTTAAATAGTGCTGTAGATCCTCAGAAAATTGTTCTATTTCTTGATAAGAAATTTTGTTTAGAGAATGATTCCAAAAAAAAAAAAAAAACCAGTCTTAGCTCACATATTTCTGATCTAACTATGGAAATGATTATTCCTTCCCCTAAAATTCTGATGGGTCTCTGACATCTCTTATTGTACTTTTTCTCTAATAATGGGATGATTTGAGAATTTTAAACAACCTACTTTTATCATATTCATTCCCTACTCCAACTCACAACTCCTCCCAGATCCAACTTCTCTTCCCTACCATTCTCCACTGTGTGTGTGTGTGTGTGTGTGCCTAAGCTATTAGCACTCTCAGCAGATGCCATTGTACTCTAGGTTTTACAATATTTTCTGTCCCTCTTCTACAATGTTCTTTAAGCCTAAGAACCCCTAAGGTGTAGGGGTTGTGCTTTCCATTTGGCCAGTTGAGGCTGTCTATGATGACCTCCAGCTGCTGCCAATAGAAGCTTCTTTAATGAAGGGAGAAGTAGAGTACTCTCGCCCTGCAACATTTTTTTTAAAGTTTTATTTACCCAGAAAATAAAATGAGGGGCTGGGAATTCCAGGCTCACATTTTTAAAAATCTGCTTTCAACTACATGTTGATGATCTGTGTTTTATCAGAAAATCTTAAAGCTGAGATTTAAAAACAACATTATCAATTCAGCCATAAGCAGAATTGTTTTAGTGACAAACAACAACCATTTCTGGATTGTCCTGGATTGACTACTACAAGTCGTGATGTTTAAAACAGTCAAGACATATTTTACCTACAAAATCAGACATCAAGTTCTCCTTGTCTCTGATTTTATAAGTATCCAGGTTCATATAATTGTTATACTATTTGACTTAGCTGTTTAGCTATGATGGTGTAAGAGTATAGAAAATATTACACACACACACATACACACACACACATACACACACACACACACATATAATGTCTTCAGAAAGTATGATTGGAAAGTTATATATAATTATATAAACATACATTTATTTATATATAACTATGTAAAATACATAATTATAATGTTACAATACATGTAAAACTTTCTAGTCCTATTTTCTGAAGACTTCATCAATAGTTTAACATCAAACAATAACAAGTTCAACCCCTTCACCTTCATCAAGTAGTGGAATTCCTACCTGGGACAAAAAAATGAAGAATAGAAACTTGGAAAACTCATACAAATACTAAAGCCATAATATGTAACTTTTTCTCAAAATCATCACAGTATATATACACTGTTTGGTTTCCCTTTCAGATGCAAACATATATATTTTGAAGTTTAATTTTAAGTTCTTCAAAATATACCATCCAAGAATACAATTTGAGAAGTAAATTATTTTTATGCTTGAAAAAAAACTCTCATATATGTATACAATATATCTTGGTCATAACCACCTTCCAATCCCTCTCTCCACTCCCCCCAGGTTCCCAACATATCCCCCTCTGAACTTTACAACCTCCTTTTAAATTAAGCCCAACATGTCATGTTAACACTGACCACATGTGCAGGGAATAGCCTCATCTAATAGAGCATGAGATACCTATCAGTAGCCAAAGACCCAAAGAAAATGATTTGCTGTCTCCCAGCAGCCATCAACTGCTAAACACTCCCCAAGTGGGGTTGGACCTCATGAGCCTCTCCCACACCTACATAGCATTTCTTAAAATTTACTTTTGCTTTTATTTATGTGTTTTATGCATGTCTGTGTGAGTGTATACTGCCTATGTGTAGGAGTCCAAAGAAGCCAGAAGAGGATGGAAGTTGTATCTTTTGGAGCTGGAGTTACAGGTAGTTGTGAGACACTCAATATGGGACCAGGGAAATGAACTCTGGGAGTTTGCAAAAGCAGCAAGTGCTATTAATGGATGAGCCATCTCTCCAGTCAAACTGTTTTTCTTTTAGAGATTTATTTATGTTTAATTGCATACAGACATGTGTGTGTGTGTGTGTGTGTGTGTGTGTGTGTGTGTGTGTGTGTGTGTGTGTGTGTTTGTGTGTTGCTGTATATCCTACATGCATTCAGAGGCCAAAGGGAATCAGGAGCTATGGGTAGTTGTTAGCCACCTGCTGACAGTGCTGAGAATCAACCACATGTCTTCTGCGAGAGCAGCACGCTCTTAGACTTGAGCCAATTTTCCAGCCCCATAGTGGATTTTTTATGAAGATCTTGTGAAGACAACTGCAGCTGCTATGAATTCACGTGTGTGACATCCAGATAAGATCCAGAAGACATTCTGCAACCCTCCTCCCATTCTCCAGTTCTCACACTCTTCAGCAATGCTCTCCAAGCCTAGGGGAGATGTGTGATAGAGGTCCCATCTACAGTCACCTTAGCCTTTCTGCTTTTGTTTCTGGAAAGACCTCACAAAGATCTAGGTTTCTGGAAACCAACACATTTCTTGCTGGGGCCTCTAGCCACTTTCAGCTAGCCAAACTTATACAGTGATTTTACCAGGAATGTTTTCTTTAGCTTTTCCAGTTACACTTGGATCAAATAGCTAATTTTCTTCTTATTATTATTATTATTGATTGATTGGTTTATTTTTGATGTGGAAAACATGTATTTATTATTAGATATTCTTTATTTACATTTCCAATGTTATCCCTTTCCCTGGTTTTCCTCCTCCCCCTGCTCACCACCCCACCTACTCCTGCTTCTCTGTCCTGGTATTCCCCTACACTAGGGCATTGAGCCTTCTCAGGACCAAGAGCCTCTCCTCCCTTTGATGTCCAACAAGGCCATCCTCTGCTACATATGCAGCTGGAGCCATGGGTCCATCCATGCGTACTCTTTGGTTGGTGGTTTAGTCCCTGAGAGCCCTAGGGGTACTTTTTGGTTAATATGGTTGTTCCTCCTATGGAGCTGCATCCTTCAGCTCCTTTGGGCCTTTTTCTACCTCCTCCATTAGGAACCTTGTGCTCAGACTAATGGTTGGCTGAGAGCATCCACCTTTGTATTTGTCAAGCACTGGTAGAGCCTCTCAGGAGACAGCTATATCCAGTTCCTGTCAGCAAGCATTTTTTGGCATCCACAACAGTGTCTGGGTTTGGTATCTGTATATGGGATGGATCCCCAGGTGGGGCAGTCTCTGGGCAGTCTTTCCTTCAGTCTCTGCCCCAAACTTTGTCTCTGTATCTCCCCCTATGGGTATTTTGTTCCCCCTTCTAAGAAGGACCAAAATATCCATACTTTGATCTTCATTCTTTATGAGCTTCATGTGGTCTGTGAATTGTATCTTGGGTATTCTGATCTGGGCTAATATCCACTTACCAGTGAGTGCATGCCTGTGTTCTTTTGATGATAATTTCTAGTTCCATTTGCCTAAGAATTTCATGAATTCATTGTTTTTAATTGCTGAGTAGTACTCTATTGTGTAAATGTACCACATTTTCTATATCCATTTCTCTGTTGAGGGATATCTGGGTTCTTTTCAGCTTCTGGCTATTATAAATAAGGCTCAAATAGCTGATTTTCTCCTTTTGCTCAGGCTGCACTTTGGAATCCATAGCATTGGTCCATAGAGGCCTTCCTTATTTCTGGCTAAAGCTGAATTCTAGGATGAAAGAAGTAAAAAAATACCTGAAATGTCATACACAGCTCACACCAGTATGGCAGAAATTAAATTGTTTATTGTACTATTGCCATGCAACCATTTATTTTGTTGTGATAATGTGATGTTTTTAAAAGAAAGTTTTAAAGATGTTTTTGTTTTGTTTTGTTTTGTTTTGTTTCACTTGGCAGTGTAGCTGACTGAACTCATACGTTCCCGTGTGCTACACAAGCACTCTGCCACCGTGAAAACACCCCCAGCCCCAATCATTGGTTTTCCTTTTGAAATTCCCACATCAGCTCTTTAAATATGCTCTGTAAATTTTTATGATGCTTCTAATAAAACACACCATGCACTTACTTTCTTTTCTGGACATGTTACTCAATCTGAGATTAGAAAGCTCCAGTTTCAAAGTCAGAACTTAGTTGAAATCACAGTAATTTCCAGTGACCTGATAGGACCAAAGAGGGAGTGAATGCTAGCGCAGGCCTTGTAAATTAAAAACAACATTTTATAATCTTAGCAAGATGTAATGGGTAGTCAAAGTAATGAAGCTATCCAAGGCATAATGATTAATCTCTGTGTGTCACAACCCGGCAGCTGCAGTTTAAATGAACTGCAATCTACATAATGTATTCTCAAGAATATCAGACAGGAAGTTACATCTATCTACAGTGCAAATGGTAAATGTGTTCAACTCTGGCCTAAGAAAGCAGAGGTCTGGATTGAGCAATAAAAAGACATCCAGATGCCGAGGATATCAACTGGCACCAGTTTATCAAAACTAAGTATTACGTTAGCTCTTATATGTCTCAACCAAGTAGCTGTTGATCAGAGTATTTCATAAAGAGAATGATGAAAGAGAGTGGAACATTACAGAAGGGGATGGGAGTATGCGCTCCCCTTAAGTATGAAATATTTCTCAGGAATGTTTGAGGCAAAGGGATTGATTAATCTCTGTCAAGTTGGAGAACGTCAATGATGGTAAGAACAGTGAATGATGAAAATGTCAAGGTTGTTCTGTGAGTCAAGCATTGTAGCAACGCTTCTCTAGGAAAGACTCACAAAGGAGGCCATGACTAGTCAGTGGTATGATTGGTAAAGAATCCCATCATATAGGTAGACAGTATTCAAGGCAAACTTGTTTATGGTCTGTGGAATGTATCAATAAATTCACCTGGGTCTAGTTTGCATGGCATCAAACCAATGATTGGTCTGAAAGTTCTGACCATGTCTAGTTCACATGGCATCAACAACCACAACACATTACACTAAGAGGGATATGGAAATTATTTCATGACATTTCCAATATCAGTATTAGGACCCACTTCACAGAGCTGTAGTTATCTATGAAAGAAAAACATTGGACCAAAGGACTCCCGAGGATGCATGGGCAAACAAGGAATTTTTACCACAAACAGTGATCAGAACTTTACTGTAGTCAGTGACAACTATTTTGATAAATATATCTGAAAATGGTACTTACTGCCTATCTGAGTTAATACACTCTTGTTTTCTGAATATGTGCAACAACAAAAAATAACCTGGAGCCTGCTGTCTCCATGTGTTATAAGAGTTGATGTCTCATAGCCAGCTACTGAAGTTGAACTTGATGATGGCATCCAAAGCTTTCCCACAGACAGGATGGATAATCTGCCTAGGTTTGCCCAGCTCATTAATGTTAGTGCTAGGACTTGAAGATGGGCCATGAGCTGCAGGACCTTATGCTCTTATATACTACATCTCTAAGCATTATCTCTAAACACATGGTTTCATGTGAGAGTCCTCACTTTAGAAGCCATATTGTCTGTAAGTACACTAAGATACAGACATGGTCACTTTTATACCCTTTAAGCATTCATGACTAGTGACAGCAAACATGTCCTAGCCTTTAGTTTCAATTCCTTCAATAATCCCTACTACCTATGCCAGCCAAAACTGGCTGGGTGAGGGAACTGTGAATTGTATACAGATAGTCTAACTTCTAGCGTCCAATCTGGAATTTTTAATTCCTGAGTGTCCTGGAGATCCAGGACATGAGGGATCATAGTCCCAACCAAAGGCCTCTCTCCAAAGTGCTAATTCCTTCTCTCTAATGCTTGTCTGACAGTCTGATGTCACTCCTGAAGCATGTCAGTTGCTTTTCAAGTTGACTGAGCTATATGTCATTAAAGACTCTGCTCAAAATCTCCAAAGGCCACTTACTCTGCCCAGGGTGTCAGAGGTAAAAAGTCTACATGGATTTTATACTCTGGCCTAGGCCCAGAATCTTTGCAGCCCACACATTCTCCAGACAGCATGTTGTCTATGTTTCTGACACTCTTAGGAGACGATCCAACGTGTATGGCAAAGATGACATACTTTTCTTGCCGATCATTTTACTAAATTAAAAACATTAAACATAAGTATCTCTTGAGGTGTTTTTCTTCTTCAAAATTATTTGGATTAAAATTTGTTTGTGTGATTTTAGATAAGAATTGAGCAATCTTCTCTTTTTTTTTCACCTGCCAGTGGATGTCTGAGTGCACAGAAAGGCTTGCTTTATGCAGGTCCCCAGGGTTACTGGTGTAATTCTTTTTACTCTGGGGTGCTCAAGCACAGAATTGCCTACAATCAATTTGCTTTCACATCCTGGCACTAAACTCACTGTATATAAAAGTATCACAAGAATTTTCAATATAATTCTAAGTAGCAGTGATTTAAAAGGCTTTTTACTGTAATGAAAAAAATTACAAGGCATAGTAACAGCTGTACAGCTTATTTGAATGAATCCAATCAAAAACATATAAGACTCTCCATAAACCTCAAAATGGATAAAAATGACTTAAAATTAAGAAGGGGAATTGATAGGAGTGATTTTGATGTCTTAAAGATGAAGCAATTTTCCTGAACAGTATTTTGACCCTCTGGATTCTATGAGTATAGAATAAGTCGTAATTTAACTTAATGCTGTGGGAAAGCAGAGGTGTGGCAGTGATGGAGCTCAAGGTATAAAATATAGGTATTGATATAACCATAATCTTTAAGTATACAGCTTTTTTTAGAGGTGAAACTAAAAGACTTCTGATAGCATCTGTGTCACTCATTGTCAGTAATGCAGATTATATCCACTGTTGCTGTTTGATTATAAGGCAAGAAGCATGACTTAGACATCTGTAGCCTTTGCTGTCCAAAATAACAGACATTCATACACAAGCCCATACAGAGCCCTGAATTTGAACCTACATAGCTATAATGGGAATATATTGTTATCACTATCCCACAGTCCCACAGTGCCAACACAGCGCCTTCTTTAGAGAAGGTTTAGTAGACCTTCTCTAAATATTTATTGAATGAGCAAAGGAAAGAAGAAATATTGAATTCATAGGCAGTCAGTTTTTCCACACCATTTTAATTGAATCTTCCTTGCTTTTGTGTTTAAGAGGAATGAATTAAGCAAATCAGAGAATCATGCAGTCACAGTCAGTGGTTTGGTAGATTTTTGGAGAGAAGTAGTGCCCCTACCATGCATCTATTTCTTCATCCTTTGCTTCAAAGTCTTTTGCACACTTATAAAAAGCAGAGCCCCTGGCTAACTCCATATTGTGAAATCTCAAAAGACTAGAAAGAAGTCAAACTGAGTTTGTTACTTTACTTATTCAAAAGGGTGAAATAACTAAGTTGCTAAATAAAATATAGGAAGGCCAATTAAACTAAATGTCAGATAAACCATAAGGAATAGTTAAGAATTAGTATGTTATAAATACTATGTGACACATATTCGGACTAAAGTCTGTCTGCCATATACCATATACTTTTAGTAGACACCATAGACTTTTTCTCTCCTAAATGTGACAACACTGAAGTAAAGCAAATATTCTAAGTGCCAAGTGTTTCTATACAGATGCTGGTAGATTCAAGGAGCCCTTGGTTAAGAGACAAGTGTACAATTATCTCAATGCAGCACTGTCTAGTAAGGTCCAACATACTTCAGTTCACTAAAATCGTACCTTTAAAGAGTGTAACTTCAGTCAATCTGTTTGTTGAATACTTCTAATGACAGCTTTGCAGAAAGAATATATTTTGTATTGTATAGATTCATCACCTGTCAACTAAATAACCTATGGCCTATGGCTTAGGCAGGAAATAGGAGGTGGAACATCAGGAGGCAGAAAGAATCCTGGGATAGAGTAAAGCAGGAAATTCACCGGGGAAGATGTAGTGAGACAGATATATCATACCTAAGCATAGGTAACCAGCCATGTGGCAAAATGTAGATTAAAATGAATGGATTCATTTATGATCTAGTCAGAAATGTGCCTAGCTGGGCCGGTCGTGGTGGCACACACCTTTAATCCCAGCACCTGGAAGGCAGAGGCAGGTGAATTTCTGAGTTTGAGGTCAGCCTGGTCTACAGAGTAAGTTCCAGGACAGCCAGGGCTACACAGAGAAACCCTGTCTCAAAAATTAAAAAAAATTTTAATTTTTTTTTAAAAAGCCAAAAAAAAAGAAAGAAATGTGCCTAGCTATATGTCCAAGGTATTTATAAATTTATTTTTGAGTCTGAATATTATTTCTGAGATCATGGGGATGGGAGGAATAACGAGACCCTAACTTCTACACAACATGTTGCAGGCAGACAATGAGATATTGTGCAGAGAGAAATGCAAAGCCACAATACTCACCAAGAGGCTGAAGTAATGATTTTGCAAGACAATCACTTCTGGGAAGAAAGAGCCTGCATGTTTCTACAGACATACTAAGATCAAGAAAAGACAAAATGACTTCTCAAATGGTTAGTGTTTTTGGTAAAATGCCAACTGTCTTCTTAAACTGTGAGAGAAGTGCAAGGCTTAGAAGGGCAGAAGATTGAGTACCGACTGTTTGTATTTATCTTAGATCAGAAGAACCAGAGGCTGTAGGAAACTATAGGCCAAGTCTTCATGGTCTAAAGAAGAAGTGCCTGTCCTGAAACTTCAGGTTATGTTAAAAAGAACATAATGACATATTTGTTGCAAATCAGAGGGTTGATATGTTTGCTCCATGAGATCTGACAATGCACACACCTGACTTAGATTTTTGAAACATGCAAGATTATTTGTAAACTAAAATTGAGCCTCTTCCTCCTGATTCGAGGCCCCTTTGATATCCGGCTATCAAGCAAAGCTCTGTTTCTGAGTTTTCAGTGCATCAGATCTGACAGGAGTGACTAAGAGACGTTTTGCAAAGACACAAACACTAAATCATGATTCAAGATCTCAGAATAAGGCACTTTCTTCCAATATAATATCAGATAGTGAATAGTACTTCCAAGATCTTTATAGAGAGATTGGCAACTATTTGTAGCCATACCTATTATAAATACTGTGTCTTAGAAACCATTGATCAATAGACTATTTGCTGGTTAAAAAATATGCTATTTGTTCCAAGGATAGCACCATATAGGCACCATTGAGCTTTTCATTTTATTGATAGCAAACTACTAGAGTCTATGAGAATTTAAATAATCTCCAAGAACAAGAATCTAATGCATGCTGGGAAGATAGCTTACTGGCTAAGAGCTTCCTGCTATACAAGCTTGAAGAACTGAACTTGGATCCTACAGACTAGAGTAAAAGCATGAGTGTGGCCGTATATGCCTGTTGCCCAGTCCTATAGGCAGCAGAGCTAAAAGGATGGCTAGGACTTCCCAACCAGTCAGTCTAGCTTAAATGCTGTGTTTCAGGTCCAGTGAGAATTCCAGTGTCAAAGGAATAAGTCAAGGTTGTTGAACGTTACAGTTTGGATACCAAAATTAAAAGCAGTAAGTTTATCAATAAGGAAAAAAAAAACCTGTTACATTAAACTACAAAAATTAGAATTCTCCTGAAAACTATATCCAAATAAAGGGGGAAAAATAAAACACTCAGGTCATGAAACAAAATAAAATTTAAACCAGAGAAAGGCTAAAGACACCCTGCTTCTGGTCTTGTAACACAGATTAAAATCACCTCCTCCCCTCTTCACAGCTATGTGACTTTGGCAACCTTCATTGACCCTCTGTGCCAGTCTCCTCCTCTAGAGAATAACTATAGTAGTGGAACCTGCTTCATTAAATGTTATACTCCATGTGACCTGCTACATAAACAGCCTGGCACAAAACAAGAGCCCATAAATATCAGCTCTTATTTTTTATTACTGTTGCTGTGTGTTATTAAAATGGATATATAGGGCAGAATGAGAGTGCTGTATCCACCTCTGCATTTTTCCAGGTTAATATTCCTGGACACTACAAACCCCAGATGTTTTCTCCTAAGTAGACCTTTAAAATGACCTGACAGAAGTTGCCTTTGTTGTTTGTTTGTTTGCTGTTTTGCTTTTGGAAGCAGGTGCTCACTTTGTGTAGCTCATGCTGCCCTTAAACTATGGCAATCCAAGGTGGCCTTAGTTCCCTGAATGCTGGGGTCAAGGGGAACCATATGTGGATAGCTGCCTACTAACCCACTTTCCTTGGATGAAGCACAGATGTCGATACCAGGCTCACCCCAATTATACTGATGTTTTCAGCATTGTCTGAGATCAGAGAAATGATCAGGCTTGAGGAAACAGGAATCCAAAAAGGAATCTTACCCAGGTGTAGCTGGTTAGACCTAATATTCAAGTAGCTGAGACAGAAGAATTATGAGTTCAAAGCCAGCCTGAGCTACACAACAAGATGCAACAATATCAGTGGTCATGATGATGATAGTGATAGGAGGATGGGGAATAGAGAAATGGAAAACACTGGGAAAAAGAAAACATATCACTCTTCCCACTGAATATTCCTACAACCTTACGGTGGGGCAAACAGTGAACAACTCCAAGGTTCATCAATGTTATTCTGAAGCAAAACTGACAACTAATACATGTAGTCATTTATGCGTGTGCATGCTGTGTGTGTGTGTGTCTGTGTGTGTGTCTGTGTGTGTGTGTGTGTGTGTGTGTGTGTGTGTGTGTGTGTGTTCAGGAAGAATGATGTAGTCTCCTGAGGTAGAAGAAATGTTACATTGCTTAAGCTTGGCTGCTCCAACTCCCAGGAATAGTTAGGTAAGTTTTCTTGGTGAAGTGGTAGGTGCCAATTAGACATAGTCCAGCTCAAGGCAGACCGTCCACACTCCTTCAGTGTGGAATATAAAGCTGGCGAATCCCACTGTCTGACACCAACCTCCAGACCTGGGTTGACTGCATTGGTTTTCTTCTGCAGAAATGTACAGGCTATTTTCTTACCCTTCCCCTGAGCTAGGATATGGAGATTAAAATGTACCTACTGAGGAGGTAATGCATTTGATATTAAGGATCCATCCGTGTGTATGTCTTTGGAGTATAATGGTTCCTTTGGAGCTATTATTGCTATGCTGTGAATAGATATTAGGAAGAATACTCACAGAGTGGCTAAAGGAGATCACATATTAACTACTGTCAGACTTTAACATTATTCAAAACTGGGCTTTTTTTTTTCTTTGTAATTCCTGGGGTTTAATGCCTCTCTACTTTGTAAACTGAGCACTTTTCAAAGAAAGCTCTGAATTCCTACAGAGCTTTCTTTAGGTGAGCTTTGATCTTTGCAGAGCACCTATCTTGTGTCTCTGTAATTGCCCTGCTTTAACAAGGCTCCCTAGCACGTGGAGGGGAAAATCCTTTTATTAAGGCTATAAACCTAACTGACCACGGTGATGGAGTGCACAGCTTGGGGGTAGCCTGGAGCTCCCCAGGAAAGGAGGGGGAAAAAAAGATGGGGAAGTCTTCATGTTAAAACAAAATGAAATATTTATTAAATGTGTTTCCGGTGTTGCAGGCGGTCAGGAGCTGCACTGTAGGCCGCTGAAAGGTTTGTGAATGCTGATTTCAACAATAGGGTAAAAGCTAAGGAAGTTATGCTGTATTTTTGGCTAAAGATGACAGCTCCGGGTTTCAAGTTGCACAAAGCAGTCTGAGGGATTAAACTGACGAAGGCTACTTAAAAGTATTGAGTTTCGGGAAGTGTGATCTTCCAATATGGGGGATTCCTCATTTGCTCTGACTTAACCGTATTAATCTTACTTTACAAATGCACGTGGTGGTTTGTATCATGTTTAATTAACTGATGGAGGAGGGTTCCAGTGGTAAAAGTGGCACCCCGCTAAGCTCTGTCCGTATGGCAAATTCGAATCACATCCTTAGCCTTGCAAGAACAAAATATCCCACGAGTCACTGATGACAGGATGTAGGAATTGAAATCAGGTCCCTCCTGTTGTTTGAGATTCCGTGGAGGGCGCCTGCCATATGCCCATCACTGGCAGTGGTGGGGGAGGGTTGGGAAATGACAGGATAAAAGAAAGGAGGATTCTAGTTTCCCCAATATGTTCAAGTCTCAGATGAAAACGATGCACAGTGGTGCTGTACAGAGGCCAAAATTCACATGAAAGTGTGTCTCAAACTTCTCAGCGAAATGAAAGGAGTTTGTGGTGGTTTTGATATGCGCCCTTTGTTTCCTCTGTAGAAAAGGCTGCTGGGGGGAGGGGGGGTTGACAATGGCTAGGTGAAAATGCTTTGGGATTGAGTTTGATATCATGTACAGAAATGTGTTTACTTAAGTCGTTTTTAAATAGAATGTATTTGTATTAGGTTTGACACGGATAACGTCTTTAGAGTTTAACTTTTTTTTTTTTGAAGTGGGAATTTGGAAATTGTCTAACTTACCTCAAAAGTCTGTAATAACTGATGTTTAAGATAAAAATATAAGTTAACTCTTGATTTTCTTAACGATTTAATCATTTTAAAATGCATTTTAAGTACTTTGGTATGATAATAGAAGCTTGAAAATGGGTAAAAAATCAATTTTGGTCCTTAATATGATGACAAGCAGACTTGTATGCGCTCTTTAAGTTTTTTTTATTATTTGCACATCACAAGCTTATTGTAATCATCTTACAACTTAATCTTCTATTCTGATTTTTCTCCCACTTCATATCTTGCCATTTATTTCCCACATTTTTGATATAAACCCATCATTTTTATTGACAGCATAATTTTCCATCAAATGAATGTTATTTTTTTTTAAATTGTGTGCGTGTGTGCACGTGGATGCTTGAGTTTGCTATAGGCATGTGTGCATGCCGTGTGGTATATGTGGATACCATGAGGTTGCCAGTGGGAAGTCTTTTCTACTGAGTTTTGTTAGGCAGGGTCTTCTGGATTTTTCTCTTTCTCAACCCTTAAGCACTAGGATTACAGGCACACACCACTCTACAGTCGTGAGAATTAGAGATCTGAACTTGTGCCCCCATGCTTCAGACCAAGGAGTTTGCCCACTGGGCCAAGCCCACTATCTTCCTTTTCTAACCATGCTCCTGTTAATTAAAATTAAATTAAAATTAACAGGATGATTAAAAACCTTCTAGTTTTGGTGTTACAAATGTCATCAAGACAATATTTTGGTAGGCATACATTGTTCCACGTTTTAAATCATTGCCTTAGAAAAGATCTCCCTCAGATGCACACTTCTTTAATAAGTGAACATAATTCTGTTCCAAAAATAAATGGAAAATAAAACACTGTGAAACCCTCGCTGTTGATTAAAGTGAACACGTACCCAATTCATGTGCACTTCTATTGTCATCACTAAAAAAATTTTCATTTTTGCTCTGGTGTGCCTGAGTGTGCTTTTCTTCAAGGTAAACATGCAGAGATGATGAAGTTAGTCCAGACTGTCTCACTCTGCCTTAGGTATCAATGACATTTCAATCTAGAAAAATGGTACTTTTGATGAGAGTGTTTACATTTATAACACTTTCAGAGAATATTACAAATAGTCAAATAAGTGGAAACAGAGCTTGCCTATTAAGAGGGCCGTGCTTTCAGTTAAATCTGAATGGTGCTTCTATTAGCTAATAGTCCCAGATGATTTCATGGTGCTGATGTAGAATATGATGAAGTGGATAAATTAGACGATGTATTTTTATCTAGCACAGCTTTGGAATTTGAACAAGGAATTCACATTTTTCAACTGTGCTGGCTATCTGCTCAGGAAGCTTGCCGAGAGAAAAAACACCTCTACCATGTCAGCCTCACAGCATCTTTTAAGTGAGCATTGTTCGGGGGTGTCTCACTACAGAGCACTAACTTTGAAAATTCAGGCTGCAGTCGTGGTTCTGATTTTTTAATTCAGTTCACAGTGATGTAAATTTGTTTTTAGCCATTCTTTATTTTGAGAAAAATATATATAATTAAAATTTCTATTTTTTTTTTCAGCCAACTTTATCAAGAGTTCATCTGGTCTGCTTAACTTGATTTGTTTTCAGGAAACACTGCCCGATTCAGTCCAAGTGTGCATGAATTAGTGAACACTTTCTTGGATTTTAGATTGCTAAAGTGCATTTCTCATTTGCTCTAGTCAAATTTATTATTGCTCTTCAGTAGCAGAGCATCCTTTGTTTCCCAACTCTATTCCTTTCAGTGAAACCTATTTCCTTTGTGGAATTGAGAAAACAAAAGGTGAGCATTCTCAAGGAAATACTGGATAGGACAGTCTAACAAAGTGCACTGTACCATATTGGCAGTGAAAAGCCTTGCTTATTTAGTAGTCGGCTAGTTTGGTGGTTAAATAATGCTCTTATTTTGGCATTTATTGTATATTTGTTCTAAATAAACATAATTTATGAATATTTTAACACATGCGTACTCAGTGGGGTGGGTTCTCACACTGATATAAATAGAATTAATGAGCAGTCAGCTGCCACATACCATGACATATGACCCGGCAGCAAGAGCTCAGAAGTGGTTCTCATGGCTTCAGAAAACTTTGCCCTTAGTTTAACTTCTTGAAACTACGTCTTATTCTCCCCTCATCGTGACAGAATCCAGGTTTTGCTAGAAGAGTCTAGTCAGATGTTGAGACAACCATTTGTCTTGCCTTCTTTAAAGCAAAACAAAAACACATGGAGGGCTTAGCTCCACTCAGCTCAACTTTGGGACTAGAGTCACAGAAAGATGAATATTTTATATATTTCTACATGAATTGTCTCTTATTCCCATTTTTGTGACAATTAACATGATTATGCCAGTTGCTACAGATCTTTACAAAGAAAAAAGAAAACTTCCAAGTGTTTCTACATTTTAAAACAGATCTGACAGCCCCTTGAGTGGGGAAAACAGGAAAACAGAGAACACATCATTTTAGCCAGTTACCTACTCTCCTTGAAAACAAAGCAACAAGCTGTTCAGCAAGCCTAAGAAGATTTTATTTTTTAAGGAATAAGCCCAGCAGTAGAAAGCCACCCCATCAAGGAGTAGGCGTGGAAATTAACACTGGGATGCAGAATCTTCAAATTAACAGGATTTAATTTGACAAAGAATTATTGTTGTGAAGATGCAAAGTAGAATTTAAGAGTCACCTTTCTTCGATTTTTTACGGCTTTATTATAGGCAAAGCAGAAAAATAAGGCGAGCATGTGCACCGTGATGCCCAGATGATCTGGCAGGACCGCAGTCTTGGCAAGAGACTCGGGCTGTGCTGTTTATGCACACAGATGGAGGGCGCAGCCTTTATTCCTCTTCTCATTCCAAAGGGGATGTTTGAGGCCCCTCTACTCCCACCCCCACATTTGCAAACACACACTCTCTCTAAACGAAAGCTGTGTCCTAAAAGGGCAAGTCCGGTATGCTTTAAGGAAGTGAGAAAAAAACAGGACACCATTCATTCTCCTGACCACCTCTTAGAGGAGGACTTCTCACTGACTGAGGAGGCTGGGGCCGGATGAGTTTCCCCAGAGTTGCTCCCCTGGGGAATCCCCTTTCCACTGCAAAGTAAATGGGCACCACCTAGTGCTCTTTCCAGGCAAAGGCTGTGAGTCTTGGTCTGGATACAAGTGGGCGCTTGGGATCGCTGGCCTTTACAAAGGTAAAATAAAAGGAGGCAGCTGTCTTCAAACCTTTTACCTTCTAAGGATGGGTCGAGAGGGAGGGGCAGTAAGGAGGAGGAGGAGAGAAGGAGACGTAAGGGGGAGGGGGAAGAATAAGAGTCTTAATGAAAGCAATGCTTCCAAATAAGGAATTTTCTTAGGGCTGGTCTTTGTTAATAGTTTCCTCTTATCTTTTTTTTTTTCAGTTCCCCCCCCCCCGCCCACCCTTGTTTATTTAAAGACAGGGCTTCACTTCCTAGCTCTGGTTGACCTGGAATTTCTTAAATAGATGAGAACTCTCAGAGATCCCCCTGCTTCTGCCTCTACCTTAGCGTGCTAGGATTAAAGGTATGCACCACCAAGCCTAGCTTCCCTGATCTTCTGCTTTTAAAATCATCCCAAATCTGAGAAATAAAGTCTTTATTTCCCCATATGCTAATTTCCCCCTCACCTTGCTCTGTTTCTCTTATGGTTAAGCAGAGAACATTTCTAAAACTCATTCACTATAAAACAAAGGAGGTTCTAGTAGCAATGTGCCCTTGGCAGCCAAAATCCATTCTAACAAGGAGTCTCTCTGGAGTTTTCCTAACACAACAAATCGCACTTATGAAAAATGATGCGTAGCACAGACTCTTTCGAAGCACAATAAGATCAAGTTAACCACTCATGCCTCTAGGAAAAAGATCTAAGAGGCTTTATCCGATTGGCAAAATGGACCTGGATATCAGCTCAAGGATTGAGGACACTTTGATAAAATTTCAAAGCAATGAAGTCCGATTATCTGAATGATTGCTTAACCCCTTTAAAATATAACTTGGGGAAGAACAAGATTTTTTTTTTTGAACTCATGGTCTGTCAGAGAATAGAAAGAGCTACTTTATACTGTTTGCTTTTTCTATAGCGTTTTGCTTAGAAATATTCTTAGCACTACTGCTTTTACAGAGTAATGATAATCATTTCTTTGTTGCTAAAAGTAGGTAATTCTTCAATAAAATAGAAATCTTACTGTACAGCAATGTGGGAAGAAATCCTGGGGAAAATACCACAGAGAATCAAAGAGACCGATGCCTACTGCTGCTCTGGAGCCAGTGACTGGGGCATTAAAAAAAAAAAAATCAGACAGAAAACAGGTTGTACAGAGGTGAATTAACATGACTAAAGCTTCTCTTGATGAAAAACCAAGAATCTATGCAGAGAAACCTGGAAGAGGGTAAAGAAAATGCAGTCCAAGTTTCCAAACACTTTCTACTGACTAGATAGAACAAAATTACTTTGACAGGTTTTCATACCTTCACTTTAACGTAAAAATTTTACAAGTCCAAAATGTTCCTATCTTTAGCCATTTTGCCGTAATTTAGGATATTAGACAAATGATTTACTTGACATGTTTTTGAAATTACAGAAGAAGAAAATTCGAGAAAAGGAGGGGAAAAGTCCTCCATCGAATTCTTCGTGTCACATTTGCAACTAGGAACAAATCAGCAAACAAGCTGACCTCTGTGCTTTCAGGGTAAGAGGTGAAGTGATGGCTTAATGGTAAAGAACACTTGCTGACCTGCAGAGGACCTGGGTTCGATCCCCAGCACCCACATGGTAGCTCACAACCATCCAATAGCTCTAGTTCCAAGAAATGCAGGGTCCTCTTCTGGCCTCCATGGGTACCAGCAATGCTAGTGATACACAGACACATGCAGGCAAAATAGCCAAAGACATAAAAAGAACAAATAAAGACTAAATGACGGACCTTGTCCTAAATTTAAGTTATCTGAATTAGTCAGCTGAAGCTAATGAGTACTCCTAAGTCAATGTGTTTCAAATATGTAATACGCAAGTATCGTAAATTGTAAACTCAATATTGTAAATTAAATATTGTAATATTCTATCTTAGAGTGATAGAAAGAGGTAAACTTAGGCACCTAGAAATGAAGGCAGCGACTCCAACTCCCCCAACCCAATGTGTCCATCATCCATCCCATCTTGTAGTTAAAGAAAAAACGAAAACATTTTCTTCCCTACCTCTTGGCCCTGACCTTTGCCCTCTGGCTGCCTTTCTGTAGGTGCCTGAGTTCAGGGAAGCCCTGTGGTAATGGCAGCCTGAAATGCTAATGTACTTCCCAGCTTTCTCTTTGTTTTTTTGGTTTTTTTTTTGGTTTTTTTTTTTTTTTTGGTTTGTTTTGTGTTTTGGGTTTTTTTTTTCTTTTGGTTTTTGGTTCTCTCTCTATATATATATTTTTTCTTTTATTAGATATTTTCTTTATTTGCATTTCAAATGTTATTCTCTTTCCTCATTTCCCTCTGAAAACCCCACTATCCAATTCCCCCTCCCCCTGCTCACTAACCCACCTACTCCTGCTTCCCTGTCCTGGCATTCCCCTACACTGGGGCATTGATCCTTCACAGGACCAAGAGCCTCTCCTCTCATTGATGTCCCAAGGAGCCATGAGTCCCTCTATGTGTACTCTTTATTTCAGTACTGGCTCAGTAACAGAAGGATGCTGTCATCTGTTCTCCTGGCAAAGGGAACCTGTTCAGCTCTTAGTGACAGTTTCTTAAGTTCTGGTATATCCATGGGTGTTTATTAAAGAGTAGGAAGGAGAAAAGGCCCGGAAGAGGCAAATCAGTCTCTTCCTATTTTGTTTCTTCTCCCTGGAATCCAGCAGAGCATCCAGCACAGTAAAAGAATCCAAGCAAGGAATATCAAAGACACGCACCGGACTGGAGGGCAAGGTGTGGTGTCATCAATGGAGCCTTCATGTTGAGCTCTGGTAGTTTCTCATCTGCCAAGAGGAAGCTGTTCTCTGGCCAACCACAATAGCACAGATCTGCTCAGCAACAGGACTAAAAGTAATCCGTGCTCCTACTCAAACACGTGACTAAAAGCTAAAGCTCCAGGCTGGAAGCTGGGCAGGGTGGCAGAGGTCTATGCCGAGGCCAGATGACTGTGAACCTGAGACCAGGCTGGGCACCATAGCAAGATACTGTCCCAGAACAATAAACAACGAATCTGAAAAGGAATGAATGAATGGATGGGATGGATGGGTGGATGGATGAATGAATAAGAAATTTCAAAATAGGGTCCTAGTTATTTGTTGGGACTGGGTAGCTCAGAAGACACCGTCTATTGTAGCTTTAGAGAGCACTTGCTTTGCCTCAGTCTAAATTTAGCCAACCACTGGACTTCATACATAGTACATAAAGTCACCTTCACTACCTTCCTGTGTGATTCCCTAAGTTTGAACACATGAGGAGAAAAGTAGGGCTTCCTGTGGACAGGAGCAGGAGAAAAAGGTCTTTATTGCTGTTGGTTTATTTGTTTGTCTGTTTCAAGAGACTTGTTGAGAATGAGTGGATTAATGCAAGCTCTTTTGCATGCAGTTTTCAATGAGTTGGATATTGGAAGCCAAATGTAGCCTGCTCTGGAGCCCTCCTTTGCCAGTCCATTCACTGTCCAAAACTCACAGTGAAGAAACCAATGCACACATACATTACTGAAACAAACTGTCATGAAAGAATGCTTACCTTTGTATGTGCAATTTGCCCTGGACATCCTGGTCTAGTATAATTCAATTGTCATACATTTCTGACTGCTATCCATTGAATAAGCCTCACTGCCTGCTAATGGGACAGCACCCACCCTTTAATAAACACTGCAGTGTACCCAAACTCTATTGCAAAAGGGAGTTTGAAATATATAGTGCTTTTCAAGGCAGAGTAACAGGGTAGTGGTCAGGAGTTTTCTTGCAGGTAGTGCATGGAACTTTCTTTTTTTTTTTTTATTAGGTATTTTCCTTGTTTACATTTTCAATGCTATCCCAAAGGTCCCCCATACCCACCCCCCCAATCCCCTACCCACGCACTTCCCCTTTTTGGCCCTGGCCTTCCCCTGTACTGGGGCATATAAAGTTTGCAAGTCCAATGGGCCTCTCTTTGCAGTGATGGCCGACTAGGCCATCTTTTGATACATATGCAGCTAAAGACAAGAGCTCCTGGGTACTGGTTAGTTCATATTGTTGTTCCACCTATAGGGTTGCAGTTCCTTTTAGCTCCTTGGGTAATTTCTCTAGCTCCTCCATTGGGAGCCCTGTGATCCATCCAATAGCTGACTGTGAGCATCCACTTCTGTGTTTGCTAGGCCCCGGCATAGTCTCACAAGAGACAGCTATATCTGGGTCCTTTCAGCAAAATCTTGCTAGTGTAGGCAATGGTGTCAGCATTTGGAAGCTGATTATGGGATGGATCCCTGCATATGGCAATCACTAGATGGTCCATCCTTTCGTCACAGCTCCAAATTTTGTCTCTGTAACTCCTTCCATGGGTGTTTTGTTCCCATTTCTAAGAAATGGTAAAGTGTCCACACTTTGGTCTTCGTTCTTCTTGAATTTCATGCGTTTGGCAAATTGTATCTTATATCTTGGGTATCCTAAGTTTCTGGGCTAATATCCACTTATCAGTGAGTACATATTGTGCGAGTTCCTTTGTGATTGGGTTACTTCACTCAGGATGATACCCTCCAGGCCCATCCATTTGCCTAGGAATTTCATAAATTCATTTTTTTTAATAGCTGAGTAGTATTCCATTGTGTAAATGTACCACACTTTCTGTATCCATTCCTCTGTTGAGGGGCATCTGGGTTCTTTCCAGCTTCTGGCTATTATAAATAAGGCTGCTATGGAACTTCCCACCAATGTGATGTAGGATTTTCACCTAGGAAGTAAGATCTGTCATATGTCAACTTTACTACTGGAATGCCTTCATGGTCTTTATCAGAAACTTCACATTCTGAAGACTGCAGAGATAATGCTGAGGTTAAGAGCATGTATTGCCATGCGGAGAACAAAGTTTTGGGTTCCAGACACCTGCATTCCAGCTTCAAACGAACTGATACTTCTGATCTCCTCAGGCATTGCCCTCAGGCATGCATACATACAAGACACATGGCACACAGGCATCCATCCATACATGAACATGGACACACAAGCATGATTAAAAATAAATTTTAAAATAAACACATTTCCCATACTAACCTGCCATCAAATATCACAAAAGATGAAGGAACCTGTGGCAATGACTCACGAAATTTACATTTCTGTCATGTGTTAAAACCTAGGATACCCAAGATATAAGATACAATTTGCTAAACACATGAATCTCAAGAAGAATGAAGACTGAAGTGTGGACACTATGCCCCTCCTTAGAATTGGGAACAAAGCACCCATGGAAGGAGTTACAGAGACAAAGTTTGGAGCTGAGACGAAAGGATGGACCATCTAGAGACTGCCATATCCAGGGATCCACCCCATAATCAGCTTCCAAACGCTGACACCATTGCATACACTAGCATGATTTTATCGAAAGGACCCAGATGTAGCTGTCTCTTGTGAGACCATGCCGGGGACTAGCAAACACAGAAGTGGATGATCACAGTCAGCTATTGGATGGGTCACATGGCCCCCAGTGGAGGAGCTTGAGAAATTACCCAAGGAGCTTAAGGGAACTGCAACCCTATAGGTGGAACAACATTATGAACTAACCAGTACCCCGGAGCTCTTGACTCTAGCTGCATATGTATCAAAAGATGGCCTAATCGGCCATCACTGGAAAGAGAGGACTTGCAAACTGTATATGCCCCAGTACAGGGGAACGCCAGGGCCAAAAAAAATGGGAATAGGTGGGTAGGGAAGTTGGGGGGAGGTTATGGGGGACTTTTGGGATAGCATTGGAAATGTAATTGAGGAAAATATGTAATAAAAAATATTTAAAAAAATTAACTAGAAAAGTCTATGTCACCTAATTGGTTTGAAGAATCTGTATTCAAATCAAACTCTAAAAATTAACATTGGTGTAACATAATGCTCTTGTCTAAATTTAAGACTTAATTCAGATTTTACCAAGTGTTTTAATAATGCTTTTATTGTTTAAAAGAAGTCATGGAATAGAAACCACATTACATTTTCATTTTTCTTTAGTCTTTTTTTATTCTGAAACACTTTTTCAGCCTTTCCTTAGAAAATTGCTTTTATTATCAGTCTTTTGCAAAACATAATTAAGAGGATAAATATCATTCCAGGCCAGTGGGTTTGTACTGATGCTTTGCAGAGAAGTTTCTGTTCCTTTTGTATGCTTCCTTTCCCATGGAAGACAGTGTCCCTCTGGCCCTTTGGATCTTTTAGAAATCAGGAACTGCAACACAGAATGTGAAGAACATGCTGAAGAGTCAAGGGATCTATTATTCTGTAACCGATCAGCTCATAGATACCCATAAGATAGCTGTCTCTGAAGCTATAAAACTACACCCAAAGTACCCGAAACAGTGCTAAGATTCTCAAAAGAGAAGCATTTAGGGCATTTTAAGGGTCAAAAATATTTTTTAAAATGTAAAAAATCAAAACAAAACAAAACAAAAAAAAATGTTCCTTTCTGTGACAGCATATGTAGACACAATTTGTAGTTCCTCGATGTAAATACTTAGGACAGGAGTATTTGCAATTAGTAAAGGGACATTATTTCTTTAGTTTATTCGGATAAGAATAAAATCATTTAGAACAGCTCTCTCTCTCTCTCTCTCTCTCTCTCTCTCTCTCTCTCTCTCTCTCTCTCTCTGTTAACACTGAAGATTTCAAACACTTTAACCATTTAAAGCACAGTGTCTTTTCTTTCACAAGGTATGTCAGCAGTTTTGTTTAAGGTGCTCAGATACACCTATATAGCAACAAGCAGCTACGTTAACACCAAAGCATCCTCCTGTCTCTCTTTCTGGAGGCCCAGTGCAAGCTTTCCTGAAATATCTTCATTGTATCTTACTGCATGAGTGAAAACCCACCCTGAGAACAGGATCACTTGCTGTGCTCCTCCCCACGGCCTCCCCACTCAGCCCTCTCTCGACTCTATGGAAGGAGGAGGTTATTAGAAACTGAAAAGAAAATTCCCAAATAGGCCAAGCGAAGGTTTCACAATTGAAAGCGAAATCTACAAACTACTTAGCTTCATTTCTTAGCCAGGCTAGTGGTATATGAGCACCCTTGCTCTCAGCATCCAAGGCAGAAGGATCATGAATAAGGGGGAAACTCTTGAGTACAAGGCCAACCTGGGCAGCATAGTGATGATCTTGTCATCTCTAAAAACCAAATCAAACATGAAAACAAACAAACAAATGAACAACAACAAGAAAAGATTAAAAAATAAAAACCAACCACACATGCATAAAAACCAACTATTGTGCTAGGTGACTTTTTAGACCTATTTTAAAAGTACAACAGTGCCCCTGAAGTTTAAATTGCCCATGCTGTAGTATGAAGCGCAGTTAGTAATGCTGAGCAATCAAGCCCTTGCTTGCATCTTTTGCCACTACACAGTTGTAATATAGAAGCAGTATAGAGGTCATGTGTCCACCTGAGTTGCTCAGATTATAGTGGTCTGATTGCAAAAGCCCATTCAGATGGAAGAAGAGACAAAGACAATTACCCTCTGGAAAGAGTGTCAAAGGCTTTATGTTCTCAAGATGAAACGGAGAGAAATAGTTTGCTGCTGAAGGATGATGACTTAGGAGTCTTTTGTAGAGAAAATCCTTTGCTACGATTTAAAGTAGGATTCTTGCTTGGTACAGAGTGGAAGATTGGAAGGGGTAGGTTTTTTTTTTTTTTTAACATTAGTCAGAATGTTCAGGAAGTTTTTAAACGTGAACTCTAAGGAAATGGCTGGTCCGTAAAAGATCAACTGAGCCAAGTAATGAAACCGGAAGTGGGTCATAGAGTGATCGTATTGCCAGTGACTCTGGAGGAAATACAAAAGGCCAGTTAACAGTGACATGGGTCACCTTCTGAGTAAAGGTAGACATTAATGAAAATTCAGGAGAGGACACGATTTATACAGTGCAGATTGTGCTATGGCCACGTCATGACAAAGAGCCGTGGCAGTCACAAGCCCAGATGATTCTGTAAGGCTAAGAATTTATCCAGTTTCAAAATGCACCAAGGCATGCTTCTAGAAGAACTACCACATGCTGCAATGCTGTTAACAAATACTACAAAAGCCATGCTTGGGCTTGACTGCTTCTAAGATTTGATACTTCTAGAGGTGATGCATACAGAACATGTAGTGCTGTGTGGTGTGTGTGAAGAGGTCACCCGAAAATTTATACATTGAAATCTGAATCCCTGGGTTAGAAGTCGCCAGATGATTGGCTCACAGTGCCTTTATTCTTAAAAGGCACAGGAGAGAGATTTGTATCCTCTTTCCTCATGTGAATATGTAACAAGAAATTAGACACCTGTACACTAGAAAGAAGTCTCTTACTGAGAACCCAGTGAGCTGAGCTACTCGCCTGTCTCTGTCTCTGTCTCTCTCTTTCTCTCCTCTTGTCTGTCTGTCTGTGTCCCTGTCCCTCCACCTGCCATGATGATATCATGGTAGCTTTTCTCCAGAACACACTTTCTTCTATGAGTTCTGCTCACTTTAAAGGCCCAGAGATAATGGAAGCAAAGTGAGGAGGGACTGAAACAGGAGCCAAAATAAGTGTTTTCTCCTTCAAGTTCTTTATCACAGGCATTTTGTCACCATGTTCGGCTGGAGGTTCCAGAAGAAAACTTGTTCTTGACATTTTCAACTTATGAAAGTTGTTATTCCTTAGTTTATGATAAAAGCCATAACCAATCACTATACTCTTGGAATCATGGTTTTATTAACTTCTTTTCTATGTGCAATCGCCCTTTGCCTCCCTCTTCTCCCTCTTGTGAAAGCACTTGTGAATACTCTTAAAAAAAAAAAAAAGCCTTTTTAAGGACTTTGGCTTGATCTCAGCTGGAAGAACCAGACCGTGAGCCTTTTGGTGAGGTGATCCTCATTACATGTTAATAGTATTACATTTTCTAGGTAACTCATACAAACATGCACGGTCAGATTTTGAGTGACAGCAAAGAAGTAATGGGGTGGGATATTCTGGCTGAATGAGTAGTTTGGAATAACAGAAAAATTAATGGCTAATTTGGTGAAAAGACCACATATCTGAAATATGAGGCATGCTGGAACACATTGCTGCTGTAATAATAGAATACCTAAATTCCTTTCTAATAAGCCTGGCATCATTCTGTAAGTCTTGAGTGGGAGTAATAAATATTTTGGGGGCCACAGGAATCAAACTAATGTATTCACTGGTTAGTTAAATATACAAAAGGCTTGGTAGCCATTGTGTTTGTCAGAAGTGATTAAGCACTTCAAATACCTTGGAATATTTTGTTCTTGGAGCAACTTTAAGGAGTAGGCTTTATTGCTGTGACTGTTTGATAAATGTGGAAAATGAGACAGAGAAAAGCCAAGTGGCCTTCCTAAGGTCACACAGGGCACCGAGACTTCAAGGTAGGTCTTGGGGTTTTACACTGGACTGTTTATCCTCTGGACGGAGAAAAGGAAAATAAAGGATGAAGGCAGGCAAGCAAAGAGAGAAAAATACTAGTAATAAAACCCAGAGAATTAGAAGAAATAGTCTGAAGGGCACCCAGGGATAACATTGGGACCTAGTCACTAAAACCAACACCAAGAATCCTCCATGCTTCCTTTCCATGGAGCTGACTTATCTGTGTGAGACAGCATGAATACTGATGTATTCCGTAGGAACTGGGCTGCTGGTGCCTCTGTTTGTTTGGTTTTTTTGTTTTGTTTTGTTTTTGTTTTTGTTTTTTGTTTTTATTTTTTAGGACCTTGTCCTTTTGGTGGAAAATCTATTCCTTTAATAATTCTCCAGGCCAGAAGATAAATGCCAATTATACTTTTGGATAATTCTGATTTCTCCCTAACAGATCTAAACAACAAGTTCAGTATGTGGATGCTCTAGCACTTCAGAGAGGTGTAGGCTGTTTCAGTACTTCAGTAAAGTGTATGGTGATTGTATTTCTTGGAATTTTTATTTTTTTTAGTAATTTATGTATGATACCAGAGGCTTTAGAGTTGTGTTTCTTTTCCATGAGATTGGAATAGATCATTGTAGTTCCAGAAGTTTGATGATGGTGATGAGGATAATGATGCAAGATGTGTGGTCCTTTGTGCCTCTAGTTGTAGGCAGGCAGCACACAGGGATGTGCCCTGAAACAGTCTCTGTGCATCTTACAACTGTTCCTCCTTAGCTCCCAGTGAGAGTGTCACACCGGCCCCCTTTCAGCTCTTTGTTCGCCACAAGTCTCTGGCAATAATCACTCAACACATAAGCACTGGTCCCTCTCATGACACTGTTTAATCAATAGTGATGTCCTCACATTGGCCAGACATAGAGCCATTAGTCACAAGTGCTAAATCCATGAAACACATACAGCCTTGCTTCTGCAACCTTCCTATTAGCAAACGTGCATGGGGTGTTTTAAATACAAAACCCATTCTCTCTTACATGGAAAACTGCACACACATACACACTCTGGAGACCAAAAGTACAATCATTTATACGATGCCGAAACTAGATGGTGGCTCACCTTCCCAAGACACAGTCAAAGTGGGTGAAGGTGTAGCTGTAAAATGTGCCCCTTTACACTCTTTCGATTTCCTTGCCCTCAGAGGCTTGTGTTTCCTTACTCATTTGCAGGCTTGTGAAGCAGGCACATCACCATCGTGGGCCCTTCCTCCCTAAGGGAAAAAGAGTTCCCTCTGCTGCTCAGTCTACCTCGGGGGACAGCCACATATTTCTGTGCCAAGGACCACATGCTATGATGGAATGGTGGTTCCCAGTACTTAGGTGGGGTCTATTTCATCCTCTTTTGGCTGTTCTTCAGAGGATATAGAGAAAAAAAGGTTCTGATTCTGCATGCTGCATATGTGGGGGGATATGCCTCTGTGTGTGTGTGTGTGTGTGTGCTGCATATGTGGGGGGATATGCCTCTGTGTGTGTGTGTCTGTATGTGTATGTGTGCTGCATATGTGGGGGGATATGCCTCTGTGTGTGTGTGTCTGTATGTGTATGTGTGCTGCATATGTGGGGGGATATGCCTTTGTGTGTGTGTGTCTGTATGTGTATGTGTCCTGCATATGTGGGGGGATATGCCTCTGTGTGTGTGTGTGTGTGTGTGTGTGTGTGTGTATGCTCATGTGTGACTATTGCATTGTATATTGTGTGGGTGTATATGTATGTATATGGATGTGGGTGGGTGTGTCTGGGTTGAAGGTATGCATGTGTGTGGGGAGGGGTTCTGTTGCATCACATGACCAGCATCATTATTGCCTGTATTTTACATATAGGACACAGTCTCTGGGTTTCCTGACATTTTGGAAACAGAAATCACCCTTTTATCCTAAGTTCATCCCAAACCGTTCTCTATGGGAAACCCTCACTCCTCCTCAATATTTTTATGTGTGGGACTCAATTTCAAATTCCTCCTTCTGATACTAAATCCCACTTTACTTTACCCCCAAGGGAGACATTCTATACTTTCGCTTTGTCTCAAACCTGGTGAATTCTTCCTTACATATCACCCGCAGTAAGAACCTCCGTGAAAACCTGATTCTCCATCCATAGACTGTGGGAGAAAACTGGATTCCATCACAGACAATGTGCAATTACAATGGAATCTTTACATCATAGAGACTCTCAGCTGTTTGCTCAGAGACCAAGGATGTGTATCCTCCTCCCTTAGGCCCTGTCTATTGACCATGTTCTCCTGCTACTGAGATGTTCTTGCCCCATCTCTTTAAACATTGCTCAAACCTTAAAGTAACTTGCTGACGTGTGAAGAAGCAATTACCCAATTCCTGTTACTCTCCTCAGAACCTAGATGAAAATGGGTGCTCCATTCTTTCTCATAATCAAAGGACCTAAAATAGGGTTTGTCTTACACACACACACACACACACACACACACACACACACACACACACACAATATCTTTTTATTCAGGGTAGATATTTCATAAGATACATCTTAAAATCATTTTCCACCCTGATTTAGGCGATTAGCAGAGGCTTTCCTACTTAGTGAAAGATGCCTGAAGGAAGCTGAGAGTCCCTTCCTAAATGACACAGAAATAGCACCTCCTAAACTGTTGAAAAGCTAGTGTTGGGATGAATAACATGTTCAGTGTTGTTCGTCAAATATGTGTGAACTGGTAATGACAGATACTTCTAAGAGAAAAAAATGAACCAAAAGTTTTAGGTAGTACAAAAGTACTGTATTTTTACTAAAAGAGTGAAAACCTTATTAATTGCTCTGAGTCTATTTTAGCAGGAATTAGATACTTGGTTTTCATTAACAAAGGCATTCAGAGGTATTTGTCCTAATGAAAATCTAAAACCAGGCCTTTAAAACAGATTAGTGATAGTGATGATTCTTCAGAGCGCTCACTAGTCCTCAGCCCTGTGGGACATGTTGATCATTCACTTTATAGGTCAAGAGCAAGTGCATTTATTAATGTATGTTCTGATATAACCCACATTGCAGGATTAACGTCACAGCCCTTGATCAACGATACCAAAATTAATGGGTTCATCAGCACTGCCTGTGGAGACACCCTCTTCATTTATAGTGCATTTCTTCAAAGTTGTAATTGGGCATGTAATCTGTGCAGTCTCTAAGTGCACTCTGGAAATGAAACCTGCCTCTGGAAGAAGAGTTAAGACCAGCATCTTCAAGACTTTGGTTCACTGGTCACTCTGTCCTGTTACATTATTGCTATGGAACTTTGACATGGATTTTATCCTCAGGTGAACTTTCCTCTATCCTCATAAGTCTTTCAATCAAAGATTATATTTTGTATCCATCTTTTTATCTGCCCATGAAATTTGTTACTACTACTCTGTTGAAACATTGATACTACTACCTTTTGAATAATGTTGCTTCTACTCCTTTCAAACAAGTCATGTTCCACAGAAACAGTGGCACCTTATGTTGCTGTCCCTGCATTCCCATGGGGCAGCCAGCTAGACTTGACACTGCACTCTACAGATCTTCTCCCCATCCTGACTTTCTAGTCATAACTTGCCAGAGTCTTTGTTTGGTATTTTCTATTGGCTCTTAAACCTGCTTTTCACTAACACTCCTTTTCAGCATCCTTTACTCTCAGTCTTACCAATGTACTCACTTGAATAGTAGTTTCTCCAATCACATACACACACACACACACACACACACACACACACACACACATATATATGTATATATATATACACACACATACACACATACACACACACACACACACACACACACACACACACACACACACACACACATATATATATATATATATATATATATATATATATATATATATATAATTTCCTATGTAAACTCTAACTACTGCCAAAGAAAACAGGAGAAACATAGGAAATGTACAAGACATGAATCTCCAAATTCTATTAATAAAAACACATGTAAAAGACCCATGATTTCTGTCTGATTAAAAAGATGTTCTGTGAGAAGAAAAAGTAAACATCACCAATTTTAATATCAAGTGAGCAAAAATTCACAAATTTAAAACAGAGACACAAATTACAGACAAAGAAAGTTTGAAGATAAAGGAAGAAAAATGATTCAGTGGGGAGTTTGAAATAAAGACAACCATTACATATTCTAATCATCAACATCTTATAAAGAAGACACGATTTTGACAACTTGTATGTACCTAAGAACACAGCCTCCAGAATGGGAAAGATGAACAAGGAATGGAGGCACTTGCCTGTGATCCCAACGTTCCAGACAGGAGGCAGAAGGATATCAACTCTGAGGTCAGTCTAAGCATCAGAGCAAAAGCCTCTCTTTCACAAAATGCAAGAACCAGCGAGTGATGCTGTAGTCCAAGTGAGAGATTTGAATCCCCTTATCTTAATAATTAAAGAGTCTAGTGTAAAATGCACCCATTACTAAAGCAGAAATATTTTGTGAGGTGCAACTACAGTAATACTTGGAGAAGTTTTATGATCTAAAACTTATTTTAAAAAAAAAGCAAAGACGTATTACTCCACTGTCTAACCCAGAAAACCAGGAAAGCAACAAAGAGAAACACAAATTATAAGAATGACTGTCTTAGTTAAGGTTTTATTGCTGTGAACATACACCATGACCAAGGCAACTCTTATAAGGATAACATTTAATGGGTTCAGTCCATTATCAAGGCAGAAGCAGGACAGCATCAAGGCAAGCCTGGTGCAGGAGGAGCTTAGAGTTCTACATCTTCATCTGAAGGCTGCTAGAAGAATACTGACTTCCAGGCAGCTAGGATGAGGGTCTTAAATCCATACCACACACCTACTACAACAGGGCCACACCTTCTAATACTGCCACTCCCTGGGCCAAGCATATACAAATCATATCAATGACAAAAATAAACAGAGGAACCAATGAAGGGCCTTGCAACAACAACAATAGAGTAACAACAGCAAACGCTGCTTCAAAAACAAAGGGAGCAAAGCCACCAAGTAGGACTTTTTAATAAAAGAAAATGCAAGTAAATAAGAACAGGAAAATTAAGGTTAGCTACATAAATCGCAGGCATTAAAAAGTTCGTGTGTGTGTGTGTGTGTGTGTGTGTGTGTGTGTTCGCGCGCGCGCGCGTTTCCATGCATCCACTGGGGAAGATGTATGGAGGACAGAGGACAATTTCCCAGTGAAACAGGATGAGTGTGAGAGAGCATCCCTTCTGGATCGGCAGCCAGTAGGCTGCGCATGCTCACAGTATTCTCAGCAGTCAGACACTGTGAAATAAATTCTTTGGATGTGCAGGCAAACAGCCTGCAAATATTTTTGCCATCTTCTCTCTTGGCTCCGGCGATCGTTTTCTTCCATGTACAGAAGCTTTGTGGTTTGCTGTCACCTGCAATCCTGTGTTCACATTTTGCTTTTGGTTCCTGTGCCTTGTGAACACTGCTCAGAAAAAAAAAAAAAAAAAAAAGTCAGTGCCTTTGTGTTTTCTCTCTGCCGCCTCCTCTGCAGGTCTTGGTTTATGAAGTAGAGATCATTTTTATTGACTTTGAGTTGATTTTTGTAGATAGTGAGACATGGGAGCCATTTTTCAATGTTCTCCACATGGCTACCTGGCTCCCCAGCACTATTTGTTGGAGCTGGTCGTTATCCCCTCTTTAAATAATGTATGATTTGTCCATTTGGCAAGAATCAGTTGGCTGTAGATTTGTATGTCTATTTCTGAAGTTCCTGTTCTACTCCATTATTCTGTCTTATTTTCTACCAGCACCACACTGTTCTATTTACTGTGTCTCTGGAGTATGCCTAAGACAGGAGTGGTAAAGCCTTTAGCCTTGTGCTTTTGCTTAAGATCTCTTTCTATCTACCTAGGGTGCTTTGGACTTGCATGTGAACTTTACAATGTTTTAAAATACATCTATGAAGCATGTCATTGATAGATTGACAGGCTTTGGACTGAATCTCTGTATTACTTTGGACAGTTCATTCTTCTCATCTGTGAATATCTTAGACTAATATCTTTCATCTCTTAAGTCACTGGTTTAAGTCTCCTGTCAGTGTTCTATAATTTCCATTGCAAGTGGCCGCCTCTTCCTTGGATAATTTTTTTCTTACACATCCTGCTGTTTCTGTGTTTTAACTGTTTCTCACCAAATACGTTATTTCTATATTAAAAACTATTGATCTATACATCTTTCTTTTCATTGAATTTGTTTATTACTTCTACTAATATCTTGGTGGAGTCTTTGGGTATTTTCTATGTATAGTATCATATTTTCTCCAAACAGATAATTTGACTTCTTCTTTCCTATCCATGAACCTTTTCTTTCTCTTGCTTTATTCCTCCAGCTAGTACTGTGTTGCATAGAAACAGTTGATAGTTGATATCTTGTCTCTAATCTTAGAAGCAATGCTTTAACTTTTGCCATTCAGTATAATGCTGGCATGTGTTAGCTATAGCCTTTATTTTGTTGAGTTACTGTGATATCTAACTCTTTCAAGGTAAGGACTACCAGAACCATGAGCAATTTACTTTTTACTGAAATCCTCTTTACTATCCCAGTCCACCTTCTGTAGTTTACTAACTGATGAAATACGGTATAACACACACACACACACACACACACACACACATTAGGGGGAGGGACCAGAGAGAAAAAGAATGATTAGAACCCCTCTGATTATACCCTAGCATTTTTTAGGGCAAGAATTTTATTTTACTGTTTTTGTTTTATTTTGTCATATGAGGGAGGGGTGGTCAGTAATATAAACCAATGACTCTGTGAGGGCCTTTACCTTCCTTTGTTATAGCACCCTCCTTTGTTGATAACACCTGTCATCACCATAGGATGTAACAAGAAATGGGTTTTGTTCCTTAGCTACACAATTTCCAAAGTAGCTGGTGAGGCCAAAGCAGAAAGATCAAAGGTCCAAGATCAGCCTGGGCTCTATAACTATCATGTCTCTTAAGTTTATTATTTAATTAAAATACCCAGCTATATAGCCCTCCAGCAAACAATAAACAACCAAAAATGGTTAGAGAAAGGACTGCTGACTACTATGATCTATCTGGTCATTCTGATCTGATCTGGTCTGACCTGGTCTAGTCTAGTCTAGTCTGGTCTGGTCTGGTCTCAGTTGGTCTCATCTGGTTTCATCTGGACTGTACCAAAAAGAACCAGCAGTTCATTCTAAGAATGTACAAAGCAATAAAGTACAAGTATATATCCTCATACATGATAATCATGTTTTATATTATGGATTACAATTTTAATTAAAGTTGGCATATTTCTGCTGCCATGCTTTAAGAAATTAACTAAGTTGGACAAGCTCTCAGCTCTTTAACTACACCAAACCTGTTTGTGATTTTTGGCACTCCACACATGAGGTGTGTTATGAAGATGACAACGTGCCAGTCATCCAAGCTGTCAAATGCCCGCTAAAAGCCACTCTGAGCCAAACTCATTTGCACTCAGATGAACACCTTCTGAGAAGCAATCACTTAAATACTTACAGTTTCAGGTGCCACTCACAGACAGTAAAACAAATTTTGCAATGAGCCCAGAATTGTTTTCGTCCAAAGCACTGCAGTAATTCCACTGAATAAACCAAGGCAAAGGATTAGGACAGTTATTATACGGAATCACAGTCCATCAAACATTCACAGCATACGTCATCAGGTTTGGACATGTGTTCAATTACATGGCTTAAAAACGTAATTTTAAAAGTAAGCCTTGGGGCTGGTGAGATGGCTCAGTGGGTAAGAGCACCCAACTGCTCTTCCGAAGGTCCAGAGTTCAAATCCCAGCAACCACATGGTGGCTCACAACCATCTGTAATGAGATCTGACTCCCTCTTCTGGAGTGTCTGAAGACAGCTACAGTGTACTTACATATAATAATAAATAAATTTAAAAAAAAAAAGTAAGTCTTCTCTTTAGCAGTAAAAGCACTGCCATGTTTTTCTGGCAAGTGACAAACAGTACACACGTGTGCATGAAAATGTAGCACTGTGTGCATTCCTTCCTTTTCAGATCACATGGGAAAGGCAATCCGGAGAGGTAAACGGGGATCTGGACGGTAAGAAGCACGCAAGCGGGAGCACCGTCTTGTATAAAGCATAGAGTCGAAGGGTCTTTCTTTCCACTTTCTAGAAGTGTTAATGCCCGCATTCCAGGGCTGGGTCTTCCTGGCCTGCTTCATCCAGTCCTCATGAAGACGGTTTGTAAGTCAGGTGTGCTGAGCTGTGACTGTGCTTCAGTGGCCAGGACTAAGGAAACTGTACAGGCAATAAATCCTCTCTGAGAATGTGTGGGCCTACTTGTTTTTGTTTATACATCATTATGTTTTTAATGAGACACACTGTAAGCTGGGAATATTTCGACATTGGAGTGGGGTCTACGGTGGTTTCTCAGAATAAGAAGTGATGAATCTGCTTCGGCAGGGTGATAAGCACACAGAAATGCAGCATAAATTATCTTGGGTAGAATTAAAGGACCTTACAGATAAATCTTTTTTAAATTAGACTAATTTAAAATATTTTTTTATTGTTTTTTTTTTCAAGACAGAACTTCTCTGTGTAGTCCTGGCTGGAACTTAGTCTATAGACCAGGCTGGCCTCAAACTCAGACATCGATTTGCCCCTGCCTTCTGTACTGGGAGTAAAGGTATGTACCCTATGCTAGGCTAATAACATTTGTTTTTGATGTAACTCCACACTTACTCAGTTATGCCAAGCATGCCAAAACTTAGAAAATATCAGACTTAAAATGATATTTTATTGTTTCTTTTCTCATGATATTGGCTTTGTGTGTGCTAGGCAAGCATTTCCCACTAAGCAATATCCCCAGTCCTTGGTTCCTTGAGACTGGGTTTCACATAAGGAGCTGGTTCTTAAAACCTTTGAATGACAGTAACGCAGAATTAGTCCATTCATGTTTTGTTGGCTACAGAAAACTTCTTGGTATGCTTCCAGTCCCAAGTATTGGGTGGGATGAGTTTATCCCCCTTCACAATCTGACAGTCTCTAAGCAGCTTTATCGTTTGCTGAAAAGTTCGCCTACGTGCTTTATAAAACCTGATCAATAAATTGTGATATATTTCCTGATAGTTTTAAGGGCCTGCAAAGTATAAATGCAAGACCATGAGACGACGTGGGATCATAAAACACTAGCTCAGGCCAATGGCATTGTGCAACGGTAACCACGACTCAGCACTGGACAACAGTCAGAAGAAGTCACCGTGTGCTGGAAACGACGACGGAGCAGAGAGATAGCTGAATGGTCGAGCTGGCACAGCTGTAGAATGTCCCTTATTACTAAATCATGGAGGAAAGGGAACAACAGTAGAAGAGAGATGGCCAAGAGCAAGCAGACAACTGAAAAAAAGAGGATTTATATTTCTGAAACACAGAGGACAAAGTGCTCTGGCCTCCAGGACAAAGTGTTGTTTTTATCCTTCACAGGCTGAAGTTACAGGTGAGGAAAACAAGGATAAGTACTAGATCCAACACGGGCCTGGACTCTAAATCTAACATAAGGCACATGATATTTTCTCATCCCACAAATAAGGGCTTAGAGTCTAAGGTTCTCAGCCTTCCTAATGCTGCAGCCCTTTTATACACTTCCTCATGATGTGGTGAGGCCATCCCCACAATTACTTCATTGCTACTTCATACCTGTAACTTTGCCAGTGCTATGAGTTGAAATGTAAATATCTATGTTTTCTAATGGTCTTGGCATGCCCAAAGCATAGATTGAGAACTGCTGGTTTAGACCATGCACACACTAAACAACTGGATAAAGCAAAGAAAATCTACAAGTTAGGGAACTGCCCCTCCCCTCCAGTACTCCATCTTTGTTACCCTTTGATTCAATTGTGTACCCATCGTCCATGCGAAAGATTGTTCTGGAACCTTCTTCTGAACATGGGCCAGAGAATGAGAGACTGCGGAATGTACATTTCCAGAGGGAACATATATATCACACCCCCTCCTGCAAAGACTCAGGGATCAATGTGGAAAGGGGGCAGGAAGAGGGTAAGAGTGAGAGATTCTGGGTGAAGCGCAGATCTGCATGCATGACTCATGACAACTGTACTAGTGTGCACAAGACTGGGAAAGCACAAGCCAGACCAAAGCTAGTGTGAAGAGGGGCATTGAGAGCAATGTTCCATCCTTAGCTAAAGAGTTATTAGCAATTCTTAGCTGCTGGGAGAGGAAAGGTCCCTTTCTGTAAAGTGTGTAGGCAGGCCCTGATAAGTCTATCACAATCCATTTGATGTCCACACACTCAAGAATATTTGGACAGCACAACTGGCCTTGATGTGCAGGGTCACAAATTTAAGTGTTAAATTCGGGAAGCATTGGGGAAGAGAGAGTGATTTTAACCAAAATACGTTATGCAAAAATGTCAAGGAACTGAGAAAAATATTTTTTTTAAAGAAAAAGGCTTGACACACACACACACACACACACACACACACATCACCATAAGAAAGGAACTGCCCTAAATGAAAAAGCAATCTGTATTGAACGAGTCAAGCAACCACAATAATATGGAGTATAGCAGAAGAAAGAACAGAAATAAATACATAAAAAGTAGTAGATTACTAAGCTTGCAAAGGTAACATTGGGAGTTAGAGTTTTAAAAATAATACTATGCTAAAAACAACTACAAAAGTTCAAGGAAGGTAACAGTTGGATACCTCCTGAGTTTATAACAGAAATGTTCTCTCTCTCTCTCTCTCTCTCTCTTGCTTTCTCTCTGTTTTTAGTACATAGAAAATTAAAAATATTGTTGCTTGAACTGTTAAAAAAATAGCTTAAGATAGGATGTGCTTAAAATAGCTTTAAAAATATGCAGAGATACACAAACACCTAACTCGAGATCCTTTTGGCTGGAAAGAACTGAAAACTGGTTTTTATTTATTTATTTTCTGGAGTTTGCTGGTTTTTTATTCTTTTTGTTTGTTTGTTTGTTTTTTGTTTTTTTGGAGGGGGTGTTGTTGGTTTTGTTTCTTGTTTGTTTGCTTGGTTTTGTTTTTGACAAGTCTCTGTGTAGCACTGGCTGTCCCGGGACTTGCTCTGGCCTCAAACTCAGTAGTCTTTCTGCCTCTGCCTCAAAGCTGGTTATTAAACAATAAAGACATTGTTTGGATCAAAATCCTATCATGAAACAAATAAAACATTTATTAAAATATTTTAACTCTATGAGAGTTTATATATAGAAAACTAATAACATAGGTGTGAATGGCAACTAAAGGAACCAGGAGGACAAGGGACAAGACTCTTGGTTCCATGGCCACACAGAAGAAGGAAGGGAGATTAGAACACAAAATAGATGCTCAGTGAGTAAAACCTGTCTAAATAAAGAATCTGAGAAAAGTTTTCAGCTCCTAAAGGACTGAAAGGAACTAAGAAAAAAAAAACATTAAAAAATAAAAAAAAAAGAGCCCACTGTGTGTTTAATCACTGCAAGAGTTGCTCGGCTATGTTGCTTGTGGGGGTTCAGTGTTACACATACTGAACAGTTTTTGGGAGAAGTGGCTCTACGAACATTCAAGACCACACATCAAATATGGGTTTTTGGTTTTTTTTTTCGTTGTTTTTACCAGACCATAAAAAATAATATTAAAAACTGAGACAGATGTATTATTTCTGGGAGGTCTCAGAATAACTCTTGATGTATTGCTTTATACCCGTGAGGAAGAAACAGTGTGATATAACCACTGTCAAGATGCAATAAGCTTCATTTTGACATCATTTGAAGCAAAATTTGTAAAACAAGAACAAAAGACAGGACTAACATGGCGATCCCTTTGAAATCAGATCAAATTATATGCACAATAAAAATCATGATGGTATCAGTTACCAATACATACTCTTGTAGACATTACTTAAAAGTAATGGCATAATTTTCTCATTTTGATACTACACTGAGGTTATTTAAAATATGGCTTTGTTTTTAGAAATTCATACCAAATTGCCAAGGATTTGGTAACTCCTAGGATTCCCATGCTCCAGTGCATGGTCTGACACCCTTGCACATACAGGCAGCACTAACTGGACTTACTGAGTTATCAAAAAGAAAAAAGTAAAACAGAAAACATTTACTTTCAATTTGAACTTCACCTACAATGTTGTCATTTTTCATTCTTTTTATGGCACTTTCATCTTAAGCATTCTTCCATTTGTGTAAAGGCCACATTGATTTGTCACCAAGAGACAAAAGTATAGCATGAGTACTTCATTTGTTTCCTATGGATGAAAAAAAAAGTAGATATGCAGGAGCCAATCACTGATAAACTGGAAATACTGGAGATTGGTCATTAATGATATACATCTATTATTATGTATATAGTTGTAGATAAGGAAATAGAAGTAGAGTTAGCACTCCATATAATTACTTGGGTAATGTGATGGTTTGTATATCCTTGGAGCAGGGAGTGGCACCATCTGAAGATGTGGCCTTGTTGGAATAGGTGTGACCTGGTTGGAATGGGTGTGCCACTGTGGGTGTGGGTATAAGATCCTCACCCTAGTTGCCTGGAAGTCAGTCTTCCACTAGCAGCCTTTGGATGAAGACGTAGAAATCTCAGCTCTGCCTGCACCATGCCTGCCTGGATACTGCCATGCTCCCACCTTGATGATAATGGACTGAACCCCTGAACCTGTAAGCCAGCCCCAATTAAATGTTGTTTTTATAAGACTTGCCTTGGTCATGGTGTCTGTTCACAGTAGTAAAACTCTGACTAAGACAGGTAATATACTTTAGTAGCTGAAATTTGAATATTTGGGGTGAAATGATATCATTTAATTGCATCATAGTGACTGAAATAAAAATCTATTAGAATCACAATAGAATGGAATACTTTCTCATTTGTAAAGTAAGCCATATTTGCATGTAAGTGGTATTAATCTGATAATAGTGTCCTCTTTAATAGCAAGCACCATAAGAACATGGACTGCCCTAACTTTTGTTAACAACTGTATGGTTCATGTTGCATTTTCCAAACAGTATCTCAATTCTCACAACCCAGTGAGATACTTATTATTAATCTCATTTTATATATGAAGATTTTGAAGCTGAGAAAAACTAAATAATTCAGTCTTGTTTTGCAGAATCAAATAGATACATACTCAAATACTTATCTTCACAACTGAAGCCAAGATGAAAATGTCCTCATTCCCTTAAACCATTTAGATCAACCTTGGAGAAATACAGCATAGTCAATGAGGGGTCCCTTTGGAAGCCACAGCACCATGCTCTTTTATAAAAGCTACACAATACAAGCAAAAGTACAACAAATATCATACACGTTTTTACTAAAATTCAGATGACCTTAACCTTCAAGCCAAGGATTTCTAAAAGTTTAAATTTGCTTTCTCCAAACTTCTAATGAAAATGTTTATTAAATTCATTAAAATACTGAAACTAACAAAGACACCGACTAAAGGTAAAATGACTTTTCTAGCCTAGGGGCGGGGGGGGGGGGGGAGTATAATGTTTCAGTAAGCAATAGGAATGAACTAAGACATACATCTTGAATTACACTAACAGGAATTTGAACCAAAACTGTAGGAAAGGCAACGGGGAAGCAGAAGTAGGATTTGATTTGGGACTGGGGCTGGGATAGAGTGCAGAGGAGTGGGAGGGATGGTGAAACAAAGTATGGAAGGTGAACATAGTCAATGATACAGTTGAATAGAAATGGCATGATGAAACATTGTATCATGGTTTCACTAACACTAACAAAAATTGTAAAAAAAAAAAAAAGTCCCTCATTTTTTAAAGAATAAGAAGAAAAAGCATTCCTGCCTAGCAATTCTGAGGCATCTGTTACAGTTATAAGAAATCTCCTACCATTTTCCAGAGAGATTGTCTTCTGAACTGGTAAGCCCTTCTCTTCCTTCTCTGCTTTCAAAGCTACTCTTCATCTATTCGCAACAACATAACATTCTCCTCAGGAGGCGACAGTGTATCAGTAATCAAAAGTATAGGGCAACTAGGGGCAGTCTCAAGATCCTTATGTTAATGGCCAACTTGTTATATTGGTATAGTCTCTTGGAATGGAAAAATCACTGTTATCGTCGTATTATTATTTTAGTGTGGAGAGCTTTTGGGGGCCAGGAATTTGACGTTGGGCAGGGACAGAGAAGTAAGTCCAAGCAGGAATCTAATTTTAGGCTAGAACAAAGAACTTCAGACTTTGGGCTAGAACAGGGAAGTAGACTGAGATATCTTGGTCATCCTATAAGCCCTTAGAAACAGTGATCATGGGAGTGATCCCGGGACTTTGTTCATTGACAGTTTGTGTTTATTGTATTGCTTATTCCTCAACCTAGAACTGACCTTAATACTTGCATGTAATTAAAATGACATAAAAGCAGATTGGGGAAAAATTAAACCTGCCTCAGCTTCAGAACTGGCTTGGGTCATGCTGCAACTTTGTCTAGTTGTCCTTTTTCTTTTTAATCCTTGCTCCTGCCCTGGAGAACTTGTTGACTGACTGAGCTGGCTTGGTCATTTTAGCAATAAAGATTCTTAACTAACAACTTAGGAAGTGCCCTAATTTTCTACTTTTCTACTGTAATAGGGCTAGAACCCTCATTACAAGTATTTATTACTCACAAAACTAATAGAAAAAGGGGAAATCAAGGAAAAGGCAGGGGGCACTTAGGGAATGGGTTAATCAAAATTAAGAATGCATGGGCAAAGTCATAAAGAGGCTTTCATAGTCTGTTATTCAAGAACTCAGACAGCTAGGCAAGAGATTCTCTCAGATTTTGAGACCAGCCTTCTCTTGTTATCTACATAGTGAGTACCAGGCAAACTATAGGTACATACTAAGACTGTGTGTGTGTGTTGACAGATATAGATAGATGGATAAACACACACACACACACACAATTTTTAAAGTCTGAAATAATAGTTTCCTGAATGGTTAGTTAATGCTCCTTTAAGAAGAAAGTGTATCACCTAAAAATCCATGTTCAGGGTGTGGAATGCTCCACTGTGAGGTGTTGGTCAGGAAGAATGAAAGAATCCCCCCAAAACTTTAGGCTACTGCCAATACTCCTGGTTGCACATCTGAATAAGATCATAAGTACCTATTGTATTAGTCAGGGTTCTCTAGAGTCACAGAACTTATGGGTAGTCTCTATATAGTAAAGGAATTTATTGATGACATACAGTCTGCAGTCCAACTCCCAACAATGGTCAGTAGCAAGCAGATGAAGGAGAAAGAGTCTTCTTCCAATGTCCTTATGTAGGTCTTCAGCAGAAGGTGTAGCCCAGATTAAAGGAGTGTGTCATCACATCTTTAATCCCAGATGGCCTTGAACACAGACATCTCCTTGCCTTAATCTTCTGGAATTCATAGCCACTATGCCTCAAGATATCCATACCAAGATCCAGGTCAGAAACTTGTATCTCCCAGCCTCCAGATTAGGATCACTATATCATTCCAGATATAGTCAAGTTGACAACCAGGAATACCCACTACACCTATTGGTAATTCCCTCACATTGCAAGAAACTGAGAGGTAATTCTGTGTCGGAGTGAAGTTTCCTTTGTGCTGGCTAGCTTTGATAGTTCTGGCAGGAACCATACAAGCTGAGGGGGGAGAAAGTCATCAGTTATCTAACTGTGACAGCATCAGTGAGTGGTCTGTAGCTGTGCTGACAGATTCTCAGGGAGGAAATATCAGAGGCACATATGCCAGCATTGCGGCTGGGCTTGCTTGCCTGAGTTCCTCCTACATTCATTCAAGAAGCTTCTTTTTGCATTAGGCAATGTTTAATGCAGACACTCATGAGTAATCACAGTGCAAGACACAGTGCTCATCCTTAACAGGATATCTGCATCTCCCGCTCCTGAGCTCTGTTAACAGAATAGAAGAGTGGGTAAAAATTTCAGAGCCAGAGATTGAGGAGGAGCGCTACAACACACTGTCTCTTGAATGTGGCATGGTTACTGCCTCATTAATACACTGCAATATGGCTGCCTGAACAAGACCTGTACAATATTGGGTCCATTATGTCATACTTAGATGAAGATCTCTTGAGGGCATTCACTGAGGCACAATGGACAATTAATGGGTGCAGAATATGATATGACCTTTTTTCCAGTGGGAAGCTACTGATAAATTGCCCAAATTTCAGTAAATAACTCATTATTAACTCTCATGAATGCAACCATAATTAAACTCATGGTTCCACAAAAAAGACAAGAAGGCAGCTTGTTATGAAGACAAAAGGTTTCAACAGGATGAGAGAAGGAACAGAAGAGAATGGCTGAAGACTCAGTATATACATGTACGAAGTTGTCAAAGAGTAATAATAGAACTAAAAATATCTTTTCAACATTACAAGTTAGGTTGCCTCTAAGAATCTGTCAACAGTTTCTACTCCATTTATTAGTATAATAGCTTAAAATATTCCAACATATATGTAATATTTATCACAGTTTGTTAGTTTTTCATTGCTATAATATTTTTTAAGATTTATTTATTTATTTATTTATTTATTTATTTATTTATTTATTTATTGTATATGAGTACACTGTAGCTGATGGTTGTCAGCCTTCATGTGGTTGTTGGGAATTGAATTTTTAGGACCTCTGCTCACTCTGTCCCTGCTTGCTCCAGTCCAAAGATTTATTTATTATTATATATAGGTACACTATAGCTGTCTTCAGACATGCCAGAAAAGGGTGTCAGATCTCATTACCGGTGGTTGTGAGTCATCATGTGGTTGCTGGGAATTGAACTCAGGACCTTTGGAAGAACAGTCAGTGCTCTTCATCTCTCCAGCCCCTATAATATTTTTAATAATTGACAAGAGGCTATTTAAGGAAAGAGAGATGACTTTGGGCCCTCGGTTTCAGAGGAGAAATACATTGTAGCAGGAAAAGCATGGTAGAGTCCAGGGTGACTGGAGCATGTGGTTGAGAGGCCTGACATCTCAACAGATCAGGATGCAGGAAACATAAAAGATGTGGGACTAGAATATGAAACCTCAAAGGATCTGGGGCCTCAAACCTGCCTTCAATAACCTACAACTTCAACAACTTCCAAAAACAGTGCTACCAGCTAGGAGCCAAGTGTTCAAATACCAGACGTGTGGAAAGTTTTTTTTTGTTTGTTTGTTTGTTTTGTTTTTGTTAACCAAACCACACCTACTGAAAGAACTTAGAATAAGAATTATTAGAGAAGTTTAAATGAGAATGGTCTCCATAAGCTCATATGTTGAATATTTGGCTCCTCATTGAGGAGTTAAAGCTATTGCTGTCTGACACTCTAGAGCTGGGCCTACATAGTTCACATTGCTCTCACCACTGTTGTTTTCAAGCTTTTTCTCCGATGGTGCACTAAGCCACGTCCCACTTACAGAACCCATCCACATTTTTAGTCCAAACTCCCAAAGTCTTCCACATCCATCCAAAAGCCCACATGGTTAGGCCTGTCTGACATAGCAATAACACACTTCATGGTACAAATCTCTGTCTTAGTTACTTTTCTATTGCTATAATAAAACATCAGGACCAAGACAACTTACAAAAGAAAGTGTTTTAACTTACAGATTGTAGTACTTGACCATCATTGTTGGGAGCATGGCAGGAAGTAGGCAGATATGACACTGTAGCTGCAGCTGAGAGATCACATTTTGGGGCACAACCATGAAGCAGAGTGGGGAGACACTGGAAATGATCCCATTTCCTCCAATGACACACCTCCTCCAACAAACCACCTCTTAATTCTTTCCAAATGTGATCTCTCAGCTGCAGCTACACTGTCATATCTGCCTACTTCCTGCCATGCTCCCAACAATGATGGAGATTTGTACCATGAAGTGTTTAAGGAGAGCCTAAATTTCAAATGGAATGGAGGGAGGGGTAGCCTCAGTAAGAGAACTCACCCAACTAAGCTTCTAGTTTGTAAGGAAAAGGCCTGAGGAATTTTCTGCTCCTAAAAAACAACAATAAATCAAAGCTATCATGAATGTAAAAACAAGGGGCCAGGTAAAGCTTGAGCTTTTGTGGTTGTAGTCCAGCATAGTTGTCTTATTCAGATGGTTGGAGTTTTAGAATCATGAAGGATTCATGAGTAAGGCTGTGGAAACTTCTTCCATGTTTAAAGACAGCTACTGAGGCCAGACATACAGCAGGAGAGTCCCTGTCTGGAGGCCTGAGGGTTTTCCAGTCCCACACCCTCCTTACAGCTTCCCCCTCCCACCTGGGGTCAAGGCTAGGCCAAGTTTCATTCTCCACCCACAGGAACATTCTTGAGTAAAATGTTCTCACAGTGTACTGGCTAATAGTCACCTGACCCTCTGGAAAGTCCCAGGTAGCGTTTAAATGCATGTCATACTTGCTAATCAATAGATTTGAAGATCAATATGCTTAGCCAGTAAGTTTGAACTGTAACCTTGCTGATGTAACGTGTGCATCTAAAAAGTCTAAAAACTGTGTGTAATAACCATTTGGGTGGCCTTCTTATCACTCACCTCAAGGGACTGATTGAGGGTTGACCCCAATGTTCTAGAAAATAAACCTCTTGCTTTTGCATTGATCTGCATCTCAATGTCTCACTTGGGGGGAGGGGGCATCTTGAAGTAAGTTCCACTTACTGAGGGTCTTACAGGCCCATAGAGGTCATTGTGTGAAACTGTGACAGTGGAGCCTGGATTGCATCAAAGACTTCAAGATGCTTGAGGTGCTAAAGTAATGGGATATCTGCCAAGGAAAGTGGTATGCAAGGAAGCATCCCAAGAGAGAGAGAAATGTGTTGTAGTCAGCAAAACTGGAAAGACAGAGCCTGGTAAGCCCTGTGACATTAGATATGCTTGATTTCGGCCTTGCTTTGGTCCAGCATTGTCTCAGTATGCCCTGGTTTCACCCTTTTAGATGAATATTCCGCACCATTATGTGTTGGAAGTATGTGATTTTCTTCTTTTCTTTTAGCATATACAATTAAAAGACTGCCTTGCGTCTCAGAAAAGAATTTGAATATTGATCTTTGAAATAATGTAGAGACTGTCAAAGATTGTGGGGACTTTTGTGGTTGAACTAAATGTATTTTGCATTATGATATTACTGCAGCCTATTAGGGACCAAAGAGTGTAATTTGGTATTTTGAATGAAAATTCCATCATTGGCTCATATATTTGAATAGTTGGTCTCCAGTTGATGGGACAGTTTGGGAAGGATTGGGACGTACAGCCTCGTTGGAGGATTGAGGATTCAGAGGCCTAGGCCATGACCCAGTTCGCTCTCTCTGTCTTCTACTCACAGATAAAAGTGTGAACTTTCAGCTACTGCTCTAGCGAACATGCTTGCCTGTCTGCTCCAGTGCTCCCAGCCACTTCACTCTGAAGTCATTATCCTCAAATAAAATGATTTCTTTCATAAGTTTCACTTGTCATGATATTTTATTACATCACTGAAAATATGCTAAGATGTAGATTATCCAGTACAACGCATAAATTTCTTCCCTCACAGTATACTATAATAAATTCTCAATAAAAATTAAAACAACATAAAAATTTATAAATATAAAATACACCTGAATAAAAACAAAGGAATATACTTTCAAACTGGGGAGAAGTTTCCTCTATTTCTGCCATTGATAGAATAGATTAATAAATGCATGCAGAGGGCCTGGAAAGGTAGCTCAGTGGATAAGAGTACTGGTGGTTCTTCCAGAGGACCTAGCTTCAAAACCCAGAACCTACAGGGTGGCTCACAGCCATCTGTAACTCCAGGACCAAGGGATCTGCTGCTTCTGCTGTTCTCCGCCATCACCTGGCCATAGTGTTAATCTCTCACCTCTAAGTTCTGGCAAAATCACAATCTAATATCAGGAGACAACTCTTGTATTGAAAGCATCAATGGACTAAAATTTGTTCTTAGGTTTTATTAATACTTAAAGTATAAAACAACATTAGCAAAAGAGGAATGAAAATTCTAATAAAAAAGAACAAATGACATAAAAAAAAATTGTTCAGAAACACATATGCACACTTGCTTTGACTTGCCTTATTTCCCAGATGATCTTAATAAGAAAGATAGGCTTTCTGTTTAAGCCAATGTTTGGGGATTTGTTTTTCTTCCTTTTTTGTTTTTATAACTCAGTATCTTTCTCCAATGCGTTCTCATGTATCCCAGGCTGGCCTCAAATGTCTGCAGCTGAGAATGGCCATCAGCTCCTGGTCCTCCCGAGTTCTGGGATTCCAGGAGCCACACCTGATTGTTTTCAGTACCAGTGATTGACCCCAGGACCTTGTGCATGCTGGGAAAGCACTCTGATTTCCCCAGTGTAGGTCCTGCATGTCAGAAGAGCTCTCAGGTGCTCTTCATGTTGCTCCGTTGTAAATCACACTGAATAGTTGAGGTTTAGGACAGGAAGAGGTGGGGCAGGTGCAGAGCAGGAGGTAGAGTGGCTGCCTGGTCAGACCCCTACAAGTCACAATAACCCTTAGAAAATTTTTCCAATACTCGAGTAAATAAGCCTATACTTTCCATGTTTGATTTTGGTTTCTGTCAATGAGATAACAACTTCCAGCCCTACATTTCCCTAATCTTATTTTATTAATTTATTATTTTATTCATCTTATTTTTTAAAAGAACATGGAAAAAGAGTGAGAGCTGTCCCAGCACCCATGTCAGCCTATAACTCCAAGTCCGGGGTTACCTGACACCTCTGGTTCTCATAGGTACCTATACTCTCATTCATATATCTGCACACAGACACAGATATATACATACACAAATACATACACATACAGGCACTGACGCACAGATATCAACTGACACAGATGTACATAGACACACACATAGACACAGAAACAGACATACACACACAGATACCGACACACACACACACACCAATACACACACTAAACAAAAATAATTTTTTAAATTAAGATTTATTTTTACATAGGTGTTTATGTGTGTTACATGTGTGTATGTATGTACCTGAATACATCAGAAGAGAGTGTTGGTGTGGAATCCCCCAGTGCTACACTTACAGGCAGTTGTGTACTGAGAACTGAACCATGGTCCTCTGGAAGAGCAGAAGAGCTTTTAACTGCTGAGCCAACTCTCCAGTCCTTGTCTTCTCGGTTATTAACACTAGAATAAAGCCAAAAGACGCTATTACAGTTTTTGTGAAATAAAATACTCATTTCCCCAACAGTTTAAAAGGCATAAAGAAGAATGATCAAGGAACATTGGCTTAGGACTGGACGGAATTGAAATGAGTAATGTCAGTTTTCACATAAATATACGCTTTGCAATTTAACTGACTTTTTTTCTATGCAATATTTTACACTCAAATCACTCTAAGGTGTTATTTAAATCGTTAATGCATTTTAATGCTGTGATTTTATTCCTAAATAATCAAAGTCCATTTTCCATACTTGCCAGACATTCAGGGTAAATAATCAGTTACCAAAACAACTACTCACATGTCGAACATTTCAGTTGTTCCCAGCATGCCTCTGGATTGCCTAACAAGAATACTATTAAAGAATTTAAAAGAAATTTAAATGTTGTTTTTATGAAGACGTAAAGAAATTCGTGATACTCCTGAGGATGGTTTCGGAGGGTTTTAGGTTAATGTTATGGCAACTGAGTGAAAACTCTGAATTTGATTGCTTGAGGTATCAGGGACAAGCTTCAAAATCAGGCCATCTTCCTGGCACTCATAAGAACCCAAAACCTCACAGAGGATGACTAAATTTTATTGTTCATTAACCCACAATAAGATATACGGGGGTGGTGAATTTTAACACTTTGTTGTGCAATTTTCACTTAAAGCAGCAAAGGTAAAGGTCTTTTGCAGCAGCCTAGCTATTATTCATAGGTGCGTATAGGCCAGGTAGAGTTTGGTATCAGAAATGATTGGTGACTTTGAAGGCAATAAGTGTTGCTACTTCTGGGTGGTATTTGTAGAAAATATCATCTTCAAAAATACCCCTTCCCACTTTAGACCCGATTGTCCTGTTCTGCTCTCCTGCTGAGACTCACGAACTTAACTCCCAAGGATGACAAAGTACAACCTTCCTTGCTACTAATGTCACAACTCTGGTATATAGCTCCAATTCCTTCTTTACCTTCAACATCAACTGCTTGGCTTCTCTGGCATGCCCAACCCACAGCACAGGCTTCTCTCAGCGCATATCAAAGTTCATCAACAGAATTGAGAGGCTTAAAACAGATACAGAGCTTCCAAGCAACCAAGATGAGGAAATGTCCAAGACCCCGAAGTTACTTAAGCTGGAGAACAGAGGATAAACACTAACAGGAGCAGCAACTCTCTGGATGTTCCACGCACTGCTAGCTCCTGAGCAATAACTGTTGCAGTTTCCTGAAGTTTGACAGTCTCATAATGTTGCTAATCTATGACCTTTAATCAAAAGTCAGTCTTATCAATGTCCCTATTGCAAACAAAAACTAATTCCAAGGGCATGAGAAAATTTGAAACTTGAGTAGACGAGAGAAATTTTCAGAGAATACATTTGGTATTGTAGAATGATAGCTAGCACAGTACAAATCTTTTACATTCTTTTGTTTTGTTTTGTTTTGTTTTGTTTTTCAAGACAGGGTTTCTCTGTATAGCCCTGGCTGTCCTGGAACTCACTTTGTAGACCAGGCTGGCCTCGAACTCAGAAATCCTCCTGCCTCTGCCTCCCAAGTGCTGGGATTAAAGGTGTGCGCCACCACTGCCCGGTCTTTTACATTCTTGTATGAAGTTTCATGCAAGATGTTTTATACTTCTATTTTAGTAAGAGAGTCCTTTATTCCTCACAAGAAGTTTATTGTTATATTGATTATTTTAAAATCTAATATATAATACTTGGGATGCATTCTTTCAAAAGGCAATGTGCCTTCATTGTAGAGAACTTAATAGCAACCTTTTTAAAAAAAAACATTAGTACAATTTCAGAATTCAAAGAAAAATATTGCTAATTTTATATTTCCTTTAAAATTTGTATGAATAAAGCATATGCAGACTATATAACTGCTAACTTGCTTTTCTCCTCTACTAAGATACATTTTTAACAGCTCATTTGGTTATACAAAATCTTTTATACACCAGATGTTTACATAGTAAGAATAAGAATGTTACATTTTAAAAAGGCTAACCCAGTGTCTCAGCAGAACATCTGCATAATACAATGTGAAAAATTTGCACATGGCTTTGAGAACGCCCAAGAAGATCATGTTTTAGACATTACAGAATCATAAAAATTAGCTGCAGGCCTATCAAAGCTGAGATACCTTCCAGCTCTACACTGGGTCTCTATCCAGTGAGTATAGAATCATATCAGAATACCAATTTCCAGTCAGTTAGTTAGTAGTGATACTGATTCTGCTATCCTTAGAAACCACACAAAGAAATACCCTTCAAAGGACAGTGGAGGAACTGTCCCAGAGGCTACCCAGGCTAGGTCCCATATTATATGGCATTGTTTGGAATTGAGGCTCCTTGAATTTTCTGGTCTTCCATACCAGTTTGGCTTTCGGATTCAATGAAAGTCTCTGAAGGTTCTTCTGTCCACTGGAAAGAAGCACAATCAACAATCAGCTATCTTTTAAAGATTTGCTCCCTAACCTACACCCATGGAGTACTGCTTTGATTTATGGGTAGAACTTTGTCATATAGACCCCATTAACTATAAAAGACTAAAAACAGTATTTAGTGATTGCATGATTTTAAAGTTAGATATGTTTCATCATTGAATAAATATTTGCTATTGCCAGGTGTGGTGGCGCACGCCTTTAATCCCGGCACTTGGGAAGCAGAGGCAGGCGAATTTCTGAGTTCGAGGCCAGCCTGATCTACAGAGTGAGTTCCAGGACAGCCAGGGCTATACAGAAAAACCCTATCTCAAAAAACCAAAAAAAAATAATAAATAAATAAATAAATAAATAAATAAATAAATAAATAAATAAAAATAAATAAATAAAAATAAAATAAAATAAAATAAAATTTGCTATCATGAACATTCTTGTATTTAAATTTTGATCTGTTTCAAAACAGGGTATCAGTCTGTAGTACAGGCTGTCTTGGAACTCACCATGCACCCCAGAATGATCTTCAGTTCATAGTGATCTTCACGTCTCAGCCTTCCAATAGATGGGAATTCAGATGTAAACCAAATTACCCTGATTTCCTTCAAAGATTGATAAAAAAGTTACAGGTCATGCTTCCCTCAAGAAGAATGCCAAAACTTTTTTAGTCAAGAAAAAAAAAATAAGTGAGTTGGAAAAAAACTTGTAGACAGTTGTAAAAATTTGGAAGGTCCAGTTTGGAGGATGAACTAATCAGTGATGGCTTGTTATCATTGAAAGTGGTTAGGTAAGGACTACAGATTCATGGCGCTGCCCTTAGATGAATTATAAGAAATAGAGTTCTGGCTCCTCTGCAAAGAGGAATGCCACTGTAAGGGACATAGTCTCACTTTTTGGAATAAGGATAGGCCTTTAACATCATGGCTTTCCTTAAAGTCTAAAGCTGCCCAAAGTTCTCAATTCAATCCCTGACTCAAGCAACTGAAGACCCACCTTGCAATAACCTAGGCAACTCTAGATATAATAGGTAAAAATGTTACCCATCCTTCTAATATTGCAACTTCATTCTCTGCCTTAATAACATAGGGTCAGTTACTAAGTAAACTTGTATAAAGATTAGTTTTTGGTAAAAATTCACAAAAGCTGAAGAAATTTTTGTCAGTGCCAGCCTTGGGGAATGCATCTCAATAAAAAGGCATTAAATTGAGAGTCCGCAACTAAAGGCAAAGGGACTTCTAATGTTTGTGGGCACCATAGCACAGGTAGAGTCACTCAGACCAATAAAACTCAAGAAATATTCTCCTGATTAAAATCTCTCTCATCTACTGGTTCCAGCATGATCTTGATAGGGACAGAATGACATGGTTCCTGCCCATGCGGCAGAGCTAGCAAATGTGGGCCTCTGTCTGCTGTGGGTGTAGGCATGTTTGCATAATAATATACATTTTTTTACATTCCTCCTTTGAGGAATGCCCTCCTTATTAACATTAATGACTCCATGATAATCAGTGACATCACAAGTTCAGGAGGCAAAAGTGTGGCTAATGTCTCAGCAAAATGGTAAAGGTTGGGACCTTCTGGCAACCCTTAAGGCTGTAGAAAAGAACTCTAAAAGCATGGGTTCAAAAATAGGAGGAACAAAAATATGAACTAACCAATACCCCCAGAGCTCACTGGGACTAAGCCACCAACCAAAGAAAACACATGGTGGGACTCATGGCTCTAGCTGCATATGTAGCAGAGGATGGCCTAGCCAGTCATCAATAGGAGGAGAGGCCCTTGGTCCTGTGAAGGTTCTATGCATCAGTATAGGGGAATGCCAGGGCCAGGAAGTAGGAGTGAGTGAATTGGTGAGCAGGGGGAGGGGGAAGGGGATAGGGGGTTTTTGGAGGGAAAATCAGGAAAGGAGATAACATTTGAAATGTAAAGGAAGAAAATATCAAATAAAAAATAGATAATTTCTCAAAAAAGTAAGGATGCAGTATGAATTATACGAGGGGCTTCATGAATCTGAAGAATCAAAAGCAGCTGTGTTGTGAGCCAACTTGTCAGAAAGATAGTAAGGAAGGAGATAAAGAGATCTAGAGAGGGGTGGCTGCAGGAGACCCTGCTCAGCTAAGTTTTTATTATTATTATTATTATTATTATTATTATTATTATTATTATTATTATTTACTTATTTACTTATTTATGCTTACAAAGGCAGACAGAGTCCTGAGTTCAGGGTCTTTGTGGAAGGTTAGGTCCAGGTGTGGTTAAAGTGGTAATTTCAGGACAGGGTCCCACCCAGGTAGCTTATCCTCTGTGCTTAACAGAGGCAGGCAGGACAATAGACTTTACCTAGGTTGGAAGACTCCGCCCTAGGTGGGCTAGCAACCGTGGCAAGCCAGATCTGAGCAGCCTGCTCAAGGGTGGGGCAAGGGCACAAGAGTTGTCTGGAGATCTCCAGAGAGAACAGAGCATAGAGAAAGCAATCTGCAAACCTGTCTCAAGAATAACATAGGTTGCCAGCTTGGACCCCCTATTTGACTTCGAGTTGTATACTTTGTTGCTCCTGAACACTCCTTCCTCAGAACCCTTCTCCAAGTTGAGGCTGGTCTTTGGTACCCATCTGAGTTTCTTTTTTTTTTTTTTTTTTTTTTTTTTTTTTTTTTTTTTTTTTTTTTTAAAGATTTATTTATTATTATATGTAAGTACACTGTAGCTGTCTTCAGACACACCAGAAGAGGGAGTCAGATCTTGTTACGGATGGTTGTGAGCCACCATGTGGTTGCTGGGATTTGAACTCTGGACCTTCAGAAGAGCAGTCGGGTGCTCTTACCCACTGAGCCATCTCACCAGCCCCCCCCCATCTGAGTTTCTACAGCCTCAAGATTACCATAGAGATAAGTCTGGATACACTTCCAAACTGCCAAAATTATTATGCTTTCTCTCAACAGAGACACAAAGTTGATGTCTCACAGACAACAATAAATCCTATGGATGAATCTGTAAGTAGTTGTAACTTTATATTCTTGAGGCAGTGGTGCTATTATGTTTATTTATTACTTGCATCCTCATGCTATTTTCCTTTCAAAATATCAGATTCTTTCTTGGAATTGTTTTGCTACCATCTTAATATATAAGTGTATACATATATCCTATACTATATATTATATGTAAATTATATTAAATATATTTTATATAAATATAATATATATTTCAATCATATATACACATATGATTCATGTGTATATATATGTGTGTGTGTGTATTTACAGTTCAAAGGCACACAACACTTCCTTGGAGCAGTCATGGTCATGGCTTTCCTGTCTCTTACACTGTTTAAAAAAATGGGCTCTGCTCCTCCCTGTTCCAGAGACAGCCGCATTTTCTCGTGCAGTGCCAGTCTCGTCCCGTAGACAAAATGGTGAAGGTCAGTGTGAACGGATTTGGCCGTATTGGGCACCTGGTCACCAGGGCTGCCATCTGCTCTCCACATGGAAAAGTGGAGATTGTTGCCATCAACGACCCTTTCAACTACATGGTCTACATGTTCCAGTATGACTCCACCCATGGCAAATTCAACGGCACAGTCAAGGCCGAGAATGGGAAACTTGTCATCAATGGGAAGCCCATCACCATCTTCCAGGAGCGAGACCCTGCTAACATCAAATGGGGTGATGCCGGTGCTGAGCATGTCGTGGAGTCTACTGGTATCTTCACCACCATGGAGAAGGCCAGGGCCCACTTGAAAGGTGGAGCCAAAAGGGTCATCATCTCCGCCCCTTCTGCCGATGCCCCCATGTTTGTGATGGGTGTGAACCACGAGAAATATGACAACTCACTCAAGATTGTCAGCAATGCATCCTGCACCACCAACTGCTTTGCCCCCCTGACCAAGGTCATCCATGTCAACTTTGGCATTGTGAAAGGGCTCATGACCACAGTCCATGCCATCACTGCCACCCAGAAGACTGTGGATGGCCCCTCCGGAAAGCTGTGGCGTGATGGCCGTGGGCCTGCCCAGAACATCATCCCTGCATCCACTGGTGCTGCCAAAACCGTGGGCAAGGTCATCCCAGAGCTGAACGGGAAACTCACTGGCATGGCCTTCCGTGTTCCTACCTCCCAGTATGTCCGTCGTGGATCTGACATGCCGCCTGGAGAAACCTGCCAAGTATGAGGACATCAAGAAGGAGGTGAAGCAGGCATCTGAGGGCCCACTGAAGGACATCTTGGGCTACACTGAAGACCAGGTTGTCTCCTGCAACTTCAACAGCAACTCCCACTCTTCCACCTTCGATGCTGGGGCGGCTGGCATTGCTCTCAATGACAACTTTGTCAAGCTCATTTCCTGGTATGACAATGAATACTGCTAGAGCAACAGGGTGGTGGACCTCATGGCCTACATGGCCTCCAAGGAGTAAGAAACCCTGGACCAGCCACCCCAGCAAGGACACTGAGAGCAAGAGAGAGGCCCTCGGTTGCTGAGGAGTCCCTATCCCAACTTGGCCCTCAACACTGAGCATCTCCCTCACAATTTCCACCCCAGGCTCCTATAACATGAGGGGACTAGGGAGCCTTCCCTACTCTCTTGAATACCATCAATAAAGTTCGCTGCACTCCTCCCCAAAAATTGGGTAGGTACTGAAAGAGTAATAAACTCAATGCTCTAAGGTATGCTAATCATAAAGCAGATAGCGACATTCCTTCCTCCACCCACCCTCCACAATCTAAGAGCCCCTAGCAATAGCACCTTTCCTGGGTTCAAAGAGTGTTCATTCAAAGAAACTCACCCTGACCCACCCTGACCACTACTGGAACCCACTATGCAAAGGTGCTATTGCTAGGGGCTCTTAGATTGTTAGGGGCTCTTAGAAACTGTCTTGAGAGATAACCTGACACTTGTGACTTTGTACTTCCTTGTGACTCTTAACTGTTATTTTTGGTATTTTCCAACAACGCCCTTCCCACCTCCTTGAGTTGTGGTTCCTTCCTTTAAATACCACCTTACTCAGCTACTTGGGGCGCCACAGTCCTCTACCCCTGCGTGGTGTATGACCGTGGGCCCGAGAGTGCTCTTGAATAAAAATCCTCTTGCAATTTGCAGCAAGACCGTTTCTCGTTGGTGATTTTGGGGTGTTGACTCTCCTGAGTCAGAACGTGGGGGAGTCCTCACGTTGTGCGTCTTTCAGTACAATCATGTTACTCTTACTTGGACCATGGATTTCTAACATCCGTATAAAATCTGTCTTCTAGGATATATCAGTATTACATTAAACTTGTTTTATAGCAGGAATCCTTGCCACTTGCTACCATAGAGAATCAAGCTCATCCTTTCCAACTGATGGATGTATAGGGAGAGATTTTTGTAGTTCTTTGTAAGTAGGGATTATGCTCACCCCGTTACCCCCCCCACCCCCAGCAGCAGGAAGTAGTTAGAAGACAGACCATCACCCTTCAGCTCCCCCATAAGGTGTCCTAGCCTACAGCTCCCAGGGAAAGATGAGCTAGGAAGGAGAACAGGGTAGAGCATGGGATCCAGTAGACCTTATACAAAGGCTAGAAAGTTGGTATATGAGATAACCTGTTGGCAAAGAGGAAAATTGGAAATCCTCCAATGTCAACTATAAAATATGCTTAAGAAGTTAACTCTGTACACTTCTAACGTTTAAAGTCCTAAACACTCTCCTTCTTCTGACCCAATCCCACACTTGGAAATGTATTCATGAATAAATGATCATGCTTTGCTTTACTATTCTCCAATACCCCTGTCTAATTCTCTGTTCTGGAACACAGGGATGAGGAGCTCCTCTGGAGATGCTCACTGAGTCTTCATCGTCACTGATGTACCTGACAGGAACGTTAAAAGCGGCACTCACAATTGCAGGTGTGTCAGGACACAGGTAGAGTTTGGGTAGAAACATTAGTGTTGAAAAGTTACTTCTTTAGAATTGACCATTAAAAAAAATACTTTTTGAATATAACAATGACTGAATTGTTGACTTTGATGATTTTTTCCTGAAACAAATTCTAACAAAACTGTTAGCCAGTTTATAATCAGATAATAGCATTATAATTTGAATATGGTAGGAAACCCTTACAGAGAAAGTTCCCTAGAAACACAGAATAATAAACACCACCAAGCCTATGAAACATTTTTCTATGTGAACTAAGCAAAAAATTTTAGTTTGTTATTTAAGTTTCCCAAATGAAATATTACTTACATGTGAAAATTTCATATTAAATTTCGTATTAAATCATTTTATTGTGACAGGAAGATAGCTCAAGAGCTGACGGTGCTTGCTGTGCCAATCTGATAAGCTGAGTTCAATCCCAGACCTGAAGTAAAATACCAGGAAGGAACTGTTCCCACAAAGTTGTCCTTTGACCTCACACATGCACTCTGACATTTATACAAACACATATACCACACAATAATAATACAAAATGTAAAAGGCATTTTACTTATATAGTAATTGTACTATGTTTATTTTAGGAATCAAATTCAAGAACTATATTTAATTTGGAAACTACTTACACCTGTAAGAGACCATCTATGGCAGGAAAACTTCTTATAGTACAGGGGTCGCAGAGTATGGTCATCTTGAATGTGCTAATTTTTATAATTACATGAACAATATAAAATTTTGACAGTTGTGAGAAGTTATTCAGTTACACTTCAGAATTATTAAGCTTTAAATAACCAACATATCTTTCTTTTTTGTAGAAAATGATTTTAATATTTACAACTGTTAATATGCAACAAGCAGAATAATTATTTTAAGATATATTTCATTGTTATGTCTCCCTTTTCATTTCTGATTTTATTAATTTGGATATTGTTTCTGTGGCCTCTGGTTAGGCTGGCTAAGAGATTATCTATCTTGTTGATTTTCTCAAAAAAAACAGCTCCTGGTTTTGTTGATTCTTTGTATAGATCTTTTTGTTTCTATTTGGTTGATTTCAGTCCTGAGTTTGATTATTTCTTGCCCTCTACTCTTCTTGGGTGTATTTGCTTCTTTTTGTTCCAGAGATTTCAGGTGGGCTGTCAAGCTGCTAGTATAAGCTTTCTTTACTTTCTCTTTGGAGGCACTTGGAGCTATGAGTTTTCCTCTTACCACTGCTTTCATTGTGTCCCATAAGTTTTGGTATTATGTGTCTTCATTTTCATTAAATTCTAAAAAGCCTTTAATTTCTTTATTTCTTCCTTGACCAAGTTATCATTGAGTACAGTGTTGTTCAGCTTCCATGTGTATGTGGGCTTTCTATTATTTATGTTGTTACTGATGATCATTCTTAGTCCGTGGGGATCTGATAGGATGCATGGGATTATTTCAATCATCTTGTATCTGTTGAGGCCTGTTATGTGACCGATTATATGGTCAATTTTGGGAGAAATTGGAGGTGTTGAGAAGAAGGTATATTCTTTTGATTTAGGATGAAATATTCTATAAATGTCTGTTAGATCCATTTGGTTCATAACTTCTGTCAGTTTCAACGTGTCTGTGTTTAATTTCTGTTTTCATGATCTCTCCATTGCTGACAGTAGGGTGTTGAAGTCTCCTACTATTATTGTATGGTGTGCAATGTGTGCTTTGAGCTTTAGTAAAGTTTCTTTTATGAATGTGGGTACTCTTGCATTTAGAGCATAGATTGAGCAGAATTGAGAGTTCATCTTGGTAGATTTTTCCTTTAACCAGTATGACGTGTCCTTCTTTATCTTTTTAAAAATAACTTTTGGTTGATAGTTGATTTTATTTGATATTGGAATGGCTACTCCAGCTTGTTTGTTGGGACCATTTGTTTGGAAAACTGTTTTCCAACCTTTTACTCTGAGGTAGTGTCTGTCTTTGTCACTGAAGTGTGTTTCCTGTACACAGCAAAATGCTGGGTCCTGTTTATGTAGCCAGTCTCTTAGTCTGTCTTTTCATTGGGGAAATGGGGCCACTGATGGTAAGAGATGTTAAGGAAAAGTGATTGATACTTCCTGTTATTGTGGTTAGAGGTGGAATTAGGTTTGTGTGGTTATCTTCTTTGGGTTTGATGAAAGATTACTTTCTTGCTTTTTTCTTTTTTTTTTAATTAGGTATTTTCCTCGTTTACATTTTCAATGCTATCCCAAAAGTCCCCCATACCCACCCCCCCAATCCCCTACCCACCCACTCCCCCTTTATGGCCCTGGGGTTCCCCTGTACTGGGGCATATACAGTTTACAAGTCCAATGGGCCTCTCTTTGCAGTGATGGCCGACTAGGCCATCTTTTGATACATATGCAGCTAGAGTCAAGAGCTCCGGGGTATTGGTTAGTTCATAATGTTGTTCCACCTATAGGGTTGCAGTTCCCTTTAGCTCCTTGGGTAATTTCTCAAGCTCCTCCACTGGGGGCCCTGTGACCCATCCAATAGCTGACTGTGATCATCCACTTCTGTGTTTGCTAGGCCCCGGCATAGTCTCACAAGAGACAGCTATATCTGGGTCCTTTCAGCAAAATCTTGCTAGTGTAGGCAATAGTGTCAGCGTTTGGGAGCTAATTATGGGATGGATCCCTGCATATGGCAATCACTAGATGGTCCATCCTTTCGTCACAGCTCCAAATTTTGTCTCTGTAACTCCTTCAATGGGTGTTTTGTTCCCATTTCTAAGAAGGGGCAAAGTATCCACACTTTGGTCTTCGTTCTTCTTGAATTTCATGCGTTTAGCAAATTGTATGTTATATGTTGGATATCCTAAGTTTCTGGGCTAATATCCACTTATCAGTGAGTACATATTGTGCGAGTTCCTTTGTGTTTGGGTTACCTCACTCAGGATGATACCCTCCAGGTCCATCCATTTGCCTAGGAATTTCATAAATTCATTTTTTTAATAGCTGAGTAGTATTCCATTGTGTAAATGTACCACATTTTCTGTATCCATTCCTCTGTTGAGGGGCATCTGGGTTCTTTCCATCTTCTGGCTATTATAAATAAGGCTGCTATGAACATAGTGGAGCATTTGTCCTTCTTACCGGTTGGGACATCTTCTGGATATATGCCCAGGAGAGGTATTGCGGGATCCTCCGGTAGTACTATGTCCAATTTTCTGAGGAACCGCCAGACTGATTTCCAGAGTGGTTGTACAAGCTTGCAATCCCACCAACAATGGAGGAGTGTTCCTCTTTCTCCACATCCTCGCCAGCATCTGCTGTCACCTGAATTTTTCATCTTAGCCATTATGACTGGAGTGAAGTGGAATCTCAGGGTTGTTTTGATTTGCATTTCCCTGATGATTAAGGATGTTGAACATTTTTTCAGGTGCTTCTCAGCCATTCAGTATTCCTCAGGTGAGAATTCTTTGTTCACCTCTGAGCCCCATTTTTTAATGGGGTTATTTGATTTTCTGGAGTCCACCTTCTTGAGTTCTTTATATATATTGGATATTAGTCCCCTATCCGATTTGGGATAGGTAAATATCCTTTCCCAATCTGTTGGTGGCCTTTTTGTCTTATTGACGGTGTCTTTTGCCTTGCAGAAGCTTTGCAATTTTATGAGGTCCCATTTATCAATTCTTGATCTTACAGCACAAGCCATTGCTGTTCTATTTAGGAATTTTTCCCCTGTACCCATATCTTCAAGGCTTTTCCCTACTTTCTCCTCTATAAGTTTCAGTGTCTCTGGTTTTATGTGGAGTTCCTTAATCCACTTAGATTTGACCTTAGTACAAGGAGATAGGAATGGATCAATTCATATTTTTCTACATGATAACCACCAGTTGTGCCAGCACCATTTGTTTAAAATGCTGTCTTTTTTCCACTGGATGGTTTTAGCTCCCTTGTCAAAGATCATGTGACCATAGGTGTGTGGGTTCATCTCTGAGTCTTCAATTCTCTTCTATTGGTCTACTTGTCTGTCACTATACCAATACCATGCAGTTTTTATCACAATTGCTCTGTAGTACAGTTTTAGGTCCGGCATGGTGATTCCACCAGAGGTTCTTTTATCCTTGAGAAGAGTTTTTGCTATCCTAGGTTTTTTGTTATTCCAGATGAATCTGCCAATTGCCCTTTCTAATTCGTTGAAGAATTGAGTTGGAATTTTGACGGGGATTGCATTGAATCTGTAGATTGCTTTTGGCAAGATAGCCATTTTTACTATATTGATCCTGCCAATCCATGAGCATGGGAGATCTTTCCATCTTCTGAGATCTTCTTTAATTTCTTTCTTCAGAGACTTGAAGTTCTTATCATACAGATCTTTCACTTCCTTAGTTAGAGTCACGCCAAGGTATTTTATATTATTTGTAACTATTGAGAAGGGTGTTGTTTCCCTAATTTCTTTCTCAGCCTGTTTATCCTTTGTGTACAGAAAGGCCATTGACTTGTTTGAGTTAATTTTATATCTAGCTACTTCATTGAAGCTGTTTATTAGGCTTAGGGGTTCTCTGGTGGAATTTTTAGGTTCACTTATATATACTATCATATCATCTGCAAAAAAGTGATATTTTGACTTCTTCCTTTCCAATTTGTATCCCCTTGATCTCCTTTTGTTGTCTAATTGCTCTGGCTAGGACTTCAAGTACAATGTTGAATAGGTAGGGCGAGAGTGAACAGCCTTGTCTAGTCCCTTATTTTAGTGGGATTACTTCAAGCCTCTCACCATTTACTTTGATGTTGGCTACTGGTTTGCTGTAGATTGCTTTTATCATGTTTAGGTATGGGCCTTGAATTCCTGATCTTTCCAAGACTTTTATCATGAATGGGTGTTGGATTTTGTCAAATGCTTTCTCAGCATCTAACGAGATGATCATGTGGTTTTTGTCTTTGAGTTTGTTTATATACTGGATTACATTGATGGATTTCCGTATATTGAACCATCCCTGCATCCCTGGGATGAAATGTACTTGGTCAGGATGGATGATTGTTTTGATGTGTTATTGGATTCGGTTAGCAAAAACTTTATTGAGGATTTTTCATCGATATTCATAAGGGAAATTGGTCTGAAGTTCTCTATCTTTGTTGGGTCTTTTTGTGGTTTAGGTATCAGAGTAATTGTGGCTTCATAGAATGGGTTGGGTAGAGTACCTTCCGTTTCTATTTTGTGGAAAATTTGTGAAGAACTGGAATTAGGTCTTCTTTGAAGGTCTGATAGAACTCTGCAGTAAACCCGTCTGGTCCTGGGCTTTTTTTGGTTGGGAGACTATTAATGATTGCTTCTATTTCATTAGGGGATATAGGACTGTTCAGATCACAACCTGATCTTGATTTAGCTTTGGTACCTGGTATCTGTCTAGAAACTTGTCCATTTCATCCAGGTTTTCCAGTTTTGTTGAGTACAGCCTTTTGTAGAAGGATCTGATGGTGTTTTGGATTTCTTCAGGATCTGTTGTTATGTCTCCCTTTTCATTTCTGATTTTGTTAATTAGGATGCTTTCCCTGTGCCCTCTAGTGAGTCTGGCTAAGGGTTTATCTATCTTGTTTGTTTTCTCAAAGAACCAGCTCCTTGATTGGTTGATTCTTTGAATGGTTCTTCTTGTTTCCACTTGGTTGATTTCACCCCTGAGTTTGATTATTTCATGCCTTCTACTCCTCTTGGGTTAATTTGTTTCCTTTTGTTCTAGAGCTTTTAGGTGTGTTGTCAAGCTGCTAATGTGTGCTCTCTCTAGTTTCTTTTTGGAGGCACTCAGAGCTATGAGTTTTCCTCTTAGGAATGCTTTCATTGTGTCCCATAAGTTTGGGAATGTTGTGGCTTCGTTTTCATTAAACTCCAAAAAGTCCTTAATTTCTTTCTTTATTCCTTCCTTGACCAAGTTATCATTGAGAAGAGTGTTGTTCAGTTTCCACGTGAATGTTGGCTTTCTATTATTTATTTTGTTATTGAAGATCAGCCTTAGTCCATGGTGGTCTGATAGGATGCATGGGACAATTTCAATATTTTTGTATATGTTGAGGCTTGTTTTGTGACCAATTATGTGGTCGATTTTGGAGAAGGTACCATGGGTGCTGAGAAGAAGGTATATCCTTTTGTTTTAGGATAAAATGTTCTGTAGATATCTGTTAAGTCCATTTGTTTCATCACTTCTGTTAGTTTCAGTGTGTCCCTGTTTAGTTTCTGTTTCCATGATCTGTCCATTGGTGAAAGTGGTGTGTTGAAGTCTCCCACTATTATTGTGTGAGGTGCAATGTGTGCTTTGAGATTTACTAAAGTTTCTTTAATGAATGTGGCTGCCCTTGTATTTGGAGCATAGATATTCAGAATTGATAGTTCCTCTTGGAGGATTTTACCTTTGATGAGTATGAAGTTCCCCTCCTTGTCTTTTTTGATTATTTTGGGTTGGAAGTCGATTTTGTTAGATATTAGAATGACTACTCCAGCTTGTTTCTTCATACCATTTGCTTGGAAAATTGTTTTCCAGCCTTTCATTCTGAGGTAGTGTCTATCTTTTTCTCTGAGATGAGTTTCCTGTAAGCAGCAAAATGTTGGGTCTTGTTTGTGTAGCCAGTTTGTTAGTCTATGTCTTTGTATTGGGGAGTTGAGTCCATTGATATTAAGAGATATTAAGGAAAAGTAATTGTTGCTTCCTGTTATTTTTGTTGTTGAAGTTGGCATTCTGTTCTTGTGGCTGTCTTCTTTTAGGTTTGTTTAGGGATTACCTTCTTGTTTTTTCTAGGGCGTGGTTCCTGTCCTTGTATTGGTTTTTTTCTGTTTTTATCCTTTGAAGGGCTGGATTCGTGGAGAGATAATGGGTGAATTTGGTTTTGTCGTGGAATACTTTGGTTTCTCCATCTATGGTAATTGAGAGTTTGGCTGGGTATAGTAGCCTGGGCTGGAATTTGTGTTCTCTTAGTGTCTGTATAACATTTGTCCATGCTCTTCTGACTTTCATAGTCTCTGGTGAAAAATCTGGTGTAATTCTGATAGGCTTGCCTTTATATATTACTTGACCTTTTTCCCTTACTGCTTTTAGTATTCTATCTTTATTTAGTGCATTTGTTGTTCTGATTATTATGTGTCGGGAGGAATTTCTTTTCTGGTCCAGTCTATTTGGAGTTCTGTAGGCTTCTTGTATGTTCATGGGCATCTCTTTCTTTAGATTTGGGAAGTTTTCTTCAGTAATCTTGTTGAAGATGTTTTCTGGTCCTTTGAGTTGAAAATCTTCATTCTCATCCACTCCTATTATCCGTAGGTTTGGTCTTCTCATTGTGTCCTGGATTTCCTGAATGTTTTGAGTTAGGATCTTTTTGCATTTTCCATTTTCTTTGATTGTTGTGCCGATGTTCTCTATGGAATCTTCTGAACCTGAGATTCTCTCTTCCATCTCTTGTATTCTGTTGCTGATGCTCGTATCTATGGTTCCAGATTTCTTTCCTAGGGTTTCTATCTCCAGTGTTGCCTCACTTTGGGTTTTCTTTATTGTGTCTACTTCCCTTTTTAGGTCTTGGATGGTTTTATTCAATTCCATCATCTGTTTGGTTGTGTTTTCCTGCAATTCTTTAAGGGATTTTTGTGCTTCCTCTTTAATGTCTTCTACTTGTTTTGCAGTGTTCTCCTGTATTTCTTTTAGTGAGTTATTTAAGTCCTTCTTGATGTCCTCTACCATCATCATGAGATATGCTTTTAAATCCAGGTCTAGCTTTTCAGGTGTGTTGGGGTGCCCTGGACTGGGCGAAGTGGGAGTGCTGGGTTCTGATGATGGTGAGTGGTCCTGGTTTCTGTTAGTAAGATTCTTAAGTTTACCTTTCGCCATCTGGTAATCTCTTGAGTTAGTTGTTATAGTTGTCTCTGTTTAGAGATTGTTCCTCTGGTGATTTTGTTACCCTCTATCAGCAGACCAGGGAGACTAGCTCTCTTACCTGAGTTTCAGTGGTCAGAGCAGTCTCTGCAGGCAAGGTTTCCTCTTTCAGGGAGGTGCACAGTTATCTGGTGTTTGGACCTCCTCCTGGCCGAAGATGAAGGCCCAAAACAGGGTCTTTCCCAGAAGCTGTGTTGCTTTGGCCTGTCACAGAAGCCATTGTTTCAGTAGTCAACACTCTCACCTGTGTAGACTACTTTCTGTGGAGTCCTGGAACCAAGTTGGCTACCGCAGAACGTGAGGCAGAAGCCTCTCGGGCCGGGCAGATACCTGTGCTCTGACCAGGAAGGTGGCCAGTTGTCTGGAGCCGAAAATGGCGCCGCCTCAGAGGCTCTGCGGCCCTCGCCTGTCCCAGAAGCCGCCGGCCCCCGTGTTCCACACTCTCACCTGCAGACTGCCCACTGCGGAGTCCTGGAACCAAGGTGGCTCCCGAGGAACGTGAGGCAGAAGCCTCTAGGGCCAGGTGGACACCTGTGCTCTGACCAGGAAGGGGGCCGGTTGTCTGGAGCCGGAAATGGTGCCGTCTCAGAGGCTCTGTGGCTCTCGCCCGTTCCAGAAGCTGCTGGCCTCTGTGTTCCACACTCTCACCCGCAGACTGCTCGCAGCGGAGTCCTGGAACCAAGGTGGCCCCCGCGGAACGTGAGGCAGAAGCCTCTCGGGCCGGGGAGACACCTGTGCTCTGCTTGCTTTTTTCTAGGGTGTAGTTTCGCTCCTTTTGTTGGTTTTTCCATCTATTATTCTTTGTAGGGCTGGATTTATGGAAATATATTGTGTAAATTTGGTTTACTCGTGGAATATCTTGTTTTCTCTGTCTATGGTAATTGAGAGTTTTGCTGTACCCAAAACTCTATAGTAGCCTGGGTTGGCGTTTGTGTTCTCTTGGGGTCTGTAGGACATCTACCCTGGATTTTCTAGCTTTCCTAGTCTCTGGTGAGTAATCTAATGTAATTCTGATAGATCTGGCTTTATATGTTACTTGACCTTTTTCCCTTATTGCTTTTAATATTCTTTCTTTGTTTTGTGCATTTGATGTTTTGACTATTATGTGATTGGAGAAATTTCTTTTCTGGTCCAGTCTATTTGGAATTTTGTAGGCTTCTTGTATGTTCATGGGCATCTCTTTCTTTAGGTTAGGGAAGTTTTCTTCTATAATTTTGTTGAAAATATTTACTGGCCCTTTAAGTTGGGAATCTTGACTCTCTTCTATACCTATTATCCTTAAGTTTGGTCTTCGCATTGTGTCCTGGATTTCCTGGATGTTTTGAGTTAGGGGATTTTTGATTTTTGCATTTTCTTTGACTGTTGTGTCAATGTTTTCTATGGTATCTTCTGCACCTGAGATTCTCTCTTCTGTCTGTTGTATTCTGTTGGTGATGCTTGCATCTATGATTTGTAATCTCTTTCCTAGTTTTTCTAACTCCAGGGTTGTCTCCCTTTGTGATTTTTTTATTGTTTCTATTTCCATTTTTAGATCCTGGATGGTTTTGTTCAGTTCCTTCACCTGTTTGTGTTTTCCTGTAATTCTTTAAGAGAGTTTTGTGTTTCCTCTTTAAGGGCTTCTAACTGTTTACCTGTGTTCTCCTGTATTTCTTTAAGGGAGTTATTTATGTCCTTCTTAATGTCCTCTACCATCATCATGAGAAGTGATTTTAGATCTGAATCTTGCTTTTCCAGTGAGATGGTGTATCAGGGACTTGCTATGGTGGAAGAACTGGTTTCTGATGATGCCAAGTAACCTTGGTTTCTATTGCATATATTCTTACACTCGCCTCATGCCAGCTGATTATGTCTAATGCTACCTGCCCTACCTATATCTGACTGGAGTCTGTCCTTCCTGTGATCCTGGTTATGTCAGAACTCCTCAGAGTTCAGCTGTCTCTGAGATCCTATGATTCTGTGATCCTGAGATCCTTGGTATGTCAGAGCTCATGGGAGTCAAGCTGCCTCTGGGACCCTGAGATCTTGGTGTGACCAAGTTCCTGGGATCCTGGGATTCTGTGGTCCTGGGCGTGTTAGAGTGCTTAGGAGTGGAGTTTCTTTTGGGTGTCGTGGGACTGACTGCAGATTTAGTGCCCAAGGTCTGCTCAGGGCACCTTTGATGCTTTGATCCTGGGCATGTTAGAGTACCTGGGAGTGGAGCTTCCTCTGGGTGTTGTGTTATTAGCTGAGGAGTTCTCAAACAAGTTCTGCTCAAGGCAATGGCCCAAACAGGAAGGAACCTATGCCACTGGTTGGGTGTAGTTCCTGGGTGCTTTGGTCCCTCTGGTCCCAGTTACTTCTGGTGTTGGGGCAGATGTTGTGTCTTCTTCACCTCCTTTCCTATGATCTTGGGAGTGTTAGAGTGCCTGGAAGTGGATTTTCCTCTGGGTGTTGTGGGACTAGCTGAGGAGTTTGCACACAAGGTATGCTCAGGGCACCAGCCCAGACCCGAAGCCCAACATATCTTTCTTACTCCTCTAGGTGTCATTAAATTATTTGGAATTTGTCTTAATTACTTTTTTATTGTTTTAAAGAAGCACTATGGCCAAGACAACTTATAAAAGAGTTTATAGTGGCTTATAATTCTAGAATGTGGGTAAGTTTGCGACCATCATGGCAGGGAGCATGGCAGCTGGCAGACAGGCACGAAAGCCTATATCTGATCCACAGGAACAAGGCAGCCAAACCTCACTCAGAAGGGATGGATTTTGAAAACTCCTGAGGACATACCTCCTCTAACAAGGCCATATCTTTTCCTTCTTCCCAGATAGTTCTGTCAACTGGAGACCAAGCATGTAAACAATATATGTGCTATGGGAGCCATTGTTATTGAAACCACCATAGAGCTATTTAACTACTTTGTAAATGTAAGTTCTGTATTTGGATCAGAGGAGTGTAAATTAAGCCATTATGAATATATACTTCTAGAATCCTTGATCAGTTTGGAGGCAGAAGAGCTCACCAATAGAAACATGTAGAGGCTTGTATTCTCATGCTAATTGTGTCCCCCCCCCAAAAAAAAAAACCTGTTTGTTATGTCCCACACGTAGGCTAAAGGAAACCTGCCCCCAGTTGGCTCTGTTTCAGAAATAAAGTTGCCAATGGTCAATGCCTGGGCAGGGAGAGAGAGGCCGGAGTTTAGATTTTCTGGATAAGAGAAAAGGGACAAGGGAAGAAGAAGGGATTATACCATGAGGGGGATGTAGGGCAGACCACACTGTTGAAGGAGCAGGAGGATAAGATGACAAAATTGTAGATACAAAGGGAGAGTGTCCCCATGGAAGGGCTACACAGAAGAAAACAGGGCAGTAAAGATAACATATGACCCCTGTTGTTGAATTAGGGAAGGCTGAAAGAAGCTGAGGAAAAGGGCGATTCTGTAGGAGGACCAGCAGTCTTAATGAATCTCGACCCCAGAGATCTTTCAAACATTGGACCACCAAACAGACAGCATGCACCAGCTGATATGATGCCCCCAACACACATACCGTAGAGGACTTCCGGGTTTGTGTTCATTTAGTGATGATACACCTAACCCTCAAGAGACTAGAGGCCCCAGGGAGTTTAGAGGTCAGGTGGGGTAGGGGGTGGGGGCATCCACATGGAGATGGGGTGGAGAGGGGTGGAGAGGAGGTGTGGGATTTGAAGCAGTTGAAGGGTGGATTAGGAGGGGCAGGGAATGGAATATGGAGTGTAAAAAATAAATTACAAATAATTTTTTTAAAAGATAACATATAGATTTACTCAGTGTTAACTCAGGAATACGAGAGGGGAGTGTGTGCTAGCCTTGTCAAGGCTCGGAAGTGTGCAGCCACTGAGCAAATTAGGCATATTAAAATATAAAGGGAGAGAAAGAGAGAGAGAGAGAGAGAGAGGGAGGGAGAGAGAGAGAGATTGTTTTTGTTGGTGAATCCAGAGCTCTTAGGCAGGTGCAGAGGTGTGAAAGCACCCGCCAGTAGCTCAGAGTGGATTAACTATTTACCATTACAGAAACATTGATCCCAATAATTTAGACATGAGGATGTTCAAGTAATGCAGTCAAGTACAAAAATGTGATTTACACATAATAGCACAGTAAAGGAAAATATTACTACGATATCAAAAATTGAAGCAAAAAGGATGAAATTCTTTGGGGCACAAATGTCTTACATGTGAATAAGGACTAAAGCTCAAACTTAGTTCTGGGACTCCCATCAACCAAACTGCAGGTGAGACACAAAGAGAGAATAAAGGTATTATTTCCTCTGGAGAACTAGATGTTTAGATTAAAAGCTACAACATGTTTATTGGTAGATATAATGCATGCGTGGAAAGATATATGGACTAAGATGCAGAGTTTACTGAATCAGTACAAGATGGTCACTTCCATGACAGTAAGACGGGTGAGGGAACAGACATGGGAGATGAGCCTTTGTCTTCTAATTGCTGTTCATTTCTTCCATCCAAAAGTCAGATGGCAGATTTGGCCCTTGACAAGGGTAGCATATGGCTTGTGGGGTATATCACACAGGGCAAAGGAAGCAGAGAGACTGGCTGGAGGAGGGGCAGAGCTATAACCTGTGAAGCCCATCCTCTGGGAACCAACTTCCCTCAGGTAGGCACCATCTCTTAAAGGCTCTACATGCCCCACCAGCACTAGCAGATACCTAGTGTTCAAGCCTATGAGTCTGTGGGTGATATACTGCATTCAGACCTGAGCAGGGACCATTATTCTGACTTCTAGGACAATCACTTCTCAGACCTTTCTAAACATTTCAACACTGAGGTTTACACTCATATATCAGCCACTTTTCTGTTTGCTGTGACAAAATTATTGACACATACAATTTAAGGAACTATGGATTTATTTTGGATTAGGAAAACAGTAAAATGCTTTAAGCAGGGCTCAATGGACCACTCCAATGTGAATGTGGAAGACATTGGTGGTAAGGGTAATTTGAACTGTTGGGGCCTGGCTCAAGAGTTTTCTGAGGAGAAGAATCTTAGTATTTTGCCTAGAGATCATTCTTGTGATATTTTGGTGATGAATGTGGCTGCTTTTTGCCCTTGTCTGAAGAGTGTGTCTGAAGTTAAGGTGAGGAGGTTTATATTAATTTTATTGACAAAGAAAATTTCAAAGCTGCCTCGTATGAAGAGAGTATTTTGCAAATGGAGCAAGCTGAAAAACAAAAACAAAAACAAACCACAAATTATATGGTGCAAAACCAGATTATAGATATTAAATGGAATTAAGGCAGTGTTGACTTTGGGGCAAGATCCCACCCAGTGTCCATTTGTATAAAGGAAATAAAGAAAACCTTAAGTACAGGCATGGTCCCAGAACTCAGGGCACAGAAGCCAGCAGATCTCTGAGTTCAAGGCAAGCCTGGACTACAGAGCAAGTGCCAGGAAAGCCAACATTAGTCAGTGAAGGAAGTCACAGAAAAGGAAAACTGATGAAAATATAATTGAGTGAGTGGGCCATGTTCCAGCCCCAGCAAGCAGCAGAACTTGGCAGTTTTGGCCACGTGGCTCTGCCTTAAGAGTCAAGAATAGAAAAGGTTAGAGAATTTCCCTCCATAAATAAGGAAAGGGGTATTCCTGTATGGAAGAGCAGAGAGGCCATATGTATAAATATACACTCCCTTCCATGACTAGGGAAAGCCATTGAGGCCAGGTGTAAGACAGGCTTATCTCTGCGTGGAGAACCAGAGAGACCATTGCATGAAGCTGTAAAGTTGAAGTTGCCTTGGAGACCCTAAGATTTTGGAGATGCCTGAGTCTTGGGATACCTGCCAAGGAAAGCTGCTAACAGGGAATAGAAACAGCCCAAGGGAAAGAACTGTCCTGAAGTTTTGTTTTGTTTTGTTTTTTTATTTTTCTGAGACAGGGTTTCTCTGTGTAGCCCTGGCTGTCCTGGAACTCACTTTGTAGACTAGGCTGGCCTTGAACTCAGAAATCCTCCTGCCTCTGCCCCCCAAGTGCTGGGATTAAAGGCGTGCACCCACACTGCCCGGCTTGGATTTTTTGTTTGTTTTTTGAACTGTACTGACGTTAGTGAAGATGAAAAGAGTTGGAGATCTGACGAGCATTTTGACATCAGACACAGAGTTGCAGAGATTGGAATTTGCCCAGCTCATTTTTAGTCTTGTCTTGTTCCAGTGCTTCCTCATTATGCTTCCTTCCCTACATTTTGGAATGGTAATATATATTCTATCCCATTATATGTAGAACTCATGACTCTTCTAGCATCATGTCTACCTGTATGCTGTCATGCTTCCTGCCATGATGATAATGGACTGAGCCTCTTAAACTGTAAGTCAGACCCTAATTAAATGTTTTCCTTTGTAAGAATTGCCGCCGGGCGTTGGTGGCGCACGCCTTTAATCCCAGCACTCGGGAGGCAGAGGCAGGTGGATTTCTGAGTTCGAGGCCAGCCTGGTCTACAAAGTGAGTTCCAGGACAGCCAGGGCTATACAGAGAAACCTTGTCTTGAAAAACCAAAAAAAAAAAAAAAAAAAAAAAAAAGAATTGCCTTGGCCATGGTATCTCTTCCCAGCAATAAAACTCTAATTAAGACAACCTCCTAATAATGCCTTCAAATCGTAACCTGTTAGTAAGTTAATCTACTCACTGGGCTAGAGACCTCATGATACAGGATGTTAAATGTTGTTCACAGGTTCATATATCTGAATACTTAGTTACCAACAAGTGGTACTACTTGGGGAGACTGTAGAATGATTTGATATATGAGATCTAGGTAGGAGAAATAGGGTTCTAGGGACATGTCCAAGCCTCTCTGTTACCTGCCATGTTTCCCACCATATCAAATAAATCCCATACCATGACTCTCTAGCCAGAAACTGTGAGCTAAAATAAATTATCCTTCCCTTAAGATTCTTATGCAAGATATTTTGTTCTAGAGATGAACAAAGAACATATAACAAGAACTCATATCAGGACTAAGTGCTCTTTTGGAGACATTTTATATCTAAATCATAACAGGGCTCTAAGTTATAGATGGTTTTTTGGTTTGTTTTTTTTTGTTTGTTTGTTTGTTTGGTTGGTTGGTTGGTTGGTTGTTGCAACAGAATCCCTGACAAAGAGAAATTTAAAGGGATGCGAACATTTTGGCTCACAGTTCTAGGATACATCTGCCATGGCTTGGAATTCAGACAGTAGAAACTTGAGGTAGCTGAGGACAATGCTTGTGTTCAGCATACCTTCTCTTTTTAATGCAGTCCACAGCCTCAGCTCTTGTAATGGTGTTATCCACATCAACCTAATCCCTCACAGATGTGTCCGGATGCTAACCTAATCTAGATAATTCTCACAGAAATGCCCGGAGGTCTGTCCCTTTGGTGATTTTAGATCCTGCCAAGTTGATAATCAGTGTTAACCGGCACATCTTATAATTATCAGCTGTGTCCTGACTTTCATTTTCTTTAAATGTGCGTTGTTTCAGTTTTGTCAAGTTGACATAAAAAAGAATCTTAATTATGAAAATGACTTCATCAGACTGCCTGTGAATGAGTTTGGGGGGGGCATTGTTTTGATTACTGATTAATGTGGGATGGCCCAGATCATCATGGGTGATGCCTCCCATGGGCAGATAGATGGTCCTGTGTTGTATCTAAAAGCAGCTGAGCAACCCATGAGTAGAAAGCCAGGAAGCAGCATACAGCTCCTACCTCCAAGTTCTTGCCTTCACTTCCTTTGACAGACTGTGATGTTGAAGAACAAGATGAGACAAACTCTTCCCAAGCTGCTTTTGGTCATATCACAGCAATAGAAACCCTAAGGAGCAAAATGGTGCATTTTGATGGAAAGAAGTTATAAGTTATCAAATTAATGTGTCAGTGTTACGGGATATTTGATTACTGTACATAGAAAAACTTAATGGTTAGCAAAATATATAAACTTAAATAATGTCCGATTCAGTTATGTGTCCTGAAGAGTTGCAGCTTGGGTGGGCCTCTGTAGAAAAGAATGCCAAGGAATGGAAAGTTCCTGCCTATTTTAATGCCTTTTGCTGAGGAGAGTTATTGTGGTCTTTGCTGTATGGCCCCAGGTAAAGTCAGCTGGATAGCCTTGAGCTGCCCCACCAGGCAAGGTGAAATGATTTGGCAACCCAGTGACTTGGTTTGGAGCACCCACAGTGATACCGATGTGGTTTACCCTGCCAAGGGTGTAGAGGAGAAGCTAGAGACGTCCGTGGTAAGCAATCAGACCTTTGAGATCTAACTCTCTTTAGGCTTGGAGGAGCCTTGTGGAAGAAGCTCCTGGTAGTAAGGATTTTCTCTTTGGGCTTGCAGGATCAGGAGAGAAGCAGCTGGCAGGACACAGATAAAACAGTATTCTAGAAAAGAGAGGTAAGAAGCCCTCTTGGGTTTGGAAGACATCAAGAGAAAGGTAGATTAGCTTCATAGAATGATACAGATAGAACAGTATTTCTAAAGAGCTAGCAGTTTAGTTGTAGAATCAGGCTTGTACATAGATGTTTTGTAAATAGTTAAGAAAATAAAATTACATCGCTTAGTTAGCAGGTTTTACCTCAGTTTCTGCCTCTTGTGTCTTTATTGGCATAAATATATTTTTTCTGTCATGATGACAGTATACATAATTTTATAAAATAAAAACTATTTTACAATTAAAAATAGAACCAATTTGATTTGATTTAGGGATATGGATTGAGACAAAGTCACCTCATTTTTTTCCATGTGTGATTCATATCGATGTAAATTATATATAATCCATATATATAATACACATATAAATGTACTTTTTCAGTTATCATTTGTATTTTCTGAGATAAGATCACTCAATATAACCCAGGTGGCCTCAAACTCTCAATCCTCCTGCTTCTGCCCTCTGCATGCTGGGAGGATTGCACATATGAGCTACCATTCCATCTGGCTATACTGTTTATCTCCCATAGTCCTTCCTCATTATTTAAATGGCTTTTATTTGTATTATACAAAGCCTGTACTTAGGTGTAAGTCAGTGCTTCCACCTAAGCACTTTATCTGTCCCATCCATTTATTTGTCTGTCCCTTCACCGCTAGAACATTGTTGTAAGTCTTAACCACTCTCCTGACATTTGGGTGAGATTCAGCTTCATTATGCTTCAAGAGATCAAGAAATTTCTTGTCTCTTTTTCCTTTTTCATTCCATGTCTTAGAGTAAAGGTATCCTCCCTTTGCACAGGCATGTGCCTCCCGCTCTGAGACTAAGGGCATCAGCACTGACTATACACCAGTTTGGGAAGAATTGACTCTTTAACAGTAGTGAGTGACACAGACCACAAACACAGCATAGCCCTTTTTATTTTGGCCTTCAATTTATTTCTAAGGTGTTTTATAGTTCTCTCTGTAGAGTTGGCACTCTTTTGTTTTACTATTTATCGCAAATCATATTCTTTAAAAACTTAGAATTTGGTTTATTACTAATCTATTAAAGCACAATTAACCTCCGAGTTTCACTTTATTTGGGGCATGGAAGAAGGCACAACTACGCTGATGATTCTGTTCAGGACCTAGACCTGTGGTCCTAGCACTGACAAGCTTGAGACAGGAAGACCAGGAGTTCACAGCGAGACTGCATTAAATAAGGAGGCAGGGCACACATAAGACACTGTCTGAAAAACAAAAAGACAGACACACTTCATGATAAGGAAACTGGAGTGTTACAGATATAAAACCAAATAATCTTTATGGCTATCTTTAGTGCCCTAAGTAGCCATTAAGGACCCAGCTGTCAGGATTGGCATCCTGAAGGCTAGCAGGTAAAAACTTTGGAATGCACTGTTACCAGATCACTAACTTCCATCAACGAAAGGATGGGTCTCATAAATTATATCCTTACCTAAAGCCTATGGACGAATCATCTCCTGCTTTGCTGTAACCCACCTACTACCTGTTGTCCCCAACAAAGCGCCTGGCAAATGCTTTGTTTTTTGTTCTGTGACTGTTAAAGTCTGTGCGATTGCTTTTATATTGAAACATGTTTTTAGGCCAACCTGAATCAATGCTCCCTGGCCATGGAAATTATTACTTGATTCAAAATAAACACTATTTTATTCCTACTAAGATGACAGCTCTGTTTTGCATGTACAGTTTCCAGCGACTGTTAGTTTATTAAATTAATACGTTTTCCTACATTTTGGAGCTACGCACATAACAGAACATCTATGAACTATTGCGTTTATTACCTCCTAAACTATAGTCTTTATTTTCTCATATTATCGAATAACACACCATCATTTGAATCTTAGAAATAATCAATTAAATTTTAAATTCAATAAGAATCTGTCATTGTATATGAACTCTTTACTGTCTCACATACCAAGTTCCTGTCACAGATCCAGAAAAGGGTCCTGCAGTTCCTGCTAAGTTGGACGAGTCTGATGGTAGACCTCAGAAAACTCCTGTTTCCTCAGCCCTGGCCGCAGCCTTCTAACCCCGCCCCTCACACTGACGCAGCCAATCCGCACCATGCGTAGTAACCCGCCCCTAGACGGAGGCAGCCAATTAGAAGCAGCGTATTTTGCGCGCCCGACTTGCAAAGATGGCGCTGCACGGTGGCGCGCGGGCTCTCTGTCGAGCAGTTGCCCTGCTCCGCTGTAGCAAAATGTGAATGCAGCTGAAGGACGGTGGCACGGGAATGAGTCGGCGAAGGAAGCATGCGGACAGCCCTGCCCGGAGGAGCACGCCGCACAGGGCGGCTGCTAAGAACTGCCGCCCGGCGGCAGAGCCGTGGCTGCGGGAGTCCAGGGCGGCCTGCAGCTCCCAGCTCCGCCGGGCGGGAACGCGGTCTGCGCGGCGGGCGCAGCGGCAGGCAGCGGCTGACGGCGGGCGCAGTCCCCGGGGTGAGGAGAGGGCGGGGAGCGGAGCCTGGCGGTGCAGACCGGGCGGGAGGCCTGGGGCTGCAGAGCCGAGTCCGGTAAACCGGGCCTTTTCTGAACGTCTGGTTGTGGGCGGGGCCTGTGCCGTGGACTGTGTTCCGGAAACTGGGCACCTACGCTGGTTGTTGTTGTTTTCCTCGCTGTTTTGTTTTGCAAAAAGGGCCACCTCAGAAACCGTAGTGTGCTCCCGGAACTTGCTAGGTGTAACATCCGGTTAGCCCAGCAAACCGATGGCGCGTTCATTTCTGTAAACTTGGAGTTAAGAGATATCTATCCCAATAAGGACCAAACTCATAACCTCTATCCTAGGGTGTGTCCGTAAAATACAATGTCTGTTACCTTGCTTGTTTCTGCTATGAATAAAACGAGGCTGGGAAAGAAAAATAACATTGTAAACCTTCAAGTGATTCTAGACAGAGCTTCCCTAGAAACAAATCACTATTGGTTTTGGGGTGTATGGAGTAAAAAAAAAATTGGGTCGAGTTTACAGGAGGGGCCTTGTGAGAGTTTAGCTTGGCTTTCTGTTTGGATGCATTTCCTGTACATCTGCTGACGTCATGGAGGTACCTAAAGCCTGGTGATAGTAATTCAGTGATCAGATGGTATCATTCCTGGGCCTATGGAATTTTCAAAGAACACTTCCTAACTACAGTGCTAAACTTATGAAGTATTAAGATATTATTTTCATTGAAACATTTCTATTGTGGTTAAAGTAACTGTCTTTAGGAGACAAGCTTTGTATTGGACATGAAAATTAATTGTTTGACTTTAGCTTTTATGAAGTAACGTAACACTTAGAAGCAATGATTGTCATCTTATGCAGGAAAGGAGACGCCAGTACAAATCGTGAAAATGGATTTATTATCCTGTACCTTCAGTTCTCCAAATGATCCAGATGGACAAACTGATATCTTCTGGGATCAAAATTCTCCAATGACAAAGCAGTTAGGTAATCTGTTGTTATTTTTATGTGGGTAGGTGCTTGAAGAATTATTGTCGGTAAAATTTTAGTCTGGTAACATCATAATACAACGGTTTTGGGTTTTTTGTTTTGTTTTTTAGAACCTCATGTGTGATTTTTCTGTCTGATTCTAGGGTGGAGTCATTAAGTTGTACTGATTACAATTGTTTCCTAAAAAGTGACAACTGATTTTAGAATTCTTGGTCTAAAATTCATAGAAATGTCTTGTTTCTTTAGGTAAAGGAAGAAAAAAGCAGATTTCCAGTGCATACAGTGATGAGATTTCACATATTGTTAACCGTATTGCTCCTCAGGTAAGTATGGCAAATCTCATAGTTTATCAAACAGCAAAGATTGTATGTGGTGTACTTGCGTGGTTCTTTCATATGTAAAGTAACATGTTTATAGAGCAACCAAGGTTACATTTGGCTTTTCTGACTGCATGCCTTGAAAAAAGGAACAAACTGTAGAATGTGCAATATGGTCATATATCATAATCCATGGGAGATGGTTTCATGACCCCTTTGGATAACCAAATCTCCTGATTGTGAAGTTCTTTGCATAAAGTGGTGTGGTTTTGTATGGTACCCTGTGTGTGGCTGTCTCTCCTTTTCTTCATTTATTCTTTCATTCATGTGATAATGCTGAAACTCAAACTTGGGGACTCACTTTTACTGGGCCTGTGCTCTGCCACAAAGCTAGCCTCCATTCCTTCCCAATTGTTTAAGTCATCTCTAGGTTATTTATTCCTTAAATAATGTAGTTAGTTGCTATGGTGTACTGAAGTTTTTATTGTTTGTGCTTTATTGATTAGTGTCAGTCATAAGTGCCACAGTAGAGAGAGAAGCTCACCAAGGTGCTAAATCTTCATTTTCGAAAGAGCAGAGGGGTTCAGCTTTCTTGGGAAAGACTGACACCCAGCTAGCTCACTCCAGTTACTTTATTCAAACATTATGCAAGGTTAATTGGGGCTGGGAAAGGTTCCAGCTGCCTGTGGCAGACAGCCCACTCAGATCTCCATCCCTTTTGGCCACAGCCAGCCATAATCAAAAGTAAGAACTCAAGATGTGCCAGGAGTGTCTTAGGACCAAGGTTGGTGTAGCTGCCAGCAAGCTCACAATGAGCAGACTCACTAGCGAGACATTTCTTCCAGGTTTCAGCAGACTCAAAACAGTTTCTCAGCCTTTACTGATTGACCAAAACATGGCAGAGGCTTTGCTGAAGCGTTTCACTCTGAGCCAGACACAAGGGCTTTACTGTGCATATCTCTACCGTGCTTCTTCATTGTCCGTAGTAAAAAGTTTCCCTCTTGCAGTTTCTTTTCTTAGTATTCTTAACGACTTAGAAAATCATCCAGGAACACTGTAAAATCAGGGAGGTCGCTGGATTTAGATGTAGCCCTTATGAAGCCTCTTGTGCTGTGACACCTAGGGAGTCCGTTAAATGTTCCTAACCCAATCCACTCAACCATAAAGTAGAATTATTACCAGCTTTGCTTTCTTCAGTGGATTATTAGGATTAAGGTGCATAAAATCTTAATGCTAATGGTGATTTACTTATTTTAGGTTTTTTTTTTCTTTAGTTTTTGTGCCCCTTGAGTGAAGAAGTTTCAATCATTTATCACAAAAGAGTCCAGTAACTGATTCCTTTTATTAGTCCTGAGTTTCTTTTCTGTCTTTTTCTTACTTATTTTTTTTTACGTTTTAAAAAGTATGTGTGTATATGTATCTTTAAGTATACATTGTATGTACTTATGTATGTATGTGCTTGCCTGCCCACGCCCACAGCATGTGTGTGGGAGAGGTCACCTTGCCAGAGTCAGTTCTCTTCTTTGGCTTATGGTTGTCCTAGGGAATGAGCTCAGGTCACAAGACTTGATAGCATGCTGAGCCATTTTGCCAGCCCTCTTTTTCTTAATTAACAACACTTAAATTCAAAGAATATCTAAGTTTTGTTTACTGTTGTCTTTGAGGAAATTGTTGTATTTTCCCTTAATATGCCCTAGGATAGTGTATTATTGGCCTGTAGTAATGACCCACAGATCTCACTGGTTCAAAATGTGATTATGAGGAATCAACATATCCAAAAAGAGAAGATAGGTACAACTTGTCTCCGGCTATAGAAATCTAGACATATAATCAGTAGTCAGTACAGCTTTGTAGCTGGTATCTCTGCTTCCCATGTTGTCATGCCGTAGGATTCATTGTATTTACTCTTTATGGCTGAAGTACATATATGCTATATTATTACTGTGTGCTAACAATATGTCTTGAGCCGGGCGTGGTGGCGCACACCTTTAATCCCAGCACTTGGGAGGCAGAGGCAGGCGAATTTCTGAGTTCGAGGCCAGCCTGGTCTACAGAGTGAGTTCCAGGACTACACAGAGAAACCCTGTTTCAAAAAACCAAAACCAAAAACAAAAACAAAACAAAACAAAACAAAAAAACAATATGTCTTTATTAACTACATCAAAGCACAGTTAAGCATGTTTGGGCTGACTAGCCTGACATGAGTGATACAAAGTTGAGTGTCCTGTTGGCTCCATAACTAAATGGGCTGGAAAGAGCAGCTCACGTAAAGACAGCAGTGCTAGGATTATACAGTCAGTGTCTTCTGCTCGACATTCTTTTTGTATTTTTGAGACAGGGTTTCTCTGTGTAGCCCTGGCTGTCCTGGAACTCACTTTGTAGACCAGGCTGTCCTGGAACTCAGAAATCTGCCTGCCTCTGCCTCCCGAGTGCTGGGATTAAAGGTGAGCGCCACCACCACCTAGCTATTCTGCCGGACATTCTTTTTTTTTTTTTTTTTTTTTTTTTTTTTAAAGATTTATTTATTTATTATATGTAAGTACACTGTAGCTGTCTTCAGACGCACCAGAAGAGGGCATCAGATCTCTGTTACAGGTGGTTGTGAGCCACCATGTGGTTGCTGGGATTTGAACTTGGGACCTTTGGAAGAGCAGTCGGGTGCTCTTACCCCCTGAGCCATCTCACCAGCCCCTCTGCCGGACATTCTTAAAACAGGTTAATTGTTGGCAGCATTAAGATTTCTCAGAAAATGTCATGCTCTTCATATTTGTGTTTTTCTTAGTTATCTTCAAATCATTTAATTTCTTCCAAATGGTTTCTGATTTCAGTTTTTAAGAAATACATTTGCGTATTAGATACTCATTTCATTTCCTGTAGTGATTTCTTCTGTGATGTTTAAGGTCTTTATTTGCCTTATTTATATAACTTTATACAACGCTAAGATCAATTGAAGGCTTAGACAACTTGTATGGCACCTAGAATGTACTTAGGGTTCAGCAAATTATGTAATAATCATAATTTAAAATAAGCACAAGTAGCTCATAAATATACAGAGGACTCTTGATATATATGCTTGAGAGGCTATGTAAAATTGTTATGACTTTCTGAAACTTTATATGAATTTAATTTATTTGGACAGATTCCAAAATTAAGTCATTAAGGATGTTACTTAAGAGTGTTATACAAACAACTCAGAAAATATTGAGTCTTCCAATGAAATTAACTGGTTTTATGATTTTATAAAACTAAATATCTTTTCACCCAAATCTTCAAGCAATGTAAAATGACCCTTTTTTAAAAAAATGCTGTTTCCATGGATACGTGCAAGCAGGCACATACTTTGTAAAGATCAGAGGACGTCAGTGAAGCCTTCTCCCACTCTAGACCCAAATTAGAATACCCTATAGTCTCGTAGTTTTAACTTTGTATCATGTTTTATACTTCTATTCTTTCTAGCTACTGTAAACAAATAAGATTGATTAAGTAATTTGGTTTGCTAGTTTGGTTTATGTCAGTGGTTCTCAATCTTCCTAATGCTGTGACTCTAATACAGTTCCACATGTTGTGGTGATCCTCAAACAAAATTATTTTTGTTGCTTACTTCATAGCTAATTTTGCTACTGTTACGAATCATAATGCAAACATTTTTGGAGATAGAGAGCTGCCAAAGGAGTCATGACCCACAGGTTGAGAACAACTGGTTTATAATATAAAGCTCATTTTATAACTTTGTGATTAAGGAACTAAAGACATACAGCAAAAATAAGTTGATTTTTTTTTTCATACTTGAAGTTTTCTGCTTTTGTCTTTTTTTCTAGTTGTCCATTCTTAGCTTTTGCTTTGACCTTGCGGTAAAATCTCTATAATCTGTTTTGACATTACTTAGACTCTCAGTCTAAGTCAAGGTAGAGCTCCCAAGTTTTAGTTAAGACTTTATGAGGATAAGAAAACTTGGAGAATCACTACTGCAGAAAAAATTCTGAATATATTCTTATTTTCAGGTCTGATAGTTGTATGTAGTTTGTTTCTGGTTTTGTGAACATCTTACAACTAAAATGTTATTTTTCCTTCTACCAAATATTATATGTATGTAACATCAAAATGTATTTGATATAGGTAATGTACTTCAAACCTTGGTTTTTATAAACATGGAATTCCTAAGTTCGAATATTACTTTTTAGTTGTGGGAATATAAATGGATCATAGCTTCTGACATAATGCCTTTCTCCAGCTTCTCATTGTTTGAGTTTGTTGAGTGCTTACAACAGAATTTCCCCCTCTAGTCTCATCTCTCTCTCTCTCCTGAGAGAGGGAGGGGTGGTTATTTGTTTTATAAGGCTCTTATGCTTCTCTTTTTTCGTCTTTCGAAGGACGAGAAACCAGTGACAAATTCCATGCTGGGAGTATGGATTGGTGAAACTGCTATTCCTTGTACTCCTGGCGTAGCAAAAGAGAAGTCAAGAGTGAAAGCCAGCTGCACAAAGTGAGTTCACCCTCCTCCTGAAAGTCAGTGAGGCAGGCGCTCCATTCTTGCTCATAGTCTTGGGTTTCTGTTTCAATATGTGAGTTAAAAACATAGTATTCTGAGAGTTAAAATTTTGGTGTTTCGTCACACGAAACTATACTAAACAGTAATCTAGTAGTTATTAAACAATTTTTTAATCAAAATGTTTCAATGTTTTTTTAATAGATTAAAAACAAAAAATCGAGAAAAAGAACTTATGAAATTGGCCCAACAGTTTGATAAAAATATGGAAGAACTTGATGTGATCCAAGAGCAAGATGGGAAGAATCATGATTTTATCCAGATGACTTCAAAAATGGGACATTTAGATAACCATAAAGATTCTGTGCAGAAGCCGTCAGGTGATGTAGTTCCTGAAATCACTTGTACTCCTGTGAAGAAGCAAATGAAAGGAGACAGTAGAATATCCTTGGCAAAGGCACAAGACAGCAGTCAGAAACCCTTTGACCAAAATGTTGAAGCAGCCTTTAATGCTATATTTGATGGTTCCACTCAGATGTGTAGTGGACAGCTAAGCCAAGATCTGTTAGATGCTTTTTTGAACAATAGTAAAACTTCCTTGAGAAAGAAAAATGCCTTACTACAAGAGGAAATAATTACTACTGAAACTTTGCTCACTGAAAACCTGCTAAATAAAACTCCAATATCACTTTCCCCTCAAATAGATACTACCGTAATACTAAACTCATGTGTGACTCCCTGTCCTAAGACACCAGCAGCACCTGATACACAGCTTGATGAGTTGACCGCTAATGATTTTGAGGATGATTGGGAAAGCTTACTAGGCAGTGAACCCTTCCTTATGGAAAATGCTGAAATGCTTGAATTCGTTCCTTCTACAACTGCCCAAGATACTTGTCAGAAGGCAATTTGTACCTCAGTTGGTGAAAATGATACAATCACATCAAGAACAAATATGAATCTAGGTGGAAGGTTAAGAGATTCAAAAGTAACACTGGATCTTCCCTCAAAGACACGAAACGGAGAGCTAAGAAATGCTGGAGAACATAGGTTTTCATCACATCCAGGTGATGAATCAAGGAAGGTACCATTCACAGGAAATAAAGTGAGTTTTGAGAAATCTGTCACTAGCATAGTTAGTAAAGATGAAGATTATGTTGCTGTCTCTAATCTTGAAAAAGTGAAAGAAGATAGTCGCAATAAGTGCATACTTAATAAACATTCCTCTAACAAGTCTAGTTCGTACACAAGGTATCCTAGTAAACAAAGTTCCGAGCTTGGTGTTAATCTGCCTTTGCAAGTACCCACTACTGATCCATTTGATTCTGTGTTCTTGGGCAAAGAAAATATTGTGTGTAGCACAAATCAGTCTCATGGATCAAAGTTGAATTCTTCCTTTGACGACTGGAATGATCCGCTGTTGGCCAGTGAAATGGTTGAAGCATGCCATCGGTTAGAGGCTACCTGGGACGCAGGCGAGGTAGATGATGATTTGTTCTGTCAGGCTTGTGATGACATTGAAAGACTAACTCAGCAAGAAAACAAGGGCAGCGAGGAGTCAGAGAGTGTAAGTTATACTTCCACTCGTGGGTCCAGAAGTAGCTCTACTGCATCTAAACAAGCAAGCCAGTCGGCGCCATCTAAACATTGGAATGTTGTCAGCTCTGCAGTGCCATTGTCTTTAGCAAATAAATCACAGATGAGTAAGCCAGTGACAGTACAGAAAAGAGGCAGATGTGGAGATGGGCCCAATATTTTGGATGCTACAAATTTGTCTGTGTGTTCTAAGAATTCAAGTGATAATAAGCGTGGACCAGTACAAGTGAATAGCTCAAAATTTGTTCTTGGAGGAAGTTCAAATTTGAATGTAAATTTAGGTCTTATGAGCACAAAAATTGCTACTAATATGAAGTTGAGTACTCAGCAGCTATCCCACAACAGCTTAGCAGATACAGCTCAGAATGACAACAAAATACTGAAGTTACCAAAATTCACATTTAAGAAGAAAAATCCTCAGTTAAATCAAAATCATCTAGTGGGAAGTGTGCCTGTTGGCAAAATCTCAGAGGATTTAGGAAAAAGGGAAACTGTCAATTCATTGCTTGAAGCTAATCAGCAGCAATCTTCAATAAACTATTCTGAGTCTTTGAAACCATCTTCCCCAGGTATGTAGAAAGTAGTTTCCTTCGAAAAGTATTATTGTTTCTTGTTTTAACTATCAAAAGAAAATACAATGCTAGTTGTGACAACTTATGAGTTATTTGATTGCTACCCTTTTAATTTTTCCAATTATCTTTCCTTGGATTGTTATTCTTTCAATACATATATTTCATTAATCATACCTCAAAAGGTGCATCTTGAGACTGCTTACAGCATTGCCGCCACCCTAAATTCAACTTTGTCCCTTTAGATTCCAGTCTTTTTTAAAAAAAACATATTTGAAATATTTAATACACAGAAGAGTGTAAGATCAGAAGAACAATCTATATATTTTTGTACAGCACTTTTACTTTGCTTTTTCTCATGGTTTTTCATCATCAGGAGTCTTCAAAACAGCAAAATAATCTTTTAAACCCACATAAGAAGGCATTTATCCTCTCTTCCTCCTCCTCCTCTTACACCTCTTCTTCCTTCTCTTTCTGCACATATGCCCTTTCTCCTCACTCACACCCACCCTACATGTGACTCCCCTGGCCTCAATCCTTAGGGCCAGTAAACTCACCTGAGAGCAGCTTCCCAATAAACTTGCCTTTAATGTAATCTTTTAAAAAAAGAAAAACACAGAGGGAAGGAAATATATATATATGTAAAACAAGCTTCAGTGGATGGTTCTTTTTATATAAAATCTAAAGCTTAAACCATAGTCTGAAAATTATTCTTTCTCCTTAAGCTGTCTTACCTACTAAAATTAAAATGTAGGAATACAATGGTATGTAGTAATTTGGACTAATTGCTTTGAGAGCACCACTGTTATTAGTTTGGTATATGTCCTGAAACTTTAATTCATCTTATATTGTAAAAAGTGATATTTGATTATGACATTTTCATACTTACACAGTTTTATCTTAGTTGTTGCATCCCATTACCCCTTTGCTACTGGTCCCCTCCTCTTCTCAAATGGTCACCCTTCATGTCATTTGTTGTTGTTCACTACATTCTTTAGTCATTCATTGGTGGGCACTAAGGTTGCTTACATGACTTAGCTGTTGTGTATGTCTATTTCGGTAATAAACATGGCTATACACGCCTATCTATTGCTTATTCACCTTGAATCCTTCAGTAATGTCTCAACAACAGTATAACTAGTCTTAGCCTTTGAAGACCCTTTGTACCGATTGTCCTAGTGACCACACTAATTTGTGTGTGTGTGTTTGTGTGTGTGTGTGTGTGTGTGTGTGTATCTGGCTATACCCACCAACAGTGCGTAAAGGTTTCTCCCACCTAGATAACCATTCTAGTTTAGGTAAGCTAAAATGCAAGAGTAGTTTTGATTTGTATTTCCTTGATGGATAATGATGTTGAACATTATTTTAAATGTGTTAATTTCTTGGCTTATTTACACTTGTTTGGGGAGTGCTTATTTAATTTGTCACTTGTTCTCTGGATTATCTGTGTACCTTTTGTATTTAGTTGTTGAACCTGTTATATTTTCTGGATATTAGTCCCTATCTTTAAGTATACGGCAAAAGTATTCTTCAGTTATCTAGTTTGTGTATTCACTGTGGTTACTAATTTCTTCTGTTGTGCAAACTCTTCATAATTTCATACAGTCCTGCATCTCAATTCTGGCTATTTTTTCCCTTAGCTATTTTAGTCCTTTCCAGAATTTGCTATCCATTGCCTGTATTTTGAAATGTTTTACCTGATTTCCAGTAGTTCAAACAGAACTTATTTTTAATCCATATTTAATTGATTTTCTAAAAGGGTGAAAGATACTATATACATATGTATATCCAATTTTTCCAGCATCATTTGTTAAAAAGCTATCTTTAAGTTTTTAGATCCTTAGAGAATCAGCCGCATTCAGATGTTTGCGTGTCTTTGTGACAGCACTGGGCTGATTGTGTTACTCTTACTCTGTGACAGAGTTTGAGATTAGGTGGTTTTGGTGCCTCTGGCATTATTTGTTTTACTTAGGATTGCTTTAGCTGTGTGTGTTTGAGGGTGTGTGTCCATCCATGTCCCTGCATAAGTTTCTATATAAATTTTAGAATGTCTTTTTCTAGTTCTCTGAAGTATGTCATTGGAGTTTTGATGGGGATTACACTGAATGTGCAAACCCATTTTGGTGATAGGGCCATTTTCACAGCTTTAATTCTTCTTGTGCATGAATATTGGAAATATATTCATCTTCTAGTGTTTTAAATTTCTTCTTAGTTCTATAGTTGTCATTGTATAGGTCTTTCACAACCTTGATAGTTTTACTCCTAGAGTTTTGTTGATTGTTTTATAGTGAGTTTGATATATAGAAGACTTATGTATTAGGATTTTTTTATACTGTTACATTACTGAAAATGTTTATCTGATCTAATGATGTCTTTGGAGCCCTTTAGATATATGATCATATAGTTAGCAAATGGCTATAATCTGGTGGCTTCTGTTGTTTGTATTCCCTCTTAGTGTGTTATTGTTAAGACATCGAGCACTGTGTTGAATAAGAGCAGAAAGGATAACTTTCTTTCATATCCAATTTCAACATGGAAATGGTATCACTTTTCCAGCAGTGTAATGTTAACTGTTCTCAGATTTTTTATTGTGTTGAGGTATGATCCTTATGTTCCTAGATTCCTTAGGGTTGGCATCATGAAGGACTGTTCAGTTCTATTTAAAACTTTCTTTCCAGAAAGATGATCATGTTGAGATGATCATGTGATTTTTTTTAAGCCTTGATTTTATTTATGTGTTATGTTTATTGATTTGCTTAGGCTGAGTCACGTCTGCATTCCTGTACTGAATTCAGCCTAATCATGATCTTGTTACTATGTTAGTGAATTTGATTTGCAAGTATTTTATTGAGTGAATTTTGCCGTGTTCATTCAGGAAATGTATTGTTGTATCCTTATCTAGTTTTAATATCAAGGTAATACTAACTTTGTAGAATGAACTTGAATAACTTAAGATCTCTGATTTTTTTTTTTTAAATACAGGTAACTCAAAGCTATAGACTTTTCTCTCTTAGCAGTGACTTAGATGTATTCTAAATGTTCTGTAGTACATTGTGTTTTTATTTTTACTTGATTCTAGACATTTCTAAACTTTCCTTCTGATTTCTTAAGTGACCTACTTTTTCCCACGTGGGTCTGGTAAGAGAAGAAATCCACCAGCTGATAATCTTAAAGGGAATTATCCCCACCTCGTGTGTGTGTGTGTGTGTGTGTGTGTGTGTGTGTGTGTGTAAGTGTTAAGACATATGACATCTGTTTTGGAGAAAGCTTAGTGGGTTAGGAGAATTTCTGCTATGATTAAATTGAATTATTTCCATTAAATTAACTTAATCTATGAAATAGTTTAATTTAGGGGAGATAAGTTGGATGAGTGTCAGCCATTTCATCTCCTGGTTTTAGTTTTTTCTGAGAGGTCTGTTCTCAGAGGTTTACCTTTGCATAGTGATTTGGCACTTCCTTCTGTCACTTCTCAGTATTTCTTTTTCTAGATTTAGTAAATTTTATGCATTAATTTTATTGAGTGGCCTTTCAATGCCTTTAGTCTGTTTCCTCTCTTGTAGACAACAAATGCTTTGGTTTGGTCTATTATTATGTCTCTATGTCTCTTTTTTTTTTCATTTCCTTAATAAATTATAGTTGTCATTTTTTTTGTTAGTATCTGTAGGTTTTCTTTGGTTTGCATATCGCATGTTAGACTGTTGTTTGTGTTAGACACTGTGTTTCTATAATGATGGAGCTTGGTTGGGTTAGTTTTTGCAGTTACAGCAGCAGTTCAGTAGGATTTCTCCTCCTTTACAGATCTTGTGTAATTGTATCTGTTAATTCTGAAAAGCATAATGTAAGAATGGTGTCAATTTTGACAGATAATACCAAAGTTCCTTCAAATGACTAGACAAATTTTGATTTTGTTTTTATTATTAACAATGAGTATATTTCATATATGTTACATCCCAGTGTGTCTTAAAACATTAAAATTTGTTGATAGTTTATTAAAGTTGCAAATATTATATAAGTTTATTTTAAACTCAATATATTATAACTAATTAGGTAAGGTTTCTAAAGTGAATTGCATATACTTTAAATTTCAATAAAGATTTAATCCTGACTGCATTTTTAGGTAGATGTATTATTTGCCTTTTATCCTAGCAATTTTTCTTTTAGGTTTGTTCATAATGCTTAATTTTCCTGGTTAACATTAGCCTCACCCTTGTTTTGTATTATTTTCTATTCACTTTTCCTTTGATGTGTCTGTCACAAGCTGGTCTCCAAGTTATATCCTTGAAATAAAAAACTTTTAGTAGCTTAAGTTAGTCAAGTTGTAGCCTGTTTTTATATAACTAGTACATTAAATCTCATTTTTAAAATGTAAAAATTTAGTGCTTTTTAAAAAAAAAATACATGAGCATAACAACTGATTTGAAAATGTGAATTGTATAGAGTTCATTGAATTGTACCTGTAAATGGCTTACATATTATACATGACTATTTTCGTATAAAATGAATATAGAGTCAGCAGCTGGAACGATAACATTTTGCAATAAAAGTTAACTTTGAGGGCGGCTTCCTATAGAGAATAACAATTGCTGGCCCTTACGCTTAAAAAAAATTACGTCACTTAGTTGCTTAGTACTCTGTAGCAATAGTACTGTGCAGCAATTTGACTTTGTGTTTGATGTTATATACATACACATAATAGAGAGAGAGTGTGTGTGTGTTTGTGTGTATTTGTGTGTATGTGTGTGTTAGTGAAAAGGTAGATGGGAAAGTGTTTAACTCTTCCTAAATCAGAATTTTATAGTGTGATTTCATACATTTGAAATGATTTTCCGTATTATTAAACCCATTTTAAAGACATTTTATTTGTCTTTGTCATTGTAGACTAGTAGCTTGTTTTTTATAAAATGTATTTTGGTATTTCTCTGGTATGGAAAATAGCTAAAGTCTAGCTTAGAAAATAATAGACATCAGAGTTATCTTAGGAGTTGATTTGAAATAAATAATTCTTGAGTATTCTCTCCCATTTCTGCTTATACCAAGAAACAAAGTTGATGGATAATATATTTTGAGAAATATGTTCCTTCATTAACATTCTATTTATTATGTATGTACTTGTAATTGTGGAATATGCATACATAATATACATATTTGTTTGGTTTAATAGTCAGACCAGAGTGATGAAGAAGCAAAGATCATAGCAGATATTCAGAATGACTTAAAGGTTATAAGATTAATTCCTATGCTTTGTTTAATTTTTAGATGAAGAAGAGAGAAATAGGAAGTATTCTCCTGAAGAAATTCAACGAAAAAGGCAGGAAGCACTGGTTCGAAGAAAGGCCAAAGCTTTGCATACTGTGCAGTCAGCTCCCATTTCACTGCCTTGATGAAAGTCGAGTTAGATGGTTTCACAACTATTAATAACTATCTGTGATAGGACTTTTGTTCTGATTTCTCTGTGAGAAATGTAATACTGACTTATAAAGCCTGAGCTTCTACTTTATTATTTAATAAATCAATGTTTACAGTGGTAAATGAAACCTTTTCAGAGATGTATGTGAATTATGTATATAAGTTTTTGAAAAGTTAGCAGTTATGTATATACAGAGGAAAGTACTTGTCTTTATTAAATGGTAGCAGATGAGCATCGAAAATAGCTATAAAGCTTCTGTCGAACGAAGGCTTTCTCTAGCACAAAGATTAAAATTGCTAAGTAAACAACAACTTGGTTTTTTGTGTCATTATCAGTTAAGGTTTTTTATACATTGTCAATTTTTAACTAATATTCCCATAGTCTAACTGGTCTTGCTGAAAAGTAGAGAATTTCTTTTTATTTTCAAAAAAATTGTGTTTAATTGCTGCCCAGAAGTAGCTAACTTTAATATTTCTAACATGTGATTCAATAGGAAAATATTTCACTGTTAGGAAACCCACAGACTAGGCATTAAGTCTAGTTTAGCAAAAAGAAAAAAAAAGCTTTATTATGTAAGTAATAAAGCATCGTTGACATTTAGAATTGGTAGAAACATCGCCTCTGGTCGAGCTTCTCTATCATATAGGTTAGACAGAACAATTCAAGCTGTTCTTTTTCTTTGTGTACATGTGTGTTTGAGTCAGGGTCTTGCTCTGTGGCCCAGACTGGCCTTCAACTCTCTCTGTTACCCAAATGGCCCCACACTATCAGTGATCCTCTTGCCTCAGCCTCCCTGTGCTTTTAAGTACAGATGTGTGCCACCATGCCCAACTTACTGTGCTACTTTCAGAGTCACAGACAAGGTCAGCCTGTCCTTGTGTGAGACAATCTTAACTGTTGCATGACTTGCTTCAGTCTGTTCGTACTTAAAATAACTGGAAGGCACAGAAACACTTTAAAGTACATTAAAGGCTGCTTGTTAGCAGTACTTACATACATTCTTTATCTTAAAGAACTAACTAATCTTTCCAGGATTCAAAATTAGACTTTCTATTCTCACTTTTCTTATCACTCTAATTTCCCTTCTAATTAATTATTTAACTTAAGTGTTTTTCCCTCTGTCATCCCCCCCTCCCTCCCCTTTTGGCTTTTAAACAATGAGCCAGTAATAAAGCCTTTAAACTAAAGGGGGCGGGGGTGGCAGTAAGGATGCTAGTAGTTTTTTAAATGCTTTTTAAATAATATGAAGAAAATTATAGATATGAAGTATTCATTTTGATCTGATGTTCACTACTGTTCAGGTGTCTTAGAGCTTTGACAAACTGATAGTTATGTATCATTTTTCAAATGTTATTTTTATATATACAGTAAAACAGATTTTAGTTTCCCTGTATTATCAAAGAGTATATTATAAAGACCTAAATAAATGTTTTAAGTTATTATGTAAGAGAGTGAAGAGACTAGATTCCTTTTCGGTTTTTTTCTTTTTTTTTTTTTTTTTTTTTTGGTTTTTCGAGACAGGGTTTCTCTGTGTAGCCCTGGCTGTCCTGGAACTCACTCTGTGGACCAGGCTGGCCTGAACTCAGAAATCCGCCTGCCTCTGCCTCCCAAGTGCTGAGATTAAAGGCGTACGCCACCACACTCGGTTTATATTGCTTTTCTAGTGAGTCTGAATTCAATCTGTTCTAAGTCTCTCTTTGCTCAAGTTCTCCCATCACTTATTTTCTGTAGAATTCTTTTAAGTCATCCTGCCCATCCTTTTACACTTGGCCTGGTGAGTCTGTTTTTTTGTTTTTTGGTTTTTTTTTTTGAAATTTATACCTGACCATCCTCACTGAAATTGATACTAAGTGACTTGTGTTATCTTTCTAAGGAAACATAAAAACACTTCTGGATAGTGGAGATGTGCTGGTCCAGCAGGCTACCCCTCTCTGCCTTTCATACCACTCTGCTATCCTCATTCTTTAGTGTCTTTGGAAGGACTAGTATGCAAAGGGCCACCTAGTTTGCATGAGTTGGCACTTTTCCTGTCTCCCTGGGATGTTGTGTAGTGGGTTGGCTTGATGCTGCTTATATTCTTATGCTAATATTGAGCCCCATGACATGGTTGTCCCAGAGGAGATAATCTGTATGTAAACCTAGGTGATACTGTGACCTTGCCCTTAAGTTATTTTTGATTTGTAAATAAAGATGACAACAGCCAGTAGCAGGGCAGAAGAGACATAGGTGGGTTTTAGGGTTCCTGGGCTTGGGGTTGGAGAAGTACCACAAAAGGGAGAAGAAGGTGAAGGAGGAAGGAGAAGACACCATGGGTTAAGGGAATTCATGAAAGCATGGCCCTGAGGGCTAGTCATTTGGAGTTAAGAGTAGCCCAGATGAAATGTAGTGAAAGACCCACAACGTGAGGACTCCCCCACATTCTGACTCAGGAGAGGCGACACCCCAAAATCACCCACAAGAAACAGTCTTGCTGCAAACTGCAAGAGGATTTTTATTCAAGAGCGCTCTCGGGCCCATGGTCATACACCACGCAGGGGTAGAGGACCGGACCGTGCCCCCCCCTCCCCCGTAGCTGGGTCAGGGGGTATTTAAAGGAAGAAACCACAACTCAAGGAGGTGGGAAGGGTGTTGTTGGAAAATACCAAAAATACCAGTTAAGAGTCATAAGGAAGTGCAAAGTTACAAGAGTTACAAGGAATACCTGGTAATTGTGAGGGTTATTTCTCAAGACAGTTTCTAAGAGCCCTTAACAATAGCACATTTGCATAGCGGGTTCCAGAAATGGTCAGGGTGGGTCAGGGTGACTTTCTTTGAGTGAATACTGCTTGAACCCAGGAAGTGGGTGGGTGGAGGGATGTCACTATCTGTTTTATGATTAGCATACCTTGGAGCATTGAGCCACAAAGATCACATTCCCAAGCCTGGGCCCAAAGGCCTAGAATTTTGTTTTTACTACTCTTTCATTAGTACATGGTAATTCAGGGTTGTTGATAGGAAAGTAAAATCTAATAGCATAGAGGGTAGATAATCTGCCCAGCTCTTGTGCTGTTTAAGGCTTACTGTAAATAATAAAAGTTGTGTGTCTTTTGTCCAGGAACTGAATGAACAAGGTGGGGTAGAAACTCCAGGTTGGGATTAACTTCTATAACAAATGTCTTCAAAAGACAAACCGCTTGGTCGGCCTGGCACCAGTAGTGTTTCAAGCTCTTTGGCTATTTTTGTTTCACTGAAAGTTTAATTCAGCATGACCTTATTAGAGAAAAGAGCACCCATACCTGCTCCTTCTCTCCTTTTTTCCAGACCCCCTCAGAGTTCCTGGGGACCAAAGAGCATACATTGGCTGGTCCAAAAGGAAGGGGATCACTTGGTACTGTGGAGACTTGACTCCCCAGAGAAGGGGGATGCTAGAGGGGAGAAGTGGGAGTGGGTGAGTGGGTGGGGGAACACCCTCTTAGAGGCAAAGGGGAGGGACATTAGGGTGGAGGGGAGACCAGGAAGGGGAACATTTGAAATGTAAGTAAAATAATAAAGAACAAATACCTTTCTGCCTCTGCTTACTACTGCTCTGTGATGGCTGCTAATTATATTTTGAATGATTTTAACTCAGATTCTAGTTGTGGACTTTTTGTCGTGTTCCACTTAAATCATTGTAATTCCTATTCATTGAGCTGTTAGAAAATGTTTTCTGGGAACAGTTGACATTTTATTTAACACATAGTTGATTGAAGTGTTAAACTGAATTTAAATGGATCAAAACTTGATGTTCAGCTTTTCCCAGTGTGATCATAAGCACTGGATTCATAAAAAACACCAAATGTCTTCTCATAGGTGTTCCTAGTAAACACATGTAGCTGTTGGTTTTACAAGTTTCTCTTTCTAAAGTCCATTGGATAATAAATCATAATTAGTGAGCTGCATTTAACATTGCTGAATATTTTACTTACATGAATAGCTTTAAGCTTTGTATTTAACACTACTCAATACAGTGATATAACACTTCTTTTTATTATTATCATTATTTTCTTTATTTACATTTCAAATGTTATCCCGAAAGTTCCCTATACCCTGCTCCCTTACCCACCCACTCCCACTTCTTGGCCCTGGCATTCCCCTGTACTGGGGCATATAAAGTTTGCAATACCAAGGGGCTTCTCTTCCCAATGATGGCCGACTAGGCCATCTTCTGCTGCATATGCAGCTAGAGACACGAGCTCTGGGGGTACTGGTTAGTTCATATTGTTGTTCCACCTATAGGGTTGCAGACCCCTTTAGCTCCTTGGGTGCTTTCTCTAGCTTCTCCATTGGGGGCCCTGTTTTCCATCTTATAGATGACTGTGAGCATCCACTTCTGTATTTGCCAGGCACTGGCATAGCCTTATATGAGACAGCAATATCAGGGTCACTTCAGCAAAATCTTGCTGGCATATGCAATAGTGTCTGGGTTTGGTGGCTGATTATGGGATGGATCCCCAGGTGGGATAGTCTCTGGATAGTCCATCCTTTCTTATTAGCTCCAAACTTTTTCTCTGTAACTCCTTTCATGGGTATTTTGTTCCCTATTCTAAGGAGGAATGAAGTATCCACAAGTTGCTCTTCCTTATTGATTTTCTTGTGTTTTGCAAACTGTATCTGTGGTATTCTAAGTTTCTGAACTAATATCCACTTATCAGTGAGTGCATATCTAATGACTTCTTTTGTGATTGGGTTACCTCACTAAGGATGATATCCTCCAGATACATCCATTTGCCCAAGAATTTCATAAATTCATTGTTTTAAATAGCTGAGTAGTACTCCATTGAGTAAATGTACCACATTTTCTGAATCCATTCCTTTGTTGAGGGACATCTGGGTTCTTTCTAGCTTCTATTATAAACAAGGCTGCTATGAACATAGTGGAGCATGTGTTCCAGTTGGAACATGTTCTGGGTATATGCCCAGGAGAGGTACTGCTGGATCTTCTGGTAGTACTATGTCCAATTTTCTGAGGAAACTCCAGACTGACTTTGAGAGTGGTTGTACAAGCTTGCAATCCTACCAGCAATGGAGGAGTGTTCCTCTTTCTCTACATCCTTGCCAGCATCTGCTGTCACCTGAATTTTTGATCTTAGCCATTTGTGTGAGGTGGAATCTCAAGGTTGTTTTGATTTGCATTTCCCTGATGATTAAGGATGCTGAACATGTTTTCTTGTGCTTCTCTGCCATTCGGTATTCCTCAGGTGAGAATTCTTTGTTTAGCTCTGTGCCCCATTTTTTAATGGGGTTATTTGAATTTCTGGAGTCCAGCTTCTTGAGCTCTTTGTATATATTGGATATTAGTCCCCTATCAGATTTAGGATTAGTAAAAATCCTTTCCCAATCTGTTGGTGGCCTTTTTGTTTTATTGACAGTGTCTTTGGCGTTACAGAAGCTTTGAAATTTTATGAAGTCCCATTTGTCAATTCTTGATCTTACAGCACAAGCCATTGCTGTTCTGTTTAGGAATTTTTCCCCTGTGCCCAAATCTTCGAGACTTTTCCCCACTTTCTCTATTAACTTCAGTGTCTCTGGTTTTATGTGGAGGTCTTTGATCCACTTACACTTGAGCTTTGTACAAGGAGATAAAAAGGGATCAATTCACATTCTTCTACATGATAACTGCCAGTTGTACCAGAACCATTTGTTGAAATGCTGTCCTTTTATTCCACTGGATGGTTTTAGCTCCCTTGTCAAAGATCAAGTGACCATAGGTGTGTGGGTTCATTTCTGGGTCTCCAATTCTATTCCATTGATCTACCTGTCTAGTCACTGTACCAGTACCATGGAGTTTTTATCAGAATTGCTCTGTAGTACAGCTTAATGTCAGGCATGGGGATTCCCCCAGAATTTCTTTTATTGTTGAGAATAGTTTTTGATATCCTAGGTTTTTATTATTCCAGATGAATTTGCAAATTGCCTTTTCTAACTCAGTGAAGAATTGAATTGGAATTTTGATCGGGATTACATTGAGTCAGTAGATTGCTTTTGGCAGGATAGCCATTTTTACTATATTAATCCTGCCAGTCCATGAGCATGGGAGGTCTTTCAATCTTCTGAGATCTTCAATTTCTTTCTTCAGAGACTTCAAGTTCTTATCATACAGATCTTTCACTTCCTTAGTTAGAGTCACACCAAGATGTTTCATATTATTTGTAACTATTGTGAAGGATGTTGTTTCCCTAATTTCTTTCTCGTCACGTTTATCCTTTGTGTAGAGAAAGGCCATTGATTTTTTTGAGTTAATTTTATATCGAGCTACTTCACTGAAGCTGTTTATAAGGTTTAGGAGTTCTCTGGAATTTTTAGGGTCACTTATATATATTATCCTATCATCTGCAAATAGTGATATTTTGACTTATTCCTTTGCAATATGTATCCCCTTCATCTCCTTTTGTTTTCGAATTGCTCTGGCTAGGACTTCCAAGTACTATATTGAATAGATAAGGAGAAAGTGGGCAGCCTTATCTACTCCCTGATTTTAGTGGGATTGCTTTTAGTTTCTCTTCGTTTAATTTGATGTTGGCTACTGGTTTGCTGTATATTGCTTTTTTATGTTTAGGTATGGGTCTTTAATTCCTGGTCTTTCCAAGACTTTTATCATAAAGGGGTGTTGGTTTTGTCAAATGCTTTCTCAGCATCTAATGATATGATCATGTGGTTTTTGCCTTTGAGTTTGTTTATATAGTGGATTATGTTGATGGATTTCCATATATTAAACCATCCCTGCATCCCTGGGATGAAGCCTAGTTGGTCAAGATGGATTATCGTTTTGATGTGTTCTTGGATTCGGTTTGCAAGGATTTTATTGAGTAGTTTTGCATCGATATTCATAAGGGAAATTGGTCTGAAGTTCTCTTTCTTTGTTGGATCTTTATGTGATTTAGGTATCAGAGTAATTGTGGCTTCAGAGAATGAATTGAGTAGAGTACCTTCTGTTTCTATTTTGTGGAATAGATTGAGGAGAGTTGGAATTAGGTCTTTTCTGAAGGTCTGATAGAAGACTGCAATAAACCCATCTGGTCCTGGGCTTTTTTTGTTTGGGAGACTATTGATGACTGCTTCTATTTCTTTAGGGGAAATGGGATTGTTTAGATCCTTAATCTGATCCTGATTTAACTTTGGTGCCTAGTATCTGTCTAGGAATTTGTCTATTTCATCCATGTTTTCTAGTTTTGTCGAGTATAGCCGTTTTTAGTATGATCTGATGATGTTTTGGATTTCCTCAGGTTCTGTTGTTATGTCTCCTTTTTCATTTCTGATTTTGTTAATTAGGATACTGTCCCTGTGCCCTCTAGTTAGTCTGACTAAGAGTTTATTTATCTTGTTGATTTTCTCAAAGAACCAGATCCTGGTTTGTTTGAATCTTTGAATAGTTCTTCTTGTTTCCACTTGGTTGATTTCAGCCCTGTGTTTATTTCCTGCCATCTACTCCTCTTGGGTGAATTTGCTTCCTTTAGTTCTAGATTTTCTGGGTGTGCTGTCAGGCTGCTAGTGTATGCTCTCTCTAGTTTCTTTTTGAAGGCACTCAGGGTTATGAATTTTCCTCTTAGAAATGCTTTCATTGTGTCCCATAAGTTTGGGTAGGTTGTGGCTTTGTTTTCATTAAACTCTAAAAAGTCTTTAATTTCTTTATTTCATCCTTGACCAAGGAATCATTGAGTAGAGTGTTGTTCAGTTTCCACGTGAATGTTGGCTTTCTATTATTTATGTTGTTATTGAAGATCAGCCTTTATCCATGGTGATCAGATAGGATGGATGAGATAATTTCAATATTTTTGTATCTGTGGAGGCCTGTTTTGTGACCAGTTATATTGTCAATTTTGGAGGAGGTACCATGTGGTGCTGAGAAGAAGGTATATCCCATTGTTTTAGAATAAAATGTTCTGTAGATATCTATTAAATCCATTTGTTTCATAACTTCTCTTAGTGTCCATGTATCTCTGTTTAGTTTCTGTTTCCAGGATCTGTCCATTGATGAGAGTGGGGTGTTGAAGTCTCCCACTATTATTGTGTGAGGTGCAATGTGTGCTTTGACCTTTACTAAAGTTTCTTTAATGGAAGTAGCTGCCCTTGTATTTGGAGCATAAATATTCAGAATTTAGAGTTCATCTTGGTAGATTTTACCTTTGATAAGTATGAAGTGTCCATCCTTGTTTTTTTTTTTTTTTAATAACTTTGGGTTGGAAGTCAATTTTATTCAATATGAGAATGAGAATGGCTACTTTAGCTTGTTTCTTCGGACCATTTGCTTGGAAATTTTTTTTCCTGCCTTTTGCTCTGAGGTAGTGTCTGTCTTTTTCCCTAAGGTGAGTTTCCTGTAAGCAGCAAAATGTTGGGTCCTGTTTGTGTATCCAGTCTATTAGTCTATGTCTTTTTATTGGGGAATTGAGTCTATTGATCTTAAGAGAAATTAAAGAAAAGTAATTGTTACTTCCTGTTATTTTTGTTGTTAAAGTTGGGATTCTGCTCTGTGGCTTTCTTCTTTTAGGTTTGTTGAAGGATTACTTTCTTGCTTTTTCTAGGGTGTAATTTCTGTCCTTGTGTTGGTGTTTTCCCTTTGAAGGGCTGGATTCTTGGAAAGGCATTGTGTGAATTTGGTTTTATCATGGGATACTTTGGTTTCTCCCTCTATGGTAATTGAGAGTTGTGCTGGGTATAGTAGCCTGTGCTGGTATTTGTGTTCTCTTAGGGTCTACATAACATCTGTCCAGGATCTTCTGGCTTTCATAGTCTCTGGTGAGAAGTCTGGTGTAATTCTAATATGTCTACCTTTATATGTTACTCGACCTTTTTCCCTTACTGCTTTCAATATTCGTTCCTAGGGTTTCTATCTCCAGAGTTGTCTCACTTTGGGTTTTCTTTATTTTTTTCTTCTTCCCTTTTTAGGTCTTGGCTGGTTTTATTCAATTCCATCAACTGTTTGGTTGTGTTTTCCTGTAGCTCACTAAGGGATTTTTGTGTTTCCTCTTTACGGACTTCTACCTCTTTAGCACTGTTCTCCTGTATTTCTTTAAGTGAGTTATTAATGCCCTTCTTGATGTCCTCTACCAGCATCATGAGATATGATTTTAAATCCAAGTCTTGCTTTTTTGTGTGTTGGGGTATCCAGGACTGGCTGTGGTAGGAGTGCTGGGTTCTGATGATGGTGAGTGGTCTTGGTTTCTGTTAGTAAGATTCTTATCTTTGCCTTTCAACATCTTGTAATTTCTGGAATTAGTTGTTATAGTTGTCTCTGGCTGGAGCCTGTTCCTCCTGTAATTCTGTTAGCCTCTGTCAGCAGTCCTGGGAGTCCAGCTCTCTCCTGAGTCTCAGTAGTCAGAGTACTCTCTGCTGGCAAGCTCTCCTCTTGCAGGGATGGTGCACAGAGGTTTGGTGTTCAGACCTGCCTTCTGGCTGAAGATGAAGACCCGAAACAATGCCTGTCCCAGAAGATGTGTTGCCTCTGCAGTCTGCATGCTCACCTGCACAGACTGGTCTCTGAGGAATGCGGGACACAAGATGGCTCTCTCACCTGCTCTGGTGGTCAGAGCCCTCCTGGAAGGACACCTCTCCTCTGGTGGGGAAGATGCCGGGATGTCTGGAGCCCGAAATGGTGTCTGTCCCAGAGGCTGTGTCGATTCTGCCTGTCTCAGAAGCTGTGTTGCTTCTGTAGTCCACACTCTCACTTGTGCTGACTGGTCTCTGAGGGACCTGGGTCCCAAGATGGCTCCCTCACCTGCTCAGGCAGTGAGAGCTCTCCTGGGCGGGCACCTGTCCTCTGGCTGGGAAGGTGCTGGGATGTCTGGAGCCCGAAAAGGGGTCTGTCCCAGAGGCTGTGTCACTTCTGCCTGTCCCAGAAGCTGTGTTGCTTCTGTAGTCCGCACTCTCACCTGAGCAGACTGGTCTCTGAGGGACCCGGGACCAAAGATGGCCCCCTCACATGCTCTGGCAGTCAGAGCCTTCCTGGGCGGAAGCTCTCCTCTGGTGGGGAAGGTGCCCAGATGTCTGGAGCCTGAAACTGTGTCCCAGAAGCTGTGTCACTTCTGCCTGTCTAAGAAGCATTGTCACTTCTGCAGTCTGCACTCTCACTAGTGCAGACTGGTCTCTGATATAACACTTCTGTTCCCATTTTCTATGTGATGGAAATCTAGTTAAATAGATTAAATGACTTTCTTGAACCCAGAAAGTTAGGAGTTGGTGTTGGAATTTGAACTCCTATAAATAGTATAATATCAAATGTTGGGATTAAAAAAAATCTGTAATCAAAACTTGGAAACTTGATGCCACAATAGGAAATCATAATTGTGTATCTTACAAGAGCAAATGTAAAGGCTTTGTGGGGAGTATCTGGACTTACAAGTAAGGCTGTTGTAACAAGACACAGGCAGTAAGGAAGTCGTTAGGCAGTGGTTTTACTCTTTTAAATGATCAGCTTTCTGTGAAGCTAGCCTTTCCTCCTGTCACGTCACGTAGCACCCTACACAAAGCCTGACTGAAAACTATGAAAATCTTGTAGCAACATGGAAATTTTAATCTAGCCATTTTCCTTTTATGATTTATTTTTCTTTTTAAGGACATATAGTAATACTAGTCGAAGGCAAGACTAGCCATATAAGGTTGTGGTTTTTTTTTTTTAAGTAAAATTTATGAAGTTAGAGCACAATGAAAAATTGAAATATCCAAATAGTTGAATTTCATATTTCAGAAAAAAAATGCCTTTATGAACCTGAAATCATTTCTTCCCTTAGTAGCACAGGAGCCTATTAGAGGAAAAAGGGGAAGATTTCTTGCCAGAGGTTGCATTTGGTTTTGGGTTTGGGGATATTCTCCGGTTTTCAAAGCCTTCTCCAATGCTTTTGGTCAGTACTTTATAGTGAGTGAAGTTTGACTATGACCTGTCCGCAAGGCAGTGGCCAGTGTGCATTGTTATCTGTGTTTCTGGTGTCTCATTGGGAATAGAAGGGTACAGCTAACAGCAACCTCCCAAGTTCTTGCTACCTTTTGTTTCTCATGGACTTTTGAAAAAAAATTCTCCTGAAGCCTGGAATGCTGTAAGAACTGGGGCTGACACCCTTATAAGAGTTAAAGGTGCTGCAGTAGCCATATTATAATCAACTCCAACCAAAATTATTGAGTGATTGACATCTGTGGTAGGACTTTCAAATTTGCAACACCTATTCACCTGAGAAGTTTTAAGTAACCTGCAGACTAAAAAATACAGGTCAAACATTTATAAATAAATCTTCAAAGAATTTATTTTTAAAATAAATAAATTCTTAGATTGTGTGTGTGTGTGTGTAATTTTGCCATTTATTAGAGATGAAAGCAAATTTACATATTGAAATTAATGTACTTTTCATAACTAAATCTTGCCTGAGTAGTACTGTAGAATATACATTTTTCAAAGTCTTTGTTTCTCTGATGAAGCCACTATTTCTATAAAGAGGAAACATGTACTTTGTATGTTACATTTGTACTTTAGTACTTCCATATATGAGAAAAAAATACAAAAGGTGACTGTTGGGATTTCAGTTATGTGAGCACTATGACTCTAATGCTAATGTGCAGAAGAGAAGAGACTGAACCCCATCAGCCTAAACACCAAATACTTCAGCTGGAGTCTAGACTGTGGAGCTTGCATTACAATTAATTTTGTGGCCTCCAAAGTTGAAAGCCCCGAACCTGCAGCACACAATGGTCATGGAATGTTCCTACTCCATGGCTGCAGCTTTCAAGCCTCAGTACACATCCCATAGTTGTGGCATCGTCAGTCTCCGAGGATCTCCATTACAACATTGGCTTCATCTTATATATTCTCCCAAATGACCCTTGCAGGGTCTTATTGAAGAACCCTAACCCTGCCACATAGCCTAACCTCAGCAGCTCTCTGGAAACATGGTGCAAGCATATGGACCCTCCCAAGACTGCATCTTCTATACTTGCAGAACCAGGACAATGTGGCTGATGTCATCAGTTTCTGCTGCCAGCTCAGGATCACTGTTACCTTTTCTTCTGTGTGCTGACCCCAGGGAAACACAGGAATATTTTCGAGAAACTCTTCCCTGGTGAGTTTAGACTTTTTCAAATCAGTTTCAACTTTCATAAAATGGATTCTTTAATGGATGGAGACTTACTCGTCGGCGCAGCTTTTCTATTGTACCACAGCAGTGTCAAGCATGTCTTTAATGACACAAGTTGTTGAATGTATTCTGGGATCGGCGGCTTGGCTTCCTTTTCTACCCGCCTTTGCTCCAGAAGGGCTCGAGTTACCAGCCCACTCCAATGATGCCTGAATCCACGTATAAAAGACACATAGACAGCTTTAATATTTTCAAACTTGCCTGCTATGCACAATTGCTGGTCACAAATACCTCCCTCCAATTCATTTTCTCCATCTTTCCTTCTACCCTAAACTTAGTGGCTCAGTGTCAGGTAGCCCCCTTGCCAATATCCTTGCCCATCCACCAGTAGCAGAGGCCACAGGCCCTAGCTGCCCTGAGACCTTACATTATTGTTCCCTTCTTTTCATTGCAAAGCATGGCAGAAAAAAAAAAAAAAAAAAACCTCTCTCCATCCTTGTATCTACATTTTTCCTCCTGGGTCCCAGAAGTCCTACCTCTACCTTCTGCCCAGCAATTGACTCCTGGCTTCTATTGACAAATCCAGAACCAATTAAGGAACTAGCACTTAGTATCAGAACCCTCACAATAAGTAATTTAATATCTTATCTGAAGGTTAAATTATACGCTTTTCACCAAATTGCACACCTGCTGTTTATCAGAATAATAAACAGTAGTCATGTAAAAATTTGAACACTATCCTGCCTTGAAATTTCTTCCACCAAACAAATTAGTTCATTATTCCTGTAATAATCTTTGTTCCAGTTCTTGGGGCAGAATGCATCCTCTCAGACCCCATAACTTAATGGCCTGTAGCACAGTTTCAAATGCAGTCCTTGATGTCTGAAACTTGATTTTGTATCTTCCTTTTGAATCACTGATATACATGCATCACCATTCACCCAACAGCCCTTCAAATTTCTGTTTACATGGTGTTAGGAGTCTCTAGAAAACAGCACAATGTTTATGGTTGTAAAAAGGATTGGATTTTATGCTGAAAGGGTAGACAGTTTCATGATAGCCATCTCATTGGGTAACCAGTATTTGTTCTGCCCCAGAATCTGATACCTAAGAAAGAGAAATCAACCAAACAGCCCCAGGGTGAGGTTACTGCCTTAGGGGCTCCTGGAGAGTAGCTAGTGTGAAGCCACACTTAGAGACTGAGGGAATTGGAGACTGATGCGGTGGCTAATCTTGGTTGCCATCTTAGCTGGATATGAAATCAGCTAAAGCACAAGACCCTGGAGATTCCTATGAGAGTCTTTGTTAACTAAATATTTGAAGTGGGAAGACCTACCTTAAATGTGGTTGGCACCTGGTAGAAGCCCAGAAAAATAGACATGGAAGAAGAAAACTGCTTTTTACCTCCCTGCCTTCACTATTGCTAGCAATCTATCAGTGATACGCATTTTTCACTGATATACAAACAGCTTCTTCAGGTTTCCATTGGTATAAGGAAGACCACCAGTTCTCCATGACTACAGACCTCCAGTGCCAGATTGGAACCGTTGAGACATTTAGCCTCATGGACTAAACAATTACCGCTTCTTGGCCTCAGTGTTATGAGACAGCCATTGTTAGATTACCTGGACCTTATCATGTAAACCAGTGTAATCCACTTTTAAGATGTTTATCTAATCAGTTCCATCTCTCCAGAAAACACTAGCACATAATGTGTATGGACAATACCAATAGCAAAATGGCCATACTCTTATTTATTTATTTATTTATTTAGCAAAAAAAATTTTTATTACGTATTTTCCTCAATTACATTTCCAATGCTATCCCAAAAGTCCCCCATACCCTCCCCTCCACTTCCCTACCCACCCATTCGGGCCAGGACCTAAGCCGCGCCAGGCGAGGGACGGACATTCATGGCATACTCTTATTTATAATGTTCAAAGAAATGGGTATTTCTGGTTTTCTCTTTTTGTTCCACTCTGATTCCAAACTCCTGGCTAATTGTATATAATTCAGGATAAGTCTTCATTGGTTGTTGACCCACATGACAAATATCTCCACTAACACTCTTTCATGCACACCCAAAGTGTATTTTACCAATGTTTTTTAGATGTTTAAGTTGATAACCAATAATTGACAATCCCATTCATGAGATGGATCTTTCTCAAAAGAACTAGACTATAGCTTGCTCAGGCCTTAGGTCATTTGCATACATGATGTGAATCATAACGAGAGAGTACTATTTCACTTCTGGCAGAGATCTGTTTCTGCTCACCTTCGATTCATCTGAAGCAAAGCCTGTTTTTTTTTTTTCTTCATTTTCTTTTAGTAAGAAGTCCATGTTCCTATAGATATAGGAAATTGAAATGAAATGAACCAATAAAATGGATGTATAGCAAAACTTAAGGATTATGAACATTAGAAATGAATAAGTCCAACAGAAATAGATTGATAAAAGAAATAGCTGTGAGTGGGAATGTTAACATCATTTAGACCTAAGCGATCAGTCATTGAGTGAGGTAACTGTATCCACATGATAGGGTATAACTATTAAGTGAAAGAATAACATCCCAGAGGAAGTAACTCCATCTTGGTTCCTTTCAGATACGTGTATATTTTAGTATACTTACAGTAGTAAGTTTCCATGTAGTTTTTCAAATAGACTTTGTGTGAATTGTTCCTCCTCATAACTACTCTTATCTCACCCTCCCATGCTCTTTCCTATTTAATTCCCCTAGCCTTCTTTGCCCTTTTCTCTCTGTAACACTAGTGTGGTGGTTTGAATAGGAATGTCCCCCAGTAGACTCATGGATTTGAATCCTTGGGCCATATGGAGTGGATCTACTAGGAGTTATGGCCTTGTTGGAGTTTCACCAAGGTTTCAGGGCACAAAATTAATACACAAAAATCAGTAGTCTTCCTACATACAAATGATAGACAGACGGAAAAGGAAATCAGAGAAGCAATGTCTTTCAGAATAGTTTCAAAAATATCATGGAGTAACTTTAACTAAGCAAATGAAAGATTTTTATCATAAAATCTTTAAGATACTGAATAAAGAAGTTGAAGAAGATACAAGAAGATGGAACATTATCATATGCTCATAGACCAGTAAGACTAATATTGCAAAAAAAATTTTTTTTTACAAAAGCAATCTATAGATTCAATGCAATCCCCATCAAAATTCTAGCATAATTTTTCATACATGGTATAAAAAATATTCAACTTCACATGAAAACACACCACACACAGTGTTACGGTGGCATCAGGCTTTGAAGAAGGTCTCAGATGCTCAAACTAGGTCTAATTTCATTTCTGATGCCTTCAGATCAAGATGTAGAATTCTCAGCTTCTTCAACAGCATCGTGTTTATTTACACACCATCTACCATGAAAATAATGAACTAATTCTAGAGTTCTAATATTGTACGCCAGCCCCAGTTAAGTGTTATCCTTTATAAGAGCTGCTGTGGTCATGGTATCTCTTCATAGCAATGGAAACCCTCACTAACACAATCATATTCTAGTTTTCACTTCTTTGGTGATCCTCTCTTGCCCTTATTCCCTTACTAGGTACATTACCTCTAGGATTATCTAAATTGTAGCACACACTTTGAAAATCAACATCCCCATATAAGAAAAGAACATGATATTTGTCTTTTGGGGGCTGAGTTACCATACTCTGAATGATTTTTTTCTTTTCTTTTTCTTTTTTTTTTTTCTCTTTGATTTTTTTATAGCCCCATTTACTCGAGAACCTCATAATTTCATTTTTAACAATTGAATAGTATTCCATTGTATAAATATACCACTATTTCATTATTTATTCATCAGTTGATGAACATATAGGCTGTTTCCAGTTTCTGGCTTCCATGAATAGTTTACTAGTAGAGTCTTGAATCTTGAGGTAGATCAATTCACAACTTCCTGGGGAAACCACCATACTAATTTCAACAGTGGCTGTATCAGTTTTCACTCTAATGAGCAAAGAATAAGTAATTCCCTTCCCAACATCCTCATGACCATGTGCTGTTGTTAGTTTTATAGATCCTAGCCATTATGAATGGACTAGAAGAAATTTCAAAGTAGTATTAATTTGTACTTCTCTGATGACTAAGGATGATTGAACATTTCAATTTTATGCAGATTGATAGATATGAATCTATTTTCATTTTTCTATATGTAGCCATTTAGTTTAACAAGCATAATTTTTGAAGGTACCATTTTTTCTTCAGATTTTTTTTAAATGAAGTGTTTCTATGTGTGTGATTTTTTTTTTCAGTTTGATTACATTTATCAGGGTGTTTGTTTTTGTGTCAGCAATATGTTTTTTGCACTGCTATAGTTCTGTGATACAACTTGAAATCTAGGATGGTGGTACCTCTAGCAGTTCTCTTACTTGTCAGCATTATTTTTAGCTATGCTGGTGTGTGTGTACATGCACGAGCATGTGAGTGTGTGTGTGTGTGTGTGTGTGTGTGTGTGTGTGTGTGTGTGGCATGTTTTCATGTGAAGTTGAATATTTTTTACACCATCTACAAATAGTTATATTAAAATTTTGATGGGAATTGCATTGAATCTATATATTGCTTTTGATAATTTTTTTTTGTAGTATTAATCTTACTGGTCCATGAGCATAGGAGAGTGTTCTATCTACTGGTGTCTTCTTCATCGTCTTTCTTCAGTATCTTAAAGATTTATTATAAAAATCTTTCATTTGCTTGGTTAAAATCGTTCCATGATATTTTTTTGAGACTATCGTGAAATACATTGTTTCTCTGATTTCTTTCTGTTTGTCATTTGTATGTAAGAAGGCTACTGATTTTTGTGTATTAGTTTTGTACCCTGCTACTTTTCTGAAAGTGTTGATCAGCTATAGAAACTTAGAAGTTTCCTGTTAGACGCTTTAAAGTCTCATGTATACCATCATATCAACTGCAAATTTAGATATTTTGACTTCCTTCTTTCTTATTTGTATTTCCTTAATCTTCTTCAGTTGTCTTGTTGCTCTAGCTAAGCCTTAAAGTACTATATTGAATAGGTATGGAGAGTGGACATCCTTTTCTTGTTCTTAGTTTTAGAAAAACTACTTTAGATTTTTCTCTCCATTTAGATTGAGGTTGGCTCTAAGCATTTTATATATTATTGCCTTTTTATTGTTAAGACATGTCCCTTGTACCCCTCATCTTTCCAGGACTTTTATCATGAAGAGATGTTGGATTTGTTGAAGTCCTTCTCTATATCTAGTGAGATGATCATGTGGTTTTGTCTTTTAGGCTGTTTTGTGTGGTGAAGTGAGTTTATTGATTTACATATATATTGCACCATCCTTGCTTCTCTGGGATCAATCCAACTTGATCAATAATCTTTTTGATGTGTTCTTGGATTCAGTTTACAAGTATTTTATTGATAATAAGAGATATTGCCTATAATTTTTGTTGGCTATTTGTTTGGTTTTGTAATTAGAGCAATAGTCATTTTATAAAAGGAATTAGGAAATATTCCCTCATTTCTACTTTGTGAAATAATTTAAGGAGTATTGGCCTTAATTTTCTGTTGAAGGTCTGATAGAATTCTTTCCTAAAACTATGTGGATATTTTTCTTGTTGTGAGGTTTTCACTAGAGGTTGTGATTGTAGGTCTGCTTAAATTGCTTGTTTGATCTTGATTTAACTTGTATATCATGAAATTCATCTATTTATTTGATGTTTTTCAATTTGATAGAATAAACATTTTTAAGGTATGTTCTTACAATTCTCTGAATTTCCTCAGTGTCTGTCATTTTGTTCCCTCTTCATACCTACTTTTATCAACTTCTATCTTCTCTCCATGTTTTAGTTAATTTGGTCAGAGGTTTCTTAGTCTTGCTCATTTTCTTCAAAGTACCAATTCTTCAAAATTGATTCTTTATATTGTTTTCTGTTTGCATCTACTTTTTGATTTCAAGCCTATATTTGATTATTTCCTCCTATTTACTCTTTTTGGGTATTATTTCTCCTGATTGTTGGGAAATATGCTGTTTAGTTATTTAGATGAAATCTGACCAGTTCTTCTTCCTTTCTTTTCTTTTCTTTTTGTTAAATGTGGTGTTTAGTGCTATTAACTTGCATCTTAGAACTGTTTTCCTTGAGTCCATACTTTTAGATATGGTGTCTTTTCATTTTAATTCAATCTAAAAAGTTTTTAATTTCCTTCCTGATTTCTGTTTTTGTTTTTGTTTTTGTTTTTTCGAGACAGAATTTCTCTGTATAGCCTTGGCTGTCCTGGAAATCACTTTGTAGACCAGGCTGGCCTCGAACTCAGAAATCTGCCTGCCTCTGCCTCCCGAGTGCTGGGATTAAAAGTGTGCTCCACCACGCCCGGCTCCTTCTTGATTTCTGTCTTGACTGTTTTTTCATTCAGTAGTGCATTGTTTAGTCTCCACATGTCTGTATACTCTCTGTTGTTTCTGTTGATATCTAGCTTTAATCTATGGTCATCATAGAGGATACAGGATGTTATTTCATTTTCTTATATCTGTTGAGACTACCTCTGTTTGCTGGTAAGTCCCCAGTTTTGGGGACTGTTCCATGAGTTCCTGAGAATACATTTTGTTCTTTAGTATTTGGAAAGAATGTTCTGTAGATTTCTGCAAAGATTTTATCCAGCATTTTTCTTTTTAGTTTTTGTTTGGATGACATCTGGAGTAACTGAAAATCTCATGTGTCCCTTTATGAATGAAAATAGTTTTAAAGTAAATAATGTAGAAATATGTTTATGATTTATATAAAACTCCAGAAATTCATTCACAGTAGCAATCATTACTTAAGGATGGGAGAAATAAGTATGGGTACATAAAATTAACTGCCAAGAAGAGAGTTTTTGGTTGGAAAAGGTACATTTATCATGACCTTGGTGTTTTCATGGCTTTAGTAGCATGAAACTTTTTCAATTGTACAACTTCATTTTCCACATGTGTTTATTACTCAGCTAAAACTATTTAAATTAAAATTGGAGGTGCTAGAGAGATGGTCCAAAAGACAAATCTCTAGCCATTCAGGCATAAGGAAGGACCTGAGTTCAAAGTCCAAGAACCCACATAAAGTCGGACACTGTAGTGCACATTGGAAATGCCAGTGGTTGTAAGGAGAAATTGGAGGTACAGACAAAATAATAATAATAACACCCAAATGAGGAGGGAGACAAACAAAGGCACAGGCAGAGAGAGATTATTTAAAAAATAAAATATAGAGGCTGAGAACATGGCTCAGAACCTAACATCACTGGCTTCTGTTATACTCGGGTTCCTGGGAATTCTTTTGGCTCCTTAGACACCAGGAATTCAGGTGGTGCAAGTGTACACAAGCAAAGCCTCCATAAGCACAAATTGCAATTCACATGAGAAAAGCAAATCCTTGCCTACTTGTGTTTTGCTCACTTCCACACTCCTCTCTGCCTTCTTGCCCTCCCTGCTTTGATTTCTTTTGAGCGCTAATGATTCTAATTGACTTTCAGGCTTCCTAGTTCTCCACATGTGATGCTTGTTTGTCTCTCTGAGTCTGAGGCATGCCACTCCATGAAATGTTTTTCAATTCTCCCCACTTGCTTGCACAGGAAAAGATTTATAGCTGAATGATACTCGTGTATGTATATTGTCTTTACTTATTCACCTGTCAACAAGCACCTGGGCTGATTTTGTATCTTGGCAACTGTGACCAGTGCTGCACTAAACATGGGTATGCAGGTATCTCTACTGTGTGTTGGTTTTATTCCTAGGACTGGTATCTATGGATTACACTATACTTTAATACAGCTTTTTGAGCAACCTCTAGATGGTTTTCAGCAGGCTGTACTGGTTTACAGACCCTCCAGTAGTGTACTGTTCCATTTATCTCACCTTTGTTTTTTCTTTCATATTTGTTTTTGTTTGTTTCTCTTTATGTATTCCTGGCTGTACTGGAACTTACATTGTAGACCAGGCTGACCTTGAACTCACAAAGATCTGCCTGCCTGAGCCTTCTGAGAGCTGGGATTAAAGATGGGAATCCCCACAACCCAGCTTGTTATGTTTTCTTAATGATAGACAATCTAAGTGGCGTGTGATGGTATGTAGTGGAATGAGAAATTTTCATTGCTCTGATGCCTAAGACAATGAACATATTTTTTCATGTAAATATGGCAATTTTAAATTCTTTAGAGAAGTGTTTATTTTGACCATTTGCTCATTTTTTTGACTGTTTTTTTCTTTTAGTGTTGCTTTCTTTTTCTTTATGTATAATATTTTGCATACTAGTTCTCTGTTAGGTGGAGAAGTGACAAATAATTTCTCCTATTCTGTAGGTTATTTTTTCACTCTGCTGATTTTTCCTTTGCTATAAAGAAACTGTTTAACTTGATATGATTCATTTGTTAATTCATGCTTTCATTTCCTTAGCTGTTGGAGTCCTACCAGAAAATCATCACTTGTGACAACTAGTTGAAGTATTTCTCCTATGTTTTTATCTAGCTGTTTCAAAGCTTCAGGCCTTACATAAAGCCTTACATTAAGGGCTGGTCTGTTCTGGGTTAAAAGATAGGGATCTAAAGCTGGGCAGTAGTAGCATATGTCTTTAATACCAGCACTTAGGAGGCAGAGACAGACAGATCTCTATGAGCTCCAGGCCAACCTGGTCTACAGAGAAAAACCTTGTCTGAAAAAAACAGACAAACAAGCAAAAATCAACAAATAAACAAACAAAAGAGTTAAAGGTTTAGTTTTTTTTTTTAGCAGTACTTGTTCAACACATTGTTGCAGTATACTTGAACAAATACACTCTCTCCAGTGTATTTCAAGAATCTCTTGCCTGAAGATGCCTTGATTTTTTTCTGCATCCTACATTCTATTTCATTAATTCACCTCTGTATATATTTTATGCTGGTAGCATATTGTTTTTGTTACCTATGGCTATGTAAATCTGTAATCAGATAGTCTTCATCCATTGATTTACCTGATTCATCTCTAATCTCTTGTGGCATGCCCCTTCTTTTTCTTTTATGGACTTGACATAGATTGGGACTCTTTAAATTTTTTGATAACATAATTGATAAAAAATTAATATAAGTTGCATTTAGTTGAAGTTCAATAGTATCAAGTAACTTCATTTATCTCTGCTCATTTTGATCTGAGGTCTACTTTGTTAGGCGTTAGTATCACTATACCTGGTTCCATATGCTTGGGCTGAATTATTTCCATCTCCTATTAGCTCTGTCATTGCTAGTGAGGTAATTGTTTTAGACAACAAATATATCAGTCTTGGTTTTCATCTAGGCTAGTCTATGTCTTGATTGATAAGTTGAGAGCATTAACTTCTGAGTTTCTATTGAAAGGTATATACCAATTCCTATCATTTGGGCTTTTCCTCTAGTGTTTGATACTCTCCCATTGTGTATCCACTCATTCACTGTCCTTGCTTGGTTTGTGCCTTTGTATAGTGTTGTGGATATTCTTATTTTTCTCCCCAGGATGCGGGATTTCTCCAAGTGTCTTCAGCAGGATTCCTTCAATAGTTATCGTTTTCTTTTGTTGTGTTTGAAGGGGCAACATAAACCCCATTTGTTTCATTTAAGAACCAGGCCTGATTTCAAAATGTTTTCCTGGCCAACCACGTTAATATCGGCACTGGTGGGACCAATTTCGCTCTTGCTAACTGTTCTACCTTGTGGACCTTGTGTGGTAAATAATGTGTTTTACCAGTGGTATGTTTTGTAGAGCGAGGTATGATATGGTAGGACTGGGTACCTCAGCAGGCCCATGCTGAGGCATCCCCCTCCCCCTCCCAGGTACCAGCCATACAATGGGTGTAGTATAAAATAGTTTCTTTTGGAGCATGGGAAGGGGAATTGAGAAGGGAGTAGAAGCAGAGAGAAAAAAAGAGAAAGAAAAGAGCCCGGCCAGGAACACGTGAAGAGAGACAGGGAAGAGGAGAGGGGAGAGGGGGGGGGGACGTCAGAGAGAGAAAAGAAAGGGAGGAGGGACAAACAGTCCCTTGTACTGCAAAGCAGGCCTACCTGACTGTTGCTAAGTAACTGTTGGGCAGATCTTAGAAGGAATGTCAACAGTAAGCACTCTAGTTAAATTCATAAGAGAACCAACCTTTAGCGTCCAGTTCATGATTCTTAAGGAGCAATGTCAGCCCATGGAGATATCTCAAAGATTTGAGATGGGCCTTTTTCTCAAGGGGGGGGGGGGCTGAAAGGGCAACATAAACCTCATTTGACTCCATTTAAGGACCCCATTTGTTTCCATTTAAGAGCTAGGCTTGATTTCAAAAAAGGCCATAAGAATAGACTGTAAGTAAGTCCCAGAAACTAAATCATAAGACGCCAGCTCTAGGAACAGACCATAAAATCCAGAACAAGATCATAAAACCCCCTCCCAAAGAACAGCCTGGGGATAACCACAAAAACAGGGAAATATCTTATCTCAGAATGAGCCATCTGTGCTGGGCAGCCCTATTTCATCACTTGGTTGAACATGCTTGACATAGGAATGCAGACCACTGACCACCTATGATCCCCTAGCATACACCAATGAAATTTTAGATTACCTAATCCTTCAAGAGAGTTGTCCTGGTTCCCTATAAGAAGGCCTGTGTGCCTTTGTCTGGGGTCGACATTTTAGAGAATGGTTGACCCCCGCACGCTGGTTGTTTCTGCTTTTGCATATTATCAGAGTCTGGAGACTTCCTTCAGCTATTTTTGGACACTTACAGTATATAGTGTGAAGATTCTTCTTTCTGTGTCAATTATGAAGTATAGCTTTTCTGTATATAGCCATCTGTACTAGGAGTTACTATCATCCAGGGCTTGCCATACTGCCAACGATCATCCTCCGCTTGGAGAGGGGTTTTGAGAGGAGGGGTGTCTGGGCATGGTGAAAAGAATGACTGTAAAATCATGAATCCAAGTTGACTACATGTGTTCTGCTTAATACAGCTTTTCCAGTCTGCTTCTCTCTATGTTCTGCTTTCTCTCTGGAGATTTCTCTGTCTATATTCTGCTTGCTTGCTATATTATGATATCTCTCTGTCTCTGTCCGGCTTGCTTGTGTGTGGGGATTCGGTGGGATTGGGGGGGGGTGGGTCTGTGTATATATAGGTATGTTCTCCGTGCAGTTCTTTTTATTCTAAAAAAAAAAAGTCTCTGGATAGCTCATCTCCTGCAGAACACATGTCCAGTTTTTATTTTACATATCATTTACTCCAGGTTTTCCTTTTTATTAACTTATAAATCAATACCCCATGACCTCAGCCCTTTGATTTTTAGGAGACAACAAGCATAAATTTTTTTTCTTAACATTACAAAAGAATTCAGAGATCTGTCTGCCTTGGTCAAGCACAAAAGATAAACTAGTTGGGTGTGACCATGTCCTGAAATTATCATTTCTACCACGCCCAAGCCTAACCTTGCTCTGTCCTAGGCTGATCCTGAACTCAGGAGTCTATCTGCTTTTGTAAGCATAAACAAAGAAACTCAGCTGGGTGGGATCTCCTTTGATCACAATTTCCTAAATCTCTTCATCTCCTTCCTCAGTAATTTTTTAAAATCTTGCCTCACAGGACAGCTGCCTTTGTTCCTTTAGACTCATGAAGCCCCTCATAATTCATAATACATCATTATTTTTTTGCAGAGTTGAGAAATTATACATTTTCAAACTCATGTATTTAGAGCTCTTTCCCATAGCCTTAAGGGCTGTCCTGAAGTCCCAGTATTTATCATTTTGCTGAGATTTAGCCACAACCTCAACTCCTGGAATTGTGCTGTTTGTAATTGTCATGGGGTTATTAACATTAATGAGGAGGACATTCCTGGAAAGACTCCTCCACTGCTACTGGGTACAGAAAATATGTATGTTATTACATAAACAAACCTTATACTCACAACAACCATTGACAATCATGGAGGCTCACACAAGGGCCCTGTCCCAGGGGCAGGAATCATGTCACTGTGTCCCCATCAGGGCCACTCTGGGCTCAACATCATACATTGTGCCTTTATTATCTAACCTTTATAGTGTGTAGTTAAAAATCTGCTTTTATAGCCTGGTGTGGTGGCGCACGCCTTTTAATCTCAGCACTCGGGAGGCAGAGGCAGATTTCTGAGTTCGAGGCCAGCCTGGTCTACAAAGTGAGTTCCAGGACAGCCAGGGCTATATAGAAAAACCCTGCCTCGAAAAACCAAAAATAAATCTGCTTTTATTCTGAAAATTTTCAATATGCTTCATTCTATATTCTTAGTGCTCTATACTTTCAGTGTGCACTTCTCTTTCTATGCCCATTTTCAATGGTATAAATCTTGCATGTTCTATTTTTATTTTTGGTTTATTTTATTTTTTCTCTTGTCTGACTATTCTAGTTCATCTATGTTGTCTCAAGCCCTTATATACTATCATCTAATTGATACTTTTACTGGTGAAGATTTTCACTGAGTTTTTATTTGACCTTTAAAAAATCAAATAAAACTTTAATATTTCATAATCAAAATTTAAATTTGGTTCTTTCCAGTATTTATATATTTTTTCTAAACCACTATGTCTTGTATTTACTTCTTTATTTCATTAAAATCTTTATATTCTCTTTGAACTTATTCAGTGTACTCTTTTTTTGTTGTTGAACATTGTTATAATCACTCTTTTGAATTATTTGTTTGCAGTTTTATTTAGGTCATTTATTGTGGTGCATTACTGTGGAATCAGTACTTTCAGAAAGAGTCATGTTGCTTTGTTTTTTCATGCTTCTTGTGTTTCTGTATTGGGATGCACATAGTCAGGGGTTTACTGCTGTGAAGAGAAACCATGACCAAGGCAACTCTTGTAAGGACATTTAATTGGGGATACAGAGGTTCATTATCATGAAGGTGGGGGTATGGCAGCATCTAGGCAGGCATGGTGCAGGCAGAGCTGAGAGTTCTATATCATCATCTGAAGACTATTAGCAGAATACTGGCTTCCAGGCAGCTAGGATGAAGATCTTATAGCCCACACAGACAGTGACACACCTATTCCAACAGGGCTACACCTTTTAATAGTGCCAATCCCTGAGCCAAGCATACATAAACCATCACAGCATCTCAGTTTACTTGGTATTGAATGGACTCCTCCTCCTCCTCCTCCTCCTCCTCCTCCTCCTCCTCCTCCTTCTCCTCCTCTTCTTCTCCTTCTCCTTCCTCTTCTCCTCCTCCTCTTCCTCCTCCTCCTCTTTCTCCTCCTCTCCTCATCTTCCTCTTCCTTCTCCTCTCTGCTCTCAAATTATTTTTGAGACCAATTTTTGTAGCTTACATTGGACTTGAACACAATGGTATAGTACCTAAGTGATCCTGAATATCTGTTCTCTCTTTCTCCATCTCCTAAGATTAAAGGAGTGTGCCACCTTAACCAGTTTATGCAGTGCTGGGTATTGAACCTAGGGCTTCAAGTATGCCAGGCAAGCAAGCACATTACCAACTGGACCACATCCTTAGCCATGGGTTTGTTTTTATTCATCAATAATCATTAATCTTTCAGTGAAAGCATTTGAAATATTTAAATGTGACTAAGTTATATTTGACTTGAGGTGCCCTTTTACTTTACTGGCCTTGCTATTTTAGCTCATTAGATAAGCCTTCCTTCCATTCTTCTAGGCACTAGATTATATTATTTTCAACTCTATTCTGAAAGCCAACTATTATCTGCATAAGTAATCACAACAGATGGGTAGTATCTCAGGATTTTCCCTGTCCAATTACATTAGTGTAGAGTAGACCTGAGACTGAATAGAGAAAGGGAGGCAGAGCTAAGTGTTTCAGAGACAGAGATAGAGTCTCAGAGTAGGGGGAGAAACAATATGGCTGCAGATGTGTACCCACATGGCGGTTTCCAAAAACTAGTAGCAATAATTTCACAAGGCTAGATATATGGCGATAAAGCTTTTATCATTATCAATTGGCTCTGAAATTATTATATTGGCACCTTATACATTGTGATATTATTGATACATAAATCTGATTGGTTAATTAAGCATTAAGAGTCTTGATTCTACCAAGGTACTGGATATTAGGATGTGATGGTTGACTGTGGGTTGTGGTAGCAAGAGTAACTCAGAGGCCACCTCTGGAGAGATGGCCCAGTGGGAGCCCTGTAGTTCATCATGGCCCAAGAGTGGGTGGGCCAGAGAGTTGGCAGGTTCATTTTTTAAATATTTCCCGCAACAGGGTAGACCCACTATGATAATAAATAACCATTAAAAATATTTGTTAACTCAACTCCAATAATTTTGGGGAGAAAGAAAGAGCATATATAGTATGATGTGTGTATGATATTAATTACAGAAGATAGGAACAAAAGAAAAATAAGCAAAGTAGAGTAATTAGTATTCAAGCAGTGGATAAAAAAGAAAAGGAGAAAAAAATTAACAGAGACAGGAATAATACAGGAGACAAGGAAGTTCTAGCTAAAGTAGAATGAAAATAGAAAGACATAAAGAAATTTCAATACCCAGAAGGCTATGGCAGGTCTAACCTATGTTCTTTGAAAAGCCCCATCCACAAATTAATTAATTAATTAATTAATTAATTTAATTTATTTAATTAATTAATTAATTAAAAGAGGATGTGAGAGAAAGAGAACAGAACAAAGCAAAGCTAGTTTATTTAGCTGACATTAGATATGAAAAGTAAGTAGAATAGTGACCCAGAAACTTAGAATACCCAAGATACAAGTTGCAAAACACATGAAACTCAAGAAGAATGAAGACCAAAGTGTGGTCACTTTGCCCCTTCTTAGAATTGGGAACAAAACACCCATGGAAAGAGTTACAGAGACAAAGTTTGGAGCTGAGACGAAAGGATGGACCATCTAGAGACTGTCACACTGAAAGACCCACAATGTGAGGACTCCCCCACGTTCTGACTCAGGAGAGGCGACACCCCAAAATCACCCACAAGAAACGGTCTTGCTGCAAAATGCAAGAGGATTTTTATTCAAGAGCATTCTCGGGCCCACGGTCATACACCACGCAGGGGTAGAGGACCGTGGCGCCCCGAGTAGCTGGGTAAGGGGGTATTTAAAGGAAGAAACCACAACTCAAGGAAGTGGGGAGGGCGTTGTTGGAAAAAAAAACAAAGATACCAGTTAAGAGTCACAAGGAAGTCACAAGTGTCACAAGGAATACCTGGTGATTGTTCAGGTTATCTCTCAAGACAGTTTCTAAGAGCCCCTAACAATAGCACCTTTGCATAGCGGGTTCCAGCAATGGTTAGGGTGGGTCAGGGTGACTTTCTTTGAATGAATACTCCTTGAACCCAGGAAGTGGGTGGGTGGAGGGATGTAGCTATCTGTTTTATGACCTGCACACCTCAGAGCACTGAGCCACAAAGGCTACACTCCCAAGCCTGGGCCCAAAGGCCTAGAATTTTGTTGGAGGACAGAGAGCCCCACTGCCAATTGATTGTGTGCCTGTTGCTACCCTGGGCAACCAGTAATGTCAAGACCGATATTTTCGTTTTGATTTTGTTGCCAAGGGCACCACAGCTGTCTTGTTAAGTTTTGTCTTTCTTGTCTGTCTTTCTGTGTGTTTGTTAATCTATGTTTTCTTTCAGACTGTGACAGTGACAAATGCCATGGGGTAGACTATCTCCCATCCCCTAGACTTAATCATGGCCCATTTTAGAATTGTGAGATAGAGAGCCTAAAATCTTTGTAGATGTTAAGAAGGAAAAGATGGTGACTTCTGCAGTTCTGAGTGACCAGCCCTAAATGGCAACTAGCCCCTGAGAGAATATTTTACTTCCCCTACATCTTAGCAGTTGAATCCATGGTTTTCACGAGGGCCCATGGACACCCTGACCAGGTTCCATACATTATTGTTCAGGAGGATCTGGTCACCCAACCTCCTTCATGAATCAAATATTTCCTAGACCGATCTACATACCTCCAGAGACTTCACCTGCCTTGGTGATGAAACATGAAGACCACTGGGCTGTAATACCTATGGCTCCCCTCTACCTCATATAACTCTTTGCCAAAGGAAGTCCTTTTTCCATCCCTACCCTACCAGCCTCCTTCTCCTCTGAAATCTCCTTCCCCAAACTCTGAGCTAACACCATTCCTGCAGCCCAATGCCACCATCCACCCACAACCAGCTCAAATCTGGATGGAGGGACAGGCCCAGGGATCTTGGAGCAGGAGGGGAAGGTAGAGGAGGAAAGGCTTCCTAGGAACTTGAGGTCCCTGAGGAAGAGACCCCTGTCCTCCTCCTTCAGGCATCAGGACCTGTCAAGTAACTAACAATGGAATTAAGCCCACCATTACTGGCCCTTTGCAGCTGCAGACCTCTATAATTGGAGGATCAAAACACCCCATTCTCTGATAACCCAAAGGAATGAATAAGTCTCTTAGAAACTGTTCTCGTCATCCACCAACCCACAAAGGGTGATTGTCAACAGATCTTACAGATCCTCTTTCCCACCAAAGAGAGAGAGAAAGGATTCTTCTAGAGGCTCAGAAATTCATCTGAGGAGAGATGGGGGTTCCAACCCAGAACCCTGTCCTGATTGATGCTGCCTTTCCCCTCACATGACCTGTCTGGGATTACAATACAGGTGAAGGTAAGGGGCATCTTCAGGTCTACTGTTAGACTCTAGTGGCAGGTCTTTGAACAACGTCCAGATGGCCCAATAATTTGGCCAAGGTATATGATGTTAGACAGAGACCTGAAGAGAGCCCAGCAGCCTTTGCAAAACAAATAATGGAAGCCTATAGGTGATACAGGCCTTACAACCCTGTACAACCAGAGCAAAAATCCTCAGTGCCATCGGCCTTTATCAATCAGTCTGATCCAGACATTAAAAAGAAACAAGAGAGGCTGGGGGAGAAGTTTTTGAGGGACCTTGTTGAGATCACAGAGAAAGTTTACAATAATCGTGACAGCGTGGAAGAAAAGCAGATAAAGAGAGAAAAGAAGTAAAACAGGGACTTGGCTCCTGGCAGCCACAGCAGACCAGGGAGAAAGAAGTAGACAATTTCAACAATTCACCAATGGCTGGACTCCAGGGCATCACCAGACATTAGGTAAGGATCAGTGTGCATACTGTAAAGAAGAAGGCCACTGGGCAGCGGAGTGCCCAAAGAAGAAGAATTGACCTATGATCACAGTAACCAAGAAAGGGGACAGTTGAAGGGGAGGGGGTTAGGAACCCCACCCCAAACTCAGGGTAACTCAAGGTGGAACGAAGCCCATGGGCTTTCTGGTAGATAGCAGCACCCACCATTTGGCACTCCTAGAGGTAGGTGGGCCTCTGGCATCAAGAAAATCCTGAGTCCAAGGGCTATAGGCACTAAACAATACTCATGGACTACCCAAAGATCTGTGGACTTAGGGGTGGGATGGGTTACTCACTCTTTCATGGTCATCCCTGAGTGTCCATATCTGGTCTTGGGTAGGAATTTACTCACCAAAATGAGAGCACAAATTCATTTTGGAACCAAGGGAACTCAACTGCTGGACAGGAAGGGGAACCCAATCCAGTTCCTAACTCTAAATCTGAATACTGGCTGTTTGAACAACCATCCCAGGAGATTAAGCTGTCCCCTTGGCTGCAAGAATTTTCCAAGGCATAGTGGAAACAGAAGGAATGGGATTGGCTAGATATTACCTCCTGGTGTTCTAAAGTGGGTGTAGAACCAAATTGGGGTTCACCAATACCCTATGTCTTTGGAGGTTCTGTGGAGGATCCCCCCCCCCCCCATATCTGCAGGCTACTAAACCTGGGGATGCTCAGGTACTGCCAGTCTGCATGGAATACCCCATTGTTGTCTGTCAAAAATCCAAGCTCAAGTGATTACCACCTGGTGCAAGACCTCCAAGAGGTCAACAGACAGGTAGTTGATATCCACCCCATCATACCCAACCTCTATACCTTATTAAGCAGCCTCCCCCCCCAGACTGTGTATGGTACACTGTTTTGGACTTAAAGACACCCTTTTCAACCTTTCTTTGACACCAAAGGACCAGATGTACTTTTCCTTTGAATGGCATGATCCTGATATTGAGATCAACAGGCAGCAGTCATGGACATGGTTACACCAGGGCTTCAAGAACTCTCCCGTTATTTTCGACAACGTGCTACATGAGGACTTAAGCCAATATCTAGTGAGGTAACCAGAGGTCACCTTGATCCAGTATGTAGACGATCTTCTGATCACTCCCAGGGACATAGAGACCTGTGTCACAGGTACTAGGGCATTGCTACAGGAGCTCGGGGACATGAGGTACCCAGCCTCTGCCAAAAATGGCCCAGATATGCAAAGAGGAGGTTAAATGTAACTAAACTACATTTTATGGATAGGTAAGCAGTAGTTATCCCACACATGTAAAAACACAGTTCTTAGCATCCCAGAACCAAAAACTATCCAACAGGTGAGAGAATTCTTGGGATCGAACTATTGTATGAGGCCACCAAAGAGACCAAAAACTTTGTCTGAACCTTAGAACAGTAAAAGGCATTTAGCAAGATGAAATGGGCCCTGCTGTCAACATCTCCTCTGGGATTACCTGACATGACAAAGTCCTTTCACCTATATATAGATGAAAACAAGGGAATGGCAAAAGGGGTCTTAACTCAGATTCTAGGACTCTGTAAATGCTGGCAGTAAACTTGTCAAAGAAGCGAGATCCGGTGGCAGTAGAGTGGCCTCCCAGCTTACATGTCATAACCAGCCTTGCTGGTTAAAGATGCTGATAAGCTCACTCTGGAACAGACACTGATTATCAGCATCTCTCATGTGATTGAGGGGGTGCTCAGGCAACCCCAGACAGATGGCTTAGTAATGACAGGGTGACCCACTACCAGACCCTCCGACATAAGCCCTGGCATAATAATCTTCCAGCTACCCACTACCTTGAATCCTGCCACCCTCCTGTAAGACCTGGACCTCAGCCAGCCAATACATGAATGTGCAGAGGTCCTCACCCCGGTCTGCTGTAATCAGCCAGATTTGATGGGTATGCCACTACCCAACACAGATCAGACTTGGTTCATTGATGGTAGCAGTTTCCTGCCTAATGGGAAGTGTCATGTGGGGAGTGGCAGTGACTATAGAAAAGGAGGTAATCTGTTCTCAGCCTCTTCCCCCAGGAACCTCAGCACAGAAAGCCGAGTTGATAGTACTAGCTCAAGAGGTCCTGGCAGTCAACATCTACACAGTCAGTGTGCTTTTGCTACTGCTTATACTCATGGTGCCATCTACTGAGAGCGAGGACTTGATGATTGGAGGAAAGACAATCAAAAGCAAGGAGGAGATCCTCCACCTGCTATGAGCTTTATGGTTACCCTAAAAGCTCACTATCATCCACTGCCCACCACAAGTGAGCTGCCATGCCCATGGCCAGAGGAAACAACTTAGCCAACCAGATGGCTAGAGAGATGACCTTAAAACCCTTAGAAACCTTTGTAATTACTCTACTGGACAACCCCCTACTCCAGACCCCAACCTGCTGACCAAGCCAAAACACAGCCAAGAGGAACTGAAGTGGGCAAGGAACCTACATAACAGCAAGTGCCTAGAGAGCTGGTAGCACTCAGGGGACAGTTAGGTCATCCTTCCTGAGTCTTTAGCCCAATAGATCCTTAAGAAGTTACACAGGACCACTCACATCACATGGGTGCCCATCGGATGGTGCATGTATTAAGACAATCGCATGTTATGTTCCAAAACACTCAAGAAAAGATTATCTAGTAGTGACCAGTTGTAAAGCCTGTCCAGTGACCAATGCTGCTACCCACCCTCAATCTGAGGTAAGAAACCAGGGGCTTATTGGGAAGTGGATTTCACATTAGTTAAGCCAGGGAAAAATGGATACAAATACCTATTAGTCTTTGTAGATACCTTCTCAGGATGGACTGGGGCATTTCTTACCAAATCTGAAATTTCTACCATAGTGGCTTAAAAAACTACTAGAAGAGATCTTACCCAGGTACAGCTTTCCTAATCTGTTAAGGTCAGATAATGGACCAGCTTTTGTGTCTAAAGTCAGCCAGAGTCTAGCTACGTTCTTGGGGGCAGATTGGAAATTACATTGGGCTTACAGACCACAATGTTTCAGGGCAGGTGGAAAGAATGGATAGGACCTTAAAAGAGACCTTAACTAAATTGACCTTGAAAACTTCCAGTGACTGAGAGGTGCTCCTCCCCTTTGCTCTTTACAGGTTAAGGAACTTTCCCTACCTGATGGGACTCTCTCCTTTTGAAATCATACATGACATTTCTCCTCCTATTGTCCCCAACCTACAGTGGGCAGCTGTTACTGAAATCCAAGATAGAGAACAACAGGCAATAGTGACCCATTGGGTACATGAAGTGTGGCCTAAACTTCATGCCATTTATGAATCAGGTCCATCCCCTGAGCAGTATTGCAGACTGGGTATATGTGAAGAGACATTACCAGGCCTGCCTGGATCTTTGGTGGAAGGGTAGCTACCTGGTGATCCTGACAACCATGACTTCCTTGAATGTAGACAGAATCGGTCCCTGAGTCCATCATACCCAAGGCTGGGCAGATGATGCCCCTACTCCTGAGATGGAACAACTATAGAAGCTACCTAAGAACTCAGACAACCCCATCAAACTCAAGTTATCATGGTGTACTTAGGCCTATTAACTGTATACACAGCTCATCTTAATCCCCACCAACTTGACTTGGTGGAAACTTAGAGGTTGTATTGCAAGGAGGAGATATGGTTTACTCTGTCTCTAAACTGGCCTACCGGAGCTCCTGGTGGCCAGATCTGATCTTCAATCTGTGTGATCTGGCAGTAGGTGCCTGGGATACCCCAGCCGAAGAGTGTGGGAAGAGTCTCTCAGAATGCGTCAAGACAATTGTAGCCGTAAGCCCTGCTCCAGAGGCTTGGGGTGTTGGAGACTGGGGTGTGGACACATGACGCTCTGCGAGGAAATTCTGAGACACCCCTTTCTGTGTCTGTTCCTCTGGAGGCAGGAGGGGGAAAGGAGTACTGATTGGGGGGAGGGGCAGAGGAATTCTGTAAGTGCTTGGCTTGTGAAACTACAGGAACCACTTACTGGAAGTCAAGTTCCTCCTGGGAACTCATCATTGTAGGCTGAAACCACTCTAGCCCTGGGTTAACTCAAGGGCAGTGTGATGGAGGTCGATGAGTGGGTTTTGTGGGTGCTGCCTGAGGAAGTTGGAGTGGCACAGCGGATTGTGTTAAGTTTCAATGTAATTCAATCTATGTGCAGTTTACAAAAAACGGGCAGCAGGACTCTGGTTGGGAGAGAGGGTAAATTTGGGGACCCAGGTTCTTTATGTCAGAATATGACTTTGGAATCACCTTCTGTTAGATGAATGGTTAGTTTTGGACCTACCCAACATATAGCTCCCAGCCCAGTCCTCAACCCAGTCCAATAGACTGACTTGTCCAGCCTGACACACTCCACGGTGACACCCAATTTAGCAACAGGCGGTTCCAGACCCTTGGAAGCCCTTCTCAACCTGGGAAAGAACCCACTCTTTGGTTTTGAATGGATTACCCCCAGAGGTCATCACCTCCTGTTGGCTGTGCTACAATGCCACCCCCCACCCCCAATAAAGATGGTATAGCCATAGAAGAACAGCTTTTCTGAGGAAATCACAGCTCTTGCCAATGGAAACACCCCCTGACAGGACAGCTCACCCTACAGTCAGTGGCAAGGAACCACTCAGGCACTTGTCTGGGGAATGTGCCTGATATTTTCCAATATTTGTGTAATGAGACCCACAAGATATCAGAGAGAGAGAGAGAGAGAGAGAGAGAGAGAGAGAGAGAGAGAGAGAGAGAGAGAGAGAGAGAGAGGTTTACGCTCACCCTCCCCAGGATGCCCGGTGGACCTGCTTTTCTGGACTAACCTGTTCTTCTGGACTAACCAGTTGTGCATATGGTATCCTTCTGGCAGGATTGGAGCCAGTTCTGTGATATGGTCCCAAGGATGACATATCATAGCGAGGAAGACTTCACAAAAATATGAGGACAGGACCTTGAGTTTCTCACACTCATTAGAAACAGAAGAGAGCCCATAACTACCCTCACCCTGGATGTACTCCTGGGGCTGGGGTAGCAAAGGGACAAGAATATCATCACTTATCCTACACCAGACACATTACTCTCAGCTTAGGAGAAGACTTAGGAAGAATGGAAAATGCCATATCCCATTTTCAAGATTCCCTCTCCTCCTCATTAGCTGAGTTAGTGCTGCAAAACTGGAGGGTATTAAATTTAATTCTCTTACAACAAGGAGGGCTGTGCGCAGCCCTGAGAGGGGAGTACTGTTTTTACAGCAACCATTTGGACATTGTGAAGGATTCAATGGCTAAGATGTGGGAGGGTTTGGAAAAATGAAAGAGGGACCGGGAAGCCTCTAGAGGATGGTTTGATCACTCCCTATGGCTAACTACCTTGAGCTCAACTCTACTGGGGCCACTAATGATCCTCCTCTTGCTTATCACTCTTGGCCCCTGTCTCCTAAGTAGGCTCCTCCAAGAAATTAAACAAAGACTAGGCACCATCCAACTAATGGTTATGAGGGGGCAATACCAGATTCTCGAATCTGAGCGGGTATTAGAGTGATGGATCCATGATTGGCTTCCCAGATAACAACTAGATGGGGCAGGGGGAATGAAAGAAGAAATTGCCAGTTGTCACGGCCCTCCAGTTCCCCACCCTCCCAGGTACAGGAAAGTTCCAGTTCAAAGAACAACCACAATATGTACGTTCCCAATTGCATCAACTGTACCTGCACTTATAGATGATCAATCAGTAGGAAATCTAATACCCAATTCCGTTATTCTCTCTTTAAATTTAGAAACATCCCTCGCAGTTTGGCCCATTCTCCCGTACACTCTTTCTCAATTACATAACGCCAAGGCATGAACTTGGGTTTTTTTTTTCCTTTATAAACCCCAATACTCTGAGCCTCAGTGCTGCTCTCCTACCCTGCTGTATCAGGGCATATTGTGGTTTGAGCTCAAGCTTGCAAATAAACCCTCTTGTGTTTGCATTGGATTCTGAGTCATTGGTGGTCTTCTTGGGGTTCTTGAGAATTAGGCATACCACTTACATATTGATACAGCAACTATGAGGCAGACAGAAAGAGCTAGCTAGCTAGCTAGATAGCTAGCTAGCTAGCTAGATAGATAGATAGATAGATAGATAGATAGATAGATAGATAGCTAGATAGCTAGATAGCTAGATAGATAGATAGATAGATAGATAGATAGATAGATAGATAGATAGATAGATAGATAGATAGATAGAAAGAAGACAGACACAGAGGGTGTGTTAGGGGTTTTATTGCTGTAAATAGTTGTTGTGGATAGCCCTGGGGCTAATTATATTTGATGTTAATTCCGTTCTCCTGTGAGGGTCTTCAAACAAGGAATGAGTCAGCATTCAGGTGATTTTCTATAAACCTGCTTCCCCCCTTAATTTGTAAAATAAAGGAGAGCTGATGATTGGGCAAATAAAGGGAAAGTGGAGGAGAAGGTGGGAAGAGAGAAGAAGGAGAAAATAGAAGAGAGAGAGGATGAAGAGGACGAGGAAGAAGGAGAAAAGCAGAACAGAAGCACATGGTCCTGGAGAAACCTCAAGTTCTAAGGGATTTCATAGATGTGGAAGTTGGTAGTGTTGTGGTAGGCCTGCCCAATCTAGGCACACAGTATGTATTCATATTAATTGAGTTGTATTTTCATTGCCGGGGTATATTTAGGTTGGAGATTTACTGGAACAAATAGATACCATGACCACAGCAACTCTTGGAAAACATTTACTTAGGCTTACAATTTCAGAGGTTTAGTCCATTATTATTATGGTGGCATGCATTTATAGTGCTGGAGAGGTAGTAGGGAAATCTACATCTGGATCTGCAGGCAGCAGGAAAAGAATGAGATGCACTAGGCCTGGCTCGAGCTTTTGAGACCTCAGAATTCCCCCTCCCCCATTCCCCATCCCCTGACCCCTCACCTCCAACCCTCAGCTCCAACCCTGTGACACACTTCCTTCAACAACACAACCCCAAGGTCCAACAAGGACACACCTCCCAATAGTGCTACTCTCTGAGCCTATGGTGATATTTTCATTCAAACTATCAGAGACAGAGAGAGAGGAGAGAGGAGAGAGAGAGAGAGAGAGAGAGAGAGAGCGAGCTCAAAGCCCACCCCAATGATGTGCATTCTCTAGTAAACCCACACCTCCTAATCCTTCCAGACAGTTTTACTGAGGACCAACTATTCAAATATATGAGCATATATAAGCTATTTTCATTCAAACCACACAAGTCCTATAATGGTTAGTTTTAATTGTCAATTCTACACAACGCTGAATCACCTGGAAAGAGTGTCTAAGGAATGGTTTTGGATTGTAGGCATGTTTGGGGCATTTGTCTTAAGTTTGTTGATGTGGGAAGTCTCACCTCACTGTGGGTGGCACCATTCACTGGGCAGGGGGTCCTTAACTATAAAGAGTTGAATATACACTGAATACAAGCAAGCAAGAGATCATATCTACATTCACATAGTTCTGGTTTTGCATGTAGTTGTGGGTAACCAGCTGTTTGAAGGTTTTGTTTCAATTTCCCCCAGAATAATGAATTGCAATATGCAATTGTCCATATATTTTGGTGAGGGTGTTTTACCACAGCAACAGAATGAAAACTAGGACAAGTCTCATGATTCTCCCACCTCCCACCAGATTCTCAGAATGAGTGATGGAGGGAGAGACATTTGCCCCTAGCTCTGATTGAACAATGGCTCTTTTTCCTTAAGGGTCTTTATAAAGAACCTTTGATGCTATTTTCTTTCCCTTACAGGTGACTGGCATCAAGATTGTCATTGTCAATCTTGTCTCTCTCCATTTTGCTCTTCTCATTAGAATGTCCTCCTCCCATTCACTGCCTTCTGCATACAGATAAGTCCACAAGAAACATAGCCCACAACTCTGGAGGAGATGAAGTGCAGAAAGAATAGCAGGATTTCCATTGGTGAGAACTGCTAAAGGGATTCAATACGAGGAATGACTATGGAGAAGGAAAATGATGCGTTAAAGAGGCCTAGGAAATACATAAAAATGAAGTCTAATTTATTGGAAGTAGTATTATATTTATCAACACACTCTAATTCAGACTAGCAATGTTCTCCTAACCATAGTTACTAGTGAAGAGAAAATGCACACGAATCACTCATATCTGAGACCATTTTGAAATGGATCAAATGTATCAATCACCGAACACCTTATACGTTAATTGGAGACAGAGTTGTGTAAAATCTAAGCTTCACTTTCACTTTCACTAATCCTTCAGCATATACCTACATTTTATCTCATAGTCCAGCACACATGAAATAATACATCAAAGCTCTTGTTCTTCTTGAGCGATGATACAAACAACAGCAAGGTAATCACCACCCCTCTATAGTATAGATAATCTTTTTCTTTTTCTTTTTCTTTTTCTTTTTCTTTTTCTTTTTCTTTTTCTTTTTCTTTTTCTTTTTCTTTTTCTTTTTTTTTTGTCTTTTTGAGACAGGGTTTCTCTGTATAGCCCTGGCAGTCCTGGACCTCACTTTGTAGACCAGGCTGTCCTCGAACTCAGAAATCTGCCTGCCTCTGCCTCCTGAGTGCTGGGATTAAAGGCATGCACCACCATGCCTGGCTACTATAGAAAATCTTGACTGTCAGTTTGATGAGCCCTGCCCAACACACCACCTGAGTGAACTTGAGAACAAGTATTAAGGCTGCTAACAATTCAGATACAACAGTAATCTGTTCCTTGAGTGTAATAGTTTAGTCTCACTAAGGTAACTCTAAATTCAAAGTAGTCACATTTAAATTAGGGTACCAACATTTACATTAAAGGACTTGGAACTTGGAGAAATTCATCTCATTGAGTTTTAATTCTTCATCCATAAAGCGGAGGTAATAGGATCTACCTCAAAAACGGATGCTGTAAATAATAGCAAAGTAATACATGCAAAATACACGTTACACACAGAAAGCTTTAGATAAATGTAAGCTATTATAACACCAGAAGCAATTTCAAAATGTAAAGTTACTACAATTTTCTTAGGTTCTCAAACCAAAAGTCTAGAAGGTTCCTTGATAACTGTCTTCCTTTAATCACTACATTAGATCTGAAAAAGTCTGCTCTTCCAAAATATTCTAAATCCCTGTTATTTTCTCACATCCCCTGTAACCACTACAAACCACTGTGACTCTCCTGGCGAACTACATTAATGCTCTCATGTGTTTTGGACTTAACTCTCATTTCTCTCCAGTGTGTTCTTCAAACTCTTGTAACAGACATGAAGCTACAAATACCTGGTGGAGGTCTAACTCACTGCTAGATTGCTTGAGTTGGATGTATGAGGTTTTGGGTTCACTCCACAATACCAGAAACAAACAAACAAGCAAACAAATAGATTCTATCAAGTTGCACTTTTAGGATGTTTTTTCTTTTTTTCTTAATTCTTTTAAATATTTAAATGCATTTTATACATCAAAATACATATTAATAATATTGCATATTGTGAGAATCAAATAATACATAAAAATTTTGTTCAACTTTTATATTTATATCCTTTAATAGCCTATAATCATTAATGAATGTTTAATACTATCCATAACTGAGGATTCTATATCTAATGTTGAATACTAAATTGTTTCAAAATATACAAAATATTCTTTGGGAGTTAAACATTGTAAGCCGCCTGTGACCACACTAATTGGGTTCCTGAGTGGGAGGCCGGAGCTGTATGGAAGGAAAGGGCAAGAGAAATAATAAGTTTACTAAGAGTCTGTGCTTATAAAGAGGGGAGGCCCATCCCCTGCCAATCCATTCTTGGTGCCTGCCGATAGCCTGTAGGTGATCTGCCAAATGATGTCTCCGGAATATCTGGAGGGCCTCTCAACAGGTAGCAGTGTCTTGGAGAAGAGCAGCAGCAGGTGACAGAACAATAGAGCCATCTAGGTTGGAAGGCTCCACCCTAGGTGGTCTCATTCTCAGTGGCAGCAAGGTCAAAGCCAGCCTACTCAAGGCTGGGGGAGGCTACAAAGCATAGTAAAAGAGCATAAGATATTAAAAATTAATCATTGAAATGTATTCAAAGGCCCTTAATGATATCACCTGACATAGAGAAAAATTAAAATGCATTGTATATCTGTGTACATTGTCTAACTATCAGTTTACTTAGAAAAAATTATAAGTGTTTCTAGGGGAGAAAGTATTTTATCAGTAAGTATATTTTAAAAATTTCAAAATAGCAAAACCTTTTTGAAGTTAAATTTAAAAAAATGCTAATTTCAAGCACAGTAAGAAACATTATCAATAATATTTCCATGATGTTTGTAGAATATGATTTCAATCTTTTCATTGTTAATAGTCAACAAATGGACCTTAGAATAAACTCACATCCAAGTGGAGCAGTTGTGGTATGCATGTTTAATACCTGCACTCAGGAGGCAGAGGCAGACAGACCTCTGTGAGTTCAAGGCCAACCTGGTCTATAAAAGTGAGTTCCAGGACTCCTAGGGTTACACATAGAAACCCTGTTTTGACAGCGAAACAACAACAAAAATAGAATAAATTAAAATTCAACATCACACCTAATAGGGCATGTCTTTTTTTGTTTGTTTGGTTGGTTTTTTGTTTTTTGTTTTGTTTTTTTTTGTTTTGTTTTTTTGAGACAGGGTTTCTCTGTGTAGCCCTGGCTGGCCTGGAACTCACTCTGTAGACCAGGCTGGCCTCGAACTCAGAAATCTGCCTGCCTCTGCCTCCTGAGTTCTGGGATTGAAGGCATGCTCCACCCTGCCTGGCTTAGGATCTATCTTAATTTGACCCCTGTCTCATTCTTTCTTGTTCCAATTCAAAAGTTCAGCCCCAGTTCCTATATTTTGGTTCTTTGCCTACTCAATCCTTTCTCCAAGCACTTGCTCTTCTTCACCCAACCCTATTCTCTGATCTATTTTAATGGTTGAATCATTATTATGGCTAAGATCTCAATTGAAACACTGCCTTCCAGATAAGCTTCTGTCCCTCTAATTTTAGAGTTTTCCCTAGCTATCATATCTCTTGGAATATTCCTCCATGGGATATTTCCAAACTGAAATTATGGCCTGTATTTTTTCAGCTGCTGTGAATATGTGTTTACTTGGGCAGTAGAGGAATATTAGAAAAACATCCCTTTGATTGAATCAAATACTTTAATAACAATTTAAGTTTTATAAAATTCTTCAAAATGATCTCATGATGATTAAGATATGTTAGATTTCTCTCTATAAAGAGAAGATAATCATGAAAATAATTATTCAAATGGGGTGGGCTGAGTGAGAATCTGAGCAAGTTGTTTGTTTGTTTGTTTGTTTGTTTGTTTTGAGACAGGGTTTCTCTACTTTGTAGCCCTGGCTGTCCTGGAGCTCACTATGTTAACCAGGTGGTCTTGAACTCACATAGATCCACACTCCCAGAAGCTGCTTCTTGTTAGGTGGCCACAACAGTAAGGAAAGTAGTGAATACAAACTCCAGACATTGACATGTAGAAGAACGAACCTAGTTCTCCATCGCTCCCTCTGTTCAAAATCAATTAAACATGAGTCAAGGATCTTTTGTTGTTGTTGTTGTTTTTTCGAGACAGGGTTTCTCTGTGTAGCCTTGGCTGTCCTGGAACTCACTTTGTAGACCAGGCTGGCCTCAAACTCAGAAATCCGCCTGCCTCTGCCTCCCAAGTGCTGGGATTAAAGTTGTACGCCACCACACCCAACGAGTCAAGGATCTTAATATAAAATCTGAAACTTTGATGCTGCTAGAGAAAAATCATATATAAAACACTTAAAAGTTAGGAATAGGCAAGGACATTCTGCACAAGAAAAAAATTCCACATTTTGGCAAATGATCTTATATGTGGAAAATAACAAGACCAAAACCTTTACATACCAATGGAAGGCATCCACGTGTTGAAAACACAGCTAGAAAACCAATGTTGCTGAACCTAAAAATCAGTTATAAAAAGGAGAATGAAAACCTCAGTTAGCCTTCGTGAACTTGGGTTGGAGTGAGGCTTCGGACTCATTCTGACTTAGAACACATTACACAACTTTAACCATGTCATTAGATCAATGGTCCCCTGACAATGGGCTGTGAGTTGTCGTTTACTATAACAATGTGCATAGGAGCTGACGACCAATATCTGTAGCAGGAAGTAGGGGGTGGGACTTCCAGGCAGAGAGGGAGAAGGCAGAAGGGCGTGTGTGTGTGTGTGTGTGTGTGTGTGTGTTTGTGTGTGTGTGTGTGTGTGTGTGTGTTGTAGGGGAAGGGGTGAGTTCAGGAGATGACTTGGAGGGGAACAGACATGGACCACAGCACACTAGAGGTACAGAGGTCACCATGTGACAGGTCCTAGGCTAGAATAACTAAGTTAAGTTAGATGAGCTAGCTGGGAGACTGCCTAATAAAAGGCCTAAGCTTTAGATTATATTAGAAGCCTCCAAGTTGGGCTGAAGAGATGACTCAGTGGTTAAGAGTATTGATTGCTCATTCTGAGGTCCCAAGCTCAATTCCCAGCAACCACATGGTGGCTTCCAACCATCTATAATGGGATCCAATGTGATGCAATGCCTTCTTCTAGTGTATCTGAAGACAGCAACAGTGTACTCATAGACATTAAATGAATAAATAAGTCTTAAAAAAAAAAAAAAGAAGACGCCTCTGAGACATTATTCATACTGCTGGCAGGTCCAAGAAATCCAATGATAGTTTTAGAGGAAAATGAACTTTTGCCTAGGACTACCAAACATTCTAAACTTGAAAAACAGGAATAAATGTGCAGAAATAAATCGAGGCTACTTGTTAAATATTTTTCAAACACTACATTAATACCTCCAAGCATGGGCTTGAACAACTGTGGCTAAACTTTAAAGCAACGAGGTTCATAGTTTTCTGAGTCACAAACAAATAGGACTCAGATGTGCTGCTGTGCAAAAGAGAGGCAGGTTGCCTGCAGATAGGAACTGTTTGAAACTCACATAGCGGTGGTGTTGTGGTGATACACATGCATTCACAATTCCTATCTCCCTGTTTTGGAAATGGGTTTCTCCTTAGGTATGGGTGTATTTAAGTTGGAGAAAGTGAGTTTCTTCCTCTTTTTTTTCCCTTCATTTTAATTTTATTTAGTTTACATTCCAACCTAGGGTTCCCCTTTCTCCTCGCCTCCCAGCCCCCCCACCCCCCACTCCTCCATTTCTCTTCAGAAAAGGTGCAGCTTTGATGGATATCAACCAGCCATGACATATCAAGTTACAATAAGACTAAGTGTCTTCCAAGGCAACCCAGTAGGGGGAAAGGGTCACAAAGACAGGCAATTGAATCAGAGGCAATCCCTGTTTCTACTGTTAGGAGTCCCACAAGATCAAGTTACATAACTGTAACGTATGCACAGAGGGACTTGGGTCAGTTCTATGTAGAGTTCCTGATTGGAGGTTCTGTCTCTGTGAGTTCCTATGGGCTCATGTTGGTTGATTCATTTGTTTTTCTTGTGGAGTTTCTTTACCACAGTAATTCCTTCAAACTATTATATTTGATAGTTTCTCCTGCTTCCCAAGGAGGCACAATCTTCCTACCTTCCTAGAAGATGCCATGCATTTGTATTTTTGTTCTGGAGGAAGGGTGCACAGATTTTATTAAATACCCCAAAGAAAATAATTAAATGAAGGATAGATGGAGAACCCTGTGAGTTTATAAAAATAATTGCTTATCTGGTATGATTTTTAAAAACACTATAGTATTATCTCTCTTTTGGTTTTTTGAGCTACAGTCCTACCACAAAGAAGCATCAATTTTTCAAGGAATATTTTAATTCTATCAACCTGTCTGTAGCCTTTTATGCTGCACCAGGGCTCTCTAGACTTGCTTTCATTTCAGTACATTCTCTTCTGGAAGTAATCATCCACATATCCCCTGTCCTCTTTAACGCTGAAGGGAGATGCTAATATATATAAAAAAAATTACCTTTTGTTATATAGGAGTTTAAACTTTTTAGGAAATAAAATGCCTACCATTATGTTTTCTGAGTGTAATATTGTTTTATATGATATTATGAGAGCCTTCTGAGCTTCAAATACATTGACCGTGACTAAAATATGAATTTTACTTTCAGTCACCAAATGGTGAGGCTTAAGAGCACTTGAGTTTCATTTAGTTATTTTTAAGTAAATTTTTGCCTGTCTCAAGAGTTCTCTTTAACATTATGTAAGTGTGCTTTTCAAATGTCAGTGTGTGATCCAACCATTTCTGAGAGTCAGCATAAAAATATCGAAGGAGCTGTTTTGATCAACCTCTCTTCTCAAATGAGTGTTTTCTGCAGTCATTATTCAGGTTTATTCTGGGTTTATAAAGTTTGACCATTTTCACTCTCTTGTCTTTTCTCTCACTAAAACCTGAATCCCGGGTGATTGACCCAGATTTGTGGGAGAACAGAGACACACCCTGGGGTGCCCCACAGTCATCCCAGAGGCCACTGGAGCTGATGAGGAGTTGCGAAGTGTGGTGTGCTGGCCACAACCACATTCTAACGCAGTTTCCATCATCTATGTAATTAATATGAAATCCTTGATGAGGATAAAATCATCTCAGTGCCTGACCTCCCAGCCCAGAGTTGGAAATCACATGAGTAACTTTGTCATCAGCTGAAGTGGCCGTTCAGAACTAGCAGAAGTCCAGATAAAGCAAACCATTAAGAGACAGCTCTTCAAAACAAACTCTGAAGTTCCAATAAAGGCCATATTTGGACAATTTATGTACATCTTAATCAACTCTCAGAACTTTGTGTTTCCCACATTAACTAATATCAAAAAATACGTGAGAGATAATTGCGTTTTCTACACATTTTCATCTTCTGGGGAAGATGCTTCTCTTTTGAGTTGCTGAAAGTGAGGACCCCTTCAGGGTACTCGCCTTCCAAGCAGCTGCCTTCCTTCTTTACAGGCTTGCTTTATTTTTACTTGTTTCTCTTCCTCTGTAATTATTTTCCCTGAGTCACAGCACCACATCAGTTATCTTCTGCCTTAAACTTCCCATTTTATTTAATATTCGTATTTGCAAGAAGCCAGCCAGAAGCTTTCTTCATTGCTTCCTTGGTTCCCCACTCACCCTATGTGTACTGAGTAGTCTGGGCAGTGATGTGGCTGCTTGCTGTGCCCTCCTAGTTAGACAATTGCACTGCCTAACTATGCTCCAGAGTTTTGCCCAAGTGCTCCTCACCAGATTCTAAGTGTTTTGAGTCAAATATATACTTTGTTTCCTTGATATGATATGCTACCCCAACATTCCACATATTTTCAAATGTTTACAGTCATAGTCCTGACAGCAGTTATATAATACAAAATAGTATATTCTCCCAAACGGATTTACTTCATCCTTCATTTGTCTTAAAAGGAATGGATTCTTAGATTCCCAGACTCTGATATAATTGAATGAAGGGTACATTTGTCTTATATATTTTAAACAATAATAAATTATAATTTTATTTCTCTTTACAGCTGAATAAAATTTCACAGTGTGTAGTTACCATATTTTCATTATGTATTTATCAGTTGATGGACATCTGGGCTCTTACCATGTCCTAGCTGTTAGGATCAGAGCTGTGATGGACATGGATAAGCACGTGTCTCTGCAGTAGGAAATATTCATATTCCAGGAGATCCAATTCTCAACCACCACAATGATTTCCACAATAGCTTCATTGTTTTGCAATCCCACCAATAGTGAATAGATATTCCTTTACATATAATAAATAAATAATTTTTTTTTGAGAAATGGCTCAGCGGCTAAGAGCACTGACTGCTCTTCCAGAGGTCCTGAGTTCAAATCCCAGCAACCACATGGTGGCTCACAACCATCTGTAATGAAATCGGATGCCCTCTGCTGATAGGTCTGAAGACGGCTACTGTGTACTTACATATAATAAATAAATAAATCTCTTTTAAAAAAAAGATATTCTTCTTCCCCTCCAGCTATGGTGGTATTTGATGTCATTTTTTTAAATTTGGCAATGCTGATTTGGGTAAGATGAGGTCTTAAAGCAAGTCAAGTATTCATTTCTTTGATAGCCAAGGATGGTGAACATTTTAATAGTATTTCTTAATAATCTTTCTTTCTTTTTCTGAGAATTCTGTGCATTCATATAGCACACCTTTTAACTGGATCTTTGTTTTTTTGGTGCTTGGTTTTTTGAGTTCTTTGTACTTTGTAAACATTAATCTTCTGTTAGACATATAGCTGGCAATAAATCTTTCCCATTGTCTAGGCTGCCTTTTTAATGGATTAAAGGTTTCCTTTACAATATAGAAACAGTTTAATTTTCTGAAGGCTTATTTGTTGATTTTCATCCTATTTCCTTGGCCAGTGGATTTCTATTCATAAAGCCTTTACTTGAGCCTGTTATGGAGTGTACTTCCTACTCTTTCTTCTAGAACTTTCAGGTCAAACACTGTAACCTTTGATCTTTTGGGATTGATCTTTGTGAAGACAGAGAAGGAACAAATACTGTTTTTCTATATGTAGATACCAGTGTTCCCAACACCATATGTTAAAAATGCTGAATTTTTTCCCTCCGATGTGTACCTTTGGCCTTTCAGAAATCAGGTGGGTGTAGGCACATGGATGTTTGTCTGAGTCCTTGTTTTTATTTTACTGGCTGGTAAGTGTGTTTTTGTATTGGTACTCTGTTGTTTTCATTGCTAGTCTCTGTAGTGTAGCTTGAAACTAGGAATGCTGATTCCTCCAGCAGTTTTTATTGTTTCGGCTGACTTGGATCTTCCATGCTTCTATACAACTTTAAGACATTTTTTTTCAGTTTCCACAAAGAAACACATTAGAATTTTTTATTATCTATCTATCTATCTATCTATCTATCTATCTATCTATCTATCTATCTATCTATCTATCTATCTATCTTTGTTTATTTATTTATTTGGTTTTTCGAGACAGGGTTTCTCTGTATAGCCCTGGCTGTCCTGGAACTCACTTTGTAGACCAGGCTGGCCTTGAACTCAGAAATCCGCCTGCCTCTGCCTCCCAAGTGCTGGGATTAAAGGCATGCGCCACCACTGCCCGGCACATTAGAACTTTGATAGGGTTGTATTGAATCTGTAACTCACTTTCAGTAGGATGGCCATTTTCACAATAGTAATCCCACAGATGCATGTGCATGAAAGAGCTTTTCATCTTCTGGTGTCTTCAACTTCTTCAAGCTTTTATTGCACAGGCTTTTCACTTCCTCTGGTGTGTTTGTGTACCAAGGTGTTTTCTTTGAGCTATTGTAGGTGAAATTGTTTCCATAGTTTCTTTCTCTGAGTGTTTGCCCTTACTCTACAAGAAGGCTAGTGATTTAGTTGCTAATTTTGTAACTTGCAACTTTGCTGAAAGTATTTATCATCTCTAGAAGTTTCATGATGTAGTCTTTGAAGTCTCATGTCTACAGAATCATGCCGTCTGCAAATACAGGTAGTTAACTCTTTATTTTCACGTTTGCATTTGTACCTTTTTTATTACCTTCCCATGTCTTAGAGCTTTAGCTAGGATTTCAAGCATTGTATTGAATGAGAGTGAATAAAGTAATAAGATCTATATAATAATGAAAATAGAGTAAGAGTGGATAAACGTCTTTGTCCTATTTCTGATCTTAATGAAATGCCTTGTGTTTGTCTCCATTTGATTCATATTGGGATTGTTGCATATTCCTTTTATTATGCTGAGGTATGTCCCCTGTGTCCCTAGAATCTCTAGGATTTTCATGATGAAGGAATGAATGTTGAATTTTATCAAAGGTTTGCTCTGCATAAAATGAGATCATGTACTTTCTGTTCTTGAGTCTAATTTTGTGGTGAGTTATAATTATTGACTGATATATGTTGAACTGTCTCTGCTTCTCTGGGATGAAGCTAAAATGATTCTGGTGGATCATTTTTTTGTTGTTGTTGTATTCTGGAATTCTTCTTGCAAGTATTTTTATTGCGAATTTTTGTATGTTTGTTCATCAGGGAGTATGGCCTAGAATTATCATTTAACTTTGGGTCTTTAACTTCTTTTGGTATTAAGACAATACTGTTGTGTCCCAAAGCATTCATGAACCCAAAAGACCACCAAGGAGCTGTTTCCAATGTAATCATATTAGGGTCTCTTTATTACAAACTGGAGTATGGTCTTACTCACTGACAGCCCACAGGATGGTTTGGGCTCTCAATGGGACAGGTTTTAAAGGAAATGGAAGTAAGTGTCTGTGTGTGTGTGTGTGTGTGTGTGTGTGTGTGTGTATGCGTGTGTGGTGTCCAGCTTGGCAAGCATCTAACTAAATGTCTATTGTAAGGTAACAGCTGGATGCTTTGAAGCAAGATTGTATACAATCATGAACTGTCTGAAAGTACATCTGAAACAATCAGAGTAATCTTCAATTAACTTGCTAGGATGTAGCTAGGGAATATCTCTGGCTAAGGACAAGAAAGATGAGGGGTTCTTTCTGGTACTTGAGTGAAGCTTGGGTAATGCTGTAGGATAAGTTTTCAAGCTTTTTTTTTTTTTTTTTTTTTTAATTAGACAGAGACCAGTTCCAAAATAGAATAGGTTTGGCCTCAGTGCCAGTAAAAAGAGAATTTAGATGTGTTTCTTTCTTTGTATTTTGGGAACAAGTTGAAGAATATTGGCATTTGTCTCTATTTGAAGGCATAGTAGCATTCTGTACTGAATATCTGGGTTTAGGCTTTTTTTAGTTGTAAGACTTTTAATTACTATTTCTGCATTTTTGTTTGTTATGAGTTCATTCAAACATTCATTTCATCTTAGTTTAAGTTTGGTAGGTCATAGACATTTAAAAACTCACCAATTTATTTTAGGTTTTCCAGTTTAGTGGAATGCAAATTTTTTAAAAAATGCCTTCATGGTTCTCTGAATTTTCTCAGTATCTCTTGTAGTGTCTCCCTTTTCATTTTTAATTTTACTGATTTGGTTCCTTTCTGTTAGTTAATTTCACTAAGAATATGCCAAATTTGTCCTTAAAAAATTAAGTCTTTGTTTCACTTTTTCTTTATATTTTTTTAAATTTCTTTTTCATCAATTTTGTCCCTGATTTTTGTTATTTCTCTCAATCTATTGCTTTCAGAATTGATTTGATTTTACTTTTATAATGTCTAATAGTTTATCATCATATTGTTAATTTGATACATCTTTGATTTTTCAGTGTAGGTACATATAGCTGTAAAGTTCCTTCTTAGGACATCTTAATTTTATTCCATAGATTTGAGCTATGTTGGGTTTTCCTTTACATTTAATTCTACAGTGTTCTATTTTCTCTTTCATATTTTCAACAATCTATTCTTCTCTCAATAGTGTCTGACTTATTATTGAAATATATTACTCCCTATCATTTTGTTGACTTTGAAGAGTTTGGAATTGTCATTGTATTCTTTTGTTTAATGAATAACATAGCATTTATTTCTCCTTCCTATAGTCTCTTCAGCATTATTATCTTTCTTTATAAACTGGATTATTTCTTCCTTTGTTCTTGGTAGGGCTGGTTTGGTAGTCAGGAATTTCTTTAGCCTAATTTAATCATATTTTTTCACTGTTAGTTATAGCAGTTTTTGTGGGTGTGGTGGTTTGAATATGCTTTGCCCATGCAAAGTGGCACTATTAGGAGGTGTGACCTCACTGGAGGAGGTATTGACTTTGTTAAAGGAAGTGTGTCACTGTCAGGGTGGGCTTTGAGGCACCTAAGCTTAAGCTCTGCCCAGTGGGGAAAACAGATTCAATCTTCTTCTGGTTCCATTTGGAACAAGATATAGAACTCTCAACCGGGTCATCTTGGGCGCAGAGTCGGTGGACACCCCCAATGTCCCTAGAGGACTCTCCACTCGATCTTAGGACCACTAGTGAGTGGAACACAACTTCTGTTCCATTCCAATCTCGCAGGATCTGAGACAGCATTAGGGAAGCAGAAAACCCAGCCTGACCAGGGTCAAAAGTCCCTTCCGGTCAGCGCCAGCACTTGGTCACCTTGGGCGTGGAGTCAGCTGACACCCCCAAGGACACCCCCTAGAGGACAGCTTCTGAGGCAGACCCATTTCAGGCTCCAGACATCCGGGCACCTTCCCTGCCAGAGGAGAGGTGTCCGCACTGCCCGGGAGGGTTTTGCCAGAACACCTGGGGGAGCCATCTTGGTACCTGGATCCCTCTGAGACTAATCTGCACAGGTGAGAGTGTGGAGTACAGAAGCTAACAGCTTCTGGGACAGGCTGAAGCTACACAGCTTCTGGGACAGGCTTTGCTTCAGGACTTCATCTTCTGCCAGGAGGCAGGTTTGAACACCAGATATCTGTGCACCTTCCCTGCAAGAGGAGAGCTTGCCTGCAGAGAGTGCTCTGACCACTGAAACTCCGGAGAGATCTAGTCTCCCAGGTCTGCTGATAGAGGCTAACAGAATCAAGAGAGGAACAAGCTCTAATCAGAGACAACTAAAACAATTAACTCCAGAGATTACCAGATGGCAAAAGAAAAGTGTAAGGATCTTACTAACAGAAACCAAGACCACTCACCATCATCAGAACGCAGCACTCCCACCTCACCCAGTCCTGGGCACCCCAACACACCCGAGAAGCTAGACTCAGATTTAAAAGCATATCTCATGATGATGGTAGAGGACATCAAGAAGGACTTTAATAACTCACTTAAAGAAATACAGGAGAACACTGCTAAAGAGTTACAAGTCCTTAAAGAAAAACAGGAAAACACATCCAAACAGGTGATGGAAATGAACAAAATCATACTAGACCTAAAAAGGGAAGTAGGACACAATAAAGAAAACCCAAAGTGAGGCAACACTGGAGATAGAAACCCTAGGAAAGATATCTGGAATCATAGATGCGAGCATCAGCAACAGAATACAAGAGATGGAGGAGAGAATCTCAGGTGCAGACGAGAACATCGGCACAACAATCAAAGAAAATGCAGAATGCAAAAAGATCCTAACTCAAAACATTCAGGAAATCCAGGACACAATGAGAAGACCAAACCTACGGATAATAGGATTAGATAAGAATGAAGATTTTCAACTTAAAGGGCCAGCAAATATCTTCAACAAAATTATAGAAGAAAACTTCCCAAACCTAAAAAAAAAAAGAGATGCCCATGAACATACAAGAAGCCTACAGAACTTCAAATAGAGTGGATCAGAAAAGAAATTCCTCCTGACACATAATAATCAGAATAGCAAATGCACTAAATAAAGGTAGAATATTAAAAGCAGTAAGGGGAAAATAAAAAGTAACATATAAAGGCAGGCCTATCAGAATTATACCAGACTTTTCACCAGAGACTATGAAAGCCAGAAGAGCCTGGACAGATGTTACACAGACACTAAGAGAACACAAATGCCAGCCCAGGCTACTATACCCAGCCAAACTTTCAATTACCATAAATGGAGAAACCAAAGTATTACAAGATAAAACCAAATTCACACATTATCTTTCCATGAATCCAGCACTTCAAAGGATAATAACAGAAAAAAAAAACAATACAAGGACGGAAACCACACCCTAGAAAAAGAAAGAAAATAATCCTTCAACAAATCTATAATCAGACAGCCATAAAAACAGAATGCCAACTCTAAAAACAAAAATAATAAGAACAACAGTTAGTTTTCGTTAATATCTCTTAATATCAATGGACTCAATTCCCCAATAAAAAGACATAGGCTAACAGACTGGCTACACAAACAGGACTGAACATTTTGCTGCTAACAGGAAACCCATCTCATGGGAAAAGACAGACACTACCTCAGAATGAAAGGCTGGAAAATAATTTTCCAAGCAAGTGGTCTGAAGAAAAAAGCTGAAGTAGCAATTCTAATATCTAATAAAGTCGACTTCCAACCCAAAGTTATCAAAAAGGACCATGAGGGACACTTCATACTCATCAAAGCTAAAATCTTCCAAGAGGAACTCTCAATTCTGAATATCTACGCTCCAAATGCAAGGGCAGGTTCATTCATTAAAGAAACTTTAGTAAAGCTCAAAGCACACATTACACCTCACACAATAATAGTGGGAGATTTCAACACACCACTTTCATCAATGGACAAATCATGGATACAAAAACTAAACAGGGACACAGTAAAACTAACAGAAGTTATGAAAGAACTGGATTTAACAGATATCTACAGAACATTTTATCCTAAAACAAAAGGATATACCTTCTTCTCAGCACCTCATGGTAGCTTCTCCAAAATTGACCATATAATTGGTCACAAAACAAGCCTCAAAGGATACAAAAATATTGAAATTGTCCCATGCATTCTATCAGATCACCATGGACTAAGGCTGATCTTCAAAAACAACATAAATAATAGAAAGTCAACATTCACGTGGAAACTGAAGAAGACTTTTCTCAATGATACCTTGGTCAAGGAAGGAATAATGAAAGAAATTAAAGACATTTTAGAGTTTAATGAAAACGAAGCCACAACATACCCAAACTTATGGGACACAATGAAAGCATTTCTAAGAGGAAAACTCATAGCTCTGAGTGCCTCCAAAACGAAAATAAAGCACACTCTAGAAGCTTGACAACACACCTAAAAGCTCTAGAACAAAAGGAAGAAAATTCATCCAAGAGGAGTAGATGGCAGGAAACAATAAAACTCAGGGGTGAAATCAACCAAGTGGAAAGAAGAAGAATTATTCAAAGAATCAACCAAACAAGGAGCTGGTTCTTTGACAAAATCAACAAGATAGATAAACCCTTAGCCAGACTCACTAGAGGGCACAGGGATAGCATCCTAATTAACAAAATCAGAAATGAAAAGGGAGACATAACAAAAGACGCTGAAGAAATCCAAAACACCATCAGATCCTTCTACAAAAGGCTATACTCAACAAAACTGGAAAACCTGGATGAAACAGACAAATTTCTAGACAGATATCAGGTACCAAAGTTAAATCAGATCAGGTTAATGATCTAAACAGTCCTATATCCCCTAAAGGAATAGAACCAGTCATTAATAGTCTCCCAACCAAAAAAACCCCAGGACCAGATGGCTTTACTGCAGAGTTCTATCAGACCTTCAAAGAAGATCTAATTCCAGTTCTTCACAAACTATTACACAGTATAGAAGCAGAAGGTACTCTCCCGAACTCATTCTATGAAGCCACAATTACGCTGACACCTAAACCACAGAAAGACCCAACAAAGATAGAGAACTTCAGACCAATTGTCCTCATGAATATCGATGCAAAAATACTCAACAAAATTTTTGTTACCGAATCCAAGCACACATCAAAACAATCATCCATCCTGATCAAGTAGGTTTCATTCCAGGGATGCAGGGATGGTTTAATATATGGAAATCCATCAATGTAATCCACTATATAAACAAACTCAAAGACAAAAACTACATCATAATCTCATTAGATGCTGAGAAATCATTTGACAAAATCCAGCACCCATTCATGATAAAAGTCTTGGAAAGATCAGGAATTCGAGGCCCATACCTAAGCATGATCAATGCAATCTACAGCAAACCAGTAGCCAACATCAAAGTAAATGGTGAAAAACTGGAAGCAATCCCACTAAAATCAGGGACTAGACAATGCTGTCCACTTTCTCCATACTTATTCAACATAGTATTTGAAGTCGTAGCAAGAGCAATTTGACAACAAAAGGAGATCAAGGGGATACAAATTGGAAAGGAAGAAGTCAAAATATCACTTTTTGCAGATGATATGATAGTATATATAAGTGACCCTAAAAATTCCACTAGAGAACTCCTAAACCTGATAAACAGCTTCAGTGAAGTAGCTGGATATAAAATTAACTAAAAAAAGTCAATGGCCTTTCTGTACACAAAGGATAAACAGGCTGAGAAAGAAATTAGGGAAACAACACCCTTCAGAATAGTCACAAATAAGATACAATACCTGGGCACGACTCTAACTTAGGAAGTGAAAGATATGTATGATAAGAACTTCAAGTCTTTGAAGAAAGAAATTAAAGAAGATCTCAGAAGATGGAAAGATCTCCCATGCTCATGTATTGGCAGGATCAATATAGTAAAAATGGCTATCTTGCCAAAAGCAATCTACAGATTCAATGCATTCCCCAAAAAAATTCCAACTCAATTCTTCAATGAATTAAAAAGTGCAATCTGCAAATTCATCTGGAATAACAAAAACCCTAGGATAGCAAAAACTCTTCTCAAGGATAAAAGAACCTCTGGCAGAATCACCATGCCTGACCTAAAGCTGTAGTACAGAGCAATTGTGATAAAAACTGCATGGTACTGGTATAGCGACAGACAAGTAGACGAATGGAATAAAATTGAAGACCCAGAAATGAACCCACACACCTACAGTCACTTGATCTTTGACAAAGGAGCAAAAACCATCCACTGGAAAAAAGACAGCATTTTCAACAATTGTGCTGGCACAACTGGCTGTTATCATGTAGAAGAATACGAATTGATCCATTCCTATCTCCTTGTACTAAGGTCAAATCTAAGTGGATCAAGGAACTCCACATAAAACCAGAGAGAGTGAAACTTATAGAGGAGAAAGTGGGGAAAAGCCTTGAAGATATGGGCACAGGGGAAAAATTCCTGAGTAGAACAGCAATGGTTTGTGCTGAAAGATTGATAATCAACAAATGGGACCTCATAAAATTGCAAAGTTTCGCACTGGTAAGATGGCTCAGCAGGTAAGAGCACTGACTGCTCTTCCAAAGGTCATGAGTTCAAATCCCAGCAACTACATGTTGACTCACAACCACCCATAATGAGATCTGACTCCCTCTTCTGGTGTGTTTGAAGACAGCTACAGTGTACTTATGTATAACAATAAATAAACCTTTTTTAAAAAAATTGCAAAGTTTCTGTAAGGCAAAAGACACCGTCAATAAGACAAAAAGGCCACCAACAGATTTACCTATCCTAAATTAGATAGGGGACTAAGATCCAATATATATAAAGAACTCAAGAAGTTGAACTCCAGAAAATCAAATAACCCCATCAAAAAATGGGGCTCAGAGCTAAACATAGAATTCTCACCTGAGGAATACCAAATGGCTGAGAACCACCTAAAAAAATGTTCAGCATCCTTAATCATCAGGGAAATGCAAATCAAAGCAACCTTGAGATTCCACCTCACACCAGTCAGAATGGCTAAGATCAAAAATTCAGGTGACAGCAGATGCTGGCCAGAATGTGGAGAAAGAGAAATACTCCTCCATTGTTGGTGGGATTGCAAGCTTGTACAACCACTCTGGGAATCAGTCTGGCGGTTCCTCAGAAAATTGGACATAGTACTACCGGAGGATCCAGCAATACCTCTCCTGGGCATATATTCAGAAGATGTTCCAACTGGTAAGAAGGACACATGCTCCACTATGTTCATAGCAGCCTTATTTATAATAGCCAGAAGCTGGAAAGAACCTAGAAGCTCCTCAACAGAGGAATGGATACAGAAAATGTGGTATATTTACACAATGGAGTACTACTCAGCTATTAAAAAAATGAATTTATGAAATTCCTAGGCAAATGGATGGACCTGGAGGGCATCACCCTTAGTGAGGTAACCCAATCACAAAAGAACTCACATGATATGTACTCACTGAGAAGTGGATATTAGCCCAGAAATGTAGAATACCCAAGATACAAGATACAATTTGTAAAACACATGAAACTCAAGAAGAATGAAGACCAAAGTGTGGACACTTTGCCCCTTCTTAGAATTGGGAACGAAACACCAATGGAAGGAGTTACAGAGACAAAGTTTGGAGCTGAGACGAAAGGTGGAGTATCTAGAGACTGCCATACCCGGGGGTCCATCCCATTATCAGCCTCCAAACCCTGCCACCATTGCATACACTTGCAAGATTTTGCTGAAAGGACCCAGATATAGCTGTCTCTGGTGAGGCTATGCTGGGGCCTATCAAACACAGAAGTGGATGCTCACAGTCAGCTATTGGATGGAACACAGGGCCCCCAATGGAGGAGCTAGAGAAAGTACCCAAGGTGCTAAAGGGGTCTGCAACCCTATAGGTGGAACAACAATATGAACTAAACAGTACCCCCTGAGTTCGTGTCTCTAGCTGCATATGTATCAGAAGATGGCCTAGTTGGCCAATATTGGAAAGAGAGGCCCATTGGTCTTGTATACTTTATATGCCTCAGTACAGGGGAACACCAGGGCCAAGAAGTGGGAGTGGGTGAGTAGGGGAGTGGGGGGGAGGGTATGGGGGGACTTTTGGGATAGCATTGGAAATGTAAATGAAGAAAATACCTAATTTAAAAAAAGATATAGAACTTTCGGCTCCTTCTCCAGCACCATGCCTGCTGGGATGCTGCCATGCTTCCTACATTCATGATAATGTACTGAACCTCAGAACCTGTAAGCTAACCCTAATTAAATGTCCTTTAAAAGAGTTGCTTTGGTCATGGTGTCTCTTCATAGCAATGGAAACCCTAACTGTGGGGATATGAGATTGAGTTGGTTATTGTGAAGTTTTTAGAATTTGAAAGCTATTGATTTAAGTCACTTCCATGGTTTGGATTGAAAAGTTTGCTGGATTTGGTTGTTGTTGTTGTTTTCGTGTGGCTTTGTTTATTTGCTTGCTTGTTTTTTGATTGACCTGGTTTAGAATGTGACTGGGACATTCTCATTTTCAGCTTTCATTATACTTTGTTCTGTATGTAGACTTAGTGTTTTAACTATAATATGATGCAAGGGTGTTCTTTATGCTTCTTATATCTTGATAGGTGTTCTTTCTTTAGACTTAGGAAATGCTTTGTATGATTTTTATTAAAAATAGTACCTATGCTGTTTGCATGAAATGTGTCTCTTTGCTTTATGCTGAAAGTCACAGGTTTTGCCTTTCAGGGAGTCTCAGAATTCCTGCACATTTTCTTCATTGATTTTCTAAAAAGATATTATCATTGACTTTAGCTGAATGTTCAATCACTCTACTTTGTCTTCATACTCTGATATTTTATTTTTCACACAATCCATTCTATTGGTAAAGCTTTTAACTGAAATTTTTATTTGGCTTGCTTTTTTCTCATTCCCATCTCTTTATTACATTCTACTTTTATATCACAGATAAACTTCTTTATTTCAGTTGTCTGCATTTTTTAGAGAAATGCAGTTATATTTGAGTTTTACTAGTATATTTATAGTAATTCCTTTGAATTTTATGTCTGAGACATCATCTAAGTCACTTTCATCAAGAGTCACTAGTGTGGAGTTGATAATTTTTGTAGGAGGTAAGTAGTTCGTTTCATTCCATGGTACTCATGATTTTGCACTTTGAACTGCTCTTTTGGGGTTAGAGCATTCGTGAATTTTTGTCATTGTTATTCTTTTAATTCAGATTGACCCCACCCCCAGTGGAGTCATTTACATTGATAAAAGAAGACTAAGTTGTAGTACAGTTGTCATGATGTTTTCTCTTGGTAGATAGGGGTTTGGAGCAAAGCCTCAAAGTATCCTATTGTGTTGGTTGAATAGATAGATATCACTATCCTGTAGTTAATCCACTGTTGTGCTAATAGAGCAGCAGACAACTACAAAACAATCACTTGTTAATTTCTGATTGGTACAGAGAGCAAGGGGACTTTTGGTAGTATTGTGTATACTAATGTGCTATTTGAGTGGGCAACAAAAGAAGAGATGGGCAATCATCACAAGACAAATGGCATTAGGTTATTAATGGGAAGCAGAGACGAGATGCATATGTAGAATTAGGATGACAGAAGCAAAGGGAAATAAACAGGGTAGACATTGAAGGTCAACAATAGACTGGAAGTAGGAGGTAAATATATGCATTCAGATGCCATAAACAAGGCCAGCCTCTGGGGTGTGGAGGGTGTAACAGTAAGAGTAAGGGTTATTGGAAAAGAGGAAGAGAAAAGGAAGAGGAGAGCATGAACAGTAGGGGACAATTGTTGGCCTGCTACAATGCCCCACTGTACTACAGAAACCAGAAATAGCCGTAGGTGAGGGCAGAGAGCTGGGTGGAGGTGTGAGGTAATGGAATCTCCAGTCTAAATGTTTCCCTGTCCTTGGTGAATCTATTGCTTTTTCTCTTTGGTCTTGTTTCATGATGTGTTCCATATTGATTTTTACTGATCCTGCTCTGCTCTTGTGGGCTCATAGCTTCTATGAGGTCTGATTTTCTTGGCTCTAGCCTATTGGGTGTGGATAGTTGGAGCAATACTCACCTCACTATGGTCATGTTCCTACCTAGTTGGAATTGGATGGAGCCTGTACAGTGACCAAAGTAAAGTTTGAAGGCTGCTTTAAGCTCTTACAGCTTTGTTTTTCCAGTTGGGCTTCTGATGTTGGTCCTGGCAGCAGTCACTGGGAAAACCTTCTATGAAATCTTTACCAGCACAGCTCTCATAGATCTCCTGGCACACATTTTCAGTTTATCTGGGCTAAAGCACAGTCACAACTACAAGCCTTTTTATGGGTCCAGTGGTTGAAGAGGTATGTTTGAGGTGATGATTAACTTGGTTCAGGGACTACAGAAGTAGATGATGGTATAAAAAATATTTCTGTTATCTTTGTTTTCCAAACCATAATCAGACACTTGGTTCAATATGGTTTCCTGTAGGCATAGATTTTTTTTTAAATCCATTTTTAATAAGGGTTCTCAATGTCTTAACTTCCCTTCTAGTCCACCACCCACTGGAGTAAGTGGAAATGAAAAGTTAATAGAGCAAAGGAGCATGTGAACCTGTTGAGAAATAGTTCTTTGGAGTAAATCTAATCTGTGTTGTCAGGATAGCAGCAGTTCAGTTCATACAAATCAGCAGCAGCAGCAGCTCATTCCACTAGCAAACACCATTCATGAATCAGCAATGGCAGGTTGATACAGAAGAAACTGCAAGGCTCTGCCAATTGGCCTGAATCCTCAAAAGTGGCAAGAAGCCACCAGAACAACACCAGAAAAGTTTTTTGGTGTGCTTCCCTCTATGAAATCATGACAAACAATGATTAACAAAAACTGGCAAGGTGTACCAATACCATCCAGCACTGTCTATTGTCTGTTGGGGTATATTTATATCTTTTCCAAACATCACATGTTCTCTCAAGTGTCTGCTCTAGAAAAACTGTTGGCATTTAGTTTAGGCTCCTCTCTTTCTTGCTCTCTTGCTCCTTTCTCTTCTCCTCTTGTCCTCTTCTACCTCTTGTCCTATTACCCTGACCCCTCTATTCATGTTCTCTTGGCCAGCCTCTACTCCTCTATTCTCTGCCCCCCCCCTCTCTCTGCCTTTCTCTCAACTCCCCTCAACCTGCCCTACATGAATGCTATTCTATACTATATGGTAGTGTGGCTGGTACCATAAGGGGAAGGGATGCCTCAGCATGGGCTTGCAGAGTCACCCCCTTCACACACACCATTCCGTGCCACCACCAAACGTTTTCCTTCCTCTTATTTTTTATTTTTTTTATTAGATATATTCTTCATTTACATTTCAAATGCTATCCCAAAAGTCCCCTATACCCTCCCCTGCCTTGCTCCCCACCCACCCACTCCCACTTCCTGGCCCTAGGTACTGGGGCATATAATCTTTGCAAGACCAAGGGTCTCTCCTCCCAATGATGGCCAACTAGTCCATCTTCTGCTACATATGCAGCTAGAGACACGAGCTCTGGGGGTACTGGTTAGTTCATATTGTTGTTCCTCCTAGAGGGTTGCATACCCCTGCAGCTCTTTGGGTACTTTCTCTAGCTCCTCCATTGGGGGCCCTGTGTTCCATCCAATAGATGACTATGAGCATCCACTTCTGTATTTGCCAGGCACTGGCATAGCTTCACAAGAGACAGCTATATCAGGGTAAATCTTGCTGGCATATGCAACAGTGTCTGCATTTGGTGGCTGTATATGGGATGGATCCTCAGGTGGGTCAGTCTCTAGATGGTCCTTCCTTCTGTCTCAGCTCCAAACTTTGTCTCTCTAACTCCTTCCTTTGATATTTTGTTCCCCATTCTAAGGAAGAACAAAATATCCACACTTTGGTCTTCCTTCTTCCTGAGTTTCATGTGTTTTGCAAATTGTATCTTGGGTATTCTAAGTTTCTGGGCTAATATCCACTTATCAGTGAGTGCATATCATGTGAGTTCTTTTGTTATTGGGTTACTTGACTCAGAATGAAATCTTACAGCTCCATCCATTTGCCCAAGAATTTCATAAATTCATTGCTTTTAATAGCTGAGTAGTACTCCATTATGTAAATGTACCACATTTTCTGTATCCATTCTTCTGTTGAGGGACATCTGGGTTCTTTCCGGCTTCTAGCTATTGTAAATAATGCTGCTATGAACAGAGTGGAACATGTGTCCTTATTACAACTTGGAACATCTTCTGGGTACATGTCCAATAGAGGTATTGCTCGATCTTCTGGTAGTACTATGTCCAATTTTCTGAGGAACTGCCAGACTGATTTCCAGACGGTTGTACCAGCTTGCAATCCTACCAGCAGTGGAGGAGTGTTCCTCTTTCATCACATACTCTCCAGCATCTGCTGTAACCTGAATTTTTGATCTTAGCCATTCTGACTGGTGTCAGGTAGACTCTCAGGGTTGTTTTGATTTGCATTACCCTGATGATTAAGGATGCTGAACATTTTTTCAGGTGCATCTCAGCCATTTGGTATTCCTCAATAGAGAATTCTTTGTTTAGCTCTGTACCCCATTTTTAGTGGGGTTATTTGATTTTCTGGAGTCCAGCTTCTTGAGCTCTTTGTATATATTGAATATTAGTCCCATATCTGATTTAGGATTGGTAAAGATCCTTTCCCAATCTGTTGGTGGCCTTTTTGTCTTACTGACTTTGTCTTTTGCCATACAGAAGCTTTGCAATTTTATGAGGTCCCATTTGTCGATTCTCGATCTTACAGCACAAGCCATTGCTGTTCTATTCAAGATTTTTTCCCCCTGTGCCCATATCTTCGAGGCTTTTCCCCACTATCTCCTCTATAAGTTTCATCGTCTCTGGTTTTATGTAGAGTTCCTTGAAACAATTAGACCTGAGCTTTTAAAAGGAGGTAGGAATGGATCAATTCACATTCTTCTACACGATAACCACCTGTTGAGCCAGCACTATTTGTTGAAAATGCTGTCTTTTTCCCACTGGATGGTTTTAGGTCCTTTGTCAAATATCAAGTGACCATAGATGTGTGGGTTCTTTTCTGGGTCTTCAGTTCTATCAATCTAGCTGTCTGTTGCAGTACCAGAACCATGCAGTTTTTATTACAATTACTCTGTAGTACAGCTTGGGGTCAGGCATGGTGATTCCACCAGGGTTTCTTTTATTGTTGAGAATAGTTTTTGCTATCCTAGGTTTTTTGTTATTCCAGAAGAATTTGCAAGTTGCCCTTTCTAACTCTGTGAAGAATTGAGTTGGAATTTTGATGGGGATTGCATTGAATCTGTACACTGCGTTTGGCAAGATAGCCATTTTGACTATATTAATCCTGCCAATCCATGAGCATGGGAGGTCTTTACATCTTCTGAGAGCTTCTTCACTTTCTTTCTGCAGAAACTTGAAGTTCTTATCATACAGATCTTTCACTTCTTTGGTTAGAGTCACACCAAGGTTTTTTTATATTATTTGTGAATATCATGAAGGGTGTTGTTTCCCTAATTTCTTTCTCAACCTGTTTATCCTTTGAGAAGAGAAAGGCCACTGATTTGTTTGAGTTAATTTTATATCTAGGTACTTCACAGAAGCTGTTTATCAGGTTTAGGAGTTCTCTGGTGGAATTTTTAGGGTTACTTATATATACTATCATATCATCTCCAAATACTGATATTTTAACTTCTTTCTTTTTAATTTATATCACATTGACCTCCTTTTGTTGTCTAATTGCTCTGGCTAGGACTTCAAGCACTGAATTGAATAAGTATGGAGAAAGTGGGCAGCCTTGTCTAGTCCTTGATTTTAGTGGGATTGCTTTAATTTTTTCTCCATTTAGTTTGATGTCAGCTACTCGTTTGCTGTCTATTGCTTTTTATTATGTTTAGGTATGGGCCTTGAATTCCTGATCTTTTCAAGACTTTTATCATGAAGGGGTGATGGATTTTGTCAAATGCTTTCTCAGCATCTAATGAGATGATCATGTGTTTTTTGCCTTTGAATTTGTTTATATAGTTGATTACATTGATGGATTTCTGTATATTAAACAATCCCTGCCTCCCAGAGATGAAGCCTACTTGATCTTGATGGATGATTATTTTGATGTTTTCCTGGATTTGGTTTGCGAGAATTTAATTGAGTATTTTTGCATAGATATTCATAAGGGAAATTGGTCTGAAGTTCTCCTTCTTTGTTAGGTCTTTATATGGTTTAGGTGTCAGAGTAATTGTGGCTTCATAGAAAGTACTGGCTAAAGTACCTTCTGTTTCTATTTTGTGGAATACTTTGAGGAGAATTGGAATTAGGTCTTCTTTGAAGGTCTGATAGAACTCTGCATTAAACCCATCTGGTCCTGGGATTTTTTTGATTGGGAGACTATTAATGATTGCTTCTATTTTTTTAGAGGAAATGGGACTGTTTAGATCATTAATCTGATCCTGATTTAACTTTGGTACCAGGTATCTCTCTAGGAAATTGTCCATTTTATCTGAGTTTTCCACTTTTATTCTCTATAGCCTTTTGTAGTAGGATCTGATGATATTTTGGATTTCCTCAGGTTATGTGTTATGTCTCCTTTTTCATTTCTGATTTTGTTAAGTAGGATACTATTCCTGTGCCCTCAAATTAGTCTGGCTAAGGGTTTATCTATCTTGTTGATTTTCTCAAAGAACTAGCTCCTGGTTTGGTTGATTCTTTGTATATTCCTTTTTGTTTCCACTTGGTTGATTTCAGCCCTAAGTTTTATTATTTCCTGCTATCTACTCCTCTTGGGTGAATTTGCACCCTTTTGTTCTAGAGTTTTAGGTGTGCTGTCAAGCTGGTAGTGTATGCTCGCTCTCGTTTCTTTTGGCAGAAGTCAGATCCATGAGTTTTCCTCTTAGGACTGTTTTCATTGTGTCCCATAAGTTTACGTATGTTGTGGCTTCATTTTCATTAAACTCTAAAAAGTCTTTAATCTCTTTCTTTATTTCTTCCTTGATCAAGTGATCATTGAGTAGAATGTTGTTCACTTTCCACGTGAATGTTGACTTTCTATTATTTATGTTGTTATTGAAGATTTGCCTTAGTCTGTGGTTATCTGATAGGATGCATGGGATAATTTCAATATTTTTGTATCTGTTAATGCCTGTTTTGTGACCTATAATATGGTCATTTTTGAAGGAGGTACCATGAGATGCTGAGAGGAAGGTATGCCCTTTTGTTTTAGGATAAAATGTTCTGTAGATATCTTTTAAATCCAGTTGTTTCATAACTTCTGTTAGTTTCAATGTCTCTCTGTTTAGTTTCTGTTTCCAGGATGTGAGTGGGATGTTAACGTCTCTCATTATTTTTGTGTATAGTGCAATGTGTGCTTTGAGCTTTACTAAAGTTTCTTTAATGAATGTGGATGCACTTGCATTTGGAGCATAGATATTTAGAGTTGAGAGTTCATCTTGGTAGATTTTACCTTTGTTGAGTATAAAGTGTCCCTCCTTGTCTTTTGTGATAACTTTGGGTTGGAAGTCCATTTTATTTGATATTGTAATGGCTATTCCAGCTTGTTTCTTGGGACCATTTGCTTGGAAAATTGTTTTCCAGTCTTTTACTCTGGGATAGTGTCTGTCTTTGTCCCTGAGGTGGGTTTCCTGTATGCAGCAAAATGTTTGGTCCTGTTTATGTAGCCAGTTTGTTGGTCTATGTCTTTTTTATTGGGGAATTGAATCCATTGATATTAAAAGATATTAAAGAAAAGTAATTATTGCTTCCTTTTATTTTTGTTGTTAGAGTTAGGATTCTGTTCTTGGGGCTCTCTTATTTTAGGTGTGTTGAAGGATTACTTTTTTGCATTTTCTAGGACATAATTTCTCTCCCTGTGTTGGAGTTTTCCCTTTATTATACTTTGAAGGTTCATGGAAAGATATTATGTGAATTTGGTTTTGTCATGGAATACTTTGGTTTCTTCATCTTTGGTAATTGAGAGTTTTGCTGGGTATAGTATCCTGGGCTGGCATTTGTGTTCTCTTAGGGTCTCTATAACATCTGTCTAGGATCTTCTGGCTTTCATAGTCTCTTGTGAGAAGTCTGGTATAATTCTAATAAGTCTGCCTTTATATGTTACTTGACCTTTTTCCCTTAGTGCTTTTAATATTCTATCTTTACTTAGTGCATTTGTTGTTCTGATTATTATGTGTCGGGAGGAAATTCTTTTCTGGTCCAGTCCATTTGAAGTTCTGTAGGCTTCTTGTATGTTCATGGGCATCTCTTTCTTTAGGTTAGGGAAGTTTTCTTCTATAATTTTGTTGAAAATATTTATTGGCCCTTTAAGTTAAAAATCTTTCTTCTCATCTCTACCAATAATCCTTAGGTCTGGTCTTCTCATTGTGCCCTAGATTTCCTGGATATTTTGAGTTAGGATCTTTTTGCATTTTTCATTTTCTTTGATTGTTGTGTCCATGTTTTCTATGGAATCTTCTGCACCTGAGATTCTCTCTTCCATCTCTTGTATTCTGTTGCTGATCTATGCTTCCGGATTTCTTTCCTAGGATTTCTGTCTCCAGATTTTTTCCCTTTGTGTTTTCTTTATTGTTTTTACATCCACTTTTAGATCTTGGATGGCTTTGTTCAATTCCATCATCTGTTTGGTTGTGTTTTCCTGTAATTCTTTGAGGGAATTTTTGTGCTTCCTCTTTAAGGGCTAATTGCTGTTTAGCAGTGTTCTCATGTATTTCTTTAAGTGAGTTATTAATGCACTTCTTAAAACCCTCTACCAGCATCATGAGATATGATTTTAAATCCTAATCTTGCTTTTTGGGTGTGTTTGGTATCCAGGACTGGCTGTGGTGGGTGTACTGTGTTCTGATGATGCTGAGTCGTCTTGGTTTCTGTTATTAAGATTCTTTCGTTTGCCTTTTACCATCTGGTAATCTCTGGTGTTAGATGTTCTAGCTGTCTCTGCCTGGAGCTTGTTCCCCCTGTGATTCTGTTAGCCTCTGTCAGCACTCCTGTGAGTCCAGCTCACTTCTGTGTCCCAGTGATCATAGCATTCTTTGCAAGCAAGCTCTCCTCTACCAGGGAAGGTGCACAGAGGTCTAAAGCTCAGCTCTGCCTCCTGGCTGAGGATGAAGGTCTGAAGAGACCCTGTCCAAGAGGTTCTGTTGCTTGTGTGACCCATGTGCTCTCCTGTGTAGATTGGTCTCTGAGAGACTCTGGATACAAGATGGTGCTTTCAACTGAGTCCTGGAGTAAGAGATCTCTCTGGAGGCAGACTCTTCTCAGTTATCCTAAGTTCCTGTGTGTGCTAGGGCGCCTGTGGTATGGAGAATCCTCTGGGGACCTTGGGACCATCTGCTGAATTCGAGTCCAAGGTGGCACTGGGCTGGTGCTAACCAGAACGAACCCCAGCTGCTGGTCAGACGGGTTTCCTGTGTTCCTGTTCATCATGACACAAGCCCCTCCCAGTTGTTTTGGAATAAATGTGTTCTACTCACCAGTGATCCCAAGATCCTGGGTGTGCTAGGGCACCTGTGGTGTGGAGAGTTCTCTGGAGACCTTGAGACTGTCTGCTGAGTTCATGCCCAAGGTGGTGCGGGGCTGGCGCTGATCAAAACCTTATCTTTTTATAAAACACAATAAGAACATTACATGTCTTTTTTTTTCCCAGTCTTTGTCTAAAAAAAAAAAAACACCACTTGCCTGATCTTAGCAAAACATCGTGTCTGGATTAGCAAAGACAGTATCTAGGAAAACATCACAAGACACAAGTCTCTAAAGAAATCAGAAATTTCCACTTTAGTTTCCAGTCCACTATTTTATCTTAAAATAGTTGTTTAACTTTTAAGCTAAAGGTTTCATTTAAAAAAATCATAAAAGTGAAGCAATTGTTCACAAACACAGATACATTCAAAATTAATTAAACTCCTCTCCTCTGGTCCTCTATGTCTATGGAATGAGCAAATCAGTGACAATACTTGTAGAATATCACAAACACCCTATTTGGCACAGCTCATACATGGGAAAGGACTGCATTTTAAAAAATCTTAGATCATTTGTGCTAGCATTCTCCAGTAGGGTCTCACAAGGTTCTTATTGTCAATTCTCCACGGTGCCTTTCTAGTCTTTCCCTTCTCTCAACTTTCATACCTTAGGGAAGTATGTACATTTCTATGGCTATATATTCTATCTTCACTCTCACAAAATGCAAGTTGATAAGCTTGCTTGAGACTTTCTTTCTAGACTTTAGATCCAAATATTCAACTACACCCTTGGTCACCTCTACCTAAACACCTCAAACTTCATGTATCCTGAGAGACTTAGTAATACTGTCAACATGTCACTCTCATGCCCCTAGTATTTTCTATATTAAAATGATGTCTACTAATGTCCAAGACCAAGCTAGGAACCTACCATCATTCCTCATTCTTACAGAGAGCACAAGATTAATTTATTAATCTTTTATATGTTGTTCTTCAAGTATCTCTGAACTTCACAATATCTGTCTCTACTTCTCCAGAATACTATGTTCATATTGATGACTGGCAGCATAAAGGAGAGTCTAAACTATACCATTGCTCATACCTGTTGGGTTGATTCAAAATACATGTGATGGATAGTTTGATCCATTACTCCAGTTTTGTGTTCTATGGCGAGGCCAACCCATTCTGTGCATCCTTTCTCTGGAATAGTTTATCAAAATATAATATTTCTTGTCTTTATAGTATGCATGGAAATTTTTATGAATAATGAAACATTATTTTAATAGTTTCTCACTGCTAAAAATTGACATTTAAGTTTATAAATAGGATCACAGCTACTGACTTACTCAATAAAGAAATGGAGTTAACAACTCATTCTAAGAGTCCATCAGAATCAATTAAGATGTTAAATCCTTGCATAAAATAATGTTTAATAAAATCATTCTACGAGAAAAATTGTCTCATTTTGAATTCAGCAAATACAAAAGCTGACATGAGATTTCTGGATAACTGCTCTAAGGCCTTAACACACCAGATTCAATAGCAATTGAGTATTAATGGGGTTATCCTTCTGAATATGTCTTGTGTTTCACCTCTCTTTTCTGGATTGATTGGAGGATGGCAGAGAATAACCTGATCAACTCTGTCCTTAGGTTGGGAGCATCATTTTAGTATGCCAATTTGCAGGCTTTATTTGCAGACATATACAAAGTAAATCAATGTATTTATAACTTAATCACTAGTCTATATTGATCCACACTTGAGATATTCAGTTCACATGATATTGTTTTCACTAACCACCTGTCAATACATTCTGGGTGTTGTGCTGGGTTAATACACTGGTCTCTTTCCCCAGGGAAGCAGCACCAACAGCTGCTGTTCTTCAAACTGAAGGACCATGCTTTCCAGGTTTCTCCTAGTCAATGCATGCTAATAACACTTCAAATTTATGTGATACCCAATCTCAGTCAAACTCTACACATAGCATTAGGTTACAAATAGGTCTCGCTTAATTAGTGGCTTTACAGTAAAGGAAATTTAACTTTTCAACATTGGTCTCTCATTCCAAAGCATAGACGAGGAGTAAGGACTTTATTGGAATAATTTCACAAGAGCAGAACACATCCAGGGGACTGAATAGACACATAAAATTGCACAAACCAAATCACTTGTTCTTACAAAAGCAGGTGATATTTAAACTTTGATGGTCACAAATTTGCCAAAGTATGTCATAAAGGAAGACAGAAACCAAACCATATGTTATCTCAGCATTCCCTTGATTAAGAAAACAAAAAACAAAAAAGTAAAGACAGACAAACAAAACAAACAAATAAACAACAACAACAAAAGAACACCCCCAAAGTCAATGTTATCAACTTGGAATGTTCATTTTTCTCTAGCAAATGACCATGTTAACTTTCCTTTTAAAACAAAAATCTTCCTTAAGCTGGAGAGAAACCACAAATCTTGACTCTTGAGAACTGTATGCAAATGGGCTTAAGAGATGGTAGTGGTTTCAGATTTGAAGCTCTGGTTATTTGGACTTGCTTAGATTGTCACTGATTTACTCATTCCATACAGGTGAAAAGAGGGGACCAGGAGAGAGGAGTTTAATTAATCTTGAATGCATCTGCAAGTTAAGACTTATCGGCCTGGAATAGTTCCTGCCCTAAAGTGATTAGCAAATATTGACTTTTATATATAGTCATAATGTGTCATCTGAAACCCTTGATAAGTAGCCAAAGTACTTCCTTAACGTGCTTCTTATTAAATTAGACCAGGTAGTGTTGAGGGGAAATACACAAAGATGCAGAGCCAAAAAAGTCAGACCTAAGGGTTTTAACATTGATTTTTAAGGAAGGCCGAAGTCGTATACAAAGCATGTATCTTTCTCGACTGAAGTTTATATGTGTTAGCCATCTGTTTCCCCTTGATGGATTTCGAAGAAAAAGGATGTAATAATTTTGAGGTGCAATTGTCGTAAATATTCAGGATTTATGTCTTTATAGCAACTGTTGTAATCAGTCATTAGATTAAGACTGATGGCTGTGGCATTTTAGTTTTATAGAAAGTTTGCTTACATATTATGAGCTTTAGGTGGAAAACCATGATGGAAAGTAACATATCACATCAGCTCACCTGTGAATATAGTCCTAGCTACCCAACACCCTTCGCATGTTTTTTTTTTTCAAGTGTGTATAGGCCATCTATGAGGAGCATTAATGGTGTGACACTACTCAGCTGTTCCCTGAAAACTCTTACTGTATTCATTAGTTCTCAAGGGCTGCATGTGTACTCTACTTACAGTGGAATCGGACCGAGGCGAGGAAAGCTTCTAAATGCCATCAAAGCAAATGATCTGTGAACATTGCTTCAAAGCTCATCATTAGCTGCCAGCGGATTTGGCTTCAAAGCTTGTGACTAGGTTTCCCTGGGAAGTGGGCATGACAACACGTGCATCTTGGCAAGAAGACGTCTGCTCAAATAGCAGGACACATTAATACTTGTTTGATACATAAAATTAATTAGAGGACTAACAACCTTTATGGAATTTTGCCTACTCTTTATCCTTTTCTAAAAAAAAAAAAAAAGAAAAAAAGAAAAAAAAAGATAGACCTTAGGACTTTTTGGTTCTTAAATGAAATTGCAAATTGAATAGTATTCAAATGGTGCTTGAGTAAAATGAACAATTAAAAATGGATTGCTAATAATGAGATGTATCCACTGATCTCTTTAAGGATTAATTAGCTGCAGGGACATTCTTTTTCAAAAGCAACAAACTGAGGGCATGAGAGCCGTTGGGGGTGGATAAGGAGGTGTCAAAAGATAATGTTTCTCACAGGCATGTGCATGCATGTGTGTACAGACCTACATGTAGGACAAGGTTCCATATATGCATGCAGACATCTTTACAGGTTAAAACCATAAATATTGGGTGCAAATCCCTAGAGATAATGTTCTATCTCAGCTACAGTTCCACTACTGCTGATCAGCAGTCCCTTCATCAGGTGAAAGGCTCTTATTGATCATAATTTAATCATTAAAGCAGTGCAATGCTTTAGGTATTTAAATAATATATTCAGATAAATTCATTCTTAATTTATTTTTTTTTATTTCCCTGCTTGTACTGAGCTTGCAAGAATATTTACTTCCTATGAAAACTTGCTGAAGAAATTGTTAAATGCTCACAAATAAAGAAACCATTTCTCCCTGCATTCATCAATTCTATACTTCAGACTACCCCTTTTCCCAAACTGTCTGGAATATTTGGGGCTAAATTTACAATGATAAAAACCTGAAATCACTTCTGCATTTGCCCTTGCAAACTGAGGACTTGGCCTTCAAAATATTCACCCCGTGAGATCTCAGCAATGAGTTTCTGAAACAACATAGATTACTTGGAACCTCCAAGATTGGTGCACAGGAGAAAAAAAAAAAAGGAAAGTACAGGGGAGATGGACATAGTTTTCTTCTCCAAGATCTATTTTTTTTTTTAGATGATATTTGAAAAGATGCTCTTTTTTCTTAGGCTGCTCAAATTCGGATCTTTCTACTGCCAGATTGTGCTGAGTCAAGCATGAGGCGTTGACCAAATCCTGCTTGATTGTGCTTTATCCTCTCTCTACTTGGCATCCTAAAAAGATGAACAGCAAGTGCCAACAGCAAAGATATCAGTTTTTCATCCTGTCAAATCAAGTAGACTAGTGTAGAATAAACTGAGACTTGCTGCCATGCTGGTTGAAACCATGATAGGACACTCACCTAAGCATCTAAGCTCTCTAGAAGAATTTTTTTTTAGGTGTCTTCATATATTTGGGGTATTTATGTGAGATATATATGGATAACTGGGTTGCATATACATGAGTCACCAAATGGAGAATAGACTATGCTCCTCTAACACAAACGTAAATACAAAAATATACACAGGAGTTGGATGTAAAGGAGATCCCCCACTGAAATCAAACCCATTTAATTAAAAACAAGACAAAACAAAAACCAAAACCTGAGCCAACTGACCTTTATGTTTAGGAACAGACTACAGCTGTGCACTAAGCCCTCTGCTGGGTGAGCTGCAGAGACTCATGAAAGCTGAGGAAGCAATGCCAGTTTGTCGTTGCCTTGCCAGGTGAAGCTTGGGTGTTACAGGCACAGATCCCACTGATGCAAAGATACAGGAGAAGCAACTGCACATGAAGCAAGGTGCCATCCTGAATACAGCGACATTAGCCATTTAGTCTTACTTTGTGTATTTGATTTTGAGACAAGGTCAGGTGTGTGTAGGGTGAGGTCTCAAATTACTTCAAAGATAACCTAGAACTTCTGACCACCCTGACTCTACTTCTGAAATGCTATGATTATGGGAATGTGCTAACAATTCCCATTGGCTGGAGGCTGGGACTGAACACAGAGCTTCCTGAATCCCAGGCAAGCATACTTACCAACTGAGTCCTAGCCGTATTTTAAGTGGCCTTTTGAGAGATATTTTCACATTTTTCATTCTATTCTGGAAAATTGTTTTTGACAACTGATGTAATCAATTGATAGTTCTATACAACATTGACTACTTTTTCTTATGACTCCTGCAAGAAAAAGCATCAGAGTACATGCTCTGGCAGATGACACAAAGATTAAGTTCTGCTTCAACTAAACATTTTTCTTTTCAGGCATACTAAACTGTCCTTCAGCCAGAGAGGCAGAACACACCCTCTTCCAAAAGAAAGAAATCCATGTCTGTCATGACTAAAATTCCAATTAAATCTCATCACAGCAGCAGGCTTTCTGTCTTCACTGGACAGTGTAAATCACTGTTGATGCTGGGAAATGTACTTTATGAGCCTCCATTGTCTCAGAATATCTACTTTCACAAGAACTTGTTTTATACTAGTAAATAAAACATCATTTGACATTTTTGTCACTTCTGATGTCTGGGTACTGATGAAAGTAATGGAAATGCTCAGAGGTTATGGGACATTGTTTATCAAGGAGTAAGTGGCACCACACAGCTGCATGATTGATCCCCGCTGCATACTTTAGAGCTCCTTCTACTGCTTATCGAAACCTTTTAGGTAATGCACTCCTCTAGGAGATCATTTTATGTTTGAAAAGCTTTATAATTCATAATGAAAAGTTGCCTGTTTGCCCCAAGTGAATCCATAGTTTCAATTACTCTCCATGCACATGGTGGGGCTCCATTTTGACCACTGTTTATGGTATTTGGCAGTTTTTCAGGAACTACTTCTCTCTGATATGATTCATTTCTCACATATAATACTCTGCTTTGCATGTGTGGAGCTGAAATAATCTTAGTGGGCAGAAAGTAAAGGTCAGACCTTGTGCATTAACTTCATAGATGTTATGAGTGCCCCAAAATATATTTTAGCTTTAATAAACACAACAGTCAGAAGCAGGAATGGTGATGGGGCCTTGACCAGGCCATTAGTATTCACTATGTTCCACACCCACTCCTTTTACTCAGCCTTAAGGGAAAGAAACATCAGAATTTAGCAAATCAGAGCCAATAGCAGACAACACTGGTATCTGTGTATTCTCATGTTTTCTGCAGGCTACCATGAGATTTTCTTTAGCAAAGTCACAGAGACACATACCCACACTTATTCCCACAAGACTACTCACCTTTGAACAGAAGCAAAGAGACATACATGTATCTGAATGAGTGACTGAAGTGTCACAGCTATAAAAGTCAAACATCCTTAAACCCAGGTTGGCTACAATGTGAGTTCTCAATATTCGATGGCAGCAGTCATCATGACTTTCTGATTGTCCACCTCAACCCATGAAAGTACTGAAATCATTGGGAAAAAGTGGCCGTTTGGCACCAGAGATAGAGGTACTGGACCATGCCAGCCATTTTCTTTTGCTCTTTCATGTAAAAGTGTGAGGGCAGATATTGTCCAAAATGAATAGCCCAAAGCCAAAATCCTAACATAGCATTCTCAGTACTGTCAGATGATAAACATCCATGTAGCCAAAGGCCGCTGGAAGTCTCTGCTTTGTCCTGCCTTCCTGCAAAGCACATGTGTTCTTGATGTAGTATTAAACATTTCCCTCTCATTCAGATCTTTAGCATTCCATATGTTTGTAGGGCAGCTTTTATGAAAAATTAATTTACAAATGAAAAGCATATTTGTATTGAAGATAGATCTCTTAGTAGCTGTTCATTATGCAGCTAGCATTTTTTTTTCCTTTTAAGATGGAAATCTGCTGAACCTCTCTTAGTGGATGGCAACTTTTCCCTTCTCTCAGTAGCAAGAAAACTGATATAAAATTATCACTGTGGGTAACAAGAAAACCAAATGATTACTGGTAGTGTGGGTGGTTAAGTTGATTTGAAAGAGATTCCAGTTTTCCACCTTTGCTTTCTGAAGTGGATACTCTAGGTGTATATTTTTCAAAACCTACTCCTAAAAGCAGCAAGAATCAAGAATTTCAAAGAATGTGGAAGTAACTGCTTAGTTCAACCAGGTCACTAGGGCAAGAAGGGTGTGGCTCCTAAACAGAAAGACTAAATTCTCAACCAGAGAGAGGGAGAGAGAGATAGAGACACAGAGAGATAGAGACAGACAGAGAGAGAGAGAGAGCGAGAGAGCACGAGCCAATTACAGGTATTACTAACCTTTGTGCTCCAATTCTTAGCAAGCAAAATAGAACATCTCTATTTTCTACAGACTGATCAGAAAGAATATTTACTTAAAATTGCTGTGATCATCGCCAGCATCACTTCCTGTCAAGGTTGTCATTGGCTAGGAGAGCTCAACTTATAAAATGCTTGATGTAGACTCATGAAGACCTGAGATTGACCCTCTAACCACTGAAAAAACCACACATGGTGTCAGAGATTTGTAGATAGCTTTGTAGAGTTGAAGATGGGTCTGTCCCTGGGGTTAGTCAGCAAATATAGCTTAACCAGCAAAACTCCAGGCCAATAAGTAACTGCCTCAAAACACCAAGAGTATGCAACCAAGGAATGACATGCGAGGTTAATCCCTGGACTCCTCACATGTATGCGCATGCTCATAATCACAATATCTACTCTTAATTGTACTGCATGTGAAGGCAAGTGACATTTGAGAACTAAAAAAAAGTATTACAAAGAAAAGTAGAAAATTTTTTTTATTCTCAATTATATTTATTTATTTATTTATTTATTAGGTATTTTCCTCATTTACATTTCCAATGCTATCCCAAAAGTCCCCCATACCCCACCCCCCCCACTCCCCTACCCACCCACTCCCCCTTTTTGGCCCTGGCGTTCCCCTGTACTGGGGCATATAAAGTTTGCAAGTCCAATGGGCCTCTCTTTGCAGTGATGGCCGACTAGGCCATCTTTTTTTTTTTTTTTTTTTTTTGGTGTTTTTGAGACAGGGTTTCTCTGTGTAGTCCTGGCTGTCCTGGAACTTACTTTGTAGACCAAGCTGGCCTTGATACATATGCAGCTAGAGACAAGAGCTCCGGGGTACTGGTTAGTTCATATTGTTGTTCCACCTATAGGGTTGCAGTTCCCTTTAGTTCCTTAAGAGGCAGGCAGATTTCTGAGTTTGAGGCCAACCTGGTCTACAGAGTGAGTTCCAGGACAGCCAGGACTACACAGAGAAACCCTGTCTCGGGAAAAAAAAAGAAAATGTTTTTTTTTTTTTTTTGAAAATTTTTTTTAAGTAAAACTCCTTTACTCCTTTATCGTATAGATAGGAGACTTTCTCATACAGATTCGAGCACCCAAAAAGCCATTCCACATCCAATATGCTTCAAACCCTTACAGTTTCAAGAAATTTCGTGAATGCCTCTTAATAATTCAGCTAACTAGAATGTTCTGTATTTTGCTTTTGTTTGTTTTGAAGTTAGGGATTCAAAGAGCTTCATGTTACATTCAGGAGAAGACCCGAGTCTATCAGCCTCTCAGGCTGATGGTTTTCTTAAGTAAAGAACTGTTATGTCAGCTTATTCATAATAGCCAGAAACTGGAAACAACCTATATGCCCCTCGACCGAAGACTGGATATAGAAAATGTGGTTCATTTATATAATGTCATACTATTCAGCTATTAAAACAATGACATCATGTATTTTGCAGGCAAATGAATAGAATAGAAAGTATCATCCTGAATGAGGTAACCCAGACCAAAAGAACATGCATGGTATGTACTCACTTGTGTATATTAGCCACAAAGTATAGGATACCCATGATACAGTTTACAGACCCAAAGAAGCTAAACAAGAAGGAAAGCCCAAGGAAGGATGTTTGAATCTCACTTAGAAGGGGAAATAAAACAGTTATAGGAGGCAGATGGAAGCTGTGTGGGAGAGTGGATAGGGAGGGGAATGGGGTTGGTTCAGGATTATGTGTAGGGAGAGACAGGATAGAGGTCCAGGAGAATGAATGGAAATCTGCAGCTTTGGGGGTAGTGTGTGGAGTAAGAGTGGGAGATTGGGGCATCTCTAGGATGTTCCAGAGACCTGGAATGGGGAAGGCTCCCAGGAGTCTATGGGGGTAACTAGCTGAGACTCATAGCAGTGGGGATATGGAACCTAAAGTCTCTCCACCTCCTGTAGCCAGACAGAACTCCCAGAGGAGGAATAAGGACACCAACTCACCCACAAAACCTTCCATCCAAAATATATCCTGCCTACAGGATGTGCAGGGACAAAGATAGAGCAGAGATGCAGGAATGGCCAACCAATGATTGCCTCAAATTGAGACACATCTAATGGCAAGCACCAATCCCTGACACTATTAATGATACTCTGTTATGTTTGCAGACAGGAACCTAGCATAAGTGTGCTCTGAGAGGCTCCACCCAGAAGCCAATGTAAAGAGATGCAGAGACCCGCAGCCAAACATTAGAAGGAGCTTGGGAAGTCTTATGTAAGAGTTGGGGGAGGGATTGACAGCCCCAAAGGGGATAAGAACTCAACAGGAAGACCAACAGAATCAACTAACCTGGAGCTGTCAGAGACTGAACCACCAACCAAAGAGTATTTATAGGTTGGATCTAGGCTCCCTGTATATATGTGGTATTTGTGAAGGTTGGTCTTTATGCAGGTCCCCAAGCAACTGGAGCAAGATTGTCTCTAAAACTGTTGCCTGTCTACAGAATCCATTCCCCTAACTGGGCTGCCTTTTAGGGCCTCAGTGGGAAAGGATGCACTTATCTTTGCAGAGACTTATCCTGCAAGGGTGTGGAGAGACCTAGCAGCGGCCACTACCTACTCAGAGGAGAAGGGGAGGAGGCATAGGGAAGAGGCTGTGTGGGCTTGGGCAGTGATTGGGATGTAGAGTGAATAAATAAATACATGAATGGGGTGGGGGAGGGGAAGCATTGCTATGCCAACAGCTTATGTGGTGCTTGATAGCCAGTCTGGGAATTTCCTGTGTTTGATTGGCAGTTGTGAGTAGTATCCCCTGCACATAGCTCAGATCTTGTTCCTGTGGTCTGACAGCGTTCTGCCTCTGTGCTTTAAACAAAGACTTTCTCACAGAAAGGACTGACAGTGGGTGATTGATGACTACCCATAATGCAAGAGCTGACGTCTTCTCTTCACCATGTCTGTTTACAACTGCACACTCGGATTTTGTTAATATGGACAAGACATCCAGGAAGGAGACTGCCACAGATAACAAGACAGTCATCTCATTCAGAACACCTAGAAGAGTTGCTGTTGACATGGAAAAATAGAACACTGGCAATATAGCATGCTTTTGGAAGACAATTTTCAATATTTTTTAGTTAGTTTGTTTTTTATCTGTTTGTTATGGTATTTTGTTCTGTTTATTTGGTTCAACAGCAGGTTTTACAGTTTACACTTCTCTGACTCTTATGTAGACTTGATTTTGATTTTGTAGCTGGAAGATGTGATATGAGGAAGAGGTATTCTGAAGGCATTATCCTTCTGATTATTGACTTATAGCATGGTAATGTCTAGAAGCTCACTAATCTATGAGTAAAGTGTACTGCTTCAATTGGTAGTTGTGAAAGCAATAAGCCCACAGTGTATTTCACGAACATCATGCTTTTCCACATCTGGATATCCATTGCCTCCACTGTGCTTCCAGATGTAGCAAATGCAGGAACATTAGAAAAAGCCCTGGTGAGGCAAAGCTATCAAAGTACACCCTGAGGACAAACAGCCTCACTTCCTGCATCTGGCCTCATAGGTTCTCACACATGGTGGGCACTGACTGTTTCCCACATTTTTATTGAAAATAGATTCTTTTCTAACACAATATTTCCTGATCACCTCTCTCTTTACTCCTCCCAGTTACTCCTCACCTCCCATCCCCTCTGGATCCATCCCATTTCTATCTCTCATTAGGAAAAAAAAACAGGCTTGTAAAGATAACAACATAACATAAGAAAATATAATAAGAAAAAGCAAAAACAACATTGAAGATGGACAAGCAAGATCAACAGAGGGTAAAGAGCTCCAGGAGAAGGCACTGAATCAGAGACCTGCTTGTTGAACACTGATAGTTAACTTGCTCCCAGGCTTCTTCCAAAAGTCCCCAGATGCATTTATAAACTTATATTTATATTGTATTTATATTCTATGCTATATAAATAATATAGTACATAAAATATATTTATATACAATATATGTAACACAATATGTAATAAACAATATAATATATACAATGTAGCATATACCATGTTATGTGATACATGATGTATAATGTATTATATGTAATACATATATATATATAAAATATATAATAAAATATAATGTATATGTGATATATTTAATAGAACACATATTATATTTGCATTATATTATATGTAAATTATAAGCATATAATTTATATATAACTACAAATATAAATTATAAATATAAATTTCCCTTTTTAAATTGCACTCAGCTCTATGATCTTTTGAGGAAAGGCAATTAATTACAATGTACTTCATCATAGAGAGCAGTTGTTAGCTAAAATGAGAAAAACTCTGGCTTTAGCCTTGACAATTCAGGTAGCTTAGCTGGATTTAAATAAAACTCAAGTTAGGTCTGGTCATTGTGTGCTTTTCTAGATCACGTGGCTGGAGACTAAATGATTGAGTTGTGGTTTTCTGTAAAGGAAATCTGTAAATACAAATGAAGGCCATACTAATAAGTCCTAGAAACATCATTTGGGGAAGCAGCCCAACTGTGGACGCACCTACTCTGTGGTCCATCCTTGAGGTAGTCACTCAACTCTGCCTACTTCTGTTGCTTTATCTGTGACTTGACAGCAATAGCAACATATAGCTGTGCTTCTTTTGAGGATTAAGTGAACTAAATTATGTAAGACATATCACAAATCCTGGGTCTTAGCTATTATACTGGTTCTTACTTTAAGGGAATAATTGTATTATAAGAGGCTAATATTTCTGGAACATAATAGTAGCAGCAAGGGCAGAAAGTAAAGAAAGATCCAAAGACAGTGTTTGTTCTAATAGGCTTGGCTGTTTCAGAATATGCCCCAAACAAATGCTTCCTTTCCTTTTTAAAAGAACTCATGTATGTGTATGGGCATTTGCCTATTTGTGTGTGTGTGTGTGTGTGTGTGTGCCATAAGCATGCACAGTGCCAGAGAAAGCCAGGAGAGGCCATCAGATCTGCTGGAACTAGAGTTTCAGTTGGTCGTGAGCTGTCATGTTGGTCCTGGGAACCAAATTTTGGTCCTCTGGAAAAGTAGCAAGAGTTCTTCATCACTAAAGCATCTCTCTTGCCCCAAATGCTTGCTCTTGAAACAATTGTGTTCACTCGTACACATATCATTTTAGTTTCTTTGGACATAGCTATATCTATAGTTAAAATAGCCAACCATAACTGCGAAGGTCAATGTTAGCTTGTTCTGATGTGCTGTGTGTCCGAGCACACCTGACTTTTCCACACATCTGGTGATATTTGTTGGCAGTATTAGATATAGTAACAACTGAATGACTCACTGTGTTTAGTTTTTCCAACAGATTGCTTTGGCCAGGTCTGTTCTGGCCTATGCTGACTCTCAGGTGTTCTCACCGGTTGAGTTACTAATTTTCTTCACCTGGCTCTTCCTACAGACAGCTTGTCTGCCTCTGCAATAATGTAGGACAGGAAGAGAGAATGTAGAAGTTTGTTGAACAACAAAAATAATTTCTGTTGATGAATAATTAGACACAGTATCCCCAGTGCTGGCATGTGGCACTCTTCTTCTCAGCAGAGGTGAGGTTTTTTTTTTGTTTGTTTGTTTGTTTGTTTTTTGTTTGTTTGTTTTTATAGAGAATCAAGACAGTTTTGCCTCTGACTGTCCAGATTCATCTATTAAGACTCCTATAAAACAGTTCTTGTACCAACTCTCTCCTTTTTGTCTCTCTTGCCCTAAGAATGTTTGCATTATCTTTCATCTGGACTCGATTACTGTCTCCCAAAGTATTTCTGGTCCCTTTCTTCATTCTTTCAAACTTAGAATATGGTTTTCAAACAGCCAGTGGAGTAATATTTCTTAAAGATTTCATGGTTCATTGCTGCCCATACAAGAAAGGGCAACTCTTTTCTTGTTCTGTAGGAGTTCTCAGGATCTAGCTGGGACAGTATAGCCATCTCCACACCTTCCTCTTCCTGGCTGTGCTCTGGTAATCAGGAGATAGGAAGTGTGTCGTCATCATTCTTGTCTGTCCACACCCACCCATTCTCATTTCTAGCTTTCCAGTTCACTCCTCCAGGACTATAAAGAACCTCCCTTTGTGACCTGTAGCATACTTTTTATTCTTGAATTAAGAGTCCTGTTCACTTTCCTTCTTTTATCCCTTCAGAAGTTTAGCAAAGCAATACCATTCTATCCTCTGGGCTATTTTCATGCACAAAATGGGATTTATATATGTGTTACAGTGTGTGGTTTCCTTGGTATTGCTTTACATCTGTTTCCTTTACTAGGTAATTAAGTATTTTCTTTCTTATTTATAATTTTAACTTTTGTGGGTTTTTTAAGATGGAGCTTCACTACACAGTCTTAGCTGACCTGTGGAGACCAAGGTAGAGTAGCTATCACAGAGGTCAGTTCCTATTGCCTTCCAGTGTTGGGATTAAGAGTGTGAACCACCATGCCTAGCTCAATAATGAATCTTTGAGCCACGTCATTTACCTTTATATCATTGCCATGCCCTGTGGGCATAAGTTAGATATCTATAGACAGGTCTCTTAATGGTTACATAGTTAATCAAGTTGAACAACTAATATAATAGAATCATTTGGAATAAAATTGTAGCCTGGACAAATGAAGACTATTAAGAAACATGCCTTAGAAAGAAATGACTCAGTCTGGGAGACTATAAAAATAGCTGCTTATCATTTGCACAAATTCTATAATTTTCTGAACTCTAATAAATAGCCAGAATCTTGATTATTTAATAATGCTTGCATTTGAATACCTTAAGAGTAGTGTCAATAATGACTAAATGACAAGCTTGCAGCTTTCCAGGTTGGCATAGCTTATTCTATGGTGCTGTCAGGTTATCACTGTTCTATCTATCTATTTTTTTTAACAGTATTGCTTGTTTGGTGTAAAATGATTTTCTACTCATTTCATGGAGAGTGGTGGACATTGGAAGAATTGCTGAGAAGATACTGAAATTCTTAAGGGCTGTATAACAAGTACTTGCCATTGTCTTTCAGGATGGAAACACCTCAAAGCATGTTGTTCTCATCGCTGCAGAAGGCCCCCACATCCCCCAAATGACCAACTCTGACCAACCACGTGAGGCCTATAGAACAAAAAAAATTGCTCATGGTTTTTATTGGGAGGTATAAGGGGGCATCATTCAACTACAACAGATTGCTCTGGGTGTAACACTTTTCATCTGGAGAACAAATGTTTCTTCAAGAATTTGAAAAAAGTAATGAGTTCTTTTAAATGTATGTCAAATGTGAATAGAAGGATAAGGATGTTTGGAGAGCTCACATACACTAAATTCAGTTTTGATTTATGAATTAAACACTGGCGAATGATCAGTCAACACTGACCTCTAATTGGCTTTAGTGTCTTGACAAACTAGAAATTGTTACTCTAATGACAGGACTTTTTTTTCTGTGTGAGAAAGAAACATGGGACACACACAAGAGCTGAAGGGTGTTTTTCCAGAATGTGTAAGCCACACACACACTCAGCTCATGCACATTGCATGCCGGTGATTGACTTGGGGCATTTTAATTAAAAAAATAGTTTTAAAAAGCACCCGACATATGTTTATTTATTTAGCCGTTGTATGGTACTCTGTAGAAAATATAGAACATTTAAAAGAAAGCTTAGTTCTGCATGTGATTATACAATGGAATATAAATGAAAATCAAAAAGGGAGATGATATGTCAATTCCGAGGCAAGGAAACACACACACACACACACACACACACACACACACACACACACACCTCTGACAATCCACTCCTGTAATCAAAAGACGATGTGACATGAGCAAACACACTTGCCGCTAAAGCAGAAGAGTCCTTCTTCGTCACAGCAGGGCTAGACAGCTCCTACAGCTGTGTCTGCTCTCTCACAGTGATATGTGGCTCCCTTTCCAGGGTGACATGAGCTCAGAAGGAAATGGCAGCTCAAGCTTAATCATTTCTTTCTGCTTAGTGTCTGTAGCACGGTGGCTAGGAATTTGCTGGAAAGCAAATTCTATTGGCTTGACAGTGTGAGAAATCTTTTTGTGTGTATGTGTTTTATGTTTTCCTATCAAAAAGAGCTAGGCTATCCTTTTTCTAAAATTAGCCAATAATGATAGATGTGGAGTGAGCTCCCCTCAACGGGATGAGAAGCAGCCACCACCTACATCAGGGACGGGTGACAAAGGCTATTTAGGGGAGTGTGTTTTTGTTTGGGTTCTGGCACAAAACTGTTTCTGAAAAAGGAAGTGGCCTTGTGAGATGGCTTTGCTGCTGTGTTCCCTTGTGCAACCCTGAGTGCCTTGCTTTCCCAACATTAGGGAGAGTCGGAGATGCAGACTCGGTTTAACAGCTGCACAGTAAGGGGTCACAGAGCACAGGGTCCTTTCTCTCAGCACAGTATCAGAGGCTTTGCCTTCACTTTACGCTATCCTTATTGGATGATGCAGTGTGTACTCTAATGCAACCCAAGAGAGGTCCAAGACCAGGAAGACTGAAGACTGTATTCTCTGTACTTTATGAATTCATACGTTTTAAAACTTTCCAATGTAAATAAAGAAATGGCCTTTAATAGAAAAATAAATATCCACACTGTCTGTGGGAATAGAGATAACTGACCTCTAAAGACAGACATCAGAACCCTGCAGTAAATATTGCTAATGACAGGCTCATCACACAATCCACTGGTACAGCTTTTCATTCGTGGGGCACAGGCACAATTATTCACAGTGAACAACTAAGCTAGCTGACAACCGGTGTCTATGCCAAGGTGGTAAAGTTTCTCTTATGAACTCCTAAGACCTTGGTTATCTGCCTTTATCAGTGATAGGAGCCAGGCATTAGGCTGGCCTGGAGGAGAAGGGTGGGAAGGGTCCAGTCTTACCAGTCAAGCAGAGTTCTCAAAGGTTGGATTCTCAGTGGCACTGAGAACTTCACTTGGATTTAAGGGAAAGTTGAAAGGTGAAACATAACCTTGAATAATAAGCTGGTTGAGGGCACGAATACAATTTACAATGGCATCGTCAAGATCAAGTGGTCAAAAACAAGATTTTGTTGCAGTTTGGTTGAGCATCCAGTCAAAATTGTTCTCAAATTGATTGACAGATAGACTTTTTCAAAATAAAATTGCCTGACTTTTCACAAAGATACAATCTTAGGAGTTGGATCAGAAGGAAATATAGGCAATGTAGGAAATGTTTCAATGTCTGGTCTCATTCTTGAACCCAGGGATTTTGTTTTGAAGCTTCTGCAATATCAGGAATCCTACTACACTGGAGTAATTGAAGAAAAAACGTTGGAAGTCACCCTCCTTTATGCACTGGCTTCTTGGCCAATAAATGAAGTCCAGAAGATGGCCAAGTGATTTCTTTCTTCCTTTCTTTCTTTCCTTCCTTCCTTCCTTCCTTCCTTCCTTCCTTCCTTCCTTCCTTCCTTCCTTCCTTCCTTCCTTCCTTCCTTCCTTCCTTCCTTCCTCTCTCTCTCTCTCTCTCTCCCTCCCTCCCTCCCTCCCTCCCTCCCTCTCTCTCTCTTTCTTTCTTTTTGTTTTTTTGTTTTTCGAGGCAGGGTTTCTCTGTATAGCCCTGGCTGTGCTGGAACTCAGTCTGTGGACCAGCTGGTCTTGAACTCAGAAATCCACCTGCCGCTGCCTCCCAAGTGCTGGAATCAAAGGTTTGTGCCACAAATGCCCTGTGGCCAAGTGATTTCTCAGGCTCCCTCCATTCTGACCCATAGCAATTCTAGGTTAAGTTCTGATTACCATTGTCTCTTAAGTGTTTATTTTGTTTGTTGGTTGGTTTTCCTAAGTGAAAGGATACACATAGGTGCTAAATACTTTAAGTGGTTTTTTGGATAGATGTTTCTTTCCTGTGGTGTACCTTTGCAAATAAGTTTACAATTTCCTGTTTGTCTTTAATTGCATTTGATATCCAACAAACAAAAGAGGCTAAAGGAGAGAGCTAACAGCTCTGTTCATTCCTAGTTATCATGATCTTGGTCCCAACATATGTCCTTAGCATCTTGTCTCTCTCTTTTCTTTTTTCTGTTTCCTTCTTCTTTAGATTTACTCTAGTAAATCCCATTGACCTGGGTTAAGAATCTTTCCAGTATAAATGGTCTAACTGTTACTTGGAAAAACAACGACAGACTAAGACATCTTTCCAAATCACTCTTTGGGCAGGCCTTATATGGAAAGCTTTCTTTCCGGTGGGATTTGGATTCTCATTAATCTACCTCTCCTTTCAACAATAAAATAAAAAATGGAATGAGATTATCAGAATGGATAGCCTATGTAGACCTGACAACATGCTTTTGAAACGTGGTTTTACACTTGACATCAGTTAAGCTCTTTGGGCCAATGTGTCTCAGACTTGCTAGATGAGGCCTGGACTCCACTCCCACATTAAACACAAATATGGTTTATTCGTTATAAATGTCTCTCAAGTCAGTTGGAAGGATGGATGAATTCCTGGTGCAGAAAGTATTAAGTCATCTGCAGGCCTATAAATATCCCTCGCTGTACCTTATTGAGTACTTATACAGAGACGTTTGTTTTTGGTTTTGTTTGTTTGGTTTCTATTTTGATTTGTTTGGTGTGGTATGCCTTTCCCATTAACCTGGATATTTATTTCTTTTACATTTTATCATTGTTTAACATTTTTAAAATGTAGTAAAAAAGACAGGTAATATAAAGTATCAAATTTAGTTTTTTTAAAATTAGTTGCAGCTTCCTTTGTACCCTTTGGCACACATAATTAGAGTCCAATTGCTCCTTATGGAAAGGTTTTTAACAACCCTAATAGAGTGGAAAATTCTCTATCTCTTTGTAATAATAAAGACAATAGCAGTTAAAACAGTGAGCTTGCAACTTTAATGAGTAGCCTCTGATGAAGAGCAGAATGTCCTCAATGGCTTGAGTTATGCTATTGCCTTGCTGGCTGTGGAAACTGCTTCTAAAAGTGAAAGTAACAGAAGTAATGAGCAACAGTCCAGGCTCTGGTCAGTGTGGGTGAGATTTTCTTCACTCCTTTAATTATATGCTTCTTGTCACCCTAAGATTTTTCACTCCATTCCATTAAAATCAGGGAGAATAATACTGAGGTAAGCAGCCCTTTCCTAATGCCCCTGAATAAGAATATAACCCAGTGTTCCTCAATGCACATGCAATGCAGAGAGGGATAGTAGTGAGAGCTGTCATGAACTGGCATGCTTCTCGTAATTGTAACACACAGGCCAGGGAGCTCGCAAGTACAGAGTCCATGGCTTTACGTGTAGCTATGGAAGGTGCTGACAAGGGGGTCCCCATGTATGTCAGTGGCCTGGATATTGAGAAACACTGAAGAAGATCATGCATGAGTCCTTAAGCAAAAGTGCTCTCCTGGGCTCGAATCAGTGTGATTAAATCCAGGAGCACCCTTTCTTATACTCTCCTTGCATTCAAGACACAGTAAAGATATTCAAGTACATTGGCTTACACAGAAAGATTCTAAAGTGTAGAGAGAAGTTCCTTGCTCAAAATCCTGACATGGAAATGGACAGTTTACCAAGAAATCCAGGCTCTCATGCAAAGCAGTAGAAGACTTCAGTAGATGCCTTTTTGCTCTGGACTCTGCCGTCATAAGCATTTGCTAAACTAATAAATGAACAAGGTAAAAAAAAAAAAGATAGTGGCTGCCAACTTTGGCCCCTTTTGCTTTTCTCTTTCTGTTTTGAGTTTGTCTTTGTTGTTCCCCTTGAGGCACTATCTGAAGCAACTCTTTGGTAGCTACCTCCTCACTAGTTGGTATCCTTCTAGGAGTGTGCCAACAATCCTTTAATTTCTTTTTATTTCTATTTTTTTCTGAGGTACGTTTGTGTTCGGAAGTTTGTGTCTGTGTGCATGTGTTGGTCCCAGGCTGATGTCAGGAGCGTTCCTGTTCCCTAATCCCTTTCCAAGTTATTTGTTAGGCAGGCTCTCTCAATGGGATGCAGAGCTTGCCAGAACAGCTAGCCTGGTTAACATGCTTGCTCTGGGGGTTTGCCCATGTTTGCCTTTCAAATGTTGCAACTACAGGCAGGCCACTGTGCCCATAGTGGCATTTACCTATGTTTGGGATCTGAACTCCAGTCCTCATGCTTGCACAGACGCATCACACACGTTATCTGCAAGCACTTTATCCATCTCCTCAACTCTTCCATTCGTTCCTTTGTCTGACCGTGACACGAGGATTTGCTAATGTATCAACAAACGGAAGCTAGCACATTTGTAGGCACAGTTGCCGTATAGGTGGGACCCCACTGCCCCTCCATTCTGCTTTTTAGTGATGTAAGCACAGCCCATCAAAGTCCCCACTTGGACCCAGCAGACACCCAAAGGAAGGCCAGACAGCAAGCAGCACAGGCCAAACAGAATCTTTGGCTGACATGTTGTTTTTGAGTCAGTGCTTTCTGTAAGTGGTGGCCAACTTGACGTACTGAAGGCCTGTTTGGTTGACAGGAACATTGATAAAATGAAAGCAATTCAAAAAACGGTCTTGTAGGGGTTGGCTGAGAGCAAGGACATTCAATTTTTTTTATCTATCCTAAAAGACAACCGCAGTGTTTTCTTCACAGCAAGATGGGAAGATAAAAGTAGCTTTTTCAACTCTTAGAGCATCAGATTCTCATAATGTCTCACAGCAACACCCAAGTGGGAAGGAAACTCATCCTCCTCGTGCCCCAGGCAGGACTTGTTCAGAAGACCGCACGGAAGCTCCGGAGTTATTTGGTTAATTAGACAATTTGGTAACAATTAATCATTCAATTTGACTAATATACACATTTTTCAAAATACCAAGAAAATGTCAAGTCTCCATTCTATGCTTATGTTTGCTTCTCTCTCTCTCTCTCTCTCTCTCTCTCTCTCTCTCTCTCTCTCTCTCTCTCTCTCTGTGTGTGTGTGTGTGTGTGTGTGTGTGTTTGTAGAAGGATGAGTTACAGAACAGATTTGCCTAAGGTCATATAATAGTTCCTTGCTATTTCCTTTATTGTTTTCCCTCAAATCCTCTTTTTGTAGTAAGCCAAGGAAGGGAAATGACGCTGGCTTCCAAATTTCATTATGAAACCTTCCATTTAAAACAAAATGTATTGCATATTATAATTGCTACCAGAACCCATGAGGGCAGTGGTTTTCAACCTTGTAAGAACTGTGGGATTGCTCTTAAATGTGGCTGACTTCAAGGAGCCCACAGTCCTTTAACCAGGCTATGGAGAACAGGATACTTTCAAAAAATAGTTACATGGTGAAAAGCATAAACACATTTTTTGGTTAATAAAATGCACATAATTTTCTTAACCAAAAATTATGATAATGGTTTTGTCTTATAATAGTAAAGTGCTCTATTTTTCCGAAAGTCCAAGTTTGAGCTTGTGTACACAAAACTGTTTGGAAAAAGAGAAACACAATCACTAATTAGAATCTGTTTCTTCTTCTGAACGAGCTGTTGAACTGTTAAGTTTTTTCTTCAAGTTGCTGTTTTTAAAAGCTGCTTTCAAAAGGAACAGTAAACACAGTTCATATCCCTTTCAATAGGTGTAAAGAGAGCCTGTGAATTTCCACTAAGACAATGATAATGACACCAGACAGGCACCCAGGCCATTCTGAGTGCCAATTACTTAACAGCCATTGATTTGTAGAAGCCTACTGGGAGAGGCAGAAATTATATCTTCTTTGCAAAGAAGAAGTTGGAGTCAGCAAGGTCAGGGACTTACCCAAGTTCACCTTCATTGAGCAAGAGAAAGGGCTGAAGGGCCAAGCCCCAAGTGGTCCTCCATGTGGCACTCTATGTGGAAAAACCATTGTTTTCTGAGTCATATCGAAGTTCTGAGCCTCTTACAAGTCCTCTGCCCCACTACTAGTAATTCAACAAAGATACTTGGAAAATGTGATTTTAAAACGTTGAATTCTCCAGTAAATTAAATTCAAACTCCGTTTTATCCATTCCCCCCTGCCCCCCACCTCCTGAAACTTGTAGAAAGTAACTCTGTAAGGAATTGGGATCCAGCTCTTTGAACTTTAACTACTCCCAGGACCATGATCAGCAGGACAAAGGGGAAAAAACATGCTCAGCAAAGGAAGAAAATTGGTCAGTTTTCTCTAGGCCTGCTAGCTTTCCTTAGTATTCAAGGAAGGCAGGTTCTATATACACAGAAAAGTGAGGGCATTGTTTTGAAACTGTTTCAAGTCTAGCAGTTGAAACCCGGAGATCTCTGTTACCAAAGATAATGTAGGTGCGACTAATACTTTCCGAGGTACCTGGGCTTTATGCATGAATTGAGCATGCTCTGATGGCTTGGACTCAATCCCTGTGACCAGCAACAGTCAACAAAAGACAAAGGGAAGCAATTTAACCAAGGTTAACCCATGGAATCCTTTGCTTGGCAACGAGACGATTCCTTTGTTGGATTGGTCATTCTGCCATTAGCTTTTCTGTAAACCCCTTCAGTCTGGCTGTGACCTTGTAACTGACCTCTCCTCTCACCACGGCCTTCACAAGTAACTCATCCGAAGGCTTAATGGGAGGCAGAAAAATCTAGAGCCCTCCTCAGGAGCTCCAAAAACGTAGTTCCACCAGACTCACTCCATTTGCAACGTGATGGTCCCAGGGGCATCCTTGTTTTTCTAAAATATTTTCCTTTTATTTATATAAACTTGAAAATGTTTACAACAATTCCCAAACCTGTTTCATGATTTTCCCTGGATTGCCACACTGAAAACATTTTCCATACACCTTCAAAGACTGGACTAAAAAAAAAATTTTTTTTTTATCTTAATTTGACTTTTCTTTCACATTACTAGGGAGTGGAACCAGTTTCCATAATTAGAGGAGGCATATTGACCCATCAATTACTCTGACTGTTGGTTCCATTAATGTGCATGTGAAAGGTGTTTTTCAAACTGCACCAAGTAAATGTGAGAATTTTTATCAGAGGCAAAATATTTACTACGTGACTAGTTATTGGATGAATTTTTAAAATAAAATAAAAGTTTCTTTTAAAAAATCTCCTTTTCAATTTTCAACTATCCACATACCCCAAAGGGGGAAAAAAATCAAAAGTCAAAAAAAAAATCATACTTTAATGGATTTTTTTTTGGATTTAACAAAGGTACTTGATCTTTCCAAAAATTTTCAAACATTCATACAATCTCCCAAAACAATTCTTATGATATATGTATATATTTGCATTTACACATGCATGCATGCGAGTGAACACACCTTCAGCTCGAGCAGCAACAGCGACCTCTAGTGTGTCTTTCTAACCTGCTCACTTTACGGCTTTTATTCCCCGTCTCTTTAACCTCCAGGAGACTGCTTAAGCTTTAATTTCCAGTTCACATTTGATCTAATTTCTGTATTGACTAAACCGAGAACGTGATCTTTGGGAGATCTTTTTTGGTTCTAATAAAGTAATAAAGCAGTTATGGCTTTATTAATTAGTGTCATGACAGTACCCAAAGTTGTACCTGCACAATGCCCCCCAACGGTGGGCTTTATTTGCACGATAAACTCACCTGGGGCCGAGGAACTCTTCCTGTTCTAAGCACAAGCATCCACTCTCCAGCATGCATGCTTGCTTTAGGAAGGTTCACGTCTCCTTGATGCTCTCCAGTGGGCCTCTTTATTAAAATTAAGCGAGAAAAGGGACTGAAGAACGGCTCAGCTGTTAAGCACACTCGCTATCCCTTCAAAGGGCCTGAGTCTGATTCCCATCACCCACGTGCTGGCTCACAACCTCTGTAACTCTAGTTCTAAGGAACCTGAATGACCTCTCTTGATCTCCGTGGGACCAGGCACACACATACTAAACAGCCACATAAACAGGGAAAATATGCACACGAGACAAAAAAATACATTTGTTAAAATTAAGGGAAAATTGAAGACTCTGTCTAAGGGCCAAGACATTTTTTTTTTTAATGTTTTAGGGGTTTACCCTAGCTAGATGTACACTGCTGTAAGGAGAGTCTACAGGAACAAAGTTGTATGATGTTGACAGTTTGTATCAGCAATTCTACTCCAGGTTTCTCTTTTCAGTGTATAACAGCAATCTAATTTTCTATGGGCTCGGTCTTGGGACACAGGGCTTGGATGACCATAGTAAAATAGTCCATAGGCTTTTCCACGTCCCTCCTTTTTTTTTTTTTTTTTTTTTGAGCAAGTATTTCCTGTCTCCTTTTAGACAGAGTTCAAAGTAAAACATCCCCTCTCATCCGGTCAGACTGCATCGGATTCCCATTGGCCTTGTCTGTTTGTGGTCTGTCTGACAGAGGCAAGCTGAAAGGGGTTTTCTGTCTGCCCTATGGCAAACACTTTTAGGATGTGTGGGAAAGAGGCAGAAAAGATTTTTTTTTTAAAGTAAATGTTTCCTGTAAGTGAGGAAGATTTTCAAATTGTAGCTGCTAGAAAAGATCCTGCAGGACAGATAGGGAGATGTGAAAGGCCGAACATGACTGTCTCCTGGGATGGAGCTGGGCTTACTGGCAAGCAAGAAGCTGCATGTGGAAAACATGCTCCAATCTGTGTAAGTAAGCATGGCAGAAAAATGAGCATCATTTCAGGGTAAAAAAATAAACAAAACCTGTTGAATCAGAGCCCTGGGGAATCAGGCAGAAAGATGGATGTAGGTATGTGGTTATAGGCATGAGTAAATCTGCTTGCAATGCAGCAGCTGTGAAATACATAATAGACATTGTGTACTTACATTTTCTTGTACTTTATTGTGTATGTCTCTCTTGCCATTGTCTTATTGCCCATGAGAGTGTGTGTCTCAGTGGCAATTCTGAGATGACACCTATCAAAAGAGAGAAGAAAGAACAGAATCAGAAAATTGGTGAACCCCATAGGAGACCATTAATTAGGGTTGCATTTAGGTCAATAAAATATTTCAGAGTTAGGCCCATGGAGTTCTGCTTGATCAACCTGCTCATTTGCAAATGAATAAGGCCTGCCTGGAGTGTCCAGTGTCCTGGAGCAGAGCTGATATTCAGCTGGGGTACATAGCATATGTTCTAATTCGGTTAGTGTGATGGTTGCGTGGTCTGTGATTCTTGGCTGCTTTTGAATATCGATCCAATGTTTGGTCATCAAGTCACTAGTTTGTGCTCATCATCTGTTTTCTGAGTTCCCAGACCAATTATCACATCCAAAATCTGTAATTTGGCACCAAAATACTCTTCTGCCTCCTTTCTTTCTGCCTTTCTGCCATTGCCTGCTTCCTGCCTGCCTGCTTTCTTCTTTCTTCTCTTTTTGAGACAGTTTCTCACTATATATAGCCCAGTCTGGCCAAGAACTTACTCTCCAGACAAGGATGGTCTCCATTTCACAGAGATCCACCTGCCTCTGCCTCTGCCTCCCTAGTACTGAGATTTATGGTATGAACATGCAGCATGCCCACACACAGCCTGACCAGAAGCTTTCTTGAGCAACACCCACGTCACAGCTCTTCCAAAGCGGACTCACCTGACCAGAAGGTACCCTTGCTCCCTGTGTCCAAAACCTACCCCATGGTGAATGCCACTGGCTCCTCTCCAGGAGGCTTCAGTGAGCATAGAGACCTAATGGCACCTGCAGCTTATTTCAAAACCTGTGTCTGTCTGTCATGTTGTTTGGTAAAATTATACCAAATATCAATGTATTTTCATGAATCTACAGAAAACTAAGTTCATTGCTCCACAAAGATTTGATTTAGGCAACTTAAAAAAGAATAATCAGTTGATTCTTAGATAAACTTTATTATTAAAAAAATTTGCAAATAACTAAAAGAAATATCACACACCAAAACAAACAAACAAACAACCTAACAAACAAGCAGTTGAGACTAGGTGGATGAGAGATGATTCGAAAAAGCAGCAAACATGAAGACAATCCTTTGGCAGTCACACACTCTGTAAGTATCATTACATTTTTCTCAGAGAATCCCCAGACCTCATTGCATTCTTGGAATTTCATTTTCTAAGAAAGATACTGTGGAACTCTCAGGGTTCCAGATAGGAAGGAGGTCCAAATATATATAGCATGATGCATGTTTAAGTGTCACATCATTTGAAGTCATTTCTCACTTGGAGCAACTGGGTTCACTGATTCCTCAGCAAGCAACCCTTCAGTGTTCTCTGAAATCCGCAGATTTGACAGGATTCCAGCTAGGAACTTGTGTTTTTCAGCTCTGGTTGAGGCTGGGGTCCTTGGCTGAGGTGCAGGAGAGAAGCACGAGAAGGAGATTGAAGAGGAAGAATCCACACAGGGGGCCCTGCACAAACGATGTAGATTAAAAGTCAAGCAGCTGGCAGATCAGGCAATGGGTGGCAGCACTGGAAGAGACAAACTGCTGGGAATGCTTTTCAGAAACGGGCACTTGTATTGTGTCCAACAGTCACTAGAGTCAGCACAGGGGATGAGCACCCCGTTTGTCCCACCTTTACTTCTTTGTAGTCTAAAGATGTCTGTGGACAGGACAGTGCAGACAGAACCCTTGTCAGCTTTGTGTGTGTTTCCTCTTAGCTAGTTTTGCAAACACTAGGTAGCTCTATGCTGGGTTTTCCAGCAACCTTTCCTCCTGGTCCTTAGTTCAATGCCATCTGCTGTTTTGATTTTGCATGCCCTGAAATACAAGCATATAGTGATAGATATGGTTTTCACAGTCCTCGCGAGCTACCATGCTACCTTTTAAAGATGTAATTTGATTGACTGGAGCATAGTCCTTTTGTTAAAACTTTTTTTTTTTCTAATATGCTTTGAAATGCTAGAGTTCAGGAGAGAAGGCTAGTGTTCAGTTTGAATCCTCTGGCTTATGTCAATTTGTGTCAGACTTTAATGTAATCTCTCTTTTTCAATATAAATAACACAGCAGTTCTCTTCTTTAAAACAACTAAAGAAATGGCCTGTTGTTTTCAAACTCAGGAAATGGATATCAGAAGGGAACATCTCTCCTTCAGAAGGTCACTGAATTCATGGCTTCAGCTTCCTTTATGTGCACTGAATCCTTTGAGCATGTCTTTTTTTTGTTGTTAAACTTGGGAGAATCCTCTTGTGATGAGTGCAGACAGGCCTTGATTGCACTTGCAGCCACTATGACACCTTTCATGTCCTGAGCAATTGTTTTTTACATTTACTAGGCAGGGTTACTGCATTCAGCAGTGGCATTATTGTGCTATAGAGTCAGAATACAGAGTTTTATCACAATATGCTTTACAGTATAAAACAACTAGACATTATGTAAATGTTTTAATAGGGTACTTACTAGATAAAAATGATGAGATATCGATGTGGCAATTAAAACAATAAAGTCCATATTGAACATGGATAATGGAAAATACAACACCAGGTTGTGTGTTTATGATAAATTGAGTGGAAAATAAATGGGGTTAAAAAGCACAAAATACGGTTTGATTCTAATTATACACAATTACATATATACCTCTGCTTATATAAACATATAATAAAGTATGTGTACAATTTAAAACACAAATCTCTTTTTCTAGTTAGTGAGATAATTTCTTTTTTTAAAATATTTTTATTAGGTATTTTCCTCATTTACATTTCCAGTGCTATCCCCAAAGTCCCCCATACCCTCCCCCCCACTCCCCTACCCACCCACTCACACTTCTTGGCCCTGGTGTTCCCCTGTACTGAGGCATATAAAGTTTGCATGACCAATGGGTCTCTCTTTCCACTGATGGCCGACTAGGATCATCTTTTGATACATATGCAGCTAGAGACACGAGCTCTGGGGTACTGGTTAGTTCATATTGTTGTTCCACCTATAGGGTTGCAGACCCCTTCAGCTCCTTGGGTACTTTCTCTAGCTCCTCCATTGGGGGCCCTGTGATCCATCCAATAGCTGACTGTGAGCATCCACTTCTGTGTTTGCTAGGCCCCAGCATAGCCTCACAAGAGACAGCTATATCTGGGTCCTTTCAGCAAAATCTTGCTAGTGTATGCAATGGTGTCAGCGTCTGGAAGCTGATCATGGGATGGATCCCCGGATATGGCAGTCTCTAGATGGTCCAACCTTTCGTCTCAGCTCCAAACATTGTCTCTGTACCTCCTTCCATGGGTGTTTTGTACCCAATTCTAAGAAAGGGCAAAGTGTCCACACTTTGGTCTCCATTCTTCTTGAGTTTTATTAAAACACAGATCTTTATGCTTCTTTGTCTGCCTGTCTGTAGGAGACACAGACAAAGAGACACAACTTTAGAAGGATACAATACGATAGCTAGTGCCTACCAATGGGTGGTAAAACCTAGGTTATTGATAATAAAAATGATATCATTGTTATATATTATCACATAATATTACATATATTATTAATAGTATTATAATATAATAATGATTATTATTACAGTTATATTTATGAAAACTTCTTGGGAAACCCTCCCACCAAGGCTAAGACTGTACAGCCCTTTAGTGTAGATTCTGACCCAGTGTTTATTCCTGCCCTTTCCTTATACCATGGAGGGTGAAGTGTTCAGTAGCTTCCTTTGCGATTACAGTGGTCACATGACACAATTAGGTAGTAGGGTAGGGGAAATACCTGGGAGCAGGGGCACTGACTCTCCTTTGTAGACAGAAGCCATCACTGTATCAAGTGATGAGAGTAAGGCATCCTAGAGATGCTGCTCCTGAAGTATCATCACCAAGCCTCAAAGCAAAGTGAGAAGAGCTTGAGTTTTAGGCTTCTCAGTACTAAAGAAAATCTTCCCTTTGAATGTGTCAGGTGTTTGGCAAAATTATTCCTGTGTGGCTGTGGATAAAACACTGTAATCACATTTCAAGCCCTCCACCAGGTCAGCTGTCCTAAAATCGCCACTCACTACAGCACTGCCATTCTCTCCACAAACACAAATGTATGTATGCATTAATATCATGCTTTTGTGCATACAATTGCGTACATTATTGGATAAAAAGAATATATATTATATATTGAAAGTATTTTTCTTATGACTTGTATTTAGCTTAAATTATAAAGAGTTTTCTTTGTAGGTTCATTATTTCTATCATATTTTACTCTTGAAGTAACAGTATTGAAATATACTTTGTATCCCATCAAATTCAGTCGTTTAAAGTATATTTATTGCAATTCAATGGGTCTTAGTAAATTCTAGGCTCAAGCAATTCTCCTGCACAGCTGGAAGTATGTAGGCCATACCATGGCTCCCAGGTGGCAATGGGTTTTAAATATTTTTACATCTTCCTCCAAGAAATCCCCTATGCAGGAAGAATGATTTTCTGTTTTACTCTAATGGTCCAGTCCCAGGCAGCTATCATGTTATTCTTTTTAATGGCCTCTTAGTTGCTTGCGCTGGACTTAACCTAATTCAATCATTTCTCTGCTGGTAACTGTAGGTCACTTGTAGTTTTTCATCATTAGAAGTAATGCAGTGGTGGACATCATTTGTACTTCCTCCCTCATACTTGATTACTCTGCTTAGCTTCTCTACATGCATTGATTTTATCTTTAGATTGGGAAAAAGAAATCTACACTAAAAAATGCAGGTCATGGCCTGTGGATGGGAAAGGCTATAACTGTCCGGAAGGCTGCTCTGCTGCCGAGCGTCTTCTAGGATAGAACATATTGTAATTTGCACAAGGGTTGGTGTTGGGAGGCAGTGGCTGAAGATCGTATTGGCTGGTGATGGTTTTGGGAAGATTTTGAAGCTCACATAGTGTCTTGACTCCATAGTGAGGAGGTGAGACTTTAGTCTGAATGACAGCAAGTGACTTGAGGTCATATAAGTAGAGAGATGTAATAAAATCTGATTTTGATTTTAAACAGACCATGGTGGTTGCTGGGTGAGAAATCGATGGCAAGGAGGCAAAAGTGAAGGCTGAAGGCCGGGGTTGAGCGTGTTCTGGTCACCCTGGCGGAAATGTGGTCAGTGTCTGAGATGCAGAATTTTGGAAGAGATATGAAGGAAGTGTGGGCACAGGGCTGATGCAAGATAAAAAAGTATCAACCACAAAGGAATTTTATTTTGTTTTGTTTTGCTTTGTTTTGTTTTTTTTTAAGGATAGATTAAAATGTTATTGAAAGCTTGAGATGGGAGAGGGATTACCTTTAGCAAAGAGACTAGGGATGGTGCTGTAATTAAGAATTGTATTTACACCAAAGAGTACACATGGAGGGATCCATGGTTCTAGCTGGATATGTAGCAGAGGATGGCTTTGTCGGGCATCAATGGGAGGAGAAGCCCTTGGTCCTGGGAAGGCTGGATGCCCCAGTGTAGGGGAATTCAAGGGCAGGGAGGTGGGAGTGGGTGGGTTGGGAAACACCCTCATAAAAGCAAGGGGAGGAGGGACGGGATAAGGGGTCCCAGGGGTCAGGGAAAGGGGATAACATTTGAAATGTAAATAAAGAAAATATCCAATAAAAAAACGAATTGTATTTAGGGTGAGGCACAGTGATTGATATTTAAGGCCAGTTTCTTTGGATCCTCAGGCAGGAGGATTGCCATGGATATAAGCCTGTCTTGGAATACAGTTTAAGTCCTTTCCCAAAGAACTGCTAGAAAAAACAAAAAACAAAAACCAAAAAAGACTCCTGGAGTAGTGGGGAAAAGTGTAGACAGCTGTTCGAGAGGGAAGAATTTCATCTAGTTTCCTGCCCATTTTTTAAAAATTTATTTATGTATTTATATCCTAAATACTGCTCCTTCCCAGTCCCCGTTCACAGGATTCCTCCCTACATTGCCACCACCCCTTCACCTCTGAGAGGGCATCTTCCCGCAAACCCCTGTATCCCTACTCCCTGGTGCATCGTCTTTGCAGGATTACATGCATCTTCTCCCAGTGAGACCAGACAAGGCAGCTCTCTGCTGCTTATGTGCCAGGGACCTCTGTATGTAACTCATGTATTCTCTTTGGTTGATAGTTCAGTCTCTGGGAGTGCCCAGGGCTTCAGGTAAGTTGATATTGTTGGTCTTCCTGTGCCATTGCCATTCCCTTCAGTTCTTTTTATTTTTTTATTAGATATTTTCTTCATTTACATTTCAAATGCTATCCTGAAAGTCCCCTATACTGTTTCCCTACCCTGCTCCCCAGCCCACCCACTCCCGCTTCCTGGCCCTGGCATTCCCGTACTGGGGCATATGATCTTTGTAGGACCAAGGGCCTCTCCTCCCATTGATGGCTTGCTAGGCCATCCTCTGCTACATATGCAACTAGATACATAGTTCTTGGGGGGAGGGTACTGGTTAGTTCATGTTGTTGATCCTCCTATAAGGTTGCAGACTCCTTTAGCTCCTTGGGTACTTTCTCTAGCTTTCTCATTAGGGGCCCTGTGTTCTATCCAATAGATGACTGTGAGCATCTACTTCTGTATTTGCCAGGCACTGGCATAGCCTCACAAGAGATAGCTATATCAGGGTCCTGTCAGCAAAATATTTCTGGTGTATGCAATAGTGTCTGGGTTTGTTGGTTGTATATGGGATGGGTGGGGCAGTCTCTGGACGGTCCTTTCTTCTATCTCAGCTCCGAACTTTGTCTCTGTAATTCCTTCCATGGGTATTTTGTTCCCCATTCTAAGAAGGAACAAAGTATCCACTCTTTGGTCTTCCTTCTTCTTGAGTTTCATGTGTTTTGCAGAACCCAGATATCCCTCAACAGAGGAATGGATACAGAAAATGTGGTACATTTACACAATGGAGTACTACTTAGCAATTAAAAACAACGAATTCATGAAATTCTTAGGCAAATGGATGCATCTGGAGGATATCATCCTGAGTGAGGTAACCCAATCACAAAAGAACACATTTGATATGCACTCACTGATAAGTGGATATTAGCCCAGAAACTTAGATTACCCTTCAGTTCTTTTAATCCTTCCACCAACTCTTTCATAGAATGCCCCGACCTTCATCCAATGTTTAGCTGTGGGTATCTGCATCTGTCTCAGTCAGCTGCTGGTAGAGCTTTTCAAAGGACAGCCATGAAAGACTCCTATTTGCAAACGCAACATAGCATCATTAATAGTGTCAGTGATTGGTGTCCGCCCGAGGGATGGATCCCAAGTTGGGCCGGTCACTGGTGGGTCATTTCCTCAGTTTCTGCTCCTGTTCCATTTTTGTCCCTGCATTTCTTTTAGACAGGAGTCATTTTGGGGTCGAAAATTTTGTAGCTGGGTTGGTGCCCCCATCCCTCCACTGGAGGTCCTGTCTGGCTACTGGAGGTGGTCACTTCAGGTTCCATATCCCCAGTGATGGGCATTTCTGCTAAGGTCACTCACTCACATTTAGTCCTAGGAACTTCCCCCATCACAGGTATCTGGGACTTCCTAGAGATTCCCCTCCCTCTGCACCTCCTCTTGCAATTAATATTTCAATTAATTCTCCTGGCCCTCTGGACTTCTCTGCTATCTTTCCCTATTCCCTTCCCCCTCCTCCTCTCCTCTCCCACCCAGGTCCCTCCCTCCCTCTGACTTTCATGACTATTTTCCCCCCATGTAAGTGGGATCAAAACATCCTCACTTGGGACTTTCTGCTTGTTTAACTTCTTAGGGTCTGTGGGGCTTATCATGGGCATTCTGTACTTTTTGGCTAATATTCACTTATCAGTGAGTACATATTACACATGTCTTTTTGGGTCTAGGTTACCTCTCTAAGGTTGATATTTTCTAGCTCCATCCATTTGCCTGTGAAATTCATGATGTCCTTGTTTTTAATAGATGAATACTATTCCATTATGTAAATGAACCACATTTTCTGAATCTCTTCTTCAGTTGAGGGACATCTCTTTTGCTTCCAGTGTCTGGCTATTACAAATAAGACTGCTACAAACATAGTGAATAGTGTACTTGTGGTATGGTGGGGCAGCTTTTGGGTATATGCCCAGGAGTGGTATAGCTGGGACTGCATGTAGAACTATTTCCAATTTTCGCAGGAAGCACCAGATTGATTTCTAGTGTGGTTGTACCAGTTTGCAATCCTACCAGCAATGGATAAGTGTTCCTCTTTCTTCACCTCCTCACCAGCATTTCCTGTCTCCTGGGGTTTTGATCTTTGTCATTTTGATTGGTGTAAAGTGGAATCTCAGGGTTGTTTTTATTTCCACTTCCCTGATGACTAAGGATGTTGACATTTCTTTAAGTGCTTCTCGCTATTAGAGATTCCTCTGTTGAGAATTCTCTGCTTAGATCTGTACCCCACTTTTAAACTGGGTTATTTGGTTTTTGGAGTCTAACTTCTTGAGTTCTTTATATATTTTGGATATTAACCCTCTGTGGGATGCAGGGTGGATGAATATACTTTCCCAATCTATAGGCTGTCGTTTTGTCCTTTGCCTTACAGAAGCTTTTTAGTTTCTTGAAGTCCTATTTATCAATTCTTGATCTTAGAACCTGAGCCACTGGTGTTCTGTTCAGGAAATTTTCTACTGTGCCAATCCATTCAACCCTTTTTCTGCTTTTCTCTTCTATTAGCCTCAGTGGTCTGGCTTTATGTTGAGGTTCTTGATCCACTTGGACTTGAGCTTTGTGCAGGATGATAAATATGGATCTATTTGCATTTTTCTACATTCAGACAGTCAGTTAAACAAGCACTGTTAGTTGAAGATGCTTTCTTTTTTTCCGCATTATATGGTTTTGGTTTCTTTGTCAAAAATCAAGTGTTCATAGGTATATGGGTTTACTTCTGGTTCTTTGATTCTATTCCATTCACCAATCTGTCTGTTTCTGTACCAAAACCACGTGTTTTAAAATCACTACTGCTGTGTAGTACAACTTGAGATCAAGAACAGTGATGCCTCCAGATATTCTTTTATTGTTTAGGAGTGTTTTGGCTATCCTGAGGTTTCAAGTTCTGCAAAAAAAATGTGTTGGAATTTTGCTGAGAATTGCATTGATAAGCTGTAGATTGCTTTTGATAAGATGGCCATTTTCACTATGTTAATCCTGCTGATTAGTGAGCATGGGAGATCTTTCCATCTTCTGAGGTCTTTGATTTCTTTCTTCAGGGACTTGAAGTTCTTGTCATGCAGATCTTTCACTTGCTTAGAGTCATATGAAGGAATTTTGTATTATTTGTGGCTATTGTGAAGGGTTGTTTCCCTAGTTTCTTTCTCAGCCCATTTATCATTTGTAATATGGAGGGCTACTGATTTCGAGTTCATTTTATGTTCAACCCACTTTGCTGAAGGCTTTTTGTTGTTGTTGTTTTTTGATTGTTTGTTTGTTTTGTTTTATTTTGGTCTTTAATCAGCTGGAAGAGTTCTCTGGTAGAATTTGGGGGGGTCTCTTATTTATACTATGATATCATCTGTGAATAATGATACCTTTACTTCTTCCTTTCCAATTTGTATCTCCTTTTGTTGTCTTATTGCTCTAACTAGAACTTTAAATATATTGCATAGATATGAAGAGAGTGGGCAGCCTTATCTTGTCCCCAATTTTAGGGGAATTGCTTCAAATTTCTCTCCATTTAATTTGATGTTGGCTTGGCTTGCCATATATTGCTTTTATTATGCTTAGGTATGTCCCTTGAATCCATGGTCTCTCAAAGACTTTTAACATGAAGGTGTGTTGGATTTTGTTAAAGGCTTTGTCAGCATCTAATGAGAAAATCATGTGATGGTTTTTATATTTTAGTTTATTTATATGGTCGGTTACATTGATGGATTTAAATATATTTAACCATCCCTGCATCCCTGGGATGAAGCCTACTTGATTGTAGTCAATGATGTTTTTTGATGTGTTATTGGATTCAGTTTGTGAGGATTGTATTGAGTATTTTTTGCATTGATATTTATAAGCAAAATTGGTCAGAAGTTCTCTTTCTTTGTTGGGCCTTTGTGTGGTTTAAGTATCATGGTAGCTGTGGCTTCATAGAATGAATTAGGTCATGTTCCTTCTGTTTCTATTTTGTGAAACACTTTGAGGAGTATTGGTATTAGCTCTTCTTTGAAAGTATGGTAGAATTCTGTACTAAAACCATGTGGCCCTGGGCTAGTTTTGGTTGGGAGATTTTTAATGAGTTCTTTTATTTAATTATGGGTTATGGGACTACTTCGGTGGTTTACTTGATCTTGATTTAACTGTATTTAGTATCAGTCTGGAAAATCATCCATTTCATTAAATTTTCCAGTTTTATCAAGTATAGGTTTTTGAAGTAAGACCTAATAATTTTTTGTATTTCCTCATTTTCTGTTTTTATGTCTCCCTTTTTCATTTCTGATTCTACGCCTTTTAGTTAGCTTGGCTAAGGGTTTGTCTACCTTGTTGATTTTCTCAAAGCTCTTAGTTTTGTTAAATCTTTGTATTGTTCTCCTTGTTTCTAATTGATTTGTTTCAGCCCTAAGCTTGACTATTTTCTGCCATCTACTTCTCTTGTGTATGTTTGCTTTTTTTTGTTCTAGAGCTTTCAGGTGTGCTGTTAAGTTCCAAGTATGAGGTCTCTCCAACATTTTCATGAAGGCACATCTTCCTTTTCACACTATTTTCATTGTGTCCCATAAGTTTGAGTATGCTGTGCCTTCATTTTCATTGAATTCTAGAAAGTCTTTAATTTCTTTATTTTTCCCCCCTGACCAAGTGATCATTTAGTAGAGACTTGTTCAGCTTCCTTGAATATGTGGGCTCTCTCTTGTTTCTATTGTTTTTGAAGTTCACCCTTAGTCTGTGGTAATCTAATCGAATGAAAGGGATTATTTCAATCTTCTTGTATTTGTTGAGGCTTGTTTTGTGTTAGATTATATGGTCAATTTTATAGAGGGTTCCATGAGGTGATGAAAAGAAAGCATATTCTTTTGGTTTTGGGTAGAAGGTTCTATAGATCCATTAGATCCATTTGGTTTATAATATCTATTAGTTTCATTGTGTCTATGTTTAGTTTCTGTTTTGATGCCTTATCCATTGTGTGAGACTCTTAATGTGTGTTTTGAGTTTTAGTAAAATTTCTTTTATGAATGTGTGTACCCTTGCATTTGGAGCATAGATGCTTAGAATTGAAACTTCATCCCCCATCTCTTTGATTTCTTTTTGTTGAAAGTCTATTTTATTAGATATTAGGATGGCCACTTCAGCTTGTTCTTGGAAAACCTTTTTCCAGTCCTTTACTCTCAGGGGTTGTCTATATTTGTTGCTGAGATGTGTTTCTTGTATGCAGTAAAATAATGGATCCTGTTTAAGATAACCCATCTTTTTTTTTTAATTAGGTATTTTCCTCATTTACATTTCCAATGCTATCCCAAAAGTCCCCCATACCCTCCCCCAATAACCCATCTCTTACCATGTGTCATTTTATTTGTGAAACTGAGTCTGTTGATGTTGCAAGATATTAATGACCAATTATTTTGTTGCTGGAGATGGTATTGTCTGTTTGTAATTCTTTTCTTTTGGCTTTGCTATGAGATGATTATTTTCTTGCTTTTTCTTGAGTGTAGTTACCTTCCATGTGTTGAAAATTTCCTTGTGGTATCATTTGTGGGGCTGGATTAGTAGAAAGATATTGTTTAAATATTATTCAAATATTTTGTCATGGGATATCTTGGTTTCTCTATCTATGGTGTTTGAGAGTTTTGTTGGGTATAGTAGTATGGGCTGGCCTCTGTGTTTTCTAAGGGTCTGGAAGACATCTGTCCAGGATCTTCTGGCTCTTAGAGTGTTAATAAATTAGGTATAATTCTGATGTGTCTGTCTTTATGTTTCTTGGCCTTTTCCCCTTGCAGATTTTAGTATCTTTTCTTTGTTCTGTACAATTACTGTTTTGATTATTATGTGACAAGAGGATTTTCCTTTCTGGTCCAATCTATTTGGTAGTCTGTAGGCTTCTTGTATGTTTATAGTTATGTCTTTCTTTAAGCTAGGGAAGTTTTCTTCTATGATTTTGTTGAAGATGTTTTCTGGCCTTTTGAACTTGGAATCTTCACTCTCTTATATTCCTATTATTCTTAGATTTGTTTTTTACATTGTGTCCTTAATTTCCTGGATGTTTTAAGTTAGGAGCTTTTTACATTTGACATTTTCTTTGACCAATGAACCAATTGCCTCTATGCTTTTACATCTGAGATTTTCTCTTCCAACTCTTGTATTCTGTTGGTGATGCTTGCTGTTTGTAGTTCCTGTTCTCTTTCCTAGGTTTTCCATCTCCAGGGTTGCCTCCATTTTGCTTTTATTTCTATTTTTATGTCTTGGACCCGTTTGTTAATTTTTTTTACTCGGTTGACGGTATTTTCTTGTATTTCTTTAAGGGAATTATTTAGATCCTCTTTAAAGACCTCTATCATCTCCATGAGAAGTGATTTAGGGTCATAGTCTTGCTCTTCAGGTATTTTCGGATATTCAGGGCTTGTTATAGTAGGAGTGCTGGGTTGTGATGATGCCATAGTGAATTGTGTTCTGTTGATTTTACTATTGTGCTTGCCCTTTTCCATCAGGTTGTCTCCGCTGTTGGCTGGCTTGGGTATCCCAGGGTGAAACAGGCCTCCCAGGAAGCAAATGAAGATGTATGTCCTGAATTAGAGGAGGCTTCCTTAAAGGCACAAAGAACTGTGGAGGTGGTGGGTCAACATGTTGATCTGAGAATGCTGATGGAGGTGCAGACTGGAAGGGAGATGGAGCTCTGACAGAGTAGGACATAGGCCACATCTTCTGGGCTTGCTTGTTGCCCATTCTCAAGGCTACACAGAGCCATCTAACATGGGAAGGGTCCATCCTTAGCCTAAGTTTGAAGATGGGTAGCTACACTGGAACATCACCTATATTTTGGGTCCCACTGTCTCTGTTTTCTATAAAGGAGGCAGTCTACCAATTTGCTATCATAGGGAGAATAGTGATATTCAAGTATGCATGCACTTGCTAAATCCCAAAACCAGTGAACATCACTGACTGATGAATATTATTTATATTATTCATATCTACCTTGTAAAATATAATCCATATTTATGTTATATGGCAAAAGATGTGATTAAGTACAGGATCTTAAGAAGAAATTTTCCTTGGGGACCTTCAGGAGTGGGTCTTAAGGGAGTTTTATATATTTTATAACAGGACTTAGAAAGATATTTGCAATTGATATTAAGACTTAGTAAAAGATACGGCAAACTGAAGACAGAGGCAGAGGTTAAGTAACAGGCCAGGATTTGTGGCATCCCTTGGTGCTAAAGGAAGCAAGAGATAGATTCACTCTTACAGCCTCAAAAGAGAGGCAGCTGATGCAGCTGCTCCCACATGAAGATTTTAGTTAGGTTGCTTGTATATAAGATTTCTAGCCTCCAAAAATAGAAGATAATAAATTATAATGATTTGTGTATTTATCAAGTTTGTGGTTTTCAAATACTAATATGTATATGGATTTATGTGAAAAAGCATGAGATATACAACCTTATTGTGTCATCCATGTTTAAGGAAATATTTATAAGACCTTTGGGAAATTAATTATCTTATCTCCACCCTGTAACCTCAGCCAGAATCCTGTCCCATCTAGTGAAGGTGCTGTGAGTTGGATCAGCAGACTACCTCAATGATGCTCACCTTCAGATCTTAGCTCTTTAGAGATACTTTCATAGTGTCTCTGGGGTTTTGATGGGTGTAGGTCCAGCTTTATCATATGAACATGGAGTTTTCCTTCTCAGAGGAAAATGGTGAAAATACTTCTTACTTCAAAAGTCAGATTTGAATGTTAAATATTATATGCAAATGCATTCTATAAATTGTAATGTTGCAAAATTCAGCAGCATTATTAATATTCTCTGGGTACAAGGCTGTAAAAGTATCTTTTATTCACCTGATATAATTGTCATCTTGGAGGTTTACTGATTCTGTCTGCTAACCTAAGTCTAGTCCTGGAAGCTTGTAGCCTCTGTATAATCTAAGCTAGGCCTATAATGTTTTCAGCCTCTGAGATTTACTGCTGAATAAGCTTACCCTTTCCAGCTCTTTCTGATCTCTGCCTGACTGATTCAACTCAACTGTTCTATCTCAAACTCTCCAAGCTGACTGATTCAATCTGACTTCTAACTCCCCGTCTCTGACTGAATTGTTCTGTTTGGCCTCAAGCTAACCCTAGAAATCTGTTTTGATCTTCTGGCTTCTTTTCATTCTCCAGCTTATTCTGTTTTCTCCTGTGTCTAGCTAGTTCTTTCTCTTCAACCTGTCTCTGTAAAACTCTCCTGCTAAAACTGCCCCCTCCTCTCTTTCTGTGTTTAAGTAGTCTCTCTTTCCTCTCTCTTCTTGTAAGAGTTGGGCAGCTCTTATTCTGTCAAATCTTTCTCTGATTCATTCCTCTGTCTGTCACTCAATTAGACATCACTTTCAGACATGGGTGCTTTATTCTACAAACTAACTTTACCTTTGTCATGGTTTGTATATTCTTGGACCAGCGAGTGGCACCATTTGGAGGTGTGGCAGTGTTTAAATAGGTGTGACCTGGTTGGAGTAGGTGTGTCACTGTGGGTATGGGCTTAAGACCCTAACCCTAGTTGCCTGGAAGTCAGTCTTCTACCAGCAGCCTTTGTATAAAGATGTAGAACTCTCAGGTCTGCCTGTGCATGCCTGCCTGGATACTGCCATGTTCCTGCCTTGAAAATAATGGACTGAACCTCTGAACCTGTAAACCAGCCCCAATTAAATGTTGTTTTTTATAAGACTTGCCTTGGTCATGGTGTCTGTTCACAGCAGTAAAACCCTAACTAAGACAACCTTCATTGTTTGGAATTAAGCGTGTGTACTAAGGGTATTTCTGAATTCCAACCAGAGGGATTAAAGTTGTGTGTAAGCCTGAGCCAACAACTATAAATGTTTTTCCAGTAAACAACGTAATCTCAGGGTTCATAGTGTGATCAAATATTCTGCAACACAGGACCTTGAAGGTTTCCCATAGAGGAGACAAATGACAACCTATACTGGATGTGTGTTACCTCACCAGGTTTCTGTGAAGATGAAACAAGGGCAAATTGATTTCTGCCATTTTTGAGGGCAAAGCAGATGCCAAATAGAGTATGAAATGACTTTAGCTTTATACAATGTTTAGTGTGTAATAAAATCTTAGCTTTTCTTGGGAATGATATTTTTCTGGAAGGGCTACCGAAGTTCTGGCATATAGTAGGCACTCAATAAATGGGAACCGACATTAAGCTGGGCCCCTATTGGGCTTTACAGTTTTTGCTTCAGTTCTATAATAGGTCTATTGTATTGCTTAAAGAAAATATAAAAAGGACTCAGATGATTATCCTTCTGTTCCCTTTCTGAAGAGCTCATTTAAAACATTCAATGCCTGTTTTGACTGAAATTAATAACCAGGCCCAAGCATCTATTGTTGGCTGCATCACTCATGAAGTTTGCTAAAGCACAGAACTGGGAACTTCTCCATTGTGATAGCTGGATCTTCTTGGAAGGTTTCTGGGAATGAGAGTCATGCCTGTACCAGCCTCCAGAAACATCCCTCTAGCTTCCCTTTTGTTCAGTCCAGGAAAGGAAAGGCTATGGGCAGGTCCTCCCACTACCCACACTTAGAAGGCAATTATCTTCTTAGGCTAATCCTTTGGCTTTCTTTAGGGGGCCTCCAGACAGTGCTAGTAATCCCTTTTATTATTCATCCTCAAAATTGTTAAACTTCAACCTTACATCATGGCAAATGACTCCATTATGAGAGGAGCTTAGATTTCCTGGGTTTGTAGGACAGATTAGAGGTAAGACACACTGATTCGGAGGAGGTAGGAGAGTAGTACTGTGTGATAATTATTATTCTTTCCCCCTTACAATCCCAACAACAAAGGGGCCTTCAGTGAAATGCATTATTCATTCATAAAGAAAGCAGATTACATTGAGGCATCACATCACCCATGATCCTAAGACATTGGGATTCCAAACCTACAGGAATCTCAGGTGTGTATTGGTATTGGAAAAGTAGGCGATAAATGATGTTGGGAGAATAAAGGACCTCGTGCCCACATATTACTCGGGAAACCAGGAATGTCAATCACTCTGAGTTGTCTCCTCAAAGGAGGAAACAACATGTTTTCTCCCAATCTTTGGAGTGGCTGTTGTTAATGACCTCGTGACCTTTACCAGACTCCACCCCAAACTTCCAGAATAAACATTCCAGAGTCACTCTCTCTAGATCTTTATTTTTATTTTTGTTTCTCAGTCAATAGAACCCATCTTTAGGGTAGATGTCATATGTACTTCATAGCTCAAATGACCTCTATACTATCTCTATGTTTGAGACCACACCAGATCCTTCCCTAGGCCTTTAAATTAATAGGTTCTTCAGCTTATCTCTAGAACCAATATTCATGGTCATGTGTACTTTGAATTGAATTTCAATGTAAGTATGCCTACTTGTGTACTGGGATTGTATTACACCTGGAAGCTCCCCCCCCCAAATTGTACTGTGTTTAAATATGCTTACAATAAATTGGCTTGGTGCTAGATTTTCCAGAAGATTGAACCAGCATTGACTAAGTCAGGCTGAACCAAATTTTCTTTTTTGCCTTTTGCTACGGTTCATTTTCCTGCAGCTGTGACTCTTGCAGGGACTCCCAAACCCAACCCCCAGTAAAGAAAGGAGGAAAGAACTTTAATAAAAGTGAGGTATAATTAAGGTTATTGAGCAGTGCTTGTGATGTGAGAACAGCAGCAGCAACATTCAAAAGCCTCATGAGTAAGGAGTGAGCAGCTTGCACAGGACACAAGCATAGGGCAGGTAGGGATAATGAGGCAAAACCAGCAGGCTTTTGGAAGATGTGCCATCTAATAGATGCCCTAAAAACCTGGGGAGGAGACTTACAATTGAAAACAAGAGAGCACATGTTCAATAGAGATTCTTATATGTGGAAGCAAGAATATATGTAGAAAAATAATAAGGCCTCTCAAAGAAGTTTTTAATCTTATGACTCATGATTTAAATCCCAGATCATATATATGGCTTATTATTAATTCAGAATTAAGCAGGCAGACCAGAACATGCCCATAGGAAAGGCTTTAGAAATTCCTATAGATACACATACTCACTGAATAAAAAAGGAAGCTGTTTGTGATATTAAGCCTCAATTAGAGGTCCTTTGGCAAGGCATTCACATGGGTGAAGACAGAATGAATTATAACTGGGGCCCCAGGCCTGTCCATAGGGCAAGCACAGATCCAAGAGCTGCAGATGAGTCCATAGAAATGCTTTCCAGCTTCTCTTAGTTTCAAAGCAAGATCTGAGATTCATTTGGAATAGAACAGAGGCCATAAAACTGACCTTCCCAACCAAATATTTAGCAATTGGGTGACCTGAGTTTCTCTTCTGAGTTCTTAGCTTTGTGTAATGGTTCATCCTGTTCCAGCGGCTACTTTCTTCTTCCCATTGGCTCCTTTTCTCATGGATGGGTGCTTCATGGCCCAATTTATCAGCAGGTGGGCATTCCAGAAACATTTGGAAGTGAAGTTTTAAAAAACAATCCCTCCTTACATTCTTTTTTAAAATTTTATTTAATCTTTTTTTACGGTCTAGATTTTATCTCCCTCCCTGTTCACCCTCTTACTGTTCCACAGCCTATACCTTCTGCCCATTCCACCCCCCACCCCTGGCTCCATGAGGATGTCCCCACCCCTCACACCGTCCACCTCACCAGATCTCCCCACTCCCTGGGGCCTCCAGTCTCTTGAGGGTTAGGTGCACCTTCTCTGAAAGAGTCCGGACCCAGCTGTCCTCTCCTGTATGTGTGTTGGGGGTCTTTTATTAGCTGGAGTATGCTGCCTGGCTGGTGACCCAGTATCTGAGAGATCTCGGGGTTCCAGGTTGGTTCAGACTGCTGGTCCTTTCTTGTTTCTTCTCTCTATCCTGGTAATTCGCATGGTTATTTATGAGACTTCACAAGAAATGTTGAGGGTTTAATATAAAATTTATGGAGGGATATTAGGTAATTATTGGTTCCTTAAAATGGCTATAACTTAGAGTATCAGTATTGTGTGAAGCTATGAGAAAAAGAATATCCTCTTTTCCAGCAAAAAAGTCTGAGTCCAGATAAGAAGTTGATTCCATTGGATATTTAATTATGAAGTGAAATTTAACATATGTGATAAATAGAAAAAAATAAAACTTTTAAAGAACAGAATCTGTTTAAAAGTCTATTGTGAAACCTTAATCTAATAACATGCATGCATTATAAAATTGACCAATTATATAAAATAGTTTTAATTGAAAATTGAAGAACAGCTATGACATCAAGCAGATATATTGAAGATGTTTGTACTACCTCTGAAGTGGCATAGTCCACCCAGTAAAAACTGCACATGGAAAGAATACCTATATCAAGATCTCTTCTTGGGTTACACATACAAAAGAATATCCAATTATTACTCATTGAGGAGGGAGAACACAGCGCTAAAACTTCTATTGCTAATCTCATCTATTATATGTATCTCCATTTTATATATGTTTCATGTGCAACATAAAATTCATGAAATTGAGATAGAATAATTCTGTATCCAAGGGAAAAACCTGTATAGAACCACAAAGAACCCAGAAAAGGTAAACATGTGTTTGCCCAGCTAGAAACCTATTCAACTTTGAAATCCCTCTTTAAGAAAAGCTACATGAAATTGTGAATATAAAAATGTAGTAGACTGCTATTCAGGCCAAGAAGAGATTTAGATTTTTTTTAAGGTTTCAGAAATAGTTTACAGAAATATAGCGCAAGGGGGATTCCTGTCTATAACCTGGCTTATCTTCACTTTATAGAACAAGTGGACACTTACCTTATTATGCTTAAATTTAGTTTTATTACATAATCAAAATCTTGAAATGGTCTTCAAGTGGCTGCATGCACGTTTGTGTGTGTGTGTGTGTGTGTGTGTGTGTGTGTTGTGTATTCAGATCTAAGTAGAAATCTTACAGACTAGTGCAGTAAACTAGCAGAGTGGGTAGAGCCAGGCAGAAGTCATTTGAATACTAGGGCAGCTGATCTTCCCATTCGCTAGGACTGTCTCCTGTTAGGATGGAAGCACATGGCCCAGGACACTCACCCACAGCTGCTTCTCCCTTCATGTTTGGCCCTGGTTCCAGCAATGAAAGCTCCAGCTTCTCCATTTTCCCAGGGACAATTGACTTTATTTTGCCTGATTTTCAGTGTTTTGGGCCTAATAGGGTAGATGGAGAGATATCACATCTCTAGCCTTAAATATCACTGTGATTTTTTTTTCTACTGTCTCTAAAGTCTTTTCTGTTTCAGAAAACCCTGCACACTATCTTGGCCTGCTAGCATCCTGGGGAAAGCAAGAGAGGACCATGTAGATGCTACTTAAGCTTCTAACAGTCCCACAATGCTAAGGTTAAGTACTTCTGTTTGTTGTTTGCTTGTTTGTTTGTTAGAGACAGGATTTCTTTGTCCTAGAATTTACTTTGTAAACCAGGCTGGCCTCAAACTCAGAGATCCACCTGCCTCTGACACCTAAGTGCTGGAATCAAAGGTGGGCATCACCACCACCTAGGGAGATTAAGTACTTTTTAAGTTTATAGGGTGATGAGAGATGATAGACTTTTTTCCTCAAAGAGAAGAAGGGAGGGAGGAAGCAATTACTTCAGAGATTTGAATAAAAAAGGAAACTTATCACTGCCCAGTTGGTCCACCTTACCATCTACCCCATCTATGAGCATGTGAAAGTGCCAGTTCTGTAGCTCTCAAACTGGGTGATCTCCAAGACACAGGGCAACAACTGGGTTTCAGAGGAGTACTGATGGGGATCCAGTATTGGCGGTGTAGCAGAGGCCTTGAATCAGGCAATGGATATTTTCTGTGATACGTTAGTGCTTCCATGAAAGATTTTATTTTTATTTTTGTTTTGAAAGGGAGGTTGCAAGATATGCGTGTGTGGGCTAAGGGGAGGTGAATATGAAGAGACAGCAAAATGAGTGGGATTGGTGTGCATGATGTGAAATTCATAAAGAATCAATAATATGTAAAAAAACATACAAAAGAAAAAGAACCCCCCCTACCCACAAAAGGAAAAAATCATCAGGAGACCATATGATATAGTAGGCACATCAGAAACTTATGACCACAGTTCTGCTCCATATAACAGGGGATGTGTGACCACCTCAAAATCAAACTTCTTGAGATTTTTGTTTCATCATTCATAATGGAAAGCAGAAGGACGTCATTTTTGTACAGTTATTGCAAAAGCTAAATAAATTAGGTAACATAAATAAAGACCCCAGCAAGGGCTTTCTTTCTTTAAAAGTACACACAAACACACACACACACACACACACACACACACACACACACACACACACACACACACACATACACTTGGACCTTCTAGAAAGTAAACTCAGTCAAAACAGAAGGATCCATATGAGTCTTTTTTTTTTTTTTAGAAACAAACTTATACCGAAGCACACACATTTGACTACTGAAATGTGCCTCCTGCTCCAGTAAAAGCCCCATACCTATCAACATACAGGCATCATTAAGGAGTCTCATTGGTTAGAAAAAAAATAAAAGCACATGAGTTGAGAGAGAAAGGTTGTGATTGAAGAGGAAGGAATGGGGACTGGACTTGACCAAAACCACATGATCTATGTATAGGATCTTATCAAACAAGAAAAAGAAAGAGTCTAAAAACTGACCTGTGGATAGAGAGAACACTCCTGTGCATTCACTTGAGTTTACTAAAGGGAGTCCTGAAAAGATTATAGGAATAGGAAAAGCCCACAATGTTCCCCAAAAGGCACATGCTTGTGCCTGAGGCTTCTGGAAACTTGAACAAGTACTGAGGTCTTGTAGGCTGGGGCACTTTGCAAAACACACTTTGAAAACTTTGAGTAGGCTAAAAGTGTGCTATGAGAAATGATTTGGGGCAGCAGAAAGGGAGATGCACACATGAAGATCTTCCCATTGGAAGAACCATGTGTGGATCACAGTTCACCTTTATCTGAGTTTTTGAACCTGGTGTTTATGGGTAAGTGGATCTTTATTGCTTACCTCAAGATTTTTTTCTTTTGTAAATTTAGAAATCCAAGGATATTGGACTATTTGTGCTAAGCTGGAGACTATGAAAGACATCCTCCCAAAGATTGGCAGAAGATATAAAAATGCGGAGCTTAGCTCATGCTGGCTGCATTCAAGTGCAGCGTTACCATTTGGATGGTTAAAGCATTTAATGAAGGTAATAGAAGTCTGAAGATGTTTCTTTGAGCCCAGTATTTTATTAACTGAAGATTCCCTTGAATTTAAAGAAACCTGAACTGGTAAAGAACTGGTATGTGAAAATTATCAGATGTAGAGTACCCATGGCTAGATAACATGTCATTCACCCTTCTACTTCAGAAGCATTATACAAGAAAGTTAAGGGTGGGCCACAAAATTGAAGAAGATATCTGTCTCATTTCTTAACTTCTCTGGGATGGATTCAAAATGGGAGAGGGATGTAGGTGGATGGAGGAAGCAATAGAAAGAATGGAGACAGGATGGTGGAAGTGTGAGGAGAGAGAGGCATGTCTAGCAAGAAGGCAGAAGTGAGAGAATGTGACTTTAGGTTTATAGTCTGGGATTTTTCAGGGGAGCAAGTGTAACTGATAGATCTAGCTTTCACTGACATTCAATGAGAATACCGAAGCAGTCTATTGCGTAGGAAAAAATGTTGGCTATTTTAAATCCACATAAATGAAAGATGTTGAACTGGGTGGCAAATGACAGCAGTACTTGGGAAGCTCAATCTGACACCTGAATGATTTGTAGACTTTAAGCACTTCTTTCAATGTTACCCTAGCAACTATATATGACCCACTATGTAGACTAGGTTTGCCTCTGCCCCCAGAGTGCTAGAGTTAAAAGCATGTGACACCATATTCTGCTCCTGAAACATCCCAAGAAGACATAAGATTCATAGCAACTGTCATTGCCTGCACAAGAACTGTACAAAATCAAGCCAGTCAATACCTTCACATGAAAGGGCTGAGGAATCTTGAGGGGGTTTTGACAATTGAAGGCTTCTGGGCAAGTGGAAATTGGGTTTCTTGAAGGTGTGATCTGTATTAGGCAGACCACAGTTCGGTAGAGGGCCCTGTAAATGTGAGTATATGAGCAGTGCAAATTGGACCTAATGGGCTATTAAAGAATAAAAAGCAAAACAAAAGTGAAGAAGTTGGAAGTGGTCAGAGGGAGAGTAGATCTGTGAGGAGCTAGAGAGGAGTGAGACGAACGTGACCAAAATACATTGGGTGCATGTAAGAAATTATAAAATAAATAATTACAATGTTATCTTAATTTCTTGTCATTCTGTGAGAATCGTGTATTTGAGTGGACTGTCACATATTTAAACTAATGAGACTATTGCAGCTTCCAGCTTGTGTTTGTTTGTTAGAATCAAAAGTTCAATAGTAATAGGAATCTTGCTGCAGACATTCCTCGAAGGACTCAATATGTGCTTACTTACCATTTATAGTTATTACTGATGCAGGTGACTTTTCCCCACTAAGCTTTTTGTTTGCTGGTTTGTCTTCTACATCTATGGTCTTGTTTTAGTGAATTATCAAAACAATTCCCATAACCACAAAAACAAACAAACAAACAAACAAAGAAATACTTGAAAAATAAAATTTGAATTAATAGCAAGAGAGTTTGTGACTGAGTCCAAGCACAAGATTTGATTGTTTAATTGGTCCCTTCCTTTTCCAGAGCAGTGTTCCCACCATTTCTCAGTTCCCATAGATAGAGTTTAGCTTTTTGTTTCTTCATGTAAGGATAATTGACAGTGACTGCTTTCTAAGTCAGAAGATACATTCATCAGGTATTTGTTCATGCTAATCTGAACTTTCTGTAGTAAATTCATCCAGCATCTTTTCCACATAGAATCAAACAGCAGCTGTAGCACTTGTCCCTCTTTCTGATGTACTGTGAATAGTTAAGTATGTGGTCACATTAGGTACCACTCATGTTATGTGACCCTTGTACCAATGTAGAAATGATCAATCAGTGGTGTTTCAAATGAAGGCTTCAGAAGGCTCCCATCACTAGTCCTTCAGAACCAATCAGTTTGGATCTGAAGTCACCTTTTGTCCTTCTCCTAGGATCTTCAGAGTGAAGTATGAGGATTATATAAAAAGCATTAATATAATGACTGTATTATTTTAAGTCATGACTCTAGAACCACTTCTGTTAGTGCTTATTAAAAAACATAATTATTCATGGAAGTAAAGAAATAGCAAAACCATGGTTCCAGGAGTTTGACAGCAGTTAGAGAGCAAAGAAAAATACAGAGAAGCTTATAAAGGCCCATATACTGACACAGACTTTTATAGCTGCAAGCAATCACTTCTAACGAAGTATCTAAGAAACTTCCAGCTAAGATGGAAGTTTGGAAGATCAATGAGACTTACTGAAAGAAAATAATCAGGGTAATTCACATTACTCTATTTCTTTTACTATAGTCAGTGAACAAGCAGCTGAAAACCAGTGTAGTATCTAGAAATACATACACAACACACACACACACACACACACACACACACACACACACACACACACACACGAATTAATTGTAAGGGTGAAGTAGTGGCATATATATCTAGGCAGCAGCCAACAGTTCTCTAGTTGAATGTACGACCTGCTCAACAAGAAACAGGAGGGATATCATGGCAGGCACTCGAAACTTAGGCAACTCTCCAGGTTGAGTAAAGTCGCAAATCTTAGAGAAGAACATAGAACAATCACTTAACCAAACTAGCATAACCCCTAATTATATTATAAGTATTTGTCCTTATACTCACATACATCTCATCTAGGAAACAACTCTTTGCAAAATATGGAAATCACTACAGAAAACTACAACCAATCAAAACACTGAGTTGTGGAGCCCTCTCTAAGTGTTGGAAGTTCTCTTAGTGTCCTAAGGCTTAGGGAACATAGCAGAAGACAGGGCAGAAAGATTCTAAGAGCCATGGGACCATGGAGTTTGCTGTAAGACTGTTTTCTAGTAGTGTCAGAGTCTAGACCCACGGAGTGTAACAAACATGCTCACCTAACTGAACAAGAACACCATAAACATGCCTAAATGGATTAGGAAGACCATGTGGCCTCAACCGTACACAAAGAACTATAGACAACTAAAAAATGCTGAGAGTTGGAGAAATAACTTTCCCCAAGAGCACATCAAGTTCTTATCCAATACCAAATAATGTCTTTAAAAACATACATACAAATGCCATTATACAGACTGAGCAGTTTGTGAGTGCATGTGTGTGTAAAATACAGATCACCTTCATCAAACACAATTTTAAAATATTTATTTTTATTTCATTAAAGATTTTATAAAAGTGTTTTATACTTTTAAAATGTTTATAAAATGTACATAAAGTGTTATATAGCTTATAAAAGAAAATTGTTCTCCAATGTTTTATAAAAGTAGAAATATTTTGCTGTGCGACTGTGTATGTACCACGTGCTTGTTTGGTGCCTACAAAGGTCAGAAGAAGGCATTGGATCACTTAGTAACTTAGATGATTTTGAGATGACAAGGGACAATGGAAACTAAAACGGGGTTCTCTGAAAGAGCAGCAAGTGCTCTTAATCACTGAGACAATACTCCAGCTTTTCAACCTCAATTTTGTTTATTTTGTTTATTTGTTTATTTACCAAGTGGAAAGTTTTATGGATAAGTTGCAGGTATTTTTTCCAATACTTCTGAAAATATTTTAAATAAATATTTGTTTTGAGTACTATAGACTCAAAACAGGAAGTCTGAGTAACAGGAATTGCTATATGGCAAGGATGTCTATCAGTGCTTCATTAACAGGGGAAATATCTTCTTCCCATTCTCTGCATCATAATATTATTTTCATTTTCTCTTCTGTGGTGTTCTCTAGACACTGGCTCCCCTTGGGGTTCATCATACATGTGTACCATTTAGGCATGAGTGTTCAATAGTTTCTTACTCTCAGTTCTTTGATCAGATATTAGTCCTTTTATTAACCAGCATCATTTGCCAAAGGGAGCTTCTTTGCTCTATCCTGAAATCACACAAGTTTATAAATATTTACAAGGAGCTTTGAGAACATGTCAATTTGGGAAATAACGGTAGTATGTTTTTTTTTGGGTCCATGATCTTATGAGCCATAGACTGTTGGACAGATTTATAGTATCAGAATTGTATTTACTCTCATGAAAAAGTCTTGCAATCTAATCAAAAAGCAATTAGATTACTTACATTATGGTGGTGCCATTATTGTTCCAGTGGGCATATTTTTTATGGTGGGTCATTATTATAGAAAATATGGCCTATACCTGGGTGAAGCCATTGATGTGTTTTCTTCTCTAGCAGAGTGCAGAGCACCTCTGGCACTGTGAATACTACAAGGCAAGGAATGCCCTTCCTACTCAGTTCTAAACTAATATTTGGTGTTCTTGTAGACCAAGTGCATGCCTCTTCAACAACAGGATCTTACCATGTAGTTCTCCTGGGTAATGAAGAGCTAGGAAAATAGCTAATATTCTTTGTCAGGGACTTCTAGGAACCTTTTAGCCATGGAACTTCGTAGAGAGGTATCCTTGGTACTGAGTTTATTTTGTTGCTTTTTCTTTATAAAGGTCATGACTTCTGGGAGAAGCATTATGTATTATATTAGTGAGAGTTCTTTAGGGTTAAAGAATCAATAGAATGAATATATATTAGAACAGGACTTATTCAAGTTGCTTACTGCTATGATCTGGATAGTCTGACAGTGATTGTCTCACACTGGAAAAAAACAAGAACCTAAACTCAGTCCCAGAGGGAGGACTTCCTGGGAAGCACCACTCAGACCCAAAAGCCCTGGAGGATTCCTGGAGAACTTGTGGTTTTCAATCCGTGTTGGAAGCCCAAAGAAGCTAGGTTGCAGTATGAGGGAGAAATGAACTTCAGCTGGCCAGCAAGAGTGAACTCACACATGCAAAAAGCAAAGCCTCCTTCCTTCTTATGCTTTTCCCATGTCTGCCACCAGAAAGTGCTACCCACATTAGGCTGGCTCTTCTCATTTCAAATAATCTCATCAAGAAAATCCTTCACAGCTGTGCCAGATGTTTGGTTTTAGTTAATTTTAGGTCTAATGAAGTTGAAAGCTAAGACAAACGACCACAGATACCCATTCTATTATATGCAGACACCCAGTTTTTTCTAGCATTGTTTGTTGAAGATGCTATATTTTCTTCAGTGTAAATTTTGTACAAAAATTTTTCAAAATTTGTCAAAAATCAGGTAGTTGTAGTTATGTGTGCCTATATCTAGGTTTTCTATTCCACTGATATATGTGTCTGTTTTTGTCTAGTACCGTGCAGACTTTATTACTATAGCCCTGTAGTATAGATTGAAACCAAGCAAGACAATACCTCCTGCAATATTCTTTTGATCAATAGTTATTTGGCTATGTGGGATTTTTTTTGTGTTTCTGTATAAATCTTAAGCTTGTCCTTAATATTTCTCTGGACAACATACTTGTAATTTTGATTAGGATCCCTTTGAATCTATAGACTACTTTTTAATAGAATGGCCATTTTGACAACATTAATTCTTCAGATCCAAGAGCATGCTTCCAGCTCTCTTGCAGAGTACTTCTCTATCAAGCTCTTTCTGCACCTACCTGCTCATCAATGACACCAACCAAATATAATATACTTGTGTGGAGCATGCACAGCTCTTTGCCTAGAAGAATGGAAGATTCAAGGATGAGCAATGCTGCCTTAGAAGCCTATCTCAGGGAACCATCTACTTTGCAGGTGGAGACACCCTTGGCACAGCCAACAAAGCAGATTGTATCTGTGAAGGGAATGCCTTGGTGACCACATTGAGAGATTTCCAGTATTTCACAAGTTTAAAATGACATTTCCACTGGACAGCGGACCTCAATTTGGCAAGCAGTTGTGGAGAGTGTGTTTGGGAACTAGCATGCCCAATGGAAGAGAAGCAATGGACAGAGACAAGGGAACAAAACAATTGAGAGTGTATCTAAGAAATTTCCTTTGTGAAATTTCTCTTGGAAAACAATAGCTAAGATAAAAAGAAGTGATCTCTGTCAAATGAAAACCACCATTAAAGCTGTAAAGAAACATTTCAGAAATTTTTCTGGACCTCATGCCCTGTCAGTCATCAACCACGTACAGTCTTCTCTTTGTCCACTGAGCAGTAAGAGAAGTAGCGTTTGTAGATCAGCTCCCTGAATGAGAATAGATCTCTCCTTATTTAGGTCATTTTCCAAAGATATGGTTTGACATCGTTGCTTCTTCTGTAGAAACACTTCAGCTCAAAACAATTCAAGACCATAAAGCAACATCCACAACTAAACTAGTCACAAACTAGCAGAGTTCTAGAGACATGAGTTCCTGAATTTTCTCCAGAGCTTTGTATGTGGCTGTTTCAAGACAGCAGGAAGATTTAGTAAACAAACATTTCCTTCTGTGTTGCTTATGGAATGACTTGACTGAGAACAAGAAGAGCTAATTGTTGCCTTCAGGATATAGAATGTGTCCAAAGATGCTAAGACCCCAAATTATTTCATAGAAACATAAAGATGAAGCCACTTTCTATGTACCACCCCAGACCCCCACAGATAAAGGGCCCAAGACATATGAGAGGCTGTAGCCATAGAACTAGGTAAGTGAGAACTACTCTAAGTCCTCTACCCTGAAAAGAATCACCCATTCTTTGACATCAGGAGGGATCTACTGATGATTTCTTCCTTTGTGTAATTTCAAATTTTCAAGGCACTCACTTTTCTGTATCCAAAACATCTGACAGAAATGAGTTAAGGGAAAAAGGATTTATTTTGCCTTACAGGGGTATCCTAGTTATTTTTGTCTTGCTGAGATAAACACCATGATCCAAACCACCTTAGGGGAGGAAATATTTTATTTTATTTTATTTTATTTTATTTTATCCCACAATGTTCAGTTCATCATGAAGGGAAAGGAGGGCAAGGGCTCAAGTCAGGAACATATAAGCAGGAACTGAAACAGTGACCATAGGAGAACAGTGCTTACTTGCTTACTTTCTCCTGACTTACTTATTTGCCTTTCTTACATAGGCATGGTGCTACCCACAGTGAGCTGTGCGCTCCTGCATCAGTCAGTAATCAAGAAAATGCCCTATAGTCTTGTTCACAGTCCAGTCTGACGCCGTCAGTTCATCAGCTGGGTTTCCTCTTTCCAAGTAACTGTAGTTTGTGTAAGGTTGACAAAAAGTACCAGTATAAGCGGTTGCAGGCCACCATCTAGAACCAACAAGATGGAATGACTGAGTAGGTGGTGGTGGTCACACATGGCAGGGACTCTTAATGGTAGTAGAGCAGGAGAGAGAGAGGAGAGAAAGAAAGACATAGAGACAGAGAGACAGAGATATAAACAGAGAGATGGAGACAGAAAATGAGAAGACCCAAGTACCAGGTATAACCTTCAAAGGGCATCCCCTAGTGATCTCCTTCCTATAAGTCAAAATATTCAAAATGTTCAAAATGTTTGAAATGTTCAAAAGTAGCCTTGCTAGTTGTGGATCAAGTATTCAAGGCTTGAGCCAATAGGGCACATTTCAGATCAAAGCCACAATGCAGTATATTCACATAACTACAAAAAAAATATAGCAATTAGTCTTCTTGGGATCTCTATATTTCATTACATATCTGGAAAAAAAGTTGTGAAAGTTATTCCAACAATGAGCTATAGTTGGTATAAGATACTTGACGAAAATACCTATATGTGTCCATAATTATTATTATGTTATTGAGACATCCAACCGATGGATTGGTCTGTGAATTTCTACCAGTTTCCTGTTAAGTCGTGTGCTTTAGAATTATTCCATCACTCTGACCTCTCATTGCTCTACCAAGTTTTATGACATATGGACCACAGTGAGAGAATAGTTGAACCCTTGCTGTCCAATTACTGGTTCAACAGATTGACTAAATAAAATGATCAGCACGTACAGAGAAGAAGCAGCTATCAATAATGTGGCCTCTGCATCTTTATGGACGTTTTTGCAATATGTCATATCTGGGAATGAATTTCCTAGGATTTTTCTCATCGATGACTTTTGTCATCTGAAAGGATATGCAACACAGTGGCTACAGACATCAGCTGGCAGGGTGACACACATTGGAAGTTTTTGGTCACCACATTACAGCAAAAAGTCAACATGGTCATGTATTGCTTTAACACACACCTCCATACACATGTCTGTGAGGTTAGGGTGACGTGAACTGTTAATTTTAACTGTCAGTAAGAAGATTGAAAATTAAAGAAGGGAAGAATGTTCTGCCATTAAGTTATTACTTCCCAGGCCAGCCAGCTCTTCCCTTGATCGTTGTCGTCTTACTCTTTTCTTGCTTTATGCTCCTGCTTCACCATAAAAAACACAACTTGTTTCAGCTTCTTGCTCACCACTATCTTTGCCATATCTGGATTAAGTACTCTAAAGCCTTGGCACAGAGGACAGCTTAGTCACTCAACAAGTAAGAACAAGTAAAGCTTATGCATATTTTTCCAAAATTTCATATCTTTGAGCAGATGACAAATACTTATTAATATTGTTGATAATAACATAGTGTGTTGGAAGCATGTTCTCGCTGTGTATTTATTTATATTTCTTGCTTTATTTTTTATTTTTTGTTAGAAATTTTCTTTATTTACATTTCAAATGTTATCCTCTTGCTTAGTTTCCCCTCCAAAAATCTCCTCCCACCTCCCTGTGCTCACCAACTGACCCATTCCCACTTCCTGGCCTTGGCATTTCTATATAGTGGGGCATAGAACCTTCACAGAACCAAGGGCCTCTCCTCCAATTGATGACTGACTAGGCCATCCACTGCTACATATGCAGCTGGAGCCATAAGTCCCACCATGTGTTATTTTTTTGAGTTGGTGGTTTATGTCCAGGGAGCACTGGGTATACTGGTTAGTTCATATTGTTGTTCCTCCTATGAGGCTGCAAACCCTTTCAGCTCCATGGGTAATTTCTCTAGCTCCTTCATTGGGGACCGTGTGCTCCCTCCAATGGATGGCTGTGAGCATCCACTTCAGTATTTGTCAGGCACTGGCAGCGCCTCACAGGAGACAACTAAATCAGGCTCCTGTCAACAAACTCTTGTTGGCATCTACAATAGTGTCTAGTTTTGGTAGTTGTTTATAGAATGGATCTCCAGGTGGGGCAGATTCTGGAAAGTCATTCCTTCAATCTCTGCTCCAAACTTTGTCTTTATAACTCCTTCCATGGGCATTTTTGTTCCCCTCTCAAAGAACAATCAAAGTATCCACACTTTGGTTAGTTTATATAGTGGATTATGTTATTGAATTTCCACATGTTGAACCATCTCTGCCTCCCTGGGATGAAGCCTACTTGATCATGATGGATGATCATTTTGATGTGTTCTTGAATTTGGTTTGTGAGAATTTTATTGACTATTTTTGCATTGATATTCATAAGGGAAATTGGTCTGAAGTTCTCTTTCTGTGTTGGATCTTTGTGTAGTTTAGGTATCAGAGTAATTGTGGCTTCATAGAAAGAATTGTGTAGAGTAACTTCTTTTTATATTTTGTGGAATCCTTTGAGGAGTATTAGAATTAGGTTTTCTTTGAAGGTCTGATAGAACTCTGTACTGAACCAATCTGGTCCTGGGCTTTTTTGGGTTGGGAGACTATTAATGACTGTTTCTATTACTTTAAGGGATATGGGACTGTTTAGATCATTAATCTGGTCCTTATTTAATTTTGGTACCAGGAATCTGTCTAGAAAATTGTTCATTTCATCCAGGTTTTCCAATTTTGTTGAGTATAGGCTTTTGTAGTAGGATCTGATGATTTTTTTTGGATTCCCTCAGATTCTGTTGTTATGTCTCCCTTTTCATTTCTGATTTTGTTAATTAGGATAGTGTCCCTATACCCTCTAGCTAGTGTGGATAAAGGCTTATCTATTTTGTTGATTTTCTCAAAGAACCAGCTCCTGGTTTGGTTGATTCTTTGTATAGTTCATTTTGTTTCTACTTGGTTGATTTCAGCTCTGAATTTGATTATTTCCTGCTGTCTACTCCTCTTAAATTTGGTTGCTTTTGTTCTACAGCTTTTAGGTGTGCTGTCAAGCTGCTAGTGTATGCTCTCTACAGTTTCTTTTTGGAGGCACTCAGAGCCATGAGTTTTCCTCTTCGGACTGACTGCTTTCATTGTGTCCCGTAAGTTTGGGTATATTGTGGCTTCATTTTCATTAGATTCTAAAAAGTTTTAAATTTCTTTATTTATTTCTTCCTTTTCCAAGATATCATTAAGTAGAGTGTTGTTCATCTTCCATATGTAAGTGGACTCTATTATTTATTTTGCTATTGAAGATCAGCCTTAGTCCACGGTGATCTGATAGGATGCATGGGCTTGTTTCAATCTTATTGTATCTGTTGAGGCCTGTTTTGTGACTGATTATATGGTCAATTTTGGAGAAGGTACCATGAGGTGCAGAGAAGAAGTTATATCCTTTTGTTTTAGGATAAGATGTTCTATAGATATCTGTTAAAACAGAAGTTTCAAACAAAACTTCTGTTATTTTCACTGTGTCTCTGTTTAGTTTCTGTTTCCCTGATCTGTCCATTGATATGAGTGGGTTGTTGAAATCTCCCCCTATTATTGCATGGGGTGAAATGTGTGCTTTGAGCTTTAGTAAAGTTTCTTTAATGAATGTGGATGCCCTTTCATTTGGAGCATAGATAATCAGAATTGAGAGTTCCTTTTGGAGGATTTTACATTTGATGAATAAGAAGTGTCCCTCCTTGTCTTTTTTGATAACTTTAAGTTGACAGTCGATTTTATTCGATTTTAGAATGGCTACTCCAGCTTGTTTCTTGGGACTATTTGCTTGGAAAATTGTTTTCCAGCCCTTTACTCTGAGGTAGTGTCTGTCTTTGACCCTGAGGTGGATATTCTGTATACAGCAAAATATTGGGTCCTGTTTTCATAGCCAGTCTGTTAGCCTATGTCTTTTTATTGGGGAATTGAGTCCATTGATATTAATAGATATTAAGGAAAAGCAATTGTTGCTTCCTGTTATTTTTGTTTTTAGAGTTGGGAAATCTGTTCATGTGGCTATCTTCTTTTAGTTTTCTTGAAAGATTACTTTCTTGCTTTTTCTAGGCTATAGTTTCCCTCCTTGTGTTGGAGTTTTCCCTTTATTATCTCTTGAAGGCTGGAATCTTAGAAAGATATTGTGTGAATTTGGTTTTGACATGGAACTTTGGTTTCTCCATTTATAGTAATTGAGAGTTTTTCTGGGTATAGTAGCCTGTGCTGGCATTTGTGTTCTCTTAGTGTCTGTATGACATCTGTCCAGGATCTTCTGGCTTCCATAGTCTGGTGTAATTCAAATAGGGTCTGCCTTTATATGTTACTTGACTTTTTCCCTTATTACATTTAATATTCTATCTTTGTTTAGTGCATTTGGTGTTTTGATTATCATGTGTCAGGAGGAATTTCTTTTCTCATTCAGTCTATTTGGAGTTCTGTAGGATTCTTTTATGTTCATGGGCATCTCTTTCTTTAGGTTAGGGAAGTTTTCCTCTATAATTTTGTTGAAGATATTTATTGGCCCTTGAAAATCTTCAGTCTCATCTATACATATTATCCTTAGGTTTTGTCTTCTCATTGTGTCCTGGATTTCCTGGATGTTTTGAGTTAGGATCTTTTTGCATTTTGCATTTTCTTTGAGTGTTGTGTCCATGTTTTCTATGGAATGTTCTGCACTTGAGATTCTCTCTTCCATCTCTTGTGTTCTGTTGGTGATGCTTGCATCTATGGCTCCTGATTTCTTTCCTAGGATTTTTATCTCCTGAATTGTCTCCTTTTGTGATTTCTTTATTGTTTCTACTTTCATTTTTTGATCTTGGATGGTTTTGTTCAATTCCTTTACCTGTTTGGTTGTGTTTTCCTGTAATACTTTAAGGGTTTTTTGTGTTTCCTCTTTAAGGGCTTGTACCTGTTTAGCTGTGTTTTCCTGTATTTCTTTAAGGGAATTATCAGTGTCCTTCTAAAAATCCTCCGTCAGCATCATGAGATATAATTTTAAATCAGAATCTTGCTTTTCTGATTTGTTGGGGTATCCAGGATTTGCTGTGATGGGAGTACTGGGTTCTGATGATGCCAAGTAGTCTTGTTTTCTGTTGGTAAGATTCTTTCGTTTGCCTTTCCCTGTCTGGTAATCTCTGGTGTTAGATGTTCTTGCTATCTCTGGTTGGAGCTTGTTCTTCCTGTGAGTCTGTAAGCCTGTGTCAGCACTCCTGGGAGATCAGATCTCTCCTTGTAAGACCAGCGCACAGATGGCTAACAACGAGGCCCACCACCTGGCTTCAGATGTAGGTTCATAGGACCTTGTCTCAGCTGCTCTGTTGCTTCTGCAGCCTGTGCACTCCTGAGTGGACCCGCCTTAGAGAGTTGCCAGACAGAAAATGGCGATCTCACCTGAGTCCCAGGATCAGACACTTCCTAGAGGCAAGCTCTCCTCTGGCAGGGAAGGTGCACAGAAGACTGAGGATCTGCTCCACTTCCTTGCTGCAGGTGTAGGCAGGTAGGACCTGGTCTTTGCTGCTCTGCTGCTTCTGTGGCCTGTGCTCTTCTGAGTGGACCTGTCTTACAGAGTCTCTGGAGAGAAAATGGCAATCGTCCCTGAGTCCCAGGGTCAGCACACTCCCTGGAGGCAAGCTCTTCTCTGGAAGAGAAGGTGCACAGAGCTTCCTGTTTTATTTTTAACCTATTGAAATTGAATGTATTTTAAATACATGATTATATTAAGTATTCAAGAGTTGAGAATTGACCTTTTTAATAATGAAGCCAAATATTTCTGAGCACTGTAGTTAGGGTACAATTATGTTTCTTCTAGTTGTCATCTTATGAAGCTTTATGTTTTTTTGTTGTCCAGGAAAGTTCAAATCAAGTCAATTTCTCACATAGTTTGTTTCATAGTCTTCAACATTAGCTAAATATAATGATATTAAAAAAAACTGTAGCCTGATTCACCTTATTATCTAACATGAGAGATAAAAATTGATTAAGCAAATTATAGGAAAATGGAGTTTTGTAAATTAAGAACATACATGATGATTTTACAGAAAATCCCATTTCCCACTCATTCATTGGTTTTACTGGACATAATTCTGACCTAATGGTAGAAAGTTTCTTACTGCTGTGAATTTCTGTGAGGGTTTCAAGGCAAATTAAATCTTTTGACCTTTGGTCTGGGACTATGAGTTGACAAGCAGTGCATAAGGACTGTCAAGGAGATCTTGCTGAGGACTGGTTTTACCCTGAAATTCTATGGGCTGTCTGTCTCATAGATGATTATAACACGACCTAGTCAGTTTGTCTCAATGATTCCTCCAGTCTTCAGAATCATTTGATTTATGCTAAATATGATTCAGGCAAATAACTCTGAAAAGATAGACTGAAACTTATGTTACCTTATAGATTAACTATTTCATTCACACAAAGGAACTGTGCATGCAAGGTCACATAATTATTCTGCCATAATCACAGTGTCCCTATAAAGAAGAAAGTTTTTACAATGTCATTGTCCTTCCAGGCTGATACAATACCCTTTCCCCAAAGAAACCAAGACTTCTCATGAGTTGAGTTAGTCATCGTTGCCACAGGTTAGTACATAGGGCTGAACTCACTGCTTTTTAACTGCCAGGTTTCATATCTTCCTGCTAACATATCATCCATTTCACTGCACTCCAATGCATTTGCTAGCCTAAAAGATAAAAGAAAGCAACATCAACTAAATTCAGTAAGAACAGTTGAGCTCTGTGTGAATCAGGGAACCTTAGACCTGAAGGAGTCACATGCTATCGAATCCTATCCAATGAAAAGCATCTCTACCTTTCTTTATGTAACTCTAAACTGTAAGTATTCTAGGCACCACAGTTTAGAATCACACATTGCCAACACATAGTTGTAAATTTTTTAGGTAAGGGAGACATTTCCTTTTATATTCTCTATGGGCAAAATACTGCTTCCCAATCAGAAGTGCAAAAATAATTTCTAAACCAATTGTTAGCATGAGTAAATGAACTCTCTCAAGCACTTGGAAGTATTTTTTATAAGCATTTATTTATAAGCAACAGACATGATTTCTTGTAAGATACCCACAAATCATCTAACAGCTCTGCTCATTTGAAAGCAGCACCACTGCATTACATTTTAAAGACCTATAATTTAAATTTTTCTAAATTATTACAAAGGAATGAACTCTTTCTGAGTCTTGAATATGTTTTATAAATCAAATGTGTGCACACTACACATGGTTTTCAGCTGGCTTTTTAAAACCCCTCTACCTCAAAATCTCCATTTTCTACCAACCAGACTTGACTATGATTTGAATAGGAAATGTCCACTCCCCATCTTTCCCTTTCCCAAGCCCCTGTGTTGAAATTTTGGTCTTTAGGTGGTAGCAGTCTTCTGGGAGGCAAAGATAAAATATCAAAAGATTAACAAGTCAACCATCAGGGACTGTTGATTAAATGATAATTAATGTTCTCAGATTATACCATCTACTCATTACAAAGTATCTTGGCCTTAATATTTACTGATAAACCTAGAATGGTTAGTTAGGATTTATTGATGTATAGGGACCCTTGAACCAAGTCTTAGAAGACAGTCAAGGTTTACAAGCATGTAGAGGGAAGACAGTAACTATATTTTAGTGCCATAACTCAAAGGTTTGTAGGGACTGAGTGCAGAATCCACTGAGCATAGAGAGTATCTTACTCAGGATTTCTTTTTTTTTTAATATTTTTTATTGTGTATTTTCCTCATTTACATTTCCAATGCTGTCCCAAAAGTCCCCCATACCCTCCCCCCCCCACTCCGCTACTCACCCACTCCCACTTTTTGGCCCTGGCGTTCCCCTGTACTGGAGCATATAAAGTTTGCAAGTCCAATGGGCCTCTCTTTCCATTGATGGCCGACTAGGCCATCTTTTGATACATATGCAGCTAGAGTCAAGAGCTCTGGGGTACTGGTTAGTTCATAATGTTGTTCCACCTATAGGATTGCAGATCCCTTTAGCTCCTTGGGTACTTTCTCTAGCTCCTCCATTGGGGGCCCTGTGATCCATCCAATAGCTGACTGTGAGCATCCACTTCTGTGTTTGCTAGGCCCCGTCATAGTCTCACAAGAGACAGCTATATCTGGGTCCTTTCAGCAAAATCTTGTTAGTGTATGCAATGGTGTCAGCGTTTGGAAGCTGATTATGGGATGGATCCTCGGATATGGCAGTCTCTAGATGGTCCATCCTTTCGTCACAGCTCCAAACTTTGTAACTCCTTCCATGGGTGTTTTGTTCCCAATTCTAAGAAGGGGCAAAGTGTCCACTTAGTCAGGGTTTCTATTCCTGCACAAACATCATGACCAAGAAGCAAGTTGAGGAGAAAAGGGTTTATTTGGCTTACACTTCCATACTGCTTTTCATCACCAAGGAAGTCAGGACTGGAACTCAAGCAGGTCAGGAAGCAGGAGCTGATGCAGAAGCCATGGAGGGATGTTCTTTACTGGCTTGCCTCCCCTGGCTTGCTCAGCCTGCTCTCTTATAGAACCAAAACTACCAGCCCAGAGATGGTCTCACCCACAAGGGGCCTTTCCCCCTTGATCACTAATTGAGAAAATGCCTTACAGTTGGATCTCATGGAGGCATTTCCTCAACTGAAGCTCCTTTCTCTGTGATAACTCCAGCTGTGTCAAGTTGACACAAAACTAGCCAGTACAGAGAGGAAACAGATTTGCCCAAAATAGAGAGTAAGCTGAGTGGTGAAGGACAAAGAGTGTTTCCCTGTATCCATTACCAGACTAGGCAGAAAGCAACTGAGGTGGGGTGGGGGAATCCACTGGTTTCCTGAGAGGTGGGTAGAAAACTTAAGCCTTTAATGAATAAGCATTCTGATATCACTTGTTTTAGAGAAGGGATCAACAAAAGAAGGCACCACACATTCTTCTTAGTAAATTTACAGAATTAAACACAGAAGAAAATTGTCTTTATAGGCTCATTGTATTCTGGATAAAACCAGAAAGAATGGTTAAAAAACTGATGACAGCAAAGTAAGACAGATACTCATGAGGCTTATCCTAAGTAGTTTTCCAACCAGGTTTGATTTGTTTTGGGTGTTGTCAATTCTGGCGGTTATTCTGAGACAGGGTCTTACCATGCAGCTCTACCTAGACTGGACCTTGCTATGTAGACCAGTCTGGCCTTCAATCTACAAAGCTTCACTTTCCTCTTCCTCTTAAGGACTGGGATGAAATGTGTATGCCACCATGTCTGGATCCCATATTTACATTCTAAATCTGTATCTAGCTTTTATTTTATCTACAGAATATAGCTCTGGTGATTCAGCTATGTAACCATGTAAAAAGTGCACATTAGTGGGAACACCAAGAAATTTGGTGGGTCACTAAGTTGCTGGTCATGCCATGTGACCATTTATACAGTAATCAGCACGAAGGAACATCTACTTTTGTCTATTGCATTATAATTTCCATTTAGGTTCACAAATCCCTTTTTACTATGTAATCTATCCTGTTTGATTTCTGCATGCCTTACTTGTGTCTTGTGGAAACAGAACAACTTCAGGACAAGAATGGAATGCCTAACATACTTTTATTAGCTATGAAAATTCTCTTGTCACTCTTTGTCAAATGCCACAACCCAGTCATTTAGCAAAACATAAAGATTTATCACCCGATTCTCTTATTCACGGTCACTTGGACATTTTGATCTTTAGCTTAATGCCAAGACATCTTCCTCCATTATGTACCACACACGGATGAGACATTCGTGCTATGCCTCCTACACATGAGCTTTTTAGGCTTTAAGTCTTTTCTCTGCCGTAAAATATGACTGTCATAAGCTGAGGGGTGTGTGTTTGGTCTATTTATCTCTGAATTACTGTCTCTCACATGAGAGTTTTCATCAGTAGAGTAGGGGAGTGCTGGATGGAGCTGAAATGTTGTTAACAGTAAAGGCTGAAGCTGAGCAAGGAAGAATGTCAGGGTGAAACTAGGAGAGTCCAAGTATGGAGCTGTGTGATAGGTGGCATGCTCAGGGACCACCTCTGGTCCTTAGTTCACCTTGGAGTCACAGGATGGTGAGATCTTATTTACAGATGCCACCAGCTCAAGACTTATTTCGATCAAAATTGCCATTTCATAGATTTACAATGTAAAGAATAATAGTTTTCACACACCCATGCGCGCGCGCGCGCGCACACACACACACACACACACACACACACACACACGCACAAACACACTCAATGTGTGGTAAAATACAATCCAAGATTCATGAGAGGTTTGGGATGCTCTATTGGGAATTTTAATGAGTGTTTTGCCCCAATTACTTAAGCTGAACTTTTAACTATTCAGCTATCTCATCACATACTTTTTAATGTGCTGGCTACTGGAATATTCCGTCTTTGGTGTTAATGCCTGAGCCCAGATTAAGTAAATCTGACTGGGACTGGGGGTGGGGGGCTTTGTGTTGCCTGCCAGATTCCCTGGTTGGAGGAGATTTGCAGTTAAAGTGGCCCTCCCTCACTTCCGTTTTGCCCCAGGGTAGGGAGATGCATACATATTCATCCCTGGTAGGTAAATGCTTACCACTTACCAAATCCAATAAATAAATTCTAAATAAATAAATCTGCAAAATGAAAGCATTTTGAGCTACTTAACCAAGCGCAAATCTAGTCCTTTGTATACATATTTGTACAAAGTGTTGCCTGTAATTTTAAAGATGCTTGCCTCCGGGAGGGTTCGTTTTTCCATCGAAGTCCCCTTGATTTACTGTACGCAATATGTTACAGCTTCCTTATTTGCTCCTTTGGGACAGTTACTGACAGTAAATCTCTATTAAAATATTCTTCCATATGGTTGCATGAAAATTTTATTGCAGTGAGCCTGGGGCTGAAGGTCACAGCTGAGTAGCTGCAGTTAAGTATTGCAGTCTACGGACTCAGAGGTACATCTGTTCTGGGAGCTGGAGGAAAATTAGAATTATACTGTCAATAGCATTTCTCCCAAACTAGTTACATTTGTTTACTGTGACTGGCTGGGCCTCTTCTTCCATGGCACTTGAAATGCATATGGCCAGGCTCTGAGCCCATGTCTTTCAAGTTGGAAGTTTTAATTCAGAAATTGCAGAAACTGAAGGTCACCCAAGAAGTTCTAAATAGATATTTCATTTATGCAACATAAAACTTTAATTTTATCTCTACCAATTTGAATCTACTGCTCACCTACATTGGTTTTAGCTATGATTCACTGTTCTACATGCTTTTGGAAAACATCTCAAACTTAATAAATGATGCCAAAGTGTAATTGGTTTAAATCTTCATCTGCAGAGCTAATGAGACGGTACCCATGCAACAAGTTTTCATTACCTCCTGTCTCTAATGAGGAAAGGCAGGTAGATTGCATGCCGTTTGGCTGTGCGTTTGGCTGCAATTAGGATGTCATTAGATCAAGTGTTGGTAGATGGTAGTCATCTTTTAAAAAATGCTGGGAAAATTCACTTTTCAAAATTATATATATATATATATACATACATATATATACACATATATATACATATAGCATAAGTCTTATAGGATATTTATATTCATAAAGACCACATTTAGCACCACAAGCTATGGTTAGTCAACATCAATATTCAGCTTTAATTTGCTGAAGTAAAAACAATGAAAATGAATATTCAATCATGTTTCTAAGCCCATCTTTCTTGGTAACATGACATCTACCTTAGATCTCAAATCTACTCCAAAATTTCCCATGTCTGAGCCTGGGGAATAAATTACTCTTCATCCAAAGTGTAATTTGATTGGGAGAGTCAGAAGTGTATGTTTCTCTGTATCAGGTTTCTTTGTTGACACTGAGTGGTTTCCAACACCTTATTTTTCGTTCCCACTAGTTATCTTCTATTGTTTTCAAAAGATTTGGGGAATATTCAAGGCAAGTTTTAAGAAAAGTAAATACAAATACTCATTTTGAACTTTTTGAAGAAGGAAGACAGGTACTGAGGCTGTGGAAATGAGACAGAGATTTCACGGGAGAGTAATAGTTACATGCACTGAATGTTGATGAACCATTCTTGGGATTTTCCCAAAAGCTCTCGTAATAATTATGTTCCTGTTAGTGGTACACAGTTATTATCTTTATTTTACAAATGGGAAAACCAAAGTACAAAAAGATGAACTAACTCATTAAGTTCTACCACTAGGAAGGATGGCTAGATTCAAAACAGGAGGACACCCAGGCTGCACTTGTAAATACTTTTAGGTCATAAGAAATTTCTATGACAATAGAAACACATCTTACAAATATCTGGGACCCTGTCATATCACTCAGGCAGGCAAAGGATTCTTTGTGTCTTCAAATTACTGATTAGGTATAACACCAGACTCTTAAGAATTTATGCTTTATGAAAGAGACAATGCTATGATTTGAATTTGAAATGTCCCCCAAAGATTCAATGCACACCGGACCTTCAGCTGGGGGAACTGTCCTGGGGAGTTCTGAAACCTTTGAGAGATGGGGCCAGGGTGGAGGGATTGGATTGTTGGTGGTTGGGGACTTAGCCCAGCTGGATCCCAGTACTCTACTTCCAGGTCTGGCCACATGTGAGAAGTGCCCACCACAGCTTCTCTTACCATGGATGCCACCATGTCTTCCCTAATGTGGTGGGCTCCATTCTTTCAAACTTGCCTTAAGTTACATTTTTTTTTTCTGGTACTTAGTCACAATGAGGAGAAAAGTAACCAACACAGGGAGAAAAGACTTGCTAAGAGAAACTAATTCCAACCCCTCCACAGGATGTAGTTGGGTACTTTAAGGTTAACGGGACCTAAAACAAATGTAAAACCAATCTTTTAATACCTGTTCTGGTTTAGCCATTCTCTCACTAATAATTTTTAAGTCTTTTCACTTTTGATAGTGAATAGCAATCTACCAAACAGGATTAATTCTTCCACCAGATTTTGAACCATCCTGAGAAAACTAAGATGTATATTGCAGTAGACTTAAAGGGAAGACTTGAATGGTAACATAAATGGATTCATGGTAGGGTATTGCGTTAGTGTGTCTCTGGGATGAGATACCTGCATAAACTGACTTAACAGGAAGGATTCGTTAGATTTATATTTGCAGAGATTTCAGATGGTGATTGCTTGGCTCTATTGTTTCTGAGCCTGAGGCAAGGCAGAGTGTTGTAGTGGGGAACATGTGTTGGAGCAAAGTTGCACATCTCATGGTATCTAAAAGGCTGAAGTGGGGATAAGTCTAGGGTCCCCAAATCCTCTTCAAAAGCCTGTCCCAGTGACTGCTTCCACTAACCAGGCATTTACCTTCTAATAGGACTGCCAGCTGGAACCAAGCCTTCAGCACAAGGCATTCCAGATTCAAACTGGGAACAAGAAAGTAATTCTGTTCCCATTGGGGATTGATTCTGCCGTGCCATTTTATAATACACATGGGTGTGTTTCCTTCCTTCTGATTTCTTTATATACTAGAAGTTACTTCAAGTGATTTTATATATAACAAGTATTGTAAAATAAATTTGTAAAGTGATTTTGGCAATATCCTAGAGAGCTCCAGTTACTTTCAATCTTATTATTTGGAAGTAGATGCAGAAATATCAAGTGAACACATACCTGCTACCCCATGTGTGTCTACATAGACAGAGGTACCTCATTGGAAACAAAAGGAGCGGCAGTCAAACTCCCTTTCCACTTAGCTTGCACCCAGGAACTCCTTGCATTTGTGTATTGAGGAGAGGGAAGATCATTTTAAAGTTAAATTGCCGAGTTACCCATCTATCATCTGAAAAATGTAATGAGCTGGAGCCAGAAGCCTATGTTCCTGCCTTCTTGTCCTTCCTCATGGCCAAGATATAAGACATAAAAAGCCATTTTTCTTGATGTGTGATCAAACAGTAGATTAAGACTTGCAAGGGGTTGGTGATCAATTGTCGGATAATATATGACAGATCTTGTCAGGTTGAGGAAAATGTACACTGACCTGAAGGGAGGGAAGGCTGTGAGCTGTGAAGGTGCTTTCCTAAGCAATTGCCTGGGAAGAAGAGGCCTGGGCGATATCAATTATCTTCTCTATCAACACTAAACAAAATTTCTGCAGTGGAAGCTGCCAATCAAAGCTCGATGTGTGTAAGTTAATACTAATTAGATGCATATCAGTAATCATTTAACTTTAATTGGTTTTGTATCTTATTTTCTGAAGGAGGAAGGTATAGACTTGTCCTAATATTTTACAAAGATAGCATTCCACAAGACATGAAATGAATTACCACCTACACTCCCTCACATTCTGACAGCCCAATAAAACTAGTGTTAAGTGATTAAAGATTTTTTTTAATAGCAGACATCATGATAAACAGTAATGAAGGCAGGTAGCTGGAAACCTTGTTGGTAGACACACCACTTGATGGCTTGCCCACAGATCCAGACAAAGTCCCCAGCCCTGCTTCAGTTGGTAGGATTCATATTTAACATCAGATCTCCTTGGAGAGGAACAATAGAAAAAGGCAACAATGAGGGTCTTTTGCTTACAGTAGCTTCACTCTGGCACTCTAACTACCACTCATCTTTTACTGGTCCCACCCTGGGAACACGAGAGATGAACACATTGATGATACTGAACTATTTCATGAGATCAGGGAGAGAGATAAGAATTCGGGGGTTTGGTTTTGTAATTTTATTTCCTAGTTTCCACTTAGTACAAAGCACAAGGGTAAAATGCTTTACTTGTCCACAGGACTAAAGACAAGAAAAATCCAGCTTTCAGATCCTTAATGTGAAGAGTGACTAATCTGCTTGCTCAGCATTTTCCTGCCAGTTTTGCTATAAAGGAGACAACAAACTGAAGCAATTATTCCAAGGAAGCTCCATTTGTAAGAGACATTTACATATGGTACTTCCAACGCTGGGGTTGAGGTTGAGCTTTCGTATGTGTATAGAAAAAAGCCCTGGGGAGAAATAGGGTTGATCACTCAGAAAAGAAGGTGATGGCTTAAAATTCAAATCTATTGGCACAGAAAGTTAAAAATCTTAAATGAGGAGACATAGAAACTCAAAGCAATCCCATTAAAATCAGGGACAAGACAAGGCTGCCCACTTTCTCTCTACCTATTCAATATAGTACATGAGGTTCTAGTCAGAGCAATTAGACAACGAAAGGAGATCAAAGGGATACAAATTGGGAAGGAGAAAGTCAAGATATCACTACTTGCAGATGATATGATAGTATACATAAGTGACCACAAAAATTCTACCAGAGCTCCTACAGCTGATAAACAACTTCAGCAAAGTGGCTGGATATAAAATTAACTCTAACAAATCAGTATGCTTCTTCTACTCAAAGGATAGAAGGGCTGAGAAAGAAATTAGGAAAAATGACACCCTTCATAATAGTGACAAATAATATAAAATATCTTGGTGTGACTCTAATCAAGCATGGGAAAGATCTGTATTACAGGAACTTTAAATCCCTGAAGAAAGAAATTCAAGAAGACTTCAGAAGATAAAAAGATCTCCCGTGCTCATGGATTAGCAGGATTAATATAGTAAAAATGGCCATCTTACCTAAAGCAATATACAGATTCAATAAAATCCCCGTCAACATTCCAACTTAATTTTTCACAGAGATAGAAAGAACAATTCTCAAATTCATTTGGAATAAGAAAAAAACCTAGGATAGTGAAAATTATTCTTAACAATAAAACAAGTTCTGGGTGAATCTCCATCCCTGACCTCAAGCTATAATATGGAGCAATAGTGATAAAAGCTTCTTGGTATTAGTACAGAGACAGGTGGGTAGATCAATGAAATAGAATTGAAGACCCATGAATAAACCCACACACCTATGCTCACTTAATCTTTGACAAAGAAGTGAAAAACCATCCAGTGTCAAAAAGACACCATTTTCAGCAAATGGTGCTGGTTCAACTGGTGGTCCACATGTAGAAGAATGCAAATTGATCCATTCTTCTTTTACAAAGCTCAAGTCCAAGTGGATCAAGGAACTCCACATAAAACCAGATACACTGAATCTAATAAAAAAAGAAAGTGGAGAAGAGCTTTGAATACTTGGGCACAGGGGAAAATTCCTGAACAGAACACTAATGGCTTATGCTATAAGATCAACAGTTGACAAATGAGACCTCACAAAATTGAAAAGCTTCTGTAAGGGAAAGGACACTGTTAATAGGACAAAATGGCAACCCACAGATTGGAAAAAATCTTTACCGGATCTACATCTGATAGAGGGTTAATATCCAAAATATACAAAGAACTCAAGAAGGTGGACTCCAGAGAAACAAATAACCCTATTTGTGGAATACAAGTTAAATAGAGAATTCTCAACCTAAGAATCTTGAGTGGCTGAGAAGCACTTGAAGAAATGTTCCACATTCTTAGTTATCAGGGAAATGCAAATAAAAATGACCCTGAGAGTCTACCTCATACCAGTCAGAATGGCTAATATAAAAACCACAAGTGACAGTAGATGTTGGTGAGGATGTGGAGAAAGAGGAAGACTCCACCATTGTTCGTGGGATTGCAAACTGTTCCAACCACTCTAAAAATATCTGGCAGTTCCAGAGAAAATTGAAAATAGTTCACCTGAAGATCCAGGTAGATCCACTACTGGGCATATACCCCCAAAATGCTCCAACATATAACAAGAACATATGTTCCACTATGTTCATAGCAGCCTTATGTATAATAATCAGAAGCTGGAAAGAACCCAGATATCCCTTTACAGAGGAATGAACACAGAAAATATAATACATTTACACAATGGAGTACTACTCAGCTATTAAAAACAATGAGTTTATGAAATTCTTGGGCAAATGGCTGAAACTTGAAAATATCATCCTGAGTGAGATAACTCAGACAACAAAAGAACACACATGGTATGTACTCACTGATAAGTGGATATTAGCCAAAAAGCTCACAATGCCCATGATACAACCCATAGCCATTTGGATCTTAGAACAAAGGAAGACCAGGGTGTAGATACTTCAGTTTTGCATTGAGGGTGGAACAGGATGATCATAGAAGGTGGCAGGAGCGGGATCCTGGTAGGGGGAAGGGAGTGGGAGGAAATAAGGGGGCAGTATCAGGAACTGAAGGAGATGAGAGAGAGGTACAAAGGGTCAGGAAATAGAACAAAAATATGTAGCACAGAGAGATGAGGAATTGGGGATAGCCCACAGGAAGGTCCCAGACACCAGGGAAACATGAGGCTCCCAGGACCCAACTGGGATGACTTTAGCTGAAATGTGAAGAGAAGGGGGAGCTAGAACCTGTAGAGACCATCTCCAGTAGAAAGGCCCCAGTTGAGGGATGTGGTCACGCACCCATCTCAAATGTTTTAACCCAGAAATGTTGCTGTCCAAAAGAAGAACAGGGGGGAAAATGAAAGAGAGGCTGAAGGAAGGGCCATCCGTGGACTGCCCCACCTATGGATCCATCATGTTTGCAGACACCAAACCCAACACTGTTGCCATGGTCAAGAGGCACTTGACCAGGAACCTGGTGTGGCCGTTCCTTGGGAGGTCGGGCCAGCAACTGACCAATGCAGATGTGGATACTTGGAGGCAACCATCAGACTGAGCTCGGGGAACCTGGTGAAGAAGCCGGTGGGAGGACTGGAGGAGCAGGGGGGATCGCAACCGCGTTGGAAAAATAACATAGACTGCCCTGACCACTCAGTTTTCCCAGAGACTAGACCACTAACCAAGGAGTGTACCTGGAGGGATCCCTGGCTCCAGATACATATGTAGAGGAGGATGGCCTTGCCTGACTGCAATGAGAGGGGAGGAGGCCCTTGGTCCCGGAGAAGTTTGATGCCCCAGTGTAATGGAAGGCTGGAGCGGGTTGGGGGGGGAGGGTTGGGGGGGGAGTTCCCTCATACAGGCAAAGAGGAGGAGGGAGGGAGGCTGTGGAGTGGTGGGTAACAGGGAAGTGGGATATCATTTGAGATGTAAACTAATGGAATGATTAAGAAAATGGAAAAGACCCCAGTTTTTTCCATGCATTTATCAGATACATATAAATGCATTCTTATATATGAAGATTTCCTCCTCTCTCCCCCACCTTGTGCAAACCACAAATGGCCTGGGGGTTTGGGGTGCCTGAGTACATGTCCTCAACTTTGTGGAGCTTGAAGGGGGCATACCTTAGAGATGATCTAGTCCAAGGTTTTGATTTTATCAAATTAAATTTCAGCAATGATGAGAGATCTTTCACTACAGTATTTCCATTACTCATCCATGAATTTAACCAAAGTATTTGCACTTTGAGCCTTGTTATTGTATATTAGGAGGACTTATGATAAGACTTGTTTAGGAGAAAAAGTTACAATTTAAAGCAAACAGAGCAGTTAAGACAGAACCAGAGCTCAATGTTCTTGTTATGAGTAAAGAAAATTAGATTGTTCTCAGAATGTCCCCGAAACTTTCCCTGATAGTCTAGAGAGCCCTGGTAGTAGCTATGAACTCCAGAGCTTTAGGAATTGCCTGCCAGCTAGTTGCTGGTCTTCACTTCAGGGTCTGTTAATTTTTGTTTTAATTTGCATATGTGTATGGTGTGTATGTGTAGTGTGTATAAGTGTGGGTGTATGGTGTGTGTGTGTATGTTGTGTGCATTTGCATGGTGTTTGTCTATGGTGTATGTGTGTGTGTGTGTGTGTGTGTGTGTGTGTGTATGTGTGTGTTCAAGCTTGAACACATGTGTACATGCAGGTGACCACAGAGGCTAGAAGAAGGAGGTGACTCCCCTGGACCTGGAGTTGCAGGTATTTGTAGGGACTGAAATTGAACCTGGGTCTCTGGAAGAATAGCAAGTGCTCTTAACTGCTGAATCATTGTTCTAGCTCTACCACCTGATGCTTCTGCTGTGGACACATTATCTTAAAAAAAAAATGTGTAGAGCTCTTTTGGTCTCAGTTGGCATTCACCACAAAGTGAATAAGCTCCTGATTTGAGACTACTCATTTTCCTGAGTTTGTCCAACCTTTTCTTAATGCAGGGTTTGAAACCCTAGGATTCCAATAAAAGATCAATGCCAATTTGAAAATGTCCAAAATTGCAACAAAAGCTGATTCAGTAGGATAGGAGAGAACAAGCGTGTCAGTGTTGTCTTATGATGTGCTGACACTTGCTCATAGAGAAGGGAGGGACAAGAGGCAGAAAGGACTATGCACCTGCAGAGACACATGGACCACTTTCCTCCCTTCTCTTGTGGGGAGTGAACATAAATTGTCTACAATCAAGCTCCAGAATCAAACAGTGGAAAGTCCTATGGAATTGCTTTGGTAAAATTCAGAAAGCATTTCACTATCTTATACAGTACATTTCAGTTTAGGGAAGTGTAGAAGGAAGGAATATCAAGAGAGAAAACTCACACTATCCCGCTAAAATTTCACTGCCTTTCAAAAGTGTAAGGATTAATACTGTGTTGATACCATAGCAACACAGTAAATAATATTCAATCTCCACAACAGCCGCTTGATTAAAACTAAATCTTGGGTTAAAGATTTGTTCATAGTGTGATAACCAGTAAATTGCAAAGATATGGAATGTGAAGTTTGGAACTTGAAGACAGTGTCTGCACTGTTCTGTGTCACATTTCAATGTTACTAGATTCATCTTTTAAAAACAAGGAATCATAATGATAGGCACAAGACACAGTCATACTAGGGATCCAAGATAGCTTATATGGGCAGTAATCTGAAATAAAGAGTCTTAAACACTTAGTTTTCAGCAAAGACATCACTCAGGGAGTAAAATAGCTCTTTGAAAAAACTTGCCAATCTTGCAAACTTGTACATTCAAAGACAGGTGTCAAAATATCATAGAAATTAGGCTTTACTCAATTTGCCAAATTCCTGTGGAATCGGGGTATCCCAAGAGGTAATATGTCAGTCAATATTAAGTCACAGCATCATTGAAGAGTTCATGGGAAATAAGGCATGGATGGTGAGTAATTATTTCTAGGTCTACTTTGTTTTAGTTTTGTTTCCAGAGAGCAAGCCTAAAACAGTAAGGGGACATTATAAACAATAAAGCAAGATAAAACACAAACCAGACAACTACATAAATGAGCACAGTGTAGAGCAGAGACTGAAGGAAAGGCCATCTAGAGACTGTCCCATTTGGGAATTCATCCCATATACAGTTACCAAACCCAGGCACTATTGTGGATGCCAACAAGTGCATACTGAAAGGAGCCTGATATTGCTGTCTCGTAAGAGGCCCTGCCAGAGCCTTACAAATACAGAGGCAGATACCATTGGACTGAGCACAGGGTCCCCAGTAAAGGAGTTAGAGAAGGGACTGAAGGAGTTGAAGGGATTTGCAACCCCATAGGAAGAACAACAATATCAACCAACCTGAACCCCCACCCCCACCCCAGAGCTCCCAGGGACTAAGCCATCAACAAAGTAGTACACACCGCTCCAGCTGCATATGTAGCAGAGGATGGCCTTGTTATACATCAATGGGAAGGCTCCAGGGAAGGGGAATCAAGGGCAGGGAGGTGGGAGTGGGTGGGTGGGTGGAGGAACACCCTCATAGAAGCAGGGAGAGGGAGGATGGGATAGAGGGTTTCCAGGAGTGGGGGGAAAGGGAATAACATTTGAAATGAAAATAAAGAAAATATCCAATAAAAACCAAACCAAAACAAAATAAAAACACAAATCCAACAACTACAAAAATGAGCATAGCTCACAAATAAAAACAGCACTAAACAAAATGTGTGTATTAGATCTACACCTACGTATGATTACAATGTGGACAAAAGCCTAACCTTACGTGTTTAAAAACACTATAGTCATGGGAGGAGATTTATAAGGATTCATTATTGGAAACACTAGTATGAAATTTTGGTTAAACATTAGGATCAACTCTCAAAGTGTCAAAGTTAAAGGAATATTACAAACAAAAATGCAATGCATACTCACTTAGAAATTCATTACTTTTAAATTTGTTATTCCAAAAAATTACCCAAGAGATATTCTCAGTGAACAAAACACATGGTTAAGTCATGGCACATAGTCACCAATTTATTATTATTATTGTTTGTAGGTTGTTGGATTAAATTTGGCCCCATGAGAGGCCAAAATCAATTGAACAAGCAGTCCAAAAACACTATTCTATGGCTTGAAATCAAGCATGGAAAATTTGGCATATAGAATATAGGGCATTACTAAAAATGATCCTGGAATTCTTCATAAAACATTTACTCTAGAAACAAATGGGAGATGTGAAGTTCATGAGCTGGGAGAGCTGAAATGAGGCCATACTTACTTCAGAGTCAGGCAACACCAGAGAGAAAAGTAACCAGGGTAAAACATACACAGCTCTGGCTCATGGCACAACAAGAAATGAAGACTTCATAGTTAGGGAATTCAAAAATCATATTTATATGCTCTGAGGTTTACCAACTGGGGACTTGAGCTACACTGAATTATTTCAGACTAAATTTCAGCACCAGTATTCATTGCCATAGCAACCAAATGGGAAATCCTAATGAAGTCTTTTGACACAGGTCATATAGTTGCCAACATTTTTAAGTGGTTAAGCTAAAATAGTTACTTTCCTTTAATTACTAGGATGATGATGTACATATTTCTTTCATAATACTTTATTAGTAAACTGTTAAAGTGTTTGCTAATATCTTTGATTAACTAAAACTCTGAAGATTATTATTTTTAATTATTAGACTATTCATCTTATTTTATGTATATCTTGCCTGAACATATGTATGTATAGCACAATATGTCTAGCACCAGAAGAATTCAAACAAGAATTTTGGATACCCTGAATCTGGAGTTGCGGATGAGGAGGGCTCCTACCCCAACAATCTTAGTTGAAGAGTAGACATGCTACACAACTTTAAGAACAATGACCCCAGGAATAGACAAGCAGAGTCCAGTGGTCTGTGACAAATGAGCAAAGGTAGTATAATGGACTGGTCTTTTCAACAGACAGTGCTGGCACAATTAGATATTTGTGTGCTTAGAAAACATTCTAGACGTAAGGTTAATGTGTTTCACAAAAATTAATTCATAATACATTGCAAACTTAAATGTAAAACTGAAAAACTAAAATTTCTAGAAGATAGTATGATAAATACATTAAGCAACATTGGTTCTAGTGGTGACCTTCTAGCTACAATGTTGAATAGACCACCTACAAAAGAAATGATTGATAAGGTGTATTTTCTTATAATTTAACACTATATTCTGTGATGGGTAGTGTCAAAAGGATTCAAAGAAAAGCATAAGATGAGAAAATATTTACAAAATATGTTTAATAGATACATGTTATCCAGAATTACAAGGAACTTTTTAAACTCAATGGTGAACCACTAATTTTCAAAGAATGGGAAAAAATCCTGCATATTAGTCCAAAGAGTATATTTAGAAAGTAAAAAATATAAAAATGTTGCTTAAGCTTCAGATACCACTAGGGAATTTCAAATTAAAAGCATCACACCCCTATCTGAATGGTGCCAATCTGTAGGCCAGTGATACATACCTCTGAGGAGGAAGTAGACCCATGGCAATGCTTGGTATTTCTGATGGATGAGCTTTGGTTTGATCTCTGTGAAAGACAGTGAAGTATCTTGATGCTATGTTAAACAGTGTTATATAGCCAAGCAATCCCAAATAAACTGAAAATGCCTATTGTCCCGAATCTTCCTCAAAGATGTTTTCTTTATTTCATATTTTTATATTTTCTTACAAATATTGTATTAGCATGTGCCCACTGCCTTCCCTTTGTGCCCCTCTTTTCTCCCATGAGTCGTTTTGATTGCCTAGACAATTCAATTTCTCTAATCTAGTATATACATACACAAATGATTTTATATGGCAGTATAAAATCTAGAAGCTTCACATGAGAGAGAACATATGGTATTTGTCTTCCAGAGGTTGACTTAATTTCCCTAATATTATTGTCTACATTTGCAACTATTTTCCAACAAATGACATAAATTCATCCTTCTTTCTAGCTCATATATCCCCCATATGTGTACATACTACGTTTTCCTTATAAATTCCTCTCCTGTTGGTTCCATGACTTGATCATTGTGGCGAGAGCTGGGTAAACACTGTGTGACACTTGTCTCTGTGCTGTGTTAACTTGGGTAAAGAGGCGACATGATATACCTTGGCCACATGTAGATATAATTGTAGTTCTTTGAGATCCCACCACACACTAGAGGCATGGCTAATTTACAATCTGACCTTCAGTGACCGTATCTCTATCAGTCTTTGCTGTTGATTTTCTCAGTGAGTGAAATTCTAACCATAGTAAGCTAGAATCTCAATATAATTTTAACTCGTGTTTCTCTGAATGCTAATGAGGTTGAGTACTTTTTCTCATGTTTATTGGCCACTCATATTTCAACTTTTGAGAACTTAGTTCATTTCTTTGAGTCACTTATTGACTAGATTTATGTTGTGGTGTCTGGTGGTTTTTGTTTGTTTGTTTGTTTGTTTTGTTGTTGCTCTTTGTATAGTCTAGATATTAACCATCTGTTGGATATAGAGTCTGCAAAGATTTTCTCACATTTTGTAAGCTGTGTCTTCACTTGATTGTTTCCTTTGCTATGTAGAAACTTGCTTCCTGGTCAGATGGTGTTCTCTCCACAAAGCTTTTGCCTATGCCTCTATCTTGAAGTGCTTTCCCTACTTTTTCTCTAATAGCTCATATTTTTACATTTTACATTAAGATATTTAATGTACTTGGAGTTAATTCTTGCTCAGAGTGAGAGATAAAAATTCAGTTTCAGCCTGGCAGTGGTGGAGCATGCCTTTAATTCCAGCACTCAGGAGGCAGAGGCATGTGGGTCTCTTGAGTTTGAGGCCAGTCTGATTTACAGACCTAGTACCAGGACATTCAGGACTATATGAAGAAGTCCTGTCTCAAAACCAAGCAAGCAAACACACAAATCCAATTTCATACTTATACATGTAAATATTTATTTTTAAGCATTGTTTGTTGAAGAGGCTGTCCTTTGCCCACCATGTCTTTTGGCATCATTGTCACACACCAAAAACCAACCAACCAACCAACCAACCAACCAACCAACCAACCAACCAACCAACCAACCAACCAAAACAACCAACCAAAACAAACACAAAACCAAAACCCCAAACCCAAAAACTAAAACTTGAAAAGCTAAAAGCTAAAGCCAAAAACTAAAAACCAAAAACCCAACCAAACTAAACCAAAACAAAAAAAGAGGTGGCTGTATCTGTGAGGGCTTATATCTAAATTTTTATCCTATTTCATTGATCTCTGTGTCTGTTTTTGACCAGTGCCTTCTTTTTACTAATATGGCTGTGTAATATAACTTGGAGTCATGTATGGTGCTATCTCCAGCCCCATTTTTCTCTTTGGGGTTACTTTAGTTATCTGAGGACATTTGTGCTTCAAAATGAATACTAAGACTTTTTTCTTTCAATTTCTGTGAAGAATAATCGGATTTTTAAAAAATGAAGACAGCACTTTGTAGATTGCATTTGATAATGTAGCTATTACACAATACACGTGTAGTGGTGTCTTTCGATGGAAGGTACATCTATGCATGCACAGAACTAAACCAGCTGCTTCATAGGAAGAATGATGGAAAGGTGCCGACTCTTCTTCCTTGGGCTGTGCCTTCAGCAGATTTTCTTCTGGATGAGTCATGCAAGTCTGTCACTGAAAGGAAAATGACAGGCAGCATTTCTGTTCTCTCTTATCATACAAACAATTGGAACTTTGTAAAATGTGTACATACTTCTCTGTAAGCCTGAATGTTCCCTATATTTCAAAGCGTTTTTGATGTTATCTTTGGAGGTATTGATTGAGTGATTTTGATATAGCAGCATGCATGCCAACACTGAACTATCTAACTCAATGAATCATTTATTTCCCAGGCCATGTCATGCATGAATAAAACATATTCAATACTCAAGAATACCACTGAATTTAAAACATGTATTGCAGGTGTGCAGCTCAGTGTCCATGGCTACCTAGTATGACCTCAGTGGGAGAGGATGGGTCTAACCCTGCAGGGAATTGATGCCCCAGGGTGGGGGGATACCTGAATAGGGCCCAGTCTCTCAGAGCAAAAGGGTATGAGGATGGGGGAAGGGACTTTGTGTGAGGGAGCAGCATTTGAGATGTAAATAAATTAATTAATTAAAAATATATTGCATATATTCATTTTACATGGCACTATGTTAGATTAGGACATTTCCATATGATTATTCATTTTAATCTATCAAAGTATTGACAGTTCATTGATAGCATTTTATTTATTTATTTTTTTGGAAATGTCACACATTGCACCCTAATCGTATTCACTTGCTATTCCTCCCAGGTTCACCCCCTCCTTTTATTTTCCCCTGAAACAAAAGAAAACATTACTAAGTCCATTTTGTATTACCCATATACTCACTGGAGCATAGTCAAACTCCTAGTGGCTAGCCCCTTAAAGATAAATGACTCCTTTCTATGGCCACTCCTGCAAGAAAACCTCAACTGCTACACTTTACCATCCTTATCACAATTTTAAAGAGTTCTATATAAAGGCTTCTTGTCTAGACTTCTTTTTTGGGAGGGTGGTGGGGACTGGAGGCAAGAGAAAGAGATGTTATGGAAACGTTTTATGTTTTCCAAGGACTGTGAGTCTGCAGTTGTCCATACCATGGCAAAACAAAGTTCCTTGCCCTTATAGCTAACACAATATGGATCTTAAACTTCAACATGGTTTCTGACTACAGCATGGATCACAGCAAATTCCTCCCTGTAATTTTTCCATCTTTCCCTGCTCACCAGGCTCTGTTCTGTCATCTTTTCTTTCAATTTTCCTGATGGCTAAGGATCTTGAACATTTTGTTTCTCAGACATGTGAATTTCCTCTTTTGAGAATTCTGTTTAGATCAGATATAGGAGTTGCCCAGTGGATATTTTAGGGCCAATTACATATACTATTATATCATCTTCAGATAAAGATACATTGTTTTCTTTCTTTTCAATTCATATCCTCTCGATCTCTTTCAATTGTCTTATTTCCTCAAGTACTCTATCAAAGATCTATGTAGAGAGTGAACAACCATGTTTTCTTCCTGAATTCAGTCGAATTGCTTTGAGTTTCTCTTCATTCAAGTTGATGTTTGGTACAGGCTTTCTGTAAACTGACTTTCTTTACTTATTAGATACTTTCTTTATTTCCATATCAATTATTATCCCCTTTTCTGGTCCCCTCCAAAAAGCCCCTATAACCTCCCCCCACCCCCTGTTCACCAACCTACCCATTCCTGCTTCCTGGCCCTGGCATTCCCCTATACTGAGGCATAGAATCTTCATAGGATCAAGGCCTCTCCTCCTATTGATGACTGACTAGGCTGCTACATATGCAGCTAGAGTCATGAGTCTCACCATGTGTTTTCTTTGGTCAGTGGTTTAGTCCCAAGGAGCTCTGGGAATATTGGTTAGTTCATATTGTTGCTCCTCCTATAGGGCTACAAAACCCTTCAGCTCCTTGGGTGCTTTCTCTAGCTCCTTCATTGGGGACCCTGTGCTCCATCCAATGGATAGCTGTGAGCATCCACTTCTATATTTGTCAGGCAATGGCAGAGCCTCACAGGAGACAGCTATATCAGGCTTCTGTCAGCAAGCTCTTGTTGGTATCCACAATAGTGTCTGGATTTGGTGGTTGTATATGGAATGGATTCCCAGGTGGGACAATCTCTACATGGTCATTCCTTCAGTCTCTGCTCCACATTTTGTTTCTGTAACTTTTTCCATAGGTATTTTATTCCCCCTTGTAAGAAGGATCAAAGAATCCTGCTTAGATTTTGGTCTTCCTACTTCTTGACTTTCATGTGTTTTGCAAATTGTATCTTGGTTATTCTAAGCTTCTAGGCTAATATCCACTTATCAGTGAGTGCTTATCATGTGTGTTCTTTTGTGATTGGGTTACCTAATTCAGAATGATATCCTTCAGATCCATCCATTTGCCTAAGGATTTGCATAAATTCATTGGTTTGATAGCTGCATAGTACACCATTGTGTAAATGTACCACATTTTCTGTATCCATTCCTCTGTTCAGGGACATCTGGGTTCTTTCCAGCTTCTGGATATTATAAATAAGACTGCTATGAACATGGTGGAACATGTGTCCTTATTAAAAGTTGGAGCTTAATCTGATTATTGCTGGATCCTCTGGTAGTACTATGTCCAATTTTCTGAGGAACTCCAAAACTGATTTCCAGAGTGATTTCCAGCTTGCAATCCCACCAGCAATGGAGGAGTGTTCCTCTTTCTCCACATCTTTGCCAGCATCTTCTGTCACATGAGTTTTTGATCTTAGCCATTCTGACTTGTGTGAGGTAGAATCTCAGGGTTATTTGATTTGCATTTCTCTGATGATTAAGGATGTTGCATTTTTAAGAAGGTGCTTCTCAGCCATTCAGTATTCCTCAGTTGAGAATTCTTTCTTTAACTCTGTACCCCATTTTTAATAGGGTTATTTGGTTTTATGGAGTCTAAGTTCTTGAGTTCTTTGTATATATTGAATATTAGCCTTCTATCAGATTTAGGATTGGTAAAGAACTTTCCCCAATACTGTTGGTTGCCTTTTTGTCCTATTGACAGTGACCTTTTCCTTACAGAGCTTTGCAATTTTATGAGGTCCCATTTGTTAATTCTTGATCTTACAGCATAAGCCATTGTTGTTTTGTTCAGGAATTTCCCCCTGTGCCCATATGTTCGAGGCTCTTCTCCACTTTCTACTCTATAAATTTCAGTGTCTCTGGTTTTATATGGAGATCATTGATGGACTTGAGCTTTGTACAAGGAGATAAGAATGGATCTATTCCCATTCTTCTACATGTTAACTGTCAGTTGAGCCAGCACCATTTGTTCAAAATGCTGTCTTTTTTCCCCACTGGATGGTTTTAGCACTTTTGTCAAAGATCAAGTAACCATAGGTGTGCGGGTTCATTCCTGGGTCACAGTTCTATTCAATTGATCTATCTACCTGTCTGTCACTATACCAGTGACATGTACCATGCAGTTTTTATCACAATTGTCCAGTAGAACACCTTGAGTTCAGGAATGGTGATTCCACCAGAAGTTCTTTTATTGTTGAGAATAGTTTTTGCTATCCTAGGTTTTTAGTTATTCTAGATGAATTTGCAAATTGCCCTTTCTAACTCTGTGAAAAATTGAGTTGGAATTTTGATGAGGGTTGTACTGAATCTGTAGTTTGCTTTAGGCAACATAGCCCTTTTTACTATGTTAATCCTGCCAATCAATGAGCATGGGACATCTTTCCATTTTCTGAGACCTTCTTCAATTTCTTTCTTCAGAGATTGAAGTTCTTATCATACAGATCTTTCACTTCCTTAGAGTCACGCCAAGATAAATTTTACTATTTATGACTATTGAGAAGGTTGCTGTTTCCCCAATTTCTTTCTCAGCCTGTTTATCCTTTGAGTAGAGGAAGGCCACTAATTTCTTTGAGTTAATTTTATATCCAGCTACTTTGCTGAAGTAGTTTAACAGGTCTAGGAGTTGTTTGGTGGAATTTTTAGGATCACTTTAATATACTATCATTTAATCTGCAAATACTGATAGTTTGACTTCCTCTTTTCTAATTTGTATCCTTTGTTCTCCTTTTGTTGTCTAATTGCTCTGGTTAGGACTTCAAGTACTATATTGAATAGGTAGGGAGAGTGTAGGCAGCCTTGTCTAGTCACTGAATTTAGTGGGATTCCTGTTAATTTGAAGTTGGCTACTATTTTGCTGTATATTTTTACTATGATTAGATATGGATCTTGAATTCCTGATCTTTCTAAGACTTTTATCATGAAGGGATGTTGGATTTTGTCAAATGCTTTCTCAGCATCTAATGAGATGATCATGTGGTTTTTGTCTTTGAGTTTGTTTATATAGTGGATTACGTTGATAGATTTTCGTATATTAATCCATCCCTGCATCCCTGGAATGAAGCCTACTTGATCATGATGGATGATTGTTTTGATGTGTTCTTGAATTTGGTTTGTGAGAATTTTTATTGAATATTTTTGCATTGATATTCATAAGGGAAATTGGTCTGAAGTTCTTTTTCTGTGTTGGGTCTTTGTGCAGTTTAGGTATCAGAGTAATTGTGGCTTCATAGAAAGAATTGGGTAGAGTAACTTCTGTTTTTATTTTGAGGAATCCTTTGAGGAGTAGTTAGGCCTTCTTTGAAGATCTGATAGAACTCTGCACTAAACTGATCTGGTCCTGGACTTTTTTGGGTTGGGAGGCTATTCATGACTGCTTCTATTTCTTTGGGGGATATGGGACTGTTTAGATCATTAATCTGATCCTGATTTAACTTTGGTACCTAGTATCTGTCTAGAAAATTGTCCATTTCATCCAGGTTTTCCAGCTTTGTTGAGTATAGTCCTTTGTAGTAGGATCTGATGAATTTTTAGGTTTCCTCAGATTCTGTTGTTATGTCTCCCTTTTCATTTCTGATTTTCTTAGAATATTGTCTCTGTGCCCTCTAGTTAGTCTGGCTAAGGGTTTATTTTGTTGATTTTCTCAATGAACCAACTTCCTGTTTGGTTGCTTCTTTGTTTTGTTCTTTTGTTTCCACTTAGTTGATTTCAGCCCTGTGCTTGATTATTTCTTGCTGTCTACTCCTCTTGGGTTTGCTTGGAAGATTGTTTTTCAGCCTTTTACTCTGAGGTAGTGTTTGTTTTTTTCCATGAGGTAGGTTTCCTGTATGCAGCAAAATGTTGGATCCTGTTTATGTAATTAGTCTGTTAGTCTATGTTTTTTAATTAGGGAATGGAGTCCATTGATATTAAGAGATATTAAGGAATAATCATTGTTGCTTCCTGTTATTTTTGTTGTTAGAGTTTGGATTCTGTTCTTGTGACTATTCTTTTAAGTTTTTCTTAAGATTACTTTCTTGCTTTTTCTAGGGTGTAGTTTCCTTCCTTGTCTTGGAGTTTCCCCCTTATAATCTTTTGAAGGGCTGGAAGATATTGTGTAAATTTGGTTTTGTCATGGTATACTTTGTTTTCTCCGTTTATGGTAATTGAGAGTTGTGCTGGGTATAGTAGCCTGGGTTGGCATTTGTGTACTCTTAGAATCTGCATAACATCTGTCCAGGATCTTCTGGCTTTCATAGTCTCTGGTGAGAAGTCTGGTGTAATTCTAATAGGTCTGCCTTTATATGTTATTTGACCCTTTTCCCTTACTGCTTTTAATATTCTTTCTTTGTTTTATGTATTTGGTGTTTTGATTATTACGTGACAGGAGGAATTTCTTTTCTGGTTCAATCTATTTGGAGTTCTGTAGGCTTCTTTTATGTTCATGGACATCTCTTTTTTTAGGTTAGGGAAGTTTTCTTATATAATTTTGTTGAAGACATTTACTTGTCCTTTAAGTTGAAAATCTTCATTCTCATCCATACCTATTGTCCTTAGGTTTGTTCTTCTCATTGTGTCCTTGATATCCTGGTTGTTTTGGGTTAGGATCTTTTTGCATTTTGCATTTTCTTTAACTTTTGTGTCAATGTTTTCTATGGAGTCTTCTGCACCTGAGATTCTCTCGTCTACCTCTTGTATTCTGTTGGTGATGCTTGCATCTATGGCTCCTGATTTCTTTCCTAGACTTTCTATCCAGGGTTGTCTCCCTTTATTTATTTATTGTTTCTACTTCCATTTTTAGATCCTGGATGGTTTTATTCAATTCCTTCACCTGTTTTGTTGTGTTTTTCTGTAATTCTTTAAGTGATTTTTATGTTTCCTCTTTAAAGGCTTCTACCTGTTTAGCTGTGTTCTCCTATATTTCTTTAAGGGTGTTATTTTTGCCCTTCTTAAATTTCTCTACCAGCATCATGAGATATAACTTTAAATCTGAATCTTGCTTTTCCATTGTTTTGGGGTATCCAGGACTCACTGTGTTGTGAGTACTGGGTTCTGATGATGCCAAGTAGTCTTGGTTTCTGTTGATAAGTGTCTTGCATTTGCCTTTTGCCACCTGGTAATCTCTGGTTTTAGATATTCTTGCCGTCTTTGGCTCTAGCTTGTTTTCCTGAGTCTATAAGCCTCTGTCAGCACTCCTGGAGACCATCTCTTTCCTGGTAAGACCAGTGCACAGAGGTCTGTGGAACAGTCCCACCTCCTGGGTGCAGATGAAGGCCAGTAGGACCCTGTCCTAGCTGCTCTGCCCCTTTTGTGCCCTGTGAGCTCTTGAGATTTCCAACCTTAGAGAGTCACCAGAGAGATAATGGGGATCTCACCTGAGTCCCTTTATACTGCCTTTATCATGTGTAAATTGGTACACTGTATCCCTAATCTCTCCAGGGGTTTTATCATGAGAGGGTGTTGTATTTTTTCAAAGGCCTTTCCTGCCTCTCATGAGATAATCACATGTTTTTTTGTCTTTTGGATTGTTTATATGGTAGATTGATTGCATTGATTTATATATGATGAACCATTCCTACATCTCTAAAATGAAGCTTACTCAAATGGTGGATGATTTTTTTTTCAAATTTTTATTAGCTACTTTCTTCATTTACATTTCAAATGCTTTCCCGAAAGTCCCCCATACACCCCCACCCCCTGCTCTCCTACCCACCCACTTCTTGGCCCTGGCATTCCCCTGTACTGGGGCATATAAAGTTTGCAAGACCAAGGGGCCTCTCTTCCCAATGAAGGCTGAATAGGCCATCTTCTGCTACATATGCAGCTAGAGACACGAGCTCTGGGGGTACTGGTTAGTTCATATTGTTGTTCTACCTATAGGGTTGCAGATCCCTTTAGCTCCTTGGGTACTTTCTCTAGCTCCTCTATTGGGGGCCCTGTATTCTATCCAATAGCTAACTGTGAGCATCCACTTCTGTGTTTGCCAGGCCCCGGCATAGCCTCACAAGAGACAGCTATATCAGGGGTGGATGATCTTTTTGATGTGTTTTTGGATTCAGTTTGCAATATTTTATTTGAGAATTATCTTACCTCTGTTCATAAGGGAAATTGGTCTACAGTTCTCTTTCTTTGTAGAGTCTTTATGTGGTTTGAATATCAGGGTGACCGTGGCTTCATAATACAAATTGGGCAGTTCCCTTTTGATTTGTGGATTAATTGTAAGAGTATTGCTGTTAACTCTTTGAAAATCTGACATAATTCTGAGCTAAAATGCTCTGGCCCTGGCCTTGTTTTTTTTTTGGGGGGGGGGTTGGTTAAGAAACTTTTAAGCGTTACTTATTTTTCAGTAGGGGTTAATGGTCTGTTTAAATTGCTTATCTAATCTTGATTTAACTTAGGTAGCTTATTATATATTTAGAAAACTATCTATCTGTTTTAAATTTTCCAATTTAATGCCTTACAAGTTTTTTAAAGTATGTCCTTATGATTCTCTGAATTTCCTTGGTGTCTAAGATCCCCACTTTCATGTCTAATTTTCAGTCTTTGTGTACCATTTAGTTAATTTGAATAGGGTTTGTCAACCTTATTGATTTTCTCAAAGTATCAAATTTGTGTTTTATTTATTTATTTATTTATTTATTTATTTATTTATTTATTTATTATTTTTAATATTTTCTTCATTTACATTTCAAATGTTATTCCCTTTCCTAGTTTCCCCTCCAAAAACGCCCTATCTTCTCCCCTCTCCCCCTACTCACCAATCCACCCACACCTGCTTCCTGGCCCTGGCATTCCTCTATACTGGGACATAGAACCTTCACAAGACCAAAGCCTGTCCTCCCACTGATGACTGACTAGGCCATCCTCTGCTACATATGCAGCTAGAGCCATGAGTACCTCCATGTGTTTTCTTTGGTTAGTGGTTTAGTCCCAGGGAGTTCTGGGAATACTGGTTAGTTCATATTGCTGTTCCTCCTATGGGGCTGCAAACCCCTTCAGCTCCTTGGGTACTTTCTCTTGGTCCTTCATTGGGGATCCTGTGCTCCATCCAATAGATGGCTGTGAGCCTCCATTTCAGTATTTGCCAGTCACTGGCAGAGCCTCACAGGAGACAGCTATATCAGTCTTCTGTCAACAAGCTCTTGTTGGCATCTGCAATAGTGTCTGGGTTTGGTGGTTGTATATGGGATGGATTCCCCAGGTGGAGCAGTCTATGGATTTATTTTTGCTTCTGTTTTTTATTGATGTAAGCCCCGAGTTTGATGACGTCTTGTCATCTACTCTCTGTTGGTGTAGTTTCCTCTTTTTGTTCTAGAGCGTTCAGGAGTGCTGTTAACTTACTAGTATGAGATCCCTTAGTTTTTCATGTAGGCAAGGCTATGAACTTGCCTATTAGAACCACCTTCAGTGTATCCAGTTTTAAAAAGCATCTTCCCATAGATCTGACCATCTATAGTTTCTCCGGGGATACTCGAGGCTCGGAAGACACCTCTGTTGTTGCCTGTCTCATTTCCCCTAGAGGCTTCCATGGGCCTCTCAGGAGGAGTTGCTCTATAGTAGTTGGTGCCGGTTTCCATCATGGCTGTCTTCTGGATGGCAATGACTTGTTCCTCACCTGGTTTTGCAGCACTGGCTCCTCTCCTTATCCAAACAGCTCACAGATGGAGTAGAGGTTCAGGTGGATGTAAAACACACACACACACACCAAAACACACTTGAAAAATAAAAGAAGCCTGGGTTTGTGGAATCCACTGTATTTTTTTCTGAGGATACAGCCTTCCTCATTTTCCCAGGAGTGAGTATATTATATTAGTTTTATATAAATTACTCTCTTTCTTTTTTTCGTAGTCTTATCTTATGTTCAGTGCCTCTAAAAACATTTCATTTTGTCTTTGAATCGCAAATAGTAGGAACATACTGCATGTCATTATTTGAATTTCATTGAAGAAAAAACAGAGAAATGGGTTTAGATACAGATAATATATTTTTTATGGTTATCCTAGGAAACAAGGATACGGAAAAATCAAAGACTGAAGAAGAGATAAACTATACTATTGAAATAGTTACCATTATAGACATCCAAGCATAGTTATACTAGATATTCTGTATAGCTCAGTGTAAAATATACTTCAAAACCCATCAATTGAGCCAAAGAAAATGAGGCTGAGTGTTTATTCATTGGCTTTGCTTCCACTTGGTTGACCGTTGCATTTAAGAACCTAACTCTCCTGCATGATTAGGCCGTGTCTCGTCCCGTGTTTCCAAGAAACAGAGGAGAAAAGCAGAAACCCCTCGCCATGACTGAAAGGATCATGATTTGATGGATCTTCATTGTTCTCTCTCTCTCTGTCTCTCTGTCTCTCTCTGTCTCTCTGTCTCTCTGTCTCTCTCTGTCTCTCTCTCTTCCTCCCTCCCTCCTTCACTCCCTCCCTCCCTCCATGTGTGTTTGTGTGTGTTTATTTGTTCTAACAGTAAGTAATTAAATGCTCATGTTGGAAAACTTGTAGACAGAAGCATCCCCAGCGTCCTAACATCAGTATGAAGACTGGGAAAGCACATGCACACCAGGCGCCACAGCAGCACAAGGAGCAAAACCCCATGTTTATCTCTCATAATCTCTGTCCCCAGTACCAGAGATAACACTAACTTAAGTCTGTTTTTGTTAATGTTTTCTGTCCAGTGTATTTTCAGAAGAAAAACTAATCCATTTATGTTTATTCCTCTGTAAGCAATTAAATACCGATTTGACATAGCTGTCTGATTATCAAGAAATATCTAAGATGATTTATCACTGCTTTTAACTAACCACCTGGCCTCCACCGATGTGAAGTTACTTTTTAAAATGCCATAAACATCATTAAATTTTAAGTCAGTGATGTAGAACCCAAGTTTGATGGTTTGGGGGCAGTATTTAAAAGTAAAGTCTCAGACTTTCCTTTCGCCTGCTGAGAAGAGGAGAAGATAAAGAAAAAAACAAAAACATGCACGCATCCCAAAACCTCAGTGCTGGTTCTCTACTTTGGAGGTGGACATGGCCTGTTCCAAGACTATAGCTGTCTTTTCTGTGCCCTGGATGCTGAGCTGAGAGGGAGCAGCAGACCTTAAAGTCCAAGGGAGAGGCAGTGAGGGGCAGAGAGGAAGCAGGAGACCCTAGGAGAAGACCAAGGGAGATCCAGAGTGCAGCTGTCTCATTAGGATGTAGCTCATGTGTTGCAGATAGGTGTTCTGGGCTGACGTAAGCAGAAGAGGCGGCAGGTGGCAACCACATCAGCATGTGCCTCCTGCATTGTCTATGTGCCTGAGGCAGCTCAGGAGCCTGAGAGATGTTGCCAGAAATGTAACCTTTTCCTTGTCAACACAATTATAAACAGGAAAGCAGCTGAGTAACTGTTTGCAAACAGGAGCTCACGCTCTGTGAGAATCTGTGAGATGGGGCACAAAGCAACCCTCTCCTCACCTGCTCTGCACCACAGGAATGTAGGCACTGAGTTAAATGCCAGCACACCAGCACCTCTCAGGGAAAGCAGAACATAGAAATCTGTGTTTTAAAACAATCAAAGAAAAACACTAGCGGTTACAGCAAGCAGCAAGTAGAAAACCCCTGGCTGCCTCAGGCTATCTGCAATTGTCATTTTGAAGAATTGCCATTGCTATATTTTGATGCCAGTAGATATATTGCTCTTCCCATAGTGCTACCGGCGTCAGCAGGATCATGTCTATTTGCCCGCACAGGCATGGCAGGAGCAGAGATGGATGAAACAAAAACAAGAGTGAGAAAAGCAAGACAGTTGACGAAGGGATGGAAGATAAAGGTTCATGGGAGTCCTCATTTTGAGGTTATGTGGCCCAAGGAAGATGAATCATGTGACAATACATTTCAAAAAGAGCACAAACCTTCAAAAGCATTCTTTCCCTAGTGAACCACATACTCTGAGCTTGCTGAGAAACCATTTGTATGGGCAAGATTTACCCCAGGAATGGAAAGAAAAGCACTGGGAGGAGGAAGTCTCCAACCTCAAGCTAGTACAGAGAGTGGTAAATAGCCAAGGGATCTCTATCCATGTATGCTATTTGTCTGGTGGAGGAAATGGATGAATATGAGCAACAGGGCACATGTCAATTCAGAGGGAAGATAACAAATCCTTTATAAATGGTGAGATGCATGTTATAAAAGATGGAAGAATACCAGCCACAGGGGAAATAGAACAGAGATACTTATCTGAGGAAGAAAGTATGCTCTGTCTTTCCGAAGGGGAGGAAAAATATTACTTGAAGGTTATGGAGAAACAAATTCAACTAGGTTGCCAATGACAGAGGAATTTTAAAAATTAAGAACATTCACCAGTATGATGGTACACATCTATAACCCTGACACTCAGGCAGAAGGCAGGAGTTTGAGACCAGGCTCCTAGGCTACACAGAGGGGCAGTGAGGAGGGGAGGAGAAGGGAAGGAAAGGGAGGGGAGAGCTGGTCTAAGGACCTTACAGGTTTTCCTTCTTTCTTAGTTAAGAGAAAGATGGGGAAGCTGAAGAGATAGCTCAGTGATTAAGAGCAGTGAGTGTCTGCTCCTTCAGACATCTTGGCTTCAATTCCCAGCAAACAAATTGTGGCTTACAACCATCTGTAATGGGAATGTATATGTATATGTGAATAAGTATGTGTATAAGATGTGTGTATATTATATATATATATATATATAATGTGTATATATAAATATATATATGAAATATCTGTATATGTGTATATATATATTTAACCGAGGATCTACACACATAGAGAATAGATGGTATGCCATGTGCATTAGGGAGACTTGTGATGAATTCATCAGTCCTCCTTCTCTTCCCATCCATAACTACAATACCCTCCAGGTAGAAAAGATACACACACACACACACACACACACATACACACACATATATATGTAATGGTCTGTATGATCCTTCAGAAAGATCTAAGAACAGACCTTATGAGAAGACAAAGCAAGAGCTAATGAGATGGTAAACATAGCTCTGTCTTTATGGACAGCTGTTGTTTGAAGGCAGGTCTCAGAGTGGAAATGGATCTACCCCATTATCCTGTGGCTAGTGCTTAAAAGCTGAGACTGATGAGATCATCAGGAAAAAGCCTGGATTGTGGGAGACTTCTTGTCACCTGACATCTCAAGGTTAGGATGGATTTAGGAGAGAAGGGTGCAGATGTACTTGCAGCTTAAGTTGGGATGTTCTTAAAGTTTCTCTATATCCAGTTGCTTCCACATACCTGAAGGGAAGACTCTTAACTATTTTGCTCACGTTGTGTTTCTAGTGCTTAAGACATGAGTGACCATAATTTGCCTAGAGAATAAATAAAGGTGCTTCTTTACATTTGTTGAGACGGCAGGAGAGAGCTATCCTGAAATGATTTAATTGACATAGAATGATTACGGTTTGCAGATACTGTTCTAGTTGCTTAGATTTCCAGCAACAACAAAAATTCCTGCACTCTTGTGGATTTTTTATTTAAGTGGAAACAAATAACAAGTCATGAACCAGAACTGGAACTAAGACAAAAGGATGGACCATCCAGAGACTGCCCCACCCGGGGATCCATCCCATAATCAGCCACCAAACACAGACACTATTGCATATGCCAGTAAGATTATGCTGAAAGGACCCTGATATAGCTGTCTCTTGTGAGGCTATGTCAGTGACTGGCAAATACAGAAGTGGGTGCTCACAGTCATCTATGGGATGGAACACAGGGGCCCCAATGGAGGAGCTAGAGAAAGTACCCAAGTAGCTGAAGGGGTCTGCAACCCTATAGGTGGAACAACAATAGGAACTAACCAGTACCCCCAGAGCTGTGTCTCTAGCTGCATATGTAGCAGAAGATGGCCTAGTTGGCCATCATTGAGAAGAGAGGCCCCTTGGTCTTGCAAACTTTATATGCTCCAGTACAGGGGAATGTCATGGCCAGGCAGGAGGAAATGGGTGGGTTGGGGACCAGGGTTGGGGGTAGGGTATAGGGGACTTTTGGGATAGCATTTGAAATGTAAAAAAAAAATTCCAATTCCTAACATGGAAGACTGTCATTGCTTGCTGCTCTTGCAGAAAACCAAGATTCAGTTCCCAGCACCAACAAGGTGGTTTACAACTTGCCTGTAACTTCAGTTCCTGGAGATCCAGCACCCTCTTCTGGCCTCCTTGGACTTTTGCTCATGGCAGAAATGGCCTCTGGCTCATTTCCCACTGCTGGTTGCTAGTCACTCCTTGGTCCCCTTCCCATCATGCTATTGCTAGTACTGACACACTCAAGCATGCTTTTCTGCTATCAAACACTTCCAATAGTCTATAGCAAACCTGCTTAGTACAGTACAGGCCCCTATGTGTGGCTCTGCTCTATCTCTGCACTTGAATCATCCCTCTCTTCACAGCACAATTTTCACCACTTCATCTGTAAACTATTCCAAGGAAGTAATTTGTGATCCCTTCAAAGGGTCCCCAGGTACCACCTACACATGTGGTTGCAACAACATTGTGTCATATTTTATCAGTTGACAGATTCAAGCTATATACTTAGGGATGCAAGAAATATAACTTTGCTTTTTTTTCTCTAAGTTTGTGTTCTTGGAAGATAAGTGTGTTTTAAGTCAGATCTATATGCTGAGATTGGGGATTTGTGCATTTGTTTGTGAGGAATTTATTGAGGATCCCCATGTGGGGCAGTCTTGGATGGTCCTTTCTTCCATTTCAGCTCCAAACTTTGTCTCTGTCTTTGTCTTTGTCTCCATGGGTATTTTGTTCCCCATTCTAAGGAGGAACAAAGTATCCACACTTTGGTCTTCCTTCTTAAGTTTCATATGTTTTGCAAATTATATCTTGGGTATTCTAAGTTTCTGGGCTAATATCCACTTATCAGTGAGAGCTTATCATGTGAGTTATTTTCCATATCCATCCATTTGCCTAGGAATTTCATAAATTCATTCTTTTAAATAGTTGAGTAGTACTCCATCATATAAATATACCACATTTTCAGTATCCATTCCTCTGTTAAGGGACATCTGGGTTCTTTCCAGCTTCTGCCTATTAAAAATAAGGCTGCTATGAACATAGTGGAGCATGTGTCCTTCTTACAAGTTGGAACATCTTCTGGATATATGCCAAGAAGAGATATTGCTGGATCCTCCAGTAGTACTATGTCCAGTTTTCTGAGGAACCAACAGACTGATTTCCAGAGTGGTTGTACCAGCTTGCAATCCTACCAGCAATGGAGGAGTGTTCCTCTTTCTCCAAATCATCGTCAACATCTGCTGTCACCTGAATTTTTTTATCTTAGCCATTCTGATTGGTGTGAGGTGGAATCTCAGGGTTGTTTTGATTTGCATTTCCCTGATGATTAAGGATGTTGAACATTTTTTAGGTGCTTCTCAGCCATTCCGTATTCCTCAGTTGAGAATTCTTTGTTTAGCTCTGTACCCCAATTTTTAATGGGGTTATTTCATTTTCTGGAGTCCAGCTTCTTGACAAATTTGTATATATTGGATATTATTCCCCTATCAGATTTAGGGCTGCTAAAGATCCTTTCCCAATCTGATGGTGGCCTTTTTGTCTTATTGACAGTGTCTTTTGCCTTACAGAATTTTTGCAATTTTATAAGGTCCCATTTGTCAATTCTAAATCTTACAGCACAAGCCATTGCTTTTCTGTTCAGGAATTTTCCCCTGTGCCCATATCTTTGAGACTTTTCCCCACTTCCTCCTCTATAAGTTTCAGAGTCTCTGGTTTTCTGTGGAGTTCCTTGATCCACTTAGACTTGAGCTTTGTACAAGGAGATAAGAATGGATCAATTCACATTCTTCTATATGATAACCTCCAGTTGTGTAAGCACCATTTGTTGAAATACTGTCTTTTTTCCACTGGATGGTTTTAGCTCGTTTGTCAAAGAACAAGTGTCAAAGAACAAGTAGGTATGTGGGTTCATTTCTGTGTCTTCAATTCTATTCCATTGATCTACCTGTCTGTCATTGTACCAGTACCATGCAGTTTTTATCACAATTGCTCTGTAGTACAGCTTGAGGTCAGGCATGGTGATTCCATTAGAGGTTCTTTTTGTTTGTTTGTTTGTTTGTTTAATTAGATATTTTCCTCATTTACATTTCAAACGCTATCCTAAAAGTCCACTATACTCTCCCACTGCCGTGCTCCCCAACCCACCCACTCCCACTTCCTGGCCTTGGCATTCCCCTGTAGTGGGTTATATGATTTTTGCAAGACCAATGGCCTCTCCTCCAATTGATGGCCAACTAGGCAGAGGTTCTTTTATTGTTGAGAATAGTTTTTGCTATCCTAGGTTTTTGTTATTCCAGATGAATTTGCAGATTGCCCTTTCTAACTCTGTGAAAAATTGAGTTGGAATTTTGATGGGGATTGCATTGAATCTGTAGATTGCTTTCAGAATAATATAATAAAGATAGCCATTTCTACTATATTAATCTTGCCAGTCCACGAGCATGGGAGATCTTTCCAACTTCTGAGATCTTCTTCAATTTCTTTCTTCAGAGACTTGAGATTCTTATCATATAGATCTTTCACTTTCTTAGTTAGAGAAAAACCAAGGTATTTTATATTATTTGTGACTATTGTGAAGGGTGATGTTTCCCTAATTTCTTTCTCAGCCTGTTTATCCTTTGTGTAGAGAAAGGCCATTGATTTCTTTGAGTTAATTTTATATCCAGCTACTTCACTGAAGCTGTTTATCAGGTTTAGGAGTTGTCTGGTGGAATTTTTACGGTCATTTATAGATGCTATAATATCATTTGCAAATAGTGATATTTTGATTTCTTCCTTTACAATTTGATCCCTTTGATCTCCTTTTGTTTTCTAATTGCTCTGGCTAGGACGTCAAGTACTATATTGAATAGGTAGGGAGAAAGTGGGCAGCTTTGTTTAGTCCCTGATTTTAGTTAGATTGCTTCAAGTTTCTTTCCATTTAGTTTGATGTTGGCTACTAGTTTGCTGTATATTGTTTTTATTATGTTTAGATATGGGTCTTGTATTCCTGATCTTTCCAAGACTTTTGATCATGAATGGGTGTTGGATTTTGTCAAATGCTTTCTTAGCATCTAATGAGATGATCATGTGGTTTTTGTCGTTGAGTTTGTTTATGTAGTGGAATACATTGATGGATTTTCATATATTAAACCATCCCTGCATTCCTGGAATGAAGCCTACTTGGTCATGATGAATCATTGTTTTAATGTATTCTTGGATTTGGTTTGTGAGAATTTTATTGAGTATTTTTGAATCAATATTCACAAGGGAAATTGGTCTGAAATTATTTTTATTTGTTGGGTCTTTATGTGCTTTAAGTATCAGAGTAATTGTGGCTTCATAGAACAAATTGGGTACATTCCGTTTCTATTTTGTGGAATAGTTTGAGAAGAATTGGAATTAGGTCTTCATTGAAGGTCTGATAGATCTCTGCACTAAACCCATCTGGTCCTGGGCTTTTTTGGGTTGGGAGATGATTAATGACTGCTTCTATTTCTTTAGGGGAAATGGGACTGTTCAGATTATTAATCTGATCCGGATTTAACTTTGGTACCTCGTATCTGACTAAAATATTGTCCATTTCATCCAGGTTTTCCAGTTTTGTTGATTTTAGTAGTAGAATCTGATGATGTTTTGGATTTCCTCAGGTTCTGTTGTTATGTCTCCTTTTTCATTCTTGATTTTGTTAATTAGGATACTGTCCCTGTGCCCTGTAGTTATTCTGGCTAAGGATTTATCTATCTTGTTGCTTTCCTCAAAGAACCAGCTCCTGGTTTGTTTGATTCTTTGAATACTTCTTTTTGTTTACACTTGGTTGATTTCAGCCCTAAGTTTGATTATTTCCTGCTGTCTACTCCTCAAGTGAATTTCCTTTCTTTTGTTCTAGAGTTTTTAGGTGTGCTGTCAAGCTGCTACTGTATACTCTCTCTAGTTTCTTTTTGACGGCACTCAGAGCTATGAGTTTTCCTCTTAGGTATGCTTTCATTGTGTCCCATAAATTTGGGCATGTTGTGACTTCATTTTCATTAAACTCAAAAAGTCTTTCATCTCTTTCTTTATTTCTTCCTTGATCATGTTATCCTCTAGTAGAGTGTTGTTCAGATTCCATGTGAATGTTGGCTTTCTATTATTTATGTTGTTATTGAAGATCAGCCATAGTCCATGGTGATCTGATAGGATGCATGGGATAATTTCAATATTTTTTTATCTGTTGAGACCTGTCTTGTGAACAATTATATAGTCAATTTTAGAGAGGGTACTATGAGGTGCTGAGAAGAAGGTATATCTTTTTGTTTTAGGATAAGATGTTCTGTAGATATCTGTTAAATCCATTTGTTTCATAACTTCTGTTATTTTCACTGTGTCTCTGTTTAGTTTCTGTTTCTAGGATCTGTCCCAGAAATTGATGATGATGATGTCCATTGGTGAGAGTGGGGTGTTGAAGTCTCCCACTATTATTGTGTGAGGTGCAATGTGTACTTTGAGCTTTACTAGAGTTTCCTTACTAAATGTGGATACCTTTGCATTTGGAGCATAGATATACAGAATTGAGAGTTCATCTTGGAAGATTTTACATTTGATGAGTATGAAGTGTTCCTCCTTGTCTTTTTTGTTAACTTTGTGTTGGAAGTCAATTTTATTCAATATTAGAATGGCTACTCCAGCTTGTTTTTTAGGACCATTTGCTTGGAAGATTGTTTTCCAGCCTTTTACTCTGAGGTAGTGTCCGTCTTTGCCCCTGAGGTGGGTTTCCTGTATGCAGCAAAATATTGGATCCTCTATAGGTAGCCAGTCTTTTCATCTATGTCTTTTTATTGGGGAATTTATCCCATTGATATTAAGAGATATTAGGAAAAAGTACTTGTTGCTTCCTGTTATTTTTGTTGTTAGAGTTGGGATTCTGTTCATGTCTCTATCTTCTTTTAAGTTTGTTGAAAGATTACATTATTGTTTTTTCTAGGGTGTTATTTCCCTCCTTGTGTTGGAGTTTTTCCTTTATGATCCTTTGAAGGGCTGGATTTATAGAAATATATTGTGTAAATTTGGTTCTGTCTTGGAATACTTTTGTTTCTCCATCTATGGTAATTAAGAGTTTTTCTGAGTATAGTATCCTGTGCTGGCATTTGTATTCTCTTAGGGTCTGTATAACATCTGTCCAGGATCTTCTAGCTTTCAGTCTCTGGTGAGAAGTCTGGTGTAATTCTAATAGGCCTGCCTTTATATGTTACTTGACCTGTTTCCCTTAGTGCTTTTAATATTCTATCTTTATTTAGTGCATTTGTTGTTCTGATTATTATGTGTCGGGAGGAATTTCTTTTCTGGTCCAGTCTATTTGGAGTTCTGTAGGCTTCTTGTATGTTCATGGGCATCTCTTTCTTTAAGTTAGGGAAATTTTCTTCTATAATTTTGTTGAAGATATTTTCTGGTCCTTTAAGTTGAAAGTTTTCCTTCTCATCTATACCTATTATGCTTAGGTTTGGTCTTCTCATGGTGACCTGGATTTCCTGGATATTTTAGTTAGGATCTTTTTGCATTTTCCTCGATTGTTGTGTCCATGTTTTTTATGGAATCATCTGAACCTGAGATTCTCTCTTCCATCTCTTGTATTCTGTTGCTGATGCTTGCAACCATGGTTCCTGATTTCTTTTCTAAGATTTCTATCTCCACAGTTGTCTCCCTTTGGGTTTTATTTTTTTCTACTTCCATTTTTTTATCTTGGATGGTTTTGTACAATTCTATAACCTCTTTGGTTGTGTTTTCCTTTAATTCTTAAAGGGATCTTTCTGTTTTCTCTTTAAGGTCTTCTACCTGTTTAGCAGTGTTTTCCTGTAATTTTTTGAGGGACTTTTGTGCTTCTTCTTTAAGGGCTTCTACCTGTTTAGCAGTGTTTTCCTGTATTTCTTTAAGTGAGTTATTGATGCCCTTCTTAAAATCCTCTACCATGAGATATGATTTTAAAATCTTGCTTTTCGGATGTGTTAGGGTATCCAGGACTTTATGTGGTAGGAGTGCTGGGTTCTGGTGATGCAGAATAGTCTTTGTTTCTATTAGTAAGATTCTTACGTTTGCCTTTCACCATCTGGTAATCTCTGGTGTTAGAAGTTCCAGCTCTCTCTCTCTGGAGCTTGTTCCTCCTATGATTCTGTTAGCTTCTGTCAGCACTCCTGGGAGTCCTACTCTCTCCTGAGTCTCAGTGGTCAGAGTACTCTCTGCAGGCAAGCTCTCCTCTTGCAGGGAAGGTGTACAGAAGTCTGGAGCTCAGATCCACCTCTTGGCTGAAGATTAAGGCTCAAAGGGACCCTGTCCAAGAAGCTCTCTTGTGTCTGGCACCCAGGTCTTCCTGTGTGTAGTGGTCTCTGAGAGACCCGTGATACAAGGTGTTGCTCTCACCTGAGTCCCCGGGTCAGAGCCCTCTCTGGAGGCTGATTCTCCTCAGTGATTCTAAGATCCTGGATGTGCTAGGATGCCTGTGGCATGGAGAGTCCTCCAGGGACCTTGGGACCACGTGCCAAGTTCATGCCCAAGGTGTTGTGGGGCTGGCGCTGACCAGAACTGGAATTGGAATTTCTTATATGACTGTTCATGTGAGAGATTTTAGGTTGTTGTTTTTATTTCAGTCACATGGTACAAACCTGAAAAATACTAAAAGTTTCTAATTAAAGAGCTTCTCTTTCCACTTTCCCTTAGGCATGGAAATCAGTGATACAGGTTTCCAAAAGACTTGTGTGTGTGTGTGGTGTTTCTCTCTCCCTCTGACCTCTCTCTCTCCCCCATCTCCCTCTTTCTCTTCTGTCTCCTCTCTCTCTCTCTCTCTCTCTCTCTCTCTCTCTCTGTTTGTGCGTGTGTGAGCAAAAGTGTAGTTTTATGTGCACCACATGCATGTGGACGTCCAAGGAGGCCAGAAGAGGGTGTTGAATCTCCAGGATCTGGAGTTATAGGCAAGTTGCAAACCTCCATGTTGGTGCTGGGAACTGAATCTTGGTTCTCTGCGAAAGCAGCAAGCTTACTTCTTTAATCCATGAAGTCATCTCTCCAGCTTCATGATAAAAGTTTCTTGCGTATCTATTAGAAAATATTCTATACTTATTTTGATGGTTTAAACCTGACATGTCACCTTTTGGTTCAAGTTTTGAATGCTATTTCTCCAGTGCTATTTATAAGCTGTTGGACTTTCAATATGGGCTCTGCTGCCAGAAGTGGTCACAAGGAACTAGCCTTAAAAAGTTATACTCAATGCCTGTGTCTTAATTAGGGTTTCCATTGCTGTGACAAGATACCATGAACAAGGCAGCTCTTATAAGGGACAATATTTAATGGGGTCTGGCTTACAAATTCAGAGGTATAATCCATTATTGTCATAGCAGGAAGCATGGCAGTGTCCAGGCAGTCATGGCACTGGAGCACTGGAGAGTTCTACACCTTTATCTGACTGCAGCCAGGAGAAACTGACTTTTCTGTATTGGGCAGAGCTTCAGAGCCACTCCCACAGTGACATACTTCCTCCAACAAGGACATACCTCTTAATAGTACCATTCCCTATGGGCCAAGCATATTCAAACCATGACATCTTGTTTATGTTTTTATATTCTCTGCTTTCTGGTTATGCTGTAATATGAACAGTTTCTGCCACCAGGAAGTAGTCTATCTACCAAATTGTCTTGAAAATCTCTGACTATGCAGGTTGAAATGAATTTTCCTCCTGTTAGTTACTGTGATCATGATGATACGTGGCAAGCAGAATACACAATTATAGGCAATATGAATAAAACACTACCACCACCAACAAAACAACCTAACTAGAAGAATAAAGGGAAAAACCCAAAACCTTCTTTTTTATTTTTTCTATTAAATTATTTTATTTATTTAGATTCCTTTCCTGGTCCCCTGTCCCTGAGTTCTTCACCCCATCACTCCTCCTGCTGCCTCTGAGAGGGTGCTCCTTCACCTGCACACCCACCACCACCTCACCCCCACCAGCATCCCTTTTCCCTGGGGCATCAAGTTTCCACAGGATTAAGTCAAAACCTCCTTTTAAAAGGCCCAATTCTATACTGTGCCAATTTTTCATATTACTAAAGTAGAAGACATTAAAGTAGAAGAAACATATGACCAGATATGTATGTTGCCTGTGTTTTCATGGCTTCTGCAGCATGAATAGAAGGAGAGGGGAACAGGGTAAGATATGACCAGGGCCTGACATCAAACAGTAGTAATAAAATAGAAAGAAAGTGAATAACTTTGCAGCTAGCAATTTTAATCAAATGGGTTGAGTATTTGTTTAGGGTATTTATTCTAAATAACTTATCTTTACCCACAATCCTTATATCTCCAAACTGTATCGTTAGTTCCTAAGAACTAACTAGGTACATACTAGATACATACTACAGCATGCAACTTGAAAATGGAAGGGAAAAGGTGCATAGATAAGCTAAGCATCCCAAAATTTGAGGGTCATTATTCTATCTCCTCACAGTCTTAACTCTATGTCCTCAGTGATGCCAGATCACAAGCTCAACCAATGACCAGGCTTCACCAACACCAAGAGGCACCAGTTAATGTATAAGAAACTCCAGTTAGAAAATGGAGGAGAATTATATACCATTAAGGGTATCCAACATAGTAAAAATAATAGCAAGTTAGACTCCAATTAACATTTTAAAAGAAAACATGTAAGTTAGACAGACTTCCTCCCATTGTTAAGTTCTCTGGACAATTACCTTGATTCTGTAAAGATCTGGCTTCTGTGTAGCTGACAGATTCTTTTTATTTCCTTTGAATTGGTCCATTCAGGTTACTCTAACCAAATACAATAGAGTGGGTGGCTTATAAACAATAAAAATTTACTTCTTCCAGTGCTGGAAGCAGGTAATCTAAGATCAAGGGACAATTAGATTCACTGTATGGTGAAGGATTACTTCCTGGGTGCATAAGATAAGAACTTTTATCATCTTTTTTTTTTTTAAACACTACTAACAAGGGCTCCATCCTTATAACCTAAGCACATCGCAAAGACAGCACTTCCTAGTACCACCACCACAATGGGCATATAACGTATAAAGTTTAGAGAGTTGATATACCTTGGGCACCATGGTAACCATTTGTGTTTGTTCTTTGAAGATGAAATCTGTTGTTGGAAAGGCCCAGAAGCACAGAACTGGGCAGTGGCCAGTAAGGAGCTGAAGCTTCCAGTACAATACTCTAAATGGAAGCAAGTCTCTTTCCTGACCATGTGAGTAAGCAGAATCTTCCAAAACCCAGAATAATCCTTTCTGCCTTTTCATTAAATAATGAAGTGGGACTAGAGAGCTGGCTCAGCAGTTAAATGCACTAGTTGTTCTTATCCAGGACCAAGCTTTGTTTCCTAGCACAAACAGTGGTTTACAACTATGCACAGACACCTATACATATATACACTTAAGCAAAACACTGAGCCACATAAAATAATATAAATACATATCAAAGTATTTTTAAGAAGTAATTATGAAGTAGAAGACACAGGTGAGTGGTGTCAATATTTCTAAACAATATGTGTCAATAAAACTGTTTCATTTTGAATTACTAAATGTTTTAATTTTCTTCCATAAGGCAATGGATAATTATTTGAAAGTAGTATTAGTTATTTAAAAATCAAATCACTGTGATTTATGTGCATAAGTCAACATTATGATGTTATCCATCCTCTGTTCATGAACACAGCAGGGAATAAACCCAGAGGACATGCCTGAATGAGACTCAGACACTGATGGCTCCAGAGCTGCACAGCCACCTCCTCATTATCATGGCCTCTTGTCATGCCCCCCCCCCCCACTCTTGTGATCCTTTGATGAGGATGATGGAGCTGGTGCTACTCTTTTTTTAAAATTAGGAATTTTCTTCATTTACATTTCAAATGCTATCCCAAAAGTCCCCCATACCCTCCCCATACCCTCCCTCCCACTCCCCTCCCCACCCACTCCCACTTCTTGGCCCTAGCATTCCCCTGTATTGAGGCATATAAAGTTTGCAAGACCAAGGGGCCTTTCTTCCCAATGATGGCTGACTAAGCCATCTTCTACTACATATGCAGCTAGAGACAAGAGCTCTGAGGGTACTGGGTAGTTCATATTGTTGTTCCACCTATAGGGTTACAGACCCCTTAACTCCTTGGGTACTTTCTCTAGTTCCTCCATTGGGAGCCCTGTGTTCCATCCAATAGATATCTGTGAGCATCCACTTTTGTATTTGCCAGGCCCCGGCATAGCATCACAAGAGACAGCTATATCTGGGTCCTTTCAGCAAAATCTTGCTGGTGTATGCAATGGTGTCAGCGTTTGGATGGTGATTATGGGATGGATCCCTGGATATGGCAGTCTTTAGATGGTCCATCCTTTCTTCACAGCTCCAAACTTTATCTCTGTAACTCTTTCCATGGGTGTTTTGTTCCCAATTCTAAGAAGGGGCACAGTGGTCATTCACACTTTGGTCTTTGTTCTTCTTGAGTTTCATGCGTTTAGCAAATTGTATCTTATATCTTGGGTATCCTAAGTTTTTGGGCTAATATCAGTGAGTACATATTGTGTGAGTTCCTTTGTGATTGTGTTACCTCACTCAGGATGATGCCCTCCAGGTCCATCCATTTGCCTAGGAATTTCATAAATTCATTCCTTTTAATAGCTGAGCAGTACTCCATTGTGTAAATGTACCACATTTTCTGTATCCATTCCTCTGTTGAGGGGCATCTGGGTTCTTTCCAGCTTCTGGCTATTACAAATAAGGCTGCTATGAACATAGTGGAGCTAACAACAAAAATAAAAGGAAGCAACAATTACTTTTCCTTAATATCTCTTAATATCAGTGTCCCAATTTATGCAATAATATGGTCTGAGAGCTTTCTCTTTCTCCTATTCTAGAAACCTATGATTTCTACCTGTTTTTACTAGAATTTGATGAGTCCATATTTAATGAGCTCTGATGTAAGGCATTTGGGGTAATGGTATAGAAGTAGTGAAGCTTTTGCTCTTTGTGAAATTCAGATTAAGCCACTATATATATAACAATGACCCAGAAATATTGAACATGAAAACCTAATCCCTCACTCTGTCACTCACTACTGACAGAAGGCCACTTGTCACATTTACAATAGGTCCTTAATTAAAAACATTTGCTGAATGAACCCAGAGATTTGGTAATAGCCATTCATAGGGCCACATCTTTGAAGGACTCATGCAAAATTATTACCGAAAGATCACCAAAACCCCCAAAGCCTGATTGCAGCATACTTACTTTGTATGTCACCTACCATGGCTCTGAAGTGTGGCACCTACACAGAAGTCCAGAAGACAGGCTTGATTGGTCCATCATTTAGAACATTATTGGTACAAACTTGCTCTCTTTAAGGCTCTGTTTCTCTAAGCTGATTGCAAATAGCATTTATATTGTAACTGCCACATGAATACTCAGGTAGGTGGTCTTCTCTCACTTCCATAAATTATATAGAAAATATACTTTTCCAAATGAATTCTAGAATTTTTCCCTGGTGGGAAGTGGTCAAGAAGTTTGAAGTTTTGTTTTGTTTTGTTTTGATTTTTGGTTTTGGTTTTACCTTGTGACAGACAAGGCAGTTAAAGTACCAGCATGAGAGATTCTTTTAAGTTCATGGACAGAAGGTCCATAGCCCAGCTAGCTTAAATTAGAGAGCTCAAGATGGTTAACCAATGTTATTTCTATTGCCCCTTGGCTGCCTTCATAGCCACCAATTACTGCTCTCTATGCTAAATTGCACATATAGAAAAAACATTGATTTGAAGTTACACTGTTTTTTCAGGTGAAGCAACTTAGTCAAAGAAAGTCACTGTGTGTCTAGGTAAAGACCTGGGACCAATGAAGGCACAGAAAGCAGAGGTGTGCCTTTGTGTCTGGTCAATAGGGACAGTGTCCACTAAGCCATTTTGTTTAGTATTAGATCTTTTGCTGCAAAGTAGGAGTACGGCACAGAGACATCTATTACCTGTTTCTGAAACATCATCTAAAGCCCCATGGGTAGCAGAGTATAATTCAATGTGAGAACATGACACGTGTGAAGCATGTCAAGAAAGAGAGTACCATAAATCCTCCATTCAATTCCCCAGGAATATGATGCACACATGCTCATTCATCTTGCTTTTTCCCACTTCAACCATTTTCCAAGGAGGTATTTGATTGGCTAGTGAGAACTCCTGTGCTACACTCCTAGCAGAAAGACTCATTAGCTTTGTGGCCATCTTTAAAATCATTACGTTCGAACACTCAGGGAAAATAGGTAGGTCCATGCCTTGGTATATCATTTGTCAAAACCTGGCATCAGTTAGAAATCACATAGGATAAGAAGTCCAGAGGCATCTAGAACAAATAAGAATAATCCATCACTGAAACAGAGCAAAACCACCCCAATCCATGCTCATATCAACTATACTAGCCCGAAGAATAAGTATTGGCTCACTTTCCCAAGGCAGGGAAAGAAAATCAGGCAGGCTTCAAGAAATTAGATTATTGCTAAAATAGAAACCAAATCTTAATCTGTTCATAGTTAGTTAGCTTTAGATTTCAAAACCAAAATAACTTTATAGGCCATATCTTTGCTATTTAGCTCCAGAAAATATTTATATATTTGCATAGGAAGAAATGAATAGAAGTGGTAGGTGCATTAAAGAGGAGATGTGGGCCAGCATGGCCAAAGCTAGAAAGTTGAGCATCAAGAAGAGTTGTCCTAAGCCTAGAAAGGGGCACAACTGAACAAGAGCTAAAATTTTAAAATACATAGCTGGTGCAACATCTTACTAAGCATTTCCTATGTGTTACTTCAATTTAAGCTCTCCTCTAATTCATACAAATGATGAGGAGACTAAGTATAAAAAGAACAAAAGCTTGATAAATATTTGAGTTCAGTCTGTTCACATGGTGTTAACAAGGTCAGTGGTTCTCATATTTATTTTCACATCTGAAACCTTTAAAAGGTTCTTAAAACCTAACTTTCTATCCAAGACTTATACTTCCCAATTTAGTATATAGGATAATCCATACAAGTTCTTGTTTTCCACAGATGCTGATGTCTAGGGTCCACAGTTTGAGAAGCAGTGTAGGGAGCTATTGCGCCATTTGATTGAGGGGAATACATATCAGCAAGCGATCAAATCATGATAGTGAACAAACACTTAAGAACAGCCACCAAATTGGTGACTCCATTTATGTAAAAACTTAACCATAGTTGAAACTTGGAAATCCTGAAGTGAATTTGCATAGAGATTCTAGGGTGAGACTTTGGAAATCTAAGAAAAAAGATAACAGGAAATAACTGTTACAGGCAACACAAGATGAAAGTTATACCGTAAGCAGCAACTAGGAAACATTAATTCTATATATTCTGATGTTAGAAAGGAAAAGATGAAATGATGTATACACACACACACACATATGGGTGGTGTTATGTTTTTGTTAACACATATATGTGCACGTGTAAAGCTCAGAGGTAAATACTAGTTGTCTTGATTCTATCTCTATCTTTAGTTTCTGAGACAGAGTATCTCATTTACTCTGAAGCTTATCAAGTACTTAGGATGATGGGCCAACGATCCTGTGGAATATATCTCCCTGAATCCCCCTTTTCACATAATTTTTGGATTATAGGCATGTAGCACTATATTTATGATCTGAACATAAGCCCTCATGTTGGTTTGGTGGGAGCTTTACCAAGTGAGCCATCTCCTCAGTTTCAAGAGAATACTCTGATGCACCCACAACTGTAAAACCACATATTGTGTCTGTGACCAAGCCTACTAAAGAAAATAAACAAAGCAAACAAGATAGAAAATAAATGAAAAATCCCATCTCCACTTAGCAATGCAGTAATATAGATAGTTGTTTTTAAATCCATGCCACAGTTTGAGAAGCTCATTTAAGCTTAGAAGGCTCTCAGGACCCATTGTCTTCAGTAGTCAATTGGAGTGCCCCAAATGACCTTACAGTTGTACCACAAGTTTGTAGCCTAATGCAGCAGTGAAGGTTGTTGTGCCTGTAGCCTGGTGTATGCCATCATGAAGACGACTATCAATAAATTAATGTAATGGGGGCAATAAAGATGCAGTTAGAGCAAATACTTGGGACAAAACGGGAAAATATTCTTGAGAAGCTCAGAAAGGGACTTCTTTATCATACCAAATACGTGATTCTTAGAGGCAAAGGGAAATCACTGAAGAATTTGTGATGAGGGACATGAATAAAGCCATGGTTTAAACAGACAGGAAGGCAGCATCTTGCAATATATGCCCACATATGCATATTATATACATATATATAATATATTCATAAAACATCATATAAGACAATGTTATACCAACCCACATATGAAATCAGAATGACTCAAACTGAAGACATAAGTGAAGGGTCACCTAGGAGCACCTACAATAAATAAAGGCAACTGCTGCCTCAGCTCTCACTGTTGTCTAAGAATAAGAAATGGCCAATGATATCCACCCTCTCAGTCAGAATGTCTGGCCAGAAATGGTGAGCAAAGCCCCCAGTGGGCTCAATAACCTGATCAAGCTCATGTTTAGTCATTGGCTGGATTGCATTTATCTATTTGAAAAGTCAGCTCAGCCCCTTCTCTAATATATCATGCCACCTCGTACATATTTCATATATGCTTTCAAGTCTTATTATGCCTCTTCATAAAGATGTGAAAAACGTTACAAGAAAAGGCAAAAATCCATGTCTCCAAAGATTTCATTGAAATAAGAACATTTATAAGAAGTACCTTGTTTTTCAAATTCTAATATGCTTTCTTATTTTTATACTTCCAAAATCTTTTTGTATATAGAAACTCTATGCTGCCCATTCTCTGAAAAAAGTAACGTCCATAAAAGAGTCAGTCTTGCTGATTGAAGGCTCTTCAAAGCAGTTCTCTGATGATATTTCATACCACTGTCATTTTAGACTAGATAACTCTTTGTGGGTGTCTGTCTTGAATCCTATAGGAAATCTAGCAGCATCCCTGATTTCCATCTACAAGATACCAATTGATATGACAAACAACACCACCAAAACAAACAAACAAAAATCAGCACCATCAACAACAACAACAACAAAATCCAGTCTTTGAACGGGGGGGGGTGCAAAACCACTCCTAGGGGAGAATCACTAGTAGGATTAGAAGTATTTTCAAAGCTTGTGTTAATGAAGACATCTCCCTGCAATACTCCTTCTACTCGAGAAAGCAGATTGTGCCTCAGTGTGTTGTTCTTCTGCATGGAGGAAAATCTGAGAAGGGTTAGAAAGATGATCAGGTACAACATTTCACACGAGTTTTTTCTCATGGGCTGTCCCTGTGTATGGACTGAATAAAGAGGCATAGAAGCCTTAGATAGGGCCCCAAAATCTTCTGTGATTTTCCACACAGTCTTATAACAAATTGCTGTCTTTGAACTTGGGACAAACAGCAATGCTACTATCTTCCACACATTTCTGCATCCAACTCACAAGCAGCCTAAACCAGTGAAATTTGTGTAGGAAAGAACTAAGTTCCCCATCACTAACATCCTTACTCTGTTACAAAAGATCAAATACATGGACGTTTATGTGCCTCTCTATACACACTGACCATCTGCCTTGAGCTAAGCCTGCTGGAGAGATGAGTCACTGATAAGACATGACATGCCACCAGTATGAACCCTGTAGCCTTGTGTTTGGACGTTAATCTGGAACCAAGGAAAGAAATAGGGAACCTATTACATTTAACCCTAAACTGACAAGATATTTGTATTCATGTGCCAAGAAGTCACATCTGCCAACCAGGCTCCTGCCTTCCTTAAGTAAAAGCTTAGTGTCAGCTCGTCTGTTTACTCAGTCACGGGCTGCTTTCTAGTCTCTCATGGTTTACTATATATTTATATTGAAAGAATACATACTCAACAGCTTTTAGTTGCTTAAATTTGTTTCAAGAGTAGGCCAAGTCCAATCACTGTTACTTAATTAACACAATTGTGAAGACTTCAATCTAGCTACACAATAGCTTTCCTGACCTTGCAGAAGGAGGCAGGACTTCATTATTGAGTATATTGTTTCCTATAAACATATAAAACCCCTACAATAACAATCCCATCAGCCTAAATGAAGTTATCTGAGAACAGAATTAAACTCTAAATGACCCTTTGCTCTACTCTGTAGTCCACTATTAATAATTCCTAATCTAATCAGAGTGGATAAATGCACTGAAGCTGGTCATGCTAGGCACAGGGCCAACCTGGCCAATTGCTGTCCATCTGATTCATTCCAGTCCAGAGCTTGTCTGGAGAAGAAACCTCCCTTGCTGAGAGGCCATTGCTTGATTTCCTCTTTTGTTATCTTTAACAGCAAAGTCATGTCCTTGTAACTGATAGACATGTTTCTTTGTAAATAAGCCTGGAATGACTGATAGAGCTTTTGGCAGACAAAGGCAGCAAATAGCAAGGCATTACTCATGCCAAGCAGAGAGCACTGTGTCAAAGCTGACAAATTTATGGGAGATATAAGCTTACCTCTTGCACAAATATATACTTTCCTGGCAAATTCATCACATGCTTTAATGGCCCCATACTGCATTTGTCAGCTGTCTGTCCCTGTGCCTTGTTGCCTTTGCTGTTCTGTCAAGGATTGTTTGTTGAGATCATCTTACAACCCCATTCTTCAGCAGTGAGGCCCAAGAAAGATCAATGATGACACCTGCATCGATCATATTTTACAGTCAACTATTTGAATGTTAAATCATTTCAACAATGCTGGTGTGCTTATTGAGTGTCTCCCAGTATCTCAATTATTAGACAGTAATGCTAACTTAAATCTTTGCTTTGTTGCTTTGAATTTTATTTCCTTCTTTTCATTTTCCCATAATCAAATGTGCCATAGTACCGATTTGATTTCCTACTTCAGTAGGAAGCATAAGCAAACAGGAGAAAAGGTGACTTTGCAGGATCACTCAGTGGGTTGTTTTCCATGCAACATGAAAGGAATAACAGCCTCATGGTTATTCTTCATTAAGTTTCTAGTTATAAGAGGGAGAACTGGTCTTTCAGGTTGTGGTAAATACTTGTCTCTTGGTATGGTAGTTGAACACAAAGGTGTGCTTTTGAAAACTTTGTTGGTGCTTTCGCATATTCATTAAACATTGAAAAGTTAGTAAAGGGACAGCAAGATGACTCAGTAGCCATGTCCTTGTAACTGAAAGACATGGACATGCACAAGGACAGCACATACTGCCTAAGTCTGACATGAGTTAGATCTCAAGGGCCCTCCACGGAAGGAGTGAGTTCACCTTCTAAGGTTGTTCTCTGATCTCTACAAATGTACCTCAACATATGTGCATCTGTACTCACATGTACATTTCATACACAAACACACATTCAGCATGTATGCATCTATACTGACACAAACATAACATTCACACATACTCAGCATGTGCTCACCTTTACTCATATACATATATCATACAAAAACACATACTCACCATGTGTGCATCTGTACTCCTATACACATCATACACAAACACACTCATATAAATAATAATAATAATAAAATTTAAAGTTGCTAAATGATTTACATACATAGTATAAATAATTAGGGTCTGAATTAAGTTTTCTTCTGTGGAAGTCTATATTACCTGTAAGTCATTAGGTTTCTCCCTATAACTGTCACATGTTCTACATGGGCATTATACTCAACAAGCATTTAATGGATGATTTCCAATCATCCCTACACAGTTTCAAAGAAAACCTTCAGGCTCTCGCATCCCTTACCTTTCCCTTCTCTACAGAGTGCTTTGACACAGATTCCAAGTACTTTATGAGGAAACAAAAGAGGTTGGAACATCAATCAAGAGAGACAGAGCGCTCCCTTGGCTTCTTAAATTACCCTTGGCATGTCACAGTTTCGCTCTGTGTTGGTGGAAGTGTGCAGATAAATGGAAGCATGCAGACTAAATGTTATTGGAAACACCTGGATGTGTGGGCTTTCCAGAAGCCCTCAACAGATAGTCACCCTCTTGTCTTGGCTAGAACTTTAGTATGCCATACCACTGGCTGCAAAGGAGTGTGAGGGGGAGAAAGTGTTTACTTTTAGTCTGTGTGTTATAGACAGGTCAGAAGGTAGCATTTGAGAATGAGTATGGAGCTGTCCAAGTCATCATTGCAGTATGATGAGCTAAAGACAAATCGGACACACAAAATGACTATATATAGAATATTCACAATGTAATTATTTAGATTAGCCTTTTAAACCATACTTTCTCACTTCAATTGTGTGGGCGTCTTCCATAGAGCTTTTAGCCTTTGGTGAAGCCAGCATCACATCATTTAAAGTGCCTGTGACTCCAATGACCAGATCAGGTTGAGAACTTCCGCCTCAAAAATACAAAGACTTCCTTATAGGAAAAAAAAATGGAAATACAGATATCACCAGCTACTATGTTTGCAAATTTGGAATTAGAAATCAAATGAAGGCTTACAAAAGAGTTAGATTTGGGAGAATGTGCAAATTCCTTAATTTTGAGCATAAACGACAATCACTAGACAGAAACTGAACAATTATATTTTTATATAATTATATTTTTAAATTATATCTTTATACTTTTAAACTATAGTTTCTAAAACATGCTAATTCGAGATGGGATGGTAGTTTGGTTAAAGGAGTGCTTGCTTCACACTCAGGAAGCCTTGAGGTCAATTATCTGTAGCACATAAATTGTTGTTCTGGAATACGTCTGTAGTTAAGTCTATAGTATAAGCCCTTGGGAGATGGATACAGGGGACCAGAGTTCAAGGTTATCCTCTGCTGTATTATGAGTTTTGGGATAACCTGGGTAAAAAATGTGACCCTCAATAAAACAAAAGATGTCTGCTGATGAATTAACATCCACTAATGATCGATTAGCATTAAAGGTAGGTATCACATCCATATGGCTAATAAAAAATGTTGGTATTGTTACATAGATCCTAGCCCTATCAGCTTATGCTGGGGTCTAGTGTAAAGACTTCTCTAAGATTTCTGTTCCCTGTGGTTCAGAAAGGACTGACCTTGCCTCAGAGGCTTGTTGTATGCAGTGTCAGTGCCTTAGTAAAACATTCAGTTTAATGTCTGGTGCATAGTACTGTCATGAGGCCAACCTGTAGTAGTACCGCTTAAATGCCGCTAGGGAAATTTGGGGTCCTCCTTTAGGTTTCTTGTCTTGTTAATAAAAAAATAACCAAGAGCAGACACAGAAGAAAGCTCAAGGAAATGTTTATTTGAGAGAAAAAAAAACAGACAGGCAAACTGTCTGTAAATATTGTCAACTCCCTGGTAGGGAGAGTGGAGAAGGGAAAGAAAGCAACTCATGCTACTTTTAAGCCACTGCATACAATGAGGGTTGGGGTGCAGATCCAGGGGAACAGAGTGAAAAGGGCCAAAGTCCCAGGTATAGCTTACATAGGTGCTTGCCAACATCCAAAGAAAGATACAGAATAGAAGAAAGAGGAAAAGAATTGGCTTAAGACAGTCATGGCTGCACATCATTGTTTATGGTGTTCCTTTGAACACACTCATTTATAAGCATTCATACTCACAGAAGGAATTCAAAGAAATTTTGTTAAAAAAAACAAGTGATAATTTAATAACCACTATTGTATGACACTTGTAATTAACTACTATTCAACCATTCAAGACTATAAAGGACATGAAAATGCTGCTCGAGGGACTTCAGGTATATATGACTAAAATAGTTAATTAGAAGGCAATGAATTGGATGAAATCTAGGAGAAGCAACAATTTCTCAGAAGATCTGCTTCCACAGGAGACATATTCATCTTCTTCAAAGCATTTGATCCTGGAGTATGGTGAATAAATTAATTCCCAACACTCTAGGTTTTCTACTCAACACTTGCTACTCAAAAAACAAACAAACAAAAAAAATCTCAGGGAGATGAAATTCAGACATCATGGCAAAGCAGTGCCCTTTTCCTTCCACTGAGATCACTCACTGACTTGCATATCAGTTTCCTTGGTGTGCTGTGACAGAATCCTTGACAGAACAACACAGGGGAGGAAAGCTTTGGCTTTGTTTTGATTCATTGTTCCAGGGGATTTCAGTCCATCATGGCAAGGAATGGATGGAGTGTGCAGCAGCAGCATGCAAGGGACTTTCCTTATCTGACCATAGACCAGCCTGGAAAGAGTGCAAGTCCAAAACCAAGGGTCAGGCTCCAGTCAAAGACCTGCACCTTGTGAACTACCTCCAACAACCAGATCCTACCTCCTAAAGGGTGCACAGCCTCTGCAATGGTTGACTTCATTTGTCAACTTGGAAGAATCCAGAATCACCTGGGAGATGAGCTTCTGGAAATGCCTCTGTGTGTGTGTGTGTGTGTGTGTGTGTGTGTGTGTGTGTGTGTGTGTGTGTGTGTGTGTGTGTCTGTACATGTAGGGGGGTAGGGGCAGTTGTCTTGACTACATTAATTGATGTGGGAAGACAATTCTAATTGTAGGTTCCATGAGTGAAGATAGATAGCTGAGCACTAGCATGTGTGCATCCATTCCTCTATTCACACTGAGGACACAGTGGGAACAGCTGCTTCAGGTTCCTGCCACCATGACTTCCTGGCATAATGGAGTATAACCTGGAACTGTGAGTGAAAGAAATCCTTCCCCCTGTAAGTCCCTTTACTCATGATATTTTATCACACCTGCAGAAAAGAATGGAGACAGTTACCCAACAAAGAGCCACAAACTATGGAATAAGCATTTAAAATATTGCCAAGAGGAGCTACTCCATATTCAAATTGTAACAACTTATTTGTGAAATATTACTAAAGATGTCGTGTCTCTCATACAAAAATGTCTTAAGGCAGAGCAGAAAGCTCATTTGATAAAAAGTGAAATCTGTGAGAAAAATTTGGTATCACCATGTCTGTGTGGTCCAGCCTGGCCCCAGGTCTCTTGTTCTTCCTTTTCATGAGGTGCAGGAGATCTGGTTCCACTCCCTCACTTTAGGCATCATTTACATAAGAGATACTGTTGTGTACCCTTCTGGTGAGTAGAGATAAATACTTGTTGATTGATCCAAATAATTCTGATGGGAAGAAACTGATCCATTCTTCTGGGTATTTTTTAGGCTTACTAAACATACTGTGGCTTCCTGATGTCATTGATCTATAAAGCCTGCTTATGTCTTTCTCATTCACAAGCTTTGGCTGACTAGTATGGCTTTGTTTATGAGTGTCCAGAAGGGCCCTTCAATTTTGGCAAGTATCTGAGATGCAAAGGACATAAATCAGTACTTTTGTCACGTTCCATCTGGACACATTGGTGACACTGACACCCCCAAACCCCTGCTGGGGCCATCTGTCACTATGTAGAAACATAACCTGCAGAGGAAAGTAGAACTTCAGAATAAGCTTGGTGGCCTGCTTATATGTATAAAGAACCATGGCCACTTTTCCTCTTTAGATTCAAACCATTGGGATATTTCTCTTTATATCATGGAGAGTGAAATTTCTGAAATAATTTCACATCTATCAATGCTTCTTTATTTCTAAAATATCTCCTTATCATTTAAATATTAGCACATAGCAAAAGGAACACTTACTACTACTACTACTACTACTACTACTACTACTACTACTATTATTATTATATTGGTTTTCCTTTCAATTCCAAGTATTTCGTTATATAATGTAGAGTAAGACTAGAATAGATTCATGTTCTTTTTTTTTTAACATAACATGTCCTGGAATCCATAGGTTGAAAATTTCTGCATTTTTCCTGGAAATAACTGCCTAGTTTTGAGTACAATGGCCTTTTCTCAAACTCCATGGGATGACTACTATGACACAAGCGAAACCAGGAATAATTCTCTTACACTTCTGTTGTTTATTCGTCCTGGCCTTAAGGTGATCTCTTTAAATGTTTTTATCTGTAAAATTTGTTGAAGAAAAATTGTGGAGTTTGCTTGTTGTATTCCCAGGTGACTAATGCATGCCCAACACCCTACACTATAGAAAGACCCAAATATAATCGTGTCGTTATAATTCCTGTATCAGGAACATGCGATTCATGTAAATACACAACTCATGTCATCCATGTCAGCTTATGAGTTTTCTTTCTCATATACAAATTTTGTTCTCTCTTTTAGACAAAAGCTACCAGCAGAGGGAAAGAGGCTACCATTTACTAAGCAGAGTATAGCCCACTATGTGCTGTGCTCTGTGGATTACTAACAATCTCCTGACATATTTACACATGAATGATACATAGGAGGCCTGTGTTACTCATACGTGCCGGTATAAACGCAACAGCCCTTTTGGAATACTTTCCCCGCTCACAATTTGTACTTGTCATGTTGCTAAACAACACAAACCTTAAAAATATCTGTGCTCCAAAGCTTAGCATAGATCTATGCTCCTAGCCATCCTGTAGGCCTGCTGTACCCTTCTAGCCCTCAACTTCCTAATAACATCATGTATAGCTACCTAGTCCACAATCCTACCACAATCTTCTGATACTTCCTTCCCACATGCCACCAGGTAGGTCCACTCCTTTCCAATACATAGGCATGCCTGGCACCTCTGGAACTTTATCTTTTTGCCTGCCTTAATAGGTGGGACCCACTACTAACCTGTAGCCTGCCCCTCCTTTGGGACCCTACTCACTCATCAGGTAGCCTCTGCTACTTCCGACAATATAGGCAACGCATCTCCTCCATTATTCTGCTTCCTTATGACAGTGAATAGGCATCTGTCTCCCTCATTCCATAGGCCTGCTAGATTTTTTGGTGTTTTACCTCCAAGTACTGTCAGACAACTATGTTTCCTCTTGAATCTTCTATCCCCAAGTCTCACACTAGGCTTGGTCCTTCTCACTATATGAGGGGCATGCCCCATTGGGGTCTCAGTTTCCAAGTAGGCACTGCTCCCACTAATACCATAGGTCTTCCTGTCTTCTATACACCCATCTTCTCAAGTTCTTCAACTCCCAAATGTCAACTGATCAGATGTAGGATTGTGGTTCCTCATCTGCTCTGACACATGACATGACTGCATGGGGAGGTGGGATGAGGGGAGTTTGACTGCACTTATCCTACACCCCTGCCAGGGCAGGTGTTGTGCTGTAGAGAAGCAATGAAGACATTGCTCTGGGGTCAGAAAGCACAGTATGAGATATGGGTAAGCTAGAGCTGGCTTGGGTGTCCCCAGGCCTTTGACAAGGCTGGGGCCATGGAGTTCTCAGGCTCTTGAACACCCTGGTGACTCTAGGAGTCATGGAAGAGCCAATGGAGTTGTACCTGTTGGCCAAATCCTTTAGTTTACATAATTAGCTGCTGAAAATACTGGCCTCCTAAACTTATTTGGAGGGCTCTCACCTGGTAGATTTAATTATTGAAACACACTTTGACCCATTACTAGAACTGCCTTGAGATATCAGTGTGTGGTTGGATGGTCCTGCAGACAGCTGTGGGGAAGGCTTAGTCTCATCAGATGACAATCTGGTGTCATTGATGTACAGGTTGGGGACTCTATTTCACTCACTGGATTTAGTGCCATCGCCAACATTTTTATTCAACTCCCCTTAGGAAGTTGAAAATACATTTCAGAAGAGCAATGAAATGTATATGATTTGATACTTGATTAAAAAATTTAAACCCTTGTCAATTCCATGCTAGGATACTCAGTTTTCATTATGAAGCATATGCATAAATATGAATTGGAATTAAAATGCTAAAGAAACACCAGAGAAATACTTCTCTGGAATTGTAGATATTAATATTTTTCTATTTTGTTCTCCTATCCACCTTTTACCTGGATTTCAAATCTAATAGAGTACTCTAAATTATATTAAACCTAGCCAAAAGCTACTAATTTGGCTGAGATCTATTCCCAAGTTAGGGTCAGATTAAAGGGACAAGGATATGATGTTTTAGCCCAGCCTGAACTGGATATCCTCCAGACATGTTCCCCTGCAGCTCCTTGCATGCGTGCATGTCTGTGTGTGTGTGTGTGTGTGTGTGTGTGTGTGTGTGTGTGTGTGTGTGAGAGAGAGAGAGAGAGAGAGAGAGAGAGAGAGAGAGAGAGAGAGAGAGAGAGAGAGAGAGAACTTGGTGCAATACACCACTTACATCCAGTACTGTCCAAGGATCCAAAATCATGTAAGAAAGCTTTTTTATTTTTAATTTTCAGGTGAAGTTTGGCAATTATAGTGATACACATTTAAGAAAAGAACTTAAAATGGTTTATAGTCATGGTAAACTAAACTTTCCTGCAAAACAATAGCTTTCTGAGCTAAGATTACATAAGGTAATTATGACTGAATCAGAAACATATGGTTGCAACTTTTCTCTAAATACAAAGGAGAATAATAGGGGCAAGAGCTAGAATAAGCATGAACTAATTTTTCACAGGCCTAGGCAATGGCTTAAAACACTTCCCCAAAACTCAAAGCTGTCAATTCTAATCAAATGTAATTTTTAGTTTCATTATCTGAATCTACAAATATCTAAGAGATCAGTGTAAAATGAAAATTTTAACAAATTTCAACCAGAAGTAGTTTACAAACACAATCTAATTAGAAAATTCACGAAGGCTTGTGTATAAATGGAAACTCAGTCAAGAAAACCCAAAGCTTGGTGTCTAGTTTTCAAGTATTTTTAATGAAAAGAGAATATTTGAGATTGAATAACAGTTTTAACAAATCAATTATTGCTCAAGAATTTCCCACTAATTAAGTTCCCAATGAATCTACAATGCAGAAAAGAGTACAGTGCGTGTTTATAAACCTCTTTCATTCCCAGTGAAGAGAGAAGACAACTCAGAAAAATGACAGAGGTGGGCCTGGAGCACAGCTGGCATCCCCAAACTGAACAATGATCTCAAGAGATGAGGTCTCAGAGTCACAGTGACATGTTCTTTCTGCAGCTCTGTGTCATATAACTTTGATCGCAGAAGTGTACTTGTCTGACCATTGAGGCTCTGCTCTTCCAGGAACTCCCCAGTGAATGACAGGACATACCTCAGGTACAAAATGAACACTGGGACATATCTGGGGATGGGAGAAAGTAAATAAGCAAGAGGTTTGCTATATACACTTAAGTCTAGTATTTCCTAGCAAGTCAAAATTCCTGGTCCAATGTCCTGGAAAATTCCAGTAGTATGATCTATGTCACTAGGGGTCCAAATTGTCAGAATTATATAAAATCATACAGTAAAAAAAGTGAATATGTGTATAAACAGGAATGGATGCATTTGGACTTCAGATTTATAGCTTACTGTTCCAGAACGAAAATAGCTACATCCCTTTGACCCTCTTTATGTTGACCAGAGGGGTCTTTATCCTCATAGGAAGCTGAAGCTCTCTAATTGTTTAGAAATGTGGTGCAGAACACCCTGCTGGTAGTTAGGTTCCCAGCTTTGAGCACAGCTTTCACTTTCTGCCATGTCAAAAGTTCCTGCCACCCAGCTTTACGCCAGGACAGAGCTCAAGCAGCCTCATGTAAAAGGAAACCCAGGCTGCCAGGCTGCCTTGTTGAACTTCCTGCTAATTACCAGCATTGTCACTATCCTCAACAGGGGGACCCTCAGCCTCTAAGAGACACATCTCAGCTACTAAGTGCTGCCCAAATAGCAGGTTTATGAGTTTGAAAAGTCAATTGTTAGTATTTCAAGCCATTAATTTAGAGTGATTGAGTATTTAACAATAACCATAACACCGTTTATCTCATATAATAATCACACAATATGAACTGAATATATCATAAATAGAATATTGTATAATTCTCATATGAAAATTATTAGTAGAAATAATACTTGATATTTCTTGAACACCATATATCAGGTAATATATAATTTGATTTACCTATATATTTCTATGAGTTTCACATTTATTTGTTTGATAATTTATTTACTATCTTATTCAGTAGACAGTATACACCACTGCCATATCACAATGACCTAGTATAATGTCTGACATATAAATGGACATGTGAGATAAATTAACCTGCTATGCAATTTGTTTCTTCACTAAGATTTTTATCAGATGGATTTTTCTAACTCAACTCCTGAAAAATGTACACCGAAGATGAGAGCCACAGATAGGGAGAAGTGAGGGCTTAATTTGACAACTCAAATGAACACAGTGGCAGTATTCAAAATCATTTGGAATTGAATGGTAAAGCTGTGCCTAAATGCATCCATGGAGTTTGCTGTAATCAACTCTATCTGCTTCATGATGACTGAATAAGACAGTCTAAGCACCCCTGCACATTTGTGCAACCAAAGAGAGAGGACATCAGTAGATGAAGTTGGTTTCTACCTTACCTGAAAAAAAAAAGTAATACCATGTGGCATTATCAGGAGTTTTCTCCTATGGACACCAAAGCATTCTGCACTTAAAGTAAAATACACAGGTAATGTAGTGCCATGTGGCGTTTCACCCTCGTGCAGGACTTAAAGTGACAGCTAAAAGAAGGGACTAGCTTAAGACTAGACTTGAGCATTGGATGAAATTTGTCAGGCAGGTGCTTTCAATAATGGTGATCATAGCCATTAAATATTTGATCGAGACGACCACGGGCAACACAGTCTACTCAAAGATTTTGCTACTGATTGTAGTGACTCAAGAATCTTGGAAAAATATTATATTTGTGATATGGTGCAGGACACAGACAGGTTGTTAGTCAATCGGGTGAGGTAAAGGGCATAGAAGGACAGCAATCACTGCCAATAGGACCTGAGGTCATGGATCTCTTAGCAGCCTATTTACTAAGGTGAAAGCTTATATGAGAGTTAAAGTTTCAATGCTGCAAAATGAATAATAAATCATAGTTAAACAACAACAATAACAACCACAAAACCATAAAATTGGACCTTCAAAGGGTGGATAATCATCTGTACTGATAGTGCTCATGCTGCATTGGGCTTTATTTGTGTTTCACTGTGGGAAGTCAGATGCCTAGAGAACAGGGGAAGGGAACACAGGGGCTGTTTACAGTTGTCTGCATGTGACGTTTTGTAGCCCTACCCTTCTTTAGTCAAACTCACTAAGTGACATGGTTAAGCATCTTGTGGCTGCAGGTGCAATATGCCATTAATATCAAGATCAGTGATATGCAGGGGTTGTATCCACCTAAGGGTACCACCTGGATGCCCACTTCTCTGAATGTTTCATCAAAAGAAATTTTCAGATGCCAACACTAATAGGGAACAAAGCAAAACATACAAAGGCTTTAAAAAAAACACACACAGGCAGTCCTGTAAATAAGACAGGATCCTGACTTCCTACAAGGGGCGAGGCTATGCCAGGAGAACAGGGAGGTCAGGGAGATGAGAGACCGTTGGAGCCATGTTTCTCTAGTGAATTCTAGGTAAAATATTCAAACTGATGCTAAAGAGGAACTGGGGACACAAGGTGTTTCAATATTCCATTGTTTTGCTAAGTCCACATTACACCGAGGGTTTACCTTTGGCTTTTGCTTAATTAGGTCTTTGCTTTGTGATTGACAGTTGATCATCTTTCTCACATCTAATCGGTAAACCCCTAATATCATAGTGATGTCTCTTTACTGTCGACTGCTGCTGTCCAAGGTGATGTGTGCACCAGAGTGCTGATTGATCGTAGTCTTCAAGTAGAAGCTGTCAAGAAGAATTAAGTTTCTGACAAAGCAACAGTGCATGTGTAGCACTTCTTTTTCCCTGTAATGCCAAGGAATGTGAGAACTGTCTCTAGCTTTGGCCTGGAGTCATACAGCAACTTGAGGCTGTCACTTGCATTGAGCTTGAAAATCCACATCTTAATAAACTGCAGTATTTCTTAGACTTTGATGGTATGTGTGAGAATGATGGCAAGGGTTTTCACAGTGAGATGTGCATGGCTGGGCTTTGTTAAAACAAGATCAGGCAGTAAGCAGGAAGGGAAGAGTTCAGATTTACTTACAAGCCATTTTTATACAAGGGTCTCTTTTTAAAGGAATGATTATTAGGGCACCCAAATTAGGTTTGTGCAAATGAAAGGGTTGTTGTTCATTAATTGGGCCCTGACTAATAAGTGTGATGAGTGCTAGTTTTCATCCAGACTAACAAATTTGTATTAAATAATAAAACAAAAGTAACAATAACAACAAAATTGTTGCTCCTATTCTCATCTCATTTTTTTCTGTTGGTTAATTAGTTTGCAATACGAGGGTCTTGTCCACTCTAGACAAATCCTCTACCACTGAGCTGTGCCTCCCTCTCTTTTATTCTGATGGGAGGGACAAGATACTGCTTTTTAAGTAAATGATGTCAAGGAATTGCCCGGTTGCCCTTTTCATTGTTTAGCTAGATTTTAAGGCATCATTAAACTTAACAGCCAATGTCTTTATCTAGGAAAATAATCAGCAAGTATATTAATTATTTCATTGCTTACACTTCTACTGCAATTCTACTGCAAATCCAATGATTTGTTGATTTTAAGTTAGATGCCTGTCTTTATTAAAGCTGTTAATACTCTAAGTGAGTTTGTCTTAGACATTCCATACATATTTGGGGATTACACACATTTTGCTTTTTATTATGGGGCCCTTGGGCTATGAGCATTTCTTTATAGAAAGCATCTAAAATTACAAATGAAGCTTTTTAGGTATATTAACAAATGGCTCCTTTATGACTGAAAATGGAAATGAAGGGAGGAAGTGTATGAGGGACAGAACCATCATCAGAGCCGTCCACGTAGTCTCATCTCTTTGTACTTGGTAGATCTGTCTTCTGCAGCTGGGCCTGAGATCAGCACAGCTGGGATCTAAAGCACAGTTTCCACTGGCACTCACTCTTGAGTTTCCTTAATGCTAGAATGTGCAGGACTCATCACTGCCAGCCTGCCTTCCAGCTCAGTGCCCTTACATCACTCCTCTAACAGAGGTGGCGTCTTGTAGCTACTACGTGGGGTCTCCTTCCAAATGGTTTCTTTAGGAGTCTCATATGGAAGCAATGTTTGCATCAGTTTAGAAACTTCAGTGATCTTGTGATTTCTGACTCCCATGGGCCACTCAGTGGTAGGCTCAGGCCTACATTCTTCAAAGCCAGAGATCCTCCTTTGGACCTTAGACCTAATAGCAAAACTCCATTATCTCTTTTCAGAGACATTTTGGAGCAGAGTTTTTCAAATGTTATATGGCGGAGAAGGAGAAGGGGATAACAGGAACTGTCGAGGAACAAGGCACCTCTATTTGAGGCCCGCTCCCTCTATCACTCAGTCTAATCCTTCAAGAGGATGTCACACCAGATGCTTTCCACAGGTACAATTCCTCATGAGTTCATATCCCAGTAGATTGAATTAGGATCTACTAGAACAAGGGAAATCTGTGGACTCAATTTACACTTTGACTTTGTTGTTGGCTATAGTGGTTTGGGTGAGAAATATCCCCCAGACCATTTGATCTTTGAATACTTGGTCTCTAGATGGTAGCTCTGTTTGGAGAGGTTGAGGTGGTACAGACTGACTGGAGGAAGTACCCACGAAGGACTGGCTTTGAGGCTAAAACCCTCATGCAACTTCTAGTTTGCTCTCTCTGCTTTGTACTTATGGTTGAGATGTGACCAGCAGTCACCTCTTCACTCCAAGATGGACACTTATCTCTTTGGAGTTATAATCCAAAATACATGCTACCTTCTAAAAATTGCTTTAGTCATTGCATTTTATCAAAGAAATGGAAAGCTCACTCACTGGCCCTGCTTAAATTCCTCATCATAATGCCACATTGTAGAGAAGGGGTAGATGGGTCTCTGGTTCTCCTAGATGTTACTCATGAGAATTCTCTTCTGACCTGCATATTACCACAGACTCTCATCTCCTCTTGAAACCATCTCAGGGGTAAGGACTTTAACATGTGAACTCTAAGATGGACATCAACATCTGATCCTCAATAGCTAGTCGCAGTCTGTTCATACTCTGTCCGTCTGTCCTGATCACCATGACTATCTCTCAGTCTACCACACAGTGTTCCTAAGATGCCTCTCCTGCTTAGAATCTTTTATTTTCTTTTCCAGAAATTTGTGTACATTTCCCACGTTTCCAGCTGATTTAAGATTTACATCCTCTGATTTCTTTGCACACTAAACCATGTCAGCTACTTCCCATGGTGAGCACCAAAGTCAGAGCAGAACATAGTGTACAGCTGCGTAAGCATTAGTGTTGATACAGAGGTCTCTGCATTCTTAAACCCACTCAGCATTTAGCATAATATGATGTTAGTCATATGGGGCACAGCAATAAGCCACATTAACTTTTAAAAATCATGACGGGGAAGATGGCACACAGTTAAGAGCAATTTCTGCTCCTGTAGAGGACCCAGGTTTATTTCCCCAAATCCACATGATGGCTCATAAATATCTGTAACTCCAGTCATAGGACATCAAAAATCCTCTTCTGGACTCCCCAAGAACCAGGCACACATGGTTCATATACATACTTGAGGCAAAAGATGCATATACGCAGAATAAAAATAATAAGATATAAACCTTTAAAGTCATTTTATTGGTTCATTTCCTGATATCTAAAATTTCCATACCATTACAGGCTGTACTAACATGAAATGTGATAAAATTATGCCTTTAAAGAGCTCCCAGTCTCACTGAGAAGGCAAGAAATACCAGAAACCTTTTCATAATAGACAAATGCTGAAGTGTTTGATCCTTGCGAATATGTCCTTAGAATTCTAGAAGAGTTTTACGAATTAAATTCACTTGGATTATTTGATAATTTTGGGGGTTTTGTTGTTGTTGTTTTGGTTGGTTGATTAAGTTGTTTCATTGTTTTGTTTTTTTTGTTGGTTAGGGTTTTTTTGTTTGGTTGGTTTTATTTGTTTGTTTTTCTTTTGTTATTTTTATTTTTTGAGACAGGTTTCTTTGTATAACAGCTCGAAATGTCATGAAAATCTTTCGTTAGACTGTGTTGGCCTTGAACTCACAGATATCAACATATCTCTGCCTTTTCAGTGTTGTGATTAAAGACCTGTGCCACCACTACCCAACTATACTTAGATATTTTCTATGGAGATAATAATGCTTGTGATTTTTTTAAAAATATGAAAGTTAAGGAGGCTGGTTTCTAAAAGCAAAGAGGTTATATTTCACAAACACACACACACAAGTACACACACATGCAAACAACAACAAAAGCCCAAGAGCAACCCCCTCAAAACAAATTCACTCTCCATGAATGGCTTTATTTTTACTAGCTCTACACATGGCTCAGAAGTCCCACCGTGAGTGAACTCCTGAAGAATGTGACCCAAACCCACCATCGAATACTATTTAGCAATAAAATGAAATAGCTTGATACATGCAGCAGCCTGGAGAAACTGCCTGAGGGGAAAAAAGAAGAAAATATCCAGACTATATCTATGTTGTTCCACCTCTGAAATGTTTTAGAAATGAGAAACTCAAACCAATTCCACTACAATTGGGAACAAAACAAGGTTGTTTACCGTTTCCATACCTTTCAATATAGTTCTTGAAGACAACTGAAGGAGATCAAGGAGAAATAAATTAAAAGGAGAAAATAAAATACCTTTATTTACAGATGGTCTGATAGTATACATAAATGACTAAAAAATTACATCAGGATACCTACCTGGAGCTTTCGCGTCTACATTTTGGAGGCTTTTTTACAGGAAGGTATTCCATAGACTACCACAAAAGAGACTGTAAACACAAACCCAGCCAAAAAGCCTTTGGTCTACAATATTAGGGCAATAGTGGTGCAGAGTTTGTGAGAATAGCCAACCAGTATCTGATTTGACTTACAGCCTACTCCACAATATGTAACCCATACTCACCATTGCTTGAGTGACCAAGAATCAGAGACTAGATAGCCAAGGGACATAGGGTAAAATCAAATACTATTCTTCAAAACCAACCAACCAAACATACATAAAAACAAACATAAAAGTAGCAATAAAATGACTCCTAATGTCATTCTGCTATATTCATAAGCCAGTGCCTGTCTTGAACAAAGCCTTGCTCAGCTGTCATCAGAGAAGCTTCCTCCTCCAGCTGATAGAAACAAGTACAGAGGCTCACAATTAGATACACAGAGAGTGAAAGAACTTGGAATACTCAGCTGTAAAAATAATGTCAAAAAAGAAAGAAAGAAAGAAAGAAAGAAAGAAAGAAAGAAAGAAAGAAAGAAAGAAAGAAAGAAAGAAAGAAAGAAAGAAAGAAAGGACAAAAGAATGTCTTCTTCAAGTCCCTCTCCTCAGGACCCAGGTAGCCCTGTGCAAGATGAGATAGGAAGAGTGTAAGACACCAAGGAAACAAAGCCCTCTAAATCAACATTATCAAAGATCATATGAATCTAGAAAGTGTGAGGCAGCATGATCAGGGACTGCACAGGTCTGCACCTAGTCCTTTATAAATATAATATGGGTCCCAGTAAGTGTTTTTATAGGATTCCTGATTCTGCAAATGGGGGTGGGTCTATGCCTTCTGTTCTTTCTCTGGATTTTTCCCCAATCTGTTTGTATGTTTTGTCCAATTCTGATCTATTAAATTTAGTTTTATTCTATTATTATCCCTTAGAAGCCCATTTGTTGTCTACCGAGAGAAAGAAAGGGGGCGTTAGCTGGATAAGATGGGATACAGGAAGAAACTGGGAAAAGGAAAGACAGGTAAAACTATGATTAGGATATATTATGTGAGAAACAAAAAAAAAATCTATTTTCAATAAAAGGAGATGGGGAGAAGGAGAAACAGAGACCCAGTTAGAGGTTGCCAGGGCTTTGGATAAGAGACAGGAAAGAGAAGGGTGCAGTTTTAACAGAACAGCCCAAGAATCTTTGTGTTGGTAGAACTGTTTGTTCATTCTCTTGCCTGTGGTGGTGCATCCTCAAACCTATATAGAATGAGACACAACTATCCAGCCACACTAGCATGTAAGCAAAACTGTGGTGATCTTACCAAATGTGTCAATTGCAGCAATGTCTATTCTTTGGTTGTAATAATGTATGACTGTTTAAGAACATGTTATCACTGATAAATCAAAGGCTCACAAACATCCCCACTGTATGGTGTCTTAATGATTACGTGTGAATTTGTAATTACTTCAGTAAAATTTTTACATGAGTAGAGATGCAAAAAACATCATGGCCAATAAAGATGGCAATGAAACTTCAACAGGTCCAAAATCATATTTCAAAGGCTTTAGTTCTATTTAGTTCTATTTTTTTGTAAATCTGCGGAACTTCTTTGTCACATTTTATAAGCCAAAACTTTGTATATATAAAGTAATAAATATGGTAAGGAGTATTTCAGTAGGCCATTCAATTATCCAAAGAAGATGCCTTCATCTCATCAACATAATAGTAGCTAACAGTTGAGAAGACCACTACAATTCCTCTGAAAGGGTTAGAGGATGTCTAGCATACAGTGGTATCTCAAAACATACAGGAAACTCTAACTTAAGACTCAAAACCCCTAATTTTATCTGTGTACACACAGATGTGAAGGTGCAAGTCCATGGTTATGCATCTGCATATGGAGGCAAGAGAGAAAGTGTCTTTCTCAGTTATTTCACTGTTCTTTTTTGAGATAGAGTCTCTCAGTTACTGACCTGGGGCTCACCTTTGGCTAGAGTGGCTGAAAAACAGGCTGCAAGGATCTTTCCATTTCTGCTTCCCTAGTACTAGTACTGATATTTAAATACACATGCAGCTGGAAGCAGCCTTTCATGTAGATCCTGGAGATCTGAATTCTATCTAGTCCTTATGCTTGTGGGACAAACACTTTATCAACTGAGCCAAATTCTTAGCCCTTGTTTATGTTCTTAAATAATGTTATGCCCAAGATGAATCTTGCGAAAAATACAGATTTCTAGGCTCACCTTTTGGATTCTGGAATTTTCTCATCTGATAAGAAATCCAGCAGAGTCTAACCTACCTGGAATTAGATATTAGAGTGAACTCTTAAGCTTATAACTAACAAATTCTCTTGAGACTCACTGCTTTGTTCACTCCAGGGTCTAACTTTTGTTCTGATGACACAATGGATTTTATAGAAAGCTTGTTTCTATAAGCAAAGGTCTGGGTCATGTTCCTTTATGGCTCCAGGAAGAGAGAGAAGCCAAGGGCTGTGTAAGAATAAAATCTCCCAGTCCTCCTCCAATCACAACTCATCAAAGACTGTTCTGCACAAGGAGATCAAAGCCTTCGAGGAGGAGAAGTTGAAAGACTCTGCTGTTGTAATGCTGGGGCAGAGGTGCTTGGATATAAATGAGTCCTAACTGTGGGTTTGGGGGACCCTGCAATGTAGCAATGTAAACACAGATGTCGGCCCTTTCATCCCCACTGTGTAAACATACCAGCTGCCAGGGGAAGGGAGAGAAACCCTTCAGAATTGCCTGCATTTTTTGCCATCTAGAGCATAAAAATTGGCTTCACGCTTGAATTTGCACCAGCAACGCGGAGCACTGTTGACCAGAGGAGGGGCTGAGCGATGAAACCAGACATCCCCTGACTGAGTGGCTTTTCTTTCTAGGACACATCCTGATTTTTCTATTCTCTAGCACATGTGTCTGTCTCAGAAGAAAATGGATATGGTGGGCAGCATCCTGCGGTAAAATCACCTTACTCAAGGAGGAGAACTCCTTACAAGTGAGCATCCATCTGCTTAGAGGAACACCAAGAGATTTGTGCACACCGAGAGATTTGTGACTGAGATTTATACTCCTGATTGATCCAGATTTGAGGAAAATGGAAGATTCAAGCTCTTCTGAATTTTTTTTTAAAGAAATGGTTTCCAGTACAAGATATGATTATTCCAATCCATGAATACTTGGAGGGCCAAAACTGACTTAGCCAGACCCAAGCCACATCAGACTTTCTTTCACACTATTAATTTTTTTCCAGAAAAAAATGAAGAAACCATGAAAGGGACTATTTCTAAAAAGTAAATTAAATGTGCAAAAATGTAATGGGAAATGTATTTCTAAACAAAACACTTCAGTCCATGGAGAAATGTGTCTTCAATTACATCTCAGGCTAGCATACAAACTCGCACATGTGAGCAAGTCCCGCCATTTCTACAACTTCAAATGAGCCAAAAAAGAAGTAACAGAATCAAGTATTTTTATTAGTTAAGAGATTTTTTTTCTCAAAATACTATAATAATCAAATATATTCCAGCAGTGGGTATGCTTTGTTGTTCTACATTGACAACATACATCACCCCAAAGAACAAAGTGAATCAGAAACTGCCAAGCAGTTCTTGACACAGTCTGTGTCAAGAGGACACAGAAAAGTTAGGATGATGTAGTCTGGCCTCTCTGATGGAAATCGAGTCCCAGAAGCTTAGCTTTTATATTATACACTGCTGAATGAGGGCGGAGTATAGGGTAGCTGCATACATTGGAGCAAAGAGTCAGGGTTATTACATACATCTGATTAAGGAAGTAGGATTGTTGGAGATAGCTGCACATGGATGCAGGTTAGCTAATATTGGCAGAAGCAGTGTCTGGATAGGAGCAGCCTTCAGGCTTTAAGCACAGCGGTGGAGAGAGCAATGATGGTGTCATCTGTACACACTGTCATTTAGACCAGAGGACGGCATTGCCATCCCTCTAAGCTTCACATGAGGAAGGCTTTGCTACACTTATTGGTGTCCTAGACATGGCTGAATTCATGTCAATAACACATATTTACTCAGGACACCACTTGTTTCCTACAATAAAGTATATAAATAGCACTAAAATGAGAAAGAGGAGGACTCAGCAGCCTTATAAAACACCTGAGCCAGGAATCATTTAGTGGACTTTCAGCCTTAGGCTTCTCCCACTGAATGTATAAAGTGCTTACTTTTCCTTTCTTCGTGTCTCAGAGATTTGTCTTTTCTGGTTGTCCATTTGTTTGTTAACCATTGTCACAAAATTCTTGTTTGCAAGTGTATGCATTATTTAAATAATGTGAAATGCCTATTAATGAGGTTCCACCCACTTGGCCCATACTTCTGCTTTCTGCCAAGCTACTGGGATGGACCAGTTAAGGGACCCCCAAGTATGCTATAGTTTCCCTAGCTCCTGGCATGGACACATAAGTGAGCCCTAGGCTATCATCTCCAAGTCCACACTTCCAATCAAACTAACTCCATAAGTGAAACTCTTACCACAAAATAAATAAATAAAATTCCTCTAAAGAGGAATGATTCCATAAAAATGGACACCAATGAAAACCTTACAAAACTTTCAGACATAAAATTCAAAATTAGGAATATGTGACTAGAAAGATGGCTCCCTGCTTATAATCACTTTCTATTTTTTCAGAGGACCTGGGTTTGATTCCCAGCACCCACATGTCAGTTAATAGCTATGTGTAACTCTAGCTACAGGGTACTCAATGCCCCCTTTCTGACCTCACCAGGCATCTGTTAGCATGTGTGCACATACATGTGTTCTCTTACACAAATGCACAGAAAATAAATATCTGTGGTGGTTTAAATATGCTTGGTCCATAGGGAGTAGTACTGTTAGGTGTAGTCTTGTTGGAGGGGATATGTCACTGTGGGGGTGGGGTTTGAAGCTTCCCAGTGGGGGAAAGAGTCAGTCTTCTCCTAGCTGCCTTCCGATCAAGATGTAGAAATTTCAGCTCCTTTTCCAGCACCATGTCTGCCTGGATGCTGCCATGCTTCCCACCTTGATGATAATGAACTGAATCTCTGAACCTGTAAGCCAGCCCCAATTAAATGTTGTCTTGTATAAGGGTTGTCTTGTTCATGGTGTCTCTTCAAAGCAATGGAAACCCTAACTAAGACAATATATAAGAAAAGGATTATAAATATGTCCAAACAGCACAAAGAAGATAAAAACAAAGAGATGAATGAAAGAAGAAAGTCAATATAAGATAAAAATAAAATTCAATAAAGATATAGATTTGCTGATGAAAACCTCAACTGAAATAAAATTGAAAATTAAACTTTATATGAGCTAAATAAAAACCTCACTGGAAAGATTCATGATCAGAAAGGATTATGTGGGAAATAGAGTTTTATGGCTGGAAAAGAGGTAGAGATATTGGTTCACTCATTAGGTTAAGAATAAATTTATAAAAGTCTATAATCAGAGCATGGAAGAGCTTTTAGACATCATGAAAAGATCTAACCTTCATATTATGGGTACAGAAGGAGAGAGATGTCAGAGTGAAGGTAGAGTGAATATTTTCAATGAAATCAGAGAAGAAATGCTTCTACATGTACATAAAGAAATATCCATCAAAGGCTAGGCGTGGTGGCACATGCCTTTCTTTAATTCCAGCATTTGGGAGGCAGAAGCAGGAGGATTTCTGAGTTCGAGGCCAGCCTGGTCTGAGTTCCAGGACAGCCAGGGTTACACAGAGAAACCCTGTCTCGAACCCCCAACCCCCAAAGAAAAACCAAGAAAGAAAGAAATATCCATCAAGCCACAAGAGGCATACAGAACTCCAGGAAAGAAAATTTCCACAAAATATAATTAAAATCCAAACAACAACAACAACACAACTAGAATAAAGGGCACTGAACTCTGAAGGAGAGAAAGGCCAAGTCACTTATAAAAACAATTCCACTAGAATAAAACCTGATCATTCCGAAGCATTTAAAGCCATTTAGAGAACTGGAAAGGTTAATTCCAAACTCTGAAAGATCATAACTCTCAACCATGAACATTATACCCAACCAAACTATCTATTAGAATTGAAGGAGAAATAAAGCAGGTTTAGGATGTTATGGCTACCAAACCAGCTACACAGGATATTGGAGGGAATGTTTTACTCTTAAAGCCAAGAGATCACAGGAAATAGACAAACAATCCAGGAAAACTGATCAAAAGAGGCTAAAGACAACAAGACAGGAGTCAACAAAATGTCAGGAATTAAGACATATTTTAAACAATAACTAACTCTGAATATTTATAACCTCTATTTCTAAAAATAAAAAGACAGATTTAGCAGATTGGACCAGAATAAAATATTCATTTTTTTTTTGCTGCCTCAAAGAAATATACTTTACTATTAATAATAGACACTAACTTCGGCTAAAATAATGAAGAAAAAAAAAGTTACCCCAAGCAAACGGGTAGTCAAATAAGTATGGCTATCTAAATATCTGACACAATCGATTTTAAATAAAATGTTCAAAAGTGGTAAGAAAGGCAGCTTCATACTCCACAACAAAACAATACACCAAGAGTATATTATAATTCTAAAACTATACTTATAAACATCCACAATTTCATTAAATATATACTAGGTAAAATAACAGATTAGTTCCCAAAACAGTGCTAGTAACTTCAATACCCAACACTCACAATAGACAGATCACCTAGACAAGAACTAAATTCAGAAACCATGGAGCTAAGGACACTATGAGTCATACAGATGTAGGAGACATTCCACCCAAACACTAAAGGTAACCCTTTCTTCTCAGCACCAAATGGAACTTCCAAAGACCCATACTCAAAGCAAGTCTCAACAAGCACAAATATATAAAACAGTAGACTAGGATAGAGGACCCAGAAATAAATCCACATAGCTACAGGCTTCTAATTAGAACAAAGCTGTTAGAGGAATATGTTGAGAAAAGAATAGCACCTTTAATTGATAGTGCTGGAAAACCTGAATTCTACATGTTGAAGAATAAAATGTGTTTCTATCACTCTACACAAAAATCAATTTAAAATGGAGCAACTGCCACCATATAAGAAAGGAAACTTCTAGAGAAAACATAGATAAAACATTTTAAGATATAGACACAAAAAAGGAGTTCTGAAAACAATTATAATATCACAGGAAATAATCTGGGGAGATGCCAACTGGGATTACATCAAATTGGAAAGTTTCTTTACAATCTATCACCAGAGAGGAGAGAATGACTACAGAGTGGGAAAATCTTGGCCCTCTGCATATCAGACATGAGTCTAAGATAAAAAGTGTACACACAGAGCTACAGAAACATGTGTGTGCATCTCTGTGTGTGCGTGTACGTATGTGTGTGCATGTGTGTAAATGTGTGTGTATGTGTATTTGTGTGTATGTGCTTGTGAATGTGTGTAATAATGACAAAAAAAGAAATAGTGTGAATCTTAGAGAAAGCAGGGAAGAAGATCTGAGAGATTGGAGAAAGACAGAATGAGATGAAATCATGTAAATAAATTAGAAATGTGTAATAAAAATAGTTCAAAAAGCAAACAGGTGGAAGGAAGTGTTATATAAGGAAAAGCAATCCCAAAAAGATAAATACCACATTTTATTTTTAAAAATTGTGTATGAGGAGTGTGTGTTTATGTGTGCGCGCGTGTGTGTATATCTACATGTGTATTATGTAAGTCATGAAACTTGAAAGCCTAACATGAGATTTACAAAAGATATCTTAAGAGTTAGGGAGAAAGGAGAAAGAAATGAAAGTCTGTGGCAGAAAAGTAGGTAGAGACAGGCTGCTGCATGGTGAAGGACGGAGGGAAAAGTCCTGGATTGGAACAGGCACAGTGCCACGTATGCATGAAAATGCCATAGAGCATGGATTGCCACACGCACACAGAAATGCCGTAATGAAACTCATTTCTCTGAATGTTGTTTCATAATTCAAAGCAAATAAGCCTTTAAAAAGAATGAAAACCAGTTGATGGGATACAACTTTCGAATGTTTTCTTCCTCTAAGTTAGCCATGATAAACAAAAAGTGTAGAGGAACACACATGATGTTTGAATGGGGCCTAGACAGGACACAAGCAAGTATGCCCATTTGCTGTAATCTATTAACCAGTACAAGTAGGAACTCGTCTCTGGGAAGAAGCTCTAGGGTTTGAGTGCCTCTCTCCACCCCCCATGTCTGTCTTTTTCTGCATGTACACACTATTTCAGAGTATCCACTTCTTGGAGTCTTCCCTGTCTTCTACATCTTAGTTTCTTTTTCTGTGTTTCATTCTAACCACATATTTTTGGCACATATTCAAAAGAGTTTAGTTAGAGACATCCAGGTAAGATTGTAATTTTGATTGTTTATTATTAATTGTTAGAAACCTTTATATTTCAAGTCAGTATGGCTACTTGTTCTAAGTTGTCAGTGTCCACTATGCATCACCAAGTTTGTTATGTTCAACATAAGTTGTTATGGTTCTAAATCACCCTGATTTAGAAAGTATTGGTTATCCGGCTAAGCTGAATTTCTCTTCTTTCGACGTTTTCTCTGGTCCCTTGTTTCTTCATGTATTATATACGATGGGTTAAAAGAAAGCTCCCTACGTGGGAACTGTGCTTACTTTCCTAGAAGCCTGTCAGCTCAATGACCTGAAACTCACTGAAGCCAACAGTGTGTCTTTGGGTTTGGTTTTGATTTGGATCACTTAACTGTCTGTTCAGGATGCTAAGATTTTGAGGTTTTACTTTAAATTATTATTTCTTGGGGGCAAGTTTTGTCTTCTACTTAAACCTGAGATTCTTTACTTATAGTCTCTGTGCCTTTCCTTCCTTGAAGGAAAGACACAGAGGTCATGAGTGTTCATCTTCAGTGCACTTTCACACTCTAGGAAGACTCTAGTTCTCTCTGTCTCTGTCTCTCTCTGTCTCTCTGTCTCTGTCTATCTCTGTCTCTCTGTCTCTCTGTCTCTGTCTCTCTCTGTCTCTCTCTCTCTCTCTGTCTGTCTCTCTCTGTCTCTCTCTCTCTCTCTCTCTCTCTGTCTCTCTCTCTCTCTGTGTGTTCATATTTTTCTCAGGAACTTCCCTAGCCCCTATATTCTTATATATTACTATTTATTAAAAAGTACTCTCCTCTTAATGTTAACCACACAACATTGCTGTTTCCAATTTGTCCATTGCTAGTGTTGAGAGAGGAAGTCTCATGCATGTCTCATTATTCCCTATACCCCCAGTGAGGACTGCAATGGTTTCTGATGAGTAAGCAAATTAAACATTAACTGAATTAATGAACAATTATCTAAATCTACTTCTTCCTTGTTTGCTTTATGTTTCTTTGAGTGGCTCTTAGATATTTCCTGGCATTGATTGATTGACTTCCATTGACTCAATTTTAGGCTGCTTAAGCATTAAGATTTTTGACATTACGATAGCATAATAGAAATGAACTTGGTACAAATACATGAAAACGTGTTTAGTTTGAACTTACATTATCAACTTGCCCTAAATCATAGCAGAATTAAATTAGCCAAATACTTTAGAAGAATCTAGAAAAAAAGTCTAGTATCACTTTACCTGCTAAATCTCTCTTTCATTGTTCATTAGAGACCTCAGGAATGAGTTCCTCATGCTGGGATGGTAGTTACCCTTCTGTGTGGCCAACAGTCTATTGAAGAATATACACTCAGTTATCACCGGCTACAGTGGGCAAGTGTTGTTGCCATTTTCTTCCTTCTTTGTGTCTTGTTCCATTCACCTAGGCCTCAAGTTTCCTCTTCAGTCAGTGTATCACATGGTTAGGAAAGATCTAGGCAGCCATTTCTATTGTCTTCTGGAGAACACTGTTTACAAAGCCTTACAGGCCCCACTGTTCTGATTAAACACTTAATTAGGCATAATAAAAATATTGCCAGTTTTAAATAATTGATTTACTCATTAGTTTGCTATGCTAATGACAGAGCCTTGTGAATAGGAAATAGGATAAAATTTAGCCTCTGAGAAAAATGGTTGAAATTAGATTATTACACTAAGATTTCTGAGAATAAACTGCCAACTTTCAATAGATAGGAGCCATCTACCCACTGTTAGTTCACTGCTTGGCCTTGAAGTGGCTCAGCTGTTTACAAATAAAAACACTCAAGTTTGACCTGCTTGTGTATTTACTTGGGAAATTGCTATAGAACATGAGACTTAGAGAATCCTACCCTCAGAGCAGGATGGTCCATGTCTGGATTGCAGCTCTATTTCCTCCCTTGAACAAATGAAATGCTTAGTACATGTGCATTTCATGTAACACTCCTCTTTATAGTGCAGACTTTTAAGTACAGAGTAGTCCAGTGAATCACGAAACATTTTCTCAAGCAAAATTCTGGTTTTAGCCATGGCCTTCTTGCATATTTTGAATCAAATTACACAGTGTATCATTTCATATGTAAGTATTTTATTATATGTTCCTAGAATATAATGAATCCTTAAAATCATAGCTTAAAACGACCACAGCTTAAACATTAATAATATTCAATAAATAATAACCTAATTTGTTGTCCTGGTTTAAATGAGCAATTGTCTCACAAACTTTAAATATGTTATTTGAATTAGAATGCAAATGACACCCAAAATTCAGTTTGCTCTCAATTCCTTCAATTTTCTTTTAATCAAGGACTGCTCTTGCAAACAATATTTCTATTGCAATTAGGAAATATGGCTTCTAGGACAGTTAAAGCCTAGATGTTGGTAACTCTATCCTTGTGAGATGTAAATCTAGAAACATCATCAGATTCGATTACTGATGGTTTTTTTGAATCATAAGTCAAGAAAATGTATTATATATTCTCAATGTCTTATACACATATATTCAAACATACATGAAAAGTTCAAAGCTGTGTCAGGTTCACCCAAATTTGTAATAAGGAAACAATTGCAAGCCAAATGAAATGTGTTCATATGGCAAGGAGGTTTTTTCAAGCTGATACAAGTTTACTTTTCTAGTTTAAACAAAACAAGTTGTATGTGCATGGGTCCACAGTCATAGGCAGCATTGTGTCATTGGCAAGGACTGAATGCAGATGTATTTCTGCATGATTTTAAACAAAGCAATTGACCACATTACTGAATCCTTATTACTTAATTATTCTTATTTGTTGCCCTATCCAACTGCCTACCCAAGCTCAACCTTCCTCCTTCCACTCCCCCAACAAAAGCCCCTGTTCTGCGCCATGTCACCTATATGTCATAACCTTCCCCACCTAAAGAGCTTTTCTTCCCTTTTAAGAGATGCAAATACAGATGTGGATGCTCACAGTCAGCTATTGGATGGAACACAGGGCCCCCAAAGGAGGAGCTAGAGAAAGTACCCAAGGAGCTAAAGGTGTCTGCAACCCTATAGGAGGAACAACAATAAGAATTAACCAGTACCCCCCAGAGCTCCTGTCTCTAGCTGCATATGTAGCAGAGAATGGCCTAGTTGGCCATCATTGGGAAGAGAGGCCCCTTGGTCTTGCAAACTTTATATGCCCCAGTACAGGGGAACGCTAGAGCCAAGACGTGAGAGTGGGTGGGTAGGGGAGCAGGGCAGGGGGAGGGTATAGGGGACTTTCAGAATAGCATTTGAAATGTAAATGAAGAAAATATCTAATAAAAATAAATAAAAAAGAATTATCACATAAAAAGAGATGCCTCATCTAATTTCATCTCTCTCTCTCTCTCTCTCTCTCTCTCTCTCTCTCTCTCTCTCTCTCTCTCTCACACACACACACACACACACACACACACACACACACGCCCGTGGTCTGTATATGAGAAAAAAATGTATTTTTGTCTTTCTGAGTTAGTCTTTGAGGTAAGAATTGTTAAAAATGCCTTTTAAACTGCTGTGTTTATTCATATATTTTAATGTGTATATGTATGGAGCTGAGGGTATGCATATCCACCATATATATGCAATATAGATCCCACCAGACACCAGAAGGGGGTTAATCCCCAGATACTGAAGTCACAGTGGGTTGTGATCTACTAAGTGTGTGCTGGGAACTGGACCTGGGTCCTCTGCAAGGACAGCAAGTATTCTCAACTTCATCTACATCAGTTAGTTTGAACTGTCTTCTCATTTCAATACACCAAACCAATACTAATTCTAATATAAGTACCATGGTGCATAAGTACATCTTCCATTGTCTAACGGCTTAATAAATCTGTTCCTTTAGTGAAACATCAGCAAAGCTGTAAACTGATGTTAATTGGACATGACTGGCCTCTTAGAGCATGTTGTAGCTTAGTAAGAAGATGCATGGAGGGGCAAAGCACGGAAAATCAGCATTTCCTCCACAGATTTTCTTCCTGTTTTACTTTCCTAAGCTTGGCTACTGAACTGATGAAAGCAGGTGCCTTGCCCTACCTTGGATTGGAATATCAGGGGCAAATCTATAACAACCATTAAGAGATGTTGATAATACATTTATACATCTAAACTCCCTAGAGTATATGCACATATGTGTGTTTGTGTATGTGTACACATACACACGAACACATATTCGTACACACACCACTTGTTTTTCATGAAAGACTGCCATTTTGCTCTTAAGCTTGGCAAAATTGAAGGCACGAAGCCAAGTATGTTCTTAGTTTCAACTAGTAGAGATTTGAGCTAACACCATGCCTGGAAAGCAAGCACGGTGACCTTTAAAAGAATCAAGAAGCAGCTATTTCCAGTATATTACTAAATGCTACATTTTAAAGGTTCTAACCTTATTCGCTCTAACTGTATAATATCAGAAAACTCTTCTGAGGGAAGGGTGTGCATTTGTTCCACCAGTACAAGTCACTTATAGAAGAGATGGGAAAAGTTATTACTTTCCAACTTGCACACAGCAAAGTTCAACACAGATCCTTTCGTGGTTTGCTGCATTAAATGAAGTTTAAAGATTGTTTGAACATTTGGAAGCTTCTTGACCTAAAAAAAAATTATAAAGCTTTCTGCAAATAACAACAGTTATAGTGTTGTGCAGAGCAATTCATGATGCTACTATATACACTGTTCCTCACAGTCCAGGTCAGCCAGGAAAAGTGACCCTGAATGAGCTTGTGACATTAATTCTATTCATTCTTCCCAATTAATAATAATAATTGATCAACCCAGAACCAAACACACCGAGAATCAAAACCAAGAAGTGCTATATGAAAGATAGTTTTTCATTAAAAGAAGCATAAAATAATTTTTGAACTTCATAGCCATGGGTTTCCACTATTGGGCTAATTTATACAGGCAACAGGCAACAACAGCAACAACAACAAAAACAGTGAGTCTGTAAAGGGAATGTTTTAACATTTATTACATTTCCCCAGATTAGAATGACAGAGAAAGACAGATAGACAGAGAGAGAGAGAGAGAGACAGAGACAGAGACAGAGACAGACAGAGACAGACAAAAAAGACAGAGACAGAGTCAGAGACATAAAAAGAGATAGAGACAAAGAAGGAGAAAGAGACAGAGACACACAAATCCTGACTTTGGTAATACTAGTAATGCAGTGTTTTAATAGTATGCTCTATAAAACATTTACACTTGTATTATCAAAACTCATTATAGATTACAGATTGAAAACTAAACATTTTCAGCATGGACCACACAGCTGTCTAACCTTTTCACTTGGCTCTACAATGGGGCAGCATACTGTGCTTACCGAAATGTGGGACCAGATTGGCCTCAGGGGTTTAGTCTAGACTTCTGCTTTTGAGAGAGGGTTGTACTTTTTAATAGTGTTTGTGGGGGATGTTGGAGAGTGCATGTGTGTCCTAAAGGTTGCCTCAGTAATCCTTAGGTATATTGAGGGAGTGGAGGGCTGCAGAGTTTGTCCTCAGTCAGAACAGCTCTCCTTGTAGCTACGTTATGTATCAGGGTTCAGGATAAAGTTTTATTTGTGGTAAGTGTTTTGCTGCTGAAAAATGTTAGGAAACCACTGACTAGCCCATCAGCTCCATGTGAAGCCTATACTCCTCCATGTTCAGGGAAGACACTTTGCTGTATCTTTCCCATGAGACTCCTACCCAAGCTAGCGTTCCTGGGGGCCTTTATCAAAGAGGAGCAGCAGGAACCAGCGTCAGGATACCAGCATGCTCTGCTCTCAAGCCTTCAGACTGGTGAAAGGAAAGGCTGGGTTATGATAGGCTAAAGAGTTGGTCTCGGTCTGCATTCCCTGAAGCTTAGCGCAGATGGGACCACAGTGGGGAGCTATGACCTGTTCTGCCCTTCGTTTTAAGAGCCAGTGGAAGCCAGGGACTTTTCTGTCAGGGAAAACCAGGATGTCTTTTAGAGTCATATATTTCCTTGGGATTAGCTATTGGCCAAGAAGGCTGAGTATGGCTCCCAACTCTTAAATCCATTTCATTTTTTAAAATGTTTCAAATATCAAGTAGGTAGAGAGAATGTTCTTGCTCCCCAAAGCTCAAAGGGAGAAATAGCTACTTTGCTTAGGTAAAGACAAAAACAGAAGGCAGCTCAGTCCTGAAATTATCAATCCTACTCCCCTTGCACTAGGGCATGCATATACTATTTTACTTTCTTAAATCAATAAACAGCAGGAGAACAGATTTGATTCATTTAGAAGAGAAAAAGCTCTATAATTATGAATATATGATCCTGAATTTTTATTTAATACTTTATAAATGCCAAGTTAATTTGACTTTTAATTTGGGGGTAACATGTAAGGTTCATAATAAAAATAATTATATAAATCCCAAATAATCAATGAGAAAAAATTTTTTTGAGCAAGTCAATGCAGGAAATGCTTTTCTCATTTTGACCGCACAACTCACATTCATAGACGGAGTAAGCAGCTAAGTGTCTCATGGGTTAGCAAATTCTAACCCATACAAACTCTACAATTTGCAAATCAATCAATCACAATGTAGCATCAGATGTGCTCCTTCATAGTCAGAGGTGTCTCTACCTTTATGCAAACTCAGAACAGTTGCAAATCATATTGTTTATCTATGAATCACACTGAATATATTATGCTAATTACTTTAGATATCTAGACTTTTGTGATACACTAGATTTTTTGCTTGTTTTAAAGGTAGAATGGAAAATCTATTTCAACTTAGCATAAAATTGACTATGGGTGTTAATTGTTTTTCCATACTCAGAATAGAAAGGCTAAAGCCCACAAGCAGAAAACAACTATGTGACACATGATATCCTGGGTTTTCCAGCTAGACAGATTATTCTGAAGGACTCTACAGAGGTCAGAAAAAACAACTGTATAAAGGTTTTGAAACCTTTGCTTATAAACCAAAGCCCCAGGCAAAGAAACTAATACATACACTGAACAACAAACAAGGCTGGACTCGGAAGGGAATCAAATAGTTAAAGGTAGTGAGCAAACTGAATTGGAATATGAGTTCAGGCTGAGTATAGCTCCCAACTCTTAAATCCATTTCATTTTTTAAAATGGTTATAATGTTTCAGATATCAAGACAAAAAGGAAAAGCTGAGAATCTCAGCAGAAAAAAAAAATGTTTAACTAAGAAGTCACTTAAAGCAAAAGACCTTACCAGTGGCTCCCTTGTGACTTGGGAATACGACAGTTCCAAAAGGTCCCTGACTGTGTGACATGAAACCTAAGCTCTATTAGCAAGGGTTGGCTGCTGATAGAATGAGCTACTGAAGAATGTTTCAGGCTATTCTTGTTGAGAGTCTCTATACCGAACCAGAATGCATGCTGATTTTCAGTGTGACCCAGTATCACAGGAAGTCAAATGACATGTCTTGTACTGTTCATGTGATATATTTCCTGCTGCCTGAGAAATGAAAAGATGAACTTGGGAAAGCTGAAGCCAGTGAAGTCCCACATACTGCTTTAAACCATCTGTGCTTAGTTTTAGTATCTTTTATGCAGCCCCACCCTTTTTTCTTCCATAGTCAATAGAGCAAACTTTGTGTATAAGATGGTTTGTGAAATAACAACTCAACAAAGGTAATCAAAAGCACTTGTATTAATGAAGATACACAACAAGTTTCAAGTTTCTTCTAATATTCTCTATATTAGTCATGATTATCTAGAGAATCAGAATATGTATGTATACGTTCTGACATATGTGTGTTCATACATACATACATATGCATGAATATATCATATGTATGTGAATTTATTGAAAGTACTTTAAAATAGTAACAATGGTAGAATCCCACCTGAGAGAGAAGGATCCAGTAGTGACTCAGTCTGTAAACCTGGGTGCCTCAATAGTCCATGCAGTGCCAACCCAGTCTGGCACCAGAAATCTTGAGGGTTACTGGAGAGCCTCTGGCCCCTAGTCCATGATGAAAGCCTAGAAATGCTGTTTCTGGTATGAAGGAATAAGTGGTCATGACCCTGTAAGTCAACTCAGAAGTAGGAAGAACACAAGCCCAGCAAAAGGTAAGATGATATTTCTTTTTACTGTGCCAGAAGGTGAAGCCCATAGTCAGGATAGGTCTTCCCACATCAATAAAAACCACCCAGACACTTCTTCAGGCAACACTCCCTGCCTGGCATTTCTAATTTGTGGTAAGATGACATTAAAACTAAACATAATATGCTCCTTTGGCAAAATTGGTCATTGGAATTACCAAAGAAGACTGGAATCCAATAAAACTCTGGATTCTTAAAACTACAGTAATAAGACATTCTTGTTTAATCAACTCATAACCATGCTGGATACATGAAAAGATGACCAGCCTAATACAATCTCCAAGTTGCAGGTAGACCACAGTCATCTTGACCTCCAATCTCAGGGCTGTCATCCTCTATGATAGTAATAGCCCACTAACTGTGTGTTTCCTATTGATTAGGCACTGGGTATGAGGTCATTCATTTATATCTCCCAATAATCCTCTGCAGTGGGTACTTTGATCATTCCATATTCCTACTAAGAGAATTGACATTCTAAGAAACCAATAGACTTTCCAAGGCCCCAGATGCTTGATGAAGCTAAATTTCAGATTAGTGTATTGATTTCTGAGTATCGATTAACTCACAGGGTTTTGTAAGGATTCAAATACTCCTGACACATCACTCCTTTGCCCATGTAAAACTACTTTGGTTTTGACATATTGCAAATATGTAGCATTTAGGCTGTGTGATGTGACCCACTGTGATAGTCTACCGTGTGTGTCAAGCTAGCCAAGCCAGAGTTCCCATGTCAAACATGGGTCTTGGAAGGTGTTTTTCCAAATTAAACCAGCCATTTAAACTACAGAATTATGAGTAATACAGATTATTTTTTGATGTTGGTAGGCCTCATTTAATCAGTTTGAGACCTTACAATGAGTGATGGCTGACCTTCTCTGAAGAAGATGCCTTTGAATATGAACGGCAACATCAATTCCTCTTTCAGTATCAATTCATCCAACCCATGTGCAAAATTCTTACATTTCAGTTTCCACAATTCCATAAAAGCTGTCACATATATGTATCATTTGTATTAATATATTTGCATATATGTACATCGATATAAATATAAGTATGTAGGTATGCGTGGTATTGTTTCTGTTTCTTTAAGTAACTCATTCTTAGTTACTACAATGGTAACTGAAATGTCAAAAGCTATCCTAGTCCAGAGGCAATTTTATCAGCCTACACCAACTCCATGTGGCCACTGTTAACTATGGGAGTCATATAATCCCCCAGTTTCACATGAATCACTTTTTATAGGAAAGCCTAAAATTTAGCAGGCAGTGTGAGCACATTCAGAGTTAAAGGGACATCCTTGATCAAAACAAGCATAGCAATATTTATCTGTATCAGCTCTACCTCACAGCTCAGGAAATGTCATGGAAGGTATGAAAGACTGTAAGAGCTGGAGGAAGTCAGAGAGTTCTGTGGATGGACAACTGGCAGGCTTAATGGCCTTTAGAATTCTGAACTCACCACAGCCACGATGGTCTGAGTAAGACTGGCCACTCAACATCCTGTCACAGAGTTGGGGAGGGGAGACTAGAGGCCCCACCCTTCTCTGAGGAGCTATGTAAAGTGAATGGATGCTCAAGAAAAGGAGCAGTATTCACTTCAGAGCTCTACCGAGAAGCTACCTGCGCTTCTGTGAACAATCCCCCGTGCTGAGCTTCTGAGAGCAATTCTAATGTCGTGAGATCATCAAAAACAGAACAAACAAGCAAGGCTGCCTGATTGCACTAGTTGAGATAAGGAAAGGATCACTGGGAGTGGAAGAGGGTAGAGCAGTGTAATGGAGAGTAACTGTGCTCACAATGCATTCTATACATATATAAAAATGCCGCAACAAAACACAATATATACAATTAGTATATATAGTAGAAGAGTGTCTTTAAAGATTATATTTTAGCATGACATATCCAAGCTATTTTCATATAAACTACAATGTTGAAACATTTCGTTTGAGCACTATGAAATAGTTAGACATGGTCTTTGCTGATTTTCATTGTGCTCAGAAAAATGTATTTCATTCACTAGTTTTTAATCACTTACTGTAAGCATCATCTCCAACAGCTAGCACACTTACATTTACATATTGAGAGTCTCCCACACAGCCTATTTCTCAGAAAGTCGGGCTGAAATGGGACACACTCAGGGTGGACATCTGTTCCATAGTCCTGGGATTCACAGTATCTTTTAACTCTGAATCAAGGCCAGGAGGTACACCTGTTCTCAAGAGATAGCATGAGGGTGGGCACTGAGGACCAGGATTTTTTTTTAAATCATTAATGTTATGCCCTCCCTGGCTGCATGAACAGTTACTGTAACTTCAGTTCTGACCCCAGTATGTCATTGCCAGTTTACTCTGTGCAGCATACCCCTGTCACACATATGCACACACAGACAAGGTATTATCTAAATGAGGGATCTTTAGGGTGATATGCATTTTCAGAAGTTAAAAAAACAAACAAACAAACAAAAACTAAGTTGTTGTGTTATTTTACCTATTTAAGGTGAAGTTTGTCAAATGCTGGTATTACTATACAAAATATACTTCCATCTTTGAACAGGACAGCACCTTCAATTGTGTCCATGAGATGGGATGAGATGCCCATGACATCATAAGCCACTCACATTACATGACATCATATGCCACCCACATTACATGACATCTGAAAGGTGACATCTTCCAGATCTTATTTCCAAACAAAATAGTATTAAGGATATTGTCTTAATTTTACACACTTCTTGTAAGAAGAGTGACTTGTAATTGATATAAATATTTATACCTCATTTTATATAATGAAAAATATTATTTTTATGTATGACTAGGATAGCTGCATGAATAATAAAGTCAATATCTAACTTTGATATGAAATTTAACTAACTTCTTATGTAAAATATTATTCCCAGTCCATTAAAATATTTATCAGAAAATATTACAATGGTTTGTAGTATGAGTTAATAAATCACTCAATGTTAAATATTGCACAAAATTGATTATTTTGAGCACACAGAGACACTGCTAAATCAATGGTATCATTTGGCAACTTCAAATTTCCCATAAAACATCCTTCTTCTAAAACCCTTGAATAATTTTGTTGACAGCCTTATCAAATTAAGACAGAATATTAAGTCTAGAATGGTAGTGCATTTGTAACTCCACTGCTTAATCAGTGTAGGCTGGGAGATCTCATGTTTGTATTTATTTAATATATGTTTAAATTTGAAACAATTAAAAATACAAAGAATAGTTTTTATCCTTCTCCTAGAAGGAAAATGAAAACAGGAAGCTAGGAGAGAGTTGGGTTTCAAGCATGGAACACATTCACATACAAGCTCTGCGTGCATGATATTGCCTCTCATGACAGATAGTAATATCTTTATTATTATTAAAACCAACTGCTTGCACAACCATCTGTTCAATCTCATAATTCAAATTATTCTTCATCAAACTGTTTGAATTCTGCCGATTCATTTCATTTTCTGAAACTTGCAAGGTTGTATGCTTGTCACCCAAATGATAAACACCTGTCACTCTGCTCTGACCACATCATCTATACCAAGCTTATTTTCTGAAATAGTAAAATTGCCCATAAGGAAGTGAAACTCGGAGAAATGCGTAGGAGGGAAAGTTTTATTCTTGTTGCTCTTTGGTTGGTTTTCCCTCTTAATGTGTTGTTTTCGAATGTAAGGGGGACAACAAGGCCTACTGAGTTAATTTGCTGAAATCCAGCAATGTGAATCACAGTAGCCAGTCCTGGATTTCATCAGATCTTTAAAATAAAGATGTGCAGACTAGAAAGATTTTAAACAACTTTGGCAACAGAAAGTAGAGCATAATGCAAAGGAGGAAAATATAACGAGATGGTAGAATCCAATCAGACTCTGCAGTCCAGAATTATGCCCTTAAGATAAAATTCCTGAACTCTGTAGACAACCTCAAGGGATAAGGAGACTCAGAGGAAGAAGAGGACCCAGGACTTAGCTACAGACCCAATACAATCCCTAAATATTTTGTCTGTTAATCTGCTAGAATTAGTTGCTTGTTTTATGTCAGAATGATCTTAGACATCTTTATACAGAAAATTAGTCACATAAAGTCCCTACTTTGGTGATGTTTACAGAAATGTTGAGATAGCAACTGAGTTTATAGTGCCAGCTACAGATAATGTTAGGAATAGAATGGCAGCAGTGTAGGAAACATGAGCAAGTTGTGCTCTGGATAGATTTACACAGAGAGGTAATGTGAGCAGGTTGCGCTCAGGATAGAATCACCCGGTGTTTTTGAGACTCAGTTGTGTTATTTGATGTTTTTTTTCTGAAAATTGTCTTATGAGAGGATATTTTGCTGAAAACATACATGTGGCGTTTTCATTTTGTTGTTGTTGCTTTGTTTTGTTTTGGTTTGTTTTTTGGAAGCTACCTGGAAAACTACTTGTGATTTTTGCTGGAGCAGATGGTTAAGAGGACACATGATGTTTGAAAGGGTCTACATATAACCCAACAGGCAGTGGATAGTGCTGTAGCATTGGTTCACCTTGCCATTCTTTGCTGGTCTTCGTTGAACTTTGCTGAAGCTGGTCTTCCTTGATGATACTATGCACTGGCTCACCTTGTCTTCTGCACTGATCATCATTTGTCATGATCAAAGAACTGATTGGGATATTCTGGTGGCTTCTGCTGCCTCTGCAGACTGGGGCTGATTGGCAGCATCTGTAGGTTTCTTCTGTATTGAACTGCTGTTACTATTTCATGAATGATATTTGTGAGTGGATGGAGCTACCACTGCTAATTCATGTGACCTGAACTGCTAATACCCTGACAACAAATATTAGAATTGCCCCAAAGGACTATTTCTAAAGAGGCCCACACTTCCCCTTTGACCTATTAACCTTTCTTTTCCGCTATCTCGGGTAGATGGTGGGCTAGAAGGGAGGGTAAATAATTTAAGAACCTTTATTAAAATAGGTTTTGAAAACTCTAAGCCTACAGAGTTTTCATGCAGGTGACATCTGAATGTAAATGACTTGAGATGAAGAGGTATGAAAGGAAGGTTTGAGAGAAGATTCTAGATGCAGAAGACTGAGCAAAGAACCCTAGTAACCAGGGATGCTAATATGTTCAAAGAACAAAAAATTTCAGCCTGCAGAGATACCTCAGTGCTTAAAGAGTTCTTGCTGCTTTTGAAGAGGACCAGAGTTCAGTTCCTGAAGCCACAGAGGGTGGCTCAAGAGTCACTGTAACTTCTGCTCCAGGAGTGCTGACAGTCCTGCTCAAGGAGTACTCTCTTCTGGAATCCAAGTGTGCCTGCATGCAAGCAATTGTGAGTGTGTGAGTGTGTGTGTGTGTGTGTGTATGTGTGTGTGTGTGTGTGTGTGTGTGTAAACACACAAAGAGAAAAGATCATAAAAATGATGATGGAGGTACAAATTTGCTTTACACTAGCATATATATTATATATGTATATTATATAAAGATAGATAGATAGATAGATAGATAGATAGATAGATAGATAGATATTATCTATATATTCCCACAACACCATTTTGTATGCTGGTAATACACACTTTAACATTATTCAAAAATAATAATATCAACAAGGAAGGGATAGCCTACTGAGGAGTGAAGTGAAGAAAGCAGTCTTACCTCCAGGGACACAGACCTAATTAGTCTCAAAACACATGGGTATGGTCATATAGAGATTATATTAGATTCATTACAATATACAGCAAACCTACAGCCAATATCATAGTAACTGGAATTCTTAGAATTCTTAGTCAGAACAAGACAAGTGTGTCCACTCCACTCCTACCCTATTGAAGGAATATATTTAGTTCTTTAGGTTTTACCTACAGTAAGAAATAGAGAAAAAAGAAAATAAAGGAGTTACAATTAGGAGAATTATCAAGGTATTCCTTAACATAGATGCTGATCCTATGTAAGAGACTAAAGCCTACACTGAAAACCATTAAAGCTGATGAACATTTCAACAAGGACTCAACATTCACAAAAATCAGTAGCTTTCCTATATACTAGTGACCAAAAATGAATTAAAGGAAGTAATCCCATTCACAAAACACACGCACACACACACACACACACACACACACACACACACACACACACACACACACACACTCACACACATACACATGTGCACATACATAACTCACAAACAATAAAATACCTGGGAATAAAACTAACTAGAGAAATGAATGAAAGACCTCTACAATAAAAACTTTATGGACTTTATAGTATGGAGAAAGAAATTAAGGAAGACACTAGAAGATGAAAAGAACTTCCATGCAAATGGATCTACAGACTTAATTTTGTGATAATAGTCATTCTACCAAAACCAACCTACAAATTTGGAACAATCTCAATCAAAATTCTATGGTCATTCTTCACAATAGAAAAAATAATCCAAAAATGTATGAGGATTAAAAGAAGTCTGAAGAAAGCCAAATCATTGCTTAACAAAAGGAACACTCTGGGCACGGGGCATCCCCATACTTAACTTCAAATTACACCACAGAGCTATAGTAATAGAAACAGCATGTGCAAGCACCAAAACAGGCAGAGAGATCAATGAGTGAAACTGATGTGCCAGATAGAAGTCAACACAGCATCTGAATTGATAAATGTACAAAAAATGTACATTTGATTAAAAACAGCATCTTCAACAAATGGTTAGGTAAAATTCAGATTACTACTCATAGAAGAATAAAACCAGATACTAGTTTTCATCCTGCACAAAACTCAATTCCAAAATGAATCAATTAATAGCTAATTAAAGTGTATATAAGTTGACAGTATAATAAGAGGTTTATTAGTCAATGTATAGAAAGCTTGCTTAGTCAAAACTCTAGGATTAAATGTGGGAAATGTTTTAAAAACTTTTAGCATCTTGGGGTGGCCATAGTAAAATAGCATGATCTGAGCAACTTAGCAATTTATTTTCTTCCAAATCTCAAGGTGAATCTCTCAGCATCTGCATCCCTGTGAAGGATTCTGGAGCATAATTCAAACAAACAAACAAACAAATAATAACTCCTCTATGGCTTTCTGACATTTTCTTAGACTACGTTATACAATAATTCCTTAAGTATTGAGTTTGTAGGTTAAGGCATACTATTATTTTATGAGGTCCTCCTCACTTGCCTATCTTACTTTGACAACTACAACCCAAAGGAATCCCATCAGTGGCTCACTGGGATATGGCACTCACCAGCAAAGCTGAACTTATGTCTTTCTGTAGTCATTTATCACCCTCTGTCCTCTTCCATGGTATCACATCAACCAGAAGAAGGCAGTAGTGAGAAGTTATATATAGCTGCATGAGGGCTCCAAGAACACTACTCTGAAATCCCTTACTCAATCTACACCAAAGCCACACCCCTGAGCATAGCTCCCTTACTAATGATTAACTGTGTAGAATTTTTTTTCTACAAAATAGTCAGAAATGTCCACAAATACATATAAGTAAACATGGTTATTATAGGATGGTCATAAAAATAAGTATAAATCAAGAGTTTAATCGGAAGAGATCTTAAGGAAATATGGATCTATTTCCCTAAAGGATAATATAAAGTTATCAAATATTTTACTTCTGAATAAGGTATGTTAGAAGAAACATGATAAAAGTTATAAATATATTGATATTTCAATATAAAATTCAAACTCAACTGAGTAAAAATGTATCGTCTATGGAGTATTAGGATGTAGCTCAGTGCTAGGGCTCTTGTTTAGCATGGATAAGACTCTAAGTTTGTTTCCCAGCACAAATAATCAAAACATTCTCTATAGCATCTATTTTCAAATATATAATTATTTTTTGTCTACTTTTGTTATCTTATTATGGTATAGAATATTAGATGCTACTCCTCTTACCTAACTAAATTCCCTATGCTTCCAAGAGTCTAACAATCATTATTCTCAAAAAAGATAGATAGATAGATAGATAGATAGATAGATAGATAGATAGATAGATAGATAGATAGATGATAGATAGATGAATTGAAATATCACACATATATACCCACAATTATTATGTTTGTTGAAATACTTTAAAACAAAAGTCTAGCTGAGGCAGGAAAATTAAAAGTTCAGGGTTATGGCTCGATAGCAAGATTGCTCAACAAGTAAGGCACTTGCTGCTAAGCCTGAGACCCTGAATTTGATCTTCAGAGTTCACATGGTGAAGGAGACAAAGGACTTCCACAAGGTGCCTTTGACTTCCACACATGCATCATGCATCTATGCCTCTAAACACACACACACACACACACACACACACACAAATTAATGTTAAAAAATAAAAACAGAAAAGGAAGAGTTTAAGGTCACCCTCGACTGCCCAGTGAATTCCAGAACCTTCCAGCTACATAGCAAGACCCTGTTGGGAAAATAAAATGAAAGGAAACACATCAGCAACAAGGACCAGAACCAAGCAAACAAAAATGCAGTAAGAAAAGCAGTAATAGCAAGAAGAAAGCACGTGCGGCAAAGCTGCAGCAGGAACCAGTCGGTGTTTGAACAGCGTAATGGAACCTCCTTTGCCCGTGCTCTTCCTTGTTTTTTATACTGTATTTTCTACCTAATTATGAGAACCAACTATTTATTTTAAGTCAGCTTTTGCAAGATAAGGCAGAGGTAAAACTGCACCAGAAGCAGGTGGTTTATGTAGTAATGAGTGACTTGAGAAAATCAAAAGCTAACATGTTTATGAAGAATTCAAAGTGAAAGAGGCCATAAAATGATCACTAAGCCTGCCACTGAGGTTTCCTGCTGTCCGTGAAAACCTTACTGCTACAAGCAACTATAACCATGAGTCCCCTGGGGCAACTAACCCAGCTCCATTCTCTCCGACCAGCTCCATCGTGATGCACATCCTAGAAGAGTCCACTTTTAGCCCATCCCTCTGCACACTAGAAAGCCAGAGGTCTCTCAGATGGTGGAAATGACAGCTACATTCTAACAGAGCCTACATCACCCTTTTCAGTCTCCAGGAAACCAAGCAGCTGTGTGAAATCTACGAGCTTCTCTGACTTCCTACTTCAACTTCCCTTCTGCTCAGGAAAAAAACAGGAACACTGGGAAGTCAGCCATGGCTTGGTCATGTCCTTCTCACCCCCTTCTCTTCTAGCCTCATGTCTGCTCCCAAGCACTGTCACATTTATCGTTCAAAAAAAAAATTACCCCGCCAAAGTCATATCCACAGTGAAATGATATCGTCTACTAGCTCCATGACCCTCCTTTAAAGTATGCGGTTAGCTATTGTCATAATTTTAACTTTACTTCTCAGACTCACAGCCCACAGATAATTCGGCAAATCAGTCACAGGTCAGTGGAGTCCTGTTCTTGGCAGGGAGGCTCTGCTGTGGGAGCACAGTGTAGGGAGGCTGTGCTCTTCCCTCTGTGGGAGCACAGGGCAGGGAGGTACTGTTTTTTAAGCAAAGGGCAGGAAAGCTTTCCCTCCTCTCTGTAAGAAAGAAGGTCATTAGAAACAGATGCAGGATCTTTCCTGAAAAAAAAAAAAAACAAAACTGCCTAGTCCAACTTTAACCACACATTTTTCAAAAGACATTATTTTTTGTGAATCTCAAATAGAAAAACCTAATTTGAATTCAATTTGAAAGAAGAGGCAGTGGAAAGAGAAGGGGAAATTCATGGTTCTTTGAACAATAGCTTGCAAACAAACTAAGCTCTTGTACTATTCTGGTGGCTTGTGTTTGACACTCTACATCCAAAGGACTACCAACATTATGCAATATATTTCCTACCACATTTATCCAACCCTTTCCCATTTGTCAGAACATCTCTGCTTTTAAGCAAGCTCTCCCAGAATGTTATTGCACTGTTTCTCAGATTGGGCATCAGGGCCTTGGCTTATCCCACCAACCTCTTCCTTGGGCAACAGTCAGTGCGGTCCTGTGGGTTTGCAGTGGTAAAGGGGTGGAGGCATGAAAATCCCTCCTGATGTCCGCTTCGAACTGCCTGTGTTCCGGGCTGTGTGCACTCCTCCTTTGTTCTGTTCTCTGCATCAGACAGAAAGCAATCATCCTGACTGAAACGTATCTAGAGCCAAGGCTCCATGTAAATTACAGAGAGAGATGACAAATTTCATGGCCTGGTTATGGTCAAATGGCAAATTTCACAGTTTGTCATGTATTAATAGAAAAGAAAAACAAATACAAATGAAGTCATCCCAATTGTTAGAAATAATTCCAGAGTGACTGTTTGATGAATTCAAACAAAGGGGACAGACAGAATGAAGGACAATCAACTTGTAGCCCATGATTTTAAATTTAATAAAAAAAAAAAGACCCTGTAGTTTCATTCTCGAACATCTCCATAGTAAAGGTTTAATCCAAACATACCACACTTCAGCCTGAGCCCAGAATGAGAAATCCAAATTCCAAAGCCTGGGCATGTCTCCTTTTCAAGGGAAGTAAAGCATCCATGAAATGTTCTTGTGACAGAGGTGGAGGGCCAATCTTATGGGTCATCGGTGACACCAAGATTGACCACGAGATTTATCTGCAGGTGTGGAAATGTTGTACTGTTTATCCAATCCACCTGAAAAATATCTTTAAAAGATTAAGCCCATCCACACACTTAATTTTTGTCAGTTCTATTTCAACTCTATCTTTTCTTCTTCCTGCCTCTCAGTAAATACTGTAATCTTGTGAAACAAGTGTTGACTTAGGCTTCATTCAGGTACCCTAATCAAAGTACTCTAATTAGGGTCTTAAGGAAAAAAAAATCTATCATGGTCATCTCTCTAGAGTCAGGTTCTGTAGCCAAGGCTCAGGCTGACATTATTGCAGCTTTTGTGACTTGTTACCTGCCATTTCCAAATCCTTCCACTCTTTGATGTTTGGTGAGCCCGTGAAGTGTTTTACACTCCAACCTCATTTTTTTTTTGTCTATATTGGTTTATGACCCATGTGTTTCTGTGTCTTCCTAGGGCAGTGATGCTTGTGAGGGAGACAATTCTAGAGTATAGCATAATAACCTGTAGCTAGATGATTCATGAGAGCTGAGAGTTTCAGACTATCTTACATTGGTAAATCTGACCACACACATTTCATCTGAATATTTCTTTTAATCACTTTAGATTGCTTTACAAAAATAAAGGGTTCTGCTGAGAATGGTAGCTGGCAAATGTAGAAGACAAGACAAATTTTGTCACTAGTCACTTAGAAACTGTCCAAATTAATGAACTAAAATAGGCACTGACCACGCAGAGGACTTATCGAAAAAGAAACCACCCAATTCCCCAACAAATGCAGCACACTTGATTTCCATTTGTGTATGTTAATAGACTGTTATTAGAAGTGTAAGCTTTGGCTTTTTTTTCAGCTTTGAAAATTATGATTACAGTATTTATAACAAGTAGTGATGCCTCTGTTTTATTCAATGAAGATATATTTAATGTATAGAAAGACAACATTTCTTAATTTTGCTTGTTCCCTTCTGTGCTTATACAACAGTCTGCCTCGTGCTCTCACCTTGCTCATATGTCACCTTAGAATGTGTGCGTCTGATATAACTAGAATGTAAGTTCCCTTAGGGTAGAATCTTCATCCTCTTTTTATCCATCTCTAGAGCACTCGGGGAAACGCAGAGCCATAAGTTCTAGCTGGCTTTAGAGATACTTATAAGGCCCATATCAAGGCTATCTACTGCACGGATTGCTAATTTAACTGGAGTTGTTTGCAACAGGTCTTCCTAAATCATTGCTAAGGACTCAAGTCTCCAGAGCTCCCTGGAACTTACCCACTTAATATTCCCAGCACTGCCATAAAGAACAGTTTCCTATGCAAATACAGCCACTCAGCTTTCAGATCATAGGAGTTCCACATTAAGGAAAGGCTGCTGGCACATCTGGTGTCCCATCAAGTTCCAAATATCACCATCAGCAAAGAGTGAGCTCAGCTTCAGAGGGCGAGGATAAAGGCACTAGCCTCTGGCTGAGCCTTTTTCACATTGTTAATGGAGTAGGGGGAAATGTAGTCATTTGTTCTGCTTGTGACAAATGCAATAGCATCTGGGAGGGAAGGCAGAGCTTAATGGCAACCTGTAAGGCACAAGGTCTCATAAGGCTAGTGCTGTTTGCAAAACACAGAGTACAGAATACAATACTTTACTCTCTCTTCCATCTTGAGCTAGAATGGGGAGAGAGTATCAGGGGAGAGAGTAAAATACCATAAATCCAGTCTATAGAATTTTCTTCCAAAAACTTAAAAGCTGAGAAAATTTTAGTGTTGAGTGAACAGATGAAATTTAAAGGAGCCATGGCAGGTCTTGGGAGATGGCTCAGTAGGTAAAAGCAAGGTATGAGGACCCAAGCTTAAATTTCTGGAACCCACATAAAAGCTGGGCATGTTACACAAGCATCTGTAATCCCTGTGCTCCCGTGGGGAGAGGGTAAAGGAAAACAGGAGGATCCATGGAGGCTTGCAGGGCCAAGCAGCTGTAAAATACAGCAAAACACCAACAACACAACAACACACCCTGTCTTAAAGAGGGTGGGGCCCAACATCTGAGGTTGTCCTCTAACCTCCATAGACACACCCGAGCATACAAACATCTGCATCACACACACACACACACACACACACACACACACACACACACACAGAGTGTACATATATATATATATATATATGCACACAGACACAAGTACACATGTACTTTGTGCATACATACACATAAATACATTAAAAAAGGACAATCCAAAGCAATTCTTGAAACTTTGGCCAAATTTGAGAAACAGAGAATTGGACAACAGAGATATAGAACTAGATGCTGAAAGCAGGATGAATCAAAAGTAATGATTGTGACAATGGACTGCCGAGAATGTCCAAGCTTGCTTGATTTCACTCTCCTGCCAGTTTAAATTAGAGGCTTAAGTAGTGAAGTTTCAAGAACAGATGAAAAACCTACCCTGCCTCTTTGTGTTTCCTTCATCTCATAGATTAAAAAAAGTTAAAAAAACACAATTTCCTTAACTACGCAATGGAAAATTGATTCTCCATTTGCATATTCTTAAAGTGGAAGGCTATGAAAGCTGGCTCCCTTGGGCTTCTTGGCCCTGTCAGCCACATCCAATTTACCAACCAGCCCCAGATTGTTCTCAAGTATACCATTGAATCTCTGTTTACTTCACAGCAGCATGAAAGGCAGCACTTGGAAGCTTTCAGCTCAGTGTCCGTGGAAATGATAAAGATGTATTGATAGTCTTTCATGGAAGATGAAAGATGATGTGCACATCCTGAAAAGGTGTTTGCTTTTCCTTCCCCACCCACTACTTGTCATGTGTATTTCTGGTCACTTTGCTCTTCAGTGAAATAGTGAACATTCCTAACTGACTTAAAACATCTTTAGGTTTTATGCTTAAGACCCTTGATGGAAATTAGGGTGGGACTGATTAACAGCATAATCCTTGAAGTTGAATTCATTTAAGTCTTGTAGAGAAGATGAGGCTTACCCCACACTAGATATGAGGTTCTAAGAAAACTACTTAATTTTGCCATTATTGTCTTCATCAAAACAGTTTCACCTGGGTCAAACTGGTCTCTATTGTTATATAGCCCACAATGACCTTGACCTCCTGATCCTGCTATACATGTATCCCCAGCACTGGAACATGCTTGTACCACCATGCCCAGTTTATATGGTGAAAGGAAAAAATCATGACTGTACAATTGCTAGACAAACACTCTGCCAACAGAGGGATATCCTCAGCTTCGGCATTATCTCCTTCAGGCTACAGTTTCTAACTTAGCAAATGGATAGCCTTCCAAGAAGTACGCACTAGTTAGATAGTTAGGTTGCCAGTGGTGACATGAGTCTGATATCTCAGCTTCTTGACACATAGCTAATTTCTTACTGAAATAGGTCAGCTATCTCTGCTCAAGGAACTAGACTGAGCCTGGTAAACTGTTCTGACGTCCAGTTATTCACTGAACTCTCCTTATCCACCCAGAAAAGTGGAAAGCAAGAAAAGAGAGATTTTAGAAGCCAGGAATCTGGTTACACTTCAGAACCTGTCCCATGGTTCACTGGAGCCCAGAAATGTCCCCAGAGAGATTTGACAGAAGTTGGTGAGTACAGATAGGATACGTCTTTCTCACTGTGGATGTATTTTATTTATATATCATCTAGGATTTATGAAATGTGCATTGGGAATTTTGAACATTCAAACTCTGGATATGACCTGTAGCTAAAGGAGAGACTAGGAGGAAGTTTGTAGGTAAAAAGTTGGCAAGAGATGATGAATAGACCTGATTCAACAATTTATAGGCCTCCTGCAAAATTCTATCAGACACTAAAACTTGGCTTTAAATTTGAAATATTTAGCTCATTTGCTGTATGGATTTTGGCAAATTATTTAACATTTGCAAAGGGCAGTATGCTCTATAGAAAAGGAAATTTGCTAATACCAATTAGCATTTGAAATATACTTGAGTTTTTGCTAAGTGTTCAATATCACCCACTGCTTTCCATAGGGACATACCTAAGTAGAAGAGGGTTTGCTTAGCACATGCAAAGCTGAGGGCTTAATCTCCATGCTGTACAAATGCTAAAAAGGGGCGGAGACACCTTCATTGTTCAATGTTAACTACAGTGACACAAAGCCCTGGGTCTCTCTTTAAATCTCTTTTCCAAAAGGCTTCAGGGATGACTCTGACCATTGCAGTAGTGCTCAGCTGTAGTTAGCAGTAGACACAGGAGGATCAGGAGTTCTCAGCAAATTTGTGTCCAGCTTAAACAGCATGAGTCCCTGTCAAAGAAGAAAAAGAAGGAGGAGGAGGAGAGGGAGGAGGAAGAGGAGAGAGAGGAGGAGGAAGAGGAGGAGAAGAAGAAGAGGAAGAGGAGGAGGAAGAAGAGAAAGAAGAGGAGGAGGAGAAGAGGCAGAGGCAGAGGCAGAGGCAGAGGCAGAGGCAGAGGCAGAGGCAGAGGCAGAGGGAGAACAAGAACAGGAGCAGGAAGACCAAGAAGAAGAACAAGAAGATGAGGAAGAGAAAGGAGAAGGCAGATGGAGGGAGGGGAGGGAAAGAGAAGAAGAATAGAGGAGGAAGAGTAGGTGGAGAAGGAGAGGTATGGGAAGTGATCAAAGATTCTAAGTAGGTAAAGAATCTGACAACTGAAACAGAAATTTAAAGTTCATATACTCTGAGCTATTTTTACCCTTTGAATATAAAAAATAAGGAAAATTAAAGAAGGGAATGTTGCTACCACATTTGTTCATCACAGCAATGGACAGTAAGACCTCATAACATTACAAAAGGTTCAACACAGCAAAAAACACTGTGCTAAGCTAAGTGAAAGGCTACGGAGTGGAGGAAATTCTGTGAGCTATACATTTGCTGAGGATTAATATCTAGACTATACAAAGAATTAAGCAAGGAACTTGACAGGTGCCTTAGTGGTTAAGATCACTTGTTTCTCCTATAGAAGACCCAAGTTCTCTAACCAGCACCCCCCCCCATGAGGTCATTCATAACCATCTATAGCTTCATTTTCAGGAGGAATCTAATGCCCTCTTCTGGTCTTCATGGCACAGCATACATGTGACCCACATACACACATGTAGACAGTCTCTTTCTCTCTCTCTTTCTCTCTCTCCTGCATGCGCGTGCATGTGCGCGCACACACACACACACACACACACACACACACACACACACACACACACACACACACATTTTAAAAAGGAGAAAATAAAGCACCAGCCATCTTAAGCCCGAGCTTGGTGGGCAGTCCCACAGTCTCCAGAGGACTCTCTACGCCACAGGCACCCTAGCATGGCCAGGATCTTAGGATCACTGGTGAGTGGAAAACATCTGTTCCAAGAGAACCGAGGGTGCCTGGAGACAGCTAGAGCACAGACACAGGAACCCGGCCTGATCAGTGGCTCAGGTTCCTTCCGGTCAACATTGGTCTACCTTGGTTTCCAAGTCATCGGAAAACCCCATGGTCCCCAGAGGAGGTACCACTTCCATGCACTCTAACATGCCCATGATCTTAAGATCCCAGGATTCCAGGATCCCAGGAGCTTGATCACACGAGGATCTCAGGGTCTCTGAGGAAGCTTGACTGTCAAGAACTCTGACACACCCAGAATCTCAGCATCACAGGATCCCAGAATCACAGGATCTCAAGGAAAGCTGGATTCTGCGAAATTCTGACTCAACTGGGATTACAAGAATGACAGGCTCCAATCAGATATATCGAGGGGAGGAAGTACTTGAGATAATCAGATAGTGGGAGGCAACCATAAGAACAGAAGCAACAGAAACTACAGTTACTTGGCATCATCATAACTGGATACACCATCACACAAGAACACAAGATATGAATCTAAAGTTTCTTCTCATGATAATAGTGGAGGACTATAAGAAGGAAATAAATAATTTCCTTAAAGAAATACAGGAGAACACTTCCAAACAGGTGAAAGAATTGAACAAAACCATCCAGAATCTAAAAATAGAAGTAGAAAAAAAATAAAGAAGTCACAAAGGGAGACAACTCTGGAGATAAAAATCCAAGGAAAGAAATCAGGAGCCATAGATGCAAGCATCACCAACAGAATACAAGATATGGAAGAGAGAATCTCAGGTGCAGAAGATTCCATAGAAAACATTGACACAACAGTCAAAGAAAATGTGAAATGCAAAAAGATACTAACCTAAAACATCCAGAAAATCCAGGACACAATGAAAAGACCAAACCTACAGATAATAGATATACAGGAAAAGAAAGATTTTCAACTTAAAGGGCCAGTAAGTATCTTCAACAAAATTATAGAAGAAAACTTCCCAAACCTAAAGAAAGAGATAACCATGAACACATAGGAAACCTACAGAACTCCAAATAGTTTGGACCAGAAAAGAAATTCCTCCTGTCACATAATAATCAAACCACCAAATGCACAAAATAAGAAAGATTATTAAAAGCAGTAAGGGAAAAAGGTCAAGTAACATATAAAGGTAGACCTATCAGAATTACACCACTTCTCTGCAGAGACTATGAAAGCCAGAAGATCTTTGGCAGATGTCATACAGACCCTAAGAGAGTACAAATGCCAGCCCAGGATACTATACCCAGCAAAACTCTCAATTACCATATATGGAGAAACTAATGTATTGCACGACAACACCAAATTTAGACTATCTTTCCACAAATCCAGCCCTTCAAAGGATAATAAAGGGAAAACTGTAACACAAGGAGGGAAACTATGCTCTAGAAAAAGCAAGAAAGTAATCTTTCAAAAACCTAAAAGATAGTCACATGAACAAAATTCCAACTCTAACAACAAAAATAACAGGAGACAACAACTTTTCCTTAATATTGCTTAATAGCAGTGGACTCAATGCCCCAATATAAAGGCATAGACTAACAGATTGGTTATGTAAACAGGACCCAACATTTTGCTGCATATAGGAAACCTACCTCAGGGGCAAAGACAGACACTACTTTAGAATAAAAAGTCTGGAAAACAATTTGGTCCCAAGAAACAAACTGGAGGAGCCATTCTAATAGCAAATGAAGTCGACTTTCAACCTAAAGTTATCAAAAAGGATAAGGAGGGACACTTCATACTCATCAAAGGTAAAATCTACCAAGATGAAATCTAAATTCTGAACATCTATGCTCCAAATGTAAGGGCATCCACGTTTAATAAAGAAACTTTACTAAAGCTCAAAACCAACATTGCACCACACACAATAATAGTGGGAGACTTCAACACCTCACTTTCATCAATAGACAGATCCTAGAAACAGAAACTAATCAGAGACACAGTGAAACTAACAGAAATTTTGAAACAAATGGATTTAACTGATATCTATAGAACATTTTATCCTAAAACAAAAGGATATACTTTCTTCTCAGCACCTCATGGTACCTTCTCCAAAATTGACCATATAATCAGTCAAAAACAGGCCTCAACAGATACCAGAAGATTGAAACAATCCCACACATCCTATCAGATCACCATGGACTAAGGTTGATCTTCAATAACAACATAAATAATAGAAAGCCCTGGAAGCTGAACAACATTCTACTCAATAACTTGGTCAAAGAAGAAAGAAAGAAAGAAAGAAAGAAAGAAAGAAAGAAAGAAAGAAAGAAAGAAAGAAAGAAAGAAAGAAAGAAAGAAAGAAAGGAAGAAAGGAAGAAAGGATTAAAGACTTTGTAGAATTTAATGAAAATGAAGTCAAAACATACCCAAACTTATGAGACACAATAAAAGCAGTCCTAAGATGAAAACTCATAGCTCCGAGTGCCTCCATAAAGAAAGTGGAGAGAGCATACATAGTAGCTTGACAGCACACCTGAAAGCTCTAGAACAAAAAGATGCAAATTCACCCAAGAGGAGTAAACAGCAAGAAATAAACACAAGGCTGAAATCAACCAAGTGGAAATAAAAAGAACTATACAAAGAAGAACCAAACATGGAGTTGGTTCATTGAGAAAAATCAACAAAATAAACCCTTAGTCAGACTAACTAGAGGGCACAGGGACAGTATCCTAATTAACAAAATCAGAAATGAAAAGGGAGACATAACAACAGAATCTGAGGAAACCCCAAAAATCATCAGATCCTACTACAAAATCCTATTCTCAAAAGAACTGGAAACCTGGATGAAATGGATACTTTTCTAGTCAGATAACAAGTACCAAAGTTAAATCAGGATCAGATTAATGATCTAAACAGTCCCATATCTTCAAAAGAAATAGAAACAATCATTAATAGCCCCCCAACCAAAAAAAGCTCAGGACCTGATGGCTTTAGTGGAGAGTTCTATCAGACATCAAAGAAGACCTAATTCCAATACTACTCAAACAATTCAACAAAATAGAAATAGAAGTTACTCTACCCAATTCACACTATGAAGCCACAATTACTCTGATATCTAAACCACACAAAGATCCAACAAAGAAAGAGAACTTCACACCCATTTCCCTTGTTAATATCAATGCAAAAATACTCAATAAAAATTCTGACAAACTAAATCCTCGAACACATCAAAACAATCATTCATCATGATCAAGTAGGCTTTATCCCATGGATGCAGGGATGGTTTAATATATAGAAATCCATCAATGTAATCCACTATAAAAACAAACTCAAAGACAAAAACCACATAATCATCTCATTAGATGCTGAGAAAGCATTTGGTAAAATCCACCACCCTTTCATAATAAAAGTCGTTTAAAAATCAAGAATTCAAGGCCCATACCTAAACATAATAAAGGCAATATACTGCAAACCAGTAGCTAACATCAAATTAATGGAGAGAAACTTGAAGTAATCCCAGTAAAATCAGGGACTAGACCAGGCTGCCCACTCTCTCCCTACCTATTCAATATAGTACTGGAAGTTTTAGTCAGAGTGATTAGACAACACAAGGAGATCAAAGGAATACAAATTGAAAAGGAATAAGTCAAAATATCACTATTTGCAGATGATATGATAGTATACATAAGTGACCTGAAAAATTCCACCAGAGAACACCTAAACCTGATAAACAACTTCAGTGAAGTAGTTGGATACAAAATTAAGTCAAACAAATCAGTGGCATTTCTCTACACAAAGGATAAACAGGCTGAGAAAGAAATTAGGGAAACAACACCCTTCAAAATAGTCACAAATGATATAAAATACCTTGGCGTGACTCTAACTAAGGAAGTGAAAAATCTGTATGATAAAAACTTCGAGTCTCTGAAGAAAGAATTTGAAGAAGATCTGAAAAGATGGAAAGATCTCCCATGCTCATGAATTGGTAGGATTAATATAATAAAAATGGCTATCTTGCCAAAAGCAATCTACAGATTCAATGCAATCCCCATCAAAATTCCAACTCAATTCTTCACTGAGTTAGAAATGGCAATTTGCAAACTCATCTGGAATAACATAAAACCTAGGATAGCAAAAACTCTTCTCAAGGATAAAAGAACCTCTGGTGGAATCACCATCCCTGACCTCAAGCTGTACTACAGAGCAATTGTGATAAAAGCTGCATGGTACTGGTACAGTTATAGACAGGTAGATCAATGGATTGGAACTGAAGGTCCAGAAAGGAACCCACACACCTATGGTCACTTGATCTTTGATAAAGGAGCTAAACCATTCAGTGGAAAGAAGACAGAATTTTCAACGTACGGTGCTGGTTCAACTGGCGGTTAGCATGTAGAAGAATGTGAATTGATCCATTCTTATCTTATTGTACAAAGCTCAAGTCTATGTGAATCAAGTAACTCCACAGAAAATCTGAGACGCAAACATATGGAAGAGAAAGTGAGGAAGAGCATCGAAGATATGGGCATAGGGGAAAAAATCCTGAACAGAACAGCAATGGCTTGTGCTGTAAGATCGAGAATTGACAAATGGGACCTCATAAAATTGCAAATCTTCTGTAAAACAAAGGACACTGTCAATGAGACAAAACTGCAACCAACAGGTTGGGAAAAGATCTTTACCAATCCTGAATTAGATAGGGGGCTAATATCCAATATATATAAAGAACTCAAAAAGTTGTACTCCAAAAAACCATGTAACCCTATTAAGAAATGGTGTACAGAACTAAACAAAGAATTCTCAACTGAGGAATACCAACGGGTTGAGAAGCACTTGAAAAAATGTTCAACATCCTTAATCATCAGGGAAATGCAAATCAAAACAACCCTGAGATTCTACCTCACACCAGTCAGAAAAGCTAAGTTCAAAAACTCAGGTGACTGCAGATGCTTGCTAGGATGTGGAGAAAGAGGAACACTCTTCCATTGCCGGTGGAGTTGCAAGCTGGTATACAACCACTTTGGAAATCAGTCTGGTGGTTCCTTAGAAAACTGGACATAGTTTTACTGGAATATCCAGCAATACCACTCCTGGGCACGTATCCAGAAGTTGCTCCAATTTGTAATAAGGATACATGCTCCACTATGTTCATAGCAGCCTCATTTATAATAGCCAGAAGCTGGAAAGACCCCAGATGTCACTCAACAGAGGAATGGATACAGAAAATGTGGTACATTTACACAATGGAGTGCTACTCAGCTATTAAAAACAATGAACTCATAAATTCTTAGACAAATGGATGGATCTGGAGGATATCATCCTAAGTGACGTATCCCAATCACAAAACAAACAAACAAAAAACCACATGATATGCATTCACTGGTAAGTGGATATTAGTCCAGAAGCTCAGAATACCCAGGATACAATTTGCAAAACACATGAAACTCAAGAAAAAGGAAGACCAAAGTTTAGACACTTTGTTCCTTCTTTGAAAGGGAAACAAAATACCCATGGAAGGAGTTAGAGAGACAAAGTGTGGGGCAGAGACTGAAGGAATGACCATCCAAAAACTGCCCCACCTGGGGATACATCCATAAACAACCAGAAAACCCAGACACTATTGCAGATGCCAACAAGAGCTTGCTGACAGGAGCCTGATATGGCTGTCTCCTGAGAGGCTATACCAGTGCCTGACTAATACAGAAGTGGATGCTCACAGTCATCCATTAGACAGAGCACAGGGTCCCCAATGAAGGAGCTAGAAAAAGTACCCAAGGAGCATAAGGGGTTTGCAGCACCCCCCCCCCAGGAGGAACAACAATATGAACTAACCAGTAACCCTAGATCTCCCTGGGACTAACCCACCAATCAAAGAAAACACACAGAGAGACTCATGGCTCTAACTGCATATGTAGCTGAGGATGGCTTAGTCAATCTTCAGTGCAAGGAGAGGCCCTTGGTCCTGTGAAAGTTCTATACCCCAGTATACAGGAATAACTGGGCCAACGAGCTGGAGCAGGTGGGTTTTGGAGCAGGGGGACAGGGTTAGGATAGGGTATTTTCGAAGGGGAAACTAGGAAAGGGGATAATATTTGAAATGTAGATAAAGAAAATATCTAATAAAATAGGAGAAAATATTAAGCACTAGAAATCAAACATGTGGTTATGAAATAATTTTCTATAAAATGTTTTAATAAAATCTAATTTTTTGTATATTACCTTGAAATTTCTTTCTGCTACAAAGCTGGAGCCTTGTTATACTTTACTTGAGATCCCTAGTTGAGGAGGGGAACTCTTCAGGATGTGGCAGGTGGCAGCATGGGCTTTATCTCCATCCTAGTTACTGCATACTGTAAGCCTTGTTTTTCTGGGTATTAAGGAAAACAACTTAGGAAAATGGACAGATGTTAAAAACTAACTTGTTTCTCTGTGTTTGTACCAAATGCTTAATAAAACATTCACTATTAGTTATTTTAGCACATTTCTTAATGTTAATGAAGATATCAACTTGCCACTATATCTAAGTACATACTATCAAATTGAGGGACACCCTCTGCTATGTAGTCTATTGTAGTTTCATAATTAACAATTATTTCCTTTTAAATACTTCAAAATGCAGGAAGTGGAAAATGGGCTTTATTCATCACATAAAAGTGGTCTCTGAAGAAGATAGAAAGGACAATTATTTCTCTAGGTTGTATGTCAAAATTTAATCTATGTATTAGTTGCTTTTTTTTCCATAGTGACATGACAAAATGCAACAGAAACCAAATCCATTTTCTCTCCTGGTTTCATGCTGGGGAGGGCATGACATAACAGTGGTGGGGAAGTGTTTAGCCATGTCTCCATCTGTCCAGAAGAGGGGAATCTACCCTCAGTCAGGGGTCTAACCCTCTAGGCTTGTCTCCCAATGACCTATGCCTTCTATTTCAAAAAGGCCTATCACCCCACCCCATTCCCTGAAACAATACCACTAAGTTCTTATGAGGGCTTTTCATATTCAAGCCATAATCCTGGGTGCATTTTTAAAATGACAGTCCTTTCAAAACTGAGCATATCACAGTTGTTTTAACTGTATGAACTAAAAAGGGGTGGGGGGATGAAATTAGTAAAGACAGGAATCAAACCGGATAAAAAGGACCTCTCTAAACAGGACCACGGCACCCCTACCCTTTCTTCAAGGCAAATTTAGTTACAGGCTCACTACATGTTTAAATACAGTGTCGTTTCCTGAGAAGAGATGTGCCAAATCATCTGTATTCTGCTTTCCAATGATGCTCGATATAAATCATAACAAAGAAACAACCACATTATAGTCAATATGTGAGTAGACCTTTATCATTACAGTCTCCTAAGTTATGAAAGGTTCTATAGATGAGAGAAAAATACAATTCTGCTATGAAATAGTGATAAGAGAAGAAATATGTAAGAGCTCCCTTACTGTGTTTGTGCATTTATCATATTTTCCTTCAATTAGCTATCTTCTCGTTATTCTAAGATGTGGTCATAGATAATAAGATTTAATTAACTTCTATAGGTTTATTCTGACAAATAATGGATCCTATTTGAATGGATTTCTGAGAGCAGAAGCACCCTTCTGTACAATATGTTATCTTTTTCTTCTTCCCTAAATTTCTAACTTTTGTAGCATCTCCTCCTCTGCTGCTTCTTTTTCCTTTTGCCTCCTTATGTGGCCTGTGTGTATGCCTGGACTTCTAGGGTATACACCTACAAAATACACTTTTCAGGCATTTTTGCTACATGTCTTCTTGTTGTATTGTACAGTTGAAGAAACCAATGGAAGCTTAGGGATGTGGGGCAGAGGCAACATGTTCCTGGTTTTTATTGCTTCGGATGTCATGGTATCATTGATGCTAAGTGTTTCTGAGAGCCAGGTGTCAGACAGGGTGAGGAAGTTCCTACCTTCAGTGTGTGGAGCCTCTCATGCCTTCTAGATACCCAAGGTGGTGGTGGATTTTTTTCCTGGATTTTATTCCAAGCACAGCAGAAGACCCCTGTCCATTACTGTGGGAACACAACCTGGGATAATGTAGTCATTCTCCTGTTTGATATAGCATGTTAGTGGTCTTTATCTTAATAACATATATCATAAACATATATTCTTTCACTTCCATACTAACATATTCTACCCTGGTTCATAGCACCATATGCCCATGCAGACACTGAAATTTGAAGAGATGTGGGTTTGAATTAGTGTTCTTCCATTTACTTTTTCTAGGAACTGAAGAAAATTACTTAACTTCACATATCTTACATTACTTAACTTTTCATATATGTTTATAGTAAAAATAATCTTAATATCCATAGCTTTGCTAAGCACCATGAGAGCATCCCCTATTCTAACACAATAATTCTATGAGATGCATGCCATGGTTTTTATTTTAGTATTCTCCTTTTAAAATTACTTATTATTTTGGTAGGAGGAAGAAAAGTGTAGAAAGAGAGAGGGGAGAGAGAGAGAGAGAGAGGGAGAGAGAGAGAGAGAGAGAGAGAGCAGGCATGTGTATAGAGGTCAAAGATCAACTTTATGAGGTAGTTCTCTCCTTCCACCTTTACATAGGTTTGGGGTATGGTATTTGGGTCATCAAACTATCATAACAAGTCCCTTGTTATGTCGCAAGCACTAATTTTTTCCCTTTTCCATACCTAACAAGACTGAAGTTTAGGAAGCTGCAACAGGGCTCTGTTGGTAAAGATGCCTTCTACCAGTCTGGTAACCTTAGTTTGATTCCAGAACCCAAATGATAAAAGGAAGGAACCAACTCCTTATAAGTCACTCTTGATGTCTACATGAGTGCATGACAGAAGTGTGTATACACACAAATACACTGTAAAACAATTTTAATATGAAAACTAAAGTATAGAATGAGAAAGTCATTAAGGCTTCATTGTTAATAAACTTAGGAAAGGAGAATTAAATTCAAGTATCTCTATTTTCAAAGATCATTTTGTTAAGTTTATTTTGTGGGGTGATGATATAGATACTGTAAAGTTATTAGGATAATTATTTATAAAGCATTCATCAAAAGTCTAACATGATAACCATTAAATGAAGTGTAGATACTATCACCAAAATTCTCTGACAGTCTTTGTGTGAATCAATGAACCATCATATTGACTTGGTCATTTAAGCCATACGATTAGCCATTTTGTTTTACAGACACATATGAGAAGGCTTGTGAAAGAATGGGATTTGTCTTTTCAGTCTTTTGGTTTTTATAGGTAGTCTCATGTTGGCTTTAGATGAAGGCTTATACCTCCTTGCCTATTGATATTTTCTTCCATATACAAATAGTCTGTCATTTATAAATACTTGATACAAAATAACTTAGATTTAAATACTTTGTATATAGTCAAAGCAGCAGAAATGACAAAGGTCCAGAATTAGGGGATGTCTCAACATGGTCCTTGAGCAACCCTACTGAAAGGGGAAGGAGGTTAAGAAAGCAAAACTCACTCAACTTTAGGGGTAGAACCATATCTAAAACTCCATGCCTATCTATCATCTGTATATATTTTCAAGTAGTTAAATGCTGAATTCACTTATTATAGTAAAAGACATACCCAAAGCTCTAAAAAAATGCTTAGAGACTTAAATAAAACCTTTTATGTATTCTGACATCAATTCTCAATACGTCTGGAATATTTTCTTCTTCTCAAAGTACATTGTTCATTTGTAGCAACTTGATTCCTCTTTCTATCCTTATGAGATACAAATTCATTTCCTAGGAATCAAAATGGTACAGTAAAAGACAAATGGGTACATGTCAAGAGGCCAGGAATTCAATATCTATGATATTGAGAATTATCTGAACTTTGACTCCCCTTATACAATGAGAACATTTCCAAAAATTCTGTGATTCCACTTAAGAATTAATTTAAAGGAACGTACATCAAAGTCCAACATGTTTGCATTCCAAATGATGCATCTAGATTCCTAACCTTTAGAATTTTTGAAACATTCAGTTGGTCAGACCCTGGATAACTATGGTATGATACGCAGCTGTCTAATTGCTTAATGTTCTGGGGATATTTAACACAATACCAGCCTTTGGGGATCTAACACTATCATCTGGGAAACAAACATGCCAAAAAGAACATGCAAGTCAAGGGCAGTATATGATGTGAGTCAGTGTGAAAAGTACCAGGTTGGTAATACAATGGAGAATTATATGGTGGCCAAATAAAGAGCATGGCCCATTTGAAGGGCAGTTGAAATGCAAGTTTGACTTCCAAAGTAGAGGGTGCAACAGGGTAGCAAGCAAGTGACCCAGAAAATAGTTTAGCCAGCTACTGAAATCCTTTGGATGTTGTTATAAGAAAGTGTCACTACAGTCACTACACAATAGGAAAATTAATAATTTCTGAATAACCATACAGAATGTAAAATTTATGTTACTTACCACAACACAAAGACACACAATTGCTAATCCATAAAGTAGGTCTTTAGCTCTTCTAATAAGGATAGGCTCTCAAAATTCACAAAAGCTTACTACGAACTTAGCAGTCATACCTAGACACTCCCTTAAGTGACTTTTGCTTCAATTAAGATAGTTTCACTATAACATGGAAAAACAGACCAAGCCTAATAGAGCATCCAAGATTCCAGTCCTTAGAGTGTAATATTTCTACTCATTTTAAAACTGAATGTCATTTTAGAAAGACCTACTTAGCATCCACATCTCTCTATACATACTCTGCTTGAGCATCTCTGCAACATTGCAATGAGCATAAAGTTCTCTCCTCAGCCATTTCTTGGGCAGTTATCCCAACAATTTGGAACCTTGGAGCCAGAGGGCATTTTCTGTGTGTGTGTGTGTGTGTGTGTGTGTGTGTGTGTGTGTGTGTGTGTGTGTGTGCATGTGTGTAAAAGATTACAGTATTTGCCTCCAACAAGAACTGGAGAACAATTTTTTCTCTCTCTTAGCATGAAAGTCGACTGCTTTCTCTTCTGAATTAACTCCGTTTTCAAGAAAGAGCATTTCAATACATTTTTCTGACAGGTAGGAAATTAACTACATACTAGAAGCTATTGAATTCAACTTTAACAGTATCAATAAACATTTCTGATTAAATTATGAAATTGATTTTATAATTTCAACCATTATGTTTTTACATCAATATCATCATCTGACAGTAAATGTAGTTACAGCTTCCTTATTGATCGCAGACATGGCACTCTAAAGTACTCATTTGACTAAATTACAAAATCAAACTTGATTTCCCGTACTACTACAGTAACTTCACATCATAATCTAGTCTGAAAAATCAAAATAGATGAATTATTCAGTTATTAAAAGATATATTCTTCCCTAGAGGAAAAAGAACACTCTGATGAACTCACTCTTGATAGTTGTGTGATCAGGCATTTCTCCTTGTGGGTTATTCTGTGTGGGTCTCACATAAGTGTATCATCACCTCCCAGCATGTGTGTGATCAATCATGTTTCTGACAAACTATATAAGTAGTGATAGTGCTTGAAGGGAAAGAAATGTTTATCATTTCTATATGTATATTCAACAAAAAAGCGCATAGTTTCTAAGTTTAAAATCCTGTGTCTGGACCACAGTAGTCCAGCTCACCAGAATAATACAAATATACTAATCTGTCATATTTCCCAGAAAAGCAACATGTCTTCTGTGGCCCTAACTAGATAGTTTTAAAAGAAATCCAAATGGTGATGGACTGAGCTAAACTGAACACTCATCCTTGGAGACGCAAATAAGAAGATTCAATGCCTGTCAAAAACGTTTTCACAAAAGCATTACTTTCTTTTTTGTTTATTTTTTATTAGATATTTTCTTTATATACATTTCAAATGCTATCCCGAAAGTTCTCTATACCCTCCCTCTGCCCTGCTCCCCTACCCACCCACTCCTGCTTCTTGGCCCTGGCATTCCCCTGTACTGGGGCATATAAAGTTTGCAATACCAAGGGGCCTCTCTTCCCTGTGATGGCTGACTGGACTATAAGGCTAAATGGGAAATCTCTCAGTTGTCTACTATTTTGTTTGGGAAAAGAGAAGTGTGAGGCCTTGGTCACCAAGGCATTTGCTTGAGGAGAAACAGCTGCTCATGCTAATAATAGGACTTGACTCAAGAGTTGTTTTCTCCTAGGTTAACTGGTTTTGTTTTGTTTCTTTTTTTTTCCATTTTAGTTATAACTTCCTTGTCATTTTTGAAATGACTGATGAGGTGAAAGTTAGAACTTCAAGTCCAGGAAGACCAGCAGACACCCCTGCAGCAAGTGTATCAGTACATACCAGAGACCTCCTAGAGCTATGCTCTGGGGATTATTTTCTAAAAGTTGATCATCTTTGTATTTCCATAAAGTAAAAATCCAATCATATGTAAATCCTACCATTAAAAAGTTATTCATCCATTTCACAAAGGATCAAAGTAACACACAGTAACAAAAAAGCATCAAATAGATCAAGTATGGCTTTCCTATGAGAATCTTTAAGTCCTTGTCATAGCTTTGAATTTAAATGATTAGATCATCATGCCTCCTCCTTTAACCTTTAACCTTAAATTATCATTTGACAAATGCATGTTCTTAAAAATGTGTCCTGCTATAAGTCAGGTAGAACAAAAATATTAAAGACTTTTCTTAAGCATACCCCAGGATTTTTAAGTTGAATGCAGCTATAGCTCCCTGAGCTATCTGCAAAGTAAGAAAGTTATGTCCATTATTTCCAGAAGATACCCACCCAGTCCAACCCAACAGCTCTGACTCCAGAGCATCTTAACATTTTCTGAGAGGTCATCTTATTTATAGCTAGACAAGGAGAGTGGAGGTTTTGATTTATAAAACAGTAAAATACATTTGCTGATTTATTTCATACTTCTGAAATTTTTATTAAAACTATTACTTTAAAAAGGGAGACAAGTCCTGGATGTTAGTATCCTATTTTTAAAAAGATTTATTTATTTTATTTTATGTGTATGAGTTTTGCCTGAGTGTATGTATGTGCTCCATGTACATGTATTAGTCCCCTATTTTATTACCACAATATTGTCCTGGCTCAGATTTTTGCAAAATAAGCAGATATCTGAAGGCTAAGATAATTCCATAAAGCTTTGAAGACACAAAACAAACAAAGCTTAGTATTGTTTTGAGCTTCATTGGTATAATGTTGGATTTCTGCAGAGAGACAGAGAGACCGAGATTTGGGAAGGTCATTGTGGGGCAGAGTATCACTATCTGTCACTCCAAAACTGATGGTAGGCACTAGTCTAAGTAGGTTGATACTTATTGCATACTTACCAGTGACCACCTACGAATGAACAGGCTTTTGAAATAGATTGTTTTAATTTCTAGGTAACATGATGGACTAGAAGCTGCCTCTATGAGACCATGTAAAGGAAAAGAATAAGAATAATCTATAATGAACACCAGTGAAATGGCTCATTTGGTAAAGCTGTGTACCAAGTCAGCTTGCAAGAGTTTGATCCCAGCATAGAAGGAGAAACTGACTTCCATCTGTGCATGTAACAGTTGGGTTCTACCCCAACAAATAAAAAATAGAATAAATTCATTTTAATTCATCGAAGAAATGAATAGTTCTTGAAATCCACAAGAGATATGACTGGTCATTTGAAGGGTGCCTAGAAACAGATGCAGGTACCACAGAAACAAGAAAGCCAAGGAGGGGGGCATAGGCAAGCCTTGAAGCTTCCCATCTGGACAGTGGACTACTCAAGCATCTTCAGCCACATCCCTTCAGGAGGGTGATTCATGCTTAGTGAGATCCAAGTGCACCGTACCTCTTCAGTAGAATAACCAATGTCAAGGGCAGATTGTACATATCTTAGTTATGTGGTTAGTTATGTCATTTCCAATCTATATGAGAGACACATAGTCCAGCTAGGACAAATCAACTATCATAGCTCTACTGCTTATTAGCTTGTTATCCATATGCATTCTGAAGCTGGATAATTTTGTTGTATAAGAATTAATTTAGAGCTATACATGGAGCCTTCTGGGGTCACCAGTAGGAACATAATTGAAGGTAATGACTCCATAACACCCTGAATCTATGAATATCTAGTAGCTCAGCATCAAGAGATGAAGTCCAGTGAGCACCCCCTCCATCCATGCTCACCTATTGACTAACTCATTCTTGTACAGGGCTCATGCAGGCACTGATAATTCTGTGAGTGGTTACAATGATTATATCTTGTCTAGAAATGGTGTTTTGCAGTTCTTCTATCTTGCAGCTCTTAAATTCTTTCAGGCCCCAATTTAGCAACGTTTCAAGATCCTTAAAGGGTATGAAGAAATATCTTGATTTGTTCTGGGAACTCATGTGTAACTTATCCTCATTATTTTATGCAGCAATGAGTTTTTGAATTCACCACTGGGAAGCGTCTTCTCTGTTTAAATCTGAGAGAACTATTTGTGTATGGCTATAAATAAATAGTTGGAAGGTAGTTTATCACTGTTAATTTAGCTTGACAGTAATATTCAGTTCCTGGTTAGGGCTTATGATTTCCCCAGATCACATGCCATTAATTTCTGAGCAAGTTTATAGTAACAAGCATGAGTTCCCTCCTGTTAAGATCTTAAATCTAATCAAGAGCAGTGAGTTACACCCATAACCATAGTACCACTATTGCACAAATATACATACACATCTTGCCTTGTAAGCTGGGATTAAAGTTTGTAGAAAACCTAGCTTAGTACAACCAGTAATGCTATTTCTCTCTCACCAGCCTGAACAGCACCTTCAGGGACTATGAAAGATAGCTAGTAGGGGAGGACTAATCTTCCAGACCACCCCCCCCCCCGCTTGGTTCTCTATCATCTTGAAAACAAGGAGTATGATGTCTTCAGCAAGAGGGTCTTATCATCTTCTGGTAGGGAGCAACCAAGAAGACTGCAAGAACTTGTATTGTTGGGACAGCAGAGCATCCTGGATTTCCCTGACTAAGGACTTGACTTAATATGAGTAATCCTATTGTTGCACTGGGGGGTTGTATAATAATTCATGGCCTCTAGAAACAGGTTTTTGCCCCCAACTATGCAATGTATTTCCCTTCAGACTGTTTTAGATTTTTATTTTTATTTACTGATTTATTGTGTGTGTATGAATGTTTTGCCTGTATGTATGGGCATCACCACTCTGTGTGTGTCTCATACCAACAGATGTCAAAAGAGGACAGTGAATACTTTGGAACTAGAACTACAAATGATTGTGAGGAGCCACATGGGTGCTGAACCTGGCTCCTCTACAAGAGCAATGAGTGCTCTAAACCACTGACTCATCTCTCTACTACTCTTAAACTATTTTTAAATAAACTATGTTTAGTTTGGTTACAAAGTGGTAAGTCTCAATATAGTTTTTTATATCCCTTTGTTTGAATTAATTCTTCCTCATTCCCCCCATTTCTTCTATCTTTCCATAATTTTCTTACTTAAACCATCCTTAAATCAAGCATTTATTTCCTTCTCCCTTTCATATTGCATACACTCCTATCCATTCCACCACATTCCTCCCGGTGCATCGCTTTTACTTCATCATTATCCAGAGGTATTTCATATTAATATTCAATATTAGAGTTTGGAAGCAAGAGTCATCCACATATGAGGTAGAACAAGTAGAACTTGCTTTTCTACACCTATGTTAATTAACTCAATATAATTTTTTCATGAACCAGATCTATAAACTCCACACTTATCTCAGAGTGTTATATGAATTGCCTCTTAAACTCTGCTTGCAGCTTCAAAGGCTTTTCAAGCCCAAAGTTCTGAACTATTCCACGTTCTTCCTACAAATCAATGGTCAGGCTTGTGGCTTCTTAGCTTTAATGTTCTTCATTAGTTAGGGTTCTCCGGAAGAACAGAAGTAATAAAATGAATATTCATTAAAAATGGATTTATTGGGCTACAGAGATGTCTTAGCAGTTAAGAGCACTGGCTGATCTTCCAGAGGACCAAGGTTCAATTCCCAGAAACCATATTGTGGCTCACAAGTGTTTGATACTCTCAAACACGCAAAAACAAAAACAACAAAATGAAACAAAACCCACCAATGAACATGAGATAAAAATAAATTGAAAAGTTGTTAAAAATTAAAAATAAAATAAAAATAGATTCATTAAATTGGCTTCCACAATACAGTTTCTGAAGTTCATCAGTGGCCACTTTTGTTTTTCTAAGGTATGTGGTACATCCTTAATTTGTACAATTAAGATCTTCCTGATTTATTATTGCAGACATTTAGAGCTGTAATCTTCAACCAGTGGAATGCTTTCATTGTAAACCATAGGATTTGGTATGTTACATTTTCATTACCACCTTATTCCAGGATTTTTTATTCCTCACGTTCTTTCTTCAGTGGTACAGTCATCATTAATAGTATGCTGTTTAATCTCTATGGCTCCATGGCTCCTGAGAAGGCATGTTTTTTTTTTTTTTTCAATTTGGGGAAGAATGTTCTATAGATGTCATTTAAAGTCAATGTTTCTCTGATTAGTTTTGCTGTAATGACCTACCAAGTAGTAAGCGTGGAGTAGTGAGGTCTTTCACTATAATTTTGTTGAGGTTAATATGTGTCTTCATGTTTAAAGTGTGTGTTTTACTGACTTATGTACACCCAGGTTTCATGAGCTCATGCTTAGAGTTTTCTAGTCTATTTGTTGGATTTATTACTTAATCAGAATGAAATGCCCTGCTTCATCTCTTTGCATTGTTTTTTTTGTTTGAAGTCTATTTTGTCAAGTAGACCCATATGTACTTCTATCTGCTTGAAATACATTTTTTTATACTTTCACCCTAAGCTAACGTCTCTTTTATGTAAAGATGTGATTGTTGTAAGTAGGACATTTATGTATCTTATATTTTAATTAATTGATTTTATGTATGTATATATGTATGTATGTATGATGGTAGTGAGGGTTTTCCAAAGCATGCATATAGGGGTCAGAGAACAACTTCCTGAAGATGGTCCTTCCCTTCCACATTTATGTGAATTCCAGGGATCAATAAAACTTAAATCATTAGGCTTATACAGTAAGTGCTTTACTCACTGAACTATCTCTATGGCCCATGTCCTTTTAAAATTTTATACACACACACACACACACACACACACACACACACACACACAGTGTGGATCCTGACAATGAAACTCAGGTCATAAAGAGAACCTCTCACTTACTGATCTATCTCACCATAACCTAGATCTTGTTTTTCTATCCAATATTTCAATCTGTCTTTTAGTTGTAGAGTTGATATTAATAGTGTTAGAGAGATGTTTATTATTGTTTCTCCTCATTTTGTTGGCATTGCTGTATATGATCTTTTCTTTCATTGTTAGTATGTATGTATGTATGTATGTATTTACTTGCAATCAAGCCATTGCTCCCTTTCCCCGTCCCCCTCCCACAGATCCTCATCCCATTCTTCTTCACCCTAGCCTCAAACAGGATACTCACCACCACCACCAGGTCTCCCCACTCCCTGGTGCCTCAAGTCTCTCAAGGATTAGGTGCATCTTGTCACACTGAGGCTAGACTAGGCAGTCCTCTGCTATATATGTTTCAGGGACCTTGAGCCAGCTCCTGTATGCTTCCTGATTGGTGGCTCAGTGTCTGGGAGCTGCCAGGGTCCGGGTTTGTTGAGATTGTTGGTCTTCCTAGGGGGTCAACCTCCTCTTCAGCTTCTTCCATCCTTCCCTTAATTCAACACTAGGAATCTGCGACTTCAGTCCAGACCACCAGTTAGGTGTAAGTATTTGTGTCTATATCAGTCAGCTGCTAGTTGGGCCTCTCAGAGGGCAGCCATGCTAGGCTACTGTCTGTAAGCACACCATAGTGTCGATAATAGGGTCAGGCCTTGGTGTCTCCACATGAGATGTATCCCAAGTTGGGTTGGTCATTGGACCACCCCTCCTTTAGTCTCTTCTTCATTTTTTTGTTTCTGTAGTCCTTTTAGACTGGAACAATTTGAGTCAGAAATTTTGAGTGTGGGTTGGCAGTCCCATCCCTCTACTTGAGGCCCTATCTATTTAGTGGAGGTGGTATCTACAAGTTCCCTCTCCCCACTGTTGGGCATTTCATTAAAGGTCACTACCATGGAGTCCCGGGAGTCTCTCACCTCCCAAGACTCTGGTACTTTCTGGAGTGTCTCCCCCACACCTCCAGAGGTTGTATATTTCCATTCATTCTGCTGGCCCCCAGGGATTCTCTCCTGTCTCCCTTCCCTCTTACACGCGTTCGCGACCAGCCAGGAAAGACGCAACAAACTGGAATCTTCTGCGGCAAAGCTTTATTGCTTACATCTTCAGGAGCCAGAGAGCAAGAGAGAGAATGGTGAAACCCCGTCCCTTTTAAGGAGAATTAACCTCCGCCTAGGACGTGTCACTCCCTGATTGGCTGCAGCCCATCAGCAGAGTTGTCGTCACGGGGAAGGCAGAGCACATGGGGTGGAGAACTACCCTTGGCACATGCGCAGATTATTTGTTTACCACTTAGAACACAGGATGTCAGCGCCATCTTGCAATGGCGAATGTGAGGGCCGCTTCCCACACTTCCCCATACCTGGTCATGTTTCCCTTTCCCCTCCCCATCCACTCTCCCACCTAGGTCCCTCAGTCCCTCTGCCTTCTGTGATTGCTTTCTTCTCCCTTCCAAATGGGATTGAAGCATCGTCACCTGCGCACTTCTGTTTGTTAACCTTCTTGAGTTCTATGAGTTTTATTCTAGGTATTCTGTACTTTTTGGCTAATATCCACTTATTAGTGAGTGTGTATAATGCATGTCCTTTTGGGTCTGGGTTACTTCACTCAGGATGATATTTTCTAGTTCTATCAATTTGCCTACAAAACTCATGATGTCCTCATTCATAATAGCTGAATAATATTCCATTAAGTAAATGAATTACATTTTCTGTATCCATTCTTTCTTTGAGGGACATCTGGGTTGTTTCCAGCTTCAGGCTATTACAAATGAGGCCACTATGAACACAGTGGAGCATGTGTTCCTGTGACATGGTGGGACATCTTTTGGATATATTCCCAAGAGTACTATAGCTGGGTCTTCAGGTAGATCTATTTTCAACTTTCTGAGGAACTGCAGACTGACTTTCAGAGTGGTTGTACCAGTTTGCAATCTCACCAGAAAGGGAGGGGTGTTCCTCTTTCTCCACATCTTCACCAGCATATGCTGTCACCCAAATTTTTTATCTTAGCCATTCTGATTGGTGTAAGGTGGAATCTCGGGATAGTTTTGATTTCATTTCCCTAATGGCTAAGGACTTTGAACATTTCTTTAAGTGTTTCCTGGCCATTCAAGTTTCTTCTGCTATGTATTTTCTGTTTAGCTCTGTACCCCATTTTAATTGGGTTATTTGGTTTTTTTTGGAGATTAGCCTCTTGAGTTCCTTATATATTTTGGATATTAGCCTTTATGGGATTTGCAGTTAGTGAAGATATTTTTCCCAATTTGTAGGTTGTCCTATTGACTGTGTCTTTGCCTTACAGAAGCTTTCCAGTTTCATGTGGTCCCACTTATTAATTGTTGACCTTTGACCCTGAACCATTCAAGTTCTGTTTAGGAAAATTCCCCCCTGTGACAATGAGTTCAAGGCTATTTCCTATTCTCTCTTCTATTTGATTCAGTGTATCTGGTTTTATATTGAGGTCATTGATCCATATCGACTTGAGCTTTGTGCAGGTGATAAATACAGATCTATTCTCAGTTTTCTACATACAACCTGCCAGTTAGACAAGCACTATTTATTGAAGATGATTTCCTTTTTCTATTGTGTATTTTTGGCTTCTTTGTCAAAAATCAAGTGTCCATAAAGGTGTGAGTTTATTTCTCTTTCTTCAATTCAATTCCATTGGTCAACATGTCTGTCTCTGAATAAACACCATGTTGTTTTGTTTTGTTGTTGTTGTTGTTGTTTATCATTATTGTTCTGTAGTACAGCTTGAGATCAGTGATGGTAATTTCCTAAGAAGAAGTTCTTTTATTGTTAAAAATTGTTTTTATTATCCTGTTTTTTTTTTTTTTGCTTTTCTGTATGAAATTGGGAATTGCTCTTTCCATATCTGTGAAGAATTATGTTGGAATATTGATGGGAATTATGTTGAATCTGTAGATTGCTTTGGTAGGATGGCCATTTTTGCTATGTTATTCATACTAATCCATGAACATGGGAGATCTCTCCATGTTCTGAGGTCTTTGTAAATTGAACCATCCCTGCATCCCTGGATGAAGCATTCTTGATCATGGTGAATGGTGGTTTTTAATGTGTTCTTAGATTTGGTTTACTAGAATTTTATTTAGTATTTTTGCATCTATATTCATAAGTGAAATTGGTCTGATATTCTCTTTCTTTGTTGGGTCTTTGTTTGGTTTAGGTATCAGGATAACTGTGGCATCATAGAGTGAATTAGGTAATGTTCCTTCTATTTCTATTGTATGGAATAGTTTGAGGAATGTTGCTATTAGTTCTTCTATGAAGCTCCTGTAGAATTCTGCACTCAAACCATCTGACCCTGGGATTTTTTTGGTTGGGAGGATTTTAATGACTTTAAATTTCCTTAGGGGATATGGAACTGTTTAGGTAGTTTACCTGCTCTTGATTTAACTTTGGCATATGATATAAGTCTAGAAAGTCATCAGTTTCATCTAGATTTTCCAGTTTTGTTGAGGAAAGTCTTCTGTAGTTGGTTCTAATGAATTTTTAAAAATTTCCTCAGTTTCTGTTGTTATGTCTCCCTTTTCGTTTTTGATTTTGTGAGTTTGGATACTGTCTCTGTTTCCTTTAGTTAGTTTGGCTAAGGCTTTATTTGTCTTGTTGATTTTTCTTAAAGAACAAGGTTTTGGCTTTGTTGATTCTTTGTATCATTCTCTTTGTTTCTAATTGGTTGATTTTCTCCCTGAGTTTGAGTATCCCCACCCCCCCACCCCCACTACTCTTGGGTGTGTTTGCATCTGGTGCCTTTATGGAAGCGGGGACAGTAATACTATGATGCCAGACTGAGTCTTCTCAGAGTGCCCAGGGAGGGGGAAGAAGCCTTGCCCTTACTGAAAGAGAGATCGTGGGGTGGGGGAAGGGGAACTTCTGTGAGAAAGCACAGAGGCAAGCCACCTGTGCACTTCACTTTCTTGTGTCCCATAAGTTTGAGTGTGCAGTGTCTTCATTTTCATTGAATTCTAGAAAGTCTTTAATTTCTTTATTTCTTCCTTGACCAAGTTTATCATTGAGTAGAGAGTTGTTCAGTTTCCATAGGTATGAGGGTTTTCTTTTGTTTTTGTTATTGAAGTCTAGCCTTAGTCCATGGTTATCTGATAGGATGCATGGGGTTATTTCAATGTTTTTATATCTGTTGATGCTTTTTGATTGACTGATTATATGGTCAGTGTTGGAGAAGGTGCCATGATGTGCTGAGAAGGTATATTTTTTGTATTGGGTTAAATGTTATATATATATATATATATATTCCATTTGGTTCATAAACACTTCTATTAATTTCACTATATCTGTGTTTAGTTTTTGTTTCAGTGACCTGTCCATATGTAAGAGTGAGGTGTTAAAGTTTCCCACTATTACTGTGTGAGGTTCAATGTGTGTTTTGAGCTTTAGTAAAGTTTCTTTTATGAATCTGGGTGCCTTGCATTTGGGGCATAAATGTTTAGATTGAAACTACCTTTTTTTAGTTGAGTTTTTCTTTGTTAAATGTGAAGTGTCTTTCTCCATCTTATTTAATAACTTCTGGTTGAAAATCTATTTTATTGGATATTAGAATTGCTACTCCCACTTGTTTATTGGGACCTCTTGCTTGGAAAACTATTTTTTTAGCCTTTTACTCTAAGGTAATGTCCATCTTTGTCACTGAGGTCTGTTTTTGTATGCACCAAAATGCTGTATCCTGCTTGCATATCCCATTTGTTGGCTTATGTCTTTTTATTAGGGAACTGAGAAATATTAGAGACAGATGATTGCTAGTTCATGTTATGTTTGTTGTTGGAGGTGGTATTAAGTGTGTGGTTCTCTCCTTTTGGGTTTGTTGTGAGATCATTAATTTCTAGTTTTTTTCTTTGGTGTAGGTACCCTCCTCGTGTTGGAATTTTCCTTATAGCATCCTCTGTTAGGCTGGATTGGTAGTTATTGTTTAAATTTGGATTTGTCCTGAAATAATTTGGTCTCTCCATTTATGCTGACTGGGAGTTTTGCTGATTATAGTAGCCTGAACTGGCATTTGTGTTCTCCTAGGGTCTGCATGACATCTGTCTAAGATGTTCAGGTTTTTAGAGACTGTGGTGAGAAGTCTGGTATAATTGTAATAGGTCTGCCTTTATGAGTTACTTGGCCCTTTCTCCTTAGTGCTTTTAATATTCTTTCTTTGTTCTGTGCATTTAGTGTTTTGATTATTATGTGATGGGAGGTTTTTCTTTTCTTGTCCAATCTTTTGGTGTTCTGTAGGTTTCTTCTACATTTACGGCCATCTATTTCTTTAGGTTGCAGAACTTTTCTTCTACGATTTTATTGAAGATGGCCCCTGGTCCTTTGAGCTGGGAATCTTTGCTCTCTTCTATTCCTATTATTCTTAGGTGTGGTCTTGTGTCTTAGATTTCCTGGATATTTTAGGTTAGGAGTTATTTTATACTTTGTATTTTCTTTGGTATCTTTTACACCTGAGATTCCTTCTTGTATCTCTTGTATTTTGTTGGTGATGCTTACACCTGTAGCTCCTGACCTCTTTCCTACATTTTCAAATTCCAGGGTTGTATCCATTTGTGATTCCTTTAATGTCTCTACTTCCATTTTTAGCTCTCGGACTGCTTTTTTCAATTTCTTCACCTGCTTGATTGTGTTTCCCTGTGTTTCTTTAAGAGATTTATTTGTTTCTTCTTTAAGGGCTTCTACCTGTTTAACTATGTTTTTCTGCATTTCTTTAAGTGGATTACTTATCTCCTCCTTAAAGGTCTCTATTTTCTTTATGATATAAGATTTTAGGTTAGTATCATGCTTTTCAGGTGTGTTGAGGTATCCAGGACTTTCTGTGGTGGGAGAACTGGGTTCTGATGGGGCTATATTGGCTTCTGTTGCTCATGATATTGCACTTGCCTCTTCCTATCTGGTTATCTCTGGTGTTAACTGGCCTGTATGTCTCTGTTTGGAGCTTGCCTCCTGTATCCCTTGGTTGAAGCACATCTCCTGAGAGACCTGTTGTCTTGGCTGCAGCAGATCTCCTGGTAGACCTGCAGACTATGGGGTGTTCAGAAAGAAAAACATGGATCTGCACAGTCAGAGGTGCAGACCAGAAGGATAGGATCTTTTCTTAATCTTCATATGTCTATTTGTTATTCTAGCATTTTCTGTTTTATATATATATATATATATATATATATATATATATATATATATATATACATATACATATAGTCTGCTTTATGTGTTTATTATTCTCTTCAGTTTGAAGAATTCCTTCACCAGCATATGTGATGGTATGGTGAGATACAGTTAGCCAAAGATTTAAGGGCTTGGGATTGACTCAAACACTGTATGTAAGCTTATATGCTGAACGATAAACTCATATCTGTATCCTGATGTTGGTCTCCAGAGTCCCAGATTTCCTGGGATTTGATGTATGACTCGGTCACCTCTCACCCCCATCTTTGTCCTGTTCCCACATATCTAAACTACTTTCATATCCTATATTAATGGCCTTATTTCATTCAGATGTTTACTCTTATTCTCATTCATCCTTTCAAATTTTGCCCAGAATTTTCTTACATGAAGTTCTTATCTAGAACTAGAATTTTTAGTGAAGTGGAGTTCTTTACGTTTCTTTATGTGACCAGTGTTTTTGACTGGAATTTATGCATTAGGAATTCAACTGTTGTGGGAATCTTGTTTTTTTTTTTTTTCCATCGTTCTTCTTTCAGTGTGAGCATTTGCAGTGTTCAAAAGAGACTAAGTTGTCATATGACTGAAGTATCATTTTCCTCTATTAGGCTGGTTGTTCATAGTATCAAGCTATATCCTCAGAACTCCCTTGAGAATAAATTACATGTGTATGCCCTTAATTTTGTTGTTCCTTCTGTTGTGTCTAAGATTCCTATTCCAGCTCCTAGAAAGATGTCTTGTAGTTCAGAGTTCTTCTGTGGTTCCTGGTCATTTTCCTGCCTTCTCTACTTATGAAGATTATTATGCCTCTGGTACTAACTCTGACCTCTGGCAATGATTTTTTTTTTTATTGTTTCTGGCTTCTACTTCAGATTTGGCTTTGGGGCAGGCTGTGTATTTTTTTTTTGAACAGGTATTGGTTTGGGTTGTGAATATATATCTGGAAGTGGTTGTGCAAGTTTGTTCCTACCATTTAATTGTCTATAACTTTTGCTAGAATGAATGCTTAAATAGGTATTTAGTGATATTTCAGCTTAGCTTGTCTTGGCTTAAGTAGATGCTACATGAAGTTCAGTTCTGAGATAATTGATATTGATTCACAAGTAGAATAGCTTTGGTGATCCAAGCTTGACAGAATGACTCATGCACAGAAGTCATTCAGATCATGCTGAGAGCCTCACCCCAGACAAGTATAACCAATGGGCAGATTCTTCTTACATATTTTGGGATGCTGCAATATCAAGCATGTTGAGTAGCTTACAGTATAAAGTAAGTAACTTTTATCCTCACCTTGCAGGAATGGGGTCATTTTCTGATATTATTCCCCATAAGACCTCTACCTTCCATGAAGCAGGCATCCTGCATACCTCTGTTAAAATTCTAGAGACAAGCACGTTGGGTCAGAGACAGCATTTGTTTCTTGCTTTTGGAGTCAGAGGATACCCATGAAAGTGAATCTCCTGCTGGCTTACTGCATTTGCCACCAAAGTTTCAACTTATAACCAGTCATCATAAACACAGACTAATATACAAAATGACACATAAAAATTATTTCATTAAATCTGAGTGCACTCTTAGTAGATGGATTTTGACTCCCTAGGGGCCATTGAGATTACATAGTGGATTTGGATTTGTTAAATGTTCATGTTTATAACATGATCTGCTTGTGTGTATTTTCCAAACACATTTTATAAAACGATTTTTATGTGTACACAAAGTATAATGCAGGAATTCAAATACAGGTAGACAAATTTTCCAAGATTCTTCATGTTAATTCCGCAATTAATCTATCACCCAAACAGTATTGATGCCTTCCTCAGACAACAGATATCATTTATTTTATCTTAGCTGGTATTTTCTATCCCATGGTTTCAAATGGCTTCCACATCCCACGCATGGAAATAAAGATGAATCCAAAAGAAAAAAAGAAAAATCAAGCCCTTCCTCCCCCAAAACAGTCTACAGAAAACAGTAAGCTGAAGGAGCAGTGTGCTGAACAAATCACACTTCAATGTAACATAACTAAGCAAACGCTCAGTAAATATCTTGATACCGCCCTCAAATGGCAGAGGTTTCAGATGCGCCCTCTTTACAAATTTTCACAAAGAGCACAAAGAAACCAAAGTTCAGACCATGAGTTCTTTTATCAGACACTCTCCAAATCATGCAAGTATTATGAGTAGAGTATTCTCTACAAATAATACCAACTCAAAATCCAAAAATCCCCCTCGTTTACCATTTTGTTAGTAAGGATTGACAGGCAGGTGACACAACACCCAAGGGTAAGAGAACCATAGAAAAAAATTCCTCAAATCTGGGGGTAATTTTGTACTTAACCTTAGATAAAATTGCCTCCTGCCTGGTATGCCTAAGTTATTACCAGGCATACTAACAGCTTGCATGTTTAGAAACATTAGGAAATAGTTTGATAAAGAAAATGCATCATTCACAGTTTATCCAAGCCATAGAAAGACAAACCACGTTTTCTTTGCCTTTTTCTGTAGCACATTAATAGGAAACATTACATAGTAGCCAAGAGAGATAGATGTATAGTTTTATGCCCTAGAATCATGAGAAAGCTCTTTCTAAGTGTAAAGTAAAGTGTCTCTCCTGTGCAGAGCTAGGTCTATAGATGCTACTCCCATGCATCTCCATGATGAGTTTGAAATACTTCTTCTCCTGTTGAAAGTAAACTTTATTCATTGCAAGAGAGATAAAAAAAGCCAAATTTTATAAATAAAGAAAATGCTTAGCAATAATTCTATATTCAGAAATACCTAGAATTGACATTTGAGCATGTAGCTTTTTAATACTATGAGCATGCAAGTCAGCTTTACACATACATTTATTCCTACAAAATTACTGAATACAATTTCAATTCAGATAATTTATTTATTTTTATTTACTGTTATATTTGGTCTTTTTGATTTTGGATATGTATGTCTTTTAGTTGAAAGCTTTTGTTTGTTTGTTTGTTTGTTTGTTTGTTTTCTTTTGTTTTTTCATGAGGTAAAACTAATTATATCAAAGTCCTTGAGTCAAGAACAATCTCTCTTTTTTGTTTTCCTTTATTCTTTTCTTTACACTCTTGCCCCCACCAGCAGGCAGGATCATTTGTTAGCCATAGATGAGTGTTTAATAAAGATGTCCTAAGTTGAACTGAATAGAAGGATATGGGATGCACAGATAAGAGGAAGGCTGAGTACCTAGCCTTCCTCTCCTGTTCTTGCCACATAGAGAAAGTCACAGTTTGAAGTGACCCATGAATGCTGCTTGGCTGGGCACGCAGCTATGCACCTGCTGAGTTACAAGACTGATGAATCATTTGCCTGGTGATCTTGCTAAGTCATGCTGAACTGAAAGCCACTTTCAAAACAAATCAGGCCGAAGCTAGGGCTTTCTTCCTGGTCTAGTGTTTTCTCTACAAATAGTCTCCTTATCACTTTTCAAAAAATCTACAATAATACAAAAACAGATTTCAAAAGTGATTTCTTCACCACTGTTGACTTCCCCCAAAAGAATTCTATTGGATATTGCTGAGCAAATTAGAATTTCCTCTTTGGTTTACATGCACAGTAAAAGCAAGCACAGCTATCCCTCACAGAGTAAATTGATAAGAAGGCATAAAACCCAACCAGATATTTCCTTTGAGTGACAATTCAAACAAAACCACTTCCCAAACTTGTTCTTTTTAAAAATGTATAAATTTGCAATTACTTGTGTTTTCACTTATTTAGTAGGACGGAGGGGGCTGTGTGTGTATGCCATGGTACCATATGTGGAGATCAGAGAGTCAATTCTTTCCAGCTACCATGTGAGTTTCAATTATGAAAATCTGGGTCATCAAGCTTGGTAGCAAGCTCCTTCACCTGCTAAGCTAACCTACCAGCCTACTACTTGTCCTTTCTATGCTCCAACAAGTCCTCAATAACATGAATATTAAGTGACCTGGTAATTTGGATTTTTGTCTTTGAATTCACTTCCTTGAGAAAGTTAATGTCCCTTTGCTATAGCACCCAAATTTCCCCTCTTGACTCCATCTTCCTTATGGGCTCTTTCATTATAGACATGATCTGTGAAGGTCACTAAAATTAATCAAAAACATAATTGTATCAATATGAAACCAAAGGTCTAATTTGGCTTCATGGGCCTATTTTTGGGAACATCATGCTGCCTTATATGATTGATATAAGAACTTCGTATGGGTTAGTCAAGGCTCAGAATCAATCCTCCCTTAAGATTCTGTGCACTGGACAGCTGTTGGCCTACGACCTTCAGTCTTCCTTGTACATCTGTGTCTGCTATGCATCCAGTTAATAACATCCCGTTCTGTTTGGAAGTGGTCCATAAGGAAGAGTGGGGCAGAAGAGAGCTGAACCTCAGATGTTTCAGCAAAGGGACATTAGCTTTTGCATGGAAGTAAATTAAAAGACAAAACAAACAAACAAACAAACAAAACCACCTCCTAGAGGTGCATAATCTATTTCTCAAGGTCCTCACCTTTAATGTTTTATTTAATACTTGTTCAACTACAGGAACCATTTTATATTCCAGAGAAAGATAGGCTTTATCAGGTCTATCCCACAGGTGTCTTTCTTTTCCTCTCCCCCTGTTTCTTTGCTCCTCTATTCTAAATACCTTAATGAAATGTAACACCACTTTAGTGTTTCTACTAATCTGATAATTCAAAAGGATAGACAATTGTGTTAAAAAGTAAAATACAATCATGAATCATTACCCCAGATTTTACTTAAAATTGAGGCCTCGATTTTATTGTCCAACAATTCTTAGGTTCAAATACCCCAAACTGTAAAGATACCTAAATATCAGCTGCCCTGGTTTTTTGGATTTTGCTTTCAAAGTGTTGATATACTGGGACATACTTGAGAATGACATCAGTTCTATTAGATAATGCATGGTAAACAGTAAAATGAAGGAGAAAATGCCCTAAAGAGATCATGACTCTAGGTGGAGTTAGGGGGCAGAAGCCCTTAGAAGGGTATCCCCTCTCAGGGACCCTGAGTAATTTCCTACCTGAAACTTGTGTGGATAGAGTAAGTGTCTTCTCTGTGTAAGAATATGAGCTGGGTGTTGCCATCCACATCTTTATCTCATGCTCAGAAGACAGAGGCAGATGGATCTGTGTGAGGCAGAGGCCAGTCTGGTCCTCATAGTGACTTGCAAGAAAGCTAGGATTACCCGGAGAGACCCTATATTTTAAAAAAGACAACAGAGAGAAGAAAAGAATACAAAGGAGCATTGTAGACTCAGAAGAACATGTAAAGATTACAAAAACAGGAGCTAACTGTACCTGCCATAAACCCCCACTTCAGGATGAGCTAGTTCAGCTATAAGCAGATGATTCATTGTGAAACAACTTGAGATTCTAGGATCTCCATTAGTCTCCTCCTCATTCCCCCTAAGGAAGATAGGAGGTTTACATGCACACATTTCAACCCTTCCCTCAAGTTGTTTGTATGAACAGTAGGAAGAGGTGAACTGAGCTTTCCCTGAGGAAATTTTCAGTGAGGGCAGAAACAGGGCAATAATGTTTTGTTTTCCTGTTGTGGTATGCTCTCTCATGGTGGCATCTTCTGAAACATTGATCAGTAAATGATTCCTATGAAGGTCCAGACCTTCTACTTCAAGGCATGAGCATCATATGTCATAATACTTCAACATGCTATGGTCACCTGAAGCAGAGAATACATAAACATGGTTGACTATATTTCTATAAAGGTTCATTTTTGGAACAAAACAAGTTTTGGGTTTTTTTTTTGTGCCATAATAATAGAACATGAAGTTATTTCCTAACTTATTTTTATTAGATATTTTCTTCATTTACATTTCAAATGCTATCCCAAAAGTCCCCTATACCCTCCCCTGCCCTGCTCCCTAACCCACCCACTCCCACACTTTAGCTCATAGTCCATCATTTTCCCAACAATTCTTTTATAATAGTAAAATGCATGGCTTTTTAAGTCATCTTTCCTCTGATAAATTGTGTTTTCTGTGAATCTATGCCATGTCACTATGTATAGAAAAGAGCAGGCATCCCAATGGCTGCATGCGGCTCAGTGGGTAGCTCAGAAGACAGGAGAAGCAGAGGAAGTTACATCACTGGAACCTGTCACAACAGAACTAGCTGCTACTTCCCCACTCTTTCTGCTTCTTTCAGCTGTCTGCTTCTTTTCACTGTGTAACTAATCTCAGCCTTAAAATTACGACAATCCTTCCCTCAAAGTCACCCAAATTTTGGAATTATCGGTGTGTACCAACACACTCAGCCCTGTTTATTGTTTTTGTCTGTGATTTCTAAGAAGAGTCCTTGAAATGGAAATTTCTGGTTTCATTGGAGACCCAGTTGTGCCATGTGATGTTGTTCTGGAAATTATCTTACGAAAGGATGCTATCCTGCAGACACACGAGAAAACGTTTTGCTGCTGGAAGCTGCCTGGTGAAAGGGCATGAGATGTTTTGCTGGAGTACATGTTTGAGAGGACCTGTGATGTTTGGAAAGGGTATAAATAGAATCCAACAAACAGTGGACGATGCTCTGGCATTGGCTTGCCTTGCCACTCTTTGCTGGTCTTTGCTGATGGCGCTGTGTCACTGGTTCACCTTCCCCTCTTTGTTGATTGTGGGAAGCCAACTCCAAGATGGCGCTGGTTTCCAGTTGCCATTGTCATAAACAACACCACTGCTCAGGCGTCAATTCGAATTTGGCGCCAACCCCTCCCGAGCTGGTGCATGCAAATTGGGTGCTGGCAGACTGACCAATCCCAGGGGGCCACAGAGCCTTCTCCTGTGCTGGGGTACATATAAGCAGGGCTCCCTGGGTGCCCGGGGTCCCCGTAGAAGCATTGAGGCATTCCTGTAATAAAGGCTGTTGAGAAGAATCCGATTGTGTCGTGTCGTTATGGCTGGTCGAGAGCAGATGTCACAGTTGATCATTGCTTGTGCTGACTTCATAGAGAGCACTGCACCAAAGAACGTCTTGTGATATTCAGGTGGCTTCTTGCAACTTCCGCTGACTTGGGCCAATTGGCAAAGCATTGCAGTTGCTTCTGTATTTAACTGCCAGTGCTGATTCATGAATGGTGTTTGTGAGTGGAGTTTGTGAGTGGAGTTACAGCTGCTGATTTGTGTGACCTGAACTGCTGACAACAAAGATTGGAGTTGCTCCAAAGAACTATTTCTAAAGAGACTCACCAACCATCACCCCTTGCTCTATTAAGCTTTCCTTTCCTCTGCCTCTGCTGGGTGGTGGGCTAAAAGGGAAGTTAAATCATTTAAGAACCCTTATTAAAGTAGGTTTTTGAAAAATCTAAGCCTAGAGGTCCAAGTTTTACCATGACAGATTTATCTCAAGTGGCAAAAAGGAAGAGAGAAACTGATGCATGCTGACTCCTCAGCCAATTGACATCACAAATACTGAGATGCTGAAAGAGAGGTGACAGATACCAAAAGTGACAGCAGAAAGCAGGGTGACTTGGCTTGGCCTAGAAGAGGCTAGGCTTTGTTCTGTCTTTTACTGATTATCATTCACTTCACCCATTTCTGTGAAGCATCTACATGCACAATAGTTAAATAGAAAGCACAACAGAATATTAAGTGGGGTTTAGGGCTGAGAGACATCTCAATGAATAAGAGTACCACTGCTCTTCCAGAGGACCTGCATTCAATTCCCAGCACCCACATAACAGCTCACCATCTATAACTCCAGTTCCAGAGTCTCTAACAACTTCTTCTGGTCTCTACTGCCACCAGGCATGTACATGGCACACAGACTTGGGAGCAGGCAAAATCCTCATGCACATTTTGAAAATTTGAAAAAAAAAAAAAAAGAAGAAAAGAAATGGAGTTTAGTTGTGTCCTTCTAGGGAGACAAATCACAAAGAGTGAGAAAATCTCCAGAGAGAAGCGGGTAGCTAGTCCTAGCTGGCAAGTTGCTGGGCCCCGTACACCAGAAAGTCAGAGTTCCACAGCTTCTTGATCAGCAAAAAGAGTTTGAAAGATTCTGGTAGTGACCTTTTTTTGCACCAACGCACATTTCTTGAGCCATCAAACACATTACAGACAGGAAGGAAAAGCTGAGCTTTGCTGGAGGACAGATTTATAATTTCAGGGTGAGACAAGCCTGAACTTTCTGCCGTCTCTCCTCGATGAGGCTTCTCACCTATTTTGTCTGATTCTCATAGGAATGCAGACACACCCCAGGGGCAAGAAACGTCTGTGCCCTATCAGTCAGTGGGATCAGCTGAATAGAGGTTTGCCATGTTTTGCAAAAGATCCATATTATTGAGAAGCATCATATTGACTAGTTAATTTACTTTCCAGTTTAATATTGGTACGTCTCAGAATCAAATTGAGATAGTCAAAATCAGAATATAGTTTGCCAAGGGACTTTCCAAGAAATGGCTGTTTACTGTTTGCACAGTTAACCATTGTATATGTGGCAAGTAATGTGAAGTACCCCTCATCATGGTATCCACGAGGCATAACAGTTTTAGTCCTTATGGGATTTTCACCGTTCTCCCTGGTGATATTTAACAAAGACCTCATTCACTGCCAAACCAATCAGTTCTCCAAGCCTTCCCCACATTACATATCCATTATTTCTGTTTATAACTTACAGCTTTTATTTACAGAATTGTTAAACTCTAATCTTTAAAAAAAAAAATTAATCCATTCTCTTGTAGTATAGTGACTTGACCAGGGTGACACAACTATGACTGGTTAGCTGGAAGCTTGCTCTCCTCCAGCCTCCCATCATACTATCACCTCACTCAGTCCCATCTTGCTTATGGAAATCTGATGGACCAGTTTTCCTCTTATAGATCCTTCAAGTCTACTAGATTGCATGATTAAATTTTTGGGTTCAATAACTGCATGATCAATACACATGACTTCTAGACCTCTCCCTAAAATCTGAAGAGTTCTCAGCTGTCTCCTCTGTCACCTATCAACCTACCCTCTCAGGCTTGTCTGTAGATTGTGTCCTCACAAAATGTGTTTGGTCAGGATTAGTTCTGTAGTAGAGCCCTTACTAACATGAGCAAGGCCCAATATTTGATCCCCGGCTAGAAGAGAGCTGGCTCTATGTCTAATGTTTGTAAAATGCTTACAGGATATCCAATTTCTGTCTCGGGAATTGATGATGTGTGTCGAATGCTCTGATAACACTTTAATTAAGAATGTATAACTATATTTAAATATTTATCAAGCTTATAGAGCTATGGAACCCATTTCATAACAAAATACCTATTTTAATTTTATAAAACACTTTCTTTTTAGGGTAAATCAATTCTAAACATGATCTCCCAGTTTCATCCCTCAGTGTTTACCTACCTCCATTTTCCCTGCTTTGTCCCATTCTTGGCACATCTACAGGACCTCACAAGGACATTTCCATTGTGGCTTATGTTAGTTAGGTTCTTAATGCTATTATTGTAGTAGTGGGGCTTGCTTGCTCTGCACACTTAAAGTCTTGAAGAAAGTGGAATCCTAGTTTCACTGGCTGCATTATCTTAAATTGCTTTCGTTTCTGTGAGCATCTATTTCTTCACCTATAACCTCAGCATCTTACTTTGCTGCTCACTCATATCATTATCACTGGGAGGACCAGCAGATTCAACATTTGCTCTTAGCCAAAGGCAGAGAAGAGATGATCAGTGAACTAAAACAGCCGAGGAGCTATGTCACTCATACTAGAAGAGGCATAAATGTTACAAGTTATTATGATGATATTGCCAATGAGGCTAAATAGCCTTTAAATACCACTCTACATTAGGGCCAAGATTCCCCCAAAGGAGCAAGAACTGGTCATATTGAGTTGAACCTGATAATCTGCATTGAGAAATACAGCTGATAAATCACAGTCCGAAATTAGCCAGGTGCAGAGAAAAGAAGGGTTGGGTAGGAGGAAAGATGAAGCAACGCCTTTAATGCCAGTAAGAAATATGCCATGCACCAGTACTAGAGTAAATGGTAGAGCTGGAGAGAGGTAATTGGTGGTATCACCCGTGCATTGTGGCTAAAACAGAAGGATTGTGTGGTCAGGAAAGAATCCCTCTCCAGGGACCTCCAGGCCTCATAGAACAGACAATAAAAAGTCTTTCCCGAGACATGGTGCAGATTTGTCCTTTTGCCTCAGAAGGAAAAAAGAAAAAGAAAAAAGGATGATACTACTAGCTGTAAGCAATTAAAGGTCAATTCAGAGAAGAATTAGAAAAGTGCAGTTTCTGTTTTGGAATCTCTCTCTCTCTCTTCTTTTTTCTTTTTCTTTCTTACTTTCTTTCTTTCTTGTTGTCTTTCTTTTAACAAAAACATTATATAAGTACATCCTTCTTATCTGCCAGGTTGGTTATCAGAAAAACACTTGTTGTACATTTTAATTGGGGCCTTCTGAACACATGATGCTGTGACTCGAAGTGGCTATATCAATAATGGGAGTGATTCAGAGTTCCCAGGCAGCCAGAGGACTATTTCAGGCTCTTAATCCTCCTGCCAAATAGGGTATAGGCCAAAATAGTTCTTTTGCATTTATTTCAGGGTTTTAATCTCATATGCAACTGAACCCCATTAAATGCCGTTTCCCAGGCTCAGTCCTTGCTTTCCAGGCAGTTTAGCATACATGTGCCTGACTTACCACTTCCTGTCTGGGAAGGGTATTGACTGCCCGGAACCACAAATAGCACCTCCTTTCCAAGATTCTTGCTCCAACCCAAGAGCTGTCAATCTGTTTCTGGTCTCAGCCTCAGGGGCTGCCTAGCAGGATAGGCAGGGTAGTTGGGGCAAAACTCAGCAGCTTTTTGCTCTACTGCCAAGCACAAAAGTGGGCTTTCCATGGCTGCTCCTCAGTCTCATTTCTAATCACTCACCATGGAAGGTAATGGAAAAGTGCCTGAATTACAAAGATTCTCATTTATTACCCTGGCTGCTCCCCCACAAAGCATCTCTTCTCCCCTTTGGCAAGAAGAGATCACTATTGACGCTTTTAGAAGGCCCTGGGCCCCTCTCAATTATTGGTGTAATCTCTCCCTATTCTGGAAGCAGAGTTCTTTTCTAAGTAGATTTTTTAGAAAGTTAAAAGCTAGTCTTTGCTTTATTCATTGAAATGACTTCATGGGCTAATGTATTCTCCTGTCAGTATTTTTCATCAGTTCAGCAACATCTGCAGGATATGAAAAAAAGCAGAAAGCAGATGTTTGCAAAAGGTAGTTTCACCAAGCCTCCTTACCATAATTATTGCAGCACCACATCCCCATTTTATGGCACCTCTCTTATATTCATATGCTGTTAACTTGTCCTGTAGAAATTAAAACTGGTGTATTTCAGTTCCTTCTAAACAGATTTGCCACCTTAAAAAAAATAATTGACAGATATCTTCCATTAAATCCAAATTTCCTTTATCAAATCTTCGAGGGGAAAATAGATTAAGAAGATGTAGATATTTATCTCAACCTTCACTCATTTACACTCATTTAGTTAATTAGCACTTAATTACACTGTCAAAGGGGAAAATGTTACAATGGTCAGGACAGAGTGGTCCCCACCCCTAGGGCCCATGCTTCTTTTAAAAGGCAGACCTTTGCTTAGTGCCAGCTTGCTCCTATGTGAAACATTTGTAATGATTACTTGACAAGGGGTGCAGATCTGAGATTGTGCAAGAGAGAGCCATCACTCACTAAAGCCCAGCTGTAACTCCCAAACTGGAGCAACAGTGCCCCCCAAAGCAAGTTGCCAGAAGCAGCCAGAGAACAAACCCTGAGCTGCCCAAATGACTATTTTTTTTATAAGCCAAGGAACTATTTTAAGAACTGCTGGCCGAACCCGCAGGCTCTATCACAACCAGATGAGCATTCCAACCAAGCTGGGGAGCGGTGGCTGGAAACAGAGACTGTTTCCACCTATTTTAACCCAGACGCCACAAATTCTCTAAGGAGGAATGGAGGCGGGAGTGGAGATAGAGCAACAGAGACATAGTAGAAAAGTGGACAACTTTAGAAGTTTGTCAGACTTGAAGCAACAAAATATAATCAGCTTAACGAATAAATCGTATTAACTGAAATGCAATTGAAACTCTGCTTGTCATCGGGGTTTCTCCATCTTTTAACAAATGGCAATGGTTTTTGGTCTCACAGGTTCCTTGCCAAGTAGAAGACCTCATTAAAACTGTTGGAAAATAATAGAATTCTAATTAGCTTAATTATGATGTGAAAAATTAGCAACCTAATTCACAAAAACAATATGCAATTAACCTGTTTTTCATAAGTCAAACCATTTTCCAAAACAGGAAATGAAGGATAACACCCATAATTTCATCATGAGGGCAAAAATCCTAGACACCCTGATGCAGTGGTACAGCGAGTATGTAACGAAACCAAAAGTCTCCACTCCCTCATCCTCTGCAACTCCTTCTGTGTATTGCCTACAGAGCCTTTTGGCTCCAAGAATGGAAACTGCATTAAACTGAAGGCTCACTCAAATTTTCTCTTTCAAGTTCTAAGTCCTATTTTCCATTTTCCTTTGGGTCCTGGAATAGGGTCAACCTATAAATGATGAAATATTGCATTTTTAAAAGACAATCAACTTATGATGTCATGTCAACATATTGGAGTCCTTGAACTGCTATCAGAATATTACAGAGGGAAAATAATGTGAGGTTGGAATTAAGAAATGGAAGTCAGGAAGCCTGAAATCTAAAGTTTTTACATCAAACCATGTAATCAATAACCTAATGGTGAACTCTATGAAAAGACAATATATCAAGTTTCTGAGATGTAGAAATATGAGCTGGAGAGATGGCTCAGCGGTTAGGAGCATTGACTGGTCTTTCAGAGGTTCTGAGTTCAATTCTCAGCAACCACATGGTGGCTCACAACCACCTGTAATGGGATCTGATGCCCTATTCTGGTTTGTCTGAAGACAGCTACAGTGTACGTGCATAAGCAATAGATATCTAGATAGATAGATAGATAGATGATAGATAGATAGATAGATAGATAGATAGATAGATAGATAGATCTTTTATAAAAATATGTAGGAATGTATTAAAAATATATTAAAAGCCATTTCTACTCCCACAAAATCTCTACAGTGAAAACCATACCTACCCATATATACCTAACAGAATGGCTGGAGTTAAAAACAATGGTTGTAGTGAAGTGTTTGTAAGAAGGGAAGAAATTATAACGCTTTTGTATTTTTAGGAAGAGTATATGTCAATATCATCACTTAAAAATTGTTGTGTGACATCTGTTAAATAATACTAACAAAAGAACTCCTGGTTATAAGCTCAAACTGAGTACTCATGTCTAACAAAGGCATACACAGGAATGTTTATAATACCTTTATTCATACTAGATTTATTGGACACAGTCCAAAATCTATCAAGAGTAAGACAAACTATGAAATAGTCACATTTCTTCTTAACACAAATAAATGCATGCTGTGATCACTTGTACTTTAGTTCAAAAGTAAACAAAACTAATCCACAGAGAAAGAAGGTATCATGATAGTTGTGGAAGGTTTTAGCTCAGGCAGTAGGAAAACCTCACAGGAAGCTGCATTTGAACTGAGGTTGGCTGATGACAATGACAAAACGTCTGGGAGAAAAGTTCCATGTAGAGAATATCAGACAAGTGTCAAGGACAAATCACACCTGATAGGAGAGAAGGACTTCTCAGATGTGCTGGCATTATATTGAACCCAGGTGACGTGTGTGTGTGTGTGTATGTGTATGTGTGTGTAACTTGCATACATATATGCATATGTATATATATATATATAATAGTGATAAATATCTATGAGAATACACTATGTCAAGTACTTAAAGTGTAGGAATGCTGTACAAATAGTATATTTTAAAAATCTTCCCCACTTAAAAAAATCCACAGTGAAAACCATACCCATGCACACCTAGCAGCAAGGCTGGAATTAAATGAATATTAATAGCAAGTATTTGTAAAGAGGAAAAGAAATCAGAAACCTTTTGAATTTTAGGAAGAAAATATATATGTTCATATAACTTAACGATTAAGATTTGGGTACTATATGTATCCAAAAAAATAAAAGCAAGAGCAAATGTATGTCTACCTCAAAGTTTATCTTTCATTTTTTGCCCCATTCCCTTGGCAGACTCTACTTACATTTAGTATCTTTCCCATGTAATGCCCACTGAGCACTTTGTGATCGGTCCTTATTCATTCTGCATACAGCACTTCTCTCCTAGATTCCCTGAAATTGTCATAAGTGGACCAGAGCTCAAATGCTGCCACCTGACATCCTTGCAGAAATGCCTAGCAATGTTCTTACACTATCATCTTCCTCCCTCCCTCTCCCTCTCCCTCCCTCCCTCCCTCCCTCTTCCTCCCTCTCCCTCCCTCCCTCCCTCTCTCTCTCTCTCTCTCTCTCTCTCTCTCTCTCTCTCTGTGTGTGTAGTCTGTTGGCTTTCTTAAAATTCTTTTCAATTTTTAACCTACCTTATTATATTCTAAATATCCTGATTACTTTTTTGTTAATTAATTTGTTAACTTACTTACTCACTAGAATGTACGCTCCTTGAACGAGTGAACAAGTGCTGTCCTATATCTAGGGTTGAATCTGGCTCCAGTTGAAAGTCTTTAGATACTCAATGATTATTGAGAAGGGATAGATTGCTTCCCTCAAACTTAACAGAAGGGGTGGGATTGGCTAATTAAAACTAAGAATATATAAACAACTTTGGAAAGACACTACTTTGTATGATAATTGAAAATATAATTAAAACCACATATAGCCTGAATGCATAGAAAATGATACACCTTGTAGACATGAGTTATTAGATGAAAATCTCTCATATCTCAGTACCAGATATAGGCAGTTACTGGTCAGGGAGACCCCAAATGACCTCCTAAAACAGTATAGGCTATTGCCATTGTTCTTGGCATCAGAATCAGATAGTAAAATCTTACATTAAAAACAACATATTTTAGTTGCAGGACATAAGCTGAAAATTATGTAAAACTTCCCCCATGCTGACTAGGTATCACAGTGTTGGGAAATGCTCTATAGATCTCTCTTCAAAGAGAAATGACACCAATAGTATTCCAGAAGCCAGCCCTGTACACTGATACGAATGAACTAGGCAAAATATATCCACAAGTACAATAGTGGCACAAAGGTTACTGGTGTAACCAACCACTTTCTGATTAGATTTGAGCCTACTCCACAGGTAAGAATCCAGACCTGGTACTGAAAGCCTGGTCAAATGCTCAGGACTCTAGGAGTCATAGGCCCAGTAGGATCATACTACTGTTGTTTTCCTAAAGGATAAAAGAAGGGCAAATGTCAACAGATACAAGAAAAGGAAGAAGGACAAAGGTTAACAGATATGGAAAATTGAACGAGGAACTCCCAGATAGGAGCTGGAAGACTGGAGATTCTGAGATGGAAACCATCTGCCTCAACATCGTTTGTAGATACCTACCTAAATCTAGTTCAAAGGCTGGACAGAGGAATGAGAGTATAATTGGTAACCTAAAGCAGCAAGAAGCTAAAGGAATGATCTCAAAAGAGGAGGTCACCAGGTTAGTTCTGTACAGTTAAGTGACTCTGCAAAAGAACTGGCAGTGCCATGTTGAAGGAACAGAACTCAATAGAGAAAGATAGAAGTTGGCTCAGCAAACGTACAGAGACAGAAGAACCCATGGCAATGTCAAGGCCTAGTAAAAGACTAGTTTAAGTGATCTGGGCATCCAGTTTCTGACTTTTTCCTTTTTAAGATCTTTTTAAATAAAGGGTTTTAGATGGTGTGTAACAATGACCAGCAAACAACTGTTCTCTAAACAACAGAAGTTTGTATTCTATGATGGACTAAATGTACACTAACCTTCTTGAGCTTGTAGTCTGAGTCAAATGTCAGAGCTTTGCATATTGTGAGTAGCAAGATGGAAAAATATGTCACTCGTCGGGAAATAGAGCTGTTGCATATGAAACAGGCAAAAATGTGTAGAAACACATTCTTTTTACTCATGTGTTCAAAAATTTTATATAGAATGAATAATGTTGCTCATGGGGCTCAAAACAAAAACTAAGTTTTAAATCTATGAATCTTTCTTAATAAACGTTCTGACTTTTTCCCACCAAAGGAGGAATCATTTGACTAGATGGAGCACTTTGTCCAAGGATTGAGAAGTGTGTGTGTGTGTGTGTGTGTGTGTGTGTGTGTGTGTGTGTGTGTGTGTGTGTACAGACAGAGTGTGAATAATAGCACACTGGACCAATGATTCATATAAAACTAATTTAGATCCTAGGCAAGCTCAGTACACTAGAAGATTGATGCGAGTAAAGGTGGTAATAAAGTATATTGATGCCAATTGTCCTTCATTTGAATACAGCGTGGAATCTGGGCTGAAAAAAAGCAGCAGAGCTTGATTCAGTTGTTACAATTTCAGAAATGACTCATTTCCTTTCACTGCACAGCTGGAAGCTCAGAGGTGAATATTTCAGTACGTAAGATTCAGTTGGAAGCAATTTGCAACTGAGCTCATAAACGGCTTATCAGCCAGCCAGCCCTGAGGTTGGGACCCAAGATTGGCAGTGACACCCTTGGGTTTCAGAACCAACTACTGAGATTCCAGCAGATTCCCCCAGGGTCTTTCCCTATATCCACAGAGCTGGAAACATGGAGGCTTGTATTTACATGACCCAATTTATGAATCTCTCAATTGTACTGGGAGTTGGCTACAGTTTTTCAGAAAAAAAATTAATGGTAAAGGATAATGCTGTTTGCAAAATCTGTATGTTCCCATAAGTCTAAGGGAAGTTCCAGCTCTCATAGATAGCAGACATATCCCCACAGTCAAGACACATAGTGCATTTCTACTTAGAGTCAAATGTAAAGGAACAGAGGAGAAGAAAAAGATGGCAGAGGTAAGAAAATGTTTTTCATTTATACGAAGTGATAGAAATACATAACATAAAGTTTCATATTCTGCTTTTGCTATTTATGCTCGGTTATGCCTATATGCTTGCCAATGAATGGTGCTACTCCCAACTTTTACTTAAAATGATGCTATGAGGAATGTAATATATGACATTAATTCCCTATTATGAATCAATAGCTCCATGATGAGGATAAATTGGTTTGAGAGTTTCCATTTAAAACTTTTATACTATACACAATTTATCTAACTTTTCAGTTCCACCCACAACTATCTTTTCATACCTTGCTCTCTGCATAGTTGATTCATGTGGGACATCTATTTTATTATTCCATGACATCTATGTGAACCCCCACCTCTAGGTCTTTGACTCCACTGCCCTCACACAACACTAATTCCTTTTTGCCAATACAATTTATCTAACTCTGTAATTCTTGGTCCAAGCTCACTTAGTCCCTAGACTAACTTTATTTTATATCCACTGCCAGTGTCCTTGATAACAGTGTCTATGGCTGAGCATGTTCTTATGCTCCAGCCATGAGTGACATATGCCATCCATAGTGACTGTCTAGCATGTTAATGACAACACTCAGTACAAAAAACCTTGGACTCAGGCACACCTGGGCCATAGTCCATCTTCACTATTTGATAGGTCCTACTCATGTTCAGCTTTCCCATTAAGGCCTGTCAGCTCTGCTTCAAAAATATGTGCCTATTTCTTATCCCTCATCTGTCACAGCTTTCATCTTTTTAGCACTGCTCATCTTTACGTCAAGTTGTGTCCTATCTTCCTTGTGTGCTCCTAACCTTCCATTCTGTAGTTCTCTGTGTTTTAAAGTAAACTGGGCTATCTCATGTACAGACTGAAAACACTGCAGCATTCTTCCTTTGTGTTTAGAAGGAAGTCTAGTTCCTGAGCAATTTCAAGTCCGTGTGTGTGTGTGTGTGTGTGTGTGTGTGTGTGTGTGTGTGTGTGTGTGTGTGACTCTTGCTCCACTCTGCAACACCCCTACCTTCCTCTCTCTTCCTACACATTTATCACATGGTCCCCTAGACAGTTCTATAAATGTCTTCATTCTGACCCACCTTAAGTCCCTATTGCCTGGCAGTTACTCAGCTGGGAATTCTCTTCATTCATTTCAACAACTGCCTATCTTGTCATCTCTCACATTTCAAAGTCCCCATGACCTAGATAATTTCCTGATCACCTTATTTCAGGCATTCTTATTCACAGGGTTATTACCAGGTCCAGCATCTTTTATTGTTGGGTTTGGACCCTCCACAGAATGCTAGAATTTTCTTTGTATATCAGTTTCCTTTGGGGCATCCTGCACTGTGATCACTCAGGGTCTTCCCTCTCCAAATCATCACTGTGAATTTTTCCTGAGGTTGTGACAGCAATAGAACTCAGTTCATCTGACCTTGTATCTCAAGGGTCATTGTCCTTTGATGAATATGTCTACTGTGCAAAAATATCATTTCTTATGTGTGGAATTAAGAAGTCTCTTGGAATTTATGGACATTACATAATCCTCAAGCTGGCTATATAAGGAACATTTCTAATGGGTAATAAAATGGTAGCTAGGTGGGATGGGAAACATAGAAAGAAAAAAAATGCATCATTAAATCTAACTCCTTAGCTATGCAGTGTTGGTTATTAAGAAATAGAAATGGAAATTCTCTTTGTGATAATTACTGCCTTGTTTGGAGTACATGGCTTAGGCTGTGCTAAACAGAACTCTTTCCATTCGGGAGAGAATGAAGTAGAGTTCAGCAAGGTGAAAGCAGAACCAAGCCCATCTCGAGCCTCTTCTCTCCTTAAGTGATGTGACCCTCCATGCCATGGAGGTCACCGGCAAGTATAGTGGGTGTGAGCATTGCACAGGATACACTCATTAGACCGCAAACACAGAACAGGGACCAAGCAACCACAGGGCAACACGGAAAATTGTTTTATAAGCCGACTTTTACAAATTGATTTCAAAACTGGGGAGCAATTACCATTAAGAAAATAATTTGCTGCTCTGAAGAGGGTAGGGCAAGGCAGTGGTTCAAAGATAACCTAAGCCATCATTAGAGAAATCCAGTTATTTAGTCAATTTTACTTATTTACAGGACTAAAGATTAATGAGTACAAATACTCACTCAGACAGTAATTAGGTTTCAAAAACATACTATAACATAATCAATCATGGCTCCTGAATATAATAGCATTAGGGCAGAGCCCTCTTTCAGCTCCAGTTATTAGCAAGTGATTGGTGAACAGTAAGCTTATGCTGAGAGCTTACTCCCAGACCCTGCAATAAAATGAAAGAAAAAAAAAAGCCTTGGGAAAATAGGAGGCATCTTTATACCATGCTGGATACTCTGAGCTACTATAATCAGAAATCTGTAAGAGAACCTCAAGATTGGTAATGTTTCACTATAGTAGACAATTTACTCTTGATTCATCTTTACTCGAGTGTCCTCCTCTTTATATTCATTTAAATCTTGTTTGGGGGGATGCTATGTTTTTATTTATAATTTTTTGAAATTTACTTTGTCTAGACGTTACAAATAAAGATAAGCATGTTTTGCTTTGTTTTATTTTGTTTTGTTTTGTTTTTTAAATAAATAAATTGGGACTACATGGCACCTAAGAAAAAAGACAGAGAAATTAAAAAATAATAAAAACAAAGGAATTTCTCTCATCTGCTCTTATTTATAAAAGGACAACCAGGGAAACTGTCTGAAGGTGTTAAGTCCCACACTCATGAAACCTACGTGGAGAAACAGAAAAACAAGTACACATTTGTAATATATATATATATATAAACATATATATAAATATAAATATAAATATATATATATATAATATATATAAATATATATATATTTAAACAGTTTGAAAATAGTGAGTACCATGTTTCTACTATCTAGGAAATACCTTTAATGTTAATGTTAAGGTTAACTATGTGTGTGACCGTGGTACTTCTGCAGATATAAGAACGAAGGTTGGTGATGCAGTGGCAAGTTCTGTTTTCTCTCATCCTCTCCTCTGCAGAAACAAGCTGCTATGCCTGCCTTCTGCTCTAAAGGAACAAAAAGAATTTAGCTCGAGAAGTGTCTATGTTATGATCTGGGCTTCCAGAAATACTATTTTCCTGTTAGGCCCCACCTTTATTTAATCGTGTCTCCACCCATTTCCCTCATACTGCTTTTCGCGCTAACATCAGTTTTATATCAAAGTGTGCAGAAAGCGCGTCAGCTCTCTCTGTGTTGCAGGGAAGCCCCAGAGGTCCTTGAAAGACACAGAAGCTTTTCTTTGTGAAATCACAGAGCACTTTGTTGAATTTGTAATTTTACCCTTCACAATTTCCCTTGATTTCTTTTAATGGATAACTTATTTCATTGTTATTTGTACAGAGTACATGTACTTGTTTTTACAGTATCAGACTTTCTTGGATGCATTTCACTATTTCTTACAGATTATGCAAGCTATGGAATTAAATGTGTAAATGTGTGCTTTGTAATCACAAGATTTAAAAATAATTTTAAATAAAAATATTAGCATCATGCAATCTGGCTGTTTATTTTTCGGTTTTCAGTAACGGCAAACAAGGAGTTTTATCTCACTTTCTTTAAACTAATCTTATTTCTGTTAAATCTACAAATCCTCCCACCATGTAAAAGTACTTGATGAAAAAAAATAGAGATTTGATACCTATTCTCTTACAGAGTATCTTCCCAGCTAATTCTTCCCCGAAGGGAAAAGATGCCTTGAAACGTTGAAATTCAGGCAGGAGGTAGACAATATCAGATGACTCTTGAGATTTGTATTTGATGTCTGGTTTATGTGAGACTCAATCAACTGCCTTTCTGAATAAGCTCGAACAAGATTCTCCCACCCTTTGCCAGACTTCCTGGGGATAGCACTGCAAGGCCTGTGGAAGTGCCAGGATTTCAGTTCTCAAAAAAGAGTTCTGTCAACAAGGCATTGATTTCAAGTGCCAGTGAAGGCTTCCCTTGACAGGTCTCCCTATATAAATCTATATAAATATTGCCAATACTCACATGTGCTATACGCTGGACTTTTCCTCATTCCCCCAGCATTAGGACAGAAAGCTCCAGGATCCAGGAGATCAGAGAAGGATGCTATAAAATGTCCAATGAGCCCTTGGTACCAAAGCACACTTGTTTCTCTCTCTCTCTCTCTCTCTCTCTCTCTCTCTCTCTCTCTCTCTCTCTCTCTCTCCCCCCCCCCCACCCCAGGACCCTTCACTTTTTATCGCTGTCTCCTTGTCAAGAATCTTCACTTCCTTCCTTCCTTCCTGACCTCACTCACCTTTCAATGCCCAAACCCATCCTGTCTCCTTTTAAATTCTTCCCTATCTTGTAGAGTTTGCCTGAAATGTATACTTTTATCACATGTTATCTTGTATTTGGAGCTTCTTATTTGATTCTGTCCCCTCCAGGTCCATTTCTAGGTAGTCTCAGGTTTTGGGGGGAAATCCTCCCTTCCAGCTTTTATTACTCCTTTCGACTGGGATGAAAATATGAGGACACTTAAGGCTTATTTACTGAGGTATGGGTTGCCCTTAGCAGATCATGGGGACTATAGGAGGTCAGAGATAAAATTTGATGCTGTGATGGAAAATTGGAAGTATTCTCACAGAGCTTGGTACAATGTCTGAATTCAGTTGTCACAATGACTATCTATACTCAAGAGGCTGAACACACATGCTAGCCAGGAGCTAATCATTTTTAGTGTACTTTCAATAACAATGCTAAATTATAAATAGAGGAAGGCACATAAAATAGCCTTCAATTATTTACTGTGCCATTGTCTGAATAATTCTGGGACACAGCTTTTGTGATTGTATGTAATATTCTTGGAGGGAATAATTGAATGACACTCAATTGATTTGATATATTGGCACTACTACCACTAAGCATCAGTCACAGAACAGCAAACCGGATAAGAACAGTATATTTCTGTTCGTTTTCATATTCAAATCCCAAATATAAAATCAGTTTTCCTTGGGCACATATTTTTGTTTTATGAAATTAAACACAAATGTTTTTCTTATTGTATAAAATTTGTATCTATTAACTTCAGTTTTGTCTTTGCTGTAAGGGAGTTTAGGTTAGCATATCATGTTCTGGGCACACATTTTATTAGCCTTCTCTCTAGAGGAACCAAACATGAACATATTGTGGACATTAAGATTTTTTTCATGTGTTTAAATGTGAATGATTCTAATTGGACAAAGTGACAAAAAATTAAATGAGACTGTTAAATAGGTAGAATTGCTCCTTGGCAGTCACAAAAGATCGGTCCTAGTACTCTATCTGGATGCCCAAATCCATGAATGCTGAAGTTTCTTATATAAACTTATATAGTATTAGAATATAGTCTATACAATTCTACCATGCACTTTATTTATTTATTGAGAGAAGGTCTCATGGGTGAAATTTCTGTGCAAGAAAGGAAACAAAAAATTGATAGATCATATAATAGTTACTCTAATCCAGACATAGGTGTGCAAGTTTGTAGTCCCAGCTGAGGAAGGCAGATTAAGGAAGATCACCGCAAAGGAAACAGAGCCTAGTCTAGATATCAAGACCTTATTTAGAAAAACTAAATTAACAGTAATAATAACAACATTTTGAAATCTATCTTCAAATTAGTCTTAAAGTTAATTTTAAGGTAGTAATCTTTTTTGGATTTGGACATGCATATTTGTAACTATATACTTGCTTTAGTGTGTGTGTAACTATAAAAGAGTTATTTTCTTTCTTTTTTTTTTTTTTTACGCTTTTAATATTGAACAAACTTTATGCATTTATTTATCATTAAAAAATACATGGTAGACTTAGCATTAGGAAAACAATTAGCTTTTGGTCCTCGTTCCTAACCTCGCTGTCCTCTTCCTTAACAGTCAGCATTTCTTGCTCTTTCCTTCCTTATTTTAAAAATAAAATATTATTTTCAACATATGATAGTATTTCTAATAGAATATTTTATTTGTGATGCTGTTTATTCAGTAGAAGCTATATTTGGGAATTAAAAATGTAGTATTTGTTTCAAAAAACAAAAAGACAGGCTTTTAAGTTAATTTTAAAATGAAATGTATTATTTAAAACTTTGAAGATAAAAAACAGCTCATACCATAATTAACAAGACCTAAAGGTCCACCCACATCACTGAGCCTCTGTATCATTTGGGTAGCCATCCTGGACGTGTGGCGCTTCACACTAGATTCCTCCTGTTTGGTAGTGGATTTGTGTGTAAAAGTACATTTCGATAGTTAAGTATATAATATGTGTTCCTATTAGAAAATTGGAAGCGGAAGTTTTTTTTTTTTTTTTTTCCATTTTTTATTAGGTATTTCGCTCATTTACATTTGCAATGCTATACCAAAAGTCCCCCATAGCCACCCACCCCCTCTCCCCTACCCACCCACTCCCCTTTTATGGCCCTGGCGTTCCCCTGTACTGGGGCATATAAAGTTTGCGTGTCCAATGGGCCTCTCTTTCCAGTGATGGCCGACTAGGCCATCTTTTGATGCATATGCAGCTAGAGTCAAGAGCTCCGGGGTACTGGTTAGTTCATAATGTTGTTCCACCTATAGGGTTGCAGATCCCTTTAGCTTCTTTGGTACTTTCTCTAGCTCCTTCATTGGGGGCCATGTGATCCATCCAATAGCCGACTGTGAGCATCCACTTCTATGTTTGCTAGGCCCAGGCATACTCTGACAAGAGACAGCTATATCAGGGTCCTTTCAGCATAATCTTGCTAGTGTATGCAATGGTGTCAGCATTTGGAAGCTGATTATGGGATGGATCCCCGGATATGGTCGTGTCTACATGGTCCATCCTTTTATCTCAACTCCAAACTTTGTCTCTGTAACTCCTTCCAAGGGTGTTTTGCTCCCACTTCTAAGGAGGGGCATAGTGTTCACACTTCAGTCTTCATTTTTCTTGAGTTTCATGTGTTTAGGAAATTGTATCTTATATCTTGGGTATCTTAGGTTTTGGGCTAATATCCACTTATCAGTGAGTACATATTGTGTGAGTTCCTTTGTGAATGTGTTACCTCACTCAGGATGATGCCCTCCAGGTCCATCCATTTGGCCAGGAATTTCATAAATTCATTCTTTTTAATAGCTGAGTAGTACTCCATTGTGTAGATGTACCACATCTTCTGCATCCATTCCTCTGTTGAGGGGCATCTGGGTTCCTTCCAGCTTCTGGCTATTATAAATAAGGCTGCTATGAACATAGTGGAGCATGTGTCCTTCTTACCAGTTGGGGCATCTTCTGGATATATGCCCAGGAGAGGTATTGCTGGATCCTCCGGTAGTACTATATCCAGTTTTCTGAGGAACCGCCAGACTGATCTCCAGAGTGGTTGTACAAGCCTGCAATCCCACCAACAATGGAGGAGTGTTCCTCTTTCTCCACATCCACGCCAGCATCTGCTGTCACCTGAATTTTTGATCTTAGCCATTCTGACTGGTGTGAGGTGGAATCTCAGGGTTGTTTTGATTTGCATTTCCCTGATGATTAAGGATGTTGAGCATTTTTTCAGGTGCTTCTCTGCCATTCGGTATTCCTCAGGTGAGAATTCTTTGTTCAGTTCTGAGCCCCATTTTTTAATGGGGTTATTTGATTTTCTGAAGTCCACCTTCTTGAGTTCTTTATATATGTTGGATATTAGTCCCCTATCTGATTTAGGATAGGTAAAGATCCTTTCCCAATCTGTTGGTGGTCTTTTTGTCCTATTGACGGTGTCTTTTGCCTTGCAGAAACTTTGGAGTTTCATTAGGTCCCATTTGTCAATTCTCGATCTTACAGAGCAAGCCATTGCTGTTCTGTTCAGGAATCTTTCCCCTGTACCCATATCTTCAAGGCTTTTCCCCACTTTCTCCTCTATAAGTTTCAGTGTCTCTGGTTTTATGTGAAGTTCCTTGATCCACTTAGATTTGACCTTAGTACAAGGAGATAAGTATGGATCGATTCGCATTCTTCTACATGATAACAACCAGTTGTGCCAGCACCAATTGTTGAAAATGCTGTCTTTCTTCCACTGGATGGTTTTAGCTCCCTTGTCGAAGATCAAGTGACCATAGGTGTGTGGGTTCATTTCTGGGTCTTCAATTCTATTCCATTGGTCTACTTGTCTGTCTCTATACCAGTACCATGCAGTTTTTATCACAATTGCCCTGTAGTAAAGCTTTAGGTCAGGCATGGTGATTCCACCAGAGGTTCTTTTATCCTTGAGAAGAGTTTTTGCTATCCTAGGTTTTTTGTTATTCCAGATGAATTTGCAAATTGCTCCTTCTAATTCGTTGAAGAATTGAGTTGGAATTTTGATGGGGATTGCATTGAATCTGTAGATTGCTTTTGGCAAGATAGCCATTTTTACAATGTTGATCCTGCCAATCCATGAGCATGGGAGATCTTTCCATCTTCTGAGATCTTCTTTAATTTCTTTCTTCAGAGACTTGAAGTTTTTATCATACAGATCTTTTACTTCCTTAGTTAGAGTCACGCCGAGATATTTTATATTATTTGTGACTATTGAGAACGGTGTTGTTTCCCTAATTTCTTTCTCAGCCTGTTTATTCTTTGTGTAGAGAAAGGCCATTGACTTGTTTGAGTTAATTTTATATCCAGCTACTTCACCAAAGCTGTTTATCAGGTTTAGGAGTTCTCTGGTGGAATTTTTAGGGTCACTTATATATACTATCATATCATCTGCAAAAAGTGATATTTTGGCTTCCTCTTTTCCAATTTGTATCCCCTTGATCTCCTTTTGTTGTCGAATTGCTCTGGCTAATACTTCAAGTACTATGTTGAAAAGGTAGGGAGAAAGTGGGCAGCCTTGTCTAGTCCCTGATTTTAGTGGGATTGCTTCCAGCTTCTCTCCATTTACTTTGATGTTGGCTACTGGTTTGCTGTAGATTGCTTTTATTATGTTTAGGTATGGGCCTTGAATTCCTGATCTTTCCAAAACTTTTATCATGAATGGGTGTTGGATCTTGTCAAATGCTTTTTCTGCATCTAACGAGATGATCATGTGGTTTTTGTCTTTGAGTTTGTTTATATAATGGATTACATTGATGGATTTTCGTATATTAAACCATCCCTGCATCCCTGGAATAAAACCTACTTGGTCAGGATGGATGATTTCTTTAATGTGTTCTTGGATTCGGTTAGCAAGAATTTTATTAAGGATTTTTGCATCGATATTCATAAGAGAAATTGGTCTGAAGTTCTCTATCTTTGTTGGATCTTTCTGTGGTTTAGGTATCAGAGTAATAGTGGCTTCATAAAATGAGTTGGGTAGAGTACCTTCTACTTCTATCTTGTGAAATAGTTTGTGCAGAACTGGAATTAGATCTTCTTTGAAGGTCTGATAGAACTCTGCACTAAACCCATCTGGTCCTGGGCTTTTTTTGGTTGGGAGACTATTAATAACTGCTTCTATTTCTTTAGGGGATATGGGACTGTTTAGAAGGTCAACTTGATCCTGATTCAACTTTGGTACCTGGTATCTGTCCAGAAATTTGTCCATTTCGTCCAGGTTTTCCAGTTTTGTTGAGTATAAGCTATTGTAGAAGGATCTGATGTTGTTTTGGATTTCTTCAGGATCTGTTGTTATGTCTCCCTTTTCATTTCTGATTTTGTTGATTAGGATTGTGTCCCTTTGCCCTCTAGTGAGTCTAGCTAAGGGTTTATCTATCTTGTTGATTTTCTCAAAGAACCAACTCCTCGTTTGGTTAATTCTTTGAATAGTTCTTCTTGTTTCCACTTGGTTAATTTCACCCCTGAGTTTGATTATTTCCTGCCGTCTACTCCTCTTGGGTGAATTTGCTTCCTTTTTTTCTAGAGCTTTTAGATGTGTTGTCAAGCTGCTAGTATGTGCTCTCTCCCGTTTCTTCTTGGAGGTACTCAGAGCTATGAGTTTCCCTCTTAGAAATGCTTTCATTGTGTCCCAAAGGTTTGGGTACGGTGTGGCTTCATTTTCATTAAACTCTAAAAAGTCTTTAATTTCTTTCTTTATTCCTTCCTTGACCAAGGTATCATTGAGAAGAGTGTTGTTCAGTTTCCACGTGAATGTTGGCTTTCCATTCTTAATGTTGTTATTGAAGATCAGTCTTAGGCCATGGTGGTCTGATAGGATACATGGGACAATTTCAATATTTTTGTATCTGTTGAGGCTTATTTTGTGACCAATTATATGGTCAATTTTGGAGCAGGTCCCGTGAGGTGCTGAGAAGAAGGTATATCCTTTTGTTTTAGGATTAAATATTCTGTAGATATCTGTCAGGTCCATTTGTTTCATAACTTCTGTTAGTTTCACTGTGTCCCTGTTTAGTTTCTGTTTCCACGATCTGTCCATTGATGAAAGTGGTGTGTTGAGGTCTCCCACTATTATTGTGTGAGGTGCAATGTGTGCTTTGAGCTTTACTAAAGTGTCTTTAATGAATGTGGCTGCCCTTGCATTTGGAGCGTAGATATTCAGAATTGAGAGTTCCTCTTGGAGGATTTTACCTTTGATGAGTATGAAGTGTCCCTCCTTGTCTTTTTTGATAACTTTGGGTTGGAAGTCGATTTTATCCGATATTAGAATGGCTACTCCAGCCTGTTTCTTCAGACCATTTGCTTGGAAAATTGTTTTCCAGCCTTTCACTCTGAGGTAGTGTCTGTCTTTTTCCCTGAGATGGGTTTCCTGTAAGCAGCAGAATGTTGGGTCCTGTTTGTGTAGCCAGTCTGTTAGTCTATGTCTTTTTATTGGGGAATTGAGTCCATTGATATTAAGAGATATTAAGGAAAGGTAATTGTTGCTTCCTGTTATTTTTGTTGTTAAAGTTGGCATTCTGTTCTTGTGGTTGTCTTCTTTTAGGTTTGTTGATGGATTATCTTCTTGTTTTTTCTAGGGCGTGGTTCCCGTCCTTGTATTGTTTTTTTTCGGTTATTATCCTTTGAAGGGCTGGATTCGTGGAGAGATAATGGGTGAATTTAGTTTTGTCGTGGAATACTTTGGTTTCTCCATCTATGGTAATTGAGAGTGTGGCTGGGTATAGTAGCCTGGGCTGGCATTTATGTTCTCTTAGTGTCTGTATAACATCTGACCAGGCTCTTCTGGCTTTCATAGTCTCTGGTGAAAAATCTGGTGTAATTCTGATAGGCTTGCCTTTATATGTTACTTGACCTTTTTCCCTTACTGCTTTTAGTATTCTATCTTTATTTAGTGCATTTGTTGTTCTGATTATTATGTGTCGGGAGGAATTTCTTTTCTGGTCCAGTCTATTTGGAGTTCTGTAGGCTTCTTGTATGTTCATGGGCATCTCTTTCTTTAGATTTGGGAAGTTTTCTTCAATAATTTTGTTGAAGATGTTTGCTGGTCCTTTGAGTTGAAAATCTTCATTCTCATCCACTCCTATTATCCGTAGGTTTGGTCTTCTCATTGTGTCCTGGATTTCCTGGATGTTTTGAGTTAGGATCTTTTTGCATTTTCCATTTTCTTTGATTGTTGTGCCGATGTTCTCTATGGAGTCTTCTGCACCTGAGATTCTCTCTTCCATCTCTTGTATTCTGTTGCTGATGCTGGCATCTATGGTTCCAGATTTCTTTCCTAGGGTTTCTATCTCCAGCGTCGCCTCACTTTGGGTTTTCTTTATTGTGTCTACTTCCCTTTTTAGGTCTAGTATGGTTTTGTTCATTTCCATCACCTGTTTGGATGTGTTTTCCTGTTTTTCTATAAGGACTTCTACCTGTTTGGTTGTGTTTTCCTGTTTTTCTTTAAGGACTTGTAACTCTTTAGCAGTGTTTTCCTGTTTTTCTTTAAGGACTTGTAACTCTTTAGCAGTGTTCTCCTGTATTTCTTTAAGTGAGTTGTTGAATTCCTTCTTTATGTCCTCTACCATCATCATGAGATATGCTTTTAAATCCAGGTCTACCTTTCCATGTGTGTTAGGGTGTCCTGGATTGGGCGAAGTGGGCGTTCTGGGTTCTGATGATGGTGAGTGGTCCTGGCTTCTGTTAGTAGGATTCTTACGTTTACCTTTCGCCATCTGGCAATCTCTGGAGTTAGTTGTTATAGTTGTCTTTGTTAAAAGATTGTTCCTCTGTTGATTTTGTTACCCTCTATCAGCAGGCGTGGGAGACAAGCTCTCTTCTCTGAGTTTCAGTGGTCAGAGCAGTCTCTGTAGGCAAGCTCTCCTCTCTCAGGGAAGGTGTACAGTTATCTGGTGTTTGGACCTCCTCCTGGCTGAAGGTGAAGGCCCAAAACAGGATCTTTCCCAGAAGCTGTGTTGCTTTGGCCAGGAAGGTGGCCGGTTGTCTGGAGTCGAAGATGTCGCAGCCTCAGAAGCTCTGTGGCTCTTGCCGGGAAGGTGGCTGGTTGTCTGGAGCTGAGGATGGTGCCGCCCCAGAATCTCTGCGACTCTCTCGCCCGTCCCAGAAACAGCTGGCACTCTGTATTCCACACGGTCACCCGTGCAGCCTGCCCTCCGCGGAGTCCCGGAGCCAAGAAGGCTCCCGCCGGCGCCTGTGCCACAAACCTCTCAGGCCAGGCAGACCCCCGTGCTCTCACCAGGAAGGTGGCCGGCTGTCTGGAGCTGAAGATGGCGCCGCCCAGAAGCTCTGCGACTCTCTCGCCCGTCCCAGAAACAGCTGGCACTCTGTATTCCACACGGTCACCCGTGCAGCCTGCCCTCCGCGGAGTCCCGGAGCCAAGAAGGCTCCCGCCGGCGCCTGTGCCACAAACCTCTCAGGCCAGGCAGACCCCGTGCTCTCACCAGGAAGGTGGCCGGCTGTCTGGAGCTAAAGATGGCGCCGCCCAGAAGCTCTGCGACTCTCTCGCCCGTCCCAGAAACAGCTGGCACTCTGTATTCCACACGGTCACCCGTGCAGCCTGCCCTCCGCGGAGTCCCGGAGCCAAGAAGGCTCCCGCCGGCGCCTGTGCCACAAACCTCTCAGGCCAGGCAGACCCCCGTGCTCTCACCAGGAAGGTGGCCGGCTGTCTGGACGAGTTATTTTCTTAATGTAAGCTTATAATATATTTATTGAATTTTCATTTGCACTTTTTATTTATTTTACTTTACCACTCTCCCACCTCCCCCCATCTTCTATGTGTCCTCATCCCTCAAATTTGGCCAGCCCCCCCCCCCATATTTCTCTAGTTGAGAACTTAAGCCTTTACCTATTTGCCCAATGTCATAACAAATAAATAAGTTCGAAACCACACCTCCCAGATCTGTCTGAAAAACATGGGTCTCAAGTTTATCTGTTAGGTAATCTAACTGAACCTGAACACATGGGAGCCAGGATATACTAATGGATAAGAGTTAATGTCACCAGGATCAGCCTCATTTTACCACAAAGGTCAGGAGAAACAGCCATTTATCTCAGAGAAAGAGACAGTCCTTAAACATAGGACATTCTTATAGATCAGATGTCCCTAGGTCTTCTCCCACTCAGAGTCCCTCCTTGCTTCCATATCCGTGGAAATAAGCTCAAGTTCAGTGGACAGATATGATCTCTTTCTGAACATACCACACACACACACACATACACACACACACACACACACACACACACACACACACACACACACACAAGCTTAATGCACAGCCTACCCCCAAAGTCTTCCCCAAAGGGAAGGTGGTTTGGTGAAGATGATCAGTTTGGATTTTGTTTTGCCGAAACTGGCAGTTAACCTCAACCACAGCACCATTCCATGGCCTGAAACTTGAAGTCAAATTTCAATCTTCATAGTTTCTTAGACCATATCCCCTGCTTTCTGCCAGCCTATTTGGTGAAAAACAAACAAAGAAACAACAACAACAACAACCACAACAACAAAAACCCAGAGGGAAAGAAGAATAAGATGTGGGACAGGAACAAGGCAGAATACTCACATGTAAGATGGACAAGTCACGAAGTCCAAACCCATAAGCAGATCAATCCTCTGTTTTGTTTTGAACAACTGTACAATGCTCTAGACTTTAATATCTTAAGAAAAGCTTATTGTGACAAGTCAGTGACAGCACTTTCAGTAGGTCAATAAATCATGAATGTATCATATCACGGAGATGACAGCTATGTAAAGCATCACAGGAAATCTGATATTATTTCAACAAAATAGCAACTACAGCCTCTTGGCACTTACTACAATTTTAAGTCAAGGTTTAAAATGTGCTATTATTAATATTAATGAATGGGAAATTTTCTTGGATGAGGTACTGAGAAATTAAACTTTTTTTTTTTTGGTTTGGTTCAAAGTTTAGTCTGACTTGAAGTCACGTTGTACAAGAGAAATCGCTTGCAAATGCAGCGTCTCATACAGATGCTCCAGCCATGCCTTATAATTATGCTGACGATCTATTGTGCCTTAGACTTTGTTCATGTTGGGTCGGGGGAGAAATCCAAACCATATGAGAAGTAGGATGAAAAGGTTGTTGGGAGCTTTCTCTCGTGGCATCTTTCCAAGCATCTGGTAAGAGAGGAGATGTTAATTTTTTAATAATGTTTAGGGCATGGTTGAATAGGAATTGGAGGCTGACCCAACCTTGTTTTGTTACTCTCAAACTGGAAATGTCGAAGCAGCTGTCAGAGTGGGGGTGACAGATGTTAGCAGCGAAGGGTGCAAAGGCAACAACTTATTCCTCTTTCCAAGCTCAAAATTACCCTGTGCCAACATTTTTTTTTCTGTTCACTCAGCAGAGAAGGAGGGAAATGGAAGGATTAAGAAAGAATAATAAAGCCTGGTATGTGGATAGTAGTTTCCAATATATAAAATGCTTTACATATTTTATCTCGGATAATTCTCAAATCAGCTTTCTACAGTAGGCACTTACAGCATCTGCTGCAATCCCGCCAGTGTAAAAGGTGAAAGCTTGGAGAGTTTAAACTAGCTTGTCCCTGAACCGGTGGTGGCAACAGGACTACAATCTGGCATCCCATGGTCAGGCCAGAGCTTTCCATTGGGTGTCTTTATCTTCTTTCATCTGGTTTAGATATCTTTTATTCTAGCTACCACACCAATGTTTAGCAAACCATAAAATGCTGCCAGAATATGACTATAAAAGCCACACTCTCAGGCCTTCCCACTTGGTTCTTTATTCACACTAAGCTTTGCAATGAAGCATATGGTATGCTATCCAAGACTGTTGATCTAATATGTCTGCTTTAACGTTTTATTGCTGTAATTTAGTAGTTTGGGGCCTTGCTGCCTTTGGGCCATGGTCTTTACAGAAACCAGTGATCTCTCACATTCTTCCTGACCCTGGCCTCAGATTGTTTTTTGTTTTGTTTTGTTTTGTTTTGTTTTGTTTTGTTTTGTTTTGTTTTTTTCCTTTCTGATGTTAGACATCAGGGAGGGATTGGTGTGAAAATTTCTTGGCAAGTATAAAGGAGTACTATTTCATATCTCTTTGTTACTTGGAGATTTTAATAAAATGTTTAGTTGACCAACCTCATTATCCAAAGCTGTTTGAATGCTTATCAAACGAAGATGAGAACTTAGATTCAATGACCTGCTTGCTTCTGTATTTATTGAGTTGTAATTGCATGTGATAGCCCCACATCCAGATCTGAATGATTCCCTATAAAGTTGTTGAACTGTGTTGACTTTTCCCTGTGTATGTTCCTGCCCAGGTTATGGAAGAGGGTACTATTAAAAAGAAGTTGCCAGGACAATATGTCACAGATTGTCTATGAGGAAGAAGGAGACACAGATCTTCAAATGAGTCGTTGATGTGTAGCTTCCCTTGGATTCAAAAGTCCTGGGTGCTGTTCACAGTTCCCGATCCTGACAAGGTCATTTCACAAAACTAATAATCCACTGGCACCTATCTACCCAAGACTGAGATAGTGCACTTCTCAAAGAAACCACTGAAACCTGCTCTGGGCAGCAGGCAGGATCAATAGCTGCAGGCATATGCCTACTTCTAGCTCCTGCCTCCTTGCAAGCCTGTCCCCTCGGCCACTCTGTTTCTGCACTCATTGGATCTTCCAGGAAGCTTTAGAAGCAAGAAGCTCACTGAAAGGTATCTATGGGAAGTGCATGCAGGAGGACAGGAGGACAGGAGGACAGGAGGACAGAGTGATCTTTTATTTATTTTTTCCAATTAAAAGTTTTAGGTCGCCATACAAAGTAATAGGTTTCATTGTAGCACTTTTGCACACATGCGTCAATTCACTTTGTTCACCATAAAAAGGATGAAGAAGCATATGTAACTGAGGTGACTTTCCATAACAATACACAGCTTGACAAGTCACAAAATGAAGTAGTTTAATCTACTAACGAGCCCAGTTTCCTCAGTCCCCAGGCTGCTTAGTAGGGCTCTTTTGCCATCTAAAACTGCTCTAAGTAGACATTTCATATCACAGAATAAATCTTTGCAAATGTACGTTAATCTGTTCCACTCATCCACCATTATAATTCCCACCCTGGACATCCTCAAATTTAAAGCCTGGACTTGGTCCCTGTAGATTATTCTCCCTAACACACTTGCTTATCCTTTCCTTTGATTTCCTTTTGTGGGCCCAGCTTGGCGAACAGCCCGAAATGGATTTAGCCTATAATTGTCAACAGGAGAGCCTGCCAAACCTGTGTCCGCACAGAAATAAACCCAAATTGGCAGAGAGGTGAGGAGCACAGGCATTCCAATTTCATCATAGCAAGGTCCTCCCAAGAGCTCCATAAAGCAGCCAGCTCGCAGCGAAGGCTGAAGAACCCAGAGTAAGAGGCAACATAAAAATGGACTACACACAAACAAGGCACAAGGCTTTAAAAATAAACCATTCTAGGCAGCTTACCTAACACAGCCCAGAGTCGCCTGTGGGCTGGATGCTCAGATCCTGCAGCGAGGTCTAACTCACTGCTTACTAGGTCACTCTATACTGAGTTCGACTTACATGTATCTAGTTTCTGTTTATGCTTATCTGTGATCTGTGGCATAAAAACAGAAATGTGTATTCTATACCTCTACAGCCGATTTCCAAGATTTGGAGAGTGATACATGGCATGCATAATACTCAAGAATGGATGTCTGAAGCAACCATAGGAAGGCCTGTCTCTGCCTCTTACTAGGGAAGAATCTTTGGTTCAGTTATATTAAAAATTGCTCTTCTGTGTGTTTATTTTTCCAACTTCCTAGAAAACCAAAGAGGCTTTCCACAGTAGGAACATAAAAATCTTCTCAGGTAAGAACCCAGTGTAAACCATGGCTCACTCTAATTTAAATCTTCCCCTACATATATTTTCATAACAGGCAAATATTTAATAGGGGAATGTAGCATATTCATATAATTACAATAATAAAATTATCATCAAAATAACCATCATCATTATAGACAACAGTAGGCATGAGAAAGTTACCAGTGGTTTTCTTGTCAGACAAAAGGAAAAATATCCCCAAAGTCCTGAAAATGTACTTTGTTATCTAAGCCCTGGAAGAAATGCTGTACATTGTGAATATTGAAGTAATCCCATAAAGATAGTCGATGATTCATCATTTTATTATAATAGCTATAATTTAAAAGATGTACAAGTGAAACACAGGAAGAAAATGGTAATGATGACGGCCTTTCTTAAAACAAAAAAACCCTACTTTCTACACCATTTCGTAAGATAGCAATACAGGTATCTACTCATTTTAGGGGTTATATGTTGTTATAAGTATCTGGGAAGTTCAAAAAATAAAGCTTTCAAAGGACTGGTGTTTGAAAATCTACCAGATAGTTTTGCATTTCCATCATAATTAGTTCAATTTCATTCACTGAACTAATAGTACATATTTTTGCTCTGCTTGGCCTTTCATTGCTTCCTCACTCATGTTGTCTCACTCTTGTAGGCTGGCTGAAAAGACAGGGAAGGGCAAACTGCTCATCTAGAGTGACTACAATGGTACTACAGCATAGTCATTGTCCTTTGCACAAGAAAGGGATGCTGTCACCATTACACAGGAAGTCAGAGGTTAAGGAATTACTCCCAAGGTAAATAGAAACTGCGGATGACATCAATGGAAAGACTGGACCACCACCCCAGGATGAAATGGGTTTCATCAAAGAGAACATGTGGCCAGACTTATTTCTAGGTTCAGAAAACTTTAGGAATGATAGGTGGATGGATGGATGGATGGATGGATGGATGGATGGATGGATGGATGGATGTTAGATAGAGAGTTGCAGAGTTGCTCTGTGTATACTTAGTTCCTACTTATGCTGCCTGTGAAGTCCCACATTTCTGAGAAAAAATGCCATTATCTACATGACCACAATGGCTTTGCTTGCAACATGCTGCACTTAGGGTGGTGTCAAATGCTTCTGTAAATAGTCTAGAAAGTTTCATGTATATCTATTCACACCACCCCTCAACCAATCAGCTTAAACAAAATAGGCCTTTTCATTTCACAGTAAGCTTTCATAAAGTAAGGAAAAAATTAATCAACATCTATTTTCTAAAATTTCTCTGTTTCATCAATTGAGGGGAAAAACTCAGCTGGGAGCTCAACATTACATTCTCTGATAAAGAAAACCAGAAAACATGGAAGGTGGGGGTGAAGGAAAAAAATTCAGGCTATGCTTTACTGTTATTGAATATTGCAGGGTGTTTGTTCACACTGTGAAGTTAGAGATTGTGTTATTTACTGGGAAAGCCTGTCTTTAGTTGTGGTGTGGCTCAGCCTTAGCTCCTACCTTTAATCCAAGAGCTTTGTGCTTGAATATTGTAAACAGGATTAAATAAATGCAAGCACAGGTCAAGAGGTGGGACAAGGAACTAGTTGACAAGAAATGAAATAGGATTATTAAGAAAAAATAATATAGAGAGTAAAGGGGAGTAGGAGAGTGAATAGAAAGACACACAGGAAGTAGAAGGAAATAGAAGGGAACTGCAGTTTGAAGGAGGTTTTTTGAGACAACACGAGAAACATGTTGAAACATGCCAAAACATTGGTAGAATAGGAATTTCAGCTGGGTGTTTTCTCTGCCTCTCTGAGCTAGCAGGCATTCACCCTAGCAGCTGGCTCCTGTGCCTTCACTGGTAAAATTTGGACCATTAAGATTTTGTTAAGTATGAGAAGAAGAAACATTGTAGAAGCAGAAATCAGGATTTTATAAAAATATGCACTCCTTGGGGTTTAACATTCAGTGTGTGCTGGAGTAGTGGACACTCCTGAGGATCAACCAGATATTTTTATTTGTAACAATAAATTATCCTGCACGTGTGTAGAGTGATTCCTTACCTGATGACTAGAGAGTTGAATTAACTTGGCTGTAAAAAGAAAGAGAAGAGAAGGGTGGGCTTGGTTTCTGTGTCAGAACTGGCCCTGAGGCTGAGGCAGACAAGCTGGAAGAGTTTTGGGTGCCTGACACACAACAGCAGAAACAACCGTGAAGCAAAGCATTGGGATGAATGGAAGAGAAGTGACTGCCAGAGATACAAACACATGGCAATGATATCAAAGGCACAGACAGGAAGGTGGGAGTGGGGAGCCAGTAGCATCAGTCAGAGGCAAGGAGTGCCTATACCAACAAAGTACAAAGCAGCATGAAGAGGATGGTCTCATGGTGACAGAAGAAAAACAAGTATAAAAAATTGGTAGGGCAAGCAAAAGTCGACAAAGAACCAAAACTAAATGACAAAATGAGTAAGACCCTGAAGGATGTGAGGAATGTGAGAACAGAGGGGAGGCAGGGAAGATGTGTTGCCAGAAGAGGCAAAAGAATAAAATAAATCCTCCACCTGAGTGTTCATAGGCAATAGGAGTTGGATGGTGGTTAATGCCAAAAATGGGCAAGAAAAAAATGTTTTTAATAATAGAGGAACTACAACATTCTCAAGCTTCAGAAAACTCCAGGGGTAAAGCCATATCAAGTGCATGCGTGCATGTGTGCATGCGTGTGTGCATGTATGTGTATACACATGTGTATGTCTGTATGTATGCTCACATGCATGTGCATGTGTGTGTATATATGTGTGTGTGCTCACATGTGTTTGTGCCTGCATGTGTGCATGCATGCATGAGTGTATGTGTGTGTGTGTGTGTGTGTGCTTGGCAGGGCTTAGAAACCTTCCCACAGAGTTTTGGCAGACTTGGATTAGGAGAAGTGGGTACAGCCCTGGACAGCTAAGACGATCTCACTTGGAGATAATGCATGGCTCACCCTTGGGTTGTCATGTGATGAGACCTAAATGTCAGGGAAGTGACAGCCATTCCTTTTGAGAAGCAGGTGTCAGAAAGGGTCAGTGATAAGATGACTGGCATTTGTGCTCTCACAAAGGCCAGTTCTTCTGGTAGCTTAACTCCAGCATGGCTAGTTGATCACAGTGCCTTTCAGGGACTGGAAGTCTCTCTGAGGCATGATCAGGGGGAAAAGATCGAGTCAGACTCCTGGGGAACCGACCACACAGACTTCAGTCCCTCCACATCTGGTTTTCAACATTGCATCTCCTTTTAATGTACTTAATTTCACTGTCTCGTAAACACCTGAACAAGCTGCTGCCAATGCATTTTGCAACCAGCCGAGAAAGGAAGAAGTCAAGAAAGAAGAGAAGGAGCAAAGCCCTGTTAGAAAGGAATAAGGAAGAAACTATTGCTTAAAGCTTACGTTTGCAGCTCTGTTTGAGGGAGTTAAGTGGTGAAACAGAGAGGCAGACTTCTAAAACCATCTGAAGATTTCACAGCCTCCTAAAACAGAACCCCCACGACCTGGCAGTTCAAAGGGCCTGTGAAGGGCACTTCACACTTCAACCTGTCCTGTGCTCCACCCCGTGAGATGTTCTCAGGCACAAGAAGCTAAGAAAAAGTAAGGGCCAACTCCTAGGCAGAAGCCTTCACCTGGGAAGACAAAATAAATCTTTTTACAAGTTGATTCTCTAACTTACAGTAACAGAAAACTGATAGAATGGAGAACCTTTGACGTTTCCTAGCAGAGGCTATGTTACTATAGAAGTATAGGTATTTGGAAACATAAAATTGAATTCCTTTTAATTTAATTATTTATTAATAATGTATTAATAATGTATTAATAAATAGATTAATTAGATTGTATTTTAATAAATTTTATATGAATGGTTATGAATCCATTGCAGACAAGCAAGACATTTTTAAAAATTCTTTATGTACTAATTTGATTTAACAAAAAAAAAAAAACAAACCTAACTCAGTCTAACCAGCTTACTGGTAAGAATAGCCCATAATTCCTTCCTTCAAATGTCAGTTACTCAGCTTCCCAGTACTCCAGAGTTAACATGGAGAAGATGAGGTCACTTAGGTTTTTACTATTACACAATAGCTATCGAGTAAAGGTGCCAGGATGACAGTGTAGCCTTCTAGTCAAAACGGATTTTTAAAAGATGTGTTTTCTTCCTGTTTAGGTGATGTTCATGACACACATCTCATCCAGGAATGTCCGCCTACTACATTACTTTTTAATATTAAGCATGAGGGAAAGCCGAGCACCGCTTTGCCTCCTTACGTGTAATTAGGAAAATGAATTTCACTCGGAATGAACAGTAAAGCCAGTGTTAACTATATTAAAGTGGGAACAAAGGCTGTTCTGTACTCTAACATAAAAATTGGTTTTACTTCATCTTATTAGAATATTTAAGACCTGAAAGTAGCATTCTGACAAAGGTCTTCCCTTTACCCTTATCTATGTTCTAGGCTTCAGTAGGTATATTCATGCGGGTGTGTGAGCAACCCATTGGTGGACTCAGTCCTCCGGAACTATAGACAGCCTCCTTTCTTCTTTTCTTTCTTTATTTCTTTGTCCTTTCTTTCCCCCTCCCCCATGTGTGTGTTTGTATAACTCATGCATGTCATAGCACACATGTGTACATCAAAGGACAACTTCTGGGAGTCAGTCATCTCTTTCCATCACCCAGGTCCAGAAACCATACTCAGGTTGTCAGGATTGGTTGCAGGTAGCTTTATCCGCTGAGATGTCCTGCTGGTTCGAGACAAAGTTTATATGAAAAATAAATAAATAAAACCTCCCCCAGGTGAGTGAATGGCTCCTCAGTCTCTTTCAGGAGAAAAATCAGATACAACCAGACACAGCCTCATGCACTGAAGAGTCTCACAATGAGACTCCAGAGGAGAAGCACAGCTAATCCAATAGCACGGCAGCCAAATGCAAAGCCACAGGAGAAGCACAGCTAATCCAATAGCACGGCAGCCAAACGCAAAGTCAGACATTTCATTTTATGGCAAAGGGTTTGAATATTCATGCTTTTTCTTGGAAGTGTCTTGAATATTCATGTTTTTTTCTGTAAAGTGAGGAGACTTTTAGTGGTGCTGATTTGCACAGGAATTAAATGGGCTTTGTTCATGCAGTACAGTGGCTCCCCCTCTCTTTGAAGAAATTTCACTAGTCTAACTTATTGTCACAAAGCTATAATGAGACAAGAGGAGAAACCTCAGACAGTTGTCTGTCATCTTGGTGGTCACTGGCTTTAATCAGTTTGCCTGTAAGTTCTTGTTTTTGTCTGCTTGACTGTCTCACTTTCAGTCAAACCTGCCAGTTTGCTGAGAAATCTCAAGGCTCCATGAGAATTCTCCACAATGGCGATTAGTCTGCTGGTCTTGGTGAAAATGGGTCAAAATGACCCCGCAAGGTGTAGTGCTCTGTGTGAAGAGAAAAGTCAGTCTTCCACGAAAGGCTTGTTCTCTGCACCCTGACCAGTTGTTTGTGTCTCTGTTAATTGCTGACTACTATAATAAAAGCTTCTGATGTGCATGTGATGGTGCCTGGGTCTAAGTCATTAGGAATCAGTTTGATACTGGTTAATTAATAGTAGTCCCCACCGCCACCCCTGCCAGAGCCTATGAACTGCCAAGCCACCAGTTCTAGTTCCCAGTAATGGTGCCAGGTGTGGGTTTTCTCTTGGGGAGAAGGCCTTACATCTAATAGTGGTTGTTTTCTTTCATCTTTTCTGCCATTAATTACCAGAGACCATATCTTGGCAGGCTATACATTTTTAGCTCTTAGAGTTCCCAGTCAGATAAGACTGACAACAGCCTTTCTCCTGTAGTACTATAGATACATAATACCTTCTAGATCTGCGAAAACTAGCCAGTGTGGATGAATCTTTCAGGCCTGTACCAGCTTGATTTCTCCATCTTCTATGACTCATGAGAAGTACTATCTTTATCGATATCATCGTACCATCGAGTTCTGAGGATAACCAGTAGCATTAGCAATAGACAACAGGGATTCATGAGATATCACTGGCCAAAAGCACTGAAAGAGATAACCTATTCCTCACACTGGGATTTTTTTTATTTGTTAGCTGTGGTATACAGTAGGAGCATTGTAGCTCCAACATAATGTAATTCCATTTATATATATGAAACTTCTATAGTTATGAGTTTCCATATGAATTTTTAAAAAGCATTTTACTGTTATTTATCATATATCCCTTCCTTTACCCCGCCCTCTCTTCTCCAAACCTAATTTAATGCCCCCTCTTCTATATAAACCTTATATCACTAAGTTCTGCCTTTTCTCTTGGAAAATCTCACTGATGTCTCCTTCCTAATTTCCACCTCTATGTATATTCACACACACACACACACACACACACACACACACACACACACACACACAGTGTTCAAAGCTAGCATCCACAATGAAAGAAAATGTTTAACATGATTGTAACAACAGGAACATAGCTTGTACTCATGCCAGACAAAATCCCAGCATGGAGAGGAGAATTCAGCATGAAGCCCCACTCCTAGTTTAGGATTCTTGGCAGTTGGTGGGTGCTGGGAGAGGGAGAGTCTGTTTCCGTTAAGAATGCATTTACTGGTGGGTAGACCATGGGCCGGTGGAAGGCCATGCATTCATGATAGTTGAGCAGCTCATATTGGACTCTATGAATCAAAAAAAAAAAAGGACAGGAAGCTGAGTAGGTAGGGATGGGGTGGGACAGGGGAAAATAGGGATCAAAATACATTGTATGAAGTTCTCAAAGATAATAAAAAATAAAATCAATAGCCATAGACCCAGACAATTAGGCCCCACCTTACTTTAAATGGCAAAAACAAAATGAACTTCTGCTATTGATATTCCCTAACTAATAAAATTAGTAACTGAATTGCCATTTTCAGATTAGCTATATTCTTATATTTTGTTATATTTTCTTTGTTATGTCATCTAAATCTCAATATTGATAATCTTGCTAACAATCATATTATGAATATTTACTTTCTAGGATCTTCATTCAAAGCTCAATGTATTTTATTATGTTCTTAGTAGAGATACAAATAAACTAAGTCACTATGATCCTGTCATTTTTCAACATTTACCTTGAGAAATAACACTGTGTCTTTTTAAAGCAACAACCTGAAATTTCGTGGAGTAATTTGATAATTTGTTTTAAATACTATCAACAAGAAAAATGACAGCCACACTGAGATTTCTGGATCACTTAATTATTAAACCTCACTATGTACCCAAGGGGAAAATGAAAGATGAAGCAGCTAGGCCATGACCCACAGCATCCTTAAGCCAGAAGGCTGCTTAAAGAGACACATGCTGTTGTCACAGGTTCTATCAGGAAAAAAAAGGGCGTAAAGCAGAGAGAAATTACTGCTCCTTCCTCTCATAAGTTAGAATCCAAATCCAGTGTTACCCAAGCTTCTCACATGGCATCTATTTCTGTATTCTAAGTGTGTGTGTGTGTGTGTGTGTGTTTCCATAGCAACACTTGGAACTAGAGTAGATCTTAATTCTTTTGCAAACACAACTTTTAAAATCTATTGTCACTAAAAACACATATTCCAAACCTGGGTTGCAGACTAGATGGGCTATATAATTTGTAAGGACCAATTAGAGATGGAAATGCATCCCTCGATCCCTAAAAAGTTATTAAAACTTTCAGAATGATGGCAATGTGCATTAAACCAAGGTCCTGGGCTCAGCACCTGAGCTAGTGGAGAACCTCTCCTGGACCTGGCACTTGAACCAAGGTAGGTGTCTGGGAGGAGGTGCTTTTCTTTTTCTATCATAGATAGAGAGTCTGGTGCATACTAATATTTCTTCTTTTCTTATCCTCTGAGAGCCAATTATCCAGATTGTGAAGTATAAACCTTCCACCAATGGGCAGAGACTAGGTCACAACACTGTGTTTTCAGTGGCCATTTGAGTGACAGTAGTGATCTTGGCCAAGTGTGCTTGCTAGCCAAGTGTGGATCTTGATGCATCCGTGTTGGCAAAAGGACTTTTCATGTTCGGCTACTTTTCCAGTGTGTGCTCTGTTGTCTAACACTGAGCTTAGGTGCTTTTCCAGTGTGTGCTCTGTTGTCTAACACAGAACTTAGGTACTTTCCCAGTGTGTGCTCTGTTGTCTAGCACTGAGCTTAGTCTTTGTTTCTAATCAACTTCTTAGACCTAGCACCTGAACCAAAGGGCGGAGGCATCCCACATCAGCCTTGTGTAACAGGACAGGTTGCCCTCTTACACATCTAATGGTCACACACAGCTTCCTGTGGATTCCCTAACAAGAAGAGCGTGGAGGATCTCTCAGTCTCTGTTCCCTGCCATTAGAACCCCTTCGAGCTACCTGGACTGACTGGTAGGGACTCAGTAGAAATGGGTGTGTCTAGTGTTGCTGGGATTAGATGTCCCAGGATGTGGTGGAACACAAAGGAACTCTCTTTCTCTGAGGAGAAGGGTAGTGGGCAGTGGGGAGAGGGATTTGTAAGGGTGAGACTGGGGGGAGAGGAGGGAGGGAGGCTGTGCCTGGAATGTAAAGTGAATAAAAAAAGAAATCTGAAAACAAAACAAAACAAAGAAAGGAGTGGAAGTTTTTAAGCACAAATTCTTTGTTTCAGAAATGTTACACTAGCAATAGCTTGAAATGACCAGGCCAGGCCATGCTAATAACGTTTTTTAAGCACAGCTTCCTCACTTCATCAAGCAAGATTATGAGAAAACATGATTATATTGTGTATTTTAATAGTCATTGTTCTAATTATTGTCACCAAGTACTCTACAAGGAAGCAAGTTAAAGGGGACAGATATTTTGTCTCTCAACATGGCCGGGAAGGCATGACAGTAGGAAAGTGGGAGAAGCTCAAGGCTGTTTGCTCAAACCTGGGTGGATGAGGAAGCAGAGATTCGCACAGCAAGGCCAGTCTACCAAGGACTGATTCCTCAATGACCCATTTTCCTTTCTTAGCTCTCACCTCTCAAAAGTTCATTAACCTTCCTAACTAAACAGCACAATTAATTGTGATCTAATAGTCAAATCCATGAGTTTTTTTGGGAGACATTGTACATCAAACACACATAATTCAGTTGGATCCACTGAACAAATGAAATAGGGTGAGCTGGTGGAATTGGATGGTTCAAATCCATGTCATATCATGCCCCAGCTTTAGTCAGAACAGTGCCTATAATTTTTGCTCATTGGCTGAACCTGTTCCAATCTGTGGAGCACAGAGGTAAAGACTTTGTGTCTGCTGGATAACCTCATCACATCAGTTTCCGGTAGCAACAGCTCTGAAGCCAGGCAGATGCCAGGCACAAATCCTAGGTCTACCTTTCCTAAGCTGGGGGACTTCTGACAAGTTATCTCTCTTTTTCTTTTGTAATTAGGGTTTAAAATAATGGTTTTATGTTGAAATTTCCATACACGTGTATCTCACTACACTTGATGTAATTACATTCATCCTTCACTGCCATCCTTTCCCCTCCCACTATTTACCTTTCTGCCCCATATGGAGAGATTACTTTCTGGTTTTACCCTTATCACACACACACACACACACACATACACAATCACACATGCACAAAGAGAGAGACAAAGAGCGGAGAGAGACAGAGAGAACATGAATGTTCTAGGAAAAAACATTCCTTTACATTGGACCTTCTGCAAAATTGATTAATTGATAAGAACTTCAATGGTCATTGGTAGATTGGAATTCTGTAGGTTCAGAACTCGATTACAAATTATCTTTGTCTTCTAACTCTCTTAATGGCTATTCTTGCTCACCTAACATTCTTTTCACTACTAAGTGAAACTTTTCTGGATGTTAACTTAGCAGACCTGTAGCTTCCACCAACCCACAGGCTAATGATGTTATCAGAGAACCTTGTATGGCCTACAGCAGAGCTTTCTCTGCTCCTCTTTAGCCCCACTCACCTTATATTCCTTCCCACAGCTCTACTTAAAAATTTTATGATATATGATTTTCTTTATTGTGCTTCTATAAAAGTTCATAATTTCATCACTTGGTACTTGGGCCTATCTGAATCCATGTTTCAGTGCTATGGTCATGCTGACTGTCTAGAGTAATGGCTCAATCTAGAATGCATTATCTCTTACTGCCTTTGAGATGAGAGTTTTGTTTTAGCTTTGACAATGGGCAAATTTTAAGAAGTCTACACATAGAAGAAAACATGAGATTTTGTCTTTCTTTTTTAAGAAAAATTTTAAAAATTCTATGGGTTATTCCTTTGTTTGAAAATGGAAAAAAATAATAATTTTCTCCTTCCAGATTGCCATTAAGAATAAGTGAGGAAGTAGAGCACTGGCCATCTCCAGGCTATTGATTTTTATGTTTTCAGTGGCCAATTGAGGCACAAAAGTAATAAATGGAAGTTTCTAAAAATAACTGGTTTACATTTTCAAGTGACTCTTGCCCCGTGCAGTGTGCACCCTCATGGCACACTGTTTCGTACTGCTCAGAACACGCAGCATCCCACTGCCAGGCTTTCCAGCCTGTATAACTACCCATCCCTCGGTCAGTTAGTGATGGAGGTTACCATATGCACTATCATCACAGCTCATTGCTCGTGTTCAAAATGCAAAAGTAGTAACTGCTTCTTTCTTGATATAACTCAGATCTTGCATGAATAGATAGCATCCGTGGCTGTGACTACCTTCAGAGCACACACACAAGTGGAGCCTGTAAGAAGGGGAATAGTGAGACTAGAAACAGTGTAAGAGGGGTGTTGAAGTGCATATGATCACAGTGAATTATATAGATATATGGAAGTATCAAAATATTTTTTCTTTTTAATATTAAAATTTTAATTGGTGGCTGGCACTGAAAATGACATGCTATTTTGCTATTAATCTCATGTGAGGGGTGTCTATATACCTCTTTTTTCTTTTGAATACACATTCCCCATCGCATATGTCTTCCAGTTTCTCCCTACCTTCTCTCCCAACCAGATTTATTTCCTTTCTGTCTCTCATTAGAAAAAAATAGGCTTCTAGGAGACCACAAAGCATAACAAAATAAAATACAATACAAAAAACCAAAAACCATCATGTTGACATTGGACTAGCCAAACCAACGGAAAAATAAAAGCCGAAAGAGCAGGCACAAGAGTCAAAGAACCACTCATCCACACATTCAGGAGTCCCATAACGGCACTAAACTAAGAGTTATAGTATATACACATAGGACCTGGTGCAGACAGGTGTAGGCCTTGTGTTTTCTGCTTTGTTTTCTGTGAATTCATATGAGCATTCTCAGTTGATTTAGCATGCCTTGTTCTCCCAGTGTCCTCTATTCCCTCTTTCCCCCACTTCTTCTCCCTTCTCTTCTTCAGGGTTCTCAGAACTTGGAAGGCAGGAATTTGATAGAGACAAAAATGTACTTTCTTAATAGAAAATCAAATAACTCAATAAAACCCAGAAGGAGGAAAAAGAAATTTATGGTATTACATTTGCACGTGGGAGAACATGGACAGAGATGTGACTGATGGCAGTGGGAGGCACCAGCAGTCAGGGAGCCAGCCAAGCTAAGAAAAAAAGAACCACGGCTTAGCTTCTGTCACAGTGCATTGCTTTAATTGTTCCATCTTATTATTGGCTGGTATGTCTCACTGTGACTAAATTGCATGATAATTAAACTTTATCATGCAAGTGAGTAGGACAAAATGTAAAGCAGATAGGACTCAATGCTGTCACAAAACTGTCAGTATGGAACACTCAGTTCTGTTTCTAGTTTATAATATCAGTTCAACCAGTGTTAATGATAAACCAAAGATAACCTGGCCAAAGGAAAGCTGCAAAGCATGCGTTCTTAAAGATCTGGCAAAAGCTGAAATTCAATATTTCTTTTCTTTCTGTACTTTATCCCTTTCCACAAAACTTCTGCCCCTGAAATTGAGCAACAGTGAACTGGGAATGTTTTTACCATCATGATGGATCGGGGAGCAATGTCTATCAGTTCACACACTGATGTGAGTGCAGCCAGAAATCTTGATGCCAGTTATCTTCCTGGAATGGGCTATTGACTGTGTCCACCCTCCTGCCAACACATTTAGAATAGACTTCTCACAGCCCTTCCACCTATTCATGAGGTGCGGAGAAGGGCTTGTGTCTAATTCCCACTGCCAACAATAATACTAATAGCAATGTCAAGTGCTTTCACAAAGGAAAGATCCAGGACAAGGCAAAAGAAACCAAGGCCTTTCAGGTTACTTGTAATTTATATTCACTTCATGGTGTTAATACTCAAATGACTCTTAGTTGGCAGATACCTCCATCTGCTAAGTGAGACAACAACCACTGATGACAGTATACTAGGAAGCATCTGTCAAGACAAGTCTCCTGAGAACACTTGGGGAATCTGGTAAGCAAAGACCTCCATAGGATCAGAGGTGAGGAGGACACATCTGTCCCAACACCAGGAGTAACTGAGACCAGAGGAACCTAGACACACAGGAACTCTGCCAGACCAGTGGCACAGGTTCCTTCTAGTTTGTCTGGACCAGTGCCTTGATAAGACCTTGAGTGCAAACTTTGAAGACAGTCCCACAACACCCAGAGGCAGCTCCACTCCCAGGCAATCTAACACCCCCAATATTATAGGATCCCAGGATCCCAGGACCTTGGTTACACCAGGATCTCAGGGTCCCAGAGGCAGCTTGACTCCCAGGAGCTCAGACACACACGGGATCTCAGGATCAAAGGATTCCAGAATCACAGGATCACAGAGATAGCTTGATTCTCAGGAGTTCTTACACAACCAGGATCACAGGAAGGAGAGGTTCCAGTCAGACATAGCCAGGACAGGTAGTACTAGAGATAACCAGATGGTAGGAGGCAAGCATAAGAACATAAGCAACAGAAACCAAGGTTACTTGACACCATGACAACACAATTCTCCCACCATAGCAAGTCCTGGATACCCCCAACACATGGGAAAAGTAAGATTCAGATCTAAAATCATTTCTCATGATGATGATAGAGGACTTTAAGAAGGAAGTGGATGCTCACAGTCATCTATTGAATGGAACACAGGACCCCTAATGAAGGAGCTAGAGAAAGTACCCAAGGAGATAAAGGGGTCTGCAACCCTATAGGAGGAACAACAATATGAACTAACCAGTACCCCCCCCCCAGAGCACATGTCTTTAGCTGCATATGTAGCAGAAGATAGCCCAGTCGGCCATCATTGGGAAGAAAAGCCCCTTGGTCTTGCAAACTTTATATGCCCCAGTACAGGGGAATGCCAGGGCCAGGAAGTGGGAGTGGGTGGGTTGGGAAGCAGGGGTGGGGTGGGGTGGTGTAAGGGACTTTGTGAATAGCATTTGAAATGTAAATGAAGAAATATCTATTTTTTTTTTTAAAAAAAGGACATAAATAACTCCCTTAAAGAAATACAGGAGAACACAGGTAAATAGCTGGAAGCCCTTAAAGAGGAAACACAAAACTCCCTTAAAGAATTACAGGGAAACACAATCAAACAGGCAAAGGAAAGGAACAAAACCATCCAGGATCTAAAAATGGAAGTAGAAACAACAAAGAAACACAAAGGGAGACAATCTTGGAGTTAGAAACCCTAGGAAAGAGATCAGGAGTTGTAGATGCAAGGATCACCAACAGAATACAAGAGATAGAAGAGAGAATCTCAGGTGCAGAAGATACCATAGAAAACTTTGATACAACACTGAAAGAAAATGCTCAAAGCAAAAATCTCCTAACCCAAAACATCCAGGAAATTCAGAACACAATGAGAAGACTAAACCTAAGGATAATATGTAAAGAAGAGAGCGAAGATTCCCAACTTAAAGGGCCAGTAAATATCTTCAACAAAATTATAGAAAAAAAGAAAAAAAAACCTTCCCTAACCTAAAGAAAGAGATGCCAATGAACATATAATAAGTCTACAGGACTCCAAATAGAGTGGACCAGAAAAGAAATTCCTCCCATCACATAATAACCAAAACCCCAGATGCACTAAATAAATAAAGAATTTTAAAAGCAGTGAGGGGAAAAGTCAAGTAGCATATAAAGGCAGACCTATCAGAATTACACCAGACTTCTCAACAGAGACTATGAAAGCTAGAAGATCCTGGGCAGATGTCATACAGCCCCTAAGAAAACACAAATGCCAACCAAGGCTACTATACCCAACAAAACTCTCAATCACCATAGACGGAAAAAAAGAAGATATTCCATGACAACACCAAATTTACACAATATTTTTCCACAAATCCAGCCCTACAAAGGGTAATAGATGGAAAACACCAATACTACACCCTAAAAGACCAAGAAGCTAATCTTTCAAGAAACCCACACAAACATAATTCCACCTCTAACAACAAAAATAACAGGAAGTAACAATCACTTTTCCTTATTATCTCTTACTGTAAAAATTAATATTGCCAAAATATCTTGATTGAAATTCAAAAATATGAGGAATTAGAAATTTGTTGGTTGTCATTCAGTGGTCTCTTTAATTTGGTAATTGGAGAAATAGATACAATATTATACAATCCATATACGTTTTCTGCTTCTTTGTACGTGACAGTGTCTTGCTCTGTGTCACATAATGGTCTTGAAATCATGCTTGTCCTATCTCAGCCACTCTATTAATAGAATTGTTTATTTGATGTTTTACACTATACTATGGCTTTAAGAACAGCTTACTTATTTCAAAATTATTTACACAGCCAAAAGAAATGTAGACAATTAATTTGGGAGGTGCCTTGTAAGAGAACAGCAAAGAGAGACTGAATGCTTTGCTTGATGTTTGTAATTATTGTATCAATTTTGAAGAAGAGGACTTTATAAGTTACTCTTATTCTGAGATGAATGTATTTCAAAATCATCACAGCTAAGGAACCAGACTCGTACCCTCACCTAATGTCTGTGCCATCCTCCAAGTAGAACCATTCTTCTTTGAAACAGTTGATGAATGACTTCATGGATAGACCATCTCAATACTCACATCATTTCTTGAATGAATGTAATGTGTTCCCTGTGGACTGAGAATGAAGACAATCACTCAAGTCAAATAGATTTGACCATAGCAGGAAATCTGCATCCAAAAATCGTGCCTACAATTTATTGTTTGGTGCAGCAAAACTGTCAACTCTTAGCTTAGCTACTATGGAGTTAAAAATCCTTTGGTGATGTGAAGGATATTGAAGTGTAGCCTTATTACAATGAACTCAAATGTCTAAAAAGTGTGCTTATTTTGGGTTTATACCACAGTAAGAGCTAAGATTTTAAGCTCTACTAAAAACAAAAAAAGAAACAAAAAGACTTTACCTATTTATGTTAATTAAAAAAACTAATAGTGATATATTATTTTAAAATATTATACAGCTAATATATTTGTAGTTATTTAAAACTTATATTGTGAAAACATGTATTTCAGTATTACTGTAGACAAGCATCTATGTAAGACTGTTCAATTAATTGTTTTATATCAAACAACTTTTATAATACTCATTTTCTATTGTAATATTTTATAAATTTTAAAAAATATGATAAAAAATGAAAGGTATGGCAAGTGTTGAAGGGGGAGATCTCTGGGAGGAGTTGGGGTACAAAAGGGAAAGAAGAATGTAATGTAAGTCTGTTTACTCAAAATAGGTTTTCAATATTAACAAATTCAGATAAATTGAAATTATCTATCTATTTTCATCATAATACAATAAAACTTAAATCAAAGGGAAAAGAAAAGCTTAGGTGCAGGTATGGTGGTATACACCTTTAATTCCAGCATTTAGGAGACAGAGCCATGCAGATCTCTGAGTTCAAGGTCAGTCTACAGAGCAACTTCCAGGACAACCAAGCTTAGGCAATGAAGGAGTTGGAAAACAGAAAGCTGGTGATGATGTAATTAGCTAAAACCATCCAGTGGAAAGAAAACAGGATTTTCAACAAATGGTGCTGGCACAACTGGAGGATAGCATGTAGAAGAATGTGAATTGACCCATTTTTATCTCCTTGTACAAAGCTCAAGTCTAAGTGGATCAAGGAACTCCACAGAAAACCAGAGACACTGAAACTTATAGAGGAGAAATTGGGGAAGAGCCTAAAAAATATGGGTACAGGGGAAAGATTCTTGAACAGAACAGCAATGGCTTGTGCTGTAAGATCAAGAATCAACAAATGGGAACTCATAAAATTGCAAAGCTTCTGTAAGGCAAAGGACACTGTCAATAAGACAAAATGGCAACCAACAGATTGGGAAAAGATATTTACCAATACTAAATCAGATAGAGGGCTAACATCCAATATATACAAAGAACTTAAAAATTTGGATTCCAGAAAAACCAAAAAACCCTATTAAAAATGGGGTACAAATCTGAACAAAGAATTCTCAACTGAGGAATATCGAATGGCTGAAAAGCACCTAAAAATGTTCAACATCCTTAATCATCAGGGAAATGCAAGTCAAAATAACCCTGAGATTCCACCTCACACCAGTCAGAATGGCTAAGATCAAAAATTCAGGTGACAGCAGATGCTGGCATGGATGTGGAGAAAGAGAAATATTCCTCCATTGCTGGTGGGATTGCAAGCTTGTACAACCACTCTGGAAATCAGTCTGACGGTTCCTCAGAAAATTGGACATAGTACTACTGGAAGATCCAGCAATACCTCTCCTGGGCATATACCCAGAAGATGTTCCAACTGGTAATGAGGACACATGCTCCACTATGTTTATAGCAGCCTTATTTATAATAGCCAAAAGCTGGAAAGAACCCAGAAGTCCCTCAAGGAGAAGAATGGATACAGAAAATGTGGTACATTTACACAATGGAGTACTACTTAGCTATTAAAAACAATGACTTCATGAAATTCTTAGTCAAATGGATGAATCTGGAGGATATCATCCTGAGTGAGGTAACCCATTCACAAAAGAACTCAAATGATATACACTCACTGATAAGTGGATATTAGCCCAGAAACTAAGAATACCCAAGATACAACTTGCAAAATACATGAAACTCAAGAAGAAGGAAGACCAAATTGTGGATACTTTGATCCTTCTCAGAAGGGGGAAAAACACCCATGTAAGGAGTTACAGAGACAAAGTTTGGAGCTGAGATGGAAGGATGGACCATGCAGAGACTGCCCGACCAGGGGATCCATCCCATAATCAGCCACCAAACATAGACACTATTGCATATGCTAGCAAGATTTTGCTGACAGGACCTTGATATAGCTGTCTCTTGTGAGGCTATGCCAGTGCCTGGCAAATATAGAAGTGGATGCTCACAATCATCTATTAGATGGAACAAAGGGCCCCCAATGGAGGACCTAGAGAATGTACCCAAAGAGTTAAAGGGCTCTGCAACCCTATAGGAGAAACAACAATATGAACTAACCAGTATCCCCACAGCTCATGTCTTTAGCTGCATATGTAGCAGAAGATGGCCTAGTCAACCATCACTTGGAAGAGAGGCCCCTTCGTCTTGCAAACTTTATATGCTCCAGTAGAGGGAAATGCCAGGGCCAGGAAGCAGAAGTGGGTGGATTGAGGATCAGGGCAGTGAAGAGTATAGGGGACTTTCGGGATAGCACTTGAAATGTAAATGAAGAAAATATCTAATAAAAAATCATTTAAAAAAAACCCAACTCAGGTGACAGCAGGTGCTGGCGAGGATGTGGAGAAAGTGGAATACTCCTCCATTGTTGGTGGGATTGCAAGCTGGCACAACCACTCTTAAATTTGGTTTGGCAGTCCCTCGGAAAACTGGACATAGTTCTACCAGAAAATACAGCAATACTACTCCTGAGCATATACCCAGAAGATGCTCCAACTTGTAAGAAGGACACATGCTCTACTATGTTCATAGCAGCCTTATTTATAATAGCCAGAAACTGGAAAGAACCCAGATGTCCCTCAACAGAGGAATGGATAGAGAAAATGTGGTACATTTACACAATGGAGTACTACTCATTTAGATAGATGGATGTGCTTATCCATATCTATAAACACACACACACACACACACACACACACACACACACACACACACACACACACACACAGAGTTCTCGAATGCTGTTGTTCAGGAGAAATTAAAGCGAGCTATAAGCATAATTTTGAATTTCCTAGTAACCATATATAAAATTAAATTAAATTAAAACATGAACACTTATTTAAATACTATGCTTTAATATACTATATCCAAAATGTTATCATTTCAACATATCATACTTAGTATTAAAGATATTAAACATTAGGACATGCTGAGTTTTTTCAGCAGTAAAGAGCACTGGCTACTCTCCCAGAAATTCCGAGTTCAATTTCCAGCAAACCACATGGCAGCTCACAACCATCTATAATAAGCTCTCATGCCCTCTCTGGTATGCAGGCATATGTGCAGTCAGAGCACTCATAAACATAAAATAATTAGATCTTTAAAACGATATTTAATGTTTCTGTGGGTTAAGAATCCAACACCTGACATATACACACAATACATATCAATTTTTAATCATCTTATATTTTCTGATATATCTTTTAAAATAAGCTTTCCTTATTAAAACAATTGTATAATAGTTTTAAGAACATTTTGAAACATTGTACATGTGACTTAATCAATATATAAATTAATTGTATTTAAGGAACATTGTTAGTCTAACAAGAAAATAATTCAGGCCATTATTTTCCCATGGTTTCCAACAGTTCTTAATACTCATACCTAATTATGGTATATTTGGATACAATCCACTGCTTCTTCCCTTTCTTCCATTTTCTCTCTTATCACAGCTTCATGGGCTTCTCCCTTAATCACTCAGTCTTTCTCTCAAATGTTACCTCCACTGCATCCACTTTGTGTGCTAATATGTGATGGGTGTGGTATCATGCACTGGAGCATGAATAGTCTCTCAGGCCCACATCCCTAAAGAAGAGTGGTCCTCCCTCTCCCAGAAGTCAGGAACTGCCAGAGGTCCTCAGCTATGAGTGAGACAAAATGAGTTTCTTTTCCATCTGTGCTGGGATTTGGTCCAGCTTGATCCTGTGAAACTCTTGTGAAAGTAGTTTTAGCTACTATGAGTTCATGCACACAAATGTCCAGGAAATACTGTTTGGCTAAAGGATATCCAGTCCCTCTATGTCTTAACAATCTTTCTACCTTCACTTCTCCAGTGATCCCTCATGGTTTGGGGGAAGGGACTATGAAGTAGGTGTTCCATTTAGAGGAAAGAATGCTACAGTCTCTTCTTTTCTGTACATTGACTAATCATTGGTCTCTGTATTTTTATTTACTACAAAAAAAGGTTCTCTGAAAGAGTTGAGAAGCAGGTATAACAATAATAACATATAGGGTAATTTATTATTATGTGCAATTGACAGGATAATAGCACTATGTTCCCCCCAAGGGCCTTTCTCTAGTCATCCACAGGTTTTGGACCACCCTATTTTAAGTGCCCAGTAGCCACGTAAGGCTAATAGCCACCATATTAGACAATGTAATTCTATTCAGTCACATGTCAAGATTATGATGTTTATGCCTTCCTCTATTTTTTCTACCTTCCCAATTTCTCTTGAAGCACAAGAAAAGTGTATAATCATCAATCGTAGAGATTGCCAAGCTCAGAGTCATCTCCTACTCTTCATTTTATTCTACCATGTATCATCTTCACAAGCCACTTGCCTCAACATCCCCAACCCAACTGCATGTGTTACTTAACAGCTTCATGGCTGGGCATCACTTCTCCCCAAGTGATACGTGGCCTATTGGTGGAAAATGAACATGTCCTTACCTGTTTTGTTTTTCTTCCATAGCACCAGAAGAAAGAAGAGTACATGGGAGGCTCCATGAGAACTTGCTCTTTGAGTTAGTTTCATTTTAAAACACTACTTTATGATGCCAGAGACCTTTTATTTGCCAGTGAAGTTCAAATTCATTGTAGAGGCTAAAGAACTTGTTAAAACTGAGGTTCTTCGCTGAAAGCTGGTTCTCTAACCTCTGGGTAAACGTACTCTCATCATGAATAGTGTATTCCACGGCTCTACTTTAGTTAGACTTCTCATCTGTGCTTATGGAGTTCATGAATATATAACTAACATTATACTTTGGAATATAGATCTCATCTCCCCTTTCCATGTTAATTCTATTGACCAAGCTATGAAATACACTACAATACCATTAGCAACTGAATGCCCAACAGAAGCATTCTGTAAGACAGCTCCAGCAAACACCAGTCACAACCTACCCAAGTAGAATCAAACAGAGACCTTCATTGTGACATTGAAAATGTTTCTCCCTATCCTACTCCATCTTAAGATAGGATGTGATATAGGTAGAAACTGAATCCTAATCTCTGAGAGAAAAATTAGAGCACTGGCCTAAATTTTTGTATTAAAATTAAGGTGGTGGTTGCTTCCTTTCACTACACTAATTCCACAGATACATAAGGGACCTGAAAACAAACTGATAAACCATGGAATCTATATTTTCTGCACATCTCAGTTTTGTGTGCGCAAACTGGAGGGTCTCATGACTGTTTCCATAAAGTAAGAAAATGAAGCTTAGAAATCAAGAGGGAATAGGGTGAATTTAACATCACTAAGAAGAGATGAATGGTTTTCATACAATATTTAAATTCTTTAAAATGTTCAAAGTCTGCTTTAATAGAGAAGCATTGGACTTGGACAAGATTCATCAGAGGCATCTTATCCAAAGCAGCAGCATCTAAGACACTTGGGTTAGTCACCATCTTGTGATGATGTAAACACGTTTGCAAGGTGATTGCTTCTTAATGCCGTGCTTTCCCAACACAAGGAGTCAACTACCATTATCTTCTCTCAAGACCCTCTTGTATATCTTATTGAAAACTGCATTATTCTGTTAGCTCTGTTGTTTCTGACTTGTTTTCTGAGGTGACTGCTTTCGATTGCATGGCATCCTAACCACACAAAGCAAAACAACGTTCTATGATATAACAACCATCAGGAAATGCTAAACAGTTAGAGAACAAGCTATGTATCTATTCACAACAGTCTTCTCTAAAATTCATTTAGTAAATATCAAGTTACAAGTCTATTCCAGACCCATCATAAAAAAGTGGAAAGACTTGATGTTTCTCTTTTATATCTTCTTGGAAGTATCAGAATCAGCTCAAGTTGATATATCGTAACAGGAAAACACATTCTCCATTCACCCAATTGTCTACCCCCAGCCTAGCATAAAGCAGCACCATGTGTTATGCTCAAATTGGAAACCCAGGTGATAATCTAATCCTGTCCTTTGAGCATCACAGATTCTTAGACATACACATATCCTTGTGTGTGAACAGTTGTTCCTATTGATATTGCCTACAAGGCAACCCTTACACCTAACTCATCATCCTTACTACTACTTATGGGATGAGAATTATGCCATCTTGCAGCTGGACTACTCAGTCAACTCTGGATAGTTCTGATGCCTCTGTTCCTTTCTACAACCTGCTTTCCTTTCAGCCACCATAAGAGTGGTACCCTTGCCATACTCTCCTGAACAAAGCCTCATTGGTTTCTCAGAACATCTAGCATTAGACATGTTCTCCTTCCAGTGTTTTTTATATTGTTTAGCCCCCAGCTTGATTTTCTCTTGCCCCTCCAGAGCCTCATTTCTAACCACTCCCAGCCACATTATGCTTAGTTAGCCAGGCTGCCTTGGATGTTCTTGGGAGAAGCCACATTCTTTTACAGTGAAGATGCTTTGCTCTTTACGCAGCAGATAATCTACTCTGAGAGTTAGCTCTACCCATCTTCACATGAGGGGGCCTCCCCTCTGATAAGTAAACACACACAGGTACATTTATGATCAGCTTGGTTAAAGGATTCCCATTGTTTCTTTCACAACATTCTGCTCTGTCCTTATATGGTAAATAACATAGCTAGCTGATTGATTTATTGGTGAGGACTCTGAAGTCAGACTTCTGGTTCAAATAATTTCTATGCTACTTTCAGGTGTTTTGATTTGTTTGTTTTTTGATGCTTATGAAAGTTACTTTAACTCTCTACATCTCCTTTTCCTTATTTCTAATAGGAAAACAATAATAAGAGTTATAGTGCACAGTTCACAGAGTTATTAGAAGATTAAAGTATGTCACTATAAGTGAAGCACTTCAAATAGTCATGGCTTAAAAGAATCATGCTATGACTATTTGACAAATAAAATAAAAATAAAGCATGATAGAATAAATACAGTATGTCTTGTTTGTCACTATATCCTCAGAGCCTAGTTCCAAGCCTAATACCAACTAAACAATTGCTCATTAAATACTTAAATGAATAAAAGAATGGCTAAATGGCACTTATGCCTTGAAAGGTAGAAACAAATGCCCTGAGAGCATTATGAAAGTGGACACTGATCCTGCAGTTCGAGGTGAAGGTGTGAGTGTCTGTGCTTCCAACAAGTTCCACATGTAGCTGGGAGCACTCATCCATTGTCTACCCCTTGAATAACAAGATTACAGCTGACTTTAGGCAGATCTAGGTCTAGAAATCAGCCCCACTCAAAGATGACTGTCTACTAAACAGCTTCATTGGAATCCTCTGTAAGCCATGATGAGGACTCCATAGACACTTCACTTCACATGAGTGAAGAATCTTTCTACCTTTCCTCATGACTACCTAGGAATGTCTAGCGAAGCTCTCCTTATCTATTTCTTCCTTATTGGCTCCAGATTGTCTATATAGTTCATGCAAAAAGTATTCTTTTGGGGGCCTTAAATGTATTCCTTTTAAACTTGAATTTTCGGTAATTTACTCCAGATATTGCATCTTGTATTATTTAATGCATAAATGCTTTCAGATTTCAAATATGTCTTGTGTCAATGCATGCAAACTCTGTATGGCACTGGTCACTTTAGGCACACTCCCTCTTCCCGAAAGACCCTATTTCTTTCCCAAGAAAGTTAATTTTTTGTAAAAGCAACACCCTAATTTGGTAGACATGACTGAAAACTGTCTCCAGTCACCTAGTACAAGTGCTTGTGTTTAGAATACTCCCATTACTGCCACAGGCAGTGTTTGCTTCAGGAAGAAGTCTTGTCCTTTTCCAGGTTCCCAGCTAAAATCACCCCAGGTTATTCACAAAAGTCAGACATTTCCTGTGCCATGTCTCAAAGCTTAATGTATATCTTCCTTAAACCATCACAGCCTACAATGCCTAATTATCTGCTTCCAAGAGCATTTGGCTAAGCATGCAACACATCTCAGTAATGGAAATGTACTCTCGTCTCCTGTAGCCAGTTCATAAAAGCAATGGAGTCATTTTAATATTGTCAGTTCTCTCTCGCCAGTACAATCGAGTAATGTAGCAGAACTGTCTGATGGCCAAGGTAATGATCAGAAGGGAAATAACAGAGAGAGAGACATCTACTGGCCAGTTTCGTAGAATTACCTCATCTATTCAGTTGGAAGAGTTTGGCTGGAGGGCCTCATGGTACTGGTTTCACATTCTTCCGGCGCTCCCTCTCTGACAACATTGCAGTTTGGGCTGCATAGGGTCTTGGAAAGCCATTCTTCTTACCTGTTTATTCCTAGAACCATGACTCTACCACTCCAATCTGTTACCGCATTGCTCCACCACATGCATATGCAGCCTTCATTACTAGGAACTAATCCTTTAGGATTTGAAAATGGTTACTGAAGCTAAAGACTATTAGAAGTCCCTACTTTCCTTATTCTTTGGAATTGACAGGCAAGTATTTTCAGCTCAGCTCACCAAGATGTTGGGCTTTCTTCTCTCAAGTTCTATATTACCATCCAGTTCTTTTCAAAGTATGAAAATGCAATTCAATGTTGTAGTACCTACCCTACACTAACGTATACTGACTCTTGATCAGTAGCAAAGGTTTCCCTCTAAAACACCAAGATTAGTTACTGATGTTACAATTATTGCCCAGTGTCCCTATTGATTATCTTTCCATGAAGAAGCACCAGCAAATTATTACCTTTGTATACAAAGATATGTCAAATCTACATAATAATTTGATGATAAAGTGTGCTTTCAATTAGTACCAATCTCATAAAACCTGTGTCAAAATCCTTCCAGTATTTTGGTCCACGAAATCTCAGCCTGAGATTCTGCCAGACTTCCTACCACTGGACAACATGAGATAATTCTGGTAATCATCTGTTCCACTCTCCAAAGCCTTGAGATGCTACAAGGTACGCAGAGGTTATGGAGCAACGTCTCCAAGACTCTTTCCTCCAAGACTGTCATAACCTAAAATCCAGAGAGCTCAAGAGTACTTAATATGAAGGCTTTCAAGCAATATCCGATTTATTTCCTGGATGGACTAACAAGCCTTTATCACAGAGGAGAAAAAGAAGGCTCCTGCTCTGCTGAAATCTTTAAGAAAAAGTCAAAGAATTGCCAAGTTGTAAGAAAAAAAAAAACCTGTGAAATGTTTGTCCCCAAAGTGTTTCAAAAGCAAGGCAGAAGCTTATCTATGAAAGAGCCAAGTGCCTTGTAGTCCACGAGGAATATAAACAGCTGTATCAAGACAGGATTCAAAAGGCCAGGAAGGTAAGATCAGCTGGCAACATCTACCAACCTTAAGAACCCATGCTGGATTTTTATTTAAGACTCAGAGACACCAATGCTGTAAGCCCAGAGGTCCACAAAAGGGTTTAGCTTCTTAACCTAATTCTAGTCTTTAATGACTTTTTAAGTTCATCTGGGCTTCATTTAACATGCTGAGAACTGTTGAACAACATACTGCATTTGAGTGCCCAAAGTCAGCAAATAACCTAATCTGTCAGTATATTTATTACAAAATCAGTTAAGGAGTGAATTGCCTTGATAACCATTTGTTTGTTCCACTGTTGGGCATAATCTGCATGATGGAACTGATTATATTTATAATTGGAAGAAAAGGCTTCAAGGAAGTGAATAATGCTATGTAGCCTTTCAAATAATCTATGCAAGGTAGAATAAAGAAAAAACAAATCCATTTTGTTGAAGGCAAAGATGCTGGCAAAGATGTAGATCAACAGCAGGTTCCACTTTGAAAATTAATAAAGGAACTTTGAAATGGACTCTAAAAGAAGCTCACACATGCTTTTATTGGAGTTTAGGAGAAAAACACAACAGTTTTAGGTGAAATTCCCAGCAGCTGCCAGGAGAGATGGAGAAAAAGTTGTGCTTTGTAATTAAGGCATGGGATAGAAATAGCTTGTTACAAAAAAGAAAATCACTCCCAAGAATGCAAGTGAGCTAGTGAACTAACGAAAGGGCCCAAAGCATCTGGCCACACAGTGTGTGTGACCTCCTTCCTTCCATGTATCACAATGATGGCATGGGAAAGAAGGGCCTCCAGTTCTCTGCAAATTGGTTACTTTTACATGTTAATCTTGATGTAGCTTTTTTTAGTTCTAACGCTCCTATATATATAAAAAAAAATAAGTCGAATAAGGAATAAGAGTATGTCATGAGGCTATTGAAAGGAGAGAGAAAAAATATTTTTCCTATTTATTTATTTATTTATTTATTTATTTACTTACTTACTTACTTATTTACATCTATCTCTACTTAGAACCTTATCAGCTTTCTGAGTTAAAGTGAGACTCAGTATAGCACCAGGCTTGCAATGAAAGACTGGGTACTCCTGGTCTGTGGGCAACTGTGAGAGCTCTGAACAACCAAACTCTGTTTCTCCAATGTATCTGATATTTGTGAGCAAGCTTACCTGAATTCATGATATTCTCCATGTTTTGGCATGGAAGAGCTGCATTAATTATGGCATAGCATAAGTAAATCTAGGCTGTCCTGGGCAAAGTGGGATATCCAGCTGTTGGAAAGAAGAGCCAAGAAAGCAAAAAAAAAAGCCTCTCCCTTTTGAGTTTGTGTGGTATTGTCTTTGTTCATACAAAGGAGGCCGGTTCATACTCTGTTTTGTGTACTCATTACATCTACCCTGGTATGTGGGAAGGTTGATTTTTGTCTCTACTTTCAAGGAGAATGATCAAACTGGAGCATAAGATGACATGGCTCCTTATGCCCTGGTTGCCTATTTTCTTCCACAGTTTCTCTCTATCTGCAGTGGTGCTCACTCCCCCAGCAGAGAGGAACAGAGCAGCGAGTCATGATGTCAGATTTATGGGCTCAGGGCTGCTTCCTTAACAGGTTTATCAAGCCTTTTCTGTGCATTAAGTACCAGCTGTGTAAGAGGATCTATGACACCAGCTTAACTCTAACCAGGGGAAAAGCTGGTTAGAATTAAAGGCCCAGAGAGTCGTGAACTGGGACAGATGGCCATCTTTTCTTCATTAATGCTCAGCCTTCTATAACATCACTAGATCGCAAACCTCATCTATCTTTATGAGATATTTACAGGGAAAACAGGAAAAAGATACTCTTGGGTAATGAAGAACAAAACATACAAAAGCCGTCGCGTTTGGTCAGGGAACTCAGACTCCCTTCCTAATCTCACTTTGCATCTTTGGCCAAGCTTCATCTCTTAGACATGGTGCAAAGAAGTCATTTTTTCATTTTAGCTATTGATCACAGTAAGGTCATTCACCTTGAGTTTTCTATAGATACCACCTCTTGGTATTAAGATTTTTACAATCTGAACTACAATCTGACACCTATAATTTTATGAATGATGTAACCACAGGCTTTTCTATTCCCACTCTTTTTCCCAAATAATGATTCAGAGACTTATTGTTTATTAATAAATGCCTAGGCCTTAAGCTAGGCTTGTTCCCTGATTAACCTGCAATTCAATTAATCCGTTGTTATTATTCTATGTCTGACACATGGCTGGTTACCTCTCCTCAGTTTCATATGTCTGACTTTCTTCAAGTCTGGGTAGGGAATCTTTCCCTTTCCACATTTTACTCTTTCCCAGAGTTCCTCCCTGCTGGATGTCCCACCTTCAAATCCTGCTTCAGCTCATTGGCCATCAGCTTTTTATTGTCAGGTGATGCTTCCACACAGTACAAAGAGATTATTTCTACAAAATGACCTTACCCCTTTGTCCTAAGATGGGATTGAAATGCAAGTACAACTTACTGAGTTATACTTGAATTTCAAATAAATAACAAAAGAAAACAGTATAAATATGTCTTAAATATTTCAAGGGGTGGTACTTACACTATTTTTAACTAATAGTGTCTTATCTTAAATTCAAATGTAGATGTCCTGTTTTTGTTTGCTAAATGTGACCACAATGCTCTAATTTAAAGATACCCTAAATCTTTAATTATTTTTACATTTCTTAAAATTTAGTCTTCTCAACTTGTATCATTGAAAATGCTATAATGTAGATGCCCATAGCAATGCTTAAAATTAGAAAGGACAATGAAAACCAGATCGTTCAACAAGTATGGTGGTGTGTGATTATTAATGTAAAATGGGTAACAAATAAGCAAACAAACCCTGCAACCATCCACAACAGAAGCAATTGGTTAATTTACAGATTGTGACCCCTGGAACTCTTAGGACTTGCACCAAGTTTGGAAAATAAATCACCTACAAATAAAAGTTTCTGGATGTTTTGGCTTTTTCTTAGTAAAAATATATGAAGTCAAAAACCATTTGAATGGAAAATTAATGTTTGTGTACCAAGAAGCTGTACACGAAAGAGTCCTGTGTCCATCCCAACTCAAGGATGCAGTGGCATAAAAGGGGAACCTCTGCCAGAATGCCCTCACAGCTCTGGGGCAAAATATTCCAGGGCAAGCCACATATGCATTTAGCAAGTAACTATTTTTCATTTCTAAAGAAAATAGTCCCCCCCAAATTCTATTAATTATTCATTTCTTCATGGTTCAAATAAAAAACAAGTAGTATTTCAAGTGTTTTGAGTATAATTCGAAGAAAGTCAACATGGGGACATGGGGACATGGGAACATACATTAAGAAACTTAAGCTTATAAACCCAGATGCCATAGTCCCTGGGAAAGGAAAGGGATGCTGAGCCAATAGTGAATTAAAACAGATTTCGTAATGCTCATAGTGAAATCACTCACAGCTGAATTGAGTCCGTTCTTTTGTATTAGAGATGCAAAATCAATGGCTGATTCATTTTCTAAGGAAATGATTACAAGAGTGCCTCGTGTTTTATCTACAGATATAGATCTTCCCCTGGTCTTGGTCTTCTCCAGAATGAAGCAATGCTTCTGACTCTAGGCCCCGTGTTTGACCAGCATTATCAGAGACCTCCTGCCTCCTCCCCCAGCTAAGGCACTAAACATGATTCTCATAATCCATGTTTGAGCTTCTTGGCCATGTATGTTAATGAGAAACTCATATCTCACTCTGGCTGATCTAAGTTCCCCCAAATATCTTGAATCAAAATAAGTGCTAAAACACAAAGCAAATATAGATTTAAGCAAAACTATTCTCTCTCTTCTTCCCCTCTCCATCTCCCTCCCTTCTCCCTACCCCCACCCTACCCCCTCCCCTATTCTCTTTCTTTTAAACTCAGCTTCCCCAACAACTTGGACCATTTTTCTTTTTATTCTCAATATATTTTTATTAGATATTTTCTTTATATAAATTTCAAATTTCAAATGCTATCCCAAAAGTTCCCTCTACCCTCCCCCCACCCTGCTCCCCTACCCACCCACTCCCACTTCTTGGCCCTGGCATTCCCCTGTACTGAGGCATATAAAGTTTGCAATACCAAGGGGCCTCTCTTCCCAGTGATGGACGACCAGGCCATCTTCTGCTACATATGCAACTAGAGATGTGAGCTCTGGGGGTACTGGTTAGTTCATATTGTTGTTCCACCTATAGGGTTGCAGGCCCCTTCAGCTCCATGGGTGCTTTCTCTAGCTTCTCCATTGGGGGCCCTGTGTTCTATCTTATAGATGACTGTGAAAAGTAACAGTTAACTATCTCTGTTTTATGACTCAGCCCTTTTCATCTTTTTGGAAGTTTCTATGCATGACAGACAACATGGCAAGGCCCTCATAATCACCTGTGATTAATGCTAAGAAGCCCCAAGAGTACATCCTTTAATGATTCTATTTGAATCCTGAAATGAGCTTGGCTCTGCTTCTGTCAAACCTGCTTTAATCTGTCCCAGAATAAGGACTCATGCATTCATGCTGTGCCTACCCAGGGAAGCAATTGGTAATTTTTTTTTCACCCCCTGTCCCAAATATTCATTCTTCTTTCTATTTGCCTCATAACGTAGAAATAGAAGAAGCAAAGAGTGTGTGTCCTCTGGAATCAATTGTAACTGCTGCTATTACACAGGTCATTTGATCCAAATTGAAGCATCCTATATGGTTTTTCTATGCTTTGACTTCAAGGCAGCAGAAATGGGAAAGAGTGGTTCACAGGAAATCAAAGTATTATAGAGGCCTTGACAGTGAGAGGTCACCAGTACATCGCAGGCCAATTTGAACCAACTATTAATGCTACTAGACATATGAACTTCCAAGACCATTTGCTTATGTTAAAATGCCTTCTTGTGTAGCGTACTAGATGATTCCCACAGCAGGAGTTAGCAAAGGGCAGGTTAAGTAGGAGGCATACCTGCATGCCTGCTTATATTTTTAAATAAAGTGCATCCAGCCCCAGGGCTGGCAGTCAGCACCACCCTCCCCCACACCCTCATGCGATTTTCTCTTAATACAATGGAAAAGCACCATTGAGTTCTGACCTTCTGTGGATCAAGCATTTTCTCTAACTTGCAGTTTGCCCATCAGTCAAGGGAAGAGGTTAAACTACTACGAATGTTACATTGATTGTTCTGTCCCATACTATCTCCTGTCTTCACAAACACATATAAAGAACAAAAATATGTCTTAAGATGGAAGGTTTTATTTTTGTTTGTTTAAAGACAAAGGTAGCCACATTTTTAACAAGGTGAATAACCTCATGAGAAATGTTGCTTAAACTGTTAACCCTAGCTAGGCTTTATGAACAAACTTAGCTTGCTTTTGAAAGAAGCAAGCTAAGGTGATTACTCAATTGATTTGTTATGACTTCTGAGAGCCATAGAGGTAACTCTCTTGGTGTGTGTGTCTGTGTGTGTGTGTGTGTTTAAATCTTCTAATAAGTCAGATATGGGAGAAAAGTAAGAATAATCTAAAATCACCAAAAAACATGCTCCATGTTCTACTATAAGAATGAGAACATTGATAATAGTGACTGGTTTAATACAGTGAGAGAATTTGAATACATGACAGATGTTCAGGGTTTTTAAGATTAGACTGGGCAAAATGAATACATCTACTAGACTTTAATCTACTTTAAGCTCTTTCTTTTCTTTGTAAGAACAATGCCCAAGAGGGACTTAATTATTGTAAGAAAAAAAACCCAGAAAATTATTATTTAATATACAAAACCTACTATTAGGTTTGATACTTTTATTGTTAAATATAGTGCGTATTTGTGTGTGTGTGTGTGTGTGTGTGTGTGTGTGTGTGTGTGTGTGTGTGTGTGTGTGTGTGTGTGTGTACATGTGCAAGCCAAGGCACAGAGTGGAGTCAGAGGACAACCTGAAAGAGTAAATTTTCTTCCTCCACAGTGTGGGTCCTATGAATCACAAACAGGTCCTTAGGCTTGACAACAAGTACCTTAATTGGCAAAAAAAAAAAAAGCTCTCAAGTCACACAATTTATATTTTTAAAGATTTTCTTCTCTAAAATTTACTTCTGATTCTTAAATTTCATAGACTCTATCCCAACGTCATGATTTCAAAATGTTACTTCCACAATCTGAAAATTAGCAGTCCTTTTAGAAAATTAAACTGAAAAAATAACAATTGATGTCACATTTAAGTATCAAGGTTCCTAAACTACGTTTATAGAGTGAAATAAAAGTTTAGTCTCTGCAATTACAGAAAAGGTAAATGTCTCTAACTGTGAGGGAGGAATGCCATTATTTAGCTGAATTGATGCCCTAAGCTAGTGATTTTCAGGATGCACTTGAGTCCATGGGGATCTTGTTAAAATGCAAACCCTGATTCGGTGAATCAGGGAAATGTCAGAAATAGTACCTTTTAAATGTATTTCTTTGCAGCAACAGGACACAGAGCCAGCATATGCTGGGCCAACACTGTCTAACACTGGGCTGCATCCCTAGCCCAGGAGAAAGATTCATCTACATACCACTGCTGCTGTGGTTTCTACCTGGACCAATTCAAAATAAAATGTCTATGAGTGATCAGCTTCTACAAAAATTGATGGCAAGCTACATGCTCTAAGAGAGTCTAAGAACAATACCACTTTGATGGCTTCAAAGGCACCTCTAGTCATGCCAGGCTTCAGTTTAACAATAAGTACTATAATAAGCACCTAAGAAGGTTTTCCTTATCGTTTGGATTCTGGATCACTAACGATCTGTACTCTGTATCGATGATTCAAATAGCAGCAGCAACAGTAACACTAAGAGCCAGACAACACGTGGAAAGGAACTTTTCTCTGCCTTCCTACCCTCCTGGTTCCTTCAAGCTTCAGGCTTCAGCTGTCAGCTTTGTACAATAATGAAAAATTATGCTGCTGCCCTGAGAAATGTGGCTATTATATTTATTCTCATCGTCTTCTGGAAGGAAGTTCACATATGTACACATGACTGTTAGTATCATGATTAGAAAACTGACCTTTGAAAGAAGACCAGAATCTTGGTCAGTGAGCAATCTGAAGACTAGAATCCTTAAACTTTTGTATGTGGAGACCCTTTAATACCATTCTGATTCTCCTCAAGGCATTTTGTTCCAGTTTGTGACTTTTTCCTGACTTCTTGTCCATTCAGAAACTATTTTTAATATTTTCTGCTTCAGTCTAAATCCTGTTTTAGAATCTTGGGACATTGCACCTTCCAAAACGGAAAGAAATCAATAATAAGCAGGTTGACCAGTTGGCTCAGGTCTTAGTCAGGGTTTCTATTCCTGCACAAACATCATGACCAAGAGACAAGTTGGGGAGGAAAATGTTTATTCAGCTTACATTTCCATACTGCTGTTTATCACTAAAGGAAGTCAGGACTGGAACTCAAGCCACTCAGGAAGCAGGAGCTGATGCAGAGGCCAAGGAAGGATGTTCTTTACTGGCTTGCCTCCCCTGGCTTGCTCAGCCTGCTCTCTTATAGAACCAAGACTGCCAGCCCAGAGATGGTCCCACCCACAAGGGGACCTCCCTCCTTGATCACTAATTGAGAAAATGCCTTACAGCTGGATCTCGTGGAGCCATTTCCCCAACTAAAGCTCCTTTCTCTGCGATAACTCCAGCTGTGTCAAGTTGACACAAAACTAGCCAGCTCATTACTTGATATATAGCAATTTCAAATAGAATGGTTAGGAAAGTTATTGTTGAGGGGATTTTATTTCAGAAATCTGAGAGAGACTGAAAGACTGGAGTACAGGGGAGATGAGGAATACAAAATCTTTGTCTTTTCACCCTAACACCCTCTTCTGATAAACTGTAGCTATAGTTATTATCGGCTTCTATCTGATTTAAGAAATATTTGCTTTAGAGACTTGATGAAAATGCTCATGCGGTGTCAGACATGTATTCCAAACTTGTGAATATAAGTACAGCAAGGGGCTACAGTGAAATCTGCTTTATTCTAAAAGTCTGCTGCTAGCTATATTGCTACCATTAATGTTTGAAAAAAAACACTTAATAAACAAATTGAGGGAAAAAAAGGTAAATGGAGATATTTAAGACAACCTTGAAAATTTATATGAATAATGGAGGAAAAGTTCAAGTCCAAACCACCTTGATAGTAGGAATCCTCTTACTGTCAACACTTACAAAGCTCGTTTTATTATTGAAATGCAAGGGGGCATGTGCATGGGAATTGTAGCATTCCATGATTCAGTCAAACTCTTCAGTTGACATCAGTTTAATTTCTTTTTCTTAATTCCCCAACCCTGTTTCTACTTCAATATCTTGTAATTTAAATGGAGGTGGTAATGCTAATACCTGTCCTGGAGGGTGGGCTGCAAGTGTGGAATGAAATAACAGATTCCCATCTGTTATTTCACTAGCAGCAACTCCTAGCCTAGTTAATAAATGTGATTATTATTATGGGGTTTTTTTGGTTATTGTTTTATTATAGATTCTTCTTCCACTTCTCACCCTAGGAAAAAATTCTACCAAGATCTGAGCAAACTGGAGCTGTGCTCTTAGGGACATGATTTATTTGTCATGGTCCCTAATGAGGAATTTTGTTCTGAACCCTTTTGAAACATCTGTTGCACTTCAACTGGGAAAGTAGAAAGAACAGGAAAATAATAGCATTTGGGGGGAAGTGAAAAGCATCTGCTCATTTTAAAAAGGACATGGTGAGGTAGAGTGGGTGGATGAAGCTGAGGAGGGGACGAGGGAGGGAGGGAGGGAGGGAGGGAGGGAGGGAGGGAGAGAGAGAGAGAGAGAGAGAGAGAGAGAGAGAGAGAGAGAGAGAGAGAGAGAGAGAGAGAGAGCTACATGTTTTTATAGTGAGCCCTTGATCACAGAAGTCCCAGTCTGCCTGGTGCTGAGGAAGCTGTGTGATTAATGTTCATATGCAGCTGCACAGCTGCTTGGAGCACTGACTCCAAATCCCAGTGCCCCTCCACTAGGTCAGCACTTTCCTTGGTGGATGCTGAGAAGTGACTTTCTGTGTGAGTCTCCTCTCTCACACTCCCTCCCTTGGGTCAGCCTTTGTTTCTAGGAAAGTAGGAAGAAATGGTCCATGAAGATTCTTCTGCCTTAAAACAAAACAAAACAAACCTGTATTCAGGGGGGGAAAAACAAGTAGCACACTGGCAGAAGGCAAAGAGGAGCTGTGTATGTGGCCAGCCTTTCCTGTGTCTGTGAGAAACAGCTGGCCAGGGGGAATGTGCACTGAGAGGCCTGAGAGGCCAATGCAGAGAAGGAAAGTCTTCAAGGAAAGAAAACATATTTCAGTAGCCTCACAGGTTCCTGATACTTTTGAATGACTTTCCACAGGACATTTTCATTTGGATAGAAGAAGTCTTTTCTCGAGCAGAATAAAAAGCTGACGACCCCACCTCCCCTCTAAGCATCACCTCCCTAGGGGTCACCGCCCTAGGCGTCCCCTCTCTAGGCATCATCTCCATAGGTGTCACCTCCCTAGACAAGACCTCCCTAGGCATCACCTCTCTAGGCATCATCTCCATAGGTGTCACCTCCCTAGACAAGACCTCCCTAGGCATCACCTCTCTAGGCATCATCTCCATAGGTGTCACCTCCCTAGACAAGACCTCCCTAGGCATCACCTACACACACACACACACACACACACACACACACACACACACACACACCACACATGTACCCACCCACACACGTTTTAAGATTCCATCTCATGACATTCCAGATGCCCATCATAAAGAACACCAATAACAACAAATGTCTTTGCAGATGTGTAGAAAGGAATCTTTATACACTGTTGGTGGGAGTGAAAACTTGTAGAGCCACTTTGGAACTCAGTTTGGAGGTTTCTGAAACAAATGAGCAACATAAATAAATAAATTAAATAAATAAATAAATAAATAAATAAATAAATAAATAAATACTACCATATGAACCAACTATAGCACTCCTGGGTGGACACAGCTTAGATATCTTTCACTTGATCGGTGAATAATGAAGATGTAGTACACAAATGGAATACTGTTCACCTGCAAGAAAAAGTGAAAATTTCAGGGAAATGGATGGAGGTGAAATAGATATTCTGGGTGAGGTAACTCAAGTCCCAAAGGCAAATGCTATGTTTTCTCTCATGTGAAGACATTAGTCCTGACTCTTTAGTTCAGTGTGTCTAATACATAATATTTGTGGAATCCAGAAAGCAAGAAAGGGAACAGGGGAGGAGAGAAGAATATAGGGTAGGAGGGGGAAGGGAGGGGTTATCTTAAGGGAGAGAGATGAAACAGTATAACATAGGTAGAGGAAAGTAAAAAGGAGGGGCACTGCAAGTGAAAAGGTAAGACAGGGAGAGTCAGGGATTATGGAGGGGAGGGCACAGGGTGGGGTGACAATTAATTCACATAAAGGAGGTATCATGAAACCCTATGTAAAGCAAGATGTGCTGATCTGTTCAAAGTGTTTTGATTGTTATGGAGGAAGCTAGCTACCTCTTGAACGGATTCAAAACCATGCCAGAAACAGGTAAGCAATGCCTGGTACTGGAAGCCTAGAAAACTACCAGATAAGGAGGCTGTAAGTCCATTGGGGGCACATTTCTGGTAATTGACTAAATTGATTCTGCAGCAAACTGCCTTCTCAGTACCAGTGCATATACACAGAAACAAAAGTAGCTTCCAGCATTAGAGGAAGTTTTCTTTACAACAAGATGTTAAATTCAGAGACTCAGTAGCTTCCCAAGATGCAGAAAGTAAGTGACAGATGCTGGGTCCACCCCTTAACAAGTCATTTATACATCCTCTTCTGAGGCTCAGGGAAACGTAAAGAGGGGCAAGAAGTATACAAGAGCTTGAAATGGGAAATAAGATCAACACTTGGCAAATCGAACTTCATGGAATTTAGAAAAGCTTTGGCCCTGCAGAAGAACCTGTCAGTCAAGTGAAGTGTAGTCAGTTAGACTACAGGATGAAGAAAAACTTCCTTGCCAGCTGTGCATTCAACAGAGGATTGGTAACAAAAACAAACAGCTAAAAACCTAAACATCAAGAACACACATGACTCTATTTTTAAAACATGGGCATATACACACAAGCATTCAATTCTAATATGTGCCAGATAGGGGCAGGAAGTATATAAGAGCCAAAATATTGGGAGAAGGGCTGTGAAATATCATCCTCTACACTCAACACAACCATTGTAGTCATTAACTCACAATTATAGTAATCTGCACTGGGTCCACACAATCCAAGAAAAAGAGGTGGGAGTCAGGGTCCCTACCCTTTACCTCTGAATGTTGACTATTGATAGATTCTGGGAGAAGAGGAATTGGGAATCAGTGCTTTCGGTTGTACCTCCTCTGCTGAGCCCTCTGGGCTGCAGTGGATGCTCCAAACCCACCGTTTATACACGGTCCTGGTTAATTCTAATAGGTCACAAAACAAAATGAATAGGCAAGAGTTCATGGGAAAGATTTGTAGGAAAGAGGGAAGTGGACAGGTTGGTAGCAAGGTGGGAAGATGAGAGTGGTTAATATATAAATCATTTATATATTAAATTGTAAAATTATTAAGTAGAAAGGAAGAGGGAGAGGGAGAGAGAAAGAGAGAGAGAGAGAGAGAGAGAGAGAGAGAGAGAGAGAGAGAGAGAGAGAGAGAGAGAGAGAGAGAGAGAGAAGACAGGCAACAGTAGTGTCCTGATGAATTTTCCCCTTCGACTTTACTGGGACCACAACATTCCAGTAATAGCACAGTTGTCAAAAGCTTATCCTGTTACCTTTATTTAGGAGCTTAAGGAAATGATGGCACAGTCCCTGCTCATTACTTAACTGGCATGTGTCCTTCTGTCCTTTCTTGTTCACACATCTCTAGGTATTTGTACGCAACAACAAGCACCCCAAGTGAGACAGCAACTTACCTAGCTTCCTTAGAAGCTCCCTTCCCTGTGAGAATCAGTTTGGATTAATGTCATGGGAGGGAGCACCTACTGCGAGTTTCTGCTCAGGTTTGCACATGTTAAAGAAATGCTCTGTAGAGTCAGTGACCACCTGGCAACGCCCTGTAAATGAGCATGAGGACAAGAGCTGTGTTAGGGGATACAGGAGAAAGATGGAAGGAGTTCTAGATCCTGATGACTTCCCTGAGCATCCTCAAACACAGCAGGAACTCCTTCATCAGATCTCACCTGAGAAAAAGGGCTGCCTACTTGGTAAGATGGCTTGAAATTAAGTCATTCACTACTTGTAGTCAATACTATTACTGGTACAGTGACCATAATGTATGGAAGTGGAGAAATAGTTCTACAAATAGAAACTGAATATTTAATAAATGAAAGTGAAATGTCCTTGAGAGCCCCTGCTTTGGGGAAGTTTTGTAACTGCAGTCTGCACCATTTAGCCTATGTCCCTCAGTTCACATGCAGAGATGTGGAATTCTTCATCATATGCTGAGTTGTTTGCCTTCACTGCCCCACATCTCCCTCCTGGGTTCCCTCAGCTGTTCCATATCTTCTGTGCTCTGTTTCCCATTCATTAATCACTTGCATTGTCCAGGTTTACAGTTTCCAAGTTCTGCTCATTTCAATTAGATGCCTGGGTCTCAGACAAAACCCAGCAGCAGCCTCAACCTGCACAGGCCTGATGTGGGAGGGGTTGGATTCCTGCAGGGCCCTATTTCCATGTGGACCATCTCCAGTACAGGAATAGATAATTTCAGTCATCTAGAAAATTAAGGTGAATAAGAGAGTAGACAACTGGAATGGCATATGGTATAGCTTCCTGAATTTGTGTGATTATCCATTATGAAATCACAGGCTCCGAGTTATTAAGTCTATTGACAGATGCAATGTAATTTACTTCAACAGATAACTGATCGCAGGCCTGATAAGGTCTGAATATGCCATGAATACTCCCTCATATGTTGCTCATTCTTCATTTTGCTCATTCAATGCTCTTATCAAATGCACACAAAGAAATAAAGTGACTCAGATGCCTTAAATCTATACCCACAGATCTCATTTATGTCAATTTTCTCATTCTGTACAGCAATACTCTATAATTTTGAGACTAAAAGACATAAAAGTGAGTAAGGACCTAGAAATGTAAAATGTGTACACATCTGGGTGTGGAAAAGATTTTAAATGAGTTCTAGAGGAATAGATAAAATTAGACCCTGTACTGCAACATTCAGGATACCAAAGTTGGGATAATGCTCACAGTCTGCCATTGCTGGCTGTGAGGAGGCCTTGGCTTTCCTTGTGACACACCCAGAAAGAATATACTGGAATCATGAATCAGCACTGAAATCAAACTTAAGAACTCAATTTCATAATTCCTGATACAAGGGGATGCAGAAGTCACTGCTGTCTTTTAAAGGCAAGGAGCACTTGGTGCTGTTGTAGAATATTCCAAGTTAGGTTGTACACAACCACTCGTAGCTCTAGTTCCAAGGTGATCTGATGCCCTCTTCTGCTAAACATAAACTCATGTGGGCTCTTGCACATATGCATGCACAAGTAGATACATACATAGAAAAGAAATCATCCTCTGAGTGCATTTTTAGCATGCAACACATGATGGGAAGGCATATCTGTTCCTTTGAATTTTGCAATAGTTCTCTATTCTTACAAAATGAACAAATTCAATCCTACTCATTCCACAATTTACCCTCAGGATTTGATTTGAAATTGTTATACTGCTCTCTGACTTCTTCCACTAAGCAGATTTTTTTTAATGTTCTGAGTTCAAGAGATTTAATAAATACAAGAGTGGGAAGGACTCTGCATATGCCTGCCTTCAGAAAGGTGTGTGTGTGTGTGTGTGTGTGTGTGTGTGTGTGTGTGTGTGTGTGTGTGTAGGACCAAACTGCATGACCCCATTGAGAGGAAACCCATGAACAGCTATTTAATTTGCAAAGATGTAGATGAGACTTATACTTTATTATAGACATAAAAAATGAAACTTGAGCTCTAATTAGAAACCAAATATTTTAAAAATTTAGATATATCACCCTGTGCTCAACAGGAAGTCACCTTGTACTGAATATTAAGGTAAATTGTGGATTGTATCTGATTATAAGAATACAATCAATTACATAAGAAAGTTGTTTAAGGAATATATCATGACATTTGAGCCATCAAAAATTTGATTTTTATTGGATTTTCAAAACATACTCAGCAAGTACCTTTATTTTTCTCCCTTGAAGCCTTTTGTATTTCTTAACTAGATTTATCCAAATTAAGATAGACTGTTTTGTAGACATACTAAGAAAAATCTATTTCTTCTAGAGTGATCATTTCCTATGACTCAGGAAAGTTAAGCTACCAGATTTCTTTAATGAGCAGAGTCTGGTTATTTTACATAAAGGTACTTTCACAACCAATTTCAGATATCAACCTACTTGTTAATGAGTTTCTAATATAATAAATTCTAGATGATTTCATTTGCTTCAGAATTTCCTGGACTTTCTGAGGAAGACACATTTAGATGTATATGACAAAGCTCAATGTTAAGAATAAAATAAAAATATCAATCACCAAAGCTGCCTGAATCACACCAGCCATGATAAATTATTAGGATGATGGCATGATCATTCAAGGAGCATCAATATTTATTATGAAACTTTATATGTTGATTGAGCTGTAAAATTATTTAAAGCAATATATTCCAACAAACTCCGCTCATAGAAACATGCAGCTAAAATAAAAGCTGAAAACAATTGTGTTGACTTGTAAAATTATGCAGCCAAGCATGATGACATGGGTCTGAAATCTCTGCACTTGGGACATGGAGGCAGGGGAATCAGGAGTTCAAGGACAATCTGGATTACATGAGATCGAGTCTGAAGAAACAAACAAACAATTCTATGTACCCAGAAACATTAACTAAAGAGAGCAATCAGTCCACGTTCATGCTGTCATGCTCTTGAGAGCAATCAGTCCGTGTGCATGCTGCCACGCTCTTTTTTTTTAATTAGGTATTTATTTCATTTACATTTCCAATGCTATCCCAAAAGTCCCCCACACGCTCCTCCACTCTCTCCCCCACCCACCCACTCCTACTTCTTGGACCTGGCATTCCCCTCTACTGAGGCAGATAAAGTTTGCATGACCAATGGGCCCCTCTTTCCACTGATGGCCGACTAGGCCATCTTCTGATACATATGCAGCTAGAGACACGAGCTCTGGGCTGCTGTGTAGTTCATATTGTTGTTCCACCTATAGGGTTGCAGATCCCTTTAGCTCCTTGGTTACTTTCTCTAGCTCCTACATTGGGGGCCCTGTGATCCATCCAACAGCTGACTGTGAGCATCCACTTCTGTGTTTGCTAGGCCCTGGCATAGTCTCAGAAGAGACAGCTATATCTGGGTCCTTTCAGCAAAATCTTGCTAGTGTATACAATGGTGTCACCATTTGGAGGCTGATTATGGGATAGATCCCTGGATATGGCAGTCTCTAGATGGTCCATCCTTTCATCTCAGCTCCAAACTGTGTCTCTGTAACTCCTTCCATGGATGTTTTGTTCCCAGTTCTAAGAAGGGGCAAAGTGTCCACACTTTGGTCTTCGTTCTTCTTGAGTTTCATGTGTTTAGCAAATTGTATCTTATATCTTGGGTATTCTAAGTTTCTGGGCTAATATCCCCTTATCAGTTAGTACATATTGTCTGAGTTCTTTTGTGATTGGGTTATCTCACTCAGTATGATGCCCTCCAGGTCCATCCACTTGCCTAGAAATTTCATAAATTCATTCTTTTTAATAGCTGAGTAGTACTCCATTGTGTAAATGTACCACATTTTCTGTATCCATTCCTCTGTTGAGGGGCACCTGGATTCTTTCCAGCTTCTGGCTATTATAAATAAGGCTGCTATGAACATAGTGGAGCATGTGTCCTTCTTACCGGTTGGAACATCTTCTGGATATAGCCCAGGAGAGATATTGCGGGATCCTCCAGTAGTACTATGTCCAATTTTCTGAGGAACCGTCAGACTGATTTCCAGAGTGGTTGTACAAGCTTGCAATCCCACCAACAATGGAGGAGTGTTCCTCTTTCTCCACATCCTCCCCAGCATCTGCTGTCACCTGAATTTTTAATCTTAGCCATTCTGACTGGTGTGAGGTGGAATCTCAGGGTTGTTTTGATTTGCATTTCCCTGATGATTAAGGATGTTGAACATTTTTTTCAGGTGCTTCTCAGCTATTCGGTATTCCTCATATGAGAATTCTTTGTTTAGCTCTGAGCCCCATTTTTTAATGGGGTTATTTGATTTTCTGGAGTCCACCTTCTTGAGTTCTTTATATATATTGGATACTAGCCCCTATCTGATTTAGGATAGGTAAAGATCCTTTCCCAATCTGTTGGTGGCCTTTTTGTCTTATTGATGGTGTCTTTTACCTTGCAGAAGCTTTGCAATTTTATGAGGTCCAATTTGTCAATTCTCGATCTTACAGCACAAGCCATTGCTGTTCTATTCAGGAATTTTTCTCCTGTACCCATATCTTCGAGGCTTTTCCCTACTTTCTTCTCTATAAGTTTCAGTGTCTCTGGTTTTATGTTTAGTTCCTTAATCCACTTAGATTTGACCTTAGTACAAGGAGATAGGAATGGATCAATTCGCATTCTTCTACATGATAACTGCCAGTTGTGCCACACCATTTGTTGAAAATGCTCTCTTTTTTTCCACTGGATGGTTTTAGCTCCCTTGTCAAAGATCAAGTGACCAAAATGAACTCACACACCTATGGGTTCTTGCTCTTAAGAAGATAAAATAGGCACGCCCTCCTGACCTCTCTTTATTAATAATAAATCCCACTCTAATAGCATAAATTAAGTATATAATAATGAGGCTTTTTATAACATTTTCAAACATATAATATTGTATTTCCAGGATATCCTTCTACTGACACTAATCCTTTCAAGTCTTCCTTAAGGGGAATGGCTTTGCTGCCTTGAAGTGGTAATGCTAGGCTCCCTTTATAGGTTGGCGTTTTTTACTAAGACTTTGTCATCTCAAACATTCATTTCTCTATTCTCTGAACTCCTGTCTGTAGCTGGATACAGATGAAAGGGGTGGAGTAAAGGGGTAGAATCCATGCTTAAGAATCATGATGGTATCTAACTGGTCACCCTCTCCCCACATTCTGCTTGAACAAAATATAGCAAATGCCTCCCTCAACAGCACATCTAGGGAGGATATGAAGTCTGTTTTCTTTATTCTGAGGGAATTCGGAGCCTGTGTAAGCTCATCTGAATTTTTAAAAATTCTTTTTATAATAAAAATTTATATTGTAACTGGATATCCTAACTCCTATGATGGTATATGTAAATTATATTTACCTTCTTATGACTATCATCAGTAAGACACAAAGTAAACAAAGAATATGTAACCAAGTATGCAAACTGCTAATTTCTCAGAAGCTCTCATTTCTTTCTTGCTTTGGACAGCTTGGGGTGTCCTACATGTCCAGAATTCCTGTTTTCAAGGATCTGTTTCCTATTTGGGGAAGACTGAAGTTTGCAAATACAATTAAGGACCCTGAAAGGAGATCATAGTGGATCTCCAAAGTGGGTTTTAACTCCAAAGACCAGTGTCCTTAAAAGAAGAGGAAATGACATATATACATAAGACATAAAATATATGTCAATTCTGCAAGCAGAGATTCATACTGTGCAGCATCTTTCTGGGTAATGCTGGAAAAGGCTGGACACACTCCCCTCTTATTCTGCTGTGGTAGCATGGTCTTTTCAGCACCTTGAATTTGGACTTCTGACCTCTCAAGTATGGGGCAGAGTTATATCTCCGTTATCTCTTCATGTTTGTAATTATTTGCTAAAGAAATCTTAAGAAGTTGATACATGATGCTTGACTGTGGTTTATTAAATACCACACAGAACACACTGCAGGTTGCAAAGATAAACATTGACCAATGACTCATTCAACAAACTCTCATTATGTACGATTCTCATGGACCTTACAGTAAGATGTAAAAAAAAAGGTGTTCTTTCATTTGTTCAGGTTCTTTTCCTGCCCCCAGGTTTAGAAGAATAAGAGACAGAAAATATGAGAAAATTGAAAGAGAAAGGATGACTGAGCAAATCATTGTATCATTTTGATATGAAGGTTCTGGAAGCAATTTTAAATTGCAGAAAATGTTACCACTAAGAACATTGAAAGAGATTCAAAGATAGTCAGTGAAACTCTGAGTCCACCCAGCTGTGAAGAATGGTGCTGCCCTCTACATTCCTGACTAATTACAGATGAAAGGTGCAACATGCAGGAGCCAAGAGCACTTGAGCAATTCCCAGCTGGGACTTTAAATCCCCTGGTGTTTCTGAAGCTCTGTGATAGTTCCCACTGTGATGCGCTGTCCTATGGTGTATTAATCACATTACAGTATGTCACTTAATGGAACATGGAGCAATATGATTGACACAATACACTAGGGTTTGTCAACCAGGACACTTTCATTGTGCTTTGTTTTAAAAAAATAACAACATATTTCATAGAGCCTCAGAGGAACGTTAGAAATGTTTTCTATGTCTTTATGGATGCAAATGTAGAAGTCACGGCAGAGAGTGATCTAAATAAGAGAGGGAATTTATTATAAATATGTGGGTACTTTGCAGGGACCAGGGCCAGATATAGAAATGGCCTTCCTTGGGAAAGAACGAGAAGAAGCAACTAAAAGTCTATCAGCATCTTTCCATGTCTTTCCTCTGCTTTCTTCTTTCCTCTCTACTGTCTGTCCCTCCCTTGGTAGAATTTACCTCCACAACAACACAGAAGTTAAAGTCTTCAACTGAGGTGATGTGGAATGTTAGTAGGTGTTTGTATATATACATTTATGTATGTATATACATAGTGTTGCAGTTGTTGCCTTACCTTATGTAGACTTCCACTCTAGCTGAGAAAAATTCAAAATTACAGATTACGAAGGGAGTCTGTTATCAAGACCAATGACTAAAGAATCAATGACAGGCATGGAACCTAAACATGTCCAGTGAGAGTGAACTAGGGGACAATATGTCTGGAATATGTGACATGAGTTCACTCTTTACCCCTGGGCATAACTAAGTGGAAAGTTAATTTGGGATTGGAGTAGCTGCTTAAGTTAGACAGTGTGAGGGAAGAGCCCACTCAGAAAAGAGAAATCAAGACTTGGACACTGATGATACTGTCTAAGTTTCTGATTAAATCAGATCTGCAGCCTGCATCCCTCCTAAAACACTTTGAGTCCTTGGGCCAACTCCTAGTGCTTTTACCAAAGCCCTTTTGCTAAGGCCAATAGAAGTCAGAGTTTTCAGTTTCTTGTAACCAAAGGAATATTTGATTAATACAAAAGACAATCTTAAAAACCTTGAGGAACTCTCCAGCTGACCTACCTAGCTTGCACCAGTCACACTAAGCAGTTAGGGAAAGTGTCAATCACAGAAGCCAGGGATCAGATCTGAAAGTCTGAGTGAGATACTGCTCTTTGAAGACGAGTGGACAGAACTTTGAATGGAGTTGTTGTTGGTGAAAATACACAAATCTAGAAAAATCTGGATAAACAGCTCTCTCTATGTGCTCCGTTGCCTTTTAAAAGCTGGTTTATCATGCTTCTGTATATGATGGCTGTCTTAGTCATTGTTCTATTCCTGCAAAGAAACATCATGGTGATTGTAATAAACTGGGGCTTGCTTACAGTTTCAGATGTTTAGTTCATTGTCATTGTGGTAGGGAGCTTGACAGGATGGAGACAAACATGGTGCTTTAGCAGTAGCTGAGAGCTACATCCTAAGCTACAGGAAGCAGAAAGAGAGAGACCCTGGGATTGGAATGGGCTTTTGAAACCTTCAAAGCTTGCCTCTAGTGGCACCCTTCCACCAACAAGGCCACACCTCCTAATCTTTTCAAATAGCGCCATGCTAAAGTATTCAAATCTTTAATCCTATGGGAACCAGTCTCATTCAAACCACCACAATGTCATTTTATAGTTTCAACAATTTATTTTTCTGTTCTCAAGTTTTCATATAGAAGCATGAAAAATTTGTCTCTTTCACCCTGAGGCCTGTGCTATAATCCTTTGAAGAGAACCTGCCTTCTTCCAAAGTAGACACAAGGTTTATCTCCTGGTGACCAGGGCACCTGTGGCTCAGCATTCCTGCCCTTTGGGATGATTCCTTTTGTGAGGCTACTGGACACTAGCACTGTCTGCTCCCTGTATTGAAGAAATGAAATTCAGCCCAAGAAACAAAGTCAGTAACTGGTGTAGAATGTATGTATAGAATGTTATTGTTCACTTGTGTATTTTATTTGAAAAATAATAATTAAGCACCGGAGAAAACTGACTCTTAAAATTTTAACCTTGTTAGATACTGCTGGATTTATCCCTCTAGCAGGATTAGATTAGATTAAGTAATTTCGAGTCTTATTTTAGGAAATAGTACAATGTTATGAAACACCTTCAAGTGAAATCAGAAACATAGTATAATCATCAGCCCTAAAAACTACAGCATGAGAAGATGATAGTCAAATAGAAATTATGAAAGGGAGGGACTATAAATGGGGTTTGCTTCCTTCTTTGTGTACCTTTTTGTATTTTCCTAATTTTCCCATAGTAAATAAATTCCCCTTTTATAACTAGTAGAAAAATTATACTAAAAATTAATTCCATTTTTATAACTGGGAAAAATACTTTGCTTTCTGATTTTGGTTTTGAAAAGAAGAGAAACAGGTCAATATGAAATAGTTTGGAAACAATGTAAATATGTTACATCTAGATCATATTTAAGAAAATAAAATAACTTAATAAATAGGCATTACTAAACAGAGCCTGGTTTGAGCCTCAACCTTGGTGTCTGGGGAGGGAGTTGCTTATATAAAGAAAGATTTTTTTTCCGCTATATTTTATAACTGAAGAATGTTTGGCTTCTGTAGAAGAAACAATTGACCTCAGATTTTCTCTTTGAAAGTTCTGCAGATCAGAGCTCCGAGCACCTCCCTCCCTGCTCCTTTCTGTGATGCCAACAGTGATTGATTGATCTGATAACATGTCCTCTTCTGAGTAACACCGAAGCAAGGGATACAGAGAAGGTTTTCCCGCAGTTTCCTTGTTTCTGTCTTAGAGTAAAATTATGCCTCTTAGCTTATTGGAGCTTTCTTTAGTTTAATTGTACACTGAGAGTCCGGTGCGTACAGTCAATGCACTGCTAATGCCTTTTGTGCAACCCATATCTGTTGGAAATTTCATTGTAAAAATCCAGATGTGAAGGGAAAATGGAAGAGAAAAGAAACTCCATGCCATCTCTTCCTCCAAACATTGTCATCAAAGTAGACTGGTATGTGGAATAAAATCAGTGTGCTTTTATAGATTTGTTCCCACTCCTGATGAATCTAGAACATGCTTTCTTGGGTTCTTTTGCCTACTGACCTGACACACCAGTTGTTCTTGACTTTACCTTACACAAGTCATTTTCTGATGACACAGAGGGTTGGATGTAGTTAGTGTGATTATAAAATCAAGTGTTTGAACAGAGCATTTCATCCATCATGCAAGCATACGCTCTTGCATTTCAAACAATGAACTTGGGGAGCATAATGGCAATCCTATTTTTTCAACTATTAATTTATTTTTAGTTGTCTTGGACTTCATAGGGCTTTGAGGGGAATTCCCATCTATGGAGGTATGAATTTGTGAAAACTGAATCAAAGTTGCATTTTAACCTATATTTTCTTGAGGAGCAGATATATAGGCTTTCACAAATTTATCACCCATTTGAGTAGCTCATCTGATTTCCTTGACTGGTTACCTACTACAATCAAGCCAGTGAGCTGGGCTTTAAGCTTCATTAGGACAACACGACTGGATGGCTCGGTGTTTGAGATCACTGGCTGCTGGTCCCAAGAATCTCAGTCCAATTCCCAGTACCAAAAATCAATTTATAACCATCTGTGACTCCAGTACTAGGGTTACTACACGCATATACTCCACAGGTGTACATACATGCAAAGCAGCCATACACATAAAATGCAATAAATTAAAAAGTAGAAGATGCCGATTATGCTTCCATCCCCAAGGCTTGTCCAGACAAGTGGTAGAACAAGCAAATAAACTCAAGTCTATATGTAGCATTCTGAAGCATGTGGTGGTCTCAGACATCTGCTTAGACTGTAAATGTACTTCAAAAGCAAGATCCCATGTAGGACAGCAAAATAGAGCTGTTCATCATTTGCTCTTTGTTGGCCCTTACGGCAACTCTTTAGAAGTGTTTAACAGGCAGCATAACGCCACTCAGCTAATGTGAATATTGAGAAAGTAGTGAAATGACCTCAACAGATCACATACCCAGAGAGTAAAATGTCCACATTCAAACCAGGTCTCTGAAATAGACCTGCTATTCTTCTCTCCAAAGCAAATAAAGATCCTATTATTTCACTGTAGTTGACAATGCTAACACAAGACACTTTATAGGAAAGGGTGCTATTTACAAAAGTCTTTATTGCCTTCCAGAGACATCAAGTGAGTCTTAAAAACTGCTTCATTGAAGCACTTTCTTTAGCCCAAACCATCACAATGCACAATAAGTGCCTAACTCAAGACAGTGATAATGAGGAGCTGGGGATCGCAACACATCTTTTTCCATTACTCTGAAATTTTGAGCATTATGTAATAGGCTCATGGGGACTGATGTGGTCATTTTTCCATTTTGTATAACCCTAGTCTCTCATCTATAACACAGTCCCCTTTTTTCTACTATTTGTTAGAGTAATTGCTCCTACTGAGGAAAAAGTAAGTTGAGAGAGAGAGAGAGAGAGAGAGAGAGAGAGAGAGAGAGAGAGAGAGAGAGAGAAGGGAAAATGATCCTATATGAGGAAAGGGAACCCAATTCTAAAAGGTCAGATCCCCAGAATTCACTCAAGTCGTAAGAGAATCAGAGTGCATTTCTAATAGAAGAACCATTTGGCTTCAAGGATTAAGGCCATTATAGATGGTTGCCCCAAGTTCCAGACCCATTTCAACCACATAAGTAGAACTGGATATGAAACTGGATGCCTAGGTTTGGCCCATAGTGACAGTGGTATCTTGTCATATATTACAAAAAAATAACTCAGAGCAAAGTAGCCAGTACTCTGAGCAACAAATAGTGTGTATCACCACAAATGTGTCTACAAACACACTTTGCTGTTTGTGTCATCTTTACTTTGGAAATAACTATCTGTGAGTCTAGCTGCATCATGATTGTGTCACTTAAAAGTTAATTGTGTTGGTTATCTAATAGCTTGTGTTTAAAGATTAAAAATCCATAAAAATGTTGCAAACCTCTCTGGTACTGCCTATATCCTACGGAACCATAGCTTTCGTCTTGACAGTCACCCATGAGAATGTCAGTTGTGTAAACCAAAGAAAAGAAACACTTCCCCCTAAGTATGGCTCTTTATGGTACCTCTCATGGTTCTGGCTCAACACTGTTGGATCTAAGACTTGCACTGGGCAAGGATGATCATGTGCTTTCAGACAAAGATGAGATTTTTATCTTTAGACTTATCAGGAATCAATTATATGCTGATATTTTATATCTGTCATTTCTCTAAGATCTGAATCAACTTGAAAGAGGGGGGAAAAATGAAAGAATGCCCTTCATTAGCTATATCCACTCAGAAGAGGGAATGCAGACTGTGCTCAGTTCCTTATGCCAGTATTAATCCTAACCAACTGTCTTGGCAAAATGATAAAACACAATCTGTACCCACAGTTAATCTCAAAGGTTAATTTTGTTGTCCATGATCTACAAACAAAGAAGATATTTCTTTCTTTGGAGAGGGCCTTTTGCCACAAATGAAACAAAGAAGAAAGAAGCATGTCCTAAGGATTAAAGCAAGGTAGGGAGATCGGAAGAACGTGGTGCTGACAGACTTGCTTATTAACAAGCACACACAATGGATTGACTGAGGCTGATGGCCTGACATGGCAGGCCTGCAGAAGGGCAGCACACAATCAGTGGACTGTACTTCTCTGGGGACAGTGGGGCACCCAAGAGCCTTTTCTAATTTGTCAAAGTTGTATCTAATTCCACAGAACAAAGTTCGCAAAGAGAGATGAGCAGAGTCCACAAATTATTTCTCATTCACCAAGCCCTTGATGGAATGATAAGAACAGCACACAGCTAGGGTTTTGTAAAGTAACTTGACCCCTGCCAGTCAGCTTTTGCTAATTCTGCCTTGTGGGTATAACAGTTTCCTTGTTTTTTATTTAATAGGATTATTCTTCAGAATATTAAAAAGATAGCATCAGCATCTTTCACTGGCCCCATAAAGTATTTCTAGAAGTAAGAAAAGAATGGTTCAGGTATTTTGTGTGACTCCTGGTGTGACTTTTGCTCTTTTGCAAATTAAATAGGGGGAGGGGGATACAGTTTTATCAGGCGTGCCTAAAGCAGAAAAAGCAGAACAGCAAAGTAGGAAAGCAGAGATGTTCAAATCCACACTGCCTACATTTCTCTTTGCCTATGTGGGAAATGAGAGTAGCTTTCAACTGAGCACTTACATGTTCAAATTCTGAATTCAAGACTTGGGACTGCACAGATATGCTAGATCTAGGCAGGAAAAGAGACATGAACTCTAGAAGGGAATGTGTTGAATCCTCAAATAAGCTTTTCATAGGTAAGGAGTGACACATTCAAGCAGAAAATGAAAAGAGTTGAAAATGGAAGAATTCACAGGTCTCTATACTCCTTCCCACCACTCCCAAAAGCAACAGGGTAATGAGAGTAAGTGCAAGTAGAGTCCCCACAGATTGGTGGCATCATGTGAACTCTAGAGGGGAGGACAACTTAGAACTGACATTGATAATGATCACCACAGGAAGAGGCCCAAAGGATCAAATTCATACAATGAGACAAACTGTACCTTAGCCTGTTATAGTTTACAAAGTAAATGCAATTCATATATAGGTAGAAACAGTCGTAAGTTGAGTACTAACTAGTCATCCATTCTGCCTCATCAGAATATATATATATATATATATATATATATACATATACATATATATGGAAATCGAATGAGAACACATACATACACACACACATATATATACACATATAAATATATATCAATCTATATCCTTGTTGATCTCTCTATCTATCTCGCTCTCTCTCTACCTTCTCTATATAAATGTGTGTGTGTATGTGTGTGTGTGTGTGTGTGTGTGTGTGTGTGCGCGCATGCACATGTGTGCCCATTCCTGTGTGTATTTCCAACTTAATGAACTCAAAAATATCTGAATTTTTTTGATAAAGTTTACCTGAGGTAAACGAGAAATTATCTCAAAAGATACCTGTAAGTCTGATGAAGTTGCAGAATATGATATTTATATATAAATCATAGGTACAAGAGTTCAGTTCAAGTTTTGGCACTTAGAAGCCTGTGACTGTAGTCTCTCTTGGCCTTGCTTTTTGTCCTTTAAATGAGGTTCATTTGGGGTTTGAGGGTTACCATACCATCTACATGTTGCAACAGGACTCGATGTTACAGCTAACATGCAGTAGATGTCAGTAAGAGGCACTAGTACTGAGATGCTGAGAACTGGGAGATGACACTCCAGGAGGAGTCACTGTTAAGTGCACAGAAATTATGAAGGAGGAAGACTGAATTTGATGCCACCAAGGAGAGTTCATGTCTCATGACTTCACTATGCCAATGTAAATTTGTCCACACCAGTCAATGACAGTTACTATCTGACAACAGCTGTTGCAATTCCTTATGGAAGTGCAGCCCTTGAATGAACCATAAAACCCAGCAGGAACTGGTATCAGGTTGAGAAGGAAATTAGCATTGAACTACAGTGAGGGAAGTTCTTCCTACTAAATGCACAACCCCAGAAGGCTTTGCCATTGAAGAAAGCAACCACACATCATTAGTCCCAATCAATTGCCACTTGAAACTGGACAGATCCCCCACAAGCAGCTACCTTGCTTCAGTGGTGAACTGAGTATATCTGCCTCTCCAATTGGAGGGAGCTTCAACTCGGCGACAGGCACTGTGAGGCAGAGGCTTGGCATCTCAGGATAACTTCTGAGACCTTGAACTACAAGGCTTATCTGCTTATTTTCATCCATGTTAAAACCTCAAGAAGTGTCTAGAGTGAGGACAGAGGACTCAGCCCAGCTTGCTACTGGGCACATGGGAACACTTGATAATTTCGGAGATTCAAGTCTGGATAAAGTGTATTTCTAGTTGACTAATTGTCCTGTTGACAAAAGCATTGTCTGTTGCAGACTTACATTTCAGAGAATAAATGTCATCAGATGTTCTGGGGAAAAGAAACAAACTTTTGCCTGATGGCTATCCAGGTTCCCAGAAAGTCCCTTTTTTACTGGATGACACTTCCTCCCCACTACACACTCACAGCCTGGTTACTTTCCTTTTCTTCTAATAGAAAAGACTCTGGGTTGACATAATTAAACTCCAATAAAATTCATTATTTGCATTATACTGAATTCTCCCACTCTGGCTCCTTTGCTCTTCGTCCCCAGTGCTGGGGGAAGAGATCTACACAGACACAGTGGTTTCAGATGCTCCCACCTCTGCTAGCCTTGGTGGAATGTCCTGGTTTTGTGAAATTATCTTCTAATGCTATCTGTGACTACAAGGTGGTTGATTCGAAGAAACACCTTAATTTTTTGAAAAGAAAATTTCCACCATGAATATATGCCCAAACAACTCTTATTTAAGTGAAGTCCTCTGCCCTTGTCCATCCTTCCTTAACCAGACATTCTTTAGATGTCAAGCCACAATTAAAGGAGACCTTTGCCTGTTACATTCCTGAGATTAAGTTTTAAGGAAGTAGCCTAGAGTGGTTGTCGGGATGTTAAGGCAGACTTTAAATTCTGGCCAAAAAATGTTACTCCCTCTGAGACCAGGGCATGACTCCAACCATGGTTCTTATGTAAAACAGAGCTGAAAATAATATTTCTCACTTTTGAGGGCTGATGTGAGAACTAAAATAAGTAAGTTTATTTGGACGTTATACTGATAAAATGTTCTGTGCATAGGAGCTGCTGTTCGGTGTGTTTGCTTTGGCATAGGTTTATGACTATTCACTGGGTTGACTAAGTAAAGAGATGTCTCTCGCTGATCAGCACACACTGCAGCCCGGGCCTGAAGTCCCATGATTCCTCTATCATTGCAATTAAACTACCTGGCCCTATAAGATGCTCACATGTAGGTTTAAGTAAAAAGAAAATAAAAGAAATATTTGCATAAACCAATTTTGGCATTTTATTTTTGATAAAATAAAGGCTGTTTCAAGATAGGCACATCAAAATTAGCATAAGATAATTTATAATAAAAATCAGAGATTGGATTTTTAAAAAAATGATATTGGTGTCTATTCACCTCTCCTTACTTACAGCTTTAATAAATATAAACTATAAAGAGTAAATGTAATAAAACTGAGAAATCATTAAAATCAGGTTTAAAAAATATGGTAAAAATGGCCTAAGCTAATGCAGAGTTCTACGATGTGACATAAAACAGCACTGAGGTACATGACACAAGACAGAAGGGAGGTTGTGAAGATGTGCCTTTCCCTCCCATCATACTGAGATCTCAAAGGACCAAGAAAAGCTACTTTTACTTTCTAATTCTGCAAGGGCATTTTTGCCACATGAGTCTTCACATGAGAGATTTTAAACCAGATAATCTCCATAAAATGTATTCTAAACCTAACTACTTGCTACCAATTAGGGGCCCAAATTTAATTGTAAAAGAATATTTGTTACATGCAGTTAAATCTCAGTAATGCTTGAGTCATCCTTTATCTTAACAGAACTGGTATTTTCAAAAACTATAAACAACACAAATTTTTAAATGACTTTACCTTTTTCACTGTAATTAGCTAAATATGGATATAGCTTAATGGTAAAGTGTCTCTCCAGCATGCTCAAATCCTGGATTCAATTCATGATATCAGGGGGGAATTACTAAATTTTATTGACTTTTCATTATGAGCTAAGAAACTACTGGGCCGCACTCTCCTTAGTTTCAGTGGGCAGAGTATTCTCTGCAGGCAAGCTCTCTTCTTGCAAGGCAGGTACCCAGATATCTGGTGTTCGAACCAGACTCCTGGCAGAAGTTGTGTTCCACTCACTAGAAGTGTGGACACTATGCCCCTCCTTAGATTTGGGAACAAAACACCCATGGAAGGAGTTACAGAGACGGAGTTTGGAGCTGAGATGAAAGGATGGACCATGTAGAGACTGCCATAGCCAGGGATCCACCCCATAATCAGCATCCAAACGCTGACACCATTGCATACACTAGCAAGATTTTATTGAAAGGACGCAGATGTAGCTGTCTCTTGTGAGACTATGCCGGGGCCCAGCAAACACAGAAGTGGATGCTCACAGTCAGCTAATGGATGGATCATAGGGCTCCCAATGGAGGAGCTAGAGAAAGTAGCCAAGGAGCTAAAGGGATCTGCAACCCTATAGGTGGAACAACATTATGAGCTAACCAGTACCCCGGAGCTCTTGACTCTAGCTGCATATATATCAAAAGATGGCCTAGTCGGCCATCACTGGAAAGAGAGGCCCATTGGACTTGCAAACTTTATATGCCCCAGTACAGGGGAATACCAGGGCCAAAAAGGGGGAGTGGGTGGGCAGGGGAGTGGGGGTGGGTGGATATGGGGGACTTTTGGTATAGCATTGGAAATGTAAATGAGTTAAATACCTAATAAAAAATGGAAAAAAAAAAAAAGAAACTACTGGGCCCCTTTTCTGCATTGGCTTTAACCTTACCCCAAATCCTGATACAGAAGGACTAATTCATTCATTTTGAAGATAAAAAGACTGAGATCTATAGAGGTAAAGAATTGACAAAGATTCCACAATTTACAATCTATTGAGGACTATGACGTTGACTTCAACTCGGATGATTCCCCCTGACTCTCTACCACTATACAAACCTGCCCCACAAGCTCCTAGGCAGACCATGATGATGTCACCTACCCACTCAGTGCAAAAGCAAGCATCCTGGATGTGCAGAGAAGCTAGCTGTCACTTGGCTCACATTCTGTATTATGTAAGGGAATTTATTACATGTGACTCTATGAGAGAAAAAAGTCTGTATTCCCAGTCTTTACATGGCTGAACCTGAAGTGTCAGCCAGGGTACCTAAGGACAGTAGGATCAGAAGTCCATTGAATATCCACACTGTTCCCTTAAAAAGTCAAGCAAGTAATCTCCCCTTTGATGCAAGATTCTCAAGAGAATTGGATTCCTACCTTTGCTAAGAGATCCATCCTGCCTGCAGTGGGGTAATGCCAAGAACATGGCCAGCAAGTTGTTAGCCTGTTTAGGCCAAGTTTTGCCGTGTTCTGTGGCTTGAATCCTAACAAAGGCCCAGTGCATTTTTTCATCCTTAGTCTTGACCTTCTCATCTGCAGAACAAAATCTTAGTATGAACTAGAAATAAACTATGTTGCTTCAGAATTCGAAAATTATGATTGTGTGATCCAGTCTCTTTAACTCAGAGGATACAGTAAGGTTTCACAAATTTCTTTTCTTTCTCTCCTTTTCTAATCATGATTTTATTTTGGTAAAAGGATTAAATGCACAGGCACTGGGTACCACTCACTGAGAATCATGACATCTTAGTTAAACATAAAAGCTCAGTTTAGTTCATAAAATTCTCAGCCACAAATAAATACAGAAACATTTCTCTTCTTCATAGTACTGCTATGAGTTTAAATGAGTTCCCAGCCTGCAATGCCTTTGCTCTGTGGACTACCTAGGAAGTGTTTAGGGAATAGCTGCCATTGGCCTTCTGCCTCTGCATCAACTCATGTTTCTCCATCAAGGTGCTTACTATAGGCATTTTCTAGCCTCCTATTCCTGTAGCTGTGATTTAACAGGACATAGACATTATTCCTTACTTCCAAATGCCACAATTCCAACAAATTGTCTTTCTTCTGCTACTTTAATACTTACTGGGAACTAACAAAAAAAAAAAAAAGAAAATGTGGGGCTTCTAGAACTTACTTCTTTGGGTTTTAAACTCAGTCTCTGTTCCCTTTTTACAGAAGGGATTTTAGAATAGTAAGAAAGTCGATTGTATACATTTGATTTCAACTTTGGTTTAATATGTGTTTATGCAGACATCTGTTAAATTAGTAGACCAGCATGTACATTACGCTCATATTTTGTTTTATGAATAGTGATGGAGCTTCACGTCTGCTAAGCCAGTACTCTACTACTGAGCCAGAATCCTAAACCTAATCCTACTAAAGTATGAGTAAAACCGTTACACTTCATCATTGCCTTGAATCAGAGGGAAAATGTTGCAAACTGTCTATTGAACAAGGAGCAAGCATATGGTAGCTATGATTTCATTACCAGAAAGTGCTGTCTTTGGAACACCAAAATCATCTTTGCTTTTCTAGCGATCTTATTCTCTGGCTGTAATTATGTCAAATCCTATCAGTTCTTCCGAGATACACTTGGAGCATCCCTCACAGCTGCTTCATGATGCTGCTAGTCATGCACACACATCTTGCACCCTAGGTATTTCAGGCTGCAAGGAGACCCTAGAAGCTGAGTTGTCTTTATATTCCTAGTTAGATCTATTGTTCAATGCCTATGTCCTCTGTACCCTCCAGACCTACCTGCACCCCTAATGCATGTACAAAACCTTGTCTATGTCTTCTGTTGGTGTTCTTTTGGCATCACAATGACTTCTTGCATTCCCTACCAATTAAAACTCTTCCTTATTCTTCAAATACTAGTTCCTAGTTTCCATTCATATCCCACCCAAGCATGGTTTTATTGCCTACATGACAGTGGCCCATATTGACCTTCATGCTATATATTACAATGGTCCTTGCCAGACTCTGAAATGATACAAAACTGTATCATCATTCTCCCATGCCTTACACCTTCTGTGGTAGACCTGGTCACACAGCAGTACTCAGAAACTATGTGTGAAAATGAACTATCTGGAAGTTTTAGGATCACACTCAGGAGCAAAGCTATCTGCTGAGTGTCCTGTTCATTATCCCCAAAGTCAGCTTCAAATCTCATTCCTCACAACCCTTAGGAAGAAAGCTACGAGTCATTCCACAGAACTGGGAGCTACTCTGATCTACAGGGCATGGCACTGGGTGCTCACAACAATGCAGAGACCCAGGAGGACATTTCGCAGTGGACAGATTATTTTGTAATTCTTTTTTTTTTCTAGTGAAAATAAAATGTTGTCTGAAGTCCTCTGTGTCACTTCCACTCCCCCCTTTCAATTTTATTAGATGAAAATAGTCTTATTTCATTTCAAGAAGGGGTTCCTCTTAGGAAGGTGCCAGGTCTACTAACTTTCTGCATTCTAAGGATATGCTCTATTTAAAATGCACACTGCACTTCAGTTACACACACATAATTCATCCTGACCTAGATGGAATGGAATTGTCATAGAAAATTGAGAATACACATTGGGTCCTGAAGTCAAAGAATTCAAATGGTCTGCACAGGATCCTCCTATACATAAGATTTTGGAGAACTCTTCCTCCCAACCCCCCATTGCCAAATCGTGCCTCGTTTTAAAAATAAAATAAGCTGTTCTTTCAGTTCTTATTACAGTCTAGAAAAGACCAGAACCTGAAGGGGGAGGTTGTAATACTGAGAGACACACGTGGAAATCGCTTTCATGATGGTAATTCCCTGAACTGCTTTCAAAGCCCTTCTTCAGCTTAGAGAGTCCGTGGAGACTTTTTAAGATTTTACGCAAAGAAACTGATCAGTTTCATAAAGTTGTGAAGAAATTAGAAGCTACACTGGGTCACACAGTTGCTCTCTTCTTACAGATTGGCTAAAATTACTCCTGTGGACTTTAACTCAACAAACAATATAAAATGAGGCATAGAAGTCACCAAATAAGGGCAGGCATTTGACCCTTGCAATAATTCACATGTTTCAAGGGATTTTGACTCCCCCACTGTGAGTCGTTTTTTGACTCTGGTACTCAAGGTAGTCCTGGTGAAAAACACATGGCTTTCTATCTTCTTATAAAATGGGAGGCAAAAGCATTTGTATTCCATGTATGTAAGAAGCTTTAAGGCTAAAGAATCAATGCATGGCGCACAGGAAGACCAATGTAATGTTACATCTGACAAGGATCTTGCCTGGTACTTGAGTTTGTTATAAAACTTCTACCACCTGGTAACAAGAAGCATTTCAATTCTGAGGTCATAGGAAAGGTGTACATGGAAATACCTTTGAGATTTTTTTCAGTTCTAAGGTTGGGTTTCCTTCACCACAGTTGCCTCCTTGCTTGGAGAAGAATCATGTTTTAGTTGTATCCATAACCCTTTTCTCTTTCTCAGAAGTTAGCAGCTGAAGTGAGTCTATTCACAAGGCTTTCCTCACTAATGGATGGAAGAAGAAGAAAGGATCATGTTTCAGGTGCTGCTATGCCCTTTGGCAGTTAGCATTTCGAAGGTAATGGTCATAAAGTCATTGCAAACAGGACCGTGCATGTGTGTGACTGAGCCATTAGAAACTTTTGCCTTTGTTTAGTGTCTGTGTGTGTTCACATATGTGTGCATATTTTGCTCATATTTAATTACTAAAGGCATAAATATGTTAATAGTTTATATTAAAGTATTTTCTTCTAACTAAAAGTTTGCTTTTTCCACCTCATTTTTAAACAGTCATAGATTTACTTGGTTCTTTAGACACATCCCCAGACTAGCCACAGTGCTTAGTGTATCTGTGAGGCGTGTGCCTCTAATGACAGGTAATTTCCTCCTCTTGGGTGCTTCTGATTCTCAACTCCCACATATGTTTTAGAAAGGGTGCTCCCTCCATTTCTTTCAGGTGGAGATGACAGGATTTGGGCTTCCTAATTTGCATTATCTTGTTGGTCCTCTCTATAACCAAAGTAATGTCATCATTTATCTTGTCCCTCCCTGTGACCCAGTGATATGTCACAGTTATCTAGTTGGCTCTCCCTATGAGCCAGTGGAATGCCATTTTCCCTGATTTCCCAGTTTTTGAGATTGCCTCACATTGTTGCAGGTGATAGCTGCAACACTGGCTTAGTTAGGATTTCATTGCGAGGAAGAGACACCATGACCATGGCAGCTCTTATATAAAGGAGATGTTTAATTGAGGCTTAGCCCGAGGTTCAGTCAACTGTCATCATGATGGGGAAGCATGGTATCATGCAAGCAGACATGGTGTTGAAAGTTCTATATCTGGATCCACAGGCAGCAGAAAATGACAGTGGCCAAGCTTGAGCTTCCGAGACCTCAAATCCCAAGCCCTAGTGACATATGCCTTCCAATACAGCCACTGCTACTCCAGCATGGCCACATCTCCTAATAGTGCCACTCTCTATGAGCCTATGAGGGCCATTTTAATTTAAACCACCACAGACAATGTTTCTCAGAAAAGGGAAGAGAATACAAACCAACTATTTTAAAACCCTGCACACAGACTCCACCATTGGGTTCCCAGAAACATTGTGGCCTACTCTCAATCTTCCATTTAAGCTGACTAATTAATAAGAAATTTGATTGGAGACAGTAAGGGAGGGGAAACATATAACCAGAAAATCTCAGAAAACCTGATAATACAAAGTCCAAAGATCAGACCAAGTCTCCGAAGAAAAGACAAAGGCAAGGACCTCAAGCCGGATAGAAAGTACAATGAGATGGGGTAAAGGGAAATGGGAAAGGGTATGTATGCCTGCTGAACACAGGCTAAGAGCTTCAGGGGCAGTGCTCAGGGCTGGTTCTGGAATGATGACCATGTGTGGTCATGGCATGAGAAGTAGCTGTATATGTTTTTTGTTTGTTTTTTGCTTGTTTGTTTTTTGTTTTGTTTTTTTTAAATTCTTACACAGGGCTGACTTTTAAAATGAAACAGAGTTTTTCTGGGTTATTTCTCTAAATTACCCTTATGTTAAAAGATGTATTTTGTTGCAAACTATATCTAGCTTGTGCATACTCTTTTTGAGTCTTCCTGGGAGGGTCACTGACATATCAAGGGCAATCTTCATTAATAGTTTTAAAATTATGAGCAAACTAGAGGCCTGATTAATTCTGCCACTTTACAGGAAACACAGAGTTTTATCTAATATCTATGAACTCTAATTTGGATAACACACATAGAGGTGAAGCTGAAGCAGGCATAACTACAGAGCTTTGTTCAATTGGTAAAGGCACATATATATCATATAGTATAGTTCAATATATGTTTTATAATGTATTTTAAATATAGTGTAATATAGACTATATTAAATATAAAATGTATTATATTATCTATTATAAATATATAGTAAACATATTATATTTATAAGTATATTTATAAATATAAAGGACCCCATGTCTCAGAGCTCCTTTCTGTGCTACAGCACCTTGTCAAATATGGTCTCAGCAGAAAAAAGAAGGCTTGATGCTGTCACACTTACTGTAAGAGTCTGAGAGTGCCCTCTTGAACCCATGAAAATATCCCTGCCCAGGCTGTGTCTGTGCGGGACAAAATCTAAGTGGCCCTGCAAAGAAATGTTTACAGCTCCCTGAGATCTAACACTTATTCACTTAAGCATTTATCATACATCTGCTAGTACATCTTAGCTTTGGCCTCTAAGCACTACTATATGCTGGGAACACTAAACCACACCAGCATCTATATAAATGGTAAGGAGGCTGCCACTTGAACACAGACATCCTGACGGAATTGGCTAGGATTGACTCTAAAAGCTCCACAGCACATTAGTTAAGATCCAAGTTGGGATCTGAATTTTAAGAGGCCACCCACTGCTACTTCAACATTCTATAAAACCTCCCCTTTCTCCTGTGTTGTGTGTGTGTGTGTGTGTGTGTGTGTGTGTGTGTGTGTATGTGTGTGTGCACGCGCACACACACATTTGTGGATTTGGGAGCAATGAGGAGAAATTGAAGCCATAGTTGACAACATAGGAAGCCTTCAGATGTGCCACAGCTGCTGCATCTGGCATTAATCCCACAACCAAGGAATTCTGGAACAACACATTTTCAAGAAGTCCATTTTCTCAGTGCACGTCAGTGTCTCAGAATGCTCTCTTGGAGAGCAAAGTCAATCCTAGGTCACTCTTTCAATGTAGTCTCCTTTCAACTAAATCTTACTTTCAAGAAAATCCCTGCTATGGCTCACTGGTGTTTAACCTATCATATAATATCCGGGTTTACTGTGTTAGAAGAAGCAGAGCTATATTGTGCTTTTCCCACAAGCCTGTGATTGCATTTGACCTAGTAACCTGTATTAGATTAACATTTATTCTACAACGGCACAGCAAGCCCTGTACCTTTGTGAGCTGCAGTTTATAGAGGACACTAACCATTTTTACAAGTGGAACAGGAAAAGAGAATTGAATCTGAGGGAGTAATTCCAAGCAAGTATGTTGCTGCAGCCATTAAACTGTTTATATGAGGAGTAGGGGAATTACTTCTGACTGACCCCTCTTTTTATCTGCTTAAGAGACAAAGTGCAGGTCTCTGTAGCCAGGATGGTCTCCACTTAATTCATCTTAAAGCCTATAGGAGCCAGAGGGCTCTGCTGGCCACCAATGAGGAGTGGCTTCAAAAGCAAGGCAGCCTTTGCCTTTGCCTGATTTCCAGTCAACCCCTTGCAGATCCCTCCAGGTCAAGAGCAACAGAAAAGAAACACGAGTTCAAAATGACAATAGGCTTTTCTATCATGGGTATGTGATGGAATGGCCTCTTGATTTTCATTGGCCTCAGCACAGTATGCTGTGGTTTCATTAAGGGATATGTCATGCCTTAATTAAGACTGAAGAATGGTAACACGGGATCAGATGAGTCATGTTTCAGGGGAAAGTCTCCCTTCCCCCCAAAATAAGTACCCGGAAATAAAACTCAGAACTGCCTGAGCCTCCAGCCAACCTAACAATAGAAAAAGGTCACCTCACATTACACAGTATCGCCGGGCGGTGGTGGCACATGCCTGTAATCCCAACACTTGGGAGGCAGAGGCAGGCGGATTTCTGAGTTCAAGGCAAGCCTGGTCTACAAAGTGAGTTCCAGGACAGTCAGGACTATACAGAGAAACCTGTCTCAAAAAACCAAAACCAAAACCAAAACCAAAACCAAAACCAAAAACAAAAACAAAAACAAAAACAAAATCAAAAAAACAGAAACAAAACCAAAACAAAACAAAAAACAAACAAACATTACACAGTATCATGCAAAGAAATACAACTTATTCTTCCAGTGAACACCCAGTTCACCAACATACCCACCTTCATAACTAGGGAGGGTCCCACCAAGGAATCAGAAGGGAAGCTGCATCCAAATTATGGGTTCATCCAAGAAGGAATAATTGTATCTTGAAGTGAAGCGAACAGCAGATCAACAACAGGAAAATAATGATATTCTCACACTTGGAAATTACTCAACGCTATTTCCTCTCCAGATCCATGTTACCGCATCACCCCCCTTGAAAAAGAAGTAATTTCATTCAGTTCTTTCAGAATTCCAGAATTTTCTCTTTTCTTCACTTAATTTGTTAATTTGATCGCCATGCTGTGTGTGGAATCCTCAGTGTACATTCCTGCTAACTAGCATAGTTTAAAAAATACAATTTTTAATTGAAAAATATAGTTACCCAGCTCATCCCCAGGTGTGATGAAACAGCTGATGAAGATGAAGTACTAATTTTACCTCAACTCAGAGAGGGTACTAATGAATACTCTCAGCAGAGGAGCATAGTTCTAGAACCAATTTAAAAGTCTATTAAGGAAGTTTCAACTAAGACTTAAGTACAGCTCCTTAAACTGAGCAATACAAGTGGAGGCTGGCCCAGCTCTATTTAGGAAACAGCTCAATTAAAAGCTGATGGAACAAGCACTTCTATACCACAATTAAGAGCTCCAATGCTGCATCTGTCAATATCCTTGGTAAATTGGCCCAGAAGCTGCTAACCCTCCATGATTCTTCTCCTGTTGTTTGGGGGGCAAGAACGAGGTCTTGAGAGATACAGATTTAGCTTATAAAGCTATAACTAACTTGTTACATTCTTTCCTTCTACTCTACACAGGTGTTTTTGAAGCAGATACAACCAAGTGATGTTCCATAAAGACCATAACTAGCCTCTAGAATCTGACATCTGCATCCAGAACCAGTTGGAGGGATATTTGTTGTAGTCGGTTTGTCTTTCTTTCTTTCTTTCTTTCTTTCTTTCTTTCTTTTTTTTTTTTCAGGGGCAAAGATAGAACACATCAGGCGAGTTCAAGGGAGAACAGAGAGACACACAGAATGCCTGGGATTTGTAAAGAAAAAAAAGAAGAAGAAGAAAAGAAAAAAGAAAGAAAGAAAAAGGGAAAAAAATCAGACTCAGAATGCTATCTGCCCATGGGATTCTATCTATAAACAGGCCTGGACGCAGGGGCAAAACTGTTCGGCTGAGGCAGTGCTTGCCAACAGGGTGATGATCCCTGGCACACAATGTTCATCCAAAGCTCCTAGTTTTAAGCCCTTTTACATAGTACAGGATGAGGGGATTCTGCAGACACCATGTAGACAGATATATAAATATATAAAAGATATAACGCGATTCCCATCCACCCATCGCCTTACAGCAGCGTTTCCACTTTAGCCATTTTCTCCTCTTGATCAGAGAAAGAATAAGACAAAGAGCTTGTTTCCTAGGGACAAATAGCACTGCAGCCAGAAAGCCAAAGGAGCTCTTTCATACACATTCATCTTAATCCTGGGTTTCTAAGTCTATAAGGAAAAATGGGAGAAGACATTGAATATTGATGACAGAATAGTGAGGAAGCCATGATTTGCCATCACAACACCATGAATTTTGAGCATGTAGCTCAGTAGTCTGGTGCTTGTCTAGCCTGTGTGAAGGTTCTAAGTTTGATTTCCAGCACTGATACCTTCAATTAAACAAAAAATTTAAAGAACAACAATATGCTTTAATTCCTAAAGATACACATTGTCACATTCTTTTCACATTTGCACACAAACAGGGAAGAGTGAACCAGTGTCCTTTTGTGCCTGCATTTAAAGATGCAATCTTTCATCCAGATGTACCTTTGCTTATCGCCAGGTGTCGTTAAGCAATAACGGTGGCATGGCAGCAAGTGCAGACAGTCTCCAAACTTAAAATTTATAGAGTTCAAGATTATACATTTTGACTCCTTCATTTTATAGATAAGGAAATTAAGCCTAAGAGAAGAAGGAAGTAACTTGCCCAGATTCACACACACACCTCTGCCCACGCCCAAACACAGACTGCAGCCCCTTTCTCTTAGCTTTATTCTGCTTGGCGTTCTTCCTTTGCTACTCAGACTTCCTAATGAAAAGGGAGGGAGCACATGGCCTCTAATGTCACCCTGTCAGGACTGGAATAAGCCATAAAGCACTGTGCATAATGCTAGGTTGTCGGCGGTGCAGAATGTTTCCATTTAGCCAGAGTATCTAGTATTAATTACCTTTGTGAGATACAATATGGCATCGTGCAGCTTTGGAATCTGTGTCCTTCATTACCCACTTCCCCATTAACCTTGGTGGGAATCTCATTCACAGGCTAACCGGAAAGATGTGTTCTATTTGCAGCTCCATCTTCTCTGTGAAACCATTCTCGTATTCTTATTTCATTGTAAATGGTCCTACTTGCAATAAAGTGCTGTTGGACATATTTACTATTTGCTGCTTAATTTTGTCCTCTTGGAAGGAGAGCGATGTCTGCTCCAGCAGCCGTTAATATACCTTTGAGCACACACTGTGACCTTTCTCCTCCTCATGCCTGACTTCATTCTCAAATCTCATTAAACAGCAGAAATTAACTCGGGAAAGAGCAAAATCAGAAATGTGCAGGTTTTCTGTTCAGCTATAGAGAAGAATTTTATTTCAATGGCCCTACAAGGTGGCATGCTTACAGAAAGCCAAAGAGAGTGTAAAACTTTGAGCTTCAATGACCTATTCCTTTTACAAACCAGGGCGATTTGCATGCACTCTCCTGAGGAGATTTGAATAATTCTGCCCATCCTACCTATCACTACACACCGGTGTGGTCTCTGAATGGGCCTTTGGAATTTATCAGTCCGGAAGAGATCCCCTAAGGGAATAGTGCAGAGGAAAGGAAATTGTTGATGAGTAAAGGAAGAAAGTTCAAGGTTGATGAAGGTCAAAAGAGCCAGGAAAGACACAGCAGAAACCTTCACTCATGTGTAGGTCTGCAAACACCACTGATAGAGACAAAGCAATCCTAAGAGCAAAGACTGAAAACCAAAGATGCAAATAGACTGAGAAAGGGGAGCTCCGAGGCCAATTGACCAAGACACAGCACCTAGGTGTTGACCATTGCTTACTGGAGAGATCTTTGGCCCAGAAAATTTATAAAACCCAACTCTTACGACTTCCATCAGCTTCTCAATCCTAGCAGCAACAACAGAAGCTGTGCTGGGTTTTGTATCTCATCCCTGATCGTTTTCCTCCTATTCCAGACTCTGGGGAAACAGAAGATGTTTCCATGTCCCAGACTTGTGGTCCTTGAATCCAGCCATACATTTGAATTATTTGAGACAGTTCTATAAAGATAGCAAAGTGCAGGCCCCATATTATATCCAAAGTACCCAGACTCTCTGGAGGTGAAATCAGCCATTGGTATTTTTGGCCATTGTCCCTGATAATTTTAATATATGAGACAGAGCTGGGAATCATTAATCTGGATATTGCTATTTTCAATAAAGCACTCTATCCTTTGATGATGACCTCCTGATTTTCTGCTTAATGCAGTACCCCAAATCATTGACATCTCTGGAATTTTCACAGGCCTACTTTGCTACTTTTCTAGCCTCCCCACCCTTCTCATTCCCTTAATTTCCCTCTATACAGAGATTAGACTATCTTTCTACACTACCTCTTCTCTTCATACCCACAAATGTTATGTTTGTCTGCCTTTTTACCAGTCTTCCATCACCAAAGCATAAGACATATATGTATGAACTAGTAACTTACCAAGAACCTGATGACACAGAGAGAGAAAATGAGGTGGTGTTGGAACCAAGCATTTGCATAGCTCCAAGGTGACAGGAAAGAAAATCAGGCACCTCTTAGAACTTTGCAGAAATAAGAAAAGGTGGTTCCTAGGAACTGAGATCGTGTTGTATGGATGTTACACCTGTCAATTAAAAGACCTATCACCTATAGGAAAGGGTAGAACGGTGGGACATGGTGGGAGGCAGAAAGAATTCAGGAATAGAGTCAGGCACAGGAGATTCATCCGGGAAGATGTGATGAGACAGACACATGATACCTGAACACAGGCAACCAGCCATGTGGCAGAATGTAGATTAAATTAAATGAGTTATTTTATGATCTAGTCAGAGAAGAGCCTAGCTATATGTTCATGATATTTGTAAATACTTTTGGAGTCTGTCTTAGTCAGGGTTTCTATTCCTGCACAAGCATCATGACCAAGAAGCAGTTGGGGAGGAAAGGGTTTATTCAGTTTACACTTCCATACTGCTGATCACCACCAAAGGAAGTCAGGACTGGAACTCAAGCAGGGCAGGAAGCAGGAGCTGATGCAGAGGCCATGGAGGGATGTTTCTTACTGGCTTGCTTCCACTGGCTTGCTCAGCTTGCTTTGTTATAGAACCCAAGGCTACTAACCAGCCCAGAGATAGTCCCACCCACAAGGGGCCCTCCCCCTTGATCACTAATTGAGAAAATGCCTTACAGCTGGATCTCCTGGAGGCACTTCCCCAACTGAAGCTCCATTTTTGTGATAACTCCATCCTGTGTCAAGTTGACACACAAAACCAGCCAGTACAGAGTCTGAGTCTTATTTCTGGGAGCAAGAACCAGACCTAACTTCTACAGAGAAAACCTAAAGCTATGTGTGGGAGCAATAGAGATGGGCCTTGATAGGGAAATAGAGCCATGGCTGCCCAGAGATCATTGTGAGAGGCCAGAAAAATAAACTAAATGGAAATACATATCTGTCTCCACCATTACAGTCTTTTCCCTGCCTGTCACCAGCCAATGCCAATCCAGCGGCCAAGAGAGCCATTGAGTTGTCCATAAATGTCAACCCTCAACCCTCTAAGGCGTCACATTCACTGAAGGAGAGAGAAAGGGTCCTAGTGAGCTAGATAAAGCCATTTACATTAGTGAATTCACCATTCTGCTTCAGCCTTCCTGGTTCCAAGCATAGCTGAGAAAATTGCACAGTTATGCAGAATGATCTCACATATGCCAAAGAACCAAGAGTTCCTTGCATACCAGCTGCTAAGTTCACTTTCTGATGATCTCGGAAAATCATTCCTCTCTTCCTGACCTCATCCTACTTCAAATTTCACCTTATGAGTTTACTGAAAAGTAGAACCAAGTAGAAAAGACCTAATTCTAATTTTCCCATCAAACCTACCAAACCTTGCACATCCTTTCAACCTACTTTCCCTTCCGGGGATAAGCTGTGCAGCCACCTATCCAAGGCAGTTTGTGCATGGAGCGCCATCCCCTTCACTATTTATTCTTCTGTATGATAAAACATAATATGTTTTAAAGCCTTGCTTATGCTGACAGCCCAGCTGATCCTGCAGTGCTGTGACCACTGAGCACTGCATTCATTTGCTCTCATATTATTTTGGGATGCTTTTTCTCAAGAGGTTTGTATGGCTCACCCTTGTCTTCATTAACCTCCTGAACAAAATAGTGCTTCCAGATTGTCATTAACCCATTTGAGTTTCTTCAAGGGAATTGTTACTCTGAAAATACTGGTTATATTTCCTTTTGATTTGCTGATTTGTAGCTCTGGTCAGATTCTACTAAGTTCCCTAGAGGTTCTGTGGGTTGTATTTATTGGCGTCTCTCCAAGGCTTGGCACAGTGACTGATTTATGATAAATGTTCAATAGCAGATGGGATTGAGAAGAGAAGTATCAAGCAAAGAGATCTGGCTGCATAACCATCAGGGTCACCTGATGCAATGTCTCTGATTTTGGTTTCCTGGGAGCATCTTGATTTGGCAGCTGGAGTATAAGCAGATAAAAAAAAAAAAAAAGGAGACAATTTCGACATCTACCTTCTCATCTCTGTGAGAGACCCTGTCTCAAAGGAACCAAAGCACAGAATGACAGGACAGGACATTTCACATCTTCTGGTCTCCATGTACTTGCATGGTATAAAACCACACACACACACACACACACACACACACATACACACACACACACACACACACACACACACACACACAGGGAAGACATGGGGAAGGAAAATAAATAATCAATAAATGTTATGCAATTACTTATTTAGAATGACTAGATCCCATTGATACTTCTGGCTTTTGAATTGTGGCATTTTTTTTCTCATTTTCATTGTAATTTGTTTCCTGGCAGAAACATGGTCAAGTTCATTTCTCATTACATTGGAAAATGACTCTTCATGATATTAGTACTTAATATATAATTTAATCTGTTTTCTAAATCATAAGCACTTCAATTTTGATGACCCCTTGGATATGTAAACTCTGAATTTTAGCCAAAAATGTTACTTAAAGAAATAAAATATATAAAAATTGGACATTCTGGTTGTATTGTCAAGTAGAGAGTGGAGTTTCAAATTTAAACCTGGATTTCCATTTCTACCTCCTGTTCCTAGAACTGTAAGCAAATTCTGGGGCACTTGGCATATGTTTGAAATCCTCTAGTCTGCCCACCACCTTTTGGAGGTAGATTTGGGCATCTAGACCAACATTTTACAACTTCATGTACTCATGTAGTTGCAGTAGTCAGTAAAAATTTGAATCTCTCACGTAGGAAAAATGAGTACAGACAAGATGGTGTCCAGGTGAAAGACATTAGGCCTGGTTCCACCATGTGTCCCCTCTGAACTCTACACCTATCAATATGGCCATCTAGCTCTGGGAAGGAGAGCAGGTTTGCAGAACACAACACAGTGCCAGAATGTCTGTGTGTTTCATTAAAAACTCTAGCCAAGTCAGGAACTCTTACATTAATATCCACTCTCCCATTGTTTTTACATGGATACAAAGTAATTACTGTACTTCTAAGTTAAATGGAATGGCATATGCCTCTACCATCAGTATCACTCGGAGAGTTGAGACAGGTGAAGCTTGAGGTCAGGGATGCTCTAAGCTATGTACCAAGACCCTCTTCCAAAAAGAAAAAATAAAATTAGTGTTTCCAGATATCTGTGTATGTATGTGTGTGTGTGTGTGTGTGTTTTATTGGATATTTTCTTTATTTACATTTCAAATGTTTTCCTCTTTCTAGGTCTCCCCTATCTCATCCTCCTGCCCCTGCCTCTATGAGGGTACTCCCCCACCCACCCACTCCCATCTTCCCACCCTTGCATCCCCCGACACTAGGGGTATCAAACACCCCCCAGGCTCAAAGTCCTCTCCTCCCACTGATTCCAACAAAGCAATCCTTCACCACATATGTGGCCAGCTCCATGGGTCACTCCATGTGTATTCTTTGGTTGGAAATCCAGTCCCCAGGAGCTCTGGGGGGTCTGGTCTGTTGACACTGTTGCTCCCTTCATGGGCCTGCAAACCCCCTCAGATCTTTCAGTCCCTTCTCCAACGCCTTCATCAGTGACACTGTGCTCAGTCCAATGATTATCTGTGGGCATCTGCCTCTGTATTTGTCAGGTTCTGGCAGAGCCTCTCAGGAGACAGCCATAGCAGGCTTCTATCAGGAAGCACTTCCCGGCATCTAAAATAACATCCAGGTTAGATGGCTGTTTATGGGAGGAATCCCTAGGTGGGGCAGTCTCTGGATGACCTTTCCTTCAGTCTCTGCTCCATACGTTGTCTCCATCTTCCCTCCTATGAGTATTTTGTTCACCCTTCTAAAAAGCACTGAAGCATCCACATTTTGGTCTTCCTTCTTCTTAGGCTTCATATGGTCTGTGAATTGAATCTTGGGTATTCTGAAAATTTGGGCTAATATCCACTTATCAGTGAGTACATACTATGTGTGTTCTTTTGTGACTGGGTTACCTCACTCAGGATAATATTCTCAAGTTCCATCCATTTGCCTGCAAATTTAATGAAACCGTTATTTTTAATAGCTGGGAAGTATTCCATTGTGTAAATGTACCACATTTTCTGTATCCATTCCCCTGTTGTGGGACATTTGGGTTGTTTCTAGCTTCTGTTTCCATATATATTTACAACTATGAATAGCCACATATGCAGGTCTAAGCAAGATAATGCAAGCATAAATGATCCAGTCTACTTCAGCCTCTTATTTAATCATGGGCATCCATTCCCTTGTTTTCACATCCAATTTTCCATTCCACTGACATGGGAGCCATTTTGAATCACACATATAAAGGTGATGTCCTTAAAATGGAATAAAACAGAGAAATTGGAAAATCTAACAGAAATGGATAATTTTAACAACATATACCACACACAAAAGTTAAATTGAGGTCAGATAAGCAATTTAAACAGACCTATAAACCCTAGTGTAGTGTTTCTCAACCTTTCTAATGCTGCAACTATTTAATACAATTCCTCATGTTGGGGTGAACCCAACCATAAAATTTTCTTTGATATTACTTCATAACTGTAATTTTGCTACTGTTATGAACTGTAATGTAAGTATCTGTTTTGCATGTTAGGGGGACTCCTGTGAAAGGTCCCATAGGTTGAGAATTGCTGCCTTAGTGAAACAGAAACAACAATTAACATTCTCCCAAGAGGAATAAGAGTCCAGGGCCAGGTGATTTTAGCACAGAATTCTACCAGACTTTCAAAGAAGAGTTAACACCAATATTCTTCATTTGATTTCATTGCACTTCATTACGTAGAACCCTTATGTGGCACTGCTTGGGTGAACAAAAACCTGATATTAGATATACCAAGGACTTAGCAGGGCAAAAATACTACTGCTCTACAAAAGGAAGATAGTAAGAAATTGACTTCTAAAGTCTATACTATACTCCTCCTACATCAGTGCCTTGCTCAGCCACCATCAGAGAAGCCTCCTCCTGCAGCAGATATGTTTAAAGACGGAGGTCCACAGCCAGACAATGCACAAAGATGAGAGACCTCAGAATGCTTACTGCTAAACTCAGAAGCTATCTCTAATTGATAACCGTGTTCAAAATAAAAATTAGTTTTCTCCAAGGAAATCTCACAAGGGAAACAAATTACTCTACAGTATGGGCTGTGTACCCAGCAGTAGATAACCAATAGAAAACAAATTCCACAGCAGGTTTGGAGGTTTCTTGTCTCATAATATTGTATTGGCAAGGGCTGGTTTGTTTTTTTGTTCTTGTTTTTTAACCCTACAGGTTTTGCTTTTTACAGATATAAATCATGGCTCTGGTTTTATGTTCTTTTGGGATTCCTGAATGTGCTAACAAGCATTTCTCTGTGTCTAGATCTGGTTTTTGTACCTTCTCTTGGGTTCCATTTTGTCTGTTTGCTTTGTGCCATCCCTATATGTTTGTTTCTGTTTTATGTTGTTGTGTTGTGTTATGTTCTGCTTTGTTATGTTGTGTTATGTTATGTTATGTTGTGCTGTGTTACGCTATGCTACGCTACGTTATGTTATGTTGTGATGTTGTGTTGTGTTGTGTTATGATCCCTCAGATACCTGTTTTCCAATGTGAGACAGAAAGGGGTAGATGGGAGAGGAGGTGGGGAGGGAACTGGGAGGAACAGAGGGAGAGGAAACTATAATCAGAATACAGTGTGTGAAAATATGAAAGAAAAAGAAAGCAAAGTTGTGACGCATGTAAGAACATTTTGACAACAGCACAGGAAACATAAATGGTTGTTTGATATGATTATAATGCGGCTGAAGAACTGCTACTGCCTTCCTAAGTCTCACGATGGATCCGTTTCTGTCTTACTCCTGTGTTTGTGGCAACAATACTATAAATAAGCTACTTTGATGCCAGTTATATTAATGTATACACAATACAGTTATACCAAATACTTGGTAATGACAATGAATGATTTCCTGAGTTTCTGAATTACAAAAAATATACAGAATTTTTTGTTAACTGTGTGTTATTTTTCTGGTCCATATATTTGTATAGTTAGATATTGAATCAATATGATGTCTCTAAAAGTGTGTGTGTTTGTGTGTGTTTGTGTGTGTGTGTGTGTGTGTGTCTGTCTGTTTGAGTGTACCTAGAAATGCAGTTCTCCCTGTTAAAGAGACTGACAGTCTGTTACCTTCCCTGAGTCATTAACTCATTCTTCCATACACTTTGCTCACACCTACTTTGAAAGATTCAAGGATGTCTTCTAAAGGAATATTGGAGGTCACTTGAACTAGTGATTTCTCTTTATCCTTGGTGAAAATAAAGTCTTACATAGAATCCCAGTATCCAGACAGACATAGAACTTCAGAAGATAAAATGTATCTGTGGTGGTTGTGAGCCAACTGTTTGAAATGTGAAAAATTAAACAGTCATGCTATCGTCGGCATCTGGTTTATTATTTTATTTTGTTTTGGTTGCACATTTGTAAAATATTTATTTTTGTAGGTAAACGGTTGAAAATGGTCATAGTTTCTGTTTTGTTTCAAAGCAACTTTCTCAGCAACTTTGGACCCTGCTCAACTCATCTCACCCAGAAGTGCACAAGAGAAATGGTTAACAAACTTGAATTGTTAACAACACCTAATAAAGTCATGCATTCCTCATCATAAAGTCAGAATGGAGGCATCCTCTTTAGCACTAATGTGATGTTTTCAAGATGTGTGGATTGGTTTGGAGTGTACAGACAAATCTCATGCTGGGAGGAGAGCACATGCAAATTAACTTGACCTGGCCTTTAAGTGAGCAGGTATGAATGCACCCTGGTTACACACACACACACACACACACACACACACACACACACACACACACGTGCAAAATTATGTCACTGGAGATGTGCAGCAGCCATGTCAGACCAAGTCAGACGGATGAGTGCAGAAAGCAGCAGTACTCATTAAATATGTGCACCCAGATGACAATATGTTATTCTGAAGCTCATTTCAACTCAACCTAGCAACACATTTTAACATATTGGCACTCACAGACACATTAAAATGTAAAATAAAACACATTTAAATGTATGTTATATTTATTGCCATCTCTAAAATAATGTTCAAACTATATTCTCCAAGAGAAATTAAAATGAAATGTTTGTCAAATCCTAAATGGAGTCTCTTAGGGTTTTGTGGAAGTGAGCCTGACTATCATCCATGAGGTCCAAGTATGGACTTTAAGTTAGTTTAAAAGGGCATATTTAGTTGCCTAAATCCTTCCAAAAAAACTTGCAATACAATTAAGATGCAGGTCTGGGTCTTCTGCCTCATTTTATTCTTTGACCAACCCTCACATCTTTAACACAAGAAGGTTCAGGCATAGGGACTAAGCTCTAGCATCCCAAAGAAAGGAACCTATCAGGAGAGACACATGCCCATGGATACCTAAAACTGGATGCTAAAGCTCTCATAATCCTCAAAGTAAAGGTGAGTGTGAACACCACAGTTCATTGCAGAAATTAAAAGCACATTTCACTCAGGAATTAATGAAGCTGAGTAGGGTTTGAGTTCCAGGCACCATAAGGCAGGTGCTATTTAATCCTTAGTTTCTTAAAGAATTTGCTCTCCATGCCCCTTAGTAAGGGCTTTGGTACTTTCCACAGATATTATAGTAGTACAATAGAGTATACATAGCAAAGCAACACAAAATAAGGAGCTTAATAATTATTTTATATTAACTCTGGAGACCAGAAATTCAAGATAACTCTCCCGGCAAGTTGGTTTCATTCTGTCTCAGCCTATAGAAGGTTATCTTCCTTGTGTCTTTTCTCTTGTGACTATCTCTTAATCTCTCATGAAAGTACTAGGGATAAGAGGATCTATGCTATGAATCATGAATGTTCCACAAAGTTTTCTCATTTTCACCCCCTGATGGCACCATAAAAAAAGGTTCTTGATATTTTTATCTTATTGTGTTTTTTCAGTGGCAATTTCATACACACGTGAATTACATTCTTCTTAGTATAACTCCTACACTCTCTAACCTCTCTTCCAGCCCTACTGATACACTAAAATTCTCTAACAAAAATTCATGTCTACTGTTCAGTGTGTGTGTGTGTGTGTGTGTGTGAATCCTACTAAGTTTTAAAAGGGTCATATGTGTGGACATGGATTGGGAATTATCCATTGGTGCTTAGTGGGCACCTTAGTGAGTGTACAACTGAATACAAAGACTGATTCTCCCCAGGGATTCATCAGTAGCCAATACTTCAGCAGAAAGCAGTAGAGCCCTGTGGGCCCTTCCCCAATCTGGAATTGGCTGATGATATTCCCAGTCTTGTCTAGACATATTGTTGGTAGCCTGTAAAGTCATATTGCTGCTATGAGGTCATGGTTGCACTGGTACTGTCACGGTCTATCGACAGCATTTCACAGTCATTTTTTCTGTCTTCTAGATCTTACATTCTTTCTTTTCCTTATTCCACAATCACCCCTGCACCTTAGAGGTGATAGGAAACATCTTGTTTATGACTGTACACTCAACTGAGAACTCAACTTACTCTCAGCATCTTGGGAACCCATAGAACTGAATTCACTACTATTCATAACAAAGCTTCCCTTATTAAGGCTGACAGAGCTTTTAAAAGGTAGCTTGGCACAATGCAAACTTGGCTAAACAGAAGTAGTAAGTTCATATTGTTGTTCTGCCTATGGGACTGCAAACCCCTTCAGCTTCCTGGGACTAAACCACCAATCAAAGAAAACACATGGTGGGACTCATGGCTCTAACTGCATATGTAGCAGAGGATGGCCAAGTCGGTCATCAATGGGAGGAGAGGCCCTTGGTCCTGTGAAGGATCTATCCCCAGTATAGGGGAATGCCAGGGCCAGGAAGCAGAAGTAGGTTGGTAGGGGAGCAGGGAGAGGTGGGAGGGGAAAGGGGATTTTCAGTGGGGAAACTAGGAAAGAGGATAACATTTGAAATGTAAATAAAGAAAAAAACTAATAAAAAAATCTAAAAAGAAAAGAGGCAAAAAGTAATGCCATAAATTATAGCTTAAAAGCCTCATTCTGGACAAATTGCTTTTTAACAAGTAGACACGCTCTACCAATAGCATCTGTTGCATTTTATAAAGTGCAGAAATATGTTTTTAAAAGGCCAGTAAATAAAGTTCCTATTGATTTAAAAAAAAAAAGGTGACAAGTTCATCTCCAGGGCTTAGGATCTCCTCCACCATGCTTATTTGTTTTGTCTGTCTGTCTGTTTGCTAGTTTTTACTGGGTTTGCAGTATCAACTACCCCTTTCTGGAGTGAGCCTCAAATTTAATCAGAGAGTTAATTACTTCCATACCAGCCATGCCACTATTGTTCAGGTGGGTATAATACTGCCTAACTGATTGGTACTCTACTCAATAAAGTTTCTCATCTGGGTAAGACTGCTAAAGTCTTTCACCTCCCAGCAATTTATCTAGAAACTTTCAACACTATGAATGATAGCAAACAAGACATCAAGCTTCCAAATTAGTTTGGCTTGATTCTCTATACATTGCAAACAATATATATATATTTATCCCCACAAAAAATGACAGGCAACTGAGCAGTACCTGACTAGATTGTTCTTCAGTAATAATGTCCTAAGAGGGAGGGGCAGATTAGAAGATAAAGACAGAAAGCTGGGGCTGAGAGATCTAGCACAAGTTATATCTTATGCCAAGCAAGTTTATTAAGAAGCACAGAACTATATATATACATACATACACACACATATATATACACACACACATATCTATGTGTGTGTGTGTATGAATATATATATATATATATATGTGTGTGTGTGTGTGTGTGTGTGTGTGTGTGTGTGTGAAAAACAATGGGACAGAGTCAATTGACAGCTACCATACAATGGGAAAAAGTCATCAAGAAGTTAACCAAAAGAATGTTCAACAATGGGAACACAGGTCAAGACATAAGAGACTGAACACATGGTGGGCCTTGCAACTGATAACTATGGAACTTAGGGTGAGAAGTGTTAGGTTTTCAGTTTCCAAAGCCAAACTCCCCCTGTGCCCTTGCCCTTGGCATTACTGTCTTTGCGAAGCATGTTCCTGTTTTTAAGAAAGAAACTGTGCTCCTTCGGCATATAACAAGGCCTCTGGGAAGAGCTGGGAAGAGCTCTGGCCTCAAACCCAAAGGGTCTTTTAGTCATGAGGGAGGTGCTCTTAAAGGGTATTATCAGACCAAGTTCCCTTCTCAGTGTTTTTAATTCTTTCCAGTCATGAAGTAGTTGGTTATCTTCTACCATGTGCTACTGAAATTATATGCTTGCTTTACCACAGGTTAAATTAATCAGGAATAGGTTGGGTGGGGAAGAAGTGGAGAAAAGGAAACAGGGTGGTAGATTTGATCAAACAAATTAATATGCATGTTCTTGAATAATAAAAGGAAAGTGCTTTTGTTTTATCTATAATCATCTTCAAACAAATTTGTGATTTCTTTTTTCTTTTTTTATTGTTCTCTTTTTTTATTAGATATTTTCTTTATATACATTTCAAATGCTATCCCGAAAGTTCCCTATACCCTCCCCCCATCCTGCTACCCTACCCACCCACTTCTGCTTCTTGGCCCTGGCATTCCCCTATACTGGGGCATATAAAGTTTGCAATACCAAGGGGCCTCTCTGCCCAGTGATGGCCGACTAGGCCATCTTCTGCTACATATGCAGGTAGAGATACGAGCTCTGGGGGTACTGGCTAGTTCATATTGTTGTTCCACCTATAGGGTTGCAGACCCCTTCAGCTCCTTGGGTGCTTTCTCTAGCTTCTCCATTGGGGGCCCTGTGTTCCATCTTATAGATGACTGTGAGCATCCACTTCTGTATTTGCCAGGCACTGGCATAGCCTCATATTAGACAGCTACAACAGGGTCTCTTCAGCAAAATCTTTCTGGCATTTGCAATAGTGTCTGGGTTTGGTGGCTGATTATGGGACAGATCCCCATATGGGGCCGTTTTTGGATAATCCATCCTTTTGTCTTAGCTGCAAACATTGTCTCTGTAACTCCTTACATGGTTATTTTGATCCCTTTTCTAAGGAGGAATGAAGTATCCACCTATTGGTCTTCTCTCTTCTTGATTTTCTGGTGTTTTGCAAATTGTATCTTGGGTGTTCTATGTTTCTGGGCTAATATCCACTTATCAGTGAGTATATATCTAATGACTCCTTTTGTGATTGAGTTACCTCACTAAGGATGATATACTCCAGATACATCCATTTGTCCAAGAATTTCATAAATCCATTGTTTTTAATAGCTGAGTAGTACTCCATTGTATAAATATGCCACATTTTATGTATCCATTCCTCTATTAAGGGGCATCTGGGTTCTTTCCAGCTTCTGGCTATTATAAAGAAGGCTGCTATGAACAAAGTGGAGCATGTGTTCTTATTACCAGTTGGAACTTCTTCTGGGTATATGCCCAGGAGTGATATTGCTGGATCTTCTGGTAATATTATGCCTAATTTTCTGAGGAACCTCCAGACTGACTTCCAAACTGGTTGTACAAGCTTGCAATCCCACCAGCAGTGGAGGAGTGTTCCTCTTTCTACACATCCTCACCAGCATCTGCTATCACCTGAGTTTTTTTTTTCAATTTTTAATTAGGTATTTTCTTCATATACATTTCAAAGGCTATCCTGAAAGTCCCCCATACACTCCCCAACCCTGCTCTCCTACCCACCCACTCCCACTTCTTCACCCTGGTGTTCCCCTGTACTGGGGCATATAAAGTTTGCAAGACCAAGGGGCCTTTCTTCCCAACGATGGCCGACTAGACCATCTTCTGCTATATATGCAGCTAGAGACACGAGCTGTGGGGGACTGGTTATTTCATATTGCTGTTCCATCTATAGGGTTGCAGACCACTTTAGCTCCTTGGGTACTTTCTCTAGCTCCTCCATTGGGGGCCCTGTGTTCCATCCAATAGCTGACTGTGAGCATCCACTTCTGTGTTTCCAGGCACCAGCATAGCATCACAAGAGACAGCTATATCAGGGTCCTTTCAGCAAAATCTTGCTGGTGTATGCAATGGTGTCTATGTTTGGAGGCTGATTTTGGGATGGATCCCCTGGTGCGGCAGTCTCTAGATGATCCATCCTTTTGTCTCAGCTCCAAACTTTATCTCTGTAATTCCTTCCATGGGTGTTTTGTTCCCAACTCAAAGAAGGGGCAAAGTGTCCACACTTTGGTCTTCATTCTTCTTGAGTTTCATGTGTTTTGCAAACTATATCTTGAGTATTCTAAGTTTCTGGGTTAATATCCAATTATCAGTGAGTACATATCATGTGAGTTCTTTTGTGGTTGGGTTACCTCACTCAGGATGATACCCTCCAGATCTATCCATTTGCCTAGGAATTTCATAAATTCATTCTTTTTAATAACTGAGTAGTACTCCATTGTGTAAATGTACATTTTCTGTATCAATTCCTCTGTTGAGTGATATTTCGTTCTTTCCAGCTTCTGGCTGTTATTAATAAGGCTGCTTTGAACATAGGGGAGCATGTGTCCTTATTAGCAGTTGGAACATCTCCTGGATATATGCCCAGGAGAGGTATTATGGGATACTCTGGTGGTACTATGTCCAATTTTCTGAGGAACCAACAGACTGATTTCCAGAGTGGTTGTACAAGCTTGCAACCCCACCCAAAATGGAGGAGTGTTCCTCTTTCTCCACATCTTCGCCAGCATCTGCTGTCACATGAATTTTTGATCTTAGCCATTCTGACTGGTGTGAGATGGAATCTCAGGGTTGTTTTGATATGCATATCCCTGATGATTAAGGATGTTGAACATTTTTTCAGGTGGTTCTCAGCCATTCGGTATTCCTCAGGTGAGAATTCTTTGTTTAGCTCTGAGCCCCATTTTTAATGGGGTTATTTGATTTTCTGGAGTCCACCTTTTTAAGTTCTTTATATATATTGGATATTAGTCCCCTATCTGATTTAGGATTGGTAAAGATCCTTTCCCAATCTGTTGGTGGCCTTTTTGTCTTATTGACAGTGTCTTTTGCTTACAGAAGCTATGCAATTTTATGAGGTCCCATTTGTCGATTCTCGATCTTACAGAACAAGCCATGGCTGTTCTATTCAGGAATTTTTTTCCCTGTGCCCATATCTTTGAGGCTTTTCCCCACTTTCTCCTCTATAAGTTTCAGGATCTCTGGTTTTATGTGGAGTTCTTTGCTCCGGTTAGACTTGACTTTAGTACAAGGAGATAAGAATTGATCAATTCGAATTCTTCTACATGATAACCTCCAGTTGTGCCAGCACCATTTGTTGAAAATGCTGTCTTTTTTTCCCACTGGATGGTTTTAGCTCTCTTGTCAAAGATCAAATGACCATAGGTGTGTGCGTTCATTTCTGGATCTTCAATTCTATTCCATTGGTCTACCTGTCTGTTGCTATACCAGTACCATGCAGTTTTTATCAAAATTGCTCTCTGTAGTACAGCTTTAGGTCCGGGATGGTGATTCTACCAGAGGTTCGTTTATCCTTGAAAAGAGTTTTTGCTCTCCTAGGTTTTTTGTTATTCCAGATGAATTTGCAGATTGCCCTTTATAATTTGTTGAAGAATTGAGTTGGGATTTTGATGGGGATTGCATTGAATCTGTAGATTGCTTTTGGCAAGATAGTCATTTTTACTATATTGATCCTCCCAATTCATGAGCATGGGAGATCTTTCTATCTTCTCAGATCTTCTTTTATTTCTTGTTTCAGAGACTTGGAGTTATATCATAAAGATCTTTCACTTCCTTAGTTAGAGTCTCACCAAGGTATTTTATATTATTTCTGACTGTTGAGAAGGGTGTTGTTTCCCTAATTTCTTTCTCAGCCTGTTTATCCTTTTGTACAGAAAGGCCATTGGCTTGTTTGAGTTAATTTTATATCCGGCCTCTTTATTAAAGTTGTTTATCAGGTTTAGGAGTTCTCTGGTAGAATTTTTAGGGTCACTTATATATACTATCATATCATCTGCAAATAGTAATATTTTGATTTCCAATTTGTTTTTTTTTCCATTTTTTATTAGGTATTTAGCTCATTTACATTTCGAATGCTATACCAAAAGTCCCCCATATCCACCCACCCCCACTCCCCTGCCCACCCACTCCCCCTTTTTGGCCCTGGTGTTCCCCTGTACTGGGGCATATAAAGTTTGCAAGTCCAATGGGCCTCTCTTTCCAGTGATGGCCGACTAGGCCATCTTTTGATATATATGCAGCTAGAGTCAAGAGCTCCGGGGTACTGGTTAGTTCATAATGTTGTTCCACCTATAGGGTTGCAGATCCCTTTAGCTCCTTGGCTACTTTCTCTAGCTCCTCCATTGGGAGCCCTATGATCCATCCATTAGCTGACTGTGAGCATCCACTTCTGTGTTTGCTAGGCCCCGGCATAGTCTCACAAGAGACAGCTGCATCTGGGTCCTTTCAATAAAATCTTGCTAGTGTATGCAATGGTGTCAGCGTTTGGACGCTGATTATGGGGTGGATCCCTGGATATGGCAGTCTCTACATGGTCCATCCTTTCATCTCAGCTCCAAACTTTGTCTCTGTAACTCCTTCCATGGGTGTTTTGTTCCCAAATCTAAGGAGGGGCATAGTGTCCACACTTCAGTCTTCATTCTTCTTGAGTTTCATGTGTTTAGCAAATTATATCTTATATCTTGGGTATCCTAGGTTTGGGGCTAATATCCACTTATCAGTGAGTACATATTGTGTGAGTTTCTTTGTGAATGTGTTACCTCACTCAGGATGATGCCCTCCAGGTCCATTCATTTGGCTAGGAATTTCATAAATTCATTCTTTTTAATAGCTGAGTAGTACTCCATTGTGTAGATGTACCACATTTTCTGTATCCATTCCTCTGTTGAGGGGCATCTAGGTTCTTTCCAGCTTCTGGCTATTATAAATAAGGCTGCTATGAACATAGTGGAGCATGTGTCCTTCTTACCAGTTGGGGCATCTTCTGGATATATGCCCAGGAGAGGTATTGCTGGATCCTCCGGTAGTACTATGTCCAATTTTCTGAGGAACCGCCAGACTGATTTACAGAGTGGTTGTACAAGCCTGCAATCCCACCAACAATGGAGGAGAGTTCCTCTTTCTCCACATCCACGCCAGCATCTGCTGTCACCTGAATTTTTGATCTTAGCCATTCTGACTGGTGTGAGGTGGAATCTCAGGGTTGTTTTGATTTGCATTTCCCTGATGATTAAGGATGTTGAACATTTTTTCAGGTGTTTCTCTGCCATTCGGTATTCCTCAGGTGAGAATTCTTTGTTCAGTTCTGAGCCCCATTTTTTAATGGGGTTATTTGATTTTCTGAAGTCCACCTTCTTGAGTTCTTTATATATGTTGGATATTAGTCCCCTATCTGATTTAGGATAGGTAAAGATCCTTTCCCAATCTGTTGGTGGTCTTTTTGTCTTATTGACGGTGTCTTTTGCCTTGCAGAAACTTTGGAGTTTCATTAGGTCCCATTTGTCGATTCTCGATCTTACAGCACAAGCCATTGCTGTTCTGTTCAGGAATTTTTCCCCTGTGCTCATATCTTCGAGGCTTTTCCCCACTTTCTCCTCTATAAGTTTCAGTGTCTCTGGTTTTATGTGAAGTTCCTTGATCCACTTAGATTTGACCTTAGTACAAGGAGATAAGTATGGATCGATTCTCATTCTTCTACACGATAACAAACAGTTGTGCCAGCACCAATTGTTGAAAATGCTGTCTTTCTTCCACTGGATGGTTTTAGCTCCCTTGTCGAAGATCAAGTGACCATAGGTGTGTGGGTTCATTTCTGGGTCTTCAATTGTATTCCATTGGTCTACTTGTCTGTCTCTATACCAGTACCATGCAGTTTTTATCACAATTGCTCTGTAGTAAAGCTTTAGGTCTGGCATGGTGATTCCGCCAGAAGTTCTTTTATCCTTGAGAAGACTTTTTGCTATCCTAGGTTTTTTGTTATTCCAGACAAATTTGCAAATTGCTCCTTCCAATTCATTGAAGAATTGAGTTGGAATTTTGATGGGGATTGCATTGAATCTGTAGATTGCTTTTGGCAAGATAGCCATTTTTACAATGTTGATCCTGCCAATCCATGAGCATGGGAGATCTTTCCATCTTCTGAGATCTTCCTTAATTTCTTTCTTCAGAGATTTGAAGTTTTTATCATACAGATCTTTCACTTCCTTAGTTAGAGTCACGCCAAGATATTTTATATTATTTGTGACTATTGAGAAGGGTGTTGTTTCCCTAATTTCTTTCTCAGCCTGTTTATTCTTTGTATAGAGAAAGGCCATTGACTTGTTTGAGTTTATTTTATATCCAGCTACTTCACCGAAGCTGTTTATCAGGTTTAGGAGTTCTCTGGTAGAATTTTTAGGGTCACTTATATATACTATCATATCATCTGCAAAAAGTGATATTTTGACTTCCTCTTTTCCAATTTGTATCCCCTTGATCTCCTTTTGTTGTCGAATTGCTCTGGCTAATACTTCAAGTACTATGTTGAAAAGGTAGGGAGAAAGTGGGCAGCCTTGTCTAGTCCCTGATTTTAGTGGGATTGCTTCCAGCTTCTCTCCATTTACTTTGATGTTGGCTACTGGTTTGCTGTAGATTGCTTTTATCATGTTTAGGTATGGGCCTTGAATTCCTGATCTTTCCAACACTTTTATCATGAATGGGTGTTGGATCTTGTCAAATGCTTTTTCTGCATCTAACGAGATGATCATGTGGTTTTTGTCTTTGAGTTTGTTTATATAATGGATTACATTGATGGATTTTCGTATATTAAACCATCCCTGCATCCCTGGAATAAAACCTACTTGGTCAGGATGGATGATTGCTTTAATGTGTTCTTGGATTCGGTTAGCGAGAATTTTATTGAGGATTTTTGCATCGATATTCATAAGAGAAATTGGTCTGAAGTTCTCTATCTTTGTTGGGTCTTTCTGTGGTTTAGGTATCAGAGTAATAGTGGCTTCATAAAATGAGTTGGGTAGAGTACCTTCTACTTCTATTTTGTGAAATAGTTTGTGCAGAACTGGAATTAGATCTTCTTTGAAGGTCTGATAGAACTCTGCACTAAACCCATCTGGTCCTGGGCTTTTTTTGGTTGGGAGACTATTAATAACTGCTTCTATTTCTTTAGGTGATATGGGACTGTTTAGATGGTCAACTTGATCCTGATTCAACTTTGGTACCTGGTATCTGTCCAGAAATTTGTCCATTTCATCCAGGTTTTCCAGTTTTGTTGAGTATAGCCTTTTGTAGAAGGATCTGATGGTGTTTTGGATTTCTTCAGGATCTGTTGTTATGTCTCCCTTTTCATTTCTGATTTTGTTAATTAGGATTTTGTCCCTGTGCCCTTTAGTGAGTCTAGCTAAGGGTTTATCTATCTTGTTGATTTTCTCAAAGAACCAACTCCTCGTTTGGTTAATTCTTTGAATAGTTCTTCTTGTTTCCACTTGGTTGATTTCACCCCTGAGTTTGATTATTTCCTGCCGTCTACTCCTCTTGGGTGAATTTGCTTCCTTTTTTTCTAGGGCTTTTAGATGTGTTGTCAAGCTGCTAGTATGTGCTGTCTCCCGTTTCTTCTTGGAGGCACTCAGAGCTATGAGTTTCCCTCTTAGAAATGCTTTCATTGTGTCCCATAGGTTTGGGTACGTTGTGGCTTCATTTTCATTAAACTCTAAAAAGTCTTTAATTTCTTTCTTTATTCCTTCCTTGACCAAGGTATCATTGAGAAGAGTGTTATTCAGTTTCCACGTGAATGTTGGCTTTCCATTATTTATGTTGTTATTGAAGATCAGTCTTAGGCCATGGTGGTCTGATAGGATACATGGGACAATTTCAATATTTTTGTATCTATTGAGGCCTGTTTTGTGACCAATTATATGGTCAATTTTGGAGAAGGTCCCGTGAGGTGCTGAGAAGAAGGTATATCCTTTTGTTTTAGGATAAAATGTTCTGTAGATATCTGTCAGGTCCATTTGTTTCATCACTTCTGTTAGTTTCACTGTGTCCCTGTTTAGTTTCTGTTTCCACTATCTGTCCTTTGAAGAAAGTGGTGTGTTGAAGTCTCCCACTATTATTGTGTGAGGTGCAATGTATGCTTTGAACTTTACTAAAGTGTCTCTAATGAATGTGGCTGCCCTTGCATCTGGTGCGTAGATATTCAGAATTGAGAGTTCCTCTTGGAGGATTTTACCTTTGATGAGTATGAAGTGTCCCTCCTTGTCTTTTTTGATAACTTTGGGTTGGAAGTCGATTTTATCCGATATTAAAATGGCTACTCCAGCTTGTTTCTTCAGTCCATTTGCTTGGAAAATTGTTTTCCAGCCTTTCACTCTGAGGTAGTGTCTGTCTTTTTCCCTGAGATGGGTTTCCTGTAAGCAGCAGAATGTTGGGTCCTGTTTGTGTAGCCAGTCTGTTAGTCTATGTCTTTTTATTGGGGAATTGAGTCCATTGATATTAAGAGATATTAAGGAAAAGTAATTGTTGCTTCCTTTTATTTTTGTTGTTAGAGTTGGCATTCTGTTCTTGTGGCTGTCTTCTTTTTGGTTTGTTGAATGATTACTTTCTTGGTTGTTCTATGGCGTGATTTCCGTCCTTGTATTGCTTCTTTTCTGTTATTATCCTTTGAAGGGCTGGATTCGTGGAAAGATATTGTGTGAATTTGTTTTTGTCGTGGAATACTTTGGTTTCTCCATCTATGGTAATTGAGAATTTGGCCGGGTATAGTAGCCTGGGCTGGCATTTGTGTTCTCTTAGTGTCTATATAACATCTTTCCAGAATCTTCTAGCTTTCATAGTCTCTGTTGAGAAGTCTGGAGTAATTATAATAGGCCTGCCTTTATATGTTACTTGACCTTTTTCCCTTGCTGCTTTTAATACTTCGTCTTTATTTAGTGCATTTGTTGTTCTGCTTATTTTGTGTCAGGAGGAATTTCTTTTCTGGTCCAGTCTATTTGGAGTTCTGTAGGCTTCTTGTATGCTCATGGGCATCTCTTTCTTTAGGTTTGGGAAGTTTTCTTTTATAATCTTGTTGAAGATATTTGCTGGCCCTTCATTCTCATCTTCATTCTCATCTACTCCTATTATCCGTAGGTTTGGTCCTCTCATTGTGTCCTGGATTTCCTGGATGTTTTGAGCTAGGATCTTTTGCATTTTGTATTTTCTTTGATTGTTGTGTTCATGTTCCCTATGGAATCTTCTGCACCTGAGATTCTCTCTCTTCCATTTCTTGTATTCTGTTGCTGATGCTTGTATCTATGGTTCCTGATTTCTTTCCTAGGGTTTCTATCTCCAGAGTTGTCTCCCTTTGGGTTTTCTTTATTATTTTCACTTTCATTTTTAGATACTTGATGGTTTTTTTCAATTCCATCACCTGTTTGGAAGTGCTTTCCTGTAACTCTCTAAGGCATTTTTGTGTTTCCTCTTTAAAGGCTTCTAGCTGTTTTCCTGTGTTTTCCTGTATTTCCTTCTTAAAGTCCTCCATCATCATCATAAGAAGTGACTTTAGATCCATGTTTTGCTTTTCTGGTGTGACGGTGTATCCAGGACTTGCTATGGTGAGAGAGTTTGGTTCTGATGATGTCAATTAACCTTGGTTTCTGTTGCTTCTGTTCTTACACTTGCCTCCTGCCATCTGATTATGTCAAGTGCTTGCTGCCCTCAATATATCTGATTGGAGTCTGTCCTTCCTATAATCCCAGTTGATTCACGACTCCTCAGAGTCCAGCTTTCTCGGTGATTCTTTGCTTGTGGGCTCCTTTGAACCTGAGATTCTGAGTGTGTCAGAGTTCTTGGCAGTCAAGTTCCTCTGAGACCCTGAAATACTGGTGTGACCAAGGTCCTTTTATCCTGGGATCCTGTTGTCAAAGATCCTGGGCGTGTTACAGTGCCTAGAAGTGGTGTCTCCTTTGAGGAGCATGGAGCTGTCTGGTCAGTGGTCCTCAGATCGCATGGTGAGTCCTCTAGGGACCGTGGAGGTGTCAGCCAACTCTAAGCCCAAGGTGACCAAGTGCTGGCACTAACCGGATGGGACTTGTGCCTCTGGTCAGGCTGGTTTTCTGCTTCTCTAATGCTGTCACAGGTCCTGCGAGACTGGATTGGAACAGAAGTTTAGTTCCACACACCAGTGGTCCTAAGATTGTGTGGAGAGTCCTCTAGGAACCTTGGGGATGTCCGCTGACTCCACACCCAAGGTGACCTGGTGCTGATGCCAACTGGAAGGGACTTGTGCTGTCACCTGAATTTTTGATTTTAGCCATTCTGACTGGTGTGAGGTGGAATCTCAAGGTTGTTTTGATTTGCATTTCCTCAGTTGAGAATTCTTTATTTAGCTCTGAACCCCATTTTAATGGGGTTGTTTGAATTTCTTTAGCTCTTTGTATATATTGGATATTAGTCTCCTATCAGATTTAAGATTGGTAAAAATCCTTTCCTAATCTGTTGGTAGCCTTTTTGTCTTATTGACAGTGTCTTTTGCCTTACAGAAGCTTTGCAATTCTATGGGGTCCCATTTTTCAATTCTTGATTTTACAGCACAAGTCATTGCTGTTCTGTTTAGTGACTTCTTCCTTCCAAACTCCTCTAGAATGTATTTATGCTCCCTGTCTAATTTCCATTGACCCACCATAACCTCAATTCTTTGATGTTATACAATGTGATCGAATATTATTTAGACTTAGCATTGGTGTGACAAAATGTCTAACACAATTATATATGAACATTACATCAAATACCTAATAATTTTTCATAGCTTAATGTCATGGTAGGGAGGGAACACAGAGGAGCAGTTCCCATTATGGACAGAAAGCAGGGCATAGCACTAACAGGAATGTGCCAAGGCAAAATGTGGCTCCCAAGACCAGCCCCAATTACCTGCTTTCTTCATCCAGGCCTCATCTTCCCATTTCTTAATAGTCTATTCAGCATTGACTTCATGGATAGATTAACACTTTAATTAGGTCAGAGTCCTCAGACATATTCATAGATACACTCTTACAAATCTTAAGGGTGTGTCTCAATTCAAACAGATTGGTAATTAAGCTTAACCATCAGAAAGTATGGAGTGGTCATGTCTGTAATGCAAGTACTGGAAAGGTAGAGGTAGGAAGGCTGAGTTTGAGGCCAGTTTCAGTTATACGGTAAGCTGGTGGGTAGTGCAGGATACAGGAGACCCTGTCTCAAAAATAAAATTAATCTCACATACTTCATCAGTATAGCTACAGCTAACTTTATCTTGGACTCTATCTCCCAAGCTTATAATTTGCATCAGGTTATGTCTCTTTTAACATCCTTCAGTGGCTACTCCTTAACTATTGTGTCTCCTAGATGATTCTAAATCATGTCAACCTGATGATCAACTCTAGCATTTGTCAATTTGACACCAAAACAATTCCCTTTCAACCATAACATTCTGCATCAGGTCTCATGAGATCCCAGACATCTGAGAATACAAAATATATTCAATTCAGAGTCAAAAGTTCTTACACTCTTTAAATTTTAAACACTATTCAAAAGCCCAAATTGCCTTCTGAGACTCAAATTTCTTAACTACGTCTAATTAAGTTTAAATGTCAGTTCTATACTTTCAGTACACAATGGTATAGAATAAGCATTTCCATTCCAGAAAGAAAGAATGAGGCATAGTAAGGAAACACCAAAGTAAAATCGAAAGCTCTCAGAGCAAACATCAAACGTACATGGACAAAATTCATGGCTTATCACATATATATGCATGAGGTCTTAAAGCCTTATACAGCACTGTTGACATATAACTTACGAAATCCCATTCATTCCCTTGTCCTAAATCGGGCCTTCAAAGGACTGGTCCAGTTTCTGAGCTTTTGTCCAAAGTTTAGATGAAGTAGCAACAGTAGATTGTTGAGTCACCAGAGTGGGTTGGCCTTGATCTTTATGTCAAAATATGTTTCTCTCAAAGTGCCAACACTTAGAAAATTGCATCCTATTTTCCCCAAAGTCATATTAATATTACCCAAGTAAGAAGTTTATATACCAAATTCAATGCTAAAAACAAAACAAAATACCAAGCAACAATAATGAAAAAACTCCTTATCTGCTTTGTTTTTATATTTAGCATTTATGACTTCAAAAATAGCAATTATTCTCCTCTCTTTTAGTTGTTCTTCATGTTTTTTTCTTAACTGTTAAAAATCACATTTTATGAATGGTCTAGCTAGCAATATGCTTCAACCACATAATTCACAGAAATGTCTGCCAAGTAGCTAACTCTTAAACAAACCAAAGAAACTTACATAGGCATTTCAGGGAGGAATTTTTGGACGAATTGTCTCTATACTGAGGTTTGGGTATTATAGTCAATGTGATGTGTGATGTAGAACCATTCCACACCTTTGGTTGAAGATCTCCTTCTAAGTCATAAACACCATTAAAAAACTGACTCCATAAAGTCAATAAGATCATCTTTTTCAATGCAATGCCGTTTCTGTCACTGATGTTAAAATGAGTCGAGTCACAGTAACTACCTAATTTTCTCCTCCAATTCATATTTATGGTAGTAATAAAAATCACTGCAGTATTTGACTATATTTATTTTCTTCCTTTCTGCTCAGGGATTTGTGTCCCTGCTTCCAGAGTCTTTTTTCCTAAGCTGCAATTTATACTTTATGGATTGATGAATCCAAAGAAAAATCTGGTCTCAAGCCTTAGCAAAGGTTTTCTGATTGCTCTTGAATAGAGTTAGAGATGTGTACTCTAGTAATCCTTCCTTCATATCAGATTGCAAGAAACTCACTAGATATGGACAGGCTTCTCAAAGAATCAAGTTATATAGCAGGTTGGATATAGGTAGACTGGAATGGAAATGGAGCCTGCCATACTGTGGCATGTATTTATGCCCCAGAGAGGAAAGAACGTTGAGAGAATTTATGTACAGATATGCAGAAACTCTGGAAATAAATCTCGCAATCATCTCCTTTAATCTCCAAATTAGTATTAGCTATTGCCTTTGTATATCTTGTTTTAAGGCTATATCCTCAATCCTGTACCCCTGAGATTTTGGAATCATAGCTTATACTTTGAGAAATCAAAGAACTTTACAAAGCTGAAGTAAAACAGATAATCACTTACCGACAGCTCTGTGGAGCAGTTGAGCATCCTGCTTTGAGCTTTATTAGAACATTCATCATTCTGTTACAACTGATCTACCCCTCTCTCTCTCTCCCTCTCTCACTCTCTCTTTCTCTCTCACACACACAGAGAGATAGAGATAGAGAGACAGAGACAGGCTAGAGTTCACGTCTTAGCCATTTCTCAGTGCCTAGCTCTATTCCCAGTACAAAGAAAGTCCTATAGATATTTACTGGTGCGTTGATGGATAGGTGAGTAAAAGAAAGGATGGATAGTTGAAAAGTATGGCCCTCTTGTTACAGAAAGAAAATAATATTAGCTTTATGATGATGATGATGATAATAGTAGTAGTAGTAGTAGTAATAGTAATAATAATAAAGGAAAAATACCTCCAAGTCTTTGCTGATAGGGAGAAGCTTTGTGCCATATAAAACTAAAATCAGTATCAAAGCTACTTGATTGTGCACCTTTTTACAATATTGCCTAAATAATATCACTCATTCAAAATAATTTTTGCCTTCCTTTGGGAAGAAAAGAACTTTGATTACATGCTTAACAAGATCCAAATATCACATGAACTTTTCAGTAAACTCTTGTTGCTGAAAAGGCAGAAACCATGTTTCTCTCAAGAGCTACTATGTCCAATCAAAGCCAGCAAATTTGATTCCATATCAGGAATCATATGGAAGCAGCAAAAGTACTCAGCCAACAGAGGAGCAGTCTTGGACATTTAATTACCTTGTTATAGTTTCCTCTTGCGATAAAGTGTACTATAAAAAGCAATTTAAAGGACGTGAGATTTATTTGGCTCACAATTCCAGGTTATAATCTATCATTATGAAGAAGTCACATAAGAACTTGAGGAGTTACATAATATCTAATAACAGGGAGAAGAGATATATACATGTGTAAACTTAACACTTTATTTTTATACAGTTCAGGACACCAAACAAGGGAATTGTATTATATTATCAACTTCCAGGCTAGATCTCTGTGTTGCTCTAATCAAATAACTTTACTCAAATTACCCTTGCAGTGGTAGCATCACTCCTTCCTCCCTGCTCCAATGTTCTGAGTTCTCAAATTCAACACACACACACACACACACACACACAGAGAGAGAGAGAGAGAGAGAGAGAGAGAGAGAGAGAGAGAGAGAGAGAGAGAGAGAGACTTATTTTTAATATGCCTCAAACAGCTCAATGGCTTGGCTACTTTCAAACCTCCACATGGCTAATATGCTCTCCTCCAACATTGCTAAGTTATTACTTACTAAAACTTATATTCCATCTTGAATGCCCTGGACCCAGACCTGCAGCCCTCTTAGGCTGAGTTCCCCAAAACCTACATGATGGCTATGTTCTCTGTCTGGCACACCTCAGATCTACTCCTCTACTGGCATGGCACTTCCTGCTCCCTCCTCAGTCCCTTGCCTGAGAATTCTAAAGTCTCACGTCTGTCTCCCTGCACAGCCATTGGCTGCCAGCAATTTTATTTACCAATCAAAACCAACTGGAGGGGGGCAGGATCCCTCAGGGTCTTACATGTGGATGTGTAGATTCTTGGGCAATATTGGGGACCAACTAACATAATACATACAGCATTAGACAAATCCACACATTCCCCCACTTTTTGTCCTCTAGAAGGCCTTTGCTTATAGACATATATTGAGCATAGTTATAATAGTTAGTCAGCTATAAGGTATGATATACACCAATGACATCCAGTTCATCGATTTTGTCAATTTAGGTTCATTACTCTAACATCTACCCTAACTTAAAGAGTTTACAAATCTATACCTGAATTTTGGTTTGATTTTAACTTGTAATGTCATCTGAAAACCATCCTTTTAAATCTAGATCATCTTTCTTAATGATAAACAGCTTAACTTTGATTGTGAGACTACAACTAGTCTTCAACCCCATTAGAGATCTGAGAATGAATTAAATTTTATCTGAATCTACAGGAAGCACAAAACATAACTTCTGAAATTTAAACAAATTATAGAAACCTGGACAGTCCCCTATTTCTCAAAATGCCATAGCATCTGTGTTCAGCCTTCTGGCCCAGAACCCTCTGACAGATATTAAGTGGAGTGGAAATTATGAAGGACTATCTTACCTTATTGCAGAGCTAAGCTGTCAAGTGTCCTGCATCATGTGTCCTTTGCTGGACAGTATTTATTTTTTGTCTGCAGGCGAATACGAGCAATTCTACATGGAGGTTATGATACTCCATGCCTTCTTTGAACCATGAAGGAGTACTGTCAGGAGCAGATATGTCTCCTAGTCAAAAGATCTATTAATAATGAAATGATTTTAAATGCCATATTTTGTGGATTTCTGATGCTTTTGAGACTGTCTTACATATGTATAGTATATATGAACTGTTGAACTGTAATTACCCTTAGCTATTTGTATTTGGATAATATTGAAAATACTTTATTATAATTAAACCAGAATATAATATAACCATTAATTTACCCAGTCCCTTAACTTGCATTACTTAATCATCCTAAGCAAATTGCAATATCAGCTATTAGAAGGGCTGGGTCCGAGCCTTGTATTCTTAAATGATTGCATTGGCACAATGCCTATCTAAGAATAACAAACTTAATTTTAAATTTTGTATCAATATACAGAGATGTATACCAAAAAAACCTTAAACCTGTTTCAATATATAAATTCCTTACCAATGTAAGAAATTTTAACTTCAATTTTGCATCAAATATGAAGATTTCTAAGTGTACAGAGACTAGATAAGAGATGCTATCCAGAAGGTTCTGGGTTTGACTGAAGTTCTGACTGGATTCATGTGAAAGGCTGGATGGACCAAGGTCATTGGGAACACTAACTATTTTGAAGCTGTTCTGAGAGCAAGACTCAGGAAACAGCTTCAGGAGTCAGGGAGCCAAAACAGCAGGTCATTTCAGCATCACTGAGGATGAATCTTGTCAGAGCTGCACATTCTGCAATATATGAATCTTAAAACTGAAATCTTAGTACTATTAATATATTCATATGGATTGTGCAAGGTGCACAGATCAGTTAAGGATGAATTTTAGCTCCTTATTTGAGTTGGTGAAAGGCAACGATCATTTTTTTTAGTTAATTTGAACAATAACCAGTTGTAATAAAACTTGAATCATGCCACATGAAGGATGGCATGATGAGTTGCAAGGATTCCAAAAACCAACAAGATTTTTTTAATTACATATTTTTTTTAATTTACACTTCAAATGTTATTCCCTTTCCTAGTTTCCCCTCGGAAAATTCCCGATCCTTCTCTCTCTTAACCTGCTCCCCAACACACCCACTCCTGCTTCCTGGCCCAGGAATTCCTCTACACTGGGGCATGGAACCTTCACAGGTTCTCTCCTCCAATTGATGACTGACTAGGCCATCCTCAGCTACTTATGTAGCTAGAGCCAAGAGTCTCTCCATGTATTTTCTTTGATTGGTGGTTTAGTCTCAGGGAGCTCTAGAGTTACTGGTTAGTTCATATTGTTGTACCTCCTAGGGGGCTGCAAACTCCTTCAGCTACTTAAGTACTTTTTCTAGCTCCTTCATTGGAGACCCTGTGCTCTGTCTAATGGATGACGGTGAACATCCACTTCTGTATTACGCACTGGCAGAGCCTCTCAGAAGATAGCTATATCAGTCTCCTCTCAGCAAGCTCTTGTTGGCATCTGCAATAGTGTCTGGGCTTGGTGGCTGTTTATGAAATGGATCCCCAGGTGGGGCAGTTTCTGGATGGTCATGCCTTGAGTCTCTGCTCTGAACTTGGTCTCCATAACTCCTTCCATGGGTATTTTGTTCCCCCTTCTAAGAAGGATCAAAGTGTCTACACTTTGGTCTTCCTTCTTCATGAGTTTCATGTATTTTGCAAATTGTATCTTGGGTATTCTGAGCTTCTAGGCTAATATCCACTTATCAGTGAGTGCATATGATGTGTATTCTTTTGTGATTGGGCTACCTTACTTAGGATGATATCCTCTAGATCTATGTGGTTATTATAAGTAAGGCTGCTATAAATATAGTGGGACATGTATCCTTATTATAAGTTGGAGCATCTTCTGGGTATATGCCCAGGAGTGGTATTGCTGGATCTTCTGGGAGAACTATGTCCAATTTTCTGAGGAACCACCAGACTGACTTCCAGAGTGGTTGTACCAGTTTGCAGTCCCACCAGCAATGGAGGAGTATTCCTCTTTCTCCACATCCTCGCCAGCATCTGCTGTCACCTGAATTTTTGATCTTAGCCTTTCTGACTGGTGTGAGGTGGGATCTCAGGGTTGTTTTGATTTGTATTTCCCTGATGATTAAGGATGTTGAACATTTTTTAGGTGCTTCTCAGCCATTTGATATTCCACAGCTGAGAATTCTTTCTTTAGCTCTGTACCCCATTTTTAATAGGGTTATTTGGTTTTCTGGAGTCCAGCTTCTTGAGTTCTTTATACATATTGGATATTAGCATCCTATCAGATTTAAGATTGGTTAAGATCTTTTCCCAATCTGAACCAACAAGATTTATTGTCTAATTTTAGATGAACTTTTGGCTAGAGACATTTTTATGTCTAAGCCAGTTACAAGGCTGCTCCCATGTAGAGGAATCAGCCAATCATATTACCTGTCCTGTTTGATCTCAATTTTTTTTCCTGCTTGTAACGAAGATCTTCGGGGGTCTTTTAATATTATATTTGACCCATATCACTTTGGAAGGGATCCAAATGCAGAGCCTATCTCTCAACATAGTGAGTGTGTCCCTGGTTCAGCAACAAAAAAATCATCAAAAGTACAGATTGATTCAATTTAGCAGCCTCCTTTTTCTTTAGGCATGCTCTGTTATGATCTCGCTCACAGAGGATTTTTAATACTATAACCACCAAACTTATAATTAAAACAATTTCAATCAATTAAACAATCTAAACAATTATTATTATATACATTGAGACAGTGTTCCTAAACCATCTCCTGCCTTGTTTCTTACATGAGATCAAAGGTCTAATCTACTATCTGTTGAGATAGTCTTTGCCCTATCTCCTGCTCTTGTTCCTATATAATTTCAATTAAATTCTCTCCTATTTGCTGTATATGCCTATTCGCAGGCTACCAATTTGTCATATGCCAGACTAAGCAATCCCACAATTCCCATGGAGCCCATGTTCAAAGAACCCAGTTGCTTACTATAGCATAGACTTTAAATTTTTCCTTTAAAGCAATTACCATTATTTCTCCTCTTCTATATTTTATTCAGACTTATTCTCAATGGCCTGCTTTTTCCTCAGCTGGAGATGCCTGCTCATTGCTGCCTGCCTTCTCTTACAGAACCTGAGAAAGCTTTTGTTGAATCATTAGCCCTCTGCTCCTGTCCCTGGATCAGCCAGGGTGTATCTCAGCCTTAAGGCATGAAGCCCAGAACTATGTGCACCAGTTTAGTATGCCTTTTGTCCGAATCCCAAACCCACATGACTTGGGCAAACCCACACAGTTATGCTAAGAAACCAATTCTCCTCACCTAATTTTACATCACAGTGAATGTTTTCCATTTGTGAATCTCCAATTTTTTTTCATTGTTTAATTTCTTTTTATATTGGATATTTTCTTCATTTACATTTCAAATGTTATCCCCTTTCCTGGTTCCCCACCCCCACCCCTCTGGAAACCCACTATCCCATCCCCTTCCTACTGTTTCTATAAGGGTGTTCCCTACCCACCCACCCACCCACTCCTATCTCCCCACCCTGGCATTCCCCTACACTTGGGCATAGAGGCTTCACAGGACCAAGGGCTTCTTTTCTCATTGATGCCCGACAAGGCAATCCTCTGCTGTATGTGTGGCTGTAGCTATGAGTCCAATTAATTTTTAATAGTGAGTTCAAGCCTACAGATTAGACACCATCTGTTGCTAGCCCAAATATCCAAATTCCTGCAGTGGCATTCCTCACTACCCATCCCAATGCTCTGGATTCTCAAATGAAACACATACACACACACACACACACACACACACACACACACACACACACACACACACACACACACAGAGAGAGAGAGAGAGAGAGAGAGAGAGAGAGAGAGAGAGAGAGAGAGAGAGAGGAGAGCCTTATTTTTAACATGCTTTAAACAGCTCAGCGGTTGAGTCATTTCCAAACCTCCACGTGGCTAATACATTCCCCTCAGATATTCCTGAGTTATTACTTACTAATATTACATCTTGGCTGCCCCAGACGGAGACAGACCTACAGCTCTTTCAGGTTGAGTTCCCCAGTACCTACATGACAGCCATGTTCTCTATCTGACAAACCTCAAGCATAGCTTCTACTTCTTTCCCAGCATGGCTATGTCTCTTCCTTTTCTTTCCTCAATCCCTTGCCCAGGAATTCGAAAGTCCCACCTCTGTCTCCCTGCCCAGCCATTAGCCACTGGCAACTTTATTTACCAATCAAAACTACCTGGGGGCAGGGTCCCTCAGGGTTTTAAGTGCTGACGTGCAGATTCTCGCGCAATTTGAGGGATGAAATTAACATAATACATACAGCATTAGACCAAATCCACAACATCTTCCCATATCCATAAACAATCAAGAAAATACCAGAAAGATATATTCACAGGACGTCCTAGTCTAGACAGTCCTCACTGAGAATCCTAGGAGATTCTAAGTTGTATTAATTATATCTAACCATCATGTAATCTCCTACCAATTACTGTTTAAAGTCCTTGCTTTAGAGGGAAATGAGGGAAATCCCAGCTGGGAGAAAAGTTCCCCAAGCTCTCTCCACTCAGATGTCTCATTATTCATATTAATCACCTTTCACAAATAGAAATTAAAACTATAAAAATATTAAGGCCCCTTTAGAAATCTCTACTTCATCTTATGAGGAAAATCATGAGAATCTTGTTTATGTCAAAGATCACAATTTAACCAGAAGAAGGCTCAGAAGGCTGACTATGATGACTAGTTTAATCTCTTACAGGCATGTTTTCCTCATTTCTTTACTTCATCTCTCCCCGAGACCTATGTCTTAGTCTTGCCATCAGTCCCTCAGACATTATTTAGTGAATTAAGGATCCTCAGACCTAAAGCAGTAGTCTGGTGTATGGTTTAACTACACCATTAAGATCCATTGAGATTAATTTCCACAGCTATCTTTCTGAAGCGTTTCACACATTTCACCAGGGCCATGAATCTTAAAAAATAAAAAATAAAAAAAAAAACCACTATATGAAACCATATGGACCAACATTTCAGTCACAGTTTCTCAACTTCCCAAATCCCACCATTGTCAGCTTCCACACTGTGTATGAGGCCCTCAGGTACCATAACTTAGAAAGAAAATGTGGTTTCTATTAAGAAGTGTTGTCTCATGTTTTTCCTTTTTCTTTCCTCCAGCTCTATATTAAAGCTGTGCTTCTGTGGGTAGAGAAGGGACCCTGTGCATGTGAAGAGACGAGATATGAATGATGCAATACTACCAGTGCCTAAGCTCACACTTCATCTGTACTGCCTAGTGGCTAAGAGAGAGGCAACAATGGAGACTCAAGGCAGCTAGTGCCATACTGGAAAAAACTATGTACAAATTTCGAGCTAGAAATGTGTCTCTGCAGTCCTTTACCAAGAAGATGGAGAAGAAACTGCTAGGACCCTCATTTAAATCTTATTAGTAACCTAAAAATTTAAGAATGACATATGAAAAGGAAAATGCTTTGACAGACAGGGATCTGTGTCATGATGCTAAAAGGAATTTATCTGAAGTTATTACCAACGTATTTCATTACAGCTTCAAAGGAGTCAGTCTCCTCCATCAGCACCTACCTTGAGCCATTTTATATATTGTATCGGAATCTGATTTTGATCAAGTAACCTGTGATATAGTCAGTGAAAAGAGAAGATAGAGAGTTGGCAGGGAACTCTGACATTTTCAGCAACCAACTAAAGTTCTGTGTCATTGAGGAAATTTTTTTTTGTTTTTTTTTTTGTTTGTTTGTTTTGTTTTGTTTTGTTTTTGGTTTCTCTGGATAGCCCTGGCTGTCCTGGAACTCACTTTGTAGACCAGGCTGGCCTCGAACTCAGAAATCCGCCTGCCTCTGCCTCCCGAGTGCTGGGATTAAAGGCATGCGCCACCACGCCCGGCTGAGGAAACTTTTCTTAACCACTAAGTCAGACTCCAATTGCATCAAAACCAATTTACTATCATTAGCATTTAATGGTCCTTAAAGTACTTGGTGTCTAGGTACTTTATCCCTTAACTATTTTTGGAAACCTATTACAGGACAGAGACCAAATTAGATAGATAGATAGATAGATAGATAGATAGATAGATAGATAGATAGATAGGTAGGTAGGTAGATAGATAGATAGATAGATAGATAGATAGATAGATAGATAGATAGATAGATAGATAGATAGATAGATAGAGAGATAGAGAGATAGAGAGATAGAGAGATAGAGAGATAGAGAGATAGATAGATAGATAGATAGATAGATATTTTTGTGGATATTTTCTTTATTTACATTGCAAAGGTTTTCCCTTTCCAGGTCTCCCCTTCTGAAACACTCTATCCCATATCACTCCCCCTGCCTCTATGAGGGTGTTCCCCCACCCAATTATTCCCATCCTTTTCCCCACTCCCCAGCATTCTCCTACACTGGGGCATCAAACAAGGCCATTCTCTGTCACATATGTGGCCAGCGCCATGGGTCACTCCATGTGTATTCTTTGGTTGGTGGTCCAGTCCTGGGATCTCAAGGGGGTCTGAACAGTTGACACTATTGCTCATTCCATGGGGCTACAAACACCCTCGGTTTCTTCAGTCCTTTCTCCAATTCCTTCATTGGGGACTCCCAAGCTCAGACAAAGGGTTGGCTGCGAACATCCAACTCTATCTTTGTCAGGCTCTGGCAGAGCTTCTCAGGAGACAGCCATAGCAGGCTTCCATCAGCAAGCACTTCCAGGCATCCACCATAACATCCAGATTTGGTGGCTGTATATGGGATGGACCCCCAGGTGGGGCAGTCTCTGGATTGCCTTTCTTTCAGTCTCTGCTCCACACTTTGTCTCCATATTTCCTCCTGTGAGGATTTTGTTCACCCTTCTAAAAACCACTGAAGCATACATATTTTGGTCTTCCTTCTTCTTAGGCTTCATATGGTCTGTGAATTGAATCATGGGTATTCTGAACTTTTGGGCTAATGTCCACTTATCAGTGAGTACATAACACATTTGTTCCTTTGTGACTGAGTCACCTCACTCAGGATGATATTCTCAACTTCCATCCATCTGTCTGTGAATTTCATGAAGTCATTTTAAATAGCTGACTAATATTCCATTGTGTAAATGTACCACATTTTCTGTATCAGTTCCTCTGTTGAAGTAAATCTGAGTTGATTCCAGCATCTGGCTATTATAAGTATGGGTGTTATGAACATAGTGTAGCATGTGTCCTTCTTGCAAGTTGGAGCATCTTCTGGGTATATACCCAGGAGTGGTATAGCTGGGTCCTCAGGTAGTACTATGTCCAATTTACTGAGGAACCACCAGACTGATTTCCACAGTGGTTGTACCAGCTTGCAATCCCACCATCATGGAGGAGTATTTCTCTTTCTCCACATCATCACCAGCATCTGCTGTCAACTGTGTTTTTGATCTTAACTATTCTGACTAGTGTGAGGTGGAATCTTAGGGGTTTTTTGATTTGCATTTCCCTGATGACTAGGGATGTTGAACATTTCTTTATGTGTTTCTCAGCCCTTTGTGTTTCCTCAGTTGAGAATTCTTTATTTAGCCTTGCATCCCATTTTTAATAGGGTTAATTGGTTCTCTGGAATCTAACTTCTTGAGTTCTTTGTATATACTGGATATTAGCCCTCTATCAGATGTAGGATTAGTAAAGATCTTTTCCCAATCTGTTGGTTTCTGTTTTGTCCTATTGACAGTATCCTTTGCCTTATAGAAGCTTTGCAATTTTATGAGATCCCATTTGTCAATTCTTGATCTTAGAGCTAAAGCCATTGATATTTTGTTCAGAAACTTTTCCCCTGTGACTATGTGTTCAAGACTTTCCCCCACTTACTCTTCTATTAGAATCAGTGAATCTGGTTTTATGTGGAGATCCTTGATCCATTTGGACTTGAGCTTTGTACAGAGATGTAATAGGTCAATTTTCATTCTTCTACATGTTGACTTCCAGTTGAATCAACACCATTTGTTCAAAATGCTGTCCTTTTCCCACTAGATAGTTTTAGCTCCTTTGTCAAAGGTCAAGTGACCATAGCTATGTGGGTTCATTTCTGGGTCTTCACTTTTATTCCATTGATCTTCCTATCTGTCTCTGTACCAATACAATGCAGTTTTTATCACTGTTGTTCTGTAGTACAGCTTGAGGTCAGGGATGCTGATCCCTCCTCAGAAGTTCTTTTATTGTGGAGAATAGTTTTAGCTATCCGAGGTTTTGGTTATTTCAAACGAATTTGAGAATTGCTCTTTCTAATTCTATGAAGAATTGAGTTGGAATTTTGATGGGGATAGCATTGAATCTATAGATTGCTCTCAGCAAGACGGACATTTTTACTATATCAATCCTGCCAATCCACAAGCATGGGAGATCTTTCTGTCTTCTGAGGTCTTCTTCAATTTCATTCTTCAGAGACTTGAGGTTCTTCTCATACAGATCTTTGACTTTTTGGTTAGAGTCACACTACGATATTTTATATTGTTTGTGACTATTGTGAAGGGTGAATTTCCCTAATTCCTTTCTCAGCCTGTTCATCCTTTGAGTAGAGGAAGGCTACTGACTTGTTTGAGTTAATTTTATATCCAACCACTTTGATGAAGTTGTTTATCAGCTGTAGGAGTTCTTTGCTGGAGTTTTGGGGGGCACATAAGTGTACTACCATATCATCTGCAAATAGTGATATTTTGACTTCTTCCTTTCCAATTTGTATCCCTTTGACCCCATTTTGTTGTCTAATTGCTCTACCTAAAACTTCAAGTACTATATTGAATAGAGAGGGAGAGGGAGTTCAGCCTTGTCTAGCCCCTGATTTTAATGTGATTGCTTCCAGTTTGTCTCCATTTAGTTTGATGTTGGCTACTGGTTTGCTGTATATTGCTTTTACTATGCTTCAGTGTAAGCCTTGAGTTCCTGATCTTTCCAAGACTTTTAATATGAAGGGATGTTGAACTTTGTCAAATGCTTTTTCAGCATCTAATGAAATAATCATGTTTTTTGTTTGTTTGTTTCTTTGTTTCGGTTTGTTTAAGTATTGAATTATATTGATGGATTTCCGTATATGGAACCATCCTGGCATCCCTGGGATGCAGCCTAGTTGATCTTGGTAAATGATTGTTTTGATGTGTTCTTGGATTCAGTTTGTGAGAATTTTATTGAGTATTTTGCATTGATTTCCATAAGGGAAATTGATCTGAAGTTCTCTTTCTTTGGTGGGTCTTTGTGAGGTTTTGATATCATTGTAACTCTGCCTTCATAGAACAAATTGAATAATATTCCTTCTGCTTCTATTTTGTGGAATAGTTTGAAGCGTATTGGTATTAGGTTTTCTTTGAAGGTCTGATAGATTTCTGCACTAAAACCATCTGGTCCTAGGCTTTTTTTTTTTTTTTTTTTTTTTTTGGTTGGGAGACTTTCAATGACAGCTTTTACTTCTTAAGGGGTTATGGGACTGTTTAGATGGTTTATCTGACCCTGATTTAACTTTGGCATCTGGTATCTGTCTAGAAAGTTGTCCATTTCATATAGATTTTCCATTTTTGTTGAGTATAGGCTTTTGTAGTAGGATCTGATGTTTGTTTGTTTGTTTTTAATTTCCTCAGTTTCTGATGTTATATCTCCTTTTTTATTTCTGATTTTGTTCATTTGGATACTGTCTCTGTGTCCTCTAGTTAGTCTGGCTAAGGGTTTATCTACATTGTTGATTTTCTCAAAGAACCAGCTCCTGGATTTGTTGATTATTTGTATAGTTCCTTTTGTTTCTACTTGGTTAATTTCAGCCCTGAGTTTATTTCCTCCCTTCTACACCTCTTGGGTGAATTTGCTTCTTTTTGTTCTAGAGCTTTCAGATGTGGTGTTACTCTGGGAGTATATGTTCTCTCCAGTTTCTTTTTGGAGGGACTAAGATCTATGAGTTTTCCTCTTAGCACTGCTTTCATAGTGTCCCATTACTTTGACTATGTTGTGCCTTCATTTTCGTTAAATTCTAAAGTTTTTAATTTCTTTCTTTATTTCTTCCTTGACCAAGTTATCACTGAGTAGAGCATTGTACAGCTTCCATGTGTATGTGGGATTTCTGGTGTTTTTGTTGCTATCGAAGACTAGCCTTATCCCATAGTGATCTGATATGAGGCATGGGATTATTTTAATCTTCTTATGCCTGTTGAGTTCTGTTTTGTGACCTATTGTATGGTCAATTTTGGAGAAGTTACCATGAGGTACTGAGAAGAAGGTTTTTTTTTTTTTTTTTTTGATTTAGGATGAAATGTACTAAAGATATCTGTTAAATCTATTGGTCCATAACTTCTGTTAGTTTCACTGTCTGTCTGTTTAGTTTGTTTTTCCATAATCTGTCCATTGATGAGAGTGAGGTGCTGAAGTCTTCTTGTATTATTGTGTGAGATATAATGTGTACTTTGATGTGAGAAGCCACATGTGCCTTTGCAGGGTGGCACTGGCTACTGCTGGCCACCACACATACATAGGCAGTAAAATTTTTTTGCCAAGATGAGGTTTTAAGAATTAACCAATCAGATGAGAGACAAGTTAACCAATCAGATGAGAGACAGGTTAACCAATCAGATGAGAGACAAGTTAACCAATCAGATGAGAGACATGTTAACCAATCAGATGTGAGACATGCAAACGAGGTGGTAAGCATAACCCATGCATAACCAATCCAGGTGTGAGACACGCCTCCCCTAGGCCTATATAAGCAGCACCAGTTCTGGGCTTGGGGTCTCTTCGCCTCTGCAATCAAGCTCTCCCAATAAACGTGTACAGAAGGATCCTGTTGCAGCGTGGTTCTTGCTGGCCAGTCGGACATACACAAGAAGTGGTGCCGAAAACCCGGGAAAAGAAACATCTTCAGGCATGAGCAAAGACCCCCTGCTACAGGGAGGATTCAGAACTGCATTGCGGGGAAGGAGCGGTTAATAAAGTGTTCCAGTAAAACAGACTGCTGAGAAGGATCTGGTGTGGATTCAGAACTCTTCAGCTGAGGAACGGTGGTACTGGTAAATCTCCCAAATTGATTCCTGGGTTAAAGGGGAATATGTGTTTTAAGAAAAAGGAAAAGAAAAGGGAGGAAAAATAAAAGGAATCGGTAATAAAGAAAAGAAAATAGTGAAGGAAAGGAAAAGGGAAAGGAAAGGAAAGGAAAGGAAAGAAAGAAAGGAAGGAAAGGAAAGAAAGGAAGGAGAGGAGGGAAAGAGAGAAGAGAAGGAAAGAAAGGATTGAGATGATAAGGTTCCCAGCTTTGGGACAAGTTAAGGTTCATGAGTTATGCTTTTTTTCTCCCATTGACCCTTTGTGGGTAGGTCTGATAGTTTTGGTCTTGTTTGTTCTGATATATGGACTCTGTTACTGTTTGAAACTGTGTGTTGAGGCAGTTAAGACAGGTCAGAAAATCCTTACAGAGCAACAAGAAAGTATGTCGGAAGAGGAGAAGGGCTTAAAAAGAAAAAAGAAAAAGAAAGGAGACACAGTGTTATCAGGTGGACAGAAAGGACAAAATAAAAGAGCCGAGGCAGAGGAGGAAGGCGAATTAGCTTCTGCGCCCCCTCCCTATGCCTCTTCAGCAGCCACCTATAGGCGGACCTTCTGTCTGGAGGTTTGGAGAGAGGTTAGATTCTCCTTGCTGGGATGTCCTATTTTCACCGACCAAGCAGGGCAGAGATATCATGAGCCTCTAGATTTCAAAGTAATCAGGAATTTGGCTGAGTCCGTGTGGACATACGGCTTAACTGCCTCCTATATTGTGGCTCAAGTAGAGGCCTTGAATAGACACTGCATGATGCCGTCCGATTGGGTAGTCTTGGTGAAGACAAGCCTTTCACCTGGGCAGTATTTAGATTGGAAAGCCTTCCTTATTGAATTTGCAAATGAACAGGCAGTGGCTAACTCTGCTGCAGGAAATCCAGCATGGGATAGGGATATGCTGCTTGGTCAAGGTCGCTTTGCACAACAACAGACAGGATATCCAGTGCAGGTGTTTGAGCAGGTGAATCAGATTGCCATAAAGGCATGGAAATCATTGCCCACCTGTGTTGACAGTGTTGACGTGGGCGAGAGGGTCTGTTTGTGTGTTTCCCCAGGATCACCGACAACAGCTGTGGGTCCTAGAATGGCTGACCAGAGCAATTTCAAAACAAGCAGAGCTGTGAGGACGTGGATGTTCCTGTGGCTGAAGGTGCTCCCGCTAGTGAGAACTGAATTGCTCTGTGTTCCTGAAACCATGCCGTTGACACATTCGGGTGTTTCCTCAATTCTTTACATCTAATGCCAGATTTTAAGCCTTAATGGAACTCGAATAGAACCCATCATTGTTGGCAATTTTACCTCTTGGCTTACCTCTGCTTTTTCTTACTTTAAGGAATGGGTGGGAGTGATTTTGTTTGGTGCTGCCATATGCTGTGGACTGGTGTTCATGCTCTGGTTGGTTTGCAAATTCAGAACTCAACAAAAACATGACAAACTGATTATAACTCAGGCACTTTATCTATTGAAAACGGCGCCTCCCCTGAAGTTTGGTTATCTATGCTCAAGAATGAGTCGGCATCTGAGTTCTCTGCTCTTGCACCCCACGGATTTAAAGATCCATTTCACTGGGATGAGAGAGACTCAACGATCATTGATCAGCCCTTGCACATTGCTGAGGTTTCCTCATTGCACGCGATAGGGTGATCATGATTTCCCCACTAATTCATTTTTTGGCTGGCCTCTTTTGTAGAATTCGCCCTAGGTCATTTAGCAGTTACTGTCACACAGCACTGCAGTATCCATAGACGGGCAACTTTCCTCATGCACAGACCAACCTAAGACACGGGACCTGGTGGCTATAGGGTTACCCTATGACAGGTAAGGCTGTGACATTAGAGGAATGACCTAAAACAGGAGCCGCTGCGGATGGACATAATTGCACAGGCCTAGTCCAGCCTCATTTTATTAAAACAAAAAGGGGGAGATGTGGGAAGCCACATGTGCCTTTGCAGGGTGGCACTGGCTACTGCTGGCCACCACACATACATAGGCAGTAAAGTTTTTTTGCCAAGATGAGGTTTTGAGAATTAACCAATCAGATGAGAGACAAGTTAACCAATCAGATGAGAGACAAGTTAACCAATCAGATGAGAGACATGCAAATGAGGTGGTAAGCATAACCCATGCATAACCAATCCAGGTGTGAGACACGCCTCTCCTAGGCCTATATAAGTTCTGGGCTTGGGGTCTCTTCGCCTCTGCAGTCAACCTCTCCCAATAAACGTGTGCAGAAGGATCCTGTTGCAGCATCTGCTTTGCTGTCCAGTCGGGCGCACGCAAGACTTTGAGCTTTAGTAAAGTCTCCTTTATGTATGTGAGTACCCTTGCATTTGGAGCATAGATGTTCAGAATTGAGAATTCTTCTTGTTAGGTTTTTTTCCTTTGATGATCATGAAATGTCCTTCCTTATCTTTTATATGAAGTGTACTTCCATAACTTTTTTATGACTTTTGCTGAAAGTCAATTTATTGGAATGGCTACTCTAGCTTGATTCTTGGGACAATTTTCTTGGAGAAATATTTTCCAGCCCTTTACTCTGAGGTAGTGTTTTTCTTTGATACTGAGGTGTGTTTCCTGTATGCAGCAAAATGCTGGGTCCTGAATACATATCCAGTCTGTTTGTCTATGTCTTTTATTGGGGAATTGAGTCCATTGATATTACAAGATATTAAGGAATAGTGATTTTTGCTTCCTGTTATTTTGATGTTATTTTTATGTTTGTGTGACTATCTTCTTTTGAGTTTGTTGAAAGACTATTTTCTTGCTTTTTTTAGGGTGTAGTTTCCCTCCTTGTGTTGGAAATTTCCACCTATTATCCTTTGTAGGGCTGGATTTGTGGAAAGATTGTGTAAATTCTGTTTGTCAATGAATATCTGGGTTTCTCCATCTATGGCAATTGAGAGTTTTGCTGGGTATAGTAGACTGGGCTGGCATTTGTGTTCTCTTAGGGTTTGTATGACATGTGCTCAGGATCTTCTAGCTTTCATAGTCTCTGGTGAGAAGTCTGGCGTAATTCTGATAGATCTGCCTTTTTTATGTTACTTGACCTTCTTCCCTTACTGCTTTTAATATTCTTTCTTTGTTTTGTGCATTTGGTGTTTTGACTATTATATGACAGGAGGATTTTATTTTCTGGTCCAATCTATTTGGAGTTCTATAAGCTTCTTTTATGTTTATGGGCATCTCTTTTTTTAGATTAAGGAAGTTTTCTTCTATAATTTTTTGAAGATATTTACTGACCCTTTAAGTTGGGAATCTTCACTCTCTTCTTTACTCATTATCCTTAGATTTTATCTTCTCACTGTGTCCTGGATTTCCTGGATGTTTTTTTTATGGGATTATGAATCTGCATTTTCTTTGACAGTTGTGTCAATGTTTTCTATGGTATCTTCTGGACCTAAGATTCTCTCTTCTATCTCTTGTATTCTGTTGGTCTTGATCTATGACAATGATCTCTTTCCTAGGTTTCTATCTCCATGGTTGTCTACCTTTGTGATTTCTTTATTGATTTTATTTCCATTTTTAGATCCTGGATTATTTTGTTTAGTTCTTTCACCTGTTTGGTTGTGTTTTCCTATAATTCTTTAAGGGATTTTTGTGTTTCCTCTCTAAGGGCTGCTACCTGTTTATCTGTATTCTTTTGTATTTCTTTAAGTGAGTTTCTTATGTCCTTCTTAAAGTCCTATATCATAACCATGAGGTGTGATTTAAAATTAGTCTTGCTTTTCTGGTGTATTGGGGTATCCAGGTCTTGCTGTGGTAGACAACTTGGTTCTGATGATGCCAAGTAGCCTTGGTATCTGTTGCTTATGTTCTTGCCCTTGCTTCTCACCATCTGGTTATCTCTGTTGTTAACTGGTCTTGCTGTCTCTGACTATGGTTTGTCCCTCCTGCAAGCCTCTCTGTCAGTACTCCTGGGATACTAGTCCTCTCTGGGAGGAATTTAGGTATGGACAGCTGTGGTACAGTGTTAGCTCTGGGGGTACAGACAGAAACCAAAAGGATCCTGTCCCCAGATGTTCCTTGGTTCCTGTGTCCTGATGGTTCTGGGAGGGTCCCTCTTGGGCCAGGAATTTGAAAAGAAGTGGTGGTCTTACATGTGCTCACAGGTGTGTAGGCACTCCCAGGAGATGAGCTCTTTCCTGGCGGTATTTGTGTATGCTTTGCAGTGGTACAGGATCAGCTCTGGGTACAGACTGAAATATGAAACCACAAGGCTCCTGTTCCAGGCTGCTCCTGATTTTCTGTGTCCTGAGGGTTCCAGGAGGTACCCTCTGAACAGCAGTGGTGGTTTTACCTGTGCTCACAGACTTTTCTGCACTCCTGAGAGGCTAGCTCTCTCCCACTGCTATTTGGGTATGGAACCCTATGGCACAAGATCAGCTCTTGGTGCAGATGGAAATCAGAAGGCTCCTGTACACAAATTTATATTTCTAGCACAGCTTAATGGACAAGGTTTGTCTATGGACAGCAATGCATGCTTTCTTTGACTCAATTTAGTAAATCAAGGTTGTCCAGAAATGATCAAAGCATCTATTTTATAACAATGGTGAAATTCCATTGTCATATTAAATAAGAAATTTAATGAGAATATGCATATTTGAATACCTCAAGAGACTTTGACTAGAAGAAACTACATTTCTGTAGAGATTATAAAGTCCCTTTGGACTCTTATATTTTTGTGTGCACTTTAAACATTTCAGAATTTAATATTGTTCAAAACTATCACGTTATTTCAATTATGATTCCTTTGATTCCACCCCAATTTTTGAGTCATACTCTGGGTTAAATGTTTTTGGTTGTTTTGGGACAAAACCAAGAATGCTGAGATTGCATGACAACAGGTTTCAGAAAGTAAGCTAAGGAGTTGAAAATCACTAGCCTTTCCTCCCCTCAAGCTTCAGAAACTGGAAATTAAAAGCATGTGCAAGGTTTGAGATACAGCACACCACAGGTACTAGCATAGTAGTGGGCACAAAACTAGGAGGAGGTCAAGCTGCTTCAACCTATAAGGGTATCATTTTCTCTCCCAGCATCACATTCAAGAAAGAGCCAGCTAAGAAGTACAAGGGTTAATCCTCTAAAATATTGAAATCAGCTGGTAACAGAAAATATCTAAAGCCAACTTTTCAGAAGCATAATGTATCTGTCTGTGATGGCTAGTCTCAGTTTTCAAGTTGACTTCATCTGGAATTAACTAAAACTCAAAAATGGAAGGTACAATTATGAGGGATTTTTGCTTAATTTGAAGTGGAAAGATCAGATTTTTGAGGTAGGAAGACATGTTTTTAATCCAGGCCTTTTGAACTGAGAAAATCTACCTCTATTCTGGGCCACATCATCTGCATATATGCATATACACATACACAAGCATAAATACACACACACATATGTATATACATAAATACATACACACGCTTGCCCTTGCCTTACTAGTAAGTCCCTTCCTTCACTGGCCTTAGAGCCAATTTCTTCAAGATTCCAGCATATACTGAAGACCAGCTGAGATATCTAGTCTCATAGACTGAGCAACTACTAGATTCTTGTACACAGCCAGCCATATATACATGTGTGTGTATGTATGTATGTATGTATGTATAGTGTATATATGGAGGGAGGGAGGGAGAGAGAGAGAGAGAGAGAGAGAGAGAGAGAGAGAGATCCATTCTATTAATTCTGTTACTAGTCTAGAGAACTCTGACTAATACAGCATATGGTAGGGATAGTTTAACAAATATCACAAACTGGGTCGTGTAAGCCATTAAATGTTGTACTCCACAGAGTTAGTAGCCATGATACGATAGGGTCTGTTCTCTTTGTCAAAGGTGCATGATGAGAAGTATGGATCTTAAATTGAGAATGCACAGAAATGTACTTCCCCATAGACCTCATATGAATTAGTAGAGGCCTCCCTAACAAATCCCTAACCATTTTTTAGTTCAAGTTGAACACACCATCTGTAGTAGTCATGCTTTCATGCTGCAGGTTATAAAGACCCACCTTTGCTCTTCTTAGCTGTGAGTTTTGGCTTTGAATTCACAACTTTGAACTTATATGTTCACTTAGAGTGTTGCTGGGATATTGGAGGTCAAAATTAAAGTAAGCCTTCCTGACTTTGGGTTGTATCTTCATTGGGTCAACTACCCCATGGAGCATCACCAGGCTATTTAGATGATGTACTGCCTGGTAGCTAATAGAAAGAGGTAATGGGAGGCCAAGATCCAATTGTGATTAACCAAGAAAACATCTGAGCAAATTACAGACTAGGAATATGTCTCCTATATCCTCCATCAAGAAAAGAAAGAAAGAAAAACTGCCAAAACCCTTATTAAATTTTATTTATATCTTAGAAGTTTGAGGATAATATAGAAAAGTGGAAACAACTGTGACTAATAGGAAAACTGTTACTGTAACGACATCTTAGTGGCATCTATTTGAATCTCAGGAAAACAGGAAGAAAAATCTGTGTTCGTGATTCAACTGCAGTACCACAATTCATGCAGCTACAGCACAGCTCCACTGGCTTCTAAGCACAAATAAATGCCAGGGCACCTTCTGCTTTGTGATGGGGCCAGGTACATAATTGACACTGAAAACAAACCCATGATTCTTCTGCCACAGCCTTCTGAAATCTGTCTTTCAAATGGAATGAAGGAGGGCCATAGCATTTCCAGTTTGTTTACCTTTCTATTTGTATACCCCTTCTCCTTTTCTGACTTCCTTCTGCTTTTGCCTAGGGTCTGTCATTTTTCTTGGCATCTGTTTGAGTCAGCACTGTTTCTACTGAATTAGAATACATATACCGAAGCACTCAGAACAAAAGATACACCTAAAATCTCACCTAGGGATGAGAGTCAAACTTAACACAAGTAATGGCTCAAACTCATGGAATAGCAAACAGGAAAAGTATGAGAACCTAAGCCAAAATCCATTCTGAGGACAGATTCCATTTGCTTTTGTGTGAACTTATAGCCTTCAAAGGAATGCAGGACACTGGCGAGACAGGCCCAGAGTGAAATGTAGAACAGCTGCCAACACTACCCTACTGTAAGGCCAAATCCAGCCAAAGGCCAATCAACACATTTGTCTCCTGTTCACCTGCCCTCGGAAGGTTAGTGCATCACAAAAGACAAATGATTCTGCTGTGCTGACTAGGCTCTGCTGCTGTCTCCATTTAGAGGCGATAATTAGGCCAGCTAGTCTTTTAATGTCAAAATTGGAAAACATGACTTCATGTGGATCTTTAAATGTTAATGACCAATAAAACCAGCTGTAGCACCACATTTGGTTCAGCTTATTAATGTGCTGTGTTAGATGAGCTGAAGTGGAAAGAGATTCCATTTCCCAGCTTGAGAGGCCCTTCCCTGAATAAAATGTTTGTACCCAAGGAGAAACACATTCTCAAGTTATGGAGCCACTTTAGGTTTTAGTGGTGTTACGGTTACTTTTTCTGTTGCTGTTTATGTTTAGTTGGGTGATTTAATTTGGATGTGGGTTTTTCTTAATTGATTGGGTGTGTGTGTGTGTGTGTGTGTGTGTGTGTACATACATAAGTATGATATTTTGAGAAAGACACAAGTAAAGATTTTGGGGCCCCAGATACCTATACTTCTTGGTAAAAATGCTACAGTTTTAGTTGAGTTTGGAAGCACGTGACTGAAATATCCAGACTCAGGAACTGAGGCAGGAAAATGGCAGGTTTGAGGTCAGCCAGGCCTACATAGTTTGGAGATAGCCTAGGCTAAATAGCAAGACCCTATCTCAAAAACTAATATGTATTTTCAATCAGTCATATTAACTTGTGTGATTCACAGAAAAATGATTGATGTTCAGCAAAAACTATCCAGGGACTAAATATTTAGAGAACCAATTTGCAACTTGACTGAGCAGAAAATGGTTAGGAAGTACAACTCTGTTAGACCCAGAAGGTACAAAACAATTTAGTAAATGAGAATTGTTCTGTTATTTTTATAACTGAACAAATATCTAAAGACCTATTGTGATAGTTGGTATTAATTATTAGCTTTACAAAACCTAGAGTCACCTGGGAGATGAATCTCTTGGCAAGACTGTGAGAGGATCATTTCAATTATATTAATAAATGTGGAAATATCTGTTTCAACTGTGGGCATGATTGTTGCTTGGGCTGGAGATCCTGACTGTATGAATGGAGAAAGAGTATTGAGCCAAACTGTGCCTTCATCTTTCACTTTGCAGATGTGATATGATCTTGAGCTGCTTCAAGATCATCTGCCTTAGCTTCTCTGCCATGATGTAATGAACCTTGAACTGCATGCTAACACAAACCCTTTCTTTATATAGCTGTTTTTGCCATGGTATTTTATTACAGCAACAGGAAAAGGAACTAAGGTGTCCTATTATGTGTCTAGCAATGCCCTACATGCTGACAATAGGAGCAGAATAAGACAGATGATGTCTGCGTCAAGGAGCTTATTTCTTGTCCCATATAAAGTCAGATAAGATAGACCATAGACAAACACATAAATACCAGGCAGAAAGTTAGGAGGTAATAGGGGACAGGCACACACATAGTCACACACACAAACTCACATCCATACAAATTCACATGCAAATGCATGCACACATGTGCATATACACATGCACACACATACATGCTTACTCACACATACATACACAAATGCACATGCACATACATGCATACACATATGTATATACACATGCATACACATATGTGCATGTTTGTACATGTACACAAATAAATATGGGTAAGAGATGAGAAAGTGAGGAGTTACTACTTTAAGTAAATAAGTTGAATAGGAAAAAACAGACACAATTGTAAAGTGATCTACATACTCATATAAGGAAAAGGTGAAGGAACCAATGGAGGAAGAACATAACAAATGATGGCTGTGATGATGCCGGTTAAGCCACTGTGAGCTACTGAAGAGTTCAGGAGAGTAAAGGGCATTTCAGAAATTATGTGCACTGTGTATAGGTGAAGGGAGACAAGAATAAAAGCAGAGGAATAATTGAGACCATCTCTAAGCAAGAGACAACATAGTTGCTAGAATCTGAAGGTTTATATTCCGGTCTATCTCCAGTTCATAGCTGAACCTCTAATTACCAAAGTGATAGCACTGTGAAGTTGCACCAGTGAGAAATGATTGGTTGGTTAGGCTGAAGCTATTGTAAGTGGAATTACTACAGGCATATGCAAGACTGGGAGAAAAATCAACAAATGAGGCCACATGAAATTAAAAGCTTTATTCTCAAAGGAAACAATCAGCATATTAGAAACAGCCTACTGCGTGGCAGAAACACCTTACCAACTATGCAATAGGAAATTGATATCTAAAATCTAGAAGGATCTCCTAAATTATATACTGAAAAGAAAAATCATCAAAATAATAAGTAGGTAATAATTTGAGTAGATTGTTGTCAAAGGAAGAAGTGCGAATTTTCAACATCCCAAACCATTAGGAAAACACAGATTCAAGCTTTATTGCGATCCCATCTCACCATAGGCAGAGTGGCTATTATCAAGAAAACAACAAATATTGGCTTGGATATGTATAAAGAACAATCTTTATACATTACGGGTGGAAATGTAAAGTGAAATGTACAGCCATTATGAAAATCAGGATTGATACCCTTCAAAACTAAAATAAAATGACCATATGACCCAAATATATCACTCTTGAGTATATGCCGGGATTCTACATCAGTAACCGTAGAGATGCTTGGATACCCATCTTTACTGCTCCACTCTTCACAATAAATGAGACATAAAACTAGCTTAGAAGGCCACCAACAGATGAATAGGTAGTGAAAATACAGTAGCTATACACAATGAAATTTTTATTTGGTTGTAAGGATAAAATAAAAATTTAACATTTGCAAAAAAATAGATTAACTATAAATCATTACATTAAGCAAAATAAATCATATTCAAATAACGATTCCATTTTATCTTATGTGCAGATAGATTTAAATATATATGCGATGTGTATGATGTGTTTGTGTGTATAAAGTGTACATATGTATATATACTATACCTATCATCAGAAAGAAGAAGGGATTCTGAGAAGGAAAAAGTTAGAAAGGAGGTTAAGAAACAATAGAGAATAACAAAATTCATGACATGAAAGACACTACTTTAGGGATGAAGGGACCAGCAAGAGAGATAGAAGGAGATAAGAACAGCATGAATGTGAATGAGAACAAAATATAATTATAATACATCATATGTGCATATGTGTGTATACACTCATGTGAAAGCATATATACACACATAAAGCTTAGATAAGTATACATATATACATGTCTATGTGTATATATGCTCACATGAATGCATATGTGCACACTTACAGCTTAGATAATTATACACACACACACATATATATATATATATATACATATATATGTATGTATATGCGTGTACACACTCACATGAATGTATATGCGCACACATACTGCTTAGTTATTGTCAGATTGATACAAACCCAGACATATCTGGGAAGAGGCAATCTTGAGAAAATGGCTTCATAAGAGATGCTTGTAAGCAATATCTGTAAGGCATTATTTTGATTGATGATTTAAGTGGTAGAGCTCAGCTCACTGTGGGAGGTGCTGTCCCATGATGCCTGGTCTTGAGGTATAAAAAGAAAGCAGGCTGATCAAACCAGTAAGCACTGTTCTATGGCCTCTCTTTCAGTTCCTGTATTCAGGTTCCTGCCCTGACTTCCCTCAGTGATGGACTGTGACCTGAGAGCTGTAAGCTAAAATAAACCCTGCCCCACCCCCCACCCCAAGTTGCCCTTGGTCATGGTCCCTATCGCAGCAATAGAAATACTGGCTAAGAAAATATGAAAATGTAGCCATACAATTGTGCTAACTAAAAGCATTAATTCAGAAGACACCTTACAGAACTCAGTTGCCCCACTCTCTCCTGAGATAACAGCAAAACAACTGTCATCTATGAAGAAATGGCCATGAGCAGACTTCAACTCTGCTAGCAGCTTAACCTTGAACTTCTAATCTCAAATTATGAAGATCAGATCCTTAAGACTGCCTGGGAGTCTGTTAGAAGTGGGGTCCCACTCCAACCCCCACTACCTACCTGGCTGATTTTCAGGAACAGTGATGATAGTGGTGGTGGTAGTTATGTTAGAGGTGGTGGTGGTGGTGGTAATGAAAGTGTTAATGTTGAAAAGGATTGACATTATAATCTCCATAGGTTAAATAATTTTCTTGAAATTACATTTTTGCTACTCAGAAATCACATGAACTAATGTTCTTTCCAAGCCTCTCTGTTCCTCAGATAGAATGGTCTGGAGGGCTTTTTCCTTGTCAAGGAAGCAGAACTCACACCATGAAACACCTCATTCAGGAACATCATAGTTCATTTCCAGTTACAACTTAGGAATTAAAGAATTGTTTTGAGAGAAGACAAATTCATTTAGACTGTGAAAGTGGATTGCATTTATATGAGGAAAACAACAGAGAAAGGATTGCAGGGCAAGAGGATGCTCTTGCTCTCTGTCTCCAGGTCTCTGCCTCTATCACTAATTCTGTATTTCACTTGTGCCTGTGTGTGCATGCGTTTTCATGTGCTTGCGCGAGTGCCTGTGCACATGTATAGACGTGTATGTGCTTGGGAGTGTGCATCTGTGTGTTCATGTGTGTGAATATGTGTGTATCTGTGTGTCCATGTGTATGTTCATGTGTGTTTATGCCTGTTTTGTGTTAATCCATGCATATGTATGTGCATGTGTATGTATGTGTTTATGTCTGTGTTTGTGTTTATGTGTACATGTGTATGCATATGTATGCATGTGTGTATATGTGTGTGCATGTCTTTGTGTGCGTGTCTCTTTGCTTTCATGAGTGCATGTGTGTGTACATGTTTGCATATGCATGTAGGTGTGTGCATGTATGTGCACATTCATGGGTGAGTGTGCTTGTGTGTATGCATGTGCATGTACATGTGCAAGTGTGTGTACATGTGTGTACATGTGCATGGGTGTGTTCTTGTGTTTTTGAGGGTATGTGTATGTTAGTGTGTGCGTGAGCATTTTATTGTGTGTGCATGTTCACATGTATGTGTGTGCATGTGTATGAGTGTGCACATGTACATGTCTGTGTTTATGTGTTCATGTGTGTGAGCATGTGTGCGTTCATAGGTACATGGGTATATATGTGTATGTGCATGTGTGCTTGTGTGCATTTGTGTTTGTGTTTCTGTGTGTGCATGTTCATGAGTGTGTCTGACTGCATGTGTATGCATGTGCACATGCAATGTATGTGTGTCCATTTGTACATGTGTCCATGAGTTTTTGTGTATGGTCATCTGTGTGTGTATGTACATTTGTATATGTGTGTGTTTGTGCATACATGTGTGTTTATGTGTATGTACATGTCCATGTGTGTGCATGCATGTGTTTCTGTACCTGTGTATGCACATGTGTGTCTGCATATGTGTGTGACTTTGTGTGGATGTGTGTGCATGTCTAAGTGTGTGTGCACCTATCTGCAATTGTGCATGGGTGCATGTATACCTGTGTGCATGTGTTTGTGTGTGTGCATGTGTGTGTGCATTTGTATGTTTGTGTGTCTAAGTATGTGTCTGTGAGTGTGTGCCTGTGAATTGTAGGCATGTGCATCTGTGCATTGTGTGCGTATGTATGTATGTGTATGTAAATATGTGTGTGCATGTATATGGTGTGTGTGCATTTGTGTTAGTATGTCTATGTGTGTTTGTTTCTGTGTGTCTGTGTGTGTCTCTGTGTGTGTGTGTGCATGTGTGTACTAGGGAGAGCAGAACCACATGGAACATAGGCCACTCTCCCTCTAACCCTGATCAATCATTTCGCCTAGTCATTTCTGCCCACAGACAGATTGATCCTGAACTAATCAAGGAGAAAGAGTCATTGGGGGAAAAATAACAGGCTTAAAAATTGAATCCCCCTTTCACACAAATACTGGTTTTGGAGCAAGAAACTGTGCCCAGCTGAGGGCGATCCTCTCAAAGGCCCAGGTGGACACAGTGGGTGGAAAGGTATGGCAAGGTTGTGGGAAGACAAAGCCGGCCAGAGCAGACCTGCTACTCAGTCCTGTTTGTTTCTCAGCTGGCGTTCTCTGCACTTAGGTCCTGCGTAACATCTGCGCTCTGTGCAGGCTTGATTTAATAATGTGTTGGGAGCTGGCATTTGGCTCATTCCCCTAGCAGCAGTAAATAGTGTTGGGAAGATGTGCACCAGACATAATTTGCCCCCTTCTTTTACTGAGAGAGGCACATTAATATTTAATAGAAGAAAAATAATTCATGCAGATTTGAAAGCAAAACTCATGAAAAGGCACATTAGAAAAGCTGGGGGGGGGGGAACAGGTTTGTTTCAGGAAGGCTCCATTTTCCTCCAAAATGAACTAGAGCCCACGATTTATTCACGTGGAGACAACCTACGAAAATTTGGCCCACCTGTCACCTCCTGTGTTTTGGTTCCATGGCTATAAACATCTCCGGAGTTTCCACCCAGGCCACGTGTTTATTCCCCCTCACTCTGATGCTAGAAAGCTGAGGCTGGGCTTAGCTTGCTAGGCAGACAGTCAATAGGAGTTGTGTCTTCCTACCTCCAAGCTTCTCAAGGTGGCTTTAGAGAATGGGGTTGAGCCCCAGGTCTGTTAGAGAACTGGAATAAGAAAGCCAGGTGCTTGGTGCTTGGTCCGCTTAGAAATGTGTTCCATGGGGACACTAGTCTAGGTGTTAAATAGCAGTACTCCACCTAGCTAGGTCCTCGAAAGCTAGTAAAATGTTTCCAGTGGTTCTTCATTTCCCAACTGTCTATTCTGCAGCTACTTAGTGGCTTGGGCCACCCAACTAAGCTTTCAACACAAACTTGGCATCCATACAAATAAAATCTATTCCTAGGCTTTTCCCACTCTTCTAAGGTCATTGAGACTTACTAGTTGTTCAAACTGTGACTACAAGAGACTTGTCCCAGCTTCTTAAGATCTTGCTTGGAGGCTCTAGCAGGGGAGTACAACTACCTTTGACCAAAGATCCATCCTCCTGCCTTTCCCAATAGGGAAGGTTGCCCTCTTCCATTTAGTATTGCAGCTTTCGGAAGGACATATGTGGATCAGTGAGGGAGGAAGGGGACACTTGTATAGCCAGCCAGATCACTCAGACCAACCCTGGGTGACAGATGTCATACACAGTCAGATCCTCCTCATATCCTTTTCTTTGCTTCTTAAGTGTACAATCACCCATTACTCTATCCTGTGTGCTCATCACTTCACTGGTATAACACCCAATGAAGAACATATTTTCTGTTTAACAAGCTTCCCTCAGCAATCATGCTTACCTTTGCTGATAAGCTTGCAGGGTAAGACATTTGGATACTTTTCAGGGCCTTGTCTTTTTTTTTTTTTTTTTTTTTGGTTTTGGTTTTGTGAAACAGGGTTTCTCTGTATAGCTCTGGCTGTCCTGGAACTCACTTTGTAGGCCACGCTGGCCTCGAACTCAGAAATCCACCTGCCTCTGCCTCCCAAGTGCTGGGATTAAAGGCATGTGCCACCATGCCCAGCCCTTGTCATCTTTTGAATTATACCATGGCCAAGTCTCTGACCCTACTTCCCAGAAACATGTCCTATAATATGTTTCTGCAGGTCTTGTCTCTTCTCAAATCAGTGACAGAGGGGTGTTCCACTCCTCTGCCACACCATTTCCTAGAAATTACCTTCATAGAGTGCCTTTCAGACAGGCATGGTTGCCTATGTCTGTGACTTCAACACGTAAGAAGGAAAGGCGTGAGGATCAAGAGGTCAAGTTAATACTTGACTACATTGCAACTTCAAGACTAGCCTTGGGTACATATGACCTTGTCTCAAAAACCAACCCAAACCAAACTAAAGGTACAAGTTAATTCCACAACTTAGAACTTCATTATACTAGTTAGTAGCATACACCAACATGTCTGATAAGACCAGACTTTATTCTTTGAGTTGGAGCGCAAACCTCTAAGCATAATGGGTGCTAATGGTAGTGTTTGGACCTCTCTCACATGGGCAGGATAATCCCCGGTCTACTTCAACACACCAACAGCTTTTGTTAATTTTGTTTTTTAAAGGTTTGCTTTATTATTTCTGAGAATGTTGTCAAGTATGTGTGTGTGTGTGTGTGTGTGTGTGTGTGTGTGTGTGTAGAGGCCAGAAGAGGGTGTCAGGTCCCCTGGAGCTGAAGTTACAGGCAGTTGTGAGCCACTTGGATGTGAGTACTGGGAGCTGAACTCCAGTCCTCTGCAAGGGCAGCAAGCACTATAAATTGCTGAGCTGAACCATCTCTCCAGCACCCAGCAGGTTTTCATGAGCTCAAATGTACTTCATTTTCTATAAGAAACAATTAATGCAATAATATTATGCTCAGGCCTAAGAACAAAACATCTCCTTTCCCTCTATTTTAGCAGGCCACCCTTCCTTGAAGACATAACCGAAATTGTGACATGGGCAGAATTGCTTAATTACAGGACAACTGGATGTTACAAGACAAACACTTGGCTGTATATTTTTCTATGGAAATAATTTAATTTTGTGAGGAATGGGCCTTGGACATATTTTTCTGATGACCAGAATTACTATAAACTGCACCTGATCAAGAGTGGTTTTCTTTCTGGAGATTTCTCTTAGCAAAGATTTCCTGGTACGAAATCACCATAAGCCACATTTTATGTCACTGTGACTTTCCTCCCCACCTGCTCGGATTCATTCTATGTGGATAGTCTCTCAGCAGGAATTTGGCTATTGGTAGTTAGTTCATTAGTTAGTTAATTAATTCACTATTTACTTTTTAAATCTAGGGACATTTTAAGAGAAATGACTTAGAGACATAAGGTAGAAAGAAAAATCAGAACCCCTGTGGAGGGTTTTATTTGCCATTAAAGCAAATCTTATTTGAAGTTTACTTGTTTTCTTAAAACTAACAAGAAAAATGTGTGCTTACAAAATGGGCTGCTAGCCAGCCAGAGGTCCAATGGAACAGTTTACTAGGAGACAACCATCTCAGCTTATCTCTGCCTCTAAACAAATATTCTAGAGAGAGCTATAAATTCTCTAGGGCCCAATGTCAGCAGATAGCCATGGATGGAAATGGAGTATTAATTATTCCTTCCTGTGTTTTATACTATCAAATTTAATAGTCACTGGAAATCCAGACATTGATAAAAATGACAGGATGTCATGTCTAACATCTGTTCTCTGCACCCTGCAGGAATGTGTAGCATTAATATTTAATAAAAAATAATAGCTCTGATTTAGACTCACCAGCAATTTCACACTGATGTTCCTGGATATTCATTTCAGATTGTATAGGCTTGCAAACTTTAAATGCACATGTCTCTCCCATGAGCCATATTCCTCAGCATCAACAGGAAGCTTGCCTTTTACTCTTGCTGGACCATATACTTTCCAGTCACATGACACTCATCACTGCCTTCTGCTCAGTGAAGCAGCTGTTGCAGGTTGCCGATGGGCCACATGAACCTCAATAGAAGGATAGCACAGGGAATATCATGAGCTGTGTATGTCCAAGACATTGCTATACCAACTGTTCCTTTTTCTTATAGTTCTGAGTTGAGTTAGTAAAGGCTGGTGCACCAGTTTGCCTCTCAAGCCACTCTTTCCACCTATATGCAAGTCAACATGGTGATCCACACATGACTCTGATGAGTTGTTTCTGTGATGGTGAAATGAGCCAATTCAAGCCAGATTAGAGTATCTAAAACAGGTTTATTAGCAAAGTGCTCTGAGTGGGCAAGTTCACTGGTTCCAAGGAACAAGGCCAGGGAATTCACCATGGGGAAGGAGACAGAAGGATAAGGAAAAAACAAAGAGAAAGAGTGTAACAGGGAGAGGGAAAGAAGAGAAAGAAGAAAATATAGAGAGACCAAAATGTCTGGATTATATAGGGAAAACCATGTGGGGAAAGGGCTACTCAGACCTTTGGCTGGAACATTCTGGTTAGAGGGTATGGTATATCACATAGTGATTGAGAGCTGCTGGAATGCAAAGGTTCAGAGGCCAGGTCTGCTTTGGTGTGTAAAATAAGCACCTCAGCCCTTTGTCCTGAAACCCTACAGATTCCAATGGACACCTGTCATCAATGTTCCCGTTCCAATTAGACATGCCCTTCAGCATTTTCCCCTTCATATCGAGAGTACAATGGGAATGCGGCTGGAAAAATAGAGCTACCTTTTCCCACAGCACCACCACCTCTTTCCTCTTTATATTGCTGGGCAAATTGAGGTTCAGCCTTATGTTATTCCTGACCCCAGGATTTTCTAATGAAATTCCCTACTTTCCAGAAATATTATGAACATCGCTCCCTTTCAGAACAGGCTGTGGCAAAGTTATTTGCCCAATAATTAATCTCTTCCCTCTCTTGATCTATTATATTTTGAAAACTTTAAGTCATTGCTGCATCCCAAGCAGAAGCTGTTGGGATAGACCTGCCAAGGCCATTGTCTCTCTTAGAACAACAGCACAGTTCCTTTCACAGAAAGCCTTCCTGGACCTGGTTATACTCTGCTGACATTGAGGAGATTAAAGTAATGCTAAAGCCTGAGTGGTGACTTCAGCTGCACTTTGCCTTCTTCTATCCTCGTTATGACCAATAGAGCTCATCTATGATAATAAATGCAAAGAATGGCAAGGTATACATCTTACTAATATCTATTGAGATGTTCGAGGCCATGCATTCTCAAGGCCAGCCTCTTTAGTAGACTGTACAGGAAAGTACAGCTTGAACATAAATTAGTGGGTTGCCTCTCTGTCTTCCTCTCTAACCCTAAGAGCCCATCAATAAGGAGAGTCTTGCCTAAAGAAGCCATTGCAACACTCAGTCCAAGAGGGGAAAAATGCCTACCTGATCCATGGATGTGATAAGATTCCAGGGCATTGCCCATTGTTTATTGGAACAAGAGCTTGCTGTATTTCTTACTCAGACTGTCCTGGAACTTCCAGACTCAAGAGACCCTCTCAACCTCAGCCTCCTAAGTAGTTGGTATTAGAGGTCTCGTGACATCCTGCCTGGCTTGGATGAGGTTTGGATCTCTTGCCATTTCTTTAACAAGAAAAGAAAATTTATCCCATTTTCTTGATTACTAATTGGTGGGAGGACATCACTATCTGTCATGCCACTCCTGGTCAGAAAGGCATAGGCTACGAAAGAAAACTTCACAAGGCAGAAGGAAGACTTCCCTATGGTCTCTTCTTCAATTCCTGCCCTTTATTCCCTTGCAGACAATTGTAACCTATAATCTAAAAACAACGCAAAACAAATGAATAAACAACAACAAAAACAACAACAACAAAATGCCTTTAACCTCAACTTGCTTTGGCTGTGCTGTTTATCACAGCAACCAAAAGCAAACTAGAACATTAATCTTGATTGGCTCAAAAGTGACACCTGCTTGCTCAGCAGAAAGTTGGAGACACTTGGAAGAGAATTGAGACTAAACTCTTTTTTTCAAGTCAGAAAAAGCTGAGGTAAAAAAAGTTAAGAAAGACTAAGCTGTCTCATTTTTTCCTTTCCAGGGAAACCGTAAATATGCTGTCTATCAAAAGTTTACCTCACAGGTGAGGATTAGATGGAACAAGGAGAAAACAAACTGTCCCTGAACTAAAGCCCATTAAATGTGCATTTCCCAGTGGACCTTGCCAGTGGCAAGAGAGAAGCTGTGGATTCGTATGCTGTCCATTGTCTATTACCAACCAATACAGAGTGATGGTGCCCATGTGTTTGTAAAGCATTTTCCCTTTCAAATCAGCTCCAAATGTCATCCTTACAGCCTTACTGAGAAAGTTTCAGCCCATTCTTCAGATGCAAGAACAAAGTCCAGATTGTTTTTCTGTTGTACTTCAATGTTGCCTTGCAGTTTTTCTTACTAGGCAATCCATGATATGAAACATGTCTGATTTTATGCTGGTAACTTCTGTTTGGATATATAAAATTGACAATTTTTATTTTGCTATCACACATGTGACAGTGTGACTTCTGTAAGCAGTGGGAAAGCAGGTATGCTGTTCATTTCAAGTTACAGAGTAGAAATTAAAGTCAAGATTTTTGGCTGCCTTAAAACAGACTCTTGGAGAGGATTGTGACGAGATGTAAGAGGTCCCTGCGGCAGAAAAGCCATAAGTGTTTTTGTTTCTGTGAACTTTTCCTACTTTGTCTTTTGGTCTCAGTGAAAATGAGGAGATACTTGGTGTTGTGTTGATGAACGCTGAGTGTGGCCTTTCCTGCCCTTCACAGGTCTTTAGAGATGCTGCCCCTTCTAGCTGCTTTATCCCTCATGCAGGGCTCTGCCTGGGTCTGTTCTGTTCTTCAACTCTCTTCTCATCAATCAGGTAAGATCTTCAGAGACAAGGGAGCCAAGCTAAGTGCTTGAAGGAAAGGAATCTGAAAGACTCAGCTCACTTATTACAAACTATTATTCAAATTATTATTGAATGTTTATTAACTTCCAATGTTCTCAACAGTCACTGGCGATTTTAAATGTAAATGTCTAGTCCTTTTGTGTCTCTGTCATTCCACAAACTGAAGTTTCCTGAAGTAAAGAGATGTTCAGGTAATAAGCTCGTATTTATTTTTTTTTAGGGATTCATTTTTATTGGATATTTTATGTATTTATATTTCAAATGTTATACCTTTGCCAGTTTCCCCTCTGTAGCCCCCTATCCCACCCCCCTTGCTTCTATGAGGGTGCTCCCCCATCCCACCCACACACTCCCACCTCACCGCCCTATTATTGCTCTACACTGGGGCATCGAGCCTTCACAGGACCAAGGGCCTCTCCTCCTATTGATGCCGAACAAAGCTATCCTCTGTCACATATGCAGCTGGAGCTATGGGTCCCTCCATGTGTACTCTTTGGTTGGTGGTTCAGTCCCTTGGAGCTCTGGGAGGTCTGATTGGTTGATATTATTGTTCTTCCTATGGGGATGAAAACCCCTTCAGCTCTTTTAGTCCTTTCTCTAACTCCTCCTGTTAGCAAGCACTTCTTGGCATCTACAATGGTGTCTGGGTTTGGTGTCTGTATATGGGATGGGATCCCCAGGTGGGACAGTCTCTGGATGGCCTTTCCTTCCGTCTTTGCTCCACACTTTGTCCCCGTGTTTTATTTAGCCATTCTGGCTTAAAAATTTGGAGATGAGTGGGTGGCCCCATCCCCCAACTAGGGGCCTTGCCTAACCTCAGGATACGGTCTCTATAGGTTCTCCCTCCAATTTGTTGGGCATTTCAGCTAATTTCATCCCTGTGGGTCCTGGGAGCCTCTTGCTTTCCTGGAATCTGGAACTTGCTGGTGACTACCTCCAGTTCCCCATCCCAATTGCTACATACCTCAGTTCAAATTCCTGACCCTCTGTATATTAGTCTTTTCCCATACTTGATCCTGCACCCTTTCTTCCCTCTCCCCCTCCTTTCTCCCTCCCAAGGCCCTCCCACCCTCTAACTCCCATGTTGTTCTCCCTTCTAAGAAGTACTGAAAAAATTTGGTCTTCCTTCTTCTTGAACTTCATATGGTCTAGGAATTATATCTTGGATATTTCGAGCTTTTCAGCTAATATCCACTTATCAGTGAGTCCATACCATGTGTGTTCTTTTGTGGCTGGGTTACCTCACTTGGGATGATATTTTCTAGTTCCATCCATGTGCCTAGGAATTTCATGAAGTCATTATTTTAATCACTGAGTAGTACTCCATTGTGTAAATGTACCACATTTTCTATATCCATTACTCTGTTGAAGAATATCTGGGATCTTTCCAGCTTCTGGCTATTATAAATTAGACTGCTATGAACATAGTGGAGCATGTGTCTTTGTTATGTGTTGGAGCATCTTCTGGGTATATGCCCAGGAGTTGTATAGCTGGGTCCTCACGTAATACTATGTCCAGTTTTCTGAAGAACCACCAACTGATTTCCAGAGTAGTTGTACCAGCTTGCAAACATACAACAGAGAAGTGTTTCTCTTTCTCTCCATCCTCACCAGCATCTCCTGTCACCTGAGTTTTTGATCTTAGCCATGCTGACTGGTGTGAGGTGGAATTTCAGGGTTGTTTTTACTTGCATTTCCCTGATTACTAAAGATGTTGAACATTTCTTTAGGTGCTTCTCAATCATTCAGGTTTTCTCAGTTGAGAATTCTTTGTTTAGCTCTCTACTCCATTTTTTTTTTTTTTTTTGGTGTTTCAAGTGCTGTGTATATATTGGATATTAGCCCTCTATTGCATGTAGGATTGGTAAAGATCTTTTCTCAATCTGTTAGTTGCTGTTTTAGTCCTATTGACAGTGTCCTTTGCCTGGTGTGACTCTAACCAAGCAAGTGAAAGATCTTTATGACAAGAACTTTAAGTCTCTGAAGAAAGAAATCAACGAAGATCTCATAAAATGGAAAGGTCTCCCATGCTTTTGGATTGGAAAGGTTAATAATATAGTTTTTAAAAAGGCCCTCATGTTGAAAGCAATCTACAGATTCAATGCAATCCCCATCAAAACTCCAACTCAATTCTTCATAGAGTTATAAAGAGCAATTCTCAAATTCATTTGGTATAACAAAAAAACCCGGGATAGCAAAAACTGTTCTCAATAATAAAAGAACTTCTGTGGGAATCGGTGTCCCTGACCTCAAGCTGTACTACAGAGCAATAGTGATTAAAAAAAAAAAAACTACATAATATTGGTACAGAGACAGGCAGGAAGATCAATGGAATAGAATTGAGGACCTAGAAATGAACCCACATACCTATGGTCACTTGATCTTTGACAAAGGAGCTAAAATCATCCAGCAGAAGAAAAGATAGCATTTTCAACAAATGTTGCTGGTTCAACTGCTGGTCAGCATGTAGAAGAATGTAAATTGGTCCATACTTATCTCCTTGTACAAAGCTCAAGTCCAAGAGCATCTAGAACCTCCACACAAAACCAGATACACTGAAACTAATAGAAGAGAAAGTGGGAAAGACTCTTGAATACATGGGCACAGGGGAAAAGTTCATGAACAGAACACCAGTGGCTTATGGGCTAAGATCAAGAATTGATAAATGGAATCTCATAAAATTCTTGTTTTTCTAATGCTTTCTGTAAGCTCCTACACTAGGCAAAATAAGCAATTTGCTCAAGGTTGAATGACTAGGTCAAGATGTATGACTAGGTCAAGATGTAAGTTACCTTTGTCTAATTTCAAATGGCCAAAGATGTAGGTTAGGTGTTTTACAACTGACTGTAATAAGGGTTCTTTAATGCTTGAACCTCCCTTCTAGTCCACCACCACCATGTCTAGAAATAGTTCTGTTGGCCAATCGCAATCTCCATTGTCAGGATATTGGCAGTTTAACTCACAGGAATCAGCAGCAATAAATGCTCACAAACACCACTCATGAATCAGCAAAGGCAGTTTGATCTAGAAGAAACAGTAAGGCTTTACCAATAGGCTGGAGTCCATGGAAGCTGCAAGAAAGCACTGGAAACACCACCAGAAACGAACCAAAGCCACAGCATTGTCCACTGTCTGTTAGGTTATACTTAAATTCTTTCCAAACCTCACTTGTCTTCTCAAGTCCTGCTCTAGCAAAACATCACAGGCCCTTTTTCCAGGTAGCTTCCAGATAAACACCATGTGTCTGTTCTCAGCAAAACACCTTCCCATGTGTCTGCTTCAGCAAAATATCCTCTCATAAGACAGCTTCCAGAAAAACATCACTTGCCATAACTGAGTCTCCTAAGAAATCAGAACTTTCCCACTTCACAAACACAGTTTGTAGAAAACTCAGATCAAATATTCAATTCCAATTTCTGAAATTCCATATTCTCCATGATCCAAAATAATTATGAGAAAAGTTTTAGTGTTTGTTCTGTTTTACTAAGAAGAAAACATCCGGTGACTATACTGGACATTCCTCATTCAGAAGGAACTTCTGGAACTGAGCTCAAACTGGCCTTAAGTGAATATACTGAGCAGATCCTGATCACGTACAAGTGACTACCACTATGTATGGGAATCTGTGCACTGTGTATACTTCCTCTATTCCACTCATGAATCATGAGATTAGATACCCACCCAGTGCAGGGTTAACTAGTGATGTAATACGTACCTTTCGCTCCAAAAATCTGACAGTTAATAGAGTGATTAGAGCCATCATTGAAATGGGCATTTGAGGATTGCTCCAAGGCAGAATTTAGCTAAGGGACTGATCCAATTACACTGATCCAGCAAAAGAGATTCTCTAGTTTTAAAAGCTTTTTGTAGAGCATAATTACATCACCAGGCTTTTCCTTCAATAGACTCACTGAATTGAGATTTAAAAACAGATAAAATCCAGAACTGGACTTTCCTTATACCCTTCAACTAATGTACACACAATTTAATTTCATAAAAAATTACTATTATTAGCCATGAAATGTTTTATGACACAAAAACATGTATGTAGAAGCTATAAGCACATAGAGATGTAATCTCATCTATGTTCTCTCTTTAGTGGTTTATTTTGATTGTCAAACTCATAAGATGTTGAATCATCTTGGATATAAAGCTTTCCATAGGTCTGTGAGGAATTTTACAGATTAGAGTAACTGTGACGGGAAGCGCCATTCTAACTTCCGGGCTAAATAAAAAAGAAGAAAGCAAAGTGAGCATTAGCATTTATTACTTTGTACTTCCTAACTGTATATGCAATGAGACAAGGTGGTCATCATCTCTTCTCTGGCCATGATATATTTCCAACTATGATAGAATATATTCCCTCAAATTGTAAATCAGATTAAGCATTCTACCTCAGGAAAATGAGGTAGTTCTCATTGTTATGTGTCCTACCAAAGTGACTCAGGAAGCAAGCTATGGGAAAACATGATTCTACCACCTCAGGATTCTTCTTGCTATCTCTCCACCCTCACTTTTCGCAGGGGAATGGAGAGATCATGAAGACACCTCATAATTGTCTCAGACAGGAAGTGATATGCATAACTTTGGCTTCCATTTCATCAGCTAGAGATAGCTGTATGTATGATCCCTGTTAAACCAAAAGAAAGTCAAAAGTATAAAGAGGAACAAAGGCCATTTGCAGACTGTCTTGTGACAAATGAGCAATCAGGGACAAAGAGGGAACAAAATAGAAACTACAGTAAGAATGTATTCATTTCCACTCCATTTATAAGGTCTCTTATTCACAATTTCCAAACATAACTGATACAAAAAATATATGCTATAATTCCCTAAACATTGTCCATTATGCTCCTCAAACTCAGGGAAGCACATAAGCAAACAGTGATATGCTGAAAAATATTATCAAAGAACTAAGATTCAAGGCTTTGTGAAGACAAATACTCTTATTTTTAACCTTTAAAGGTGTGGTTGTCCTGCTTTACCTTACGCTTCTATTAACTGGGAAGGAATACTTGAGGGGAAAAACACTAAGTTAAAGATAAACTTTGCACAGAGTATATAGATACTACTTGAAACAAAGTCTATTGCCATGGCTGACTAATGAAAAGTGTGTGGGGCATGAGATTTTCCATTAGGTGGAAAAGCAAAAGGAGTCCTGAGTAAAGGACTGGAGAGTTATGAAGGAGTCTTGGTGTCTAGTCCTTTGCAGCCACCATCACACCCCACACTAGATGAGAGATCTCAATAAGCCTTGTCTGTAGAACAGAGACAATGTCGCCATTGTTCCCCAGTAGTTGGTCAATAGTGTTGCAGGGAGATTTCAGCGGGAACCTACCAAAAGATAATGATGTGTTTTGACCTGAGGTGAGTTATGCTTTTTAGATGGTTACATGTATGTCTCTTTCCCTCCTCAGAGTAGAAGTGTAAATTTCATACACTGGCCAGATTGAAAGCAAAAAGTAAAAAGTAGACAGGTTGCCTACCTTCTCTGGCACTCCTTTGTTAAGCCGTCCTTCCTCCTGTTTCCTCCTCCAAGGCAAACAGCATTGTCATTTACTCTCCGAGTTGCTTTATGGGAATAAATCAGAACTCGTAACCCACAGGCATTTAGTGAGCACCTACTAGTGTAACATACCAGTATATAGTGACGATATGGTTTCTACACCAAAAGTTCACATAGGCTCTGATAAGCCCATATAGCATAATTAGACAACAAACTTTTCTCTAGCGATGATACACATAGACAATAGTATTCTACTCTTGAGCCAGTGAGATGTCCATGTGTACTCTTTGGTTGGTGGTTTAGTCCCTGGGAGCTCTGGAGGTACTGGTTGATTCTTTTTGTTGTTCCTCCTATGGGGATGCAAGCTCCTTCAGCTCTTTTGGGCCTTTCCCTAGCTCCTTCATTGGGAACCTTGTGCTCAGTCCAATAGTTGACTGAGAGCATCCACCTCTGTATTTGTCAGGCACTGGCAGAGCCTCTCAGAATACAGTTATATCAGGTTCCTGTCAGCAAGCACTTGTTGGCATCCACAATAGTGTCTGGGTTTGATGACTATATGGGATGGATTTCCAGGTGGGGCAGTCTCTGGATGGTCTTTCCTTCGGTCTCTGCTCCACACTCTGTATCTCCTCCCATGGGATTTTGTTTCCCCAAGAAGGATCGAAGTATCCATACTTTGGTCTTCTTCTTGAGCTTCATTTGGTCTGTAAATTACATCTTGGGTATTTTGAGCTTCTGGGCTAATATCCACTTATCAGTGAGTATATACCATGTGTGTTCTTTTGTGACTGGGTTACCTCACTCAAGGATATTTTCTAGTTCCATCCATTTGCCTAAGAATTTCATGAATTCATTGTTTTTAATAGCTGAGTAGTGTTCCATTGTGTAAATGTACCACATTTTCTATATCCATTCCTCTGTTGATGGACATCTGGGTTCTTTCCAGCTTGTGGCTATTATAAATAAGGCTGCTATGAACATAGTGGAGCATGTATTCTTATTACATGTTGGAGCATCTTCTGGGTATATGTCCAGGAGTGGTATACCTGGGTCCTTCCGTAGTACTATATCCAAGAATTGACATATGGGACCTCATAAAATTACAAAGCTTTTGTAAGGCAAAGGACACTGTCAATAGGACAAAACAGCAACCAACAAATTGGGAAAAGGTCTTTACCAACCCTACATCTGATAGGGGGCTAATATCCAATATATACAAAGAACTCAAGAAGTTAGACTCCAGAGGACCAAGTAACCCATTGAAAAATGGGGTACATAGCGAAACAAAGAATTCTCAACTGAGGAATACTAAATGGCTGAGAGGGAAATGCAAATCAAAACAACCCTGAAATTCTACCTCACACCAGTCAGAATGGCTAAGATCAAAAACTCAGGTGACAGCAGATGCTGGTGATGATATGGAGAAAGAGGAACACCTTTGCACTGCTGATGGGATTGCAAGCTGGGGCAAACACTCTAAATATCAGAAATCCATTCTTAAAGACATTGATTTTCTTCACTTAGTGATGGGTCCTTATATTTTTTTCTAAAACAGCTCACCCAAATGACTTCAATGTGACAGAACTACAGCATATATCCCTTAAGAAACACTCTGCCATCAGAACCAAAGCTCATCGTGGTGGTAACTAATCATTTCACAAACGCAGTAAAGTCAGATAAAATTCACACAAAGAAGAAACAGGCAGTAAATCTACTGTTTTGTTTTTCTTCATCTTCGTCTTAACATATATACTCATTTCAACAAGGACAACAGCTGAATCATACTTTTTATGTCTACCGAAACATCACCAGTGAACATGTGGATCTTTTTACTGTCCCTTCCACAGATCAAGTTAAAATTACAGTAAGGGAATAAGCTCACATTGAGGTGGGGAGTAGTATAAAGGAAAGGACAGTGGTGTATGTTAGGCATTAACATTTTTTGAGATGTTAGGAAGATAGAAAAATTGAGAATCAAAGCAAGCAGACATGAAGAAGGATGAAAAGTGAGTGCCACGCCACAGGCCAGAGCTCTAGAATGGTGACCCACTTTACTTGCAGGAGAAAATCAGGGTTCATACCAAAGGAGGAAATAAAGAAGAAAAACGGCAGAGGGTCATCTGGGAATGAAGACCCTTGTTTGCACATGGGCCCCATCAACCCTGGAAAGTTAGACTGGTTCTCCTAAATAGCTAAGTATTGCCATACACACTTTATGATTTGGGTTAAATTACCAAAGAAAATAATTACAATTAGTTACTGGTTCTGCAGTGGGGTAAATGCAACTGTCACCACTATGATTAAGAAGATTCTGTGTCATTTTCCTTATTGGAATGATTTGACTAATTTATACTACAGAGCTTTAAAAAAGGAAGGGAATCATCTTGAAAAAAACAAAACAACAAAGTAATAAGATTTGGGGGGGTGGAAAAAAAAGGTTAAGACACAGACTTACACTGTAACTCAGGCTGGTTCCATGTCCTAAAATATTCAGAACCTTCCCCTGCAGCAGCCCCTCCAACTGGGGAGCAGGTCTTCAAATACACCAGCCTATGGGAGGTATTCCCCATCCAGTTTTAACAGCTAGCATTTCCCAAATGACGTGACAAGATCCTGACCATCATCCTACAGCAAAATGAACTAGTTGACCAAAACTATCAACAAACTGAAAGTGTAGTACTTAGTATTTATTGTCAACTTGTCATGCTCTAGAGTCACCTAGGAGACAAACATCTGGATATGTATGTGATGGGAAACTCTACATTAGGCTAATTGTGTTGGGAATATCCATCCTAACTCGGTGTGGGTGCTATTCCATTGTCTTTGGCAGACTGAGTAAAAAGGAGAAAATGAGTTGAGCACTAACATTCTTCTTTCACTCTGCTACCTGAGTACAGATAAAATACAATCAGTTGCTTTAGTATCCTGCTGCCCTACCTTCTCCACCATGATAAACTGTGAGCCCTCTGTGAGCCAAAAACAAACCCTTCCTCTTTGAAGTTGCCTTTGTCTGTGGTCTGCCTAATGTTTATATGAACTTGGCGTAAGCTAGAGTTATCTGGGAAGAAGAAATCTTCACTGAGGAAATGCCCCCATAGGATTGACTTGTAGATGAATCTGTAGAACATATATTTTTTACAGATGATTGATATGGGAGGGCCTACTGAGATAATTCCAAGGTTCTCTAAGTTCAAGATCCCTCCCACTGAAAGGTCCATCTTGTAAAAATCCAGTTTTGTTTTAGATGGGTGAGCCTGAACAGGGACTGCCACTGAAGGGGTTCCCAGCTCCAAAATAGACATCTAGAGAAGTGTTTGCCAAGAGTCAGCTTGGAAGGCGCATGTAGCTCCCAGGCTGCATCTGGAACTGGCAGCAGATCTTAGAAGAATTTCCTACATGTTACTGGTTTTATAAGCATGATAGGTGTAAGAGTGAGTAAGGGGACCATGAAGGCTTATGTCAAGTTTGCAGAAGGACATTAAGAGCAAGCCATCTATAGCACATTTCAGAATTCCTTCTGTAAGCTCCTGAGAAGCTTTTGCATGAAGCTAGTAAGATGAAGCCTAAGTAACAGTGGACACCCACAAAGCATCGATGCTAGGAAAGGTCATTCTGCCAAGGAGAACAGCATGATCAGAATGGAACTGGTCCAAGCGAGCAGCTACATATGCTTCAGAGGGCAGAACTAGAATGGTGGAGCTACCTAAGCCTCATTATGAGTCCCAGATGCTAGGCGTGGAACCACAGCATTTAATGTTTGCCCTGTTCCAGTTTTCTTTCAGCACAATCTTTCCTTGGCATGCCCCCAGTTTCCCCTTTTGTAATGCAAATGTTTACTCTGTGCCATTGTAGGCTAAAAGTATATAACTTTTTTTGATGTTACAGTAGCTGACTTGTAAGAACTTACCTGAGTTTCAGGAAAACAAACAAACAAACAAACAAACAACAACAACAACAAAAAACCTTCAGTTACATTTCTGAATAGAAACAGAACTCTGAAAGATCTTGACAGTTTTTGATGTTAGACTGGATACATTTTTTGTTAAGAGAAAGCCATGAACAAGAAGTGGAAGCTCGTGGATTTAAAATGATATATTTGAGGACTTGGTTGACAGCTCAGCTGAAGTGCTTTCTATGTAAGCTCAAGGACATGAGTTCAGTAACTCACACCAATGTGAAAAAGGTTGGCATGTTGGCGTAGGCTAGTCATCCTAGCATTACGGGAGTAGAGAGAATCAGTTCCCTGGGGCTCACTGGCAAGCAAGTCCTTGTCTCAAAAAATAAGGTTGAGAGTTGCATAACAGCCTCCACAGAAATACATGCGTAGCTGCAATTCATGCACACACACACAAACACACACACACACACAAACACACACACACACACACGAGAGAGAGAGAGAGAGAGAGAGAGAGAATTTGAATACCAAGTTAACAGGAAATGAACTTGTGATGGTTAAGACTATTAGCCACCAAATGGACAGAATCTAGGTATGTCTGTAAATGTGTCTAGATTAGGTTAATAGAGGTAGGAAGGCCCCCCAATTATTTTGGGCAGTATTGAATAGGCTAGGGTTCCAGAGGGACTAAAAAGGAAACAGTAATGTAAGCCAATCACCAGTATTCATTTTCTGACTGCAGATGCAATGTGATTGTCCCACTTAGGTTTCTATTACTGTGATAAACACTGTACTGGCTGGTTTTGTGTGTCAACTTGACACAAGCTGGAGTTATCACAGAGAGAAGAGCTTCAGTTGAGGAAATGCCTCCATGAGATCCAGCTGTAAGGCTTTTTCTCAATAAGTGTTTGGGGGTGGGGGGGGGGAGGAGGGCTTTGTGGGTGGTACCATCCCTGGGCTGGTAGTCTTGGGTTCTATAAGAAAGCAAGCTGAGCAAGCCCAGGGAAAGCGAGCCAGTAAGTAACATCCCTCCATGGCCTCTGCATCAGCTCCTGCTTCCTGACCTGCTCAAGTTCCAGTCCTGACATCCTTTGGTGATGAACAGCAATGGGGAAGTGTAAGCTGAATAAACCATTGCCTCCCAGAGGCCCTTGATCCTGAAGATATTCGATGCCCCAGTGTAGGGGAATGCCACGGTGGGAGGACAGGAGTGGGTGGGTGGAAGAGCACCCTCATAGAGGCAGGAGGAGGGAGGAAGGGATAGGGAGATTCCAAAGGGGAGACCTGGAAAGGGGAAAACATTTAAAATGTAAATAAAGAAAATATCCAATTCAAAAAAAAAATGTTGCTTAAGGGACCATGTGCCCTTCATTTACAAAACTATAATTTATGGCTCTCAGTTTAAAGGACACATGCATAGTTTTAGCCTTAACATTTAGTAGCTACTCTTTAATATCCACCTCACATGAATTCATTTGTCTTGTAACTATTTGGCGAAAGATATTTATTGCATTATCTTGGAAGAAAAATGCTACTGGCTATCAAAATCAAGCAGAAAGGCATATGGACAATGAGAACCTAGTCTGTTTAATCCCTGAGTTGGATTAATTCTCGTTATAGAGGAAAGTTTTGGGTTGTTTCCTCCTTTGTACTCTTCCTAAATTCCCACTTTTGCTTCACCTGCCAGAATATTTTCCTATAGGTCTTGCTTCTGCTTCCTGTCTCCTGGTGCACACACTTTTTCTTCTTGAATTTTTTATTTGAACTTTCAATTGTACTCATACCATTGCAGGGATACCACTGACTTCTTATAGGACAATATGATGGACATAGAATAAGTTCTCCCCAAATCATGGCACTTCAGAATTTGAGAAAGCAACTGACCTAGATCATAGAAGCAGGAAAAAGCTATGCCTCTTTATTGAAAGCTGCAAGATGAAACACATTGAGCTCCACTATGATAATAGGTCAGGAGACCCTCCTTCCAGCTGTGTTCTCTTTTTCCCCAGGAAGGGAATGTCATCCGGAATATCTTGAAGAGTCAGGCTAAACTAGCCTTGCTTGCTTCCCATCTCCACATTACTACTGGGTCACACCGTGTTTGGTTCAACTCCATCTCTCTAAACTGTCACTTTCTTCATTAGATTTAATATAGATTTTTTTTTTTTACTTTTACTTTTACTTTGGGCTTTCATGTGTGAAGGTTTCTGGGTCATCTAGAACTTGGATTTGTTTTCCTTTACCAGTCTGTTTTTGTTAGAAGTGAGCAAGCAAGATGGTTCATATGCTCCACCATACTTATCAACCCTGCCTCAACAAGTTGGAAAGAAATAACTGATTCCCAAGATTTATTGTTCACATACACCTATATATACACATGCACACATACACACACACACACACACACACACACACACACACACACACACACAACACACACACTCCTTACTGCCATAATAACCAATAAATAAATAATCAGTTTTTGCTAGAAAACAAAACAAAACAAAAAACCTTTCCTCCCCAATTTGTTTCCTGGTCATGATGTTCGTGCAGGACAAACACCATGACCAAAAACAACTTGGAAAGGAATGTATTTATTTTACCTTACCACTTATAGTTCATCATGACAAAAAAATAGCAGCAGGAATTCAAAGCAGAAACCTGTAGACAAGAATGGAAGCAGAGACCATGGAGGACTATTGCATACTGACTTGTTCAGCTACCCCACAATGGGCTGAGCTCTTCCTCACCAATAATTAATTAAGAAAATGCCCCTACAGACTGGCCTACAGGCAAGAACTTTCTCAATTGAGGCTCTCTCTTCCTGTACCTGTATGACCCTAGTTTGTGTCAAGCTGACAAAAATCTATCCTGTACAATGACCAACTGCCTCACATCCCTTGCTGTTATTCCTTCTCCCCTATGATTAACTGGTCCCTAAAACTGTGGGCCAAAGTGAAGCATTTTCAATGGTGTTGACTTTATCAGATATTTCATCACCACAGTGAGAAAAGTACCTAATTCAGAAATCCATCAAGTATCCAGTCAACTTGTTGTTGGTTCATACCCTAAGTAGGATTGGACACTGAAATAGCAGAAACTTAAAGAAAGCCTCTAAATTGAGAAATACAATCAAAAGAAATACAGAGAATAATAGGAACTCAGTGGGACAGATCGGTAACTATTGTCCTTGCATAAATAAGACACAGTATATCCCATGTATAAAGCTATAAAAAAATTTTTAAAAGTATACTTGAGAAATGATCAGATCACCGAGGAACCTGTGGAAGAAGGAGGCAGCAGAGTTTGGTAACTTGACAAGGTCTGCAAATCCCACACCGGTACAACAGTGAACAAGTAATTTAAAAATTAATAATCGTAACAAGAAAGAATGAGTCAGCACATTGTCTGCATGGAAAGCCTTTCCTCAAAGGAATATTATGAGTATCCCAAGACTGGCTTGTGTTTTTGTGTTATAAGAGAAGACTTTAATGAAAAACCAAATAATCTAAAACAATTGACTGTGGATCAAATCAAAATCCATGGATACCAGGTTATTCCATGTAGAGATATGACCATCTTAAACCGGTTTCAGTTCTGTGTGGACATTCTTCTATCAGGACACACACAAATACATACAAATGCAAACATGCACTTATGTGCGCATGCGTGCTCACACACATACACAGATGCACACACACACACATACACACAAAGGATGAAAATAAATTGTGCATTAACTTAGGTTTTGCCCTGGGAACATATTATGCCTTAGAAACAATAGTTTTCTAATTGGTATAAATGGACAACCAGCCATCTAGAGTGGTCACTCATGTCTACCAGCCGATGGGACACAATGAGAAAGAACAAACTGAATAAACAAAATCCATCAAGAAGCCAAGCCTGCTCTGATACTTTTCCACTTGCTTTCCTATCTTCCTGTTCAAATTTAAAAAACTTAACATCAAAGTGACACATATTCTTTCTCTTTAATAATATTTTTGCAGTAAAACTGATCTTTCATTAATATTCCATTGCTCTAGGTTATTATAATCTGTAAGAATATATTTAGTTGGCAGATGTGATTTCTATGAATAAAAATCCACCACACAGTGTCACACCCTGTTTCAGACAGCAGAATAAGAAGAGTGAGAATTAAGACTTCAGAAAACCAAGATCCCAGAGCAAAATGGTACCAACTTCTACACCTGAAATGTTTACCCATTCGGTATGAGAGGTTCTGAAAGGGCTCGGAGAGCAAATTCAAGCTTCATTACAAACCAGAGAGCTGAGAAAGGTGGAATCTCGACACTGTACCTAAGGTAACAGTTAGTAACAGAGACATAACTTGAAACCATGACTCCCATCCTCTCTTTCTCCCCCACATCCACTATTTTGCACTTTATCTTCCAGGTTTATCAAATCAGCCTTGGCGGTTCCGACATGTCCCTGCCAGAAGACAAGCCAATCATGATCAAAGCACATCTGTGAAATAACGACAGTCTAAATTCACCATCGGCATAAATGTAGATTTGGGGAGAAAACTGAAACAGACTGCAGCAGAGCTATCTGTAGCACATCGTCAAGAACAGAAAAGACCTTGTTGATCACAGGATGTTTGAAAGAGGGGCCAACAGTCCCTGTTCATCCTGCACACAATTCTGCCATGGGATTGGTTGGCTCCCTTGAATCAGCGTGCTTCGGAAGCACATCTGCCGCCACAATGGAGAGAGGACCAAGGCCCTGCTGAACTCATAATAAATTTTCTTCTTTCAAACCAGGGCGAAGAAGAGCTGGAGAAGCTAGAATATCAAAGAAGCATGATGTAATCAGTTCCTTCATGTTGCAAAACCCAACTGCAGTCCGTGATCTCTGTAGCTCTCTTGGCAGGCTTCCCCAGCCTTTCCAGCTGCTGTCTAAGTCTAACCTCATGTCTTCAAAGCAAGAGCTCAGCACTAGTCCCCTTTGTTGATTGAATATGTCCTCACAGAGCACTTCCTTGATGTTAAAGGTTGTGATAAGTCACCATAGGGGCTCAGTCTATGGCAATTCTAGGATCTACAGTAATTATCGGGGGAGGGGGGTGTTAAGGACCACTGAGCAGAGCCTATCATTGTGGTGCACAGATGTAGCCGCTGCACATGGGAGGTAGAGACACAAAGCTCGAGGTCCAGGCCATTCTCACCTACATAGTCAGTTGAAAGCCAGTCCAGGCTATACAATATCCTCTCTCAAATATTGCCTGCAGGCAATAAAGTGCTTGTCAAATAAGCATGTAGATTATACTGCTTGGTCTGGATACATAGTAAAAAAAAAAAAAAAAAAATGGTAGAATGGCCATTTCAGAAATTGTTGAAATTTCTGTACTAGTTCCAAACCAAAATTTATTTACCATGAACTCAAGTCAGCAACTCAAGCATCTACTTTTAAAAAATGAGACATTGTTACAAAATGAAATCCAGAGATACACTAATTTGATACTTATGTAATAGGCCCAAGACCCCAGTAGGACACCAGACCTTAGCACAACTGTTGCCATGAGAGAAGTACCCAGCAAGTGTGTAGCACCACCTGCCAAAATGAAACCAAAACCTAACTGGTCAAAGCTCATAGTTCTGGGGAAATCACTTAATGCGCTAACCTTATTTTTTGGCTTCTGAAGTTCTGCTTCTGCCTAACTGTGCCTGCTGAGTTTTGTTAACCCCACCCTCGGCTATCACGACTCACAGTCTAAGGAGCTAAGGTCTAAGGAGCTTTCCCACCAATTCCAATCACAACACATACCTCAAATCATCAGCTCCTCTAGGACAAAAATGGTTTTCAAATCTAAAAGCCCACACTTACAGTCTGGTTGGATTTTAGACGCTGAGGTGAAGTGGTAAAGGTCAGTAGCTCCCTGGGACATCACCGCCACTTTCACAGTCACTGAGTGTCAGATTTTCCTAGTCCTGATCAAGAGCATAAAATCAGCTGAGTCTTGCCAGGTATTCCAGACTATGAGACATGAAGAACCCAAGTTGAAGGCATGCCTGAGCTTTAGAGGCAGTTTAAGCCTAGCCTGAGCAATTACTAAAATCTTACCTCCAAATAAAAGGTTGAGGAAAGTTTTGAGATATAGGTCAGTGATAGAGCACTTGCCTGGAACACTCAGGTCCTAGGTTGAATTTCCTCTGGGCCGACAAAAACAGAACTTGTGCTGGTGAAATTTCTTGGGCTCAAATACTGAGCTTACCTTTTTAATCTTGGACTATGAATGGAGGCCGAATCGATAACTTCTATTTATTATCTCCTAGATTATTGTCATGAGTAACTTGAAAATCAAAATATTGATCCCTTCCTATACCCCTAGAGGAGGATTAGGGGCAGAATAAATCAAGATTTTGAGAAACATTTTTTAAAAGATTAAAAATATTCACATAAATGGATATTACTATGATTTTGAATCATACATTCTAATAATATGGCATGCTGTTGATTAAAAGACATAATTTTCACATGTTAACATCTCTGAAGCTGAATGCTAAAGAACTAAATCACATTATATTTCACAAACAGAAATCTGAAAAGAGAATCTGGTTAGAAGACAACTCTAAAAAAATGTTCATTAGCATTTCATTCTGGTTTTCTGTCTTTCTGAGACTGTTTATTTGTGGAGGTAGTCCTTCCCAAACACTGTCTATTCTTGTGGATTTTACTTCTCTTGCCTTAACATGAAGCCTTCCAGATCATCCTAGCCAAGACATATAAACAGTGGGATAAGTAAGCACTATTATAGTCTGGCTTCTTTATATTCGCAAATTCAGGTTCCAAGTCTCTCTCAACTTATTTACATCACACTGAGAAAAATCTAAGAATAGATTTTAGAAATTAACACAAACATGGAGGGAAAAGAGAGCAAGCCTCGTGTGCAAAGTAGGATATAATAAGCCTTCTGTTTTGTGTCTTTGAGCAGAAGCCTCTTGCTTGGCATAGTTAATGCTTCTAATTTGGGTTGAATTTATCAGCTCTGTTCATGATCACGTTCTCAGGAGTTTAATTAGCTCTTTAATGGAGAAATCTACTTTGCTGTGCAAACTCATGCCTCGTTAAATCCTACGTAGAAACTGCTTGCAGGCAGGACCAGGATGCTGTGTTCAGGGTCTATGTAATCCGCTAATTGTCATTTGATGCCCTAGAGCTTAACTGGAGTTCTAGAACATGAGTCCCTGATTCGAACCCCAAGCTTGTTAGCTGTTCTCTAGACACCAAACAGCATATTGAACCCTCTGCCTTTGCTGGGTAAAGAATCTGAGCTAGCCAAACCAGCCTTTCATGATCTCTGTAGCCTTTAGGCAGGCAACGCTCTCCTTAGTCTTGATTTTAACCAAATGTTTGCTCGACTTGCCTCTGTGATGTGTTCGTATCCCTTGTACTTTGATCTGGATCCTGCCAACCTGTGTTCAAATGAACCTTTTCTCTAATTTAATGAAGACGCCTTAAATTTTATGTCTACTTTTCTCAATTTAAATGATAACATCTGGATATTGAATTTAAAAATCAGTTATTCTATTTCTTTATGAAGATTTTTTAAGTGGACAGAACAGGCAGAAACCAGGCCTCTTTGTCCACTTGGAGGTTGCTGTGTCATGAATATATATCTATCAAGAGTCAGTACCATGGATCAGTTAATAATGGTGGCTTATATTGGTTATGGATTTTTTTTCTTTCTTTTGATATAAAAGTTCAGAGCTAAGCAGTCTTTGAGATAATAGCCAGTATTATCAGGGTCCTAAATTCCTCCCTTCTTTCTTTCCCTCCACTTACAGCACATGGTTTCCATCCTCTCGGATGCTGCCTGACTTGGAACACTAGTCATTATCACCTCCATATCCAAGAAAGAAGGATGAAGAAGAAAGAAGGGCTGTGGGGGGGAGGGGAGATGACAGCTGTCTGCACCTCCATTAAAAAGGAAATCCTTCTCAGCAATTTCCAAGTGCATATGCTTGTCCAGCCTAACCTGTGAGAAAATAGTTTAGCTGAACATCTGCAGCTGAATTCTTTCAGTAAGGAAGACAGGGGAGCATGCACTGTCTGGGCAGCCAGAGGTCTGTCACAGCAGGAGTTCCGTGGGCCTTTGTGAAGTATTTCCTTATGCAAACTTGCCTGGTCACAGCTCTCTTCCTGGAAGTGTCAATACCCTTGCCACACACAGGTAGAGCCTCCCAGCACCCTTCCTGATGAAGGCAAAGAAAAGGACCTGTTCATCAAAACAGATAGGTCTCAGAGAACAATTGTTTGGGTGGGGAGTGACATAGGATTAGAAGTTGGCACTGAGTGCTAGAAAGGGACAACAAAGACAAGATCGAAATAAAGGCAGGATTATAAATATTGTCTTTTGTATCAGAAGTTCACCAGGGACAATGGAATGCAGACACACTTCTGTCTTAGTGCCCCGGGTTATCCTTGCCTGCCACTGAAATCCCCATTGTATACTGAGAACTTTTGTGGGCCAGAGTTAGGCATTTACTGTGTCTGGTTCTCCTGGGATCCTGCATTGACACAGTGACGATTTTCTCAAGTAGGGGAATGGAATGTTAGAATCCTCGAGTCACGTGTTGAGGGTGGGATTTGCACTCACATTCTGACAGGAACCTGTGTCTCTCCTCTGTTGGACTCCGGTGCTTTACTGCTGGTGTGGGGAGGACCTTGAGGTTAAATGAGTGTTTTCTTCAGTTGCTTATGATGCTGTGAAGTTTTGCTGCTTCTGCTCAGTGGTCATTACTTGCTGGCTCCATTGTCTGAATCGTAAAACCACACAAGGTCTTCAGAGTGGCAAATTCCTGGCCTCTTCATTCCATGGGGTCCCAAAGTGTGCCTCTCTCCTTCCCAAGTGCCACTCTGGGGAATACAATACTGAAAGCCATCAACATACATTCTCATATATTTTCTTGATGTAAAAAAGATGAAGTCATGGCATATGGTCAGATTGCCAGCACTGTTAATAATAAACCTCATATAATTAAGTACTGATTTATTTCTTTATAGGAGTGAGATAAATTGTCTTAACTGCCTCTGCTCATGACTGTCCAGTCAGATGCATAATGTATGGAAAGTTGAAACTAAAGATTATGGGTGATCAGGTTTCCATGTAGTGGAAGGTTATTGGGGATATAATTATAACCCTAGCTAAATGTGTCCTGCATTCCGTTTGATGATGATATCAGATATCAACCTGGGGTATATAACCAATTCTCAATATAAATGCTTTTGGTTCAAAACCTAGAGTGCTTTTTTAAAAAATGACCTACGTTTATAATAGCAATAATCAATTTGAAATTAGTTGTTGCTACAGTTAGTGAACTGAGTCATGTAGCATGAGCCTCCCGCTAAGATTTTTTTGGATATTTAACAAGCTAAAGTTACCCAGTGGTTTATTTGAAAAGAGTAGTCTATCTAAGGGATAGACTATTTCCTGGGGGGAAATAGAAGTGTTAGAAAGAATCCTGGGATCTCCAAAACCAAGTTTTCAGCACAAAGCAGATTTATTTGCCCCAAAGGGCCAGGGGCCAGGGGGTAAGAGAAAAATACAGGAGATAAGAGATGAAGGAGAAGGAAAAAGGAACAGGGGAGAGGGGATGGGGTATTTTCCCTGGACAAAGGACTGCATCTAGATAGAGAGGAGACAGACGTGGCCCACAGGAAAATGACAGCTTATAAAGATAAAATGGGAAATTCTGTGTTAGGATGAGGTGTTCAATTTTAATTGGAGATGTTAATAGGTGAGCCAAAAGGGGATTCTCATTGCTGGACTTTACTGTTTTGGAAACTAGACCTTGGTAGTCAGCCTCAGGAAGAGAAAGAGGCCACATAAAGGAGTAGGCTTGGTGGTCAGCTTTAGGAATGCAATCTAATGGATTTTAGCAAATCTGGAGGAATGGGGAAGGGCAAGGTCTGTGAGAGCCACTCTCTCCACGCTGGAACTGGCCAGTGTCCCTTCCCTGGGTGTTTTTACTAGAGGGCTGGCTCCCTGACATCCCAGCCATCCCCACCAGTCATATTTCCTCTCAACTCATAATGTTCTCTACCTCCTGCTAGACTAAGACTGGAGTAACCCCTCTGAGTTGGTGTTTTCTTCTCTAGAACTGAGTCGTGCTGCTCAAACAGTGACCTAGGACCTTGCTCAGCAACACAGTCTTTCACTGCACATGGGACTTGCAGAGTTAATGAACATTTTATTAACAACCTCTGTTAAAGAATCCCCAAATTAGCTATCTCCTCTTGCTCCAAGTCCCTGCATGTAAAACGCCGACTTCATCTTGAAGGTTTCTCCGAGGTTCTCCTAAGCTCACAGCAAATCCTCAGCTCCTGGATCTTTGTGGAGCAGGTCAAAGTACAGGAGAGCATTGCACACGTGACACGTAGGAAAGTATAGATCCTTAAGCAGTGGCTGCCTAAGAACCATTTCCCCCAAAGTGCGTCTCCTTTCAAGGAGGATGTCTTTAAGAAAGGGGAAGGGAAGCTGGATTCAAGAAGCAGGGGTGTAAGGCAGCAGCGGTGGCATGGCTAAGACAGTCCTCGGGGTTTGAACCAGGTAAAAGGGCTCAAAGCACTAGAACAATGCTGTTATGTCCTAATTGTCTCTTGTTGCGCTTTGGGGTAAGGTATGTTCCCGCCATCTATGTGCTCCCAGAATTTTCCTGCTCCATCTCAGAAGGAAAACACTCTTCTTCAGAGAGTTTCCAGATTTTCCAATCCCCACGCCCACACTTGCAAAGTGAGGAGAGTTTCCTTCTACGTTCTGCTTCAGGCCTAATGAGCGGATGTTTGACTTCTTTGCCCCGTTTCCTTGAATAACTACCCACAGCAAAAAAACATTTCCTCAAAAGCTTAATGTAACCCGAATACGAGGCTGCTGAATTTGATGGATGTGCCACTGGTCTGGAGCCACTGGATGGAGGCTAGCTTTAGCGAGCCTCAGAGGACTATGGGAATGATGTCATGGGTTAGAGGCTACAGAGCAGTTGAAGAAAAGAGATTCTCCTACAGTGTTCGGTCTCTAGAGAAGCCTGTAAATAAAAAAAGGGGTAAAGAGTGGACATATTTCAAATTAAACAGAACATCTTAGACTAAGGAAATAACTTGTGAGCCATCCACTCCCTGCTCAGGCCCCCAGAGTCATTGAGCCTGTGAATCAGGCACAGCAGGAGGGTCCCGTACAGTAAATCTCTAGGATCGCATTCCCCCACTGAGCTTCAGGGGAATTCCCACCCCCCACCTCACCCTCACGCACACACCATCTGCATATTTGGTGGGTGTTAGGTTCACTTGGTGGCCATAACACCTTCTTTCTGGATTTACTGGGATTTAGTGTTAACTCTAGAGGGAAAGTAACCCCCGAATGACCCTTTATTTCACTCCCTAAATGGCAGGGTCTATTTTAGCTTTCCTTGTAAAACAAGGCTAATCACATGATTCTTTTCGTCTATAACACGCCTTTAAAAATCCTGAAGTTATAAATAAGAAGTCCCATTTTGGATCCCACCTGTGTAGCGCAGTTGTTAGGAATCCAGACAAAACAAGTTTCTCACACTGGATGTGACCATGCTGCTAATGACAAAGTCCCATGATCCGAGGCAAACAGAAGTGGAACTGCAGAGATAGCATAAACTAGGTGGTAGCATAGTTGAAACTCAGCTTCCTTTCTAAAACTTGATTTTGACAATTGTTTGAACGATAGTCTCACTAGGAAACTGGCCTCTGCCCCAAGGGCTCTATTCAGGGTGGACTCATAATTTTAAAGTGTCTAGATTCGATTGGTAGTGATTTTGGTTTGTTTTTGAGATAGCATCTTGATGTCTGGCTTTGAACTCTCTACCCTCTCACTTCTGCCTCCTAAATTCTGGAATTGTATTTGTACACAATGAGGCCCAGTGGTTCATTCTTCCTATTCATTCATTCGAAAACTAACAGCTCTCTGCCTTAACTTGGAAATTTCAAAGCAAGGTTTCCCCCATATGTCAGGAACACACTCTTCCTGACAACACACCAGATCTTCCAGAAATGTGATAACAAACACAACAATATACTGGAAATATTATTAGATGTAAAAGCAACTCTCACTCTAATGACTTGTTTTTGTTTTTGTTTTTGTTTTTGTTTTTGTTTTTGTTTTTGTTTTTGTTTTTCAAGACAGGGCTTCTCTATATAGCCCTGGCTGTCCTGGAACTCACTTTGTAGACCAGCTGGCCTCAAACTCAGAAATCCACCTGCCTCTGCCTCTCGAGTGCTGGGATTAAGACGTGTGCCACCACGCCCAGCTGACATTTTTCTTTTTACTTAATCACCTTAATACCTTTCTCCTCTCCCACAAATGTAGCATACCCTCATACGCCAAATAAGAAGTAAGCAGGCACTACGGAATAGCTCAGGAGACAAGAGGGCTGGCTGGGCCAGCATCATTTCCCCAGAAGTCACATAAATAGCTGGGCATAGATTCACACACCTGTAACCCAGGACTGATGTAGAGAATGGGAACTGCGACAAGAGAATCTCTAGGGATTGGTGGTGGCGTCTCAGGGGAATAATTTACAGAATAGGAGACCCAGTGTCTTTCTTTGGCCTTACATCCTTGTATGGCCCCTCTGCATACACTTGTGAATGCAGGACCCACAAGAACAGTTAATCCCCTTCACAATAACATTTTTTTGTCTGATTACAAATTCTCAGCCAGAGAGCTCAGCTGCATACCCTATTAACATCACAGCATATTTTCCTAGTCAGTTTAAACATGCATAAACATTTTAGAAAAAAAATATCACTTTTTATCCTTCCTTTTACTCAGGAATATATACTGAGCACTTTCTGTGCATTAAATATGCCAGAGAGATTTGGAATGATTGGGTGATCTTCCATCAAATATTTAAAATTTCAGATAAATGAACTGTTCAGATTTGTTTAAATTATTTACTATTGAGTCATTACTTCAATGCCTATCTTCAAAAGGAAGGACATTGCTCAGATTAACATTTTATGGGACAAATTATTATATGTACAAATTTTAAGTACATATACATGTTGACAGATTGTCCCACACATGAGCCATCACTATCAAATTCCACAATAATATAACAAAATATTCCCAGTCACACTTTATTCATGCCTTCACTTCTTGGCAGCACCCAGGTGTATGAGCAACACTTTGTTGCTCAATGTATGAAAATCTCTTCGTGTCTTTATCAACTCTAGCCTTTTCTCCTTTCTGCCCACATTTTAGACAAGAAAGACATCGATTAAACTTCTCTTATATCTACCAAAATCAAATTTATGTTATTTATTTGCGCATTTGTAGTCCCTCTTTGTGAGCTTCTTGGCTTACATTCAGTCTTCTATTAGAAATGTTTCTCTGACTACTAAGTACATGGTATGCTTTGAGAGATTGTGTCTTCAACTGACAAAGATTGCAAGTGATTTTTCTTAGTAATTTATTTTTTAACTTTGCCAAGAATTTTGGCACAGACAAATTTTGTAGGTAGTTTGTAAGTAAGCTTATTCTCCCCTCAAGTCTTTACTCATTTTATAAAGCCCTTCTCTGCCTTGTTTCCACCTCTTATCCTTACTAGCATCTCCTGCCATTATATTGAAGGGCTTGTGGTTTGCTAGTTATAACTTGTAGGCTTAGATTTTTTCAGAACCTACTTTAATAAAGGTCTTCAAATACTTTGACCTCCCTTCTAGCCCACTGTCCAAAGGTAGGAGAGAAAAGATGGTAAATAGGACAAGGGAATATGGACCTGTTTAGAAGAGTTCTTTGGTGGTGATTCCAACCTCTGTTGTCAGTATACCATCAGTTCAGTTCAGTAGTGTCAAGATACCAAGACTTCAGTTCAAAAGTATCACCAAACACAAATCTGCAGTGGTGGCACAATATCCAGCAGAAACTGGAAGACCTCAGCCAAATCAGCACCAGTCAGCAGGAGCAGCAAGGACCAGGATTCAGCAAAAATGCCAGGACCAACCAAAATACCAGTAGTTCTCTGCCATGCCTCTCTCAATGAAGTGAAGATCAGTGAATATGTGAGAACAATGAAGAACTGCACAGCTAGTATGCAAGAGTGACTTCACAGTCCTTTGTGTCCTCTCTCCAAACATTTCTCCAAATATCACAAGTCCTCCCACAGATCTTGGCTTAGAAAAATATCAAGTGATTCTGCATCAGCAAAACACCAGGTGAGTCTTCATCACATGACACAACCAGAAACATCCATTTCACCTTTGTTCAATGTCTTTGAAATTTATTTTGTCATGGAAGGAAGAGGGGATCCTCTGACTTTCCTTAAATAGCTAACAAACATCCACATGTCTTACTACTAATGTGATATGCAGTCACAACTTTCTTATATATATATACATATATACATATATATATGTATGTATGTATTAGGTATTTTCCTCATTTACATTTCCAATGCTATCCCAAAAGTCCCCCATACCCTCCTCCCAACTCACCTACCAACCCACTCACACTTTTTGGGCCTGGCGTTCCCCTGTACTGGGGCATATAAAGTTTGCATGTCCAATGGGCCTCTCTTTCCAGTGATGGCCAACTAGGCCGTCTTTTGATACATATGCAGATAGAGTCAAGAGCTCCGGGGTACTGGTTAGTTCATAATGTGGTTCCACCTATAGGGTTGCAGATCCCGTTAGCTCTTTGGGTACTTTCTCTAGCTCCTTCATTGGGGGCCCTGTAATCCATCCAATAGCTGACTGTGAGTGTTTGGTAAGCCCCGGCATAGTCTCAAAAGAGACAGCTATGTCAGGGTCCTTTCAGCAAAATCTTGCTAGTGTATAAAATGGTGTCAGCGTTTGGAGGCTGATTATGGGATGGATCCCTGGATATGGCAGTCTCTAGATGGTCCATCCTTTTGTCTCAGCTCCAAACATTGTCTCTGTAAATCCTTCCATTGGTGTTTTGTTCCCAATTCTAAGAAGGGGCAAAGTGTCCACACTTTGACTTTCGTTATTCTTGAGTTTCATGTGTTTTGCAAATTGTATCTTATATCTTGGGTATTCTAAGTTTCTGGGCTAATATCCACTTATCAGTGAGTACATATCTTTTGAGTTCTTTTGTGATTGGGTTACCTCACTCAGAATGATGCCCTCCAGGTCCAACCATTTGCCTAGGAATTTCAAAAATTCATTCCTTTTAATAGCTGAGTAGTACTCCATTGTGTAAATGTACCACATTTTTTGTATCCATTCCTCTAATGAGGGGCATCTGGATTCTTTCCAGCTTCTGGCTATTATAAATAAGGCTGCGAGAGAACCTGACAGCTTCTGGAACAGGCAGAAGCACAGAGGCGCTGAGGCAGCACCCTGTGTGGGCCGGGGACAGCCGGCCACCTTCCGGACCGGAGGACAGGTGCCCACCCAGCTGGGGAGGTGGCCTAAGCCACAGCAGCAGCGGTCGCCATCTTGGTCCGGGACCCGCCGAACTTAGGAAATTAGTCTGAACAGGTGAGAGGGTGCGCCAGAGAACCTGACAGCTTCTGGAACAGGCGGAAGCACAGAGGCACTGAGGCAGCACCCTTTGTGGGCCGGGGACAGCCAGCCACCGTTTGGACCGGAGGACAGGTGCCCGCCCGGCTGGGGAGGCGGCCTAAGCCACAGCAGCAGCGGTCGCCATCTTGGTCCGGGACCCGCCGAACTTAGGAAATTAGTCTGAACAGGTGAGAGGGTGCGCCAGAGAACCTGACAGCCTCTGGAACAGGCAGAAGCACAGAGGGGCTGAGGCAGCACCCTGTGTGGGCCGGGGACAGCCGGCCACCTTCCGGACCGGAGGACAGGTGCCCGCCCGGCTGGGGAGGCGACCTAAGCCACAGCAGCAGCGGTCGCCATCTTGGTCCCGGGACTCCAAGGAACTTAGGAATTTAGTCTGCTTAGGTGAGAGTCTGTACCACCTGGGAACTGCCAAAGCAACACACTGTCTGAGAAAGGTCCTGTTTTGGGCCTTCTTCTTCGGCCAGGAGGAGGTCCAAATACAAGATATCTGCGCACCTTCCCTGTAAGAGAGCTTGCCAGCAGAGAGTGCTCTGAGCACTGAAACTCAGAGGAGAGAATCTGTCTCCCAGGTCTGCTGATAGACGGTAACAGAATCACCAGAAGAACAATCTCTAAACAGAGTCAACTATAACTACTAACTCCAGAGATTACCAGATGGCGAAAGGTAAACGGAGGAATCTTACTAACAGGAACCAAGACCACTCACCATCACCAGAACCCAGCACACCCACTTCGCCCAGTCCAGGGAACCCCAACACACATGAGAACCTAGACCTAGATTTAAAAGCATATCTCATGATGATGGTAGAGGACATCAAGAAGGACTTTAATAAATCACTTAAAGAAATACAGGAGAACACTGCTAAAGAGTTACAAGTCCTTAAAGAAAAACAGGAAAACACAATCAAACAGGTAGAAGTCCTTACAGAAAAAGAGGAAAAAACATACAAACAGGTGATGGAAATGAACAAAACCATACTAGACCTAAAAAGGGAAGTAGACACAATAAAGAAAACTCAAAGCGAGGCAACACTAGAGATAGAAACCCTAGGAAAGAAATCTGGAACCATAGATTTGAGCATCAGCAACAGAATACAAGAGATGGAAGAGAGAATCTCAGGTGCAGAAGATTCCATAGAGAACATCGGCACAACAATCAAAGAAAATGGAAAATGCAAAAAGATCCTAACTCAAAATATCCAGGAAATCCAGGACACAATAAGAAGACCAAACGTACGGATAATAGGAGTGGATGAGAATGAAGATTTTCAACTCAAAGGTCCAGCAAACATCTTCAACAAAATTATTGAAGAAAACTTCCCAAATCTAAAGAATGAGATGCATATGAACATACAAGAAGCCTACAGAACTCCAAATAGACTGGACCAGAAAAGAAATTCCTCCCGACACATAATAATCAGAACATCAAATGCACTAAATAAAGATAGAATACTAAAAGCAGTAAGGGAAAAAGGTCAAGTAACATATAAAGGCAAGCCTATCAGAATTACACCAGATTTTTCACCAGAGACTATGAAAGCCAGAAGAGCCTGGACAGATGTTATACAGACACTAAGAGAACACAAACTGCAGCCCAGGCTACTATACCCAGCCAAACTCTCAATTATCATAGAGGGAGAAACCAAAGTATTCCACGACAAAACCAAATTCACGCATTATCTCTCCACGAATCCAGCCCTTCAAAGGATAATAACAGAAAAAAACCAATACAAGAACGGGAACAACGCCCTAGAAAAAACAAGAAGGTAATCCCTCAACAAACCTAAAAGAAGACAGCCACAAGAACAGAATGCCACCTTTAACAACTAAAATAACAGGAAGCAACAATTACTTTTCCTTAATATCTCTTAACATCAATGGTCTCAACTCGCCAATAAAAAGACATAGACTAACAAACTGGCTACACAAACAAGACCCAACATTTTGCTGCTTACAGGAAACTCATCTCAGAGAAAAAGATAGACACTACCTCAGAATGAAAGGCTGGAAAACAATTTTCCAAGCAAATGGTATGAAGAAACAAGCAGGAGTAGCCATCCTAATATCTGATAAGATTGACTTCCAACCCAAAGTCATCAAAAAAGACAAGGAGGGACACTTCATTCTCATCAAAGGTAAAATCCTCCAAGAGGAACTCTCAATTCTGAATATCTATGCTCCAAATACAAGAGCAGCCACATTCACTAAAGAAACTTTAGTAAAGCTCAAAGCACACATTGCACCTCACACAATAATAGTGGGAGACTTCAACACACCACTTTCACCAATGGACAGATCATGGAAACAGAAACTAAACAGGGACACACTGAAACTAACAGAAGTGATGAAACAAATGGATCTGACAGATATCTACAGAACATTTTATCCTAAAACAAAAGGATATACCTTCTTCTCAGCACCTCATGGTACCTTCTCCAAAATTGACCACATAATAGGTCACAAATCAGGCCTCAACAGATTCAAAAATATTGAAATTGTCCCATGTATCCTATCAGATCACCATGCACTAAGGCTGATCTTCAATAACAAAATAAATAACAGAAAGCCAACATTCACATGGAAACTGAACAACACTCTTCTCAACGATACCTTGGTCAAGGAAGGAATAAAGAAAGAAATTAAAGACTTTTTAGAGTTTAATGAAAATGAAGCCACAACGTACCCAAACCTTTGGGACACAATGAAAGCATTTCTAAGAGGGAAACTCATAGCTATGAGTGCCTTCAAGAAAAAACGGGAGAGAGCACATACTAGCAGCTTGACAACACATCTAAAAGCTCTAGAAAAAAAGGAAGCAAATTCACCCAAGAGGAGTAGACGGCAGGAAATAATCAAACTCAGGGGTGAAATCAACCAAGTGGAAACAAGAAGAACTATTCAAAGAATTAACCAAACGAGGAGTTGGTTCTTTGAGAAAATCAACAAGATAGATAAACCCTTAGCTAGACTCACTAAAGGGCACAGGGACAAAATCCTAATTAACAAAATCAGAAATGAAAAGGGAGACATAACAACAGATCCTGAAGAAATCCAAAACACCATCAGATCCTTCTACAAAAGGCTATACTCAACAAAACTGGAAAACCTGGACGAAATGGACAAATTTCTGGACAGATACCAGGTACCAAAGTTGAATCAGGATCAAGTTGACCTTCTAAACAGTCCCATATCCCCTAAAGAAATAGAAGCAGTTATTAATAGTCTCCCAGCCAAAAAAAGCCCAGGACCAGACGGGTTTAGTGCAGAGTTCTATCAGACCTTCAAAGAAGATCTAACTCCAGTTCTGCACAAACTTTTTCACAAGATAGAAGTAGAAGGTATTCTACCCAACTCATTTTATGAAGCCACTATTACTCTGATACCTAAACCACAGAAAGATCCAACAAAGATAGAGAACTTCAGACCAATTTCTCTTATGAACATCGATGCAAAAATTCTTAATAAAATTCTCGCTAACCGAATCCAAGAACACATTAAAGCAATCATCCATCCTGACCAAGTAGGTATTATTCCAGGGATGCAGGGATGGTTTAATATACGAAAATCCATCAATGTAATCCATTATATAAACAAACTCAAAGACAAAAACCACATGATCATCTCGTTAGATGCAGAAAAAGCATTTGACAAGATCCAACACCCATTCATGATAAAAGTTCTGGAAAGATCAGGAATTCAAGGCCAATACCTAAACATGATAAAAGCAATCTACAGCAAACCAGTAGCCAACATCAAAGTAAATGGAGAGAAGCTGGAAGCAATCCCACTAAAATCAGGGACTAGACAAGGCTGCCCACTTTCTCCCTACCTTTTCAACATAGTACTTGAAGTATTAGCCAGAGCAATTCGACAACAAAAGGAGATCAAGGGGATACAAATTGGAAAAGAGGAAGTCAAAATATCACTTTTTGCAGATGATATGATAGTATATATAAGTGACCCTAAAAATTCCAACAGAGAACTCCTAAACCTGATAAACAGCTTCGGTGAAGTAGCTGGATATAAAATTAACTCAAACAAGTCAATGGCCTTTCTCTACACAAAGAATAAACAGGCTGAGAAAGAAATTAGGGAAACAACACCCTTCTCAATAGCCACAAATAATATAAAATATCTCGGCGTGACTCTAACGAAGGAAGTGAAAGATCTGTATGATAAAAACTTCAAGTCCCTGAAGAAGGAAATTAAAGAAGATCTCAGAAGATGGAAAGATCTCCCATGCTCATGGATTGGCAGGACCAACATTGTAAAAATGGCTATCTTGCCAAAAGCAATCTACAGATTCAATGCAATCCCCATTAAAATTCCAACTCAATTCTTCAACGAATTAGAAGGAGCAATTTGCAAATTCATCTGGAATAACAAAAAACCGAGGATAGCAAAAACTCTTCTCAAGGATAAAAGAACCTCTGGTGGAATCACCATGCCTGACCTAAAGCTTTACTACAGAGCAATTGTGATAAAAACTGCATGGTACTGGTATAGAGACAGACAAGTGGACCAATGGAATAGAATTGAAGACCCAGAAATGAACCCACACACCTATGGTCACTTGATCTTCGACAAGGGAGCCAAAACTATCAAGTGGAAGAAAGACAGCATTTTCAACAATTGGTGCTGGCACAACTGGTTGTTATCATGTAGAAGAATGCGAATCGATCCATACTTATCTCCTTGTACTAAGGTCAAATCTAAGTGGATCAAGGAACTTCATATAAAACCAGAGACACTGAAACTTATAGAGGAGAAAGTGGGGAAAAGCCTTGAAGATATGGGCACAGGGGAAAAATTCCTGAACAGAACAGCAATGGCTTGTGCTGTAAGATCGAGAATTGACAAATGGGACCTAATGAAACTCCAAAGTTTCTGCAAGGCAAAAGACACTGTCTATAAGACAAAAAGACCACCAACAGACTGGGAAAGGATCTTTACCTATCCTAAATCAGATAGGGGACTAATATCCAACATATATAAAGAACTCAAGAAGGTGGACCTCAGAAAATCAAATAACCCCCTTAAAAAATGGGGCTCAGAACTGAACAAAGAATTCTCACCTGAGGAATACCGAATGGCAGAGAAGCACCTGAAAAAATGTTCAACATCCTTAATCATCAGGGAAATGCAAATCAAAACAACCCTGAGATTCCACCTCACACCAGTGAGAATGGCTAAGATCAAAAATTCAGGTGACAGCAGATGCTGGCGAGGATGTGGAGAAAGAGGAACACTCCTCCATTGTTGGTGGGATTGCAGGCTTGTACAACCACTCTGGAAATCAGTCTGGCGGTTCCTCAGAAAATTGGACATAGTACTACCGGAGGATCCAGCAATACCTCTCCTGGGCATATATCCAGAAGAAGCCCCAACTGGTAAGAAGGACACATGCTCCACTATGTTCATAGCAGCCTTATTTATAATAGCCAGAAACTGGAAAGAACCCAGATGCCCCTCAACAGAGGAATGGATACAGAAAATGTGGTACATCTACACAATGGAGTACTACTCAGCTATTAAAAAGAATGAATTTATGAAATTCCTAGCCAAATGGATGGACCTGGAGAGCATCATCCTGAGTGAGGTAACACAATCACAAAGGAACTCACACAATATGTACTCACTGATAAGTGGATACTAGCCCAAAACCTAGGATACCCACGATATAAGATACAATTTCCTAAACACATGAAACTCAAGAAAAATGAAGACTGAAGTGTGGACACTATGTCCCTCCTTAGAAGTGGGAACAAAACACCCATGGAAGGAGTTACAGAAACAAAGTATGGAGCTGAGATGAAAGGATGGACCATGTAGAGACTGCCATATCTAGGGATCCACCCCATAATCAGCTTCCAAATGCTGACACCATTGCATACACTAGCAAGATTTTACTGAAAGGACCCAGATGTAGCTGTCTCTTGTGAGACTATGCCGGGGCCTAGCAAACACAGAAGTGGATGCTCACAGTCAGCTAATGGATGGATCACAGGGCTCCCAATGGAGGAGCTAGAGAAAGTACCCAAGGAGCTAAAGGGATCTTCAACCCTATAGGTGGAACAACATTATGAACTAACCAGTACCCCTGAGCTCTTGACTCTAGCTGCATATGTATCAAAAGATGGCCTAGTCGGCCATCACTGGAAAGAGAGGCCCATTGGACACGCAGACTTTGTGTGCCCCGGTACAGGGGAACGCCAGGGCCAAAGGGGGGGAGTGGGAGGGTAGGAGAGTGGGGGTGGGTGGGTAAGGGGGACTTTTGGTATAGCATTGGAAATGTAAATGAGCTAAATACCTAATAAAAATAAATAAATAAATAAATAAATAAGGCTGCTATGAACATAGTGGAGCACGCGTCTTTCTTACTAGTTGGAACATCATCTGGATGTATGCCCAGGAGAGGTATTGCGGGATCCTCCGGTAGTACTATGTCCAATTTTCTGAGGAACTGCCAGACTGATTTCCAGAGTGGTTGTACAAGCTTGCAATTCCACCCAAAATGGAGGAGTGTTTCTCTTTCTCCACATCCTCGCCAGCATCTGCTGTCAACTGAATTTTTTATCTTAGTCCTTCTGACTGGTGTGAGATGGAATCTCAGGGTTGTTTTGATTTATATTTCCCTGATGATTAAGGATATTGAACATTTTTTCAGGTGCTTCTCAGTCATTCGCTATTTCTCAGGTGAGAATTCTTTGTTTAGCTTTGAGCCCCATTTTTTAATGGGGTTATTTGATTTTCTGGAGTCCACCTTCTTGAGTTCTTTATATATATTGGATATTAGTCCCCTATCTGATTTAGGATAGGTAAAGATCCTTTCCCAATCTGTTGGTGGCCTTTCTGTCTTATTGACAGTGTCTTTTGCCTTACAGAAGCTTTGCAGTTTCATGAGGTCCCATTTGTCAATTCTCTATCTTACAGCACAAGCCATTGCTGTTCTATTCAGGAATTTTTCCCCTGTGCCCATATCTTCAAGGCTTTTCCCCACTTTCTCCTCTATAAGTTTCAGTGTCTCTGGTATTATGTGGAGTTCCTTGATCCACTTAGATTTGACCTTAGTACAAGGAGATAGGAATGGATCAATTCGCATTCTTCTACATGATAACCACCAGTTGTGCCAGCACCATTTGTTGAAAATGCTGTCTTTTTTCCACTGGATGGTTTTAGCTCCCTTGTTGAAGATCAAGTGACCATAGGTGTGTGGGTTCATTTCTGGGTCTTCTATTCAATTCCATTGGTCTACTTGTCTGTCACTATACCAATACCATGCAGTTTTTATCACAATTGCTCTGTAGTAAAGCTTTAGGTCAGGCATGGTGATTCCACCAGAGGTTCTTTTATCCTTGAGAAGAGTTTTGCTATCCTAGGTTTTTTTCATTATTCCAGATGAATTTGCAGATTGCTCTTTCTAATTCATTGAATAAATGAGTTGGAATTTTGATGAGAATTGATTGAATCTGTAGATTGCCTTTGGAAAGATAGCAATTTTTACAATGTTGATCCTGCCAATCCATGAGCATGGGAGATCTTTCCATCTTCTGAGATCTTCTTTAATTTCTTTCTTCAGAGACTTGAAGTTCTTATCATACAGATCTTTTACTTCCTTAGTTAGAGTCACACCAAGGTATCTTATATTATTTGTGACTATTGAGAAGGGTATTGTTTCCCTAATTTCTTTCTCAGCCTGTTTATTCTTTGTGTAAAGAAAGGCCATTGACTTGTTTGAGGTAATTTTATATCCAGCTACTTCACCGAAGCTGTTTATCAGGTTTAGGAGTTCTCTGGTGGAATTTTTAGGTGCTTCTCAGTCATTCGGTATTTCTCAGGTGAGAATTCTTTGTTTAGCTTATATACTATCATATCATCTTATATACTTATATACTATCATATCATCTGCAAGAAGTGTTATTTTGACTTCTTCTTTTCCAATTTGTATCCCCTTGATCTCCTTTTGTTGTTGAATTGCTCTGGCTAGGACTTCAAGTACAATGTTGAATAGGTAGGGAGAAAGTGGGCAGCCTTGTCTAGTCCCTGATTTTAGTGGGATTGCTTACAGCTTCTCACCATTTACTTTGATGTTGGCTACTGGTTTGCTGTAGGTTGCTTTTATCATGTTTAAGTATGGGCCTTGAATTCCTGATCTTTCCAAGACTTTTATCATGAATGGGTGTTGGACTTTGTGAAATGCTTTCTCAGCATCTAAGGAGATGATCATGTGGTTTTTGTCTTTGAGTTTGTTTATATAATGGATTATGTCGATGCATTTCCGTATATTAAACCATCCCTGCACCGCTGGAATAAAACCTACTTGCTCAGAATGGATGATTGTTTTAATGTCTTCTTGGATTCGGTTAGCAAGAATTTTATTGAGTATTTTTGCATCGATATTCATAATGGAGATTGGTCTGAAGATCTCCATCTTTGTTGAGTATTTCTGTGGTTTAGGTATCAGAGTAATTGTGGCTTCATAGAATGAGTTGGGTAGTACCGTCAACTTCTATTTTGTGGAATAGTTTGTGAAGAACTGGAATTAGATCTTCTTTGAAGGTCTGATAGAACTCTGCACGAAACCCATCTGGTCCTGGGTTTTTTTTTTTTTTTGGTTGGGAGACTATTAATGACTGCTTCTATTTCTTTAGGGGATATGGGACTGTTTAGATCCTTAACATGATCATGATTTAACTTTGGTACCTGGTATCTTTCTAGAAACTTGTCCATTTCATCGAGGTTCTCCAGTTTTGAGGAGTATAGCCTTTTGTAGAAGGATCTGATGGTGTTTTGGATTTCTTCAGGATCTGTTGTTATGTCTCCCTTTTCATTTCTGATTTTGTTAATTAGGATGCTGTCCCTGTGCCCTCTAGTGTGTCTGGCTAAGGGTTTATCTATCTTGTTGATTTTCTCAAAGAACCAGCTCCTCGTTTGCTTGATTCTTTGAATACTTCTTATTTCCACTTGGTTGATTTTGCCCCTGAGTTTGACTATTTCCTGCCGTCTATTCCTCTTGGGTGAATTTTCTTCCTTTTTTTCTAGAGCTTTTAGGTGTGTTGTCAAGCTGCTAGTGTGTGCTCTCTCTAGTTTCTTTTTGGAGGCACTCAAAGCTATGAGTTTCCTTCTTAGAAATGTGTTCATTGTGTCCCATAAGTTTGGGTATGTTGTGGCTTCATTTTCATTAAACTCTAAAAAGTCTTTAATTTCTTTCTTTATTCCTTCCTTAACCAAGGTATCATTGAAAAGAGTGTTGTTCAGTTTCCACGTGAATGTTGGCTTTCCATTATTTATGTTGTTATTGAAGATCAGCCTTAGGCCATGGTGTTCTGATAGGATACATGGGACAATTTCAATATTTTTGTATCTGTTGAGGCCTGTTTTGTGACCAATTATATGGTCAATTTTGGAGAAGGTGCCATGAGGTGCTGAGAAGGTATATCCTTTTGTTTTAGGATAAAATGTTCAGTAGATATCTGTTAAGTCCATTTCTTTCATCACTTCTGTTAGTTTCACTGTGCCCCTGTTTAGTTTCTGTTTCCATGATCTGTCCATTGGTGAAAGTGGTGTGTTGAAGTCTCCCACTATTACTGTGTGAGGTTCAATGTGTGCTTTGAGCTTTACTAAAGTTTCTTTAATGAATGTGGCTGCCCTTGCATTTGGAGCATAGATATTCAGAACTGAGATTTCCTCTTGGAGGATTTTACCTTTGATGAGTATGAAGTATCCCTTCTTGTCTTTTTTGATAACTTTGGGTTGGAAGTCAATTTTATTCGATATTAGAATGGCTACTCCAGCTTGTTTCTTCAGACCATTTGCTTGAAAAATTGCTTTCCAGCCTTTGACTCTGAGGTAGTGTCTGTCTTTTTCCCTGAGATGGGTTTCCTGTAAGCAGCAGAATGTTGGGTCCTGTTTGTGTAGCCAGTCTGTTAGTCTATGTCTTTTTATTGGGGAATTGAGTCCATTGATATTAAGAGATATTAAGGAAAAGTAATTGTTGCTTCCTATTATTTTAGTTGTTAAAGTTGGCATTCTGTTCTTGTGGCTGTCTTCTTTTTGGTTTGTTGAGGGATTAGTTTCTTGCTTTTTCTAGGGCATGGTTTCCATCCTTGTATTGTTTTTTTTTTTTCTTTTCTTTTTCTGTTATTATCCTTTGAAGGGCTGGATTCGTGGTAAGATAATGTGTGAATTTGGTTTTGTTGTGGAATACTTTGGTTTCTCCATCTAAGGTAATTGAGAGTTTGACTAGGTATAGTAGCCTGGGCTGGCATTTGTGTTCTCTTAGTGTCTGTATAACATCTGTCCAGGCTCTTCTGGCTTTCATAGTCTCTGGTGAAAAATCTGGTGTAATTCTGATAGGCTTGCCTTTATATGTTACTTGACCTTTTTCCCTTACTGTTTTTAGTATTCTATCTTTATTTAGTGAATTTGTTGTTCTGATTATTATGTGTCAGGAGGAATTTATTTTCTGGTCCAGTCTATTTGGAGTTCTGTAGGCTTCTTGTATGTTCATGGGCATGTCTTTCTTTAGGTTTGGGAAGTTTTCTTCTATAATTTTGTTGAAGATATTTGCTGGTCCTTTAAGTTGAAAATCTTCATTCTCATCTACTCCTATTATCCATAGGTTTAGTCTTCTCATTGTGTCCTGGATTTCCTGGATGTTTTGAGTTAGGATCTTTTTGCATTTTGTATTTTCTTTGAATGTTGTGCCGATGTTCTCTATGGAATCTTCTGCACCTGAGATTCTCTCTTCCATCTCTTGTATTCTGTTGCTGATGCACGCATCTATGGTTCCAGATTTCTTTCCTAGGTTTTTATCTCCAGTGTTGCCTCATTTTGTTTTTTCTTTATTTTGTCTACTGCCCTTCTTAGGTCTTGGATGGTTTTATTCAATTCCATCACCTGTTTGGTTGTGTTTTCCTGCAGTTCTTTAAAGGATTTTTGTGCTTCCTCTTTACAGTCTTCTACCTGTTTAGCAGTGTTCTCCTGTATTTCTTTAAGTGAGTTATTAAAGTCCTTCTTGATGTCCTCTACCATCATCATGAGATATGCTTTTAAATCCGGGAGTATCTTTTCGGGTGTGTTGGGGTGCCCAGGACTGGGTGGGGTGGGAGTGCTGGGTTCTGATGATGGTGAGTGGTCTTGGTTTCTGTTAGTAAGATTCTTACGTTTGCCTTTCGCTATCTGGTAATCTCTGGAGTTAGTTGTTATAGTTTTCTCTGTTTAGAGCTTGTTCCTCAGGTGATTTTGTTAGCCTCTATTTGCAGACCGGGGAGACTAGCTCTCTCCTGAGTTTCAGTGTTCAGAGTACTCTCTGCAGGCAAGCTCTCCTCTTGCAGGGAAGGTGCCCAGATATCTGGTGTTTGAACCTGCCTCCTGGCAGAAGTTGTGATCCATTCACCAGAGGACTTAAGGTTCCGTGGAGGGTCCTGTGGGGAGCTTGCAGGTGTCCCCAGACTACATGCCAAAGGTACCCCGGTACTGGCGTGGACCGTAAGGGACCCAATCACAACTTTCTTATTGATAGTGGTGGCCTCAACTTTGGCATAAGATTTAAGAGCCTTGGAAGACTTGGATTCAAACTGCATCACCATTTATACCTTCATGACCTCAGGGCTGTTAACTGTATATGCATCAATCTTTTCATTTTTAAATTATCATGAGTCTAATTCATTTTTAAATGAGAATGGAATGACCTAGATGATTTCCCCAAACGCTTAATGAGATAATATGGACAGGGGTATATAAAATGCTGACTCCTCTGGGCTACATTGACAAAGAAGACTTGCCTTGGACAATACACTAGAGTCACAAACACTAATGAAAACTAATAAGCAAAAATGAAAGAGGGAGAGAAGTTCAAAAGAATAGAACTGTGCCTATAATCATGTCTGTGATATCTGCCACCACAGATAAGCCAAACAGTTCTTACATAAGAATCCTAATTATTTGTTGTCCTGTCTAGAGTCTTTTAGAACCATAAACCAGGTCTCAAGTTTGTGAACAATAATAACAGATATAGATAACTAATGAAATTTCATTGATTTTTAAAGTATGATTTAGTATAAAAGAAAGAAGACATTATAGAACAAGCAAAACATTTGACATCATATTTCAAAACTCAAGCATCAAAACCTATTTTTATGGGAGTAGCTCTGACTCTTGGTGAGTTCTCAGGATGCTCACCAAATATTTTAGGTTAACTTCCACTGTTAGTGTGCTTCATTCTTGAAAGAGTTTTTCACACATGTGGGTGCTGCCAAGAACTGAAGCCATGAATAACTCATAACTGTCAGGCTAGGGGTCTCTGTGTCTGGAATACAGGGCTTAGAGAAATAGCAGGGTCAGTGTTTGAAGCTGAATGCTGCCTTGCCACTATATACATTCTATTTGTAAACTGGCAGATAGCATTTGTTTCAACTGAAATGATGCTTCATATGTAGCAAAATGTTGATTTCTCTCCCCCACAACTTGAAGTCTGTCTTAAAACTCATCAAATCGAAAAGCAAAGCTACAAATTTTTCTCCTCTCAAAGGCCAACATGTCAAACAGCACAAAAACATCTGCCTTAACCTGCCTGAGCTTGCATAATTTCACTTGATTTGGCCCCACCTTGAAGATTCATGGCTAACTCATTTAAAAGAGTAGTTAAACTTACTAAATGTTTTTATATCTGGAGAGTCAGATGGCTTTAGGTTTAGTTCCACTATCTGTGGAGGCTAGAACGGGAATAAAAATTAGATTAAGCAGTAAATCTAAACAGGGATACTTCCAAAGCTTTCATTGTTCATTAATGTTGGGATTCCAGGATTTAGCTACATTATTTACTCAACCTTGAAGCCAATCTGGTGTTTTGTTAGTTAGGTAGTTAGTTAGTTAGTTTGTTTGTTTGTTTGTTTGTTTGTTTGTTTGTTTGTTTAATGTGTGTGGGTGTTTTGCCTGCTGGTAAGTCCATGCACTGTGTGTATGTTTCTGTAGAAGTCAGAAGAGGGTGCTGTAGAGCGATCATTATGAGCTGTGGGTGCTGGGAACTGAATCTGAGTTCTCTGCAAGAGAACCCTGTGCATTTAACTGAGCCATCTCGCCAGCTCTGATGCCAAGCTATTTTATCAGACACATTTTGTATCTTTTGGAATCAAACTTATCTTTGAAATAATTACATATATATATACTTGTTTTTATGACCCTGCAGTAAAACATGACAAATGTGTAAGCTAGTGTTCATCACCACGTCTGTCAAAATTTTTACTTCTGACACAATAAATGACTTGCTGCTGTGTCACAAATCATAAAATCTTTTTAGCATTTGGCCTCAACTTAGACATCTTACTTAAATGATGCCCCATTGCCAGCATTAGCACTTTTCAGGGGTTCATAAATGCAAAGATGATTCAAGCTCTGGCTCTTATGAAATTCACACTCTAGATAACTTGCTTGACATTATCCATCTTAGCACGTTGCACATAAATCTGAATGTGCTATACATGATCTTTCTCTACAGCACTCCCAGCCTTCTTCTCATCTCCCACCTTTCACTCGGAAGTGGCCCAGGAGAACAGAACCCACAACCCTATCATTGGTTCCCCTGCCTGAAAAGTACACAGTATGCTCCAGCTTCCTCCCTAACTCAGAAAAGACAACTTTGTCCTATGGCTCTCAGTGCTTTTCCTTATAAGGAAGGAATGGTGTTACACTAGGAGGCTGCTATAATTTGAATGTATCCTTTGGATCATGTGCTGAGTCAGTTTTCCTCCAAACAGCGTTGTTGGGAGACGAGGCGTAGTGAAGGGTTCTTGGATCATGAAGACAGCTTACATGGATACACAGATGTGTTATCACAGGAGTGCGCCCATTATTTAGAAAGCAGATTGCTATTTGTCCCCTTGCTATTTCACTTTGCCCTCTGCCATTTTTTTTTACCACATTATGATGTAGCACAAAGACTCTTTACATAGATAGTTGTTGTGTCCCTGGATTTACGAACTTCAAGTATCATGAGCTAAGTAAACGTCTTTTCTTTGTAAATGACCCAGACGGTGTTATTGTAGCAGAAGAACAGTGACTGTCAAAGGCCCACAGACTGGAATTCTAGACAAAAGGCAAAGAAAAGAAAGAATTCTGAATAGTATACACAGAGTTTTCAATGAGTGTGTGAGTAATTCAGCAGTGCCCCGAACTCAGATGATTTCTGAAAAAATAGAAAGCTGTGCCCGGCTGAAAAGTCAGTTCCATCCGAGGCATGAGCTGGGTCTCAGTGATGAGTTCTGCACTTCACTCTTAAATCATGTTCTGTTTCCTCACCACTGACTAGATAGCGGGAAACTTGATGTGAAATAGAAAAGTCAGTATTTGGATTTAGTTGTAACTTCTTTTTTTTTTTTATAAAATATTTTTTTATTAGGTATTTTCCTCGTTTACATTTTCAATGCTATCCCAAAGGTCCCCCATACCCACCCCCCCAATCCCCTACCCACCCACTGCCCCTTTTTGGTCCTGGTGTTCCCCTGTACTGGGGCATATAAAGTTTGCGTGTCCAATGGGCCTCTCTTTCCAGTGATGGCCGCCTAGGCCATCTTTTGATACATATGCAGCTAAAGACAAGAGCTCCCGGGTACTGGTTAGTTCATATTGTTGTTCCACCTATAGGGTTGCAGTTCCCTTTACCTCCTTGGGTACTTTCTCTAGCTCCTCCATAAGGGGCCGTGTGACCCATCCAATAGCTGACTGTGATCATCCACTTCTGTGTTTGCTAGGCCCCAGCATAGTCTCACAAGAGAGAGCTATATCTGGGTCCTTTCAGCAAAATCTTGCTAGTGTATGCAATGGTGTCAGCATTTGGAAGCTGATTATGGGATGGATCCCTGCATATGGCAATCACTAGATGGTCCATCCTTTAGTCACAGCTCCAAATTTTGTCTCTGTAACTCCTTCTATGGGTGTTTTGTTCCCATTTCTAAGAAAGGGTAGAGTGTCCACACTTAGGTCTTCATTCTTCTTGAATTTCATGCGTTTGGCAAGTTGTAACTTCTAAGATACCCAGATGTCTGTAAATTCCTGTCACCTCTCTTCCAGACTGTTTGGTTCAGCATCTACTACACATTCAGCATAGGTCATGGCAAGAAATTTGGACCTCATGCTCCAGTTCTCCTTTGGGTAACTGTCTTCTTTCATTAGATGGCAAACTTCTCATCTGAAAAAAACTATATATACTACTACCTCTTACAACCCTGCAGGAGCCAAAGTCCTATGATGCATACAACAGTCACGCCAATGCACCAGTAAAAACTGAGGCATGCTGTGACTCTATTCAGGATGAAGAAAAGCACCGCTCCGTACAGCCTGGAGTTCTTGCTGACTTGCCTTTCCTTCATGGCACTGGGTTCTCTGAATTGTGGTACAACTCAGCCCCACAAGAGTGTAAGAAAAAATTCAGACTCGTCAGCACCTGTGTCTTTCACCACATCAGCTCTTCCAATTTACAGAAACTAGATGCTCTAGGAATGTCCATTCCTTGGGCGTCAAACAAGAGTGGGAATACATGGCCCTTTGGTACCATGACTTCGGGACATTACAGCTAAGTGCTTTGACTTCCTCATGGCCTTTGCATGAGTTTACGCTGCTGATCATTTTCATGTATTGACTGTTACGTTCATACATACGGCTTTGTTTTCAGAATCTCTATGTCTGTTGCATTAATGGCTGCAAAGAATCCTCTGAAAGCCAAGCCTTCCCAGCCAATTACCCTGGGGTCCAAGTGGCTCCTTCATTTTGGCAGATGGTGCCCATGACTTCCTTCATTTTCTAGTCAACAGGAGATCGTAAGCCACTTCCAAATTGTGTCCTCCCACTGTGCGGATTCTAGCCTTCTTCCTCTAGCTGGGGATGAGAGAGCTGGGGAGGGAGGTATCTCTTGCCTCTACACACAGCCACAGTCTGATGCCCCTCTCTGGGATACATATAGGGAGTCGCTGAGCCAAGAGTTTATTATCTGCCTTAGCATGAATGTACATCGAGCAAAGCTGAGTGCAAAACCAAATGTTCAGTGTGTTCCTAATTTCTTGTGTTTCAAAGCGCCTGAAGCGGGAACGTTATGGAACAGGGGTAGAGACACCTCCCTGGTGGCAAATCAAGAGCTTCTCTCTTTAGCTTTGGATCACAGTCAGCCCTTCAGCAACCAACTGATTCCGTTCGCTCCTACTTCCTAATTGTACTCTTATTGACAGGGCTGAACCTTTTTCACAGTATAGTGAGCCTTGATAGTAAAGGCGCAATGTTCTAAGGCTCCCGCTAAAGTGTGTCTTAACTTCCAAGGGTAATGAACTCCTTTTATAATCAATGCCTCGCTTTATGCACACTCTCTTCAGCTTCCAGGAACTGCTTGTAATTATGCCGCTCAGTATTGCATGTCAGAGGTTTGCTTTGCCTTTTAATATTTTATGAAGAAATTCAGATTCTGACGTTCAAAATATTTAACCCAGAGGACCCCAAACCCAGACTATTATTTTGTAAAGTAGCCATCTAGCTGCGCACTTGTACACCACGGGCTTCCCCCGTGCATACTCATGTGCTTTGATACTCTCTGAGCAGACTCAACCACATGCTGTCCAGATGGAAACCCGGCTATATCATTACATTATATTGAAATAACCCAATACCACCTGTTTCTGCTGGGGTTCCTGCCAACATTCTCCCATAAAACATTTATTTTGCTAATATTTTAGTTGGTCACCACAGAAGGACACTTGAAGTTAAAGATTTACCATGTGTTGCAGCCACTCGCAGCCAAGAGAGGCAAATAGATAAACAAATAAATAAATCAATAAAAATCTCTTTGAAACCAGGCAGTGGAGTTCTAGGAGAGCAAATGTCAGCCTGCTCTCCCTGGCCATGATACGTCATGTAGGCTTCATGTAATTACAGGCAGGGGAATTCCAGAGCAAGGATTCCTGGAAAGATGAATTATTCTAGTGTCTCTGGTGCTCGTCTTTAAATTGTAAAAGTGTTTTCAATTTTGTAAGGTGAGTTTCCTCTTCCTGGGCAAGTTTTTCTCCTCCAAAATAGTTGCATTTGTAAACAAGGTAGTAGAATACACAGTTCATTTGGTGAATCTGCTATGTAGAAGCATGTACACACACACACACACACACACACACACACACACACACACACACACAAACAGAGGGGGAAAGGGAAGGAGAAGGAGGGAAGAAGGGAGGGATGGAGGGAGGGAGAGAGGGAGGGAGGGAGGGACGCAGGGAGGGAGGGAGGGAGGGAGGGAGAGAGAGAGAGAGACTGCTATCAACCTATGAAGAACAGGATAGGAATTGGGATGTCAGCTTTAGAAACTAACACTGATCATAACATCCAAAATCATTAGATCTCCTCAGAAGCAGGAGCCAGGTTGTTGTCGTCAGGATTAAAAACCTAGTTGAAACTTCCCTTTTCCAATGTCACTGTAGAATTTTGTCCAATGTCCCATCTCTTTTGTCTTCTCTGAAGCTGACTCACAGTATCTGGCTGCAGTCCCCAAATTTTCAGGCCATTGGAAGAGTGTACCGAAGGTGTTGTTTCCAGCTGGACTCGTAAGGAAGATTCTTGGCACCTGGCTGCACGTTATCAGCTACCCAGTAAGCTGAGACCACTTAACACAACTTCTTAGTTGTTTTGAACTTTCTCGGTGCTTCTGAACTTTCTCTTGCATTCAGAACATCTCCTCCACAGTGAACCCCATGAGAATAAGGAAAAACAGAAACGAATAGATTTGATTGCATCTACTTAACCCCTCTTATCTTTTAGCTCCTGTGACACCAGGAATCTCCATAATCTAGAATTTCACTTTATTGCCAAGTGGTCACGTTTTCTATCTACTTGGTGACTTGCTGACCAAGGTCAGCACCTTGCCCTGGTTAATTAAGAAGCTAGCACCTTCTCTCTCTATTTCCCTACCTCCAACTTCTACACTGAAAGATCACTAAAGTCATAGAAAGGGAAAAAAAAACTGTGTTAGGCCAGAATTCAGTCATGTAAAGGGCCCATTTTTCTGCACAGAGACCCTTATCACCCTAATGCCCAGTCAGCACTAAATTTATATTTTTGAAATTTGTTTTAAAAGTCAACTCATAGCCTGTAATGCCTGCAGACATAGATTAAAGATCACAGAAAAGCAATAAACCTTCTAGCAACTCCTGTCCATGTGTATGTATCCTCCTTAAAGGCAGATAATCACGTAATTAAGCTAGCAGTCTATGGCTCAACATGTATCTTCTTTGAAAAACACACTGACACAGTTAATCCTGGTGTGTGGTTTGGTTGGAAGTCTGAAATATTAATCAGTCACTTTATAATGGAACCACTTGGCCTTTAAATCAGCATTTCCCCCAACAGATTATAATTATATTCAAAGCAGCATTGAAGATGGCATAGCTAATCCAAAGGTGACCTGTGAGTGATACATCTATTAGACATTGGGTCCAGTGGACAGTAGCAGCTGATTGTAGTTAAAAGGATTTTTTAAAAAGACCTTTAGTCTTCTAAAGTCCTGATGTTAGACTCTTAAGGTCAACCCAAATTTATAAATATCATTCGTCGTTTTTGTATCGCCCCTTGGAGATCAATATATGGCAAGATCTAGATCCAGCTTTCAAATTTACCTGAAATTTGACTGAATACCCAGTGATTTATCTGGGAATTCTACCTTGAACACCAGTCTTTGGTTCTGATTGGTACCACTAAACCCTTTATCCTTTTTCTTCAGAGGAGACATCAAATGTGAACAGAAATAGCAAACATGTACAGGGCACTGACAGACAAAAGTGAGGAGTGCTAGATACCAACACCCACCAACCTCTCTGTCATTTGCTTTTATTAGTTACCCATTGGTCTGCTTCTCTTTTCACGACTAAACGGCTCTAAATCATTGCTCTGATTCCCAGACTCCTTTTTCAAGAACAAAAACAACAAACACTTGCTGACATTTAAAGGTCAGCATCTGTCAGGGAACCCGCAGTATACAGATTTAGCCCAAGAAACACTCCAGGAGATACAGTAGTGTGCTATGCAGTTAACTGAAAACTTTGGAGAGATTTGAGGTATCACGAATGCACCCCATCCTTCCCCAACATATTCTCTTTGTGTTCCAGACTTAGATGTAGTCCAGGAGAAAGGCTGGAGCCTCCGTGATGAGCAGAGAGATGAAGACATCCACAGGCACCTTCAAATATGACTGCCAAGCCAGAACTCTCCCTCCACCATGGCTGTTCCTCTCACATAGCCTGCAGAATAGAGTCAAGGATGCCACATCTTTCAGAAAGCTCACAGGGTCAAAGGCCAGGAAAGACATCTATCTCCCTTGCTCTCTTCTTCCCTCCCCTTCCCTCATACTATTGAGAGACTCACATAGAAGAGATATAAAATTAGAGTATGTCAGTTGGAAGCAAAAGTAAGAATCTATGTTGAAGCACAGAAGTAGGAAGGGGCCAAACTAAACTTGACAGTTTTTTCTTCATTGACCTAGTCCAGCTGAGGAGAATTGATGGCATTTTCAAATGTTTTCATTTCACATTTAAAGTTCTACATCCTTCTCTAAGCTGAGAGTTAAAGAGACAAGTACATTTACCTATTTTATATCGTAACTTATTGTTCTAAAGGAGCTAAAGACCGCTTTTAGATGAATCTCTAAAAGCGACCAGTTTTCCTAGCCAAGTGATTCTCAGAGTGGACCTAATCATCAGCCACAGCAAGCTGACTTGTAAGCACATACACGTTTACACATGAACACACATGCAAATGAAGATGTGAGAAAGAGAAAGATGCATACACAGCAAGCTGACTTGTAAATACATACACATTTACACATGACACACACACAAATGGAGATGTGAGAAAGAGAAAGATGCATACATCATCCACATAGACACACCCACAAGCACACAGTGCTCACAAACACAGAAAAAGACAAAAACAAAGACATACATTACACACACACACACACACACACACACACACAAGCACACATATACACAGAGAAAGAAAAGAGAGTGGGGAGGAGAAGGCAGGGAAGAGAAAGCAATTACACAGAAACACACATCAAGTATACAACAGGCATACACACAAGAGAGAGAGAGAGATCACACATTCTCTCTCTCTCTCTCTCTCTCTCTCTCTCTCTCTCTCTCTCTCTCTTTCTCTCTCTCTCTCTCTCTCACTCAGTCTTTGGAAATGCAAGCCATGAGGGCCCACCCCAGACCTAATATTGAGTCAGAAACTCTAGGACAGTAGTTCTCTGCCTTCCTAATGCTGCTGTCCTTTAATAATGTCCCCCAACCATAAATTATTTTCACTGCTACTTCCTAAGGGTAATTTTACTACTGCTATGAATTGTAATATAAATATTTGATATGCAGCATGTCTAATATGCAATCCCCATGAAAAGGCCCTTTGACCACAAAGGGGTTGCAATCAAAAGGCTTGAGAATTGTTGCTCTTGGGTAACCTCGCCACTGTTATCACAAGTATTCTAGTACATTCTCTTGTTCCCAAACCCCATGGAAGCCACCACCCTTGGCTTTAAGAGACTGTCCTCATGCTATCTCAATTGCTTCATCATCTAAACTAAATTTTTTATTACATTTTCAAACATGATCTGTAGATTCTCTCACCCGTCCTTCCTTCTCTCCCTCCCTCCCTCCACCTCTCTTCCCCCCTCTCGCTTTCTCTTTCTGTCAAGACTAAGGGTGGCACTCAGATTTCTGTGCCAAAGTTAAAGTCAGAGACTCAGGAACATTCCACAACAAGACATAGTCCTCTTCTCATACCATGTTCTGCTGATTTCAGGTGATCCCTGGCCCTGGTCCCACTTGCTCTGCAACACACCATATATATAGTTTTTTCATTTGTTCTCGAAAAATGCATAACTTTTTTCTTTTAGGTTTAATCAAGATATGGTTAAATCACATTATCCTTCCCTTTCCTCTCTCAAGACCATCCCAGGTCCCAGGTCTCCCTCCCACTTTCATGTTGACAGCTTCTTTATCTTTGATGAGTGTGTGTGTGTGTGTGTGTGTTATTAAATATGTAAATACAACATATTTAATAACCAGGGCTGACCACTCTATGTTGAACAAACAATTCCCAGGAAAGACTAACTCTCCTTTCCCACTCTTTGCCACTGCCTGCAGGTTTTTGTCTAGATGTAGGACTCTGCAGGATTTCTCCATTTATGTGAGATTCATGTGAACATGCTCACTGATGCTGCCATTGTTTTAAAAGTCTTTATGTTGTCACTTCTAGGAGAAATGTTCTCACAGCAGACTTCCTAGGATTTTGACTTTTAACAATCTTTGTGGGCCCTCTTCTGTGATGTTCTCAGGAACAGATGAAGGATTTGTGATGTAGATATATCTGTTGGGGGAGATGTATTTTTTTAATTTTAAAATAAACTAAAATAAAAATATTTTCATAATTAAAATGATGCTCTGAAAGACAAAAAGAAACAGTAGATAATTAGTTGACTGTTCAGGCAACATGAAGGTTTAAATATTATGAATGTAGTCACACAGTGGGCCATGGCATGAATCATGCAGAGAAACATGCAAGAAATGTCAAATACTTGGGAAAAGTTCTTGAGAAAAGATGAGCATATTACTGTAGGCACAAATCGGATGCAAGGAGGGAGAAACAGGAAGAAGACGTAGCTCAGGACAAGATTTCTAACTCTTCTATTTATGAAATCCACAAGGTCTTCCTTCAAAACGACCAAACAAGAAAATGCTGGCATTTATTTGCAGGCAGTTGGAAGAACCCCTCAGGAGGGGTGAAGTCCAGAGACCCCAAATGAAGGAAGACAATAGGGTTCCACCAGTATCAGAAAAAGCAACATGGCTATCACCCAAGCAGGGAGTGGCTTGTGCTGTGTTTTAGGATGTGGGGCTTGGTGGGTGTACCTTATCCAAGAGGCCTCACGCCAGACCTTTAATATGATCTTGTAAACTCTGTGTTTTGATTTCAGAAACTCCAAGCTGGTCACACTGACTTTGTGGCAGAAAGATAAAGTAGTGGCATACTTTAAATATGATATCATAGTCAGAGGACAGGAAAGGATTATCACTGAACAGATAAAAGGAAAATATCTGTAAAGAGAACAGAAACTTTCCAACCCAACATGGTAAACTCATGTGCACCAGAGAAAGGAAACTCAGAAACGTGTGTGCACGGGTGGTTTGCATTTTCACGGCTAAAAGAAAACACACACACACAGACACACACACACAGACACACACAAGCACAGAGGGCAAATGAATTGGTTCCATCTATTGAGACCCATTCCACAAACCATACAAAGAAGTTGATTTTATGTTTGTCTTATCTACGGATCAGTTAACACATGCCAGTCAGTTGTAGCACTTCACAACAATAATCTCACTCTTTCCTGTATGAAATAGTCACATAACTGAGGAGTGAGGCCCAGGGGCTTAAGCAAGGAGTGGTTAAGTCACTATACTAGAACCCAAAGCCATTGCGTATTAGAGACTGAACAGGACAACCTGATTCCACAAGTTTACTTCTGAATATTGTTTTGCATTCAGCAATGGTTCCTCCTCTAAATGGGTATGGTTCCAAGCTTGAATTCCCCTATCAAATTAATTCCCAACAAGACCCACAAATGATGCTTAGATTATACACTTAAAATCTGAGAGATAGAGGCATAGAGGTGTGTAAATGGCCACTCATTAAACTCTTCCAATAGCCTTTCACTCTAGTTTCTTATGAAAAAAAATTATATTTGAGGAAATTAATTAAAACTTAAGCATGATTTTTAACATCTTTCTGCCAATATTGACTCCTGTTCATTTCCCAGGAAAAATATGTAGCTTTTCTTTTATTAGAAATAAGCTAAGCCCCAATGCACCCCAGAATGAGATCAAATGGCTTCTAGGGAGAACACCATGAAAATGGGATCATTTCTGTGAAACTCCCAGGGCGCTCTTGGGTTTTTAAGAACAATGGAATCCCTTTCTATTGCTGATTTATTATTTCCACCAGTTTTTCAAATTTCTGTCTACATATTGAAAAATTCTTTTTTTTTCCAATCAACTTTGTACTTGTACAGCAAAAGAGTTCTTTTACATGCAATAAAATTAGGATTACAGCAAACAAAATACATATGAAAACATAAAACAAATAAAGCATGTTTGCTTTCTCATTGGGTAAGCAACTAAAAATATATAAAAAGGAAAGGCTATCGTTCTTCTCAGCAGACAATGGGTCTCCCAGCCTGGCCTGGACATCTGTGGGTGACTTTATCTGAACATCTCTTTCATGGCCCTTGCCCTGAGTTTCCGTGCACACTAAACATTTTTAATCACTTCTGAAATTAAAGTGGTTCAGGCTGCTCTGCTTTGTCTTTGATTTCCTTAGCCTTAGACAGTAATAACAAGAAGATATAAACCTTGCTAAATATAGATTGTGTCCAGTGTTAACGAAAAGAAGCCCAGCGTGCTGCCTAGCAGTTCCCACACTGATGTTAGGTGGGGGATAGACAGGTTTAGATGCATAATCATGTCCTCTCCATTCACATAATAGATGGTCTACTAAACAAGAAAAAGGAGAAGAGGAGGTCAGGAGCATAAAAGGAGGAAAGGAGAGCTCACTGTGCTGCCTGACCACATTTAGACATCAAGGTGAATGTCAGGCAGTGGCTCACCTTGTAGAATTTCAGCCTCTTGGTTAAAGAGAAGGAGACATACAGAGAGTTGAATGGCTTGCTTTTTTCTGAAGAAAAAACAGGCCAATTTTATTTTTATTCCAAAATGCCTCTTGTTAAAGTATGCCACAATAGGCAAATGATATAGTGAGAGGCAAATGGGGCTCACATATAACTTCTTCGAAAATGAGAGTAAAATTGGTGAGTAGATCTCAAAGTTTCCATACAGTCAGTACCAGCATCAAACACGTCAGGATCCAGTATATTGTATTCTATCATCTGTTTATTTGCATCCACCCTCTGCAACCAACCCACAGCGGTTACCCAATAATTCCTTTTTTTGCATGAACCAGATTCTCGTGAAGGTAAGGTTAGTCGAGTAATTATTAAGTTTTAAGTGTGTTAAGGTTATTTTAAAAATCTGGTTTGGATCAGCAGTTTCAGTAAATCGGAGTTAAGCAAGAAGTTGGAAGGAGTCTTTTCTCTTGACCTTTTCCTCATATTTAAAATGTCTCTGAATCTGACAGTAGATATCAAGAGATTTGGAAAAGGTCATTCCTCTTGCCTGGGTAGCTCAACTTTCAGTTATCTACCCCAAGGAAGTAATAAGAGGTGTGAACTGAGATTTATGTCTGGAGATGTTCATCCCAGGACTATTTAGAACATCCATGGATGAATATGTCCAGGCACAAGGTCAAGTTTAAATCAACTTGGGATGAAGGTACAGCCGTGTAATGGCAACTCTGTAATCATTATATGTGATGTTTTTGCAAGTTTTTCTTTAAATATTGGGCAAACATCTCATGATACAATGATAAATGAAAACTATAGGAGAAAACTACTGACAACGAATGGACAAAGCAGCAGCATAGAGATAACTGCAGGAAGAGGAGTTGCACATAGAAAGAGAGCAAGAAAGAAGGCAATTGTGCTTGTCCTTAATGATGAGGTTAAGGCAATCTTGGCTTTCATCTTTTCACATTTTCTCAGTTCCAAAGTTGTATATAAACTCAAGAAGATGTAATTATTTTATAGTCCATTGGAGACTTTTTAAATTTTTATTATGCCACAGATTTCTAGCATAAGGACCTAGTAGCTCAGATGTCATTCCATTCTCAGGAAGTGTGCTTCCAGACAGAGCAGGCTATGGTATCTGCTGAACCCAGATGCCTGTTAGGCATCCTTTGTTCTTTGTACATGTCAGAAGCTGATTTCACAGTGCCGCCTATGTTCTTTGAGTCTCCTAATGAGACTCTTGTCCTTGTTTGGAATGCTGTTAAGGGGACACCAGGTAACACTGTGGACTTGCAGTCCTGCTCAGGTGACACAGTCAGCTGATCCTTTTTAAAAGGAATTCTCTTTGAATTCCCACTCTCTTACTATCTATATTATCATTCCAATAGATTAATATGTATATCATTAAAGTCTATCATTAAAGAACTGGATGTCTCTCCCCCTTCCCTTTAGTTTTATTGGCAGCTCCATCCAAAATGAAAACAACAACTAAATTCTAGAATTATCAACTATGTAAGCCAGGTTAGGAATCTAACAATGGGGAAGATGAGTCATTCTATATTCCAGCATCCTCAATTACATTGATTAAAATCAAGATTCTAACATATCTGCCACCAGAAAGACCAATACAACAATACAGTATCCTCTTGGTTTCTTCTAGGCTGTGAGCATTTCTAGCAGATAAACATCCACTAACTATCTACATTGTGAATGAAGCTAATAACTCCAAGGATTTTCTCAGTGAAGAAGGTGGAACCAGGAGGTCAGAAGAATCACACCTTAGCAGTGATTCTCCTCTCAGGAGCTGTGGGCCCCCAGCCTGTTCTGGGAAACAAATGTGTTGCAAGATATTTTATCATACTGTGAACCCAGAGGTTGTTATTTATTGGAAAACCCTGTCTCTGGTTGTTGTGTGGCTCAGCCCTAGCACATATCTTTAATCTAAAAACTTTCTGCTTGTTGTAAACATGACTAAATAAAGTCAACCATAGATCAAGAGGCAGGGCAAGCAACCAGTTGGCAGGAAGTGAACATTAGAAAAAAACATAAAGAGGAAGTCAGGAGGATGAATAGAGAGACACATAGGAAGTAGAAGAAAGAGACATTGAGTTTGAGGGGTTTCTGAGACATCATGGAGGAGAACTTTTTTGGGGGGATATTGGCTGAGGAAGAAAGCCAGGTAGATGCTTTCTCTGCCCCTCTTGACCTTTCCCTAGATAAGAGTTGTTTTTCCATTAAATTTGGCTGACCAGACTACAGGATCACAGACAACCAAAGGTTGGTAGACGTTCAGTTAGAATTCATTCAGCAACACCTTAGACGATGTTAATGACTGCTTGCTTTGTTTCTTCGTTTTAGAATATTTTTTATTCTAGAAAATGCCCATGTGACCTCCTAGTTTGGACAAAAAAAAAAAAAAAGTAATATAGTCCAGCAATGGTATGTCTTAGACCTATACTGGGGAGAACAAGACAGAGAGAACATTCTAGAAACCTCTCCTTGTACCAAAGCCTATCTGCAGTTCACAGAGCTATAGTCACTGCCCCGACCTCATGCATGAGAATGAGAGCACCACGTCACACGTTTTTTCACTCAGTTCCCTGGAACATTCGGCAGTGTTCATGCCTGCCCATGAGCGGTGTTTCATGCTTCCATTACAAAAATGAGCAAACAGAGTATCAGGGAGCTTAGCTTTTCCACTGTTACACTTATCAACGTCATGGACAAGTTCCACAGTGGCTCTGCTCATCTCTATTCCACCTCTTTGAGGAAAACTATTACCAATACCCTTGCTCACTTCCATCACAAGGTTGAATTTTTCCTAGCACACTGATATAAGTTGAGCAAAGTGATACAGAGTGAGGCTTGTATAAAATCAGTAAGACATAGGAGTTGTAACAATATATTCACTCCCAGTGCCTCCCAAAGCTTTGTTTGTGGAGAAATGGAGAATGGAGATTGGGTAAAGAAACAACTGTCCTTTTTTTTTTTAAAGGTCTCCCTCCTCTTTTAAGGCCTATGTTTTGCTTTAAGTTTCTATTGAAATCTATCCTGTATAAACTTCAACTCTGCTTCAAAAAGAAAGACAAAATGTTTATATCCATGGAATAGCATGACATGATCCTGGTAAAACAGAATATTTATGAATATATGTTAATGAATAGAGAAAAACCTAAAGCAAGAAGTATTTACAACATGATTCCAATTTTACTGTGTAGAAATGCAAGCCTGATTGCCAATTCATTCATTGAGGTAATGTGTAAGGAGAGTAGATATATCACAACAGAATACTCATGTGTTGAAGAGATGGGAAAATGTTAGGATAGAAAGGAAGATGAAGGAATTTTCCAGAAAATTAGCAATATTCTATTTAACAAACAAGTTAGAGAATTCAGGAGTGTTTGCCATAATATTATTATTTAAATTGACAGGACATGAGAGATGCCCTACCAATAGAGAGCAATGGCTGCTCTACCAGAAGACCTAGGTTCAATTCCCAGCATCCACAGGGCACCTCACAACTATCTGTAACTTCAGTTCCAAGGGACCAATGCCCTCTTGTGACCTTTTGTACTGCACACATGTGATGCACAGACATACATGCAGACAAAACATCCATATACATAAAATAAAATAAAAATAAATCAATAAGTCAAATTACTTTATTTTTAATTAAAATGTACACAATATATTCTGATCAGAGTTTCATCTCCTCTCAGATCCTTCCCACCTCTCCACCCATACAACTCCATGCCTTCTTTTACTTTCTTTAGAAAACAGGTGCATAATAAAAATTAAACCATAAAAAAGCGCAAGAGACACACAGTCATAGACGCACAAAGTCCATAAAAACACGAAACTGGAAAAGGAAAGAAGAAAGGAAGGGAGGGAGGGAGAGAGGAACAGAGGGAGGGACAGAGGAGAGAGAGAGAGAGAGAGAGAGAGAGAGAGAGAGAGAGAGAGAGAGAGAGAGAATCTATGTCTTCTGGAAGAGTGGCCAGTGCTTTTTACTGCTAAGTCATCTCTGCAATCCTGTCACAAAACAATGTGAGACAAAGCTACCTTTGATCTCACTTTATGTAGGCCATCTACTGCTAGATATAGGGTCTGTCCTTAAGTGAAGTTTGTGTACCCAGGGTAACCCCAATGAAGAAACTGATTTTTGCCTTGCAAATGATTGTCAATTGGAAACAGTTTCTTGGTTGGACTAAGAAATTGAATTCATTCCCCTTCTCAGTGCTGAAACCACATCTGGCTTGATGTGCAGGCACTGTGCATGTTGCCACAGACTCTGTGAGTTTGTATGTGTATCAGTCCTGTTGTATCTGGAAGACAAAGTTCCCTTTGGGTCATCCATCACCTATGGTTCTTACAATCTTTATGCCTCCTGTTCCATCTACGTCCCTGAGCCCTGAAGGGAGATGTTTAATGAAGACATAACATTTAGGAATGGGTGCTCCAAAGACTGTCACTCTTTGCACCAGTATATAAGCATGGGTCTGTGCCTGTGCATGTGTGTGTGCCTGTGTGTGTGTGTGTGTGTGTGTGTGTGTGCATGTGTGTGTGTGTGTATGCATGTGTGTGCTTGCATAAAATAATTAAATGAATAATAGAATCTATATCTACAGAAAGGAATGATGCAGGTATAGAAATAGAGATGCCAAGGATGAAACACTTGGCCAATGTATTTGCAGTGAACTTACTTTTTCTCTATTGGGATACATTAATGGATCATTCTTAAGTCTATAAAAGATGCAGATAATCAGACAAGCATATGATGTGATCCTAGCCACTGTGCAGTAAATAGCCCTGGACTGTCATATGTACAGAAGTGAAATGAAAGAACAGGCTCTGAAATCCCCACAGATCACTGTCTGGAGAGTCTCAGGCTCTCCACAAATAAGTGAGGGAGCAACCCCAGTTATATGAGTTAGGTAGATCAAGATAAGCAGACCAGTGAGGCTAGACTTTACAGGATAAGAAGGTAGAACCTCACAGATAACTTCAAAAACCCTGAAGGCTTTGATAAAGAACTTGTACGTGCAGAAGTGAAACTTTACAAAGTAATCCTTTGGGGGACTGCCATTGCTCACACAGGGACATATGGATTATATATAGAAAAGGATTGTACAGAGTCCTCATGTTGTGGCAGGGTAATAGTGAAGTTGACTGAGCAACAAAGTGTTTACTACTGGATGTGTTCTAATAAAACTTGAAAGTAAGCCTGGAAATGGCAAGAGTCATTTGCAAGTAGATTAATATAATGACCACAACCAACGTGTGCTAAAGATACAGAAGCTAAACTCAGTACTAAGAATGCTCCCACCTCTAAGGCAAAAGCATATACCAAAACATTGTTACAACAATACTCAGAGACAGGTCAGCAGTTGAGAGTGTTTGTTTGACAGGCATGAGGACCAGAATTCAGACCTCAGCATCCATGTAGAAGCCAAGCATTCCTATAAATGCTGTAGCCTCTATTTCAAGGAGGGAAGAGACAGAGGATCATTGAGGGTTGCTGGTGTCCAGGGTAGTAAAGAGCCCCAAGTTCAAGGAAAGACACTGTCTCAAAAAAATAGAGGAACACTAATGGAGGAGGACAGCCAAATGGCCCTGCAAGCTCTACAGGAATGTATGTGCACATACACACACACACACACACACACACACACACACACACACTTTATTAAATTATAAAAAGGGAAACAAACATGAGATAAGAAAAATGGAAAATGTTTTTCAAAACAAACTTCTAAAGAATAGATAGATGATAGATAGATAGATAGATAGATAGATAGATAGATAGATAGATAGGCAGACAGATGATAAAGACTGCACTGGAGAAGAGTCTGTATCCAAAATAAAATAACTCACTTGAAGAAACAGTAACAAAAATGATCCTGAATTAACTTCCAAATAAATAAAGATTGAAAACTTGAGCAGGAAAAACAGACTTCAGTAAGTTTGGGAGAAACGACAACAGTTTAATATGTATTTGATTGGAGCCGAGAGAAAAAATGAGGAATTGAGGCAAGAAGACAAGAATAAAAATAAATTCAAATTTGTTAAAACTATAAATCCACAAACCTTATATGATAAACATGAAACAGAAGAAAGATCCAACTTCTCTGCCCATGTTTATCTCTGAAAAGAATTTTCCCAGATTTGCCTACAGGAAGCCAGGCTTAAGAATTACTGTTTTCCTCCAAAACTTGGGGAAAAAAAAAAGACTTTCCCAAAGCCCCTGTACACACAAGAAACCTGAATTTGACCCAGATAAAACTATCCCTGGGTGACAGAAGTGCATCATTGGACACTGTCTTAGTCAGGGTCTCTATTCCTGCACAAAACATCATGACCAAGAAGCAAGTTGGGGAGGAAAGGGTTTATTCGGCTTACACTTCCATACTGCTGTTTATCACCAAGGAAATCAGGACTGGAACTCAAGCAGGTCAGGAAACAGGAGCTGATGCAGAGGCCATGGAGGAATGTTCCTTACTGGCTTGCTTCCCCTGGCTTGCTCAGCCTGCTCTCTTATAGAACCCAAGACTACCAGCCCAGTGATGGCACCACCCACAAGGGGCCTTTCCCCCTTGATAACTAATTGAGAAAATTAAAATCCATACAGCTGTATCTAATGGAGGCATTTCCCCAACTGAAGCTCCTTTCTCTGTGATAACTCCAGCTGTGTCAAGTTGACACAAAACTAGCCAGTACAGTCACTATTCTGTAAGCCACATACAGATAGACCATTTCCTGTGGACAGATCAGTGAACTGCCTGAATAGCTGACAGGAAAATTTAGAAAAATCATGGACCATGCATAACAATCTTCAACATGTCAGAGTAGAGATCAAAGTCAGAAAACTGTGCCCACCACCTCTTCAGAGAACCCTGTCTTTTTCTATTTCTCTTGTAGAAGATACTCAATAAAATGTATTGAAGTATCTTCATCATTTCTACCAGAAATTGAAAATGATGAGGGTGGTAGTGGTGGTGGTAATGATGATGATGGTGGTGGTGGTGGTAGTGGTGATGATGGTGGTAATAAACTGGGCTGACAGAGAGCAAACAATTCTCAAGCAGAAAAGGCACAGAAAGCTACAGACATTTCTGGTGCATAAGGAGACAGATAAAAATGTCCATGAAGAATTGGGACAAGTGACTATGATTGAAGCAAATTGTATGAAATGTTCAAAGAACTCATAGTCAGATGGAAAAAGAAGAGAATGCTCACAGACCCCTCAGAAGACATGCATGCTAGGAGGCCTCCATTGTCTACCTTGACATCTTTAAAACACTACAAAAAAAGGAAAAGCTCTCAACCTAGACCTCAACAGCAAGCATGCAGATTCTTTCAAATCTGAAGACAAAGATGCTTTGGTGATAATAAAAGCTTAAATCATTCTTTGTCAAAAGACATGTATTACAAGAAATGTGTCAGAAAAATTGAACAATACAAAATAATATCTCATAGAAATTTAGATCTACAGAGAAGATTTTTGAAATGGAACAGAAAAAAATAGAGTAAAATGGAAAAGTGGGGAAGGGAGGAGAGAAACAGGGGAAAGGGATGAGGGGGACAATGGGGGGAGAGAGCAGAGAGACAAGGGGAGGGGAAAGTAGAGAGACAAGGGGAGGGGAGAGCAGAGAGACAAGAGGAGGGGAGAGCAGAGAGACAAGGGGAGGGGAGAGTAGAGAGTCAAGGGGAGGGGAGAGCAGAGAGGCAAGGGGAGGGGAGAGCAGAGAGACAAGAGGAGGGGAGAGCAGAGAGACAAGGGGAGGGGAGAGCAGAGAGACAAGGGGAGGGGAGAGCAGAGAGACAAGGGGAGGGGAGAGCAGAGAGACAAGGGGAGGGGAGAGCAGAGAGACAAGGGGGGGAGAGTAGAGAGACAAGGGGAGGGGAGAGTAGAGAGACAAGGGGAGGGGAGAGTAGAGAGACAAGGGGAGGGGAGAGCAGAGAGACAAGGGGAGGGGAGATCAGAGAGACAAGGGGAGGGGAGAGTAGAGAGACAAGGGGAGGGGAGAGCAGAGAGACAAGGGGAGAGGAGAGTAGAGAGTCAAGGGGAGGGGAGAGCAGAGAGACAAGGGGAGAGGAGAGTAGAGAGTCAAGGGGAGGGGAGAGCAGAGAGACAAGGGGAGGGGAGAGCAGAGAGACAAGGGGAGGGGAGAGCAGAGAGACAAGGGGAGGGGAGAGCAGAGAGACAAGGGGAGGGGAGAGTAGAGACAAGGGGAGGGGAGAGCAGAGAGACAAGGGGAGGGGAGAGCAGTAACCAAATTCAACTACACATGGAAAGAAACTTCAGATGAAAACTTATTTGTTTAAAGGCCACTTTTTAATTTAATTTTTAACTTTACAAAATGTCCTTCAGTTAAATCTGAATAGTGCCTTTTCAAATTTAAGATGAAATTGTCGGAGGATTAGGATGTAGATAATATTTTTAATAAATTAACTATTTTAATAAGTTTTTAATAAAAATAAGAAGGGCAGTGCTTGAGGAAGATACCTTATGCTCTCTATCCTTCCGTGTGCCTGCACAGATTTGCACACATGAACATGTGCATGTATATGCAAGCAACTAGAAAAATACATGATTTACATCCAGATATATAAGGTATTTAAAGATTTTTCCAAAGATGTGAGTGGGATTCCTACATCTGAAAACCTGTACAGATTCCTAAAAGAAATGAAAGATCTAGGCAATGTTCACAACTGAAAAACTCAGAATTGCCAATATACTATTTTTTCCTGTGTTGTTTTAAGTATTAAATGGAATACAAATTAAAACCACAGCTGTTTTCATATAGGAACCAGTAAGCTGACTCAAAAAATTTATAAGGAAGTGAAAATGACCAGGATTTAAAAAAAAAATTAGAAAGCATTTGGTAGATGGTTCAAAACTTATTAAAGTGCTATAATGACTGAAATAACACATAATGATAAATATATACATGAACAGAACATGAATGGAGTCTAAAATAAGGCCTACTCAACATGTGATTTGAATTAAAATGGTCCCAATGTGTTTGAAGAGTTGGTCTCCAGTTGGTGGAACAATTTGGGAAAGATTAGGAGGTGTGCATTTATTGGAGGAGATCTGTCACTGGGGGGTGAGACTTCAAGGTTTCAAAAAGACTCCTGGTATTCATGATGCTCTCTGTCTCCTGCTGAGGAGGAGGTTCAAAATGTGAGCTCTGGGCTGCCTCTGAAACCTGATACTTCTGCTCCACCATCATGAACCCTAATTCTCTGAAACCTCTATAAGTCTCCTTGGTCATGGTGTCTTATCGCAGCAAAAGAAAAGTAACTAAGACACAAAGATACTGTTTTTCATCAAGGAGGGACGTATACTTCTTTTCAACAATTGGTGTCAGAAAAGCTGGATTTTCATTTAGAAAAATAAAGGTATGCACACGTTTGCACATACAAAAGCTCAGGAAAGCTGGGCAAGTTCCCCAGAGCAGTAAGAAAAAAAACAATGTGATCTTGATTTAAGCAAAAAAAAAAAAAAAAATTAAAACTAAGACACATACAACAGAGAGCATAAAATAAATCACAATAAATTAAAGTGCATCAAATTGAAATATTTGACCTTCAACATACTCAGTTTAGAAAAACCACAAATAGAAGAATAAATCTTTCAAAATAAGTATCTCATGAAAGACTTTCCTCTAAACATCTTAAAACAATTCAATAAGAGAGCAGCTTCATTTCTTTTTTCTTTTAAAGATGTACTTATGTACATGAGCACTCTCTGCATGTCTGCCTGCAGGACAGAAGACAGAGAAGAGGGCATCAGATGTCATTATAGATGATTGTGAGCTACCAAGTGGGAGCTGCAAATTGAACTCAGGACTTCTGGGAAAGCAGCCCGGGCTCCTAACTGCCGAGCCATCTCTCCAGCCCCACAACTCTATTTCTTTAAGAGAGTAAAACATTTGAACCAAGAACTGGGCAAGAGGTCAGTGAGTACACCAGAAGATGCCGATGTCATCAGACGGTAGAGACATGCAAATTAAAGCCACCACAAAGTACTACTGTCCTCTCCCTGGAATGGCTAGAATAAAAGTCCTGGCAGTATTTCAGGTTGGTGAGAGTGTGGCCCACTGCACCTCTCTCATAAACTACTCTCTCATATCTTATCTTAAATTTCCTGTAAAACATGAAACAGAACTTTTACCCCTGTCCTATGGACTGAAAATGTAAGAAAGGAGGCGTTACTCTGTGCCATTTTATAGTAGAGGCATGAAACTTGATTTTAACAGAGGTGTGTTTACAGCTGTGTTTGTCTTCAGTCTCAGAAGTGACTTTTGACTTTTGAATGCTGATATGGAGACTTTGAATATTGAAGCAAAGAAACCTGTTTACTGTGACACTCCCTCCAGCCTTACTAGGGGGCAGGCTACACACTGGCTTGGAATGAAGTGTCCAGCCCCTGAAGTCCTTATAGCTCTGTGTGGTCTGTGGTACAGCATAATGTGTCCATAACTGGGAGGTTTCTAGAGATGCTAATTCTGAGGAAAATGGTCGGGGATAGGATCATCCTTCTGTCTTAATTTCTTTTGCTGTGTTTTGCTATTCTGACAAAAACAACTTTAGGGAGAGAGTGTTTATTGTAGCTCACCGGGGTAATAAAGGGAGCAGTATGAAGTAGCTTGTCGTAACAGATCCACAATCATAAAAGAGACTGGGTAAGTGCACGCTGCTGCTCAGCACCCATGGGAGGCCTGGAAAACCATCTCCCAGAGACTGTAGAATCTGTTAAGCTGATAATTAACACTAACCACCACAAATATTAAGCCAAATAATTCAGACTCAGAAAGACAAATATCAACTTTTCATGTAGAGTCTAGATTATATATGTGTAGCATATTTTTTTAAAAAATTCATTCTATGTCCAGTTATGCACCAGCGGTCTCGGTCTGTTCCCAGTCCGGTACATAGTCCGAGACCAAAACCACAAGTTTCTCTTTGCCAACGCATCTCCCACAAATGCAGGCTCTGCGGCTCCACAGCTCCGAGATGGCTCTCCTTGTCCCCAAGGCTAGTGCAGACACATTCTCACCAGCTCAAGCTCCACTGTGGTTATTTTTCCCCTGGAGCTCGGTCCTTGCCCAATCTTTCCACTGTAAAGCCTGGCCGAATTCTGCCCCAGCTAAATTCTTTCCCTCTGGCCCACCTGAGCTGCCACGAATGGGTAACACCAGAAAATTTTAGTTTAGAATCAACAGATAGATAGCACAACCACTGGGCATGGAGTCTATCATCCTAAACTCATCAACTCTTCTATGTCGCAAATCTTCTGGTGGCAGATTCTGCCACCAGATCTAACCTCTCTCATCCTACATCCTGCTTTCTTTCGCTTTCACCTTGCTGTATAAAAAGACTGTTCCTTCCTCCTGCCTTCCCTTTTCCTCTCTCAGACATGGAAGGCCCGCCTCCTTTTTGCCCAGCAATTAGCTTCTTGTTGTCTTTATTATCCAATAAATTAATCAGAGGGAAATTCCACTACAAATACATATATATTAAAGGCAGTAGGGTGGGACTGGTTGGGAAAAGGCAGTTAGAGGAAGAGGGGACAAAACAGGATAATGGAGGGTAGATTTGGTCAAAGCATATGTTCTAGTTACATGAAAATGCTTAATGAAATCCTTCATTTTGTGTGATTGGCAAAAATATGCTAATTTTTATTTGGTCATATCACTTTTAAAATTAGGACAAGAGGAGATGCTGAATAGAAAAAAGGGAGAGAAGAGAGAGGAGAGCCGCCGTAGCGCCTGCTGAGTCAGAGTCTACAGTTACAAGATCATAGGTATTAAAAGGGTGGTGGCTTATAACACAGCCCAAGTGTTGGGAACTGCCTCGAACTCACAAGCTCACAACTGTAGATGGCACTGATGACACAACGCTTATTGAGGTTCCTTGTTGCACCAACAAATAGCCTTGTCTATTCCTCCTTTTGGAACCTTTGCTTCATTTTATAACATATCACTAACGTCTCCATGAAGAGGAGAAAGATCTACTTACAGCTGGAAAAGAGATAATGTGGAGATTCAGGGTGGGTGATTTCTTGACTTATTTTTATAACTACAATCCTTTATTATCCATGGAATCTCAACAAAAATTACTCACCCTGTACACTAGTCTGTCCTCTGGAGTTAAAACAGTTATGACAAAGCAAGTATCTCTATCTTATCTGTTCTGAAACATTGTTGCCAACACCATAGAGATGGGACTTCCAAGATCCTCTGTACAACCTCTTTATTGTCCAGACTGTCATCTAAGGTCAGAGGAAAAGGATGTCAAGGTGACACTACAGAGCTGGTTAAAGCTTCATGTGAGAACCAACCCCCACACTCACACAGAGTGCAAAAATCCACTAGCCTGACAACCCAAACTTCATCCCTGTAACACATATGGGAGGAGAGACTAGCTCCCCACAAATTCTCTTCTGACCTCCACATGCACACCATGACATGCACTTCCTACCACACATTAAATAAACAAATGTAATAAAAGCATTTTTTTAAAAGTCCCATGTGATGTCAGCTCTAGAGAGGTGTTCCTTCACTAAAGAAATCTGTCATGGGACAGGGGCCTCTACTTATGGGCACATGGCACAGGGCGTGAGAGCATGCTAGTGGAAGTCTAAGACAGCATGTCACTGAAGACAAATATTTGCCAAATTTGGATAAAAGCCTGGAATCCGAGGAGCGGACACAAACAGGCAATATGAATACCACAGGACCTTCTAAATTCTTCCTAAACAGGATCCAAGAAAATGATGAGTATAAAACATGAAAACAACTGCTCACAGCTGCTCCTGGGTCTCTATACTCTCGCTGCAGCTGTGGGAAATTGTTGAATTCCATTGACCATGTTGCATTAAAAGCATTTCAAAGAGAGACCAAGAGAGCCAGTGCACTTTAGTAAATTGAAAACTGTTTGTAACTAGTCAGAGGTTGTCATCCTGCAACATTCTTCAGCAGGAAGAGTTGAAGACAAGGAGGTAGGACAAGCTGGAGACTGGACAGAGATGCCTCTGTCCCTCTGGGTAGCCCTAGCATTATATATATATATATATGTGTGTGTGTGTGTGTGTGTGTGTGTGTGTGTGTGTGTGTGTGTATCTCCTTACAGGAAATTTCAAAATGAAGAAAGATGAAGTTTCAGACACTAACATTTTCAATATACTGCCTGTACAGACCGTAAGCCTCTGTGATATTAAAATAAATATTAGTTCTGGAGCCCCTGTATCCAACCACTGAGTTGCCTCCAAGCTAGAGATGAAATAGGCTTGAGTCAGAGTTCTGCAAATGGTTGGGAGAGTATGTCCAGTGCAACTCCTGAAGGTCTCCGGAGACATGCTTACGGTAGAAGAGGCCAGTGCCACATGAGGATGACCAAGAACATTCCATAGCTTTCAAATGACCGATAATGCTTGATCCTAGTGCTTGGGGACCTGAACAAACAAAACAGCTACAACTTTTCAGTAGGTCATGTCACATGGGCGATAGTCAACCAGTGCTCATCTTCCCTTCCCTCCCTGTTACTGAGTGAAACTGCACTTGGAAAGATTCACAGTGCTCTCTGCACTTTTCTCTGATAAGACAAGGACTGCTTGCCATCTTGTCTTAGTTTGTTAGAGCAGTATTAACAAAATGTTCTAAACAACTGGAATTTATTTCTCTTAGTCCCAGATGCCACCAGAATTAGATTCTGGTGGGGGCTCATTTCCCTTGTCCTTTGGTGGTAAAAGGGATGTGTTGTCTGGAGTATACTCAATAAAAGCACAAATACCATCCATGCAGGCTACCTCCTTACAACTTGACTAACTCCTAACACTTCTCCTTGGAGTTAGGATTTTAATATGTGACTCGGGGTAGGGCATTATATTCTGACCTTTATTTCTGTGATACAACACGGGGCAGAGGCAAGTTAAGAAAAGGATTCACTTGTCTCATTGCTTAAGAGGGGATACAGGTCATTATAACACGAAGGATGGGCAAGGAGCTAGTCATATTGGGCCCTCAATCCTAAAGCAGAGAGTGGAGGCTAGCTTTGTTCACACCGTGTTTCTTCATTCCTTTTAATTCAATCTGGGCCCGAGGGATGGTGCCACTTACATTTCTGGTGGGACTTTCCTGCTTATTTAAACCTTACACATGTACACAAAGATGTATCTCATGGGTGATTCCAATCAAGTTGGCAATGGAGATCAACCATCACAGATGCAAACATTCAGATCTCAGCAAGCTTTCACCCACAAATCATTTGAAACTAGATCTCTCCAGACTGAACATCCTCACTGGGCTCATTGTAGGCTTGTTTTGTTTTGCTTTATTCTTCTTTTAAACTTTATTTTAGAATTTCCTACTGACATACTGTTACATCAGTTATTGCCCCCTCTTCCTCTAACTTCCCTGTGTCTTCCACTGCCACTCAAATTCATATCCTCTTCTTTATCATTGTTCCATATATACATAATACATATATACATCGATATATATTTATTATTACATATTATAACATATGTAATATAATATAAATAACATATTATTATCTTAGCCCCCAGATGTCACCAGATTCATGATGGGGGTTCATTTTAGATAATAAATAATATGACATACAAAGATAATAAATAAACATATACTAAATATATATGTCACATAGATAAATATGATAGACAGAGACAGACAGACAGACAGACAGATAGATAAATATATAGACACAATTTGCTGCATCCACTTAGTGTTGCTTATATACACATGTGACCACTGCCTTACCTATCAGGGGCTCATCCTTGGGGAAAAAAATCTATTCTCCCTCTCACTAGCCATTAGCTCTCCACCTAGCTGTTGGACCCTGTGAGATTTTTCATGCCTGTACTGGTATTTCAACTGAAGTTGCCTTGCATTTTAAAAAAAAGAAGAAGAAGAAGAAGAAGACTAGAGAGGTGACTCAGTGATTAACAGGGCTTAAGGCTCTTGTAGAGGACCTGGATTTGGTTCCCAGTACCCACATGGTGGCTCACTAACCTGTAACTCCAGCTCCAGAAAATTTGAATCTCTAGGGGGTACCTCTTGCTCCTATGTGCATGTAGTATATATAAACTCATGAACAATGTATATTGTTTTGTAAAAATGAGAAGACAGACCAGGAAGAAGAAAGAATATCTGAGCATTCTACATCTCAGTGGAACACTTTTCCATGAAGCCAGGCTGTAATGGCAGTCACCAGTGAGACCAGGTACTCTTCTTCCAGTCCCCTCCCCTGAGTTCTGTGGTATCTAATATAGGGTAGGTTTATGTCTAGTATTTGCAAAGCAGTGTATACTTATAAATGTTCAACAGGAGTTACAAGGGTAGTAGCAGTAGCCCCTGGATGACTAAACTTCCCTGGGCCTGTTGGTTTATCCCAGTTCATAGTTGGCAGGGATTGTGGCAATCCCCAAGTATCATACATTGAGAGCAGAGAATGTACTAAGTCAGCAGGTAAATCTCTTGGAAGGTCCACAGTTTCCTACTGGACTGTATTTGATGTGGCAGCAGCTGAGACCTGGTTGCTTACAGCATCATCCTCAGCATTACCAGAAGTCACCTGTCCAGCATCTAACCATGCATTGGACCTTTTGGCCATGCAGAGAGGACAAGTCTATGAACTGAGTGCAGAGAATGGAGCTTTCTGAGTCATCCACAAAGGAGTGTTAGAGAGCCCTGAAAACCCCTCATAGCTTCTAGAGGACCCAGTTTCTCTTTTCTGAAAAATTACTGGAGATTCCTTTTCAGGGCACTTTTAATCCTTAGTGGCACAGCCTACTTTCCCTTTCCAACAAACTTTATTTACATGGGATATAACCACCAGTGTTAACCTAGCCAAAATGGAAAGAAACATTTTAAATGATTATTATGATTATTTAGTCATTTGCTTTAAATGATGTATAAAATGTCTTACATATTAGCAAAGTATTTTTACAAAAATAATTCTGCTCACCTAACAAAATAAATAGGTGAAAACTGGTAGTACTTTATAATAAAAAGAAAACCCTCTGTGCCTAGCTTAATAGAAGATAGCTAAGGTCATATATCTACTTCCTCCCTGTATGTGGAGATAAGTTGTTTTGATTGAAATGTGCAGAAAATTTGGACACACAGAGAAATTTCCGAGGACATGGAAAAGTGTAACTAATATAATGGTCTTTTCAAATTATTATGAATATTCCTTTCATTATAACACCAAAACTCAACAGTGCCAGCTTGGCATTACACCAAAACTCTTTCATCAGTGCTAATGAAAAGTCTCAGCCCTTAGCAATAACTTTTCTAGGTTCAGTTACATTCAAGGTCACCAGTCTATCTTGTACTTTAAATGGGACTTAATCCATACAAAGTTTTCTGATATCATATTTTGCCTATCAGGAACCCATTGGTTGATCAAGTTATGAGATTTTCCAAATGTATAGTAGAAAATGTCACTCATGAAAATGTGTGAACAAAACAGTATGATGTACTAGTATAAAAGGAATAGTTTTGTTCTGAACAATACTCTAGGGATAGTTGGGCTAAACCATCACACAGTTATAGCTGTGGGCATAGGGTCTAGAGACTTGAACCTCATCTAGGTGAATGGTAATCCATTCAGATGATATGTATAGTAGTTTAGGAGTAAAGTGTATGGTCAAAACCTGTGTGAACTGCCACCCAGACCCATACTAATACCCTGAGAAACTGTCAAAAGATGGAATTGTGTGTCAGCAGCTATTTGTTGATCAGCTGTCTAGGAAGAGAGCATCTGATGATTTCTGTAACTACAGCATGGAAAATCTCAACTCACCAACCGGATGTCATAAAACAAGTTTCTGGACTAGAGACCAGCATTAGATTCTCAGAAGCAAGTGGAAGCCAGCTCTAGTATATCTGGTCCATTTCTCAATAGAAATAATGTCAAATGTAGACATTTTGTTTTCATCTCCATGATCTGTGTTCTAACTACAGATCATTTACATCCTTATAAACCAAAATACTCTCATCTCTTCCCATCTGCTGATCTTTTTTTTTCAATTTAATTAATTTATTTTTTTGTTTTTTATTAGATATTTTCTTTACTTACATTTCAAATTTTATCCCATTTCTTCATTTTCCCTCCAAAACCCCCCATATCTCATCCCTCCTCCCCCTGCTCACTAGCCCACCCACTCCTGCTTCTCAGTCCTGGCATTCGCTTACATTGGGGCATAGAGCCTTCACCTCTCATTGGTGTCCACATGGCCATCCTCTGCTACATATGTGGCTGAAGCCTTGAGTCTCTCCTTGTTTACTCTTTGGTTGGTGGTTTAGTCCCTGGGAGCTTGGGGGTACTGGTTGGTTCAAATTGTTGTTCCTCCTATGGAGCTACAAACCCCTTCAGCTCCTTGGGTCCATCCAATAGAAGGTTGTGAGCATTGACTTCTGTATTTGTCAGGCACTGGCAGAGCCTCTTAAAAGACAGCTAAATTAGGCTCCTGTCAGCAAACACTTGTTGGCATCCACGATAGTGTCTGACAATCTTACTTCATTACAGTTTTAAACTATAGCTGTCAAAGTCAACTACCTGGTTTTCCAGATTGGGCCATGGTGTAAATGAAATGCTTTGAGTATGGCTGGCAGCCTCTGATACACAGTTCCCACTACCAATGAAGACTTGTTAATGGAAGATAAAAGTTCAGTTCCTCTTATAGGCACAATGCACACTGTATATCTATTCTAGTTTGATTTTATGTTTTTTATTAGATGTTTACTTTACTTACATGTCAAGTGGTGTCCTCTTTCCTGGTTTCCCCTCCGAAAATCCCCTATCTCCTCCCCCTCCCCCTGCCCACCAATCCACCCACAACTGCTTCCTGGACCTGGCATTCCCCTACACTGGGGCATAGACCCTTCACAGGACCAAGGGCCTCTCCACCCACTGATGACTGACTAGGACATCCTCTGCTACATATGCAGCTAGGGCCATGAGTCCCACCATGTGTACTCTTTGGTTGGTGATTTAGTTTCTGGGAGCTCTGGAGGTACTGGTTAGTTCATATTGTTGTTCCTCCTGTGGGACTGCTAACTCTTTCAGCTCCTGGGGTCCTTTCTCTAGCTCCTTCATTGGAGACCCTGTACTCCTTCCAATAGTAAGCTGTGAGGATCCACTTCTGTATTTGTCAGGCACTGATGGAGCCTCTCCAGAGACAGCTATAACAGGCTTCTGTCAGTAAGCACTTGTTTACATGACAAAAGTATCTGGGTTGTTGATTGTGTACGGGATGGATCCCCACGTGGGACAGTTTCTGCATGGTCATTCCATCAGTCAATGCTCCACACTTTGTCTCTGTAACTCCTTCCATGGGTATTTTGTTCCCCATTCTAAGAAGGATCGAGGTATCCAAACTTTGGTCTTCATTCTTCTTGAGTTTCACATGGTTGTGGGAATTGTATCTTGGGTATTCTGAGCTAATATCCACTTATCAGTGAGTGCACACCATGTGTGCTCTTTTGTGATTGGGTTACTTCACTCAGGATGATATTTTCAAGTTCCATCCATTTGTCTAAGAATTTCATAAATTCACTGTTTTTAATAGCTGAATAGTACACCATTCTGTAATTGTACCACATTTTCTGTATCCATTCCTCTGCTGAAGTGCCACACCCACTCCAATGAAGTCTCCTTGGCAGACCCAAAAGCTTTTACGCAGTCCTGAGGCAAAAAGGTTCACAGAAACTTAGTCTCCTGGAGCCTTGGCATCCGGTAGCAGGAATGCTCCAAACTTGTCCTTGAGTTAGTCAGTGAATGGATCTGTGTGCTTTCTTTTCAGTGTTGTTTTATTATAGGTGCCTCCAAGAAATGATTTTAGAAATACCTAAATTAGGTTGAACTTTACTTCCTGGCCATCACCAATGCCCTAGGCAGTCCTTGAGCTGACCCTGGGCTTGGAATTTCGTAAGAATGTTACTCATTCAAACGAAATGCTCCCAGTTTTGATAGTTAATAATCAGGCATCTCACAGTTTGCTGGATAGGAGCTAGCAATCTCAGGGCTAGTTCAAAATAGTAAACTTAAAATCCTCATTACAGTCAGGTATGGCAGACTACATTACATACTAGAAGAAAGTTGGTGAATTCTTCTGACAAATGGAGATTCCCTACAGACACTTAAAAGAGCAGCCAAGTACTCCCATATGCAAGAATTTACAATGGTCTAGGAAGGAGGGTTGTGGTTTAAGGAAGAACTACAGTATTGCATTATTCATGAAAAGGTCAGCAGGAACAGAACACCCCTGGTGCAAGTTTTCAAAAGGCTCAGAGGAATAGCATAAATTGTGACTAGGGTGTGAAATCCTCACCTGGCTCCTATAATGGCTGACTTTAGAAAGGGCCACCTGTTATCTCAGTTGTAACTACTGCCTGCTTCCTGCCAGTCTTTATGTATGCATTTCTCTGTTTTGTGTCGGATAACTTCAATGTAACTTGGGTGATGTGTCACCTAACTTCTTTGTTTTCTTCTGTAATAAAAGTCTGAAGCTAGATTTGAGAAATTACATTCAGATACAGCACTCTCTCTGTGTCAGTGTCCATTTGTCACTTTTTGCCAACTCCTTGCTCACCTGAACACTGAAGCCCTGGTTCCCTGCTGGTTGAGGGACCCACTGAGTCCATTCCATAGGACAGAGGGACATCTGGGTTCTCTCCAGCTTCTGGATAGTATAAATAAGTCTGTGATGAACATAGTGGAGCATGTGCCCTTATTACCAGTTGGAACATCTTCTGGGAAGATGCCCAGGAGTGGTTTTTCTGGATCTTCCAGTAGAAGTAGGTCCAATTTTATGACGAACCACCAAACTGATTTCCAGAGTGGTTGTGCCAGCTTGCAGGCCCACTGGCAACGGAGGAGTGTTTCTCTTTGTCCACATACTCGCCAGCATCTGGATTTTTTATCTTAGGCATTCTGCCTGGTGTGAGGTGGAATCTCAGGGTAGTTTTGATTTGCATTTCCCTGATGACTAAGGATATTGAACACTTCTTTAGGTACTTCTCAGTCATTCAGTATTCCTCAGTTGAGAATTCTTTGTTTAGCTCTTTACCCCATTTTTAATAGGGTTACTTGGTTCTCTGATGTCTAACTTCTTGAGTTCTTTGTATATACTGGATATTAGTCCCCTATCAGATTTAGGATTGGTAAAGATCTTTTCCCAATCTGTTAGTTGTCATTTTGTCCTATCGGCAGTGTCCTTTACCTTACATAAAAGAAGCTTTGCAATTTTATGAGGTTCCATTTGTTGATTCTTGATCTTAAAGCATAGTATATTGATGTTCTGTTCAGGATAATTTCCCCTGTGCCCATGTGCTCGAGGCTATTCCCCACTTTCTGTTCTGTTAGTTTCAGTATATCTGGTTTTGTGTGGAGGTCCTTGATCCACTTGGACTTGAGCTTTGTACTAGTAGATAAGAATGGATCAATTTGCATTCTTCTACATGCTGACCACCAGTTGAGCCAGCAACATTTGTTGAAAATGCTATCTCTTTTCTGATGGATGATTTTAGCTCCTTTGTCAAGGATCAAGTGACCATAGGCATGTGGATTCATTTCTGGGTCTTCAGATCTGTTCCATTGATCTGCCTGTCACTGTACCAATACAATGCATTTTTTTTATCACAATTACTCTATAGTAGAGCTTGAGATCAGGGATGGTGATTCTACAAGAAGTTCTTTTATTGTTGAGAACAGTTTTTGCTATCCTGGTTTTTTTGTTATTCCTGGTGAATTTGCAAATTGCTCTTTCTAACTTAGTGAAGAATTGAGTTGAAATTTTTATGGGAATTGCATTAAATCTATAGATTGCTTTTGGCAACATGACCATTTTTGCTATATTAATCCTGCCAATCCACAAACATGAGAGATCTTTCCATCTTCTGAGATCTTCTTCAATTTCTTTCTTCAGAGACTTGAAGATCTTATCATACAGATCTTTCACTTGCTTAGTTAGAGTCACACCAAGGTATTTTAAATTATTTGTAACTATTGTGAAGGGTGTTGTTTCCCAAATTTCTTTCTCAGCCTGTTTAACCTTTGTGTAGCAGAAGGCCACTGATTTGTTTGAGTTAATTTTATATCCAGGTACTTTGCTGAAGTAGTTTATCAGGTTTAGGAGTTCTATGGCAGAATTTTGGGAGTCACTTAAGTATACTACCATAACCTCTGCAAATAATAGTTTGACTTCTTCCTTTCCAAATTGTATCCCTTTGTTCTCCTTTTGTTTTTCTGGCTCAGACTTCAAGTACTATATTGAACAGGTAGGGAGAAATTGGGCAGTCTTGTCTAGACCCTGATTTTAGAGGGATTGCTTCAAGTTTCTTTCCATTTATCTTGATGTGGGCTAAAGATTTGCTGTATATTGCTTTTACCATTTTTATGTTTGAATTCCTGATCTTTCCAAGATGTTTATCATGAAGGGATGCTGTCAAATGCTTTCTCAGCATCATATGAGATGGTCATGTGTTTTATTTTTCCTTTGAGTTTGTTTATATAGTGGATTAGATTGATGGATTTCTATATATTGAATAATCCCTGCATCCCTGGGATGAACCTACTTGCTCATGATGGATTATGGTTTTGGGGTGTTCTTCGATTTGATTTGCTAGGATTTTATTGAGTATTTTTGCATCTGTATTCATAAGGGAAATTGGTCTGAAGTTCTCTTTCTTTGTTGGGTCTATGTGTGGTTTAGGTATCAGAGTAATTGTGGCTTCATAGAATGAATTGGGTAAAGCACCTTCTGTTTCTATTTTGTGAAATAGTTTGAGGAGTGTTGGAATTAGGTCTTCTTTGAAGGTCTGATAGAACTCTGCACTAAACCCATCTGAGCCTGGGCTTTTTTTTGGTTGGGAGACTAGTAATGACTGTTTCCATTTCTTTAGGGGATATGGGACTGTTTAGATCATTTATCTGATCCTGATTTAACCTTGGTACCTAGTATCTGTATAGAAACTTCATTTCATCCAGATTTTCCAGTTTTGTTAGGTATAGATTTATATAGTAGGATCTGATGATTTTTTTGGATTTCCTTGGTATCTGTTGTTATGTCTTCCTTTTCATTTCTGACTTTGTTAATTAGGATACTGTCTCTGTGCCCTCTAGTTAGTCTGGCTAAGGGCTTATCTAACTTGTTCATTTTCTCAAAGAACCAACTCCTGGTTTAGTAGATTCTTTGTATAGTTGTTTGTGTTTCCACTTGGCTAATTTCAGCCCTGAGTTTGATTATTTCCTGCTGTCTACTCCTTTTGGATGAATTTGCTTCTTTTTGTTCTAGTGCTTTCAGATGTGCTGTTAAGCTACTAGTGTATGCTCTCTCTAGTTTCTTTTTAGAGGCACTCAGAGCTATGAGTTTTCCTCTTATAAATGCTTTCATTGTGTCCCATAAGTTTGGGTATGTTGTGGCTTCATTTTCATTAAACTCTAAAAAGTCTTTAATTTCTTTTTTTATTTCTTTCTTGACCAAGTTATCATTGAGTAGAGTGTTGTTCAGCTTCCACGTGTATGTGAGCTTTCTATTGTTTATGTTGTTATTGAAAATCAGCCTTAGAAAACAGTGATCTGATAGGGTACATGGGACTATTTCAGTCTTCTTATATCTGTTGAGGCCTGTTTTGAGACCAACTATATGGTCAGTTTTGGAGAAGGTACCATGAGGTGCTGAGAAGAAGGTATATTCTTCTGTTTTAGGGTGAATTGTTCTATAGATACATATTAGATCCATTTGGTTCATAAATTCCATTAGTTTCACAGTATCTTTTTTTAGTTTCCGTTTCCATTATCTGTTCATTGCTGAGAGTGTAGTGTTGAAGTCTCCCACTATTATTGTGTATGGTACTATGTGTGCTTTAAGCTTTAGTAAAGTTTCTTTTATGAATGTGGGTGCCCTTGCATTAGGAACATTGATATTCAGAATAGAGAGTTCTTCTTGGTAGATTTTACCTTTGATGAGTATGAAGTGTCCTCATCTTTTTTGATAACTATAGGTTGGAAGTTAATTTTATTTGATATTAGAATGTCTACTCCAGCTTGTTTCACGGGACCATTTGCTTGGAGAATTGTTTTCTAGCCTTTTACTCTAAGGTAGTGTCTGTCTCTGTCACTGAGTTAGGTTTCCTGTATGCAGCAAAATGTTGGGTCCTTTTTATATATCCAGTCTGTTATTCTATGTCTTTTTATTGGGGAATTGAGACCATTGATTTTAAGAGATATTAAGGAAAAAAGATGTTGCTTCCTGTTATTTTGTTGTTAGAGATGAAATTATGGCTTTCTGTGGTTATCTTCTTTTTGGTTTGTTAAAAGAAGATTATTATCTAGCCTTTTCTAGGGTGTAGTTTCCCTCCTTGTGTTGGACTTTTTCATTTATTATTTTTTGAAGGGCTGGATTTATGTAGAGATACTGTGTAAATTTATTTTTGTCACAGAATATCTTTGTTTCTCTGACTATGATTATTAAGAGTATTGCTTTGTATAGTAGACTGGGCTGGCATTTGTGTTCTCTTAGGGTCTCTATGAGATATGCCCAGGATCTTCTGGCTTTCATAGTCTCTGGTGAGAAGTCTGGTGTAATTCTGATAGGTCTGCCTTTGTGTGTTACTTGACCTTTCTCCTTTACTGCTCTTAATATTCTTTCATTTTTTTGTGCATTTGGTGTTTTGATTATTATGTGACAGGAGGAATTTCTTTTCTTATCCAATCTCTTTGGTGTTCTGTGGGCTTCTGGTATGTTCATGGGCCTCTCTTTGTTTAGGTTAGGGACGTTTTGTTCTATAATTTTGTTGAAGATATTTACTGGCCCTTTAAGTTGGGAATTGTCACTCTTCTATACCTATTATCCTTAGCTTTGGTCTTCTCATTGCATCCTGGATGTTTTGTTTTAGGATCTTTTTGCATTTTGCCTTTTCTTTGATTATTGTGTCAATGTTTTCTATAGTATCATTTGAACCTGAGATTCTCTTTCTTTTCTTGTATTCTGATGGTGATGCTTGCATCTATGGCTCCTGATTGTTTCCTAGGTTTTCTATCTCCAGAGTTGTCTCTTTTTGTGATTTCCTTATCTTTGTGATTTCTTTTAGTTTCTACTTCCATTTTTAGATTCTGGATGGTTTTGTTCAATTCCTTCACCTGTTTTGTTGTGTTTTCCTGTGATACTTTAAGATAGTTTTGTGTTTCCTCTTTATGGGCTTCTAGCTGTTTACCTGTGTTCTCCTGTAATTCTTTGAGGGATTTTTGTGTTTCCTCTTTAAGGGTTTCTACCTGTTTACCTGTGTTCTCCTCTATTTCTTTAAGAGAGTTGTTTACGTACTTCTTAAAATCCTCTATCAGCATCATGATATATGGTTTTAAATCCACATCTTGCTTTTCTGGTGTGTTGGGGGAATCCAGGACTTGCCGTGGTGGGAGATCTGTGTTCTTATGGTGCCAAGTAATCTTGGTTTCTGTTGGTAAGATTCTTGCATTTGCCTTTCTCAATATGGTTATTTCTGGTGTTAGATGTTCTTGCTCTCCCTGACTGGAGCTTGTTCCTCCTGTGGGTCTGTAAGCCTATGTCAGCACTCCTGGGAGACCAGCTCTCTCTTGGTGGGACCCATGCACAACGGGTTGTGGAACAGCCTCAGCTCCAGGGTACAGATGGCAGAGTGGAAGGATCATGTCCAAGCTGCTTCACTGATCTTGCACCCCATGTGCTCCTGGCCCGCTCCACTCCACACAGTTATTGGAGAGAAAGTGGCTGTCTCACCTCCGAACTCAGGAGTAAAAACACTCCTAGGAAAACAGGTCTCCCCTGGCAGGACCCATGCACAGCAGGCTATGGAACAGCCTCAGTTCACAAGTGCAGATGTCAGACTGGTCTACTTTGACTTTCTGTTGCCATGATAAACACGGCAACCTCAGAGGTCATAACTTCCAGAAAGGGTTTTATTTATGCTGCTAGTTACAGGTCAGAGTTCACCCTTTAGGGACTTAGTCAGAATATGAACTGAAGCAGAAACCACCCATAGGAAATGCTTCTTACTGGTGTCACTCACTAGCTCACTTGCTTGGATAGTTTTTATCTCAGCCCAGATCCACTTACCTAGGGAATGGAGCTACCCACATTGGGCTAGGCTGTCCTACATCAATCATCAATCAGAAAAAATCTCCTACAGGCATTGCTTCAGGCCATTCTGATCTGGGCAATTCCTCAGTTTAGGTCTGTCTTCCCAAATGACACTAGATTGTGTCAAGGTGACAACAAAAAAATCTAACCAACACAACACCCTGCCTACAGTAGTGAAATCCAACTAAAAGAACCAATTAGAAAGCACAGGCATGCAAAGCACATACCATCCCAGCCCTGCTACAATTCTAGCCTATGATGTCACCAGCCTCTTGATTAAGGCCTAGGATGTTTCCTGCCTGGATGATGATTCTTCCTTGGCCCCATGCCTTGAGCTCTTAACTCTGCCTCTGAGTCACCTTTTTCCACAGGAAATGAGCTATTTTTTAGATCCCTACCTCAAAGCAATCATATTAGGAGTCTTTCAATAGATTCTGAATCTAATAATGTTTGAATAAGTAGACAGATCCATACATACATAGAGAAAGATAATATACATATATGTGATACGTTTTACTTATCTACTGAAATGGGCACTGTCTTGCATATTGTGCTGTCCTGCTGCCTTTTATCCTTAATTGTTTGTCTTGAACATTATTTACTAAAAACACATGTAAATCTACCTCTGACTCACCCACCACTACCACTTTGTGAGTCATATCCCATTTTTGAGAAACTTTACTTAGCTGGGTGTCACATAATAGCTCTCTAGTGAACTGTACTTCCATAGTCCTGGCCTTTTTCCTTCTAACTCTCACACAAAAGTAAAGAGCAATTAAGCAATTTTGATGTTTACTGCTTGCCAGACTTTATTCTGAGATGTAACAAGTGAAACTCTCGTAACCTTTGCAATGCCTGGCGATGTAGGTGTCAGTGGGTTATGTGTGAGTCTCTGGGGTCACCCAGCTAGAAATAACAGAGGTGGGTTCAAATAGGCCCTCTGATGTAAGGCCCAAGTTCTTTGTTGATTCATTATGTACCCTAAGCACTGTGCTCTCTAATGAAGTCTTTCATATCTATTCATGTCTACATCTCATTAGAATTATGTTGATATTTTCAAGCCCTCTAGTAGACCTGCAATAAATATTCATGAACTGGATGATGCCAAGTTCTGAACAACCTGCCAGGGGTCATTCTACCACGTATATTATCTAGCATTTTAGGGGTTTGGTTTTTATCATTGTTTCGACAAAATACCTGTCCAAAACAATAATAATAATATAAATTTATGGAAGAAGGAGTTTATTTTGACTTACACTTCAAGGGAATCCATTCCCTGATGGCAAGGAAGGCATAGAGGAAGGAGTAGGAGGCCAACTGATCACATTGCATTAGCAAGCAAGAAATAGGGCCAGGCTATGCAACTCAAGGCCCACTCCTAGTGACCCACTTCCTCCAGCAAAACTCCACCTCCTAAACGTTGTTCCCTGAACAACTCCACCAACTGAGGACCAAGTGTTTGAACACATGAACCTTTGAGGGGATATTTCACTTTCACACCACCTCTTTCTTAAGCCAGAAATTTTGAACTGATTGTTCTGTGTTTATTGTGGAGGAGACTGGATTGGAAATAATTAGGAAGTCACATCTGAACACAGACCTATCTGATTCTAACGCATGACCATATTGTTAGTTGTAATGTCAACTGTCACAAAGTATAATCACCTGAGTAGGGCTCCTCTCCTAGAGAAAGGCCCTGGTTGTCTTCATTAATCCAAGCATAGCGCCCTCCCATGGATTGTTGGTAGCCACTGTCTGGTAGCAACCTAGGTAAAAAGAGTAGAGCAGAAGGAAGATCATAGTGTCACTTGCTAGTTCAACTCTGCCTCTTGCTGACCAATGATTTACACTGTTTCCAAGGATAAGGGCTCCTTCACTGATATCAGAAGAGTACAGAACTGTGAAATGCCACCTTCTGAGCATGACAAAGGCATTGTCATCATGATCACACAATAAAAGTGGCTGCCTGCACTGGCCCTACATAAGACTAGGCATGCCAGCAGTCAATCACGGATTGGGTAAGGACTCATAAGACCTACCCCCTCGGTGGTGAACGACTGTCCATTAATAGATTGTGTGGGAGGCATAGTCAGGTGCTACCTTCAGTTACATACTGATGAGCCCAGCTGGCTGCAATGGATAGTTCCAAACCCATGGTCACACAGAATAAGTTTAGAGGGGCACAAAACAAAACAAAAGCCACAAATGTGGGGAAAGGAACTTGTAAAGAGGAGGAAAAGTTGAAAAGGGCAGTAAGGAGAAAAGAGAGGGTGGGGAGGAGAGCAACCAGAATACTGTATACACGTATGTAATTGCCAAAAAAAAACCAAATTAGTAAAATTTTGAAAAAGGAAAAGCAGACAGTGAATCACTTCTGATGATGATAGTGCCTGTGCTGGTGGTGCCAGTGCTGGTGCTGGTGGTGCCTGTGCTGGTGCTGGTGGTGCCTGTGCTGGTGGTGCCTGTGCTGGTGGTGCCTGTGCTGGTGCTGGTGGTGCCTGTGCTGGTTCTGGTGGTGCCTGTGCTGGTGGTGCCTGTGCTGGTGCTGGTGGTGCCTGTGCTGGTGCTGGTGGTGCCTGTGCTGGTGGTGCCTGTGCTGGTGGTGCCGGTGCTGGTGGTGCCGGTGCTGGTGGTGCCGGTGCTGGTGGTGCCTGTGCTGGTGGTGCCTGTGCTGGTGGTGCCGGTGCTGGTGGTGCCTGGACTGGTGGTGCCTGTGCTGGTGGTGCCGGTGCTGGTGGTGCCTGTGCTGGTGGTGCCTGTGCTGGTGGTGCCGGTGCTGGTGGTGCCTGTGCTGGTGGTGCCGGTGCTGGTGGTGCCGGTGCTGGTGGTGCCTGTGCTGGTGGTGCTGGTGCTGGTGGTGGCGGGGCTGGTGGTGCCTGTGCTGGTGGTGCCTGTGCTGGTGGTGCCGGTGCTGGTGCTGCCGGTGCTGGTGGTGCCGGGGCTGGTGCTGCCGGTGCTGGTGGTGCCTGGGCTGGTGCTGGTGGTGCCGCTGCTAGTGGTGCCTGTGCTGGTGGTGCCGGTGCTGGTGGTGCCTGGGCTGGTGGTGCCGGTGCTGGTGGTGCCGGTGCTGGTGGTGCCGGTGCTGGTGGTGCCTGTGCTGGTGGTGCTGGTGCTGGTGGTGCTGGTGCTGGTGGTGCCGGTGCTGGTGGTGCCGGTGCTGGTGGTGCCTGGGCTGGTGGTGCCGGTGCTGGTGGTGCCGGTGCTGGTGGTGCCTGGGCTGGTGGTGCCGGTGCTGGTGGTGCCTGTGCTGGTGGTGCCGGTGCTGGTGGTGCCTGTGCTGGTGGTGCCTGGGCTGGTGCTGGTGGTGCCGCTGCTAGTGGTGCCTGTGCTGGTGGTGCCTGGGCTGGTGGTGCTGGTGGTGCCTGGGCTGGTGGTGCCTGGGCTGGTGGTGCCTGGGCTGGTGGTGCCTGTGCTGGTGGTGCCAGTGCTGGTGGTGCCTGTGCTGGTGGTGCCGGTGCTGGTGGTGCCTGTGCTGGTGGTGCCTGTGCTGGCGGTGCCTGGGCTGGTGCTGGTGGTGCCGCTGCTGGTGGTGCCTGTGCTGGTGGTGCCTGGGCTGGTGGTGCCTGTGCTGGCGGTGCCTGGGCTGGTGCTGGTGGTGCCGCTGCTGGTGGTGCCTGTGCTGGTGGTGCCGGTGCTGGTGGTGCCTGGACTGGTGGTGCCTGTGCTGGTGGTGCCGGTGCTGGTGGTGCCTGGGCTGGTGGTGCCGGTGCTGGTCGTGCTGGTGGTGCCTGTGCTGGTGGTGCCTGTGCTGGTGGTGCCTGTGCTGGTGGTGCCTGGGCTGGTAGTGCCTGGGCTGGTGGTGCTGGTGCTGGTGGCGGTGCTGATGGTAATGATGATGATGACTGCCTCTATTGTCCCTGCTACTATTATTAAGGATGTTCCTGGCCACACCCAGATGCACATTAGCACTCAACCCAAGTTCATTTCAACGCATCAGGAGCACCACCTCAACTGCCACTGCAGGGAACTATAGGGCACAGTCACATCTCTGAAACATGAAGTAGATATGAGTTTGCTACACAGCCAGTCAATACTTTTAATGTCTTGAAATCAGGAAAGAGTGGGGAAACCTAGAAACGTGTTCTTTGGAGGAAAGCTAACTAGCACTCATTTACTGCAAATCTAATAGACTAGTTTCCCCATCCGGCATAATTGATCATGGAACCTCACAGGTGGTCTGTATTAGGCACAGCCCCTGGCAGTGCAACCAGCTCATGGTGGCACAGTCTCATACTGCCCTCTGCAGCCTGACTGTGGCCTTCACACTGCTCTCACAGACAGTTCTGGGTATCAGAGCTTGGGTCACCTTGCAAATACCTGAATTACTTCAGGTCCAACCATATATGCCTTTGCTATGAAGATAAATAAACAAATAGACATTTAATTTGCTCTCTGTACAGAACATTTATATCGATTATTTGACCTTGTGGAAAACACATTTAAAGACGGTTCTGAACATTCTTTTATAGTAGGAGTATTAGCCTTACCTCAGTAAGCGTATTAGAAAGGCAAACACACTTTTCTCAGGTCTGATTTGCTCAACCCACCTCTCCCTCTAGCCTGTGACCATTCGATGATGGTGACAATGGGTTTCAGCATGCAACTCATTAGAAGTAGGTGCCATCAGGTCAAAAGATCTATTGTATGAGAAAAAAAAAAAAACAAGTAATCCAAAGGAAGGGAAAATAGAGTTCTCAGGCTCAGCTCACCTAAGAAAGGCCTTGACCAAATACCTGTCCCAAAGTGCAAAACAAACACATTCATGAAGACTAGAAAACTTTTATCTGTCATAGGCTGTCTCTTTTTCTATAATCCATTTATTTACATTCATATGTGTACATACATGTACACTTTGTACACATGGGCTTGAAGAAAAACAGCATAAAACATGAAAAACTTACCAATACCATGCCAGATGGTGTATGAATTGTGATCTGCCTCACAACCACCCTGAGCTCCTGTGTACTCTGCTCCTATGCACCTGTAGGTGAATATGCTTTTCTGGAAAACTGACTTGAGCCCATAAGCAACCATTCTACATGAAATTGTCTACATAAGAAATCATTCTACATGAAGGTCTTGGACCCCTTTTAACAACACATTTAATCCAAAGCTCAGACTCGGTTTTCCAGGGTGCAAAGCTGGAAAAGACTAGGTTAGAATCTTAAAGAGGTGGAAGAAGAACTTCATCTGAACAAGGAGGGAAAAAGAGAAGAATGCTCATGCTTGGGACCTTTAAGGATGGAGTCAACGAGTGACTATAGAAAAGTACAAAATAGTCAAATGCTGTCACCTCATTGCTTTCAGCTCAAGTCCAGAATTCTCAAGACAGTCAAGACTACCACATCTCTATTCAAAACCCATTTCTCATGTCTTTAAACTCCCTCTGCCCCACCCCAAAGCTATCTGACATGGTTGTTATGGTTATCTTAGTCCCATCTCTCTCCAGCATCCACAGGCCCATTCCTGTAGCCTTTCTCATTCTTCAAGACACAGTCCAAGCTTGTCTTTGGTGATAATATGGGATACCATGCCTGTGGGAGTAGTTCTGATGCTACTGTCCTATTCCCCAATTGGTTCTTGATCTGTCAGTAAGGAAGCCATGGTCTAATTGCTGGGTGGAAGGGATAGGCAGGACTTCCAGGTCCCTGAAGGCAAGCAGATGGATTCAAGGAGGGAAGGGGAGAGTTCACCATGCTTCTGACGTAGAAAAGTTGACCAGTCATGTGAGAGCTCGAAATGGAGTGGTCTCACAGGATCCTCCTACAGGCTGGTGGTCAGGGGTATTTAGCTGGGACTAGATGTAACTGAGCAACTAAAGTTTAGGGCAGGTGGGAGGTGCAGAGCTAAGAGTATTAATAAGGGCACACTAGCTGCACAAGTTTAATAATGCCCTGCAATTGTGCCAAGAGAGGTTGAAAATGAACAACATGTGTGTCTGTGTCTTTTATCTCTGTGGAGTCAAGGGAAGCTGGGTGGGAACTAGTAACGTGCAGCCCTTTCCCGGAGCTTAGGAAGGGGTAGCTAAAACTACACATGCCAACCAATCATGTTCTTCTTGAGGACAGTACTTGGCTGTATTTGGTCATTTCTGTAGAAGCCACATTGCATAGGAAATGCCTCATAGGCATATCCTTCATCCCACTGATGATACCGCACATTGCCTAAAGTCGAGCATTTTATATTTAGCCTGCTGGCCACTTGGTTCACTGGCCCACACTGGCTGTGCAAACTGCCTATGACATCAGATCAAGAATTTATTGAGCAGCAGTGTGTCTGCTCTGAGCTGTGATCATCATGTCCAGCTTGGGTCCAGACATTTTCTGGGCAGTTGACACAGTTTAATTAAATGAATGGACAAACCCTGGCAAGTAAGAAAAAAAAAAAAAGAAGAAGAAGAAGAGTGACTGCCTGAGGTCATATGCTAGGAAATATGTCAATCCACAGATAAACTCCAGTAGACAGCAAACAGGGAAATAGAGAGGCTCATTTTAAATGATTTGATAGCTTTGCCTAATACTCCTTATTGTATAATCAGTCACAGAGAGATACTCCATTCCCACCCCCACTTCATCACGCCCCCCCACACACACACAGAGAGAGAGAGAGACAGAGAGACAGAGATAGAGAGAGACAGAGAGAGACAGAGAGAGATGAGAGAGAGACAGAGACCAAGAGAGAAAAGGAATGATGGGGTCAGGGGCGTGTCACTCCATTGACACAGACAGATCTGTCTAGTTTCTGAAGCATCAGCATTTCAGCATCTCCCAGCATGTGTAAAGCTATGAGAGAGTGACACTTGAGAACATGTAACCAGACAGACTTAATCACTGGAAGCAAGAACTAGAAAATCCTCAGAAATGAAGGAAGCAATTTTTCTCCCATCTCCATTTTGCTTTCTATGTGGAGGTCCTGCCTTCTCTTTCTCCTGTCATCTTCTCACTCCTCCAACACACCGCTCAATCTCAGTCCCGTTGGATGTGGCAGGAGTGAGGGAGTCGCATGACCAAGCACAGGGGTTAATTCATAGGTTTCGGTAATCTGTTGGCCTGGGCAGATTTCTCAAAGTGTGTCTACCACATTAGCACAAATGATTGCAAGGTTCAGAAATGAATATAAATTACGCATTAGCCCACAAGTAAGTACATCTTATACAAGACAAAACCATAGCAATTAGCAATGTGCTACAAAATGAAACACTCTTGTCTGTAATAATAAAAATAGGTTGAATTTGGCATACTCTCCTAAGGTCTCAGAGAGACAGTATCCGAGAACCACTTTTACACATAGATGAAATGCTTATGTGAAGGTGTTTAAAGAAGGACATGTGAGTGGTGGGATTGTTCTAGACAGACAGAAAGGGCAAAGAGGAAGTGAAAGCTAAGAAGACTACACTGTAGTGAGTGGTTGCAGTTAGAAAAGCAGTTTGTTTTCAAGTCCTTCTGGGAAACCATATGATATTGTGTGTTAAAAATCCCTAAGTATTAATAACTTTGTGGTTATCCCAATTAATATTTCTCCAAGAAAGAAATTGTGCTGTGAAAGCAATCATAAGCATCCCATGTTGCCTGAAAGAAAAAGGCAGACATGTGAATTATAGTACATCTACTTGGAAAGTTGTACATCCGTGGAAACAATGTTATAATATTGGTTATGTTATTATAACATTGTAATAATATTAGTTGTATATTATACATAGTTATAATAATGAAAAATGATTATTATAAATATTAGATGGTAGTCTGAGGAAATGCACATGAAAAAAATCCAAGCCTTCCAAAAGTAAGTTATAAAATTATGCATGTGCTATAACCAAAGTCATATTATACATATATTATAGTCAAGCTTTTGTTTCTGAAAGTTGCAAATGATGATTCCGTACAGCTGAGGATACCTGTATGAAAGAATCTCTACAGACTTCCTACGATGCGCAGTAGTATTTAATTTTTTGTTTTCATTTACATGCAACTGTTGTTTCAGCTCTTCAGCTTTCAGTCTTTCCCTAGAATGTGTCTTTTACGGGAGAAACGCAGCTTCCAGTAAGAGGCTGAAATTCCCGCCTTCCGGGAAAACCCGCAGAAACCCAAGCTCCCGGCGCTCAGTGGTGCTTCCTGGTTTCCACCCTCTGCCTCTAAGGCCATTGTGCTTGAAACTTGTTGGAGTGAAAGGAATTCCCGGAAGCCCCAAGTCAACGAAGAAAGAAGCCAGATCGCAGTAGCAGATGGTTCATCTTACAGCTTTCATTTATTTTCTTTACGTGCCAGGAGGGGGTTACATTATCGACTGGGAGGGTGACCACACCTCTCTTCTTTAGAAAATGCCTGCTTGGCACCGTGGCATTCACCCAAGAAAAGTGTCACATTCTTTTGTCCCAGAGGTCCAGAGAAAGCTCTATCAGGCGGTTTTTGTTTTTGTTGTTGGTTTAAAAAAAAAAAAAAAAAAAAAAAAAACAGTATAATTACCATAAAGAAACCCTTCTGTCTCAAAAACACAAGCTTCCCATACATGGTAAGATGAACTAGACGTTATTTCTCTGCACAGCAAAAAAAAAAAAAAAAAAAAAAAAACCTTTTGGCCCACCCTACAAGCCATTTATGGGTTTGATTAAGGCCCACGGGTGTCTCTAACTTATTTATTTAGGAAACACTGTTATTGTCTTAATGTAAACCCAGTTCAGGATCAGTTGACAGTTGGAAAGCTGCGGCAGAGGGTTTTCAAAGGCGCCTCCTTGGAAAGGGGCTCTCCATTCAGCTCCAGTTTCTGAGTCGTACTGCCAGCTCTGCTCAGAAAATAAACAAATGTTTGTTTTACAACATGGCAAAGGGGGCTCCCATTCATCGTGGGCCAGATATGAAAACAAACTTCCACGTATAAGGGCTTTTGATACACATGACTTACTTGGATGACAAGAGGCTCACTGGGGAGTGCTTAAAGCTTATTAATATTGCACAAAAGACTTTTGTTTATCATTTCCCTGGACTGCCTGGGAATCACAGATTCAAGCCGCCACCCGGCTGGTGTCCTAGCATTTTAGCTGCCTTTAACGTGTGCAGATTGTGAAAGTACTGCTGGTTTGGAGCCAAACACAAACTCTCCACCAAGCCAGGTGAAAGAACTCAGAACTGCAGGGTTCTAAGAACCAAGGTTGGGATTGAAATTAAAGAGAGAGCAGAGGGGAGAGAGCTCCCTCTACAGGTAAAAAACTAGATGCCTTGCATCTACCTGCTTGGAAACCAGTAACTTCCAGAAAATTTGGAATCCATGGCCTGTCTAAAGAGACATTTCACCTCCTATTTAAACAGTCTACGCCTACAAGCTCTACTCTTCAGACAATGATCATAATGAAAAATCCTCTCTTGAGGCATCTGTTTACTAGGAAGGTGTGCAATGAGGTATAACCGATGTCATCTCCACCTCCCCTGTAATCTAGTAACCACAAGCTACTTGTGGCTGTGCTTAAATAATGCTGGATCGATGGATACAAAAGCAAAGAGTTTAAGGGGAGGATTGTGCTGTGAAGGGTGCAAATTAGCTTTTTTTATACCTATTACATACTTAGAAGATATTTGTAATAATTGGATTAAATTTAAAAATAATTAAATCAATTTCACCTGTAGTTTTTTCCCCCATGTTTTTAATATGACTACCAAAAAATAAAATTACTTATTCATCATCTATTTCTATAAGTGTTGGCCTAGATAATTAGGGTATAGTATCATATCAGAGCTAAAGCCTGTGGGATCTTTGATTTGTGCTAGTTTAGTTGATTCCTTTTTTCTGGTGCTGGGGTTATAACCCCGAGTCAGGAAAGTGTTCAACCACTGAGCCACAGCCACAGCCACAGCCACAGCCACAGCTCACTCACATTCTCTTGCCTTAAACATGCCCTTTCCACCCACAAACTGAATTTCTGAAAGCTAAAAGGATTTTTTAAAAAGTTTTAATGCAAACATCTCTATTTAAAGTCTTATCAAAACATGAGCAAACTTGCAGTCTGTGTGTGCTGAGAAGTGTCATAAGAAAGGGCATATTTTCTCTCTATAGTTCCGATTCTCGCGGCCATGCCCTTTGCTTTTTAATTGCAAGTTACTCCAAGAGAAAGAAATTCCTTCTACTAGAATAGACTTGAAGAATTGCTTTCAGGTCACTAGACAGTAGATATTTGCTTCCTCCCTTTTTTAGCTGGCAGCCTTACCCACCTACCTAGTCAGTCTCCTTTGTGAGTGATCATTAAGATTTGTGAGATAAGCAGGATTATACGAGAAATATGTGCCTTTAGGGTTAGCCTACCTAACTCTCCACTATTAAGACCAATAGGCAACATAGCCACCTTAATTATTCCTTCGAAGAATTCTTAAAATTGTTAGTCTCCTGCTACTTCTCTTCGCTCTCCTCCTGCTCTCCTGCTTTTCACCCCTCTTCCTCCTCCACCCCCTCCTTCCTTTGCATTAGTTATGTGCCTTTTCATCTGCTAGGTAAAGAAAGAAATCTCTTTAGAATGTTTTCTATATAGATGGTATTTCATCTATTCTTTAAAACACACAAAACTTTTATAACAAAAAAAAAATAAAACAAGCAAAAAAAAAACTGTGACTACATTTGTTTATTTCCCAAAATTTATGTGTTGCATCTTAAGTGCCCATGTGAGCTGTCCTTATTTCTGGTATGAAGAGAGAAATTAGTAAAGCAGACAACAAATTTGCTCATATACAAAAGCTACATAAGCAATGAACTTCAAATGAGTAGTCTGTTTTGTGCTCCTAGAATCTTACCAACTAGTGCATTCTTTCCTGAAAGGCAATGCCAATCATTGGCAAAGGGCATGAAATAATGATATTAGGGCGAGAATTGCCCTCCACCCTACTTTATGAAGACAACCTAATGGTACCAGGAACTACCTTGGTAAACATGTTCAGATTCACCCTTCCAATGCTGCACCCACAGACCTACCCGTAAGCAGATTAGCAACATCTCTATTCAGCTTCCCTTGGCACACTGCCTCAAGTTAATGCTATTTATTTCACTTTACAAAATGTACAAAATATCTCTGAATGACACTGAAGACACAGCAAGGTAGTGATGATGCGATTATTTCTGAAACATCTCCTGTAATTTAGTCTTAAATTTTTATCAAAAGGTTACACAGTTCCATATACTACACTGATGAAGAACACAGGCAGCGTGAGCCAAGAACGTGGTTCATGTCTTTTGAACCTCTTTCATCACAGGAATCAACCAAAGGGACTTGAGATGAGCAAAGCAGATTGCAGCCACCATTTTGATATTACAGATGAAACCGCTGGTGTAAACTCCAATGAATAAGCGCTTTAGTTATAAACTGGAATGAACGTGGGCTTCTACTGAATAGCTACATAGAGCAAAAACTGAACCAATAATGAAGCCCCTCATCCTTTTGCCAAAGAAAGTAAAGAGGGGCTGCAGTTCCACCAATTGAGCCGTGTGTCTGGGCTGCAGTGCTCAGAGGCCACTATCGCAGGACAGGATATTCACTGAAGGTATTCACTGGATGCTTTTCCATCTGACCTTATTATTCTGGTATGGCTGCCAGCACCTTATAATCCCAGCACTGTATTCACCAGCAATTCTGCTGCTCATTAGCAGAAGCTGAGTCCAACTTCACTCTTGTAGGGGCTTGTGAATCAGCACGGACCAGCAGACAGTATTTCCAGGATCTAGCTGCAAAGAAACAAGGGCGGTACTCACGGGGTGGAAGGTATTTGTAGCAGTTAAAGTCTGCATTCATGTGCTGTGAGTAGAAACTGGAGAAAACAGTGGCTAATGCATCCGCTTCATTTTCCTGTGATGACGGCCAGAGGAAAGGAGCCGAGGATTCTACAGCAGTACCGTAGAACGATGCTTCCTCTATCTTTATGCTATATTACATTCTATCTTCTAGGTCACTCTGTGATCTGAGGTGTGGTCAGGCAAGGGCAGAGGGCTCTACACTCACCATTTCTAGGGGAGAAGTCAGGAAGAACAGAAGGAGGAAGGTACTTAATCCGAAAAGATAGAACAGAGGTCCCTTTCCTGGAACCACTTCTGGGAATCTCCCTTACCAATTCTTAATATAATTTGCTAACTTATACTTACAAGAGGAACAGAAGACATTGTTTCTGGACTAAAAATCACCTTATGTTGCAAAAGAATAAAGGAGCATAAAATAAATATTATATTTGTAACTACCTGATATTCAAGTTGCAGCTGAAGCAAAGACAAGATGCGTTCCATCTTGGCTTGCTCATTTCAGCTCTTACTGCCTGGTTAATGATAAGAACCTTAACACTCAGCCATAGCATAGCTCTCTCTTAGATCCAAAAAGCTCATTTCTTAAGATTAATTGCAACTTGAACTGCATAAAATTCCTCAATATTGAGGGCTTTGCTCTTGGATCCATCACAGTCAACATTCCAGTTATAAACTTGATTTTAAAAAAATTAGTCCCATCATTGAGTAAAGACTCAAGTGCCCATTGTCCTTAGTGTGGCTATGGAATAAACAATGCACATGTTCTCATGAACAAATGCAAAAGGCCATAAGGGTGGCTCAACAGCTATCTGAGCATGCAAACTGATCATCACAGTTACCTGGACATTTGGCATGGAAGTGAAGCTTTCTTACAGAGGACTGAGGCACACAGCGGTAGCTGAGTGTCATTATAATGAGTATCTGGATTGTAACAAAGCTCCTGGATGATTACAGGAAGATAACAATGATCCAAATGATCAACTGCCTTCAACAGAGTGGGATAGCTCCTACTCCTAGTGACTCTTCTGATTTCGACCATTCTTTACTGTTTGTAAGCAAGTCTTTGTCTCATTTATGTCCCATACCTCATAAGAAGGGCAGAGGAATCATTATTTTTAAACAGATAGGACTCAAGCTCAAAACAAAACAAGTGTTCTACTCTGTTTATCACAATTGTAGAGAGCTGTACTCCTACCTTCACCTCCAAGAAGGGACACTGAATTATGTTCTTCTTGTAGAATTTTTACATTCAAAACTCCTTTTCCTCAACAAACTCATGTGTTTCTTAAATGTTTTAAGGCCTTTCTGTGCATGGCTCACAGCTTACTCAACACTGAATATGCCTGTGTCTAGAACACAACTTTGTCTACATGGAGCCAGTTCCTTGGATTTTATTAAAGATGATGATGCATTTAATTGTGTGCAAGCTCAGCAACATCTGTTATCAAACCAACAGACATCACTAGCTCCTCTCAACGGTAACAGGGAAGCTTGAATTTTGGCAGAAGGAAGGTGATCGACATTTGATTTAACTGGGCTGTGGTTGACTTACTTGCAACACCCCGCAGAACTGTGTCTCTAGTTGCATATGTAGCAGAGGATGGCCTAGTCAGCCATCTTAGAGAGGAGAGGCCCTTGGTCTTGTGAAGATCATATGCCCCAGTACAGGGGAATGCCAGGGCCAGGAAGTGGAAATGGTTGGGGAGCAGGGCAGGGAGAGGATATAGGGAGCTTTGGGGATAGCATTTGAAATGTAAATGAAGAAAATATCTAATTTTTAAAAAGATATGAAATTTCAACTCTATTATGATAACTTTATAACTCTAGAACCTTGAGTCTGTTGCTTTAGAGTTAAATACAGGTAAGTGTTAGACCACTACAGGGTTGATTTCTTTTGATTCTTTTGAAAGATTTAACTCTCATTGAATGTCTTCTTTTCGTCCTTGATAAGTTACACTCCTCTCAAAAGCAGTCTTCCCTTCATGAGTCACAATCACAGAAAATAGAGACAGTCACACCCCAGTGAGTGGCTGTACAAAGACATAGTTTGAAGATTTCACTCCCAGTCTCCTAATTTCACCTACATCCCATGACTGTGCCACCAGTTGAAATGCAAATAAACATTTTGAGAGATATTGTCTTCTACATGGCCCTCACTCTAGGTCTAAGTAAATCCATTCTCTAACTTTAACTCAAAAAGACCCAGGACCCTATGTTGAAAATAGACCTTTAAAAGATCCTGACATCAGATCCATTTCCAATTCCTAAACCATTCCCATAGAATCATCTACCATTTAAAATGTGAGAAAAACCTTAGTATACATCTCCCATGCCTCAATAATCAATACAATCCAACAAGAACCTCATACTGTCTTCTACCCTCCAGCTCATGTTTTGACTCGTAGCCCATGGAAATCCCCTGTTTATAAAAAGAAAACACAAGGTGTAGGAGCAATCAACTTGATGAGTCTGAACACCCTTCACATCGCAGCTGAAGTAAATCATCTCCATGCCATCACGTCCAGGTTGGCTGTGTGCTACATGCTGATAATAATGGCAGGTGAAGTAACAAAGAACACTTTGAATGTTGCTGGTGCCGGCCTGAGTGTTGCATGGGGTGTTTTCTTAAACTTAAGAACTTCTCTAGCAGTCCAGTTAATGCCCTCAGCTTCCTCATTCCTCTAACGAGGAAACTGAGATTGAGTGAACCTAAATAACCTTATCATTTTGGAACTGGAAAAACAGGGTTCAAGCCCAGATGTATGCATTTCTAGATCCTCTGCATGATAAATTAACCAGGTCCTCGAAATGGGAAACATTAACAAGGGAGTCTTCACTTCAGCCAGGAGAAGTTACAAGAAATCCCCACGTATGATAGCTGTAGAAGACGAATCATATCAAAGACTACCTTGAAAGGTGGCTGAAGTAACAGAGGGATGTCATTTAGACATGCATGTCTGTCTGTGTCTATGTGTGTATTGTTCTCATTTTGTTTATTATGTTTTGTTTTGTTTTGTTTTAAGGAAGCTTCATACTTTGTTGCACAGGTTGGTCTCAAACTCCTGGACTCAAATGATATTCACACATCTGCCTCCCAAGTAGTTGGGACTATAGTCATCACCACAATGTCCAGTTTAGGAGATTATTGTTAAACTGGACTAAAACCTGAAATATCTATGATGTTGGAGACAATTTCCCTCTCATATTTCAGAGCCAATTTTAAGGATGCCCTAAGTGGGGAACTTTTCATAATTAGGGAACACAAAAATAGTAACAATATCAACTGAAAGTGCAAAATTCTTTTCTTTCTTTTATCACCTGTAGACCTCATGGGGTAAGGGGCTGATGGTAAGTTTTGGGGAAGCTAGTCTATTTTCAGAAGCTTATTTACAAATCTACATTCAAGCCATCCACCAAACACCATCTGCTAGGCTATTTCTTCCATGAAACGACAACATTTTGTTCCATAGCAAATAAAAGTGCAACCAGAATTCTATCAGCCTGCTGTGTTTGGGAGAGCACCAGCGCTCTTCAAAACCAACTTTAATCCTTCTCCAAGTCCAAGGCAAAGAAGGCTCCCCTAAGAACAGTAACCCAGTCAACACGTTCATTCATTCATTCATTCGCAAACTCATTTTGAAAGAAAGTTGGCACGTGTGGGCTGGCCAAATGTGGAAAGTTAATTTTACAACGTGAACTGTTTTCACCCTGGGCCAGGAGACAAGTCTAGGCTCCATGTGACCTGAGTCTGATTTAGGAGGATCTTGGGACTTGGGAACATGAGAGGATTTCTTCAAGGGACTTCCACCTTGTCTGACCTGCCTCCTCCTCCTTACCCTCAAAAACTTCCAAAGAATGTCTTTCATGTGTGTATCGTTCACTTCACAATGCTAGCTGTGCCCGGTGCCTGTCCTTGAATTCTCGGCTCATTGCCCCTGAATCCAGGGAAGTCGGTCGAGCTCTGTCTTTAAAGCTGGGAGGAGGCAGTCAGTAAGGACATCAGCACTTGGACAGGAAAAGCCAACCTCCACCTACTTCAAATAGAGTAAAACACTGAGAAAACTCTTAAGAAGTGGAAGAGCCTATAGTTTAGAGGTGGGAGCTTTAACTGGTGAATCGGGAGACCCACAGTGTTCTCAGCTCTGTCACTGACAAGTGTATATGGATTTGGAAAAAGTTATTTAGTCTCTCTGGCCCCTAGGTTACTTGCCTATAAAATAAGGAGGTGAAACTGCAATAAATATCTCAGAATAAGACCAGAGGCCACGGCCTTATTTCTGAGAATTAAATCAAACCGCCAGAGGGATCAGTGAAGAAGGGGTGTTCTAGAAACTGAACTAAAGTACCCAGAGAAGCAGTAACTTACATTGAACATTCTACAGATACCAATTAACTGATAAGACTAAATGATTGTGGAGGGGTTGGGATGTTGCAAGTCCAGAGCCAAATTACAGTTTATCTTGGGATATATATATATATATATATATATATATATATATGCATAAATAGTAGAAGATTCCCACGCTACTCTAACCCACCTACCTAGTGTAGCCACAAGTGTTATTTGGAAATATATTGAATTGTAACTATTTTGTTCTGTTAGTATACAACTTTCATGAAACTGCTACTACATTGGAGTGCGGAATTTGGGGAACTGAAATCCTGTGCTGGGGTAATGGTCACTCATATTTGGCTTCAGAATAAACTATCTCTCATCATGTTGGGAGAGCTGTTTCTTGCCTCATCAAAGCCAGCTCTTGGCATCTAGGAGCCATGCACAGTGGGCAGGGAGAGTATCATTTTTTTCAATGGGGTAGCCACTGATTAGTCGACCTTTCTCCAGTAAATAACCTCCCATCCATGCTTGGGCAAGAAACTCCAATCAAACTCAGTAGGCCAAATATAAAGACAGGACTGGGATCTGCTGGGAAGAGGTGTGTCAGTGGGAGGAAAGGTGGCATGGAAAAAGAGGGAAGACATCACTAGAAGTCATTATCTAAGGGTATGAAACGACCAGGCAATGTAAAAAGAAACTAAATAAAGAATACTGGGGAAAGGAAAAACAAACAAAGCAAAAGGTGTATTGCTTCGTGAATGTCACCTGTCACCTCGGAGGGAAATCCCAGGGAGTCAGAGTGGACTGCCAGTGTGCGAGGAGAGCCATGTTGCCTGTTTCCTTGCTCTGTAGCCACTTCCATAGTGTGCAGCTGGTTTAGAGACGTGGTAGAGTATAGAATCCAGTACTGAGAATCACACTAGCCCTGGAGTCTGTTTTCAGCTTCTTCTATGACCTTATCTCTTATTTCTTTATGACAGCTTTTTTTATGCAACTGTAAGTTGGGCATTCATGTCTCCTGTTGGTGTAGAAAACACTCTCTCTTCAAAGGGCATAGAAGATAGTTAGTCCTGCAGTGTGAGCAAGCATGGTCATCGGCGTAGGGCAAACTGAAGAAACCGCTGCTGTAGTCCTCAGACGCTACCTTATGACATTCTTAGCTTTTGGTTGGTGGAGGCGAGGGGACTTTTCATACATTCTAAAAGGTTTCACCCAATAGCTACAAGGATCACACACCAAAGTGGACATAAATGGCTGTTTAAGGACCTAAGACAACCCAAGATAATGTGGCTCTGGACCTGCAACACCCCACAATTTCTACAGTCATCAAAGTTGTAATCTGTCAGGTTTGTAGAATACTCTGTGCTTGCAGCAGCAACTCAGGAACTTCAGTTAACAGATTTCTGTGCTGACATATCCACAGAGCTGCACGAATATCAGTTTCCTTTTCTATTGTTTCTCTATTCAGTTTATATCATATTGCTAGTATGAAACAGGCTGTGTTTGGTGTTCCCACCATAAAAGTCAACAAACGCTTCATGCCCAGACATTTCCCCAACTGCTCACCCACAACAGTACTGATCATCACTGGTATACCACCACCTGCCTCCTAGCTTCAGTGTGGGGATTAAGTGAAATCAGTACAGGAAGTGTTTTTAGGAAAACACTAGGGGCAGAAGAGGGAATGAATGTGATTGCTATTATTAGTGACCCAGATGCCCCTTCTCTTTCTAGTCTCACACACGGCCCAGTCCTCTCTAACCCAGATCTAGTGCTTTATGGTTGAGACCCACGAGTATGTCCCTTTGGGTAAAGACCTTGCCAACTCCTCCCATTTGCCTGTGACTTCTCATTTTGCAGACCTGAACTGAATACCTACTGTGGCCTCAGTGTTGCATGAGGCACTGAGAATACAAACATGGTGAAATAAGTTGGTAAAATGGGATACAGTAAAACCTGTACACCAAGAAACACGTTAGTAATCAGGATACAACTAAGCCTACAAGGGGGACTTTTCCCAACAGTGTAGAAATTACATTAGAAGGCAAAGTGTTGCCAATGTTGCCAGTCTGGCCATCTGCAAAAAGCCTTCAAGGGAACCTCAGCTGCAAAGTGGGACCACCTTCTCTAGGATGACATAATCATTAGGCATACAAGGCATGTATTACCATTCCTCCTCTACCTGCCCTGATGGCCTTACCTTAAGGCTGGTAGCGTACTTCCCCACTGGCAAAGAAGGTTGTATGTTTGCTGCCTCTAAACCAGAAATGTGTAGCATCGAGTCTGGACCCTCGCCAAATTTCTACAGGGCATTAGCAACAAACTGGTGAAGCTCATTAAAAAAGAGAGAGAGAAACCTATAACCATTAAAAGCCCATTAAGCAGCCTGTCATTTTGTAGAGCTAAATAGCCCACAGTAATCAAAAGCATATGAACCCCAGCTGGGATACCCAGTGAATTGTTTCGATTTAGGGGAGAATTCATCAAGAAAGATTGTTCTTGGGATTGAGTTGATTTTTCTCCTTCAGTTCCTGGCCCCATGTTCCATTATAATTAAAGTGATTGATGCACCTCCCAGACAGAGGTGAGCAGTGACCACCAGAGCCAAAACATCTGCCCTTCCAAGCAAACAGCTAATACAAAACTTAAGTGAAAAGGCACGTAACTTGAAGTCCCCCCTCCAGTGTCAATTAAGTGTGGCACAGTCAACTCTCTGCTGCCTGGCTGGTTTATGTCTGGGTTATCTGTGAAATTTCCCTTTTCAGCCTAGAGAAACTTTTATCCGCGTACAAATTATGTTACAGAAACAAAAGAATCAAGTACAGGAGGTGCGTCTCTGAAATAGGAGCTACATGATCCAGCCATTTGTTAGTGAACAACTTATTGCACAGGGATTGACCCTTGCTAATTTTAGCACCACAGATTCAGTATTTCAGAGTTGCCACATCCTGGGCCACCTTCCCTTCACGCACAGAGGAGGCCCTGCCAACAAGTTCATTGCCCACTGGGGCCTCCATCCATAAACATCCATGCAGTGAGGAAAGAGGTAAAACCCAAACAGATGCAGTATGATATCGGTTAGTCTTGGCAATTCTGTCCACGAGCATAGAAAGAAAGAGAAAGTTAATGATTCAGTGTGGATGTAAACCATGTCCATAGGTTTCTGCATGCTTATATATATACCCCACCATGACACTAGATAAGTTGATAAAACGAAGGTTAACATGTTCAATTCAATGGAAAGTCTATGGAAAACAGTCACACAGACTTTTTAGATATTTTATCATTACTTTTTAAAAAAAAAAGTCTTTCCTCCAAAATCCGAGAGTCTGATTTAAAAACAAGTTACACCTCCGAGTATAATCAACAGTCCCCGACGCCCACATTCCCCTGCACTCTCCAGCACTGCCCTGGAGGACTGTATTCTCTTGCACCCCTCGATTGGTTTTGGTGTGCCGTTTATTAACGCTATTCTTCAAGGGCCTTGACCTGTTAAAATTCCCCTGGTGTCCACTTCCATTGCTTACTAGAAGTCACCGCCGGGGTGTCTGGTGTCTTTCTCTCTGTGTTACCTTATAGTCCTGGCAACTCAGAGCCTCCCTAACATGCCCCCCCCGCTCCCCTACACACACACACACACATACATAGACGGTATTGATGGTGTGATCTCAGTGTATCCAGGCTCAGCATTCCAGCCTCTCAGAAACTGCCTGCGCTAAATTCACCAAGCAATTAATGAGCTCACATGCTGTCCACACAAACTCATTTGCCATGGGAATGAAAACAAATTGGCATCCACTTGAACTGAATTTGCTTAAGCACACACTGTGGATGACACATACGGAGAGTCTTCACAAGCAGAATTGCTCCTGCATCTGGCAGAGGCCCTCGCCTCTTCTCAGATCCTACATCCAATTCTGCTCATCCCACCAGACATGGCTATCCCTTCCACTATCCAAAATGGCCCTTGTAGAGGGCCAGATCCAGCCCAGAGACCTACCCTTCTGAATCTTGGGATTTTTATGTTTAAATTATCTTGTGTTTTACACCAGTTAAAGCAGTAATTTAACTTGTTGGTACATAAAGGCTCCCACCTATGAGGTAAACTCTTAGAAGGGACAGCTGTGCTTGTTTCGTATAGCACAGGAACAGAAAAAATAGCATGAAAATGGAACCTTAGGCTTCACTGAGCAGAGCGAGGCCAAGTTGAATAGAGGAAGAATGAACTTTGTACAGTTGCCTCCTGGATGGGAAATGAGACCATCTCTCAACGCAAATCATTGTCAGAATATGCTCCTGATTACAAAGTTAGGGAACCTGGGGAGATGTAGCCTGTTGCTGGACAAGGGGGTCTCTGACCCATATGCTCTTTCATCTTTGAGTGCCCAATAGTGAAGGAAAAATAAACATATAAAATGCCATAAATCTTCCTACAAAAATAAAGTCCCCTTTTTAATGGCTAATTGCTAATGCACTAAGTTGAATACCAGACACTTACAAAAGCTTGTTAGAGTCCTACTCCTTTGCAGCCTTGACCTTCACCCCTCCCAGAGTCAAGGAAGCTGCGGAGCTTTCTCTCTGTTGATGAAGTTCAGGAAGGGGTACTTTTCTTAGACGTTTTCATGACTGTGACAGACAGAAACAATAAACAGTTTAAAGGAGAAAGACTGATCGGGTCTCTCGACTCTAAAATGTTTTAGTCTCTGGTCAGATGGCTCCTTGTTTGTTGGCCAGAGAAGAGCAAAAATGTCATAGAAGAAGGGCACAGTAGAAGAAAAGTATTCCTTACAATAGCCATTGTGCAAATAGAGACAGACACGAAGGATACAGGAACAGGTTACTCCTCAAAGACATTTCTCTAGTGGTGTGCCTCCTTCAGTCATGTCCCACCTGCTTCCTTCTGCTGTCTCTCAGGAAGAGCCCCAAGTTATCAATCTAGCAATGGGTGAGTCCATTGATAAGGTCAGAGCCCTCATGAGCCAATCACTTCTCAAGAGCCCTATCCCTGAACACCATTACTTTAGAAATCAGGCCATCAACATCTGAACTTTTTTGAGGATGTAGCCAAAGCAGATTTTTAAAAATAGACCATATAGCCTTGGATTTGTAATAGTGGCATGAAAATAAATACACACTTTCAAATGATTTTGATGTTCTATGAGCCTCTTGTACCTTGATGTACTCTGGCACCTCTTGGATACTCATACTCTAGGTTTGAAATTTTTCTCCTGTAATTTTATTGAAAATACTCTTCGTGCCTTTGCTACAGACTTCTCCTTCTTCTGAGACCATAACCCAAAGGTTGGGTCTTTTCATAGTGTTGTTTTCCAGAGCTCTCCCATATTCTGTTCATTTTTTAAAACTTCACCATTGACTTTTAATAAATGAGCCAATTCCTCTCCCTTGGCTTCCATCCATGATTCTTTACTTTTTACAACATGCACATTTTGTTGGGTTTTCTTTGGCTGATCTATTCATTTCAAGCAACATTGGAGTTGCTTTTCTTCTTCAGGAATCCTGTCTCTTCATTGAATTTTATTTTAATGTCTTGGGTTGACTTCCTTTCTCCATTAATCTAGTTTTTGTTCTTGTTGCTGTTGCTGCTGCTGTTACTTGGAATCTATCTATGCCTTCATTGAGTTGTTGGACATACAGTCATTCTAAATTCTCTGTCTGCATGTTCTTCCATTTTCTTTGGATGACATTTTTATGAAATTAGTATTTTATGTGGGACACATGTCTTGATTTATGGTTTTGGTTTCTGTTTCTGTACTAGGAATTGCACATCTAGAATAGTTTACTAATTGTGTTCTCTCTCCTTTCTTTCTTTCTCTCTCTTTTTTTTCTTTCTTTCCTTCAGATGCCACTCCTATCACTTGAGGTGTTTACAATGTTCAGCAGAATACTAGGGGTTGAGATGCCCATCTTCTTCTGTAGAGCTGGCACAGAACATTCAGGATCAGTTCAGACTAACTGAAACAGAAGTTGGGGTCTCCTACATTCTACTGAAGGCAATGCAGACTGAACTTGTGATGAGAACTCCAATTATTTTGGGACTAAATACCCAGTTCTTTCTTCCCAAAGTCTCCCCAAATATATTCAGAGCAATTCTGTACTGATATCTTGTCTTTTCTTATTTCAGCTCTTCTTATATCTTCACGATGACAAAACAATGCACAACTGCGTTAAGTTTCACCATTGAGTCTGCTCCCCTCTCGTCAGCTTTATTCTGTCTACACACAATGTAGCAGAGACCTCAGTCTCTCAACTCTTCTGATTTTCTCACCCAGCCTTCTCATGGCTGCAGAGAATGATGAAGGGAGCTCTAGACACAGAGCTGAGAATGACAGAGAAGACTGGAAGTAAGACTGGCTTCCCAGACCCTCTTTTCTCATCTGGTAAAATGGACATCTATAAAACTCAAGTGCCTGGATCAGCAGACCATCAGATCACCCTGTGAAGGATGACCCACTGCCACCCTGGAGAGCAGGCTCACTCACACCAAATGTTATATGTGTTATAATCAACCATGGTATCAAAAGATCTGTAAGTAATTTGCTATTATTTATGTTCCATTGCTATATACCAAATTTGTTTGGATAATCCAGCCCTTCTTTTACAATTATCCTCAAGTTACTGTATGTATTGCTCAGTTTGGCTTCCAAAAATTCCTCAAAATATTTTTCCTAGGTTTTTTTCTTCTTAGTGTTCCCAAAAATGCCTTCTGCCAAGTCATGTCTTCTCCATTGTTCCATCATGATTGTTCCATCAGCTTGCTCACCTTTACAAACCTCCAGACTCTGTGCATGTAAAGTTTCACCCGAAACCACATGCAACCTGACCAATACCTACCCTCTCTTAAGGTCCACAGCAAGCTTGGCAAGTTCTTACCTATGTGCCATAGGTAAAATCTGGCCTGTTTTTACAAATAAAACACTTTATGGGAACACATCAACACTACAACCATTAAGTTGAGGATCTATAACTGAGGTCACCTGGTTTCCAAAGCCTAAAATCTTACCATCTGACCCACTCTGTAAAAAGATGACTGCTGTCTAGAGTGTCATGTGTCCTCCACAATCCTGGCAGTCAGACTTGCTGTCACTGTGACAAAATATTTAGTATAAACAATTTAGAGGAGGGAGGGATTGTTTGCACTCACAGTTTTGGAGATTTTAGTCCATAAAATTTTGATTTCATTTTGCAATTTTAATGGCTTCTTTCTTTTTATCTTGTGTGCCTTAGTGATTTGCTTGTATTCACGCTTGTGTATCACATGCATGCAGTGCCCATGGAGTCCAGAAAAGGGATTGCATTCCTCAGAAGTTAGAGTTACCATATGGGATCTGCTATTGACTGCTGAGTCTCCTCTCCAGTTCCTAGTCCATTTGGTTTTTATTTCCATTGCTTCTAAACTCTTGGTGAGACAGAAGATCGTGGATTGGGAGCAGGTAGCATTACTTACCTCTGGACAAGGTGAAAGCAGAGAGGAGGGGACTCAGAAGCAGGCAAAACCTTCAGAGTCATGCCTCTCAGATGATCAACTTCTTCAAGCTAGGCCCCACTTCCTACCATTCCACCATCTCTCTAAATAGTAACTCCATCTGGGGACCCATTATTAATCACACTACACTGAAACACATTTCATATTCAGACTGTGATACCAGCCCTCAGCAAAACCTGTGGATTACTGCTCAGATGAGATTCTCTTCGTCTGTGCCCCAGAACTGTGCCTCTCAAGAACACCTCACCATCTGTCAACCCCACTACATTTCCACCATGCTTCACTGTAAAAAAATAACAAAACAAAACAAAACAAACCACTTCAGGCCATGTTTGCCATTCATTTTATTCAGGACCTGATATCATAACAATAAGTGTTCCTCAAATATCAGTTCATAGAAGAGACTAAAATCTTGAGACTTCATATACATTGAGAACAGAATGGCCAAAGAAACTTGTAAGAAATTTTTTTTAAGAATTATTAAAACACAGAGACTAAATCTTCATAGCACAACTTTACTTCTTCAATTTGCATAATTTTTCAAAGTAATATAAATGATAGGTAAGTATACTCATTGACTTGTTTCTGTGATGAAATTCCAAGACTTATAGATGAAAGAGTTCATTTTGGTTTTCAGACTGGTTCCTTTCTGCCTGTTAGAGCCTGAAATAATAAGAATGTGTGGTATGGCACACACAGGGAGCAGAGAGAGAGAGAGAGAGAGCGAGCAGGAGGTCAGATGAGATTGCCCACCTTCAGAGCCTACTGCCATGGAGGTATTTCCTCCACATTCTTAAGCCTCTATAACTTCCTCAGACAGTGCTATCAGCTGGGATGTTCAAATACATGAGCTATGAGGTACATCTCTCACCCAAACAACCACAATAAGTACCCTATAAAAAGTACTAAAACTCCACACCCTATTCACAATGTTAAGTGGTACTTTTTATTTTATTCTATACTCTGGGACAAACTATAACTAGCAACCAACTAGAACAGTGGTTCTCAACCTTTCTAATGTTATGACTTTTTAAGACAGTTCTTCATGTATTGTTCCCCATATCACCTCTCCTGATGGGGTGCTTAGATACAGGAGAAAGTCTAGAGTAGGTGGAGTTCAAGGTCTGCCCCTTCCCTCTGGGACATCAGACATTGCTGTACACCAGACCAAGGAGGGTGAAGCAAAGTCCAGGACAATTAGGTTCCACAGAGCTCTGGTCTGGTTGGAATGCAGGGAGTCTTACAGTTCTTAGAAAAGATATAACAAGTTCTTAGAAAGACTATCAGGTTTCCTGCACAGGGCAGGTGGTTATGGTCCCAGGTCCCAGCAGCTGTGATGGCAATGGTGATGTCAGCAACCAGCTCCCTGATGTGACCCTCTGCTAGCCATGGCAGCCATGGGAGCTTGGCCAGGCAAGCAGGTCTAAGGTCCAACAATGAGTGCTTTGGGAGAAGAGCCCTCCACCAAGTGCCAGAGTCAGTCTCAGATGATCCTTGATAAAATAACTTGTGTACTTTATTCCATGTGGTCAGGGACAATATGAACCTTGGGCAGTGGAATAGGATTTGAGGGGTAAATGCATTCTGTTGTCTGAGGCTACAATGCTGGTGATCCTCTAAATAGATTCATGGGGAAGAATTCCAGGTGTGTTACTGCTATGTGACTGACTGCCCTTGACCACCTTAGTTGAGGGTCATACTTATGTGCTCCAAAGAAGGCATAGAGGCAGGGAAGGAGCAGCCCGATTCCTACTGTCTCAATCCTCTGAGATTCCCAGAGATTAAGCATGCTTCACCCCACTAGTCTTATGCCCATCAGGTGGCACAGTCCACATGCCCTATACTCATATTATAATGTACTACAACCATAAACTTATTTTCGCTACTACTTCATAACTATACTTTTGCTGGTGTTATGAATCATAATGTAAATGTCTGATATGTAGGATATCTGATATGTGACCCCTGTGAAAGGGTAGTTGGATGTCCCCAGTGGGGTTGCCATAGGGTATATCTTTCACAAGCTGAGATCCATTGAATGAGGTGAATAGAACCTCATAGTTTACTATCAAGCAAATGTCAGAGCATCTAAGAACAACTTTAGTGTGCTCTTGAATGGTATTTTACAGGTTATCCTTTTCACCCCTACCAAGTGCCCTGCTAGAGGTTAAAATCCCATCTTTGTAAGAAGCATAAGACCTGTGGATGCCATTTTTAATCACTTCCACGTGTGAGAAGATTCAGCATTTTTTTCCTGTCTGCCCAAACTGCAATGCCTTTGCCAATGGAGTCTCTTCAACTTGCACCTGTACTAAGACACAGCCTATTCTGAAGGCATCACAGAAAAGCAGACATATCAAGTAGTGGCCTAGCTAGATATGCAAAGATTACATCCAAATTCAGGGATTTCATCAGTTCTCAAGTATGTATTGATACTTAGTCATACACCATTTTTTCCATACAATAGGCACATAATATCAGAAGACAAATAGCTTGGGAAGTATTGTACTGACAGAATATATATATATATATATATATATATATATATATATATATATATATATATATATATATATATATATATTTAGTGCTGAAAATGGCTTCCCCTTGACAGAACATGAATTTCTTACTTTATAACTTCTTTTTGTCTATAGAAAGTTCCTGCAATGGCATCATCCCCCAATCCCATTCCTCCAAGAATAAGTTGCAAAGAAAGTATATCCTATCTCCTGGTTCCCATGATTTGCAAAATCAAAGGGGTTGGAGGAACATGAGAGCAGTGACAAACAGATATCTCAAGAGGGCTGAATCTCATTGCATGTTCATTGCAAGCACCTGTTGGACTAATGATCACATGTGCTTCATTTCTAGCCCTGGGACAGTAATCTTTTTCCTGTCCCCTCAGTGAGTACAAATGCTGTCTCAAATCTATGGTATTTTCAACCTATTTGCATTCCTTTCTCCACAGCAAATACTTTTATGTTTCAGGGTAGATTTTCCTACTGACTTTTTACCTAATTTCTCCCAGAATCAAATTTTCCTAGACTTCCTTCATATTTCAAAGGGAAAAATTAATTCAAAGAAAAATTAGATTTCCATGGACTAGGTAAGAAATAATCCTGGAAGAGACAAGCCATTAGACAGAGCTGTCTAGCTGATTAATAAGAGATGCCCATCTCAAGAAAAATGAAAATCTAGCTCACAATTTGCAAAAGCCCTCAATCCAAACAGGGCAGAGAGAGAATGTGTCGTTTAAACCAGAAAGGAGAAAGTTAACACCTGTTAACGACTCATTTGTTGGCTCACAAGCTGTTAACACTCAAACAAACTGGTCATTAAATGTGGCCATTACTTATTTCAATGCAAAAGTTATTAGTGCTCCCACTTGAAGACTTAATGGAAAGGCACCCCTCATGCTGCACACCTGGTATTCTCTGACGAGGCTAAGGACAGACAGCCTTCTAACTGCTGTGTCTGGATTTCTAAATAATAGGTAGTAATAATAATAATAATGGCGATCTGTCCCATCAATTACCTCTTTCCTTTGGCAATCAGAATGGAAGATGAGTTCTGGTTCACAGCTTGATGCCTAATAAGGACCACTTGAGTCTCCATTACTCTGTAGGACCATTATGGTTAAGTGGGTCTGATCCGCTTCTTTACCAGCCTGCTGCAGGACTCATTGTTATTCAACACACTTCTGATTAAGCCCAGAACATTTTTTCATCTTTTCAGGCCTGTGCATATCATAAAATATCTGATGAGAGATGGCTGAGAATTCAGACCAGAGGAAATGGCAGCTTAAGGTAGTGGGTGGCAGAGAGGAGTTGTAGGAAGTGATTTTTTTTCTTCAGGCTATCTCCCCTTAAAATGACAGAAAGGGGGTCACCTAGACACTTAAAACCTCAAAATTGTTGAAGAACCTTTTCAGCTGCAACTCTAAATCTGCCTTCACTAGTGAACTGTCCGAAATAGTATCTGTGGTGGGAAAATTAAATTCAGGAGTCTCAGCTAATATCAGTTAGCAACTTGTGGATGTTTTTTATTAGGTGTTTCAAAGGATAACAGAAAGCAGGTGTGTGAAAGTAGCCTCTTTTCTTTATATACCTTGCACCATTATGAGACTAGGATTGCCATATCTAACAAATAAGAATACAGTGCATCCAGTTTCTTATTCAGATAAACAATGAATACTCCGCACCATCCCATCATTACATTATATATGATATTAGAGATATACTTATGCCAAAATGTGTTAATAGTTCATCTAAAATTCATGTTTAACTGAATAGTATGTGCTTTGTCCAGAAAACTCATGAATAAAACTTAACTGTGGGAGAAAAACAAAGTGCTCTGGGGTCAGTGGGTCCTGAAAACTGATGGGTCACATGATTCTTCAGGAGATAGTACAGACTGCCAGATACCACCCCCAGAGACCTATGACCAGAGAACCTATTGGCTGACTGAAGACTTTGAGGATGAGTCAATTACTGGGGAAGGAGTAACAGTGTTCTACAGTATGTGTACGTGACTCCTCAAATTAAGGAGAAAACAGACAGCAAATGGGTGAACTGGGGCTGACAAAACTTGGTTTCCTTAGGCTTAAATTCTTCTTTTATGTGTCAGCTAGTTCCTAAGCTTTTATCATGAACTGCCTTGTGCTAGATCTATGCCTTTGAGAAGCCAAAATTCAGTAAAGGGGAGAGACTAGAGTCAGGAGGAGGGTAGTCCTTTCACGTGCCAGGCACTACACCAGTGTCCCCCACCTTTTGGATCATTTTTCTCTTCATAACAGCCTATATAGCTGAAAAGTCATCCTACTTCTTCAGGCTATAGAAACTTAACTTGGCTCAAATGAGACAACAGACAGGGTCAGAATGACTCCAAGCATTTTGCTGTTTGTACTAAAATCCCACATCCAATAAAGCATGATATCAGCGGAAGAAAGGAAGTGTGGTAGACAAATAACTGAGTTCATGAATAATTCTGGCACTTAGCTCTAAAATGTTGGGGGAATTTCTTACACTCTGTTTTACCATTGCCACTACTATATAGCTACCAACCTATCACTTACAGATAATCAAGAAGAAACTTCAAGTTAGGATATAATGGGAAGAGAAGTAAGGGGAGGATAAAGATGAGGAGGATGCCCACATCATTAAACCACCACATTGGTCAAAACCAGTACCAACATAGGAAGCCCCTCTCAAGCACCCAGACTGCCTTGAGGTTTGACATTATGTCCTGTACAACTATGAATGAGAGTCCCCAGCTAATCCTCTGCCTTGGAAGGCATTTCCACAAGGAGGGCTTTCCCATTCTGGACATCCAATGATGCCTCTGAAGTATCTCCCACAGCTTGTCATGAAATGAGCAAAAGACTTGGAACTAGACACATAAGCACTAAGTTTTGTGAGACTCAACACACCAGGTTTTTAGGGTTATAGACTGGAGCTAAGCACTTTCCATAGACAAACAATCCCTGTGTCCAATGTTTCTGCCCATGCCATCATGTTCCTCATCTTTGACATACTTCAAGGCTTTCATTGATGATGAAACTGTTGCTTTCAGTGGTTGGTTTATAGTTGGGGCTTAGTAAATGTTGCCTGCACTTATTAGCATAAGTTCTCCCTTACTGAGCTGTAACCTCATAGGGGTCAGAATTTTACTGTTCTTGGATAATTAACATTTACATGATGCTTTACTAAGATTGAGCAACAAGTGTGTGAGTTTAGTAGCTAGATGTATGGGTAGATGGGTGAGTAAAGAAAAGGTAAATTTGAGAGGAATCACCTACTGATCATGACTGAAAAAAATCTTCCTAGATAAAATGAAGATCAAGCTACTAAAAAATATGTGACAATTTCATGGTTTTATTTGCATCATATTTTCACACCTTTTTGATGCCTAGAGATGACTTCTAGGACATCAGCCTTTTGAAGAAAACAACAACAACAACAACAAAACAAACCACCATTTCAGAAGGTATAGATACTACTCAGCATAAAATTTGGTAGATGGCTAATGCTAACCCACCCAGAAACATTAATATTTATCCTCTTTATATTGGAAAAATTTTGATAAAGCCTATAAGACATTTAAGATTTGAGATCTAATCATTGGCAGGCAGTAAGGGAGAACTGGGGTTTTTATGTTGTTTGGGGTTTTAGAGGTCAGAGTCAGTGCTGGTGTGGCTTTATGTAAAATTGCATCCTATTTACTCACATGATGATTAAGCTAGTAAGGTTGGAAAAGTGTATTCTCATTTGCTTCCATCTTTGAAGGCTCAAAAACAGAAAGAGGGGGAAAGCAAACAAGAATATACAAATCTGTATTGAGCAGAAAAAAGAAATAGCAGATTAAATCAAGGGTCGTTAGACAGAGATCATGAAAAAGTGCAGCCTTAAAATAATCAGGAGCTAATAGGAAAAAAAATAATCATTCCAAAACAAAGGAAAAGCATTCCATCCATAAATGATTTCAAAATGCAGTGGAGGAAGGCACCCTTCCACGGGAAAGCTGGAGAAGGGGAGAGTAAACCAAAGTGAGCAAGGAGCAGCACTTCAAACTCTTAGCCTCTCCCCAGAAAAGGCACAAGCAGAAGGGTGATCAGCGCCCCCAGGAAAGGCCTGCACCTAAAGAACTATGTAGGCTTGTCAGAGAGGTCACAGGCCTGCTGTAGCAGCCTTGCACATAGACAAAAGTGACAGGTAAGTGATTTGGAGGATCTAGGCCCTGAATTCTAAAGATGTGACTTCCTAACCTGTCACTGGAAACCTGAAAGTCTGCTGATTTAGAATTATATTTATTTCATCCTATTTTTTTTCTTTGTGAAAGATTTCTCCAGCAAATAGGCATGAAACGTCTGGCATACTTCGAGACATTGACCATCCTTGGGAAGAAGAGTTGTTACACATCTTATAGAAGTTCTATGTCAAGTTACAGAAAATGGCCTTCAAAAAGTAACTATGAATCAAGGATGATGAGCTAGGATGAGATGGCCCAAATAGAGGAGGTTGTCATGGAGTATAGCAACTTGTGTTCAATCCCCAGGACCTGCATGAAGGAAAGAGAGAACTCCCATGAACTGTCCTTGGACCTCCACATGTTTACCACAGCATGTCTACACACACACACACACACACACACACACACACACACACACACACACACACATACACACACTCAAATGTTATAATATATAGTCAATATTATATAAACATATATTTAATATATTATGTTAGATGTAATAATTCTGTTTATACTAGTTTACATAAATATAATATCTATATATGAGCATGGTTGTGATATATGTGTCTGTATGTATAAACAATAGGCAATTGTTTAGTATTAGAACTGAAAAGTAAACTTAACACTGACAATGTTCTCTCCAGTTTCTTAGATAATTTTTTTTAAATTCCCACAAAAAATAAAATAACAATACTTTATGAAATACTTTATGAAATAGTATATTTCTGGTCAGTAAGATGTCTCAGTGGATAAATACTATATATATATATATATATATATATATATATATATATATATATATATATCCCAGCTCTGGAGTTAGAGAGGCATGCATGGGAAGTAAAGACAGAAGTCCATGTGCTTCTAGCTAATCAGTGAACTCCAGCTTTAGTGAGAGAGCTTGTCTCAAAAGAAAAATAAAGTATAGATATCAATAGAGAAACACCCAATGTTGACTTCTCTCTCTCTCTCTCTCTCTCTCTCTCTCTCTCTCTCTCTCTCTCTCTCTCTCTCTCCCATACAGCACTTCCACAGAATGGTTGAAGAGTAAATAGCTTAACTTCCTAGAGGCGTACAACTATCTTAGCACAAACTTTATGGCTGGATGGGAATATGCAATTGCTTCTCTTTGTAGGCTGAGGATACTTTCTGATACTTGACTGAGCTTGCTCCCCACTTCCAAGTCCCACTTCCAAGGAGGATGCTGCCTAAAAGTTCACCTCTAGTCAGCATGGTAGTCTTCTTCTCTACCAAGCTTGCTGGGCTTACCCTCAGATCTCTTCTCTGCAGCCATTCTGCTCAGTTTCTCCTCCCCAGCTTGTGGCCTTTGCCACCTGTTACTGTCCAAATGAGAATACACCTTGTGTTTATCTAGGAAAACAGTCATGAAATTCACACTCAAAGACACCCAGAAAGCCTTTTACCAGGAAACTATAGTTTTGGTTTGGTTGAGTGTTGTTGTTGTTTTGTTTTGTCTGTTTGTTTTCCTTTCTGTATTTTATTGAAATCTGCTACTGAGAAAGACTGACTTGGCCCAAATATGAACCCAAATTAGCAAATATCAAGAACAAGTCTCACCATGTAAGCAGGTAAGCTACCCAGCCTGGTTCAAAGAGCCAGAATTAACTCTATCTTGACCTTCCAGCAATGCCAGCATTTGTACTAACTCGCTGAGTCAGGAAGCAAAGGGAACTTCAAACGAAGGAAAGGAAACTGACACTACACTAGAAAAACATCAAAATGGAAAAAAAATTTTTCAAAAGCAGCTGGTGGGATGGATCTTTCTAGATCCATCTGTAAAGGAAGACTAAAATCCAAAGTCTCTGAAAGAGATGAACCAAAATCAATCATTGTCATGTTTTGCTGTGTTTCCAATCCCTTTTCTCCCAAATCTTTCACTCAACATTGCATCTTTAAGAATAATCTGGCCATTCAATTGGTGCCAGCAAAGGGTCACCTTGTGCACAGAGTCAGCGGATACCCCCACAGTCCCTAGAGGACTCTCCACACGATATTAGGATGTCTGGTGAGTGAAACACAACTTCTGTTCCAATCCAATCCCCCGGTACCTGAGACAGCATTAGGGAAGCAGAAAACCAGCCTGACCAGGAGCACAAGTCCCTTCTGTTTGGCACCAGCACCAGGTCACCTTGGGTGCAAAGTCGGTGGACACCCCCGTGGTCCCTAGAGGACTCTCCACGCAATCTTAGGACCACTGACCAGACAGCTCCAAGCTCCTCAAAGGAGACACCACTTCCAGGCACTATAACACGCCCAGGATTTTGACAACAGGATCCCAGGATAAAAGGACCTTGGTCACACCAGTATTTCAGAGTCTCAGAGGAACATGACTGCCAAGAACTCTGACACACCCAGAATCTAAGGTTCACAGGAGATCACAAGCAAAGGTTCACAGAGAAAACTGGACTCTGAGGAGTCCTGAATCAACTGGGATTATAGGAAGGAAAGTCTCCAATAAGATATATTGAGGACAGCAAATACTTGAGATAATCAGATGGCAGGAGGCAAGTGTAAGAACAGAAGCATCAGAAGCCAAGGTTACTTGGCATCATCAGAACCAAACTCTCCCACCATAGCAAGTTCTGGATAAACCATCACACCAGGAAAGCAAGACATAGCTCTAAAATCACATCTTATGATGATGATGGAGGACTTTAAGAAGGAAATACAGGAAAACAGCTAGAAGCCTTTAAAGAGGAAACACAAAAATGCCTTAGAGAGTTACAGGAAAACACTACGAAACAAGAGATGGAATTGAACAAAACCATCCAGGATCTAAAAATGGAAGTGTAAACAATAAAGAAAACCCAAAGGGAGACAACTCTTGAGATAGAAATTCTAGGAAAGAAATCAGGAACCATAGATACAAGCATCAGCAACAGAATACAAGAGATAGGAGAGAGAATCTCAGGGGCAGAAGATTCCATAGGGGACAAGGACACAACAATCAAAGAAAATGCAAAATGCAAAAATATCCAAACTCAAAACATCCAGGAAATCCAGGACACAATGAGAAGACCAAACCTACGGATAATAGGAGTAGATGAGACCGAAGATTTTCAACTTAAAGGGCCGGCAAATATCTTCAACAAAATTATAGAAGAAAACTTTCCATACCTAAGGAAAGAGATGCCCATGAACATACAAGAGGTCAACGGAACTCCAAATAGACTGGACCAGAAAAGAAATTCCCCCCAACACATAATAATCAGAACAACAAACACACTAAATAAAGACAAAATGTTAAAAGCAGCAAAGGAAAAATGTCAAGTAAGATATAAAGGCAGGCCTATTAGAATTACTCCAGACTTCTCACCATAGACTATGAAAGCCAGAAGATCCTGGACAAATGTTATACAGACACAAAGAGAACACAAATGCAAGCCCAGGCTAATATACCCAGCCAAACTCTCAATTACCATAGATGGAGAAACAAAAGTATTCCATGACAAAAACAAATTCACACAATGTATTTCCACGAATCCAGCCATTCAAAGGTTAATAACAGAAAGAAAAAAGAAAAGAAATAAAAAAACAATACAAGAACGGAAACTATGCCCTAGAAAAAGCAAGAAAGTAATCCTTCAACAAACCTAAAGAAGACAGCCACAAGAACAGAATGCTAACTCTAACAACAAAAATAATAGGAAGCAACAATTACTTTTCCTTAAAATCTCTTAATATCAAAGGACTCAATTACCCAATAAAAAGACATACACTAACAGACTGGCTACACAAAGAGGACCCAACATTTTCCTGCTTACAGGAAACCTATCTCAGGGAAAAAGACAGACACTACCTCAGAGTGAAAGGCTGGAAAACAATTTTCCAAGCAAACAGTCTGAAGGAACAAGCTGGAGTAGCCATTCTAATATCAATTAAAATCGACTTCCAACCCAAAGTTATCAAAAAAGACGAGAAGGGGCACTTCATAGTCATCAAAGTTAAAATCTTCCAAGAGTAACTCTCAATTCTGAATATCTATGCTCCAAATGCAAGGGCAGCCACGTTCATTAAAGAAACTTTAGTAAAGCTCAAAGCTCACATTGCACCTTACACAATAGTAGTGGGAGACTTCAACACCCCACTTTCATCAATGGAAAGATCATGGAAACAAAAACTAAACAGGGACACATTGAAACTAACAGAAGTTATGAAACAAATGGATTTAACAGATATCTACAGAACATTTTATCCTAAAACAAAAGGATATACCTTCTCAGCACCTCATGGTACCTTCTCCAAAATTGACCACATAATTGGTCACAAAACAGGCCTCAACTGAAACAAAAATATTGAAATTGTCTCATACATTCTAGCAGATCACCATGGACCAAGGCTGATTTTCAATAACAACATAAATAGTATAAAGCCAACATTCACGTGGAAACAGAACAACACTCTCAGAAATGATACCTTGGCCAAGGAAGAAATAAAGAAAGAAATTAAAGACTTTTTAGGGTTTAATGAAAATGAAGCCACAACAAACCCAAATTTATGGGACACAATGAAAGCATTTCTAAGAGGAAAACTCATAGCTCTGAGTGCCTGCAAAAAGAAACTAGATAGAGCACACACTAGCAGCTGGACAACACACCTAAAAGCTCTGGAACAAAAGGAAGCAAGTTCACCCAAGAGGAGTAGACGGCAGGAAATAATCAAACTCAGGGGCAAAATCAACCAAGTGGAAACAAAGAGAACTATTCAAAGAATCAGCCATAGGAGGAGCTGGTTCTTTTAGAAAATCAACAAGATAGATAAATCCTTAGCCAGACTCACTAGAGGGTACAGGGACAGCATCCTAATTAACAAAATCAGAAACGAAAAGGGAGACAGAACAACAGATCATGAAGAAATCCAAAACACCATCAGATCCTTCTACAAAAGGCTATACTCAACAAAACTGGAAAACCTAGATGAAATGGACAAATTTCTAGACAGATACCAGGTACCAAAGTTGAATCAGGATCATATTAATGACCTAAACAGTCCTATATCCCCTAAAGAAATAGAAGCCACCATTAATAGTCTCCCAACCAAAAAAAAAAAAAAAAAAGCCCAGGACCAGATGGGTTTAGTGCAGAGTTCTATCAGACCTTCAAAGATCTAATTCCAGTTCTTCACAAAATATTCCACAAAATAGGATCAGAAGGTCCTCTATCCAATTCATTCTATGAAGCCACAATTACTCTGATACCTAAACCACATAAAGACCCAACAAAGATAGAGAACTTCAGACCAATTTCCCTTATGAATATTGATGCAAAAGTACTCAATAAAATTCTTGCTAACCAAATCCAAGAACACATCAAAACAATCATCCATCCTGACCAAGTAAGCTTCATTCCAGGGATGCAGGGATGGTTTAATATACGAAAATCCATCAGTCTAATCCACTATATAAACAAACTCAAAGACAAAAACCACATGATCATCACCTTAGATGCTGAGAAAGCATTTGGCAAAATCCAACACCCATTCATGATAAAAGTCTTGGAAAGATCAAGAATTCAAGGCCCATACCTAAACATGATAAAAGCAATCTACAGGAAACCAGTAGCCAACATCAAAGTAAATGGTGAGAAGCTAGAAGCAATCCCACTAAAATCAGGGAGTAGACAAGGCTGCTCACTTTCTCCCTAAGTATTCAACATTGTACTTGAAGTCCTAGCCAGAGGAATTCAACAACAAAAGGAGGTCAAGGGGATACAAATTGGAAAGGAAGAAGTCAAAATATCACTATTTGCAGATGATATGATAGTATATATAAGTTACCCTAAAAATTCCACCAGAGAACTTCTAAACCTGATAAACAGCTTCAATGAAGTGGCTGGATATAAAATTAACTCAAACAAGTCAATGGCCTTTCTCTACACAAAGGATAAATAGGCTGAAAAAGAAATTAGGGAAACAACACCCTTCAAAATAGTCACAAATAATATAAAATACATTGGCATGACTCTAACTAAGGAAGTGAAAGACCTATATGATAAGAACTTCCTTTTCTGAAGAAAGAACTCAAAGAAGACCTCAGAAGATGGAAAGATCTCCCATGTTCATGGATTGGCAGGATCAATATAGTAAAAATGGCTATCTTGCCAAAAGCAATCTACAGATTCAATGCAATCCCCATCAAAATTCCAACTCAATTCTTCAATGAATTAGAAAGGGCAATTTGCAAATTCATCTGGAATAACAAAAAACCTAGGATAGCAGAAACTCTTCTTAAGGATAAAAGAACCTCTGGTGGTATCACCATGCCTTACCTAAAGCTTTACTACAGAGCAATTGTGATAAATACTGCCTGGTACTGGTATAGCGACAGACAGGTAGACCAATGGAATAGAATTGAAGACCCAAAAATGAACCCACACACCTATGGTCACTTGATCTTTGACAAGGGAGCTAAAACCATCCAGTGGAAAAAAGACAGCATTTTCAAGAAATGGTGCTGGCACAACTGGAGGTTATCATGTGGAAGACTGCAAATTGATCCATTCCTATCTCCTTGTACTAAGGTCAAGTCTAAGTGGATCAAGGAACTCCACATAAAACCAGAGACACTGAAACTTATAGAGGAGAAAGTGGGGAAAAGCTTCAAAGATATGGGCACAGGGGAAAAATTCCTGAATAGAACAGCAATGGCTTGTGCTGTAAGATCGAGAATTGACAAATGGGACCTCATGAAACTCCAAAGCTTCTGTAAGGCAAAAGACACCGTCAATAAGACAAAAAGGCCACCAACAGATTGGGAAAGGATCTTTACCTATCCTAAATCAGATAGGGGACTAATATCCAATATATATAAAGAACTCAAGAAGGTGGACTCCAGAAAATCAAATAACCCCATTAAAAAATGGGGCTCAGAGCTGAACAAAGAATTCTCACCTGAGGAATACCGAATGGCTGAGAAGCACCTGAAAAAATGTTCAACATCCTTAATCTACAGGGAAATGCAAATTAAAGCAACCCTGAGATTTCACCTCACACCAGTCAGAATGGCTAAGGTCAAAAATTTAGGTGACAGCAGATGCTGGCGAGTATGTGGAGAAATAGGAACATCCCTCCATTGTTGGTGGGATTACAAGCTTGTACAACCACTCTAGAAATTAGTCTGGCAGTTCCTCAGAAAATTGGACATAGTACTACCGGAGGATCCCACAATACCTGTCCTGGGCATATATATATATATACCCAGAATATGTTCCAAATGGTAATAAGGACACATGCTCCACTATGTTCATAGCAGCCTTACTTATAATAGCCAGAAGCTGGAAAGAACCCAGATGCCCCTCAACAGAGGAATGGAATTAGAAAATGCAGTACATTTACACAATGGAGTACTTACTCAGCTATTAAAAACAATGAATTTATGAAATTCCTAGGCAAATGGATGGATCTGGAGGGTATCATCCTGAGTGAGGTAACCCAATCACAAAAGAACTCACATGATATGTACTCATTGATAAGTGAATATTAGCTCAGAAACTTAGAATACCCAAGATACAATTTGCAAAACGAATGAAACTCAAGAAGAAGGAAGACCAAAGTGTGGACACTTTGCCCCTTCTTAGAATTGGGAACGAAACACCCATGGAAGGAGTTACAGAGACAACTTTTGGAGCTGAGATGAAAGGATGGACCATCTAGAGGCTGCTGCACCTGGGGATCCATCCCATAATCAGCTTCCAAATGCAGACACCATTGCATACGCCAGCAAGATTTTGCTGAAAGGACCCTGATATAGCTGTCTCTTGTGAGGCTATGCCGGTGCCTGGCAAACACAGAAGTGGATGCTCACAGTCAGCTATTGAATGGAACACAGGGCCTCCAATGGAGGAGCTAGAGAAAGTACCCAAAGAGCTAAAGGGGTCTGCAACCCTATAGGTGGAACAACAATATAAACTAACCAGTACCCCCAGAGCTCATGTCTCTAGCTGCATATGTAGCAGAAGATGGCCTAGTCGGCCATCATTGGGAAGAGAGGCCCCTTGGTCTTGCAAACTTTATATGCTCCAGTACAGGGGAATGTCAGGGCCAAGAAGTGGGAGTGGGTGGGTAGGGGACCGGGGAGGGGGGCAGGCAATAGGGGACTTTTGGCATAGCATTTGAAATGTAAATGAAGAAAATACCTAATAAAAATTTTTATTTATGAATATGGGAGAGAGAGTTGCATACACATGAACACAGGTGCACACAGAGGCATTGGATCCCTGGAGCTGGAGTTACATATGTCTGTGAGCCACTTGTAATTGTACCATGGCATTGTGGCAACACACTTCATAAGGGAACACGTTCAACTGTTAGTTTGTCAGATCTTCTGCAAGAACAGTGTGCACTTAACGTCTGAGTCACCCTCCAGCCCCAAGACTGCTCATTTTTAGTTGACATGTACCATTATACTTGTGCAGATACACAACAATGATAATTCTACCATTGACCCTTTATGGATAAAATTACCATGCGTACTCATAGGTTTATGATAGAACCTGTGAAACCCCAATTCTGTACCGTGGAGATTTATTGGCACCTGAGTATGTTTGCCCAGAGTAGGTAGATAAATAATCTAACAATATAGGAATTTCTTTGGCTATTTATCCTACACTCCTCTTTCTTCAAGACTCTTAGGTCAGTTGGCTCCTTCCTTCAGTTTCTTCCTGCATCTCTACTTCGTACCTCTCAATAGCATCACTCATTCTGGCATAATTAACTGTACTTATTGTATTTTAGCCTCAGGCTGATTTAACCTCAAAACATAAGTCATATCCTTTCACCTCATAAACAGGATGCTCTTGGGATGGTTGAAACCAAGGGAAAACAAACCCATCTTCCTCTCTCTCTCTCTCTCTCTCTCTCTCTCTCTCTCTCTCTCTCTCTCTCTCTCTCTCTCTCTCCCTGTCTCCATCTGGTCTCTCCCTTTTTCTCAGCCACCCAGGACACTGGCAACCTAACCTGCAAAGACTTGTAATTGTATCATGTGTTGTTGCAATAAACTTCATAAGAGAAAGGTATTTCCCACTAGAACACTTCCAGCTGTCAGTTTTTGCCTTCCTTTTTTGAAATGACTACAGAACAGAAACAGACAGTTATTTGTATGTCCCCTGTCTCAATAACAGAAGAACACACCTCTTAATGGGTCAGAACCTAATGCACTTTCTTCAAACTCCACTTTGCAAAAAAAGACTATTCCTCTCTTTTACAGAGAGATGTTTGGAAAATGAAAGGACAGCTTGTAAAGCAGCTCAGAGCATGGCTTTCAACCCCGAACTGTGTGACTTTGGTAGTTCATTTCCCTCTCTGAGCCTCAAGTTCTTCATCTATAAGATAGGGGCAATGCTTTCTGCCCCCTGCCAGTTTGTCTGTGAAAATCAAAGGAGAACAAGAGTATTCGAACTGCACCAGACATGTCCACAGTAGTGTGGTTGGTGTTTATTCTCCAAGAGGAAAAACTAGGTAAATGGCTGTTTGTTGGTGTCCCAAAGAGGTTGCTACAAGCAAGCAGCAATTTCTAATTTCTAATTTCTTTTACTTTGCTCTCTGAATGGCTCAGGGGGGATGGATAGAATGTGAAAAATGTTCTCGAGTTGGTCAATTTGAAGTATTTCATTTTGTGATTCAGTCTGGAAACTGCCAGTGCATTTCTTTGATCAATGGCCATTCCAGCTTTGGAGTTTGGGTTATTACCACCTTAAACTAACAGTGAATGAGCTCCTTAGGAGCAGGAAACACCAAAAGGCACTAGGCTATCTCGGAGGCATGGCTGTTCTACAGCCAGATTCCAATCTGGTGTTCAGGTTACTTACATTTGAACACAGACTTCTTTCTCTCAGACTCTAATTTTCCAGCTTGTGATTCAGGTTTTGTAAGTGGTGGAGTGGTACTTTTTACAAAGTGGTCTATAAAGGCATTTGTAACCATCCTGTCTCATGGTAAAAGCATCCTACCTGTTCACCTATAAACAGGTCCAGGCAAACATTGTGTCAATCAATACATTAATTAAATTACTTAAACATACATCAAGTGCATGCCATGTTCAAAATCAGGAATTTAAGCACAAGTGTGTGTGTGTGTGTGTGTAAATACCTCTGATCTTGAAGACTTAAATGTGACTTTTAACACAGCTCTATGGATACTAAGGAGAAAGCTTAAATAGGGGTCCCAGAATACTGATGAAGCCTTCCAGTCTGGGCTGGTGCCCTGAGCACACCCTGAGCATGAACTCCGCAGGCAGCCCTACAACACGCAGAAAAGCTCCACTCCCAGAAGTTCTAACACATGCAGGACAATGGGATCCCAGGATCTAGGATCCAGGAGCTTGGTCACACCAGGATCTCAGGGTCCCAGAGGCAGCCTGACTCCCAGGAGCTCTGACACACCCAGAATTACAGGATCACAGAGACAGCTGAACTCTAAGGAGTTCTGACACAACCAAGATCACAGGAAGGACAGGCTCAGTCAGATATAGCGAGGGCAGGTAGCACCAGAGATAATCAGAGGGTGAGAAGCAAGCATAAGAACATAAGAAACCAAAAGCAAGGTTACCTGGTATCATCAGAACCCAATTCTCCCACCACACCAAGTCCTAGATATACCGTAACACCAGAAAAGCAAGATTCGGATCTAAAAATCACTTCTAATGATGGTGATAGAGGACTTTAAGGAGGTCATAAATAACTCCCTTAAAGAAATACAGGAGAACACAGGTAAACAGCTAGAAGTCCTTAAAGAGGAAACACAAAAAATCCCATAAAGAATTACAGGAAAACACAATCAAACAGGCAAAGGAAATGAACAAAACCATCCAAGATCTGAAAATGGAACTAGAAACAATAAAGAAATCACAAGAGGAAACAAGCCCGGAGATAGATAACCTAGGAAAGAGATCAGGAGCCATAGATGTAAGCATCACCAACAGAATACAAGAGATAGAAGAGAGAATCTCAGGTGCAGAAGATACCATAGAAACATTGACACAACAGTCAAAGAAAATGCAAAATGCAAAAAGCCCCTAACACAAAACATCCAGGAAATCCAGGACACAATGAGAAGAGGGAAATCTAAAGATAATAGGTATAGAAGAGAGTAAAGGTGGCCAACTCAGAGGGCCAGTAAATATCTTCAACAGAATTATAGAAGAAAGCTTCCTAACCTAAAGAAAGAGAACATACAAGAACCTACATAACTCCAAATAGACTAGACCAGAAAAGTAATTCCTCCCATCACATAATAATCAAAACACCAAATGCACTAAGCAAGGAAAGAGTATTAAAAGCAGAAAGGGGAAAATGTCAAGTAACATATAAAGGCAGACGTATCAGAATTACATCAGACTTTTCACCAGAGACTATGAAAGCTAGAAAATCCTGGGCAGATGTCATAAAGACCCTAAGAGAACACAAATGCCAGCCCAGGCATAACTCAGCAAAACCTACACCCAGCAAAACTCTCAATTATCATAGACTGAGAAACCAAGATATTCCATGACAAAACCAAATTTACACAATATTTTTCCATAAATCCAGCCCTCCAAAAGAAAATAGATGGAAAACACCAACGCAAGGAGGGAAACTACACCCTAGGAAAAGCAAGAAAGTAATCGTTCAACAAACCCAAAGGAAGATAAGCACACAAATATGATACCACCTCTAACAACAAAAATAACAGGAACTAACAATCACCTTTCCTTAATATCTCTTAACATCAATGAACTCAATTCCCAAATAAGACATAAACTGACAGACTGGATACGTAAACAGGACCCAGAATTTTGCTGCATACAGAAAAAACATCTCAGTGACAAAGGCAGAAACTACCTCAGAGTAAAAGATTGGAAAACAATTTTTCAAGCAAATGGTCCCAAGAAACAAGCTGGAATAGCCATTCCTATATCGAATAAAATCATCTCTCGGGCTGGCAGGATGGCTCAGTGGGTAAGAGCATGGACTGCTTTTCCAACAGTCCTGAGTTCAAATCCTAGCAACTGCATGGTGGCTCACAACCACCCATAATGAGATCAGATGCCCTCTTCTGATGCTGCCTGAAGACAACTACAGTGTACTTATTTATAATAATAAATAAATCTTTGGGCCGGAGCAAGCAGAGGTCCTAAATTTAATTCCCAACAACCACATGGAGCCTCACAACCATCTGTACAGCTACAGTGTACTGATATGCATAAAATAAATAAAATAAATCTTTAAAAAAATCAACTCTCAGCCAAAAGTTATCAAAAAAAGATAAGGAAGGACACTTCATACTGGTCAGTAGAAAAATCTACCAAGATGAACACTCAATGCTGAACATCTATGCTTCAAATGCACAGGCACCCACATTCATAAAAGAAACTTTACTAAAGCTCAAAGCACACATCACACCCCACACAATAATAGTGGGAGACTTCAATACTCCACTCTTAGCAATGGACAGACCATGGAAACAGAAAGTAGAGACACAATGAAACTGACAGAAGTCATGAACCAAATGGATCTATGAGATATTTATAGAACATTTCATCCTACAGCAAAAGAATATACCTACTTTTCAGCATCTCACAGTACCTTCTCCAATGGCCTGATAATTGGTCATAAAACAGGCCTCAACAGATACAAGAAGATTGAAATAATCCCATGTACCGTATCAGATCACCACGGACAAAGGCTGGTCTTAAATACCAACAAAAACAACAGAAAGCTCACATACACATGCAAGCTGAACAACACCCTACTCAATGATAACTTGGCCAAGGAAGAAATAGAGAAAGAAATTAAAGGCTTTTTAGAATGTAATGAAAATGAAGCCAAAATATACCAAAACTTATGGGACACAATGAAAGCAGTGGTAACAGGAAAACTCATAGCTCTAGGTGCCTCTAAAAGAAACTGAAGAGAGCTTACACTAGCCATTTGACAATATACCTGAAAGCTCTAGAACAAAAAGATGGAACTATACCTAAGAGAAGTAGACAGCAGGAAATAATCAAACCAAATAGAAACAAAAAGAACTATACAAAGAATCAACAAAACTGGGAGCTGGTTCTTTGAGAAAATCACCAAGATAGATAAACTCTTAGCCAGACTAACCAGAGGGCACAGAGACAGTATCCAAATTAATAAAATCAGAAATGAAAAGGAAAACATAACAACAAAATACATCTTAAAGTACCTATTCTGTTTGTTGAATATCAACAGTTGAAAATATTAAAAACATGTTCTACAAAAAAAATTGGGGTGTAGTCCACAGATATTTTGATGCTCATTTAGAATTGAATTTTGTTGTGGTCAGAACACCCACTTTGGAAAGATGTTTTTAAGTATATTGAGACTTGTTTTATGATCTAGAATTTGGTCTGGCTTGGTAAGTATTGGAGGGTGGAATCTTCTAGAAATATTAACTAAGCCAATTGGGTCCATAGTGTTACTCATGTGTTCTATATCATTATTAATTTTGTGTTTGTGTGTTTTGTCTGTTATTAAAGAGAAATATTTAAATCTCAAAAAAACAAGATACTGATGAAATAAGAGCTGTCCTCTACATTGACACCCCCTCTCCCCACAAAGATGTCAGCCAATCCCCACCCACTTCCATCCCTCTAACAAAATCCTGGGCAGACCTCACAAGAATCTGGTATCAAACCAATGACAAATACATATATTCTTAACATGCTTTTGAGTGTTCAGTCTTTTTGAGGGTCATCCCCTTGCAAGCAAAGTGTGCATTCACACAAACAAATAAATGTGACTCAGCATCTAACATGGTAGAAATATATAAGGTTTGGAGTTGTGGGGGTCACACAGTTAAAGATTAGAGTCTGACCTTTACTACCTAGGGTCACATCTGAAAAATCAGAATTTAAGTCCTAATTATTGTTTTGATCTTTGTTTCAAGACTTTTTCAGGATAAGATATAATGCCAAGTAGAGTTAACAGTGGTGCATAAAAAGGTAAAATGAGCTACATACTATGACCCTATTAAACAAACACAGAGGCTCTTCCATGGCAAATGGAGGTCCCAGATGAGTCAGACAAAACACTGAGCTCAGGAGACCCCACAACAGCAAACAAAGCTCAAAATATCCCTTTCTTCTATCCCATGTGGTATTCTTATAAGTAGAAACATTAAAAGACAACAAGTCTTAGGAAAACAGAAGAACCTGGGTGAATTAGAACTCCCTTGCGAATGTCCTATAAGCCCCTGCTGCCCGAAAAGCTCATTACCTGAGTCAAACCCAGCCACCTCCAACTATTCTATCCACACAGCCTCATTAAAAGTGATTCTATAGAGAATAGAATTTAACTTTGTGAGATTCTATATTCTCATTGCCATCATGAGAGGCACACACACACACACACATCAGTGGAATTCATGATTCTCTCTTCAGAAGCATGGAAGGAGCCAGGTTTCTTACATTAAGCACACCATGGCATTCTTGGGACTCCTTGTTGACACAGCATAGCTCAGGCTATTTTCACTTGTACATCTTCAAACCATCTCTTTTCTTTTCTTTAGTCTCATATATGACAAAATAAATTTTATAGTAGACATCTAAATTTACTGTGGTCTAAAGAATGGCAAGAAATGGTTCAACATTTCAGAAGAAGAAAAAGTGAGAGTATTCCATCTCCAAAGACAGTACTGAAGAAGTGTGGTGGCCCAACAGAAAATAAGCATTTCTTTCTCATTTATTGCATATAACCACCTTTCTGGGTTACTGTTTAAGGGAAAGACAAATACCAAGTCCAGGGAAAGAGAGTCCTACTTTCTGGAAATAGAACTTGGTAAAGTCTAGTTGGCCCAGGGAAAGCCAGATCAATTCCATAAGACTCTGATTAGACATAACAGAGAAGAAACAATGCTTTCCTCTGATATGTGAAAAAACCACTTGCTCTCCATCTATTAACAGCCCCAAAACCTGGTGCAATTGGTTCTCATAGCCACCACATTCTCATAGCATAGCATTGCCATGATAACAAGCAAACCAGATCAAAGGGGACCCTTGAATAGTGGTATCTTCCTAACAGTTGCCTGATGGAGAAGGGAAGTCACATAAATATTTGCTCTTGTATCAGCACAATAAAAATATTGAGCTGAACCATGAAAGATAGAACTGGAGGGCTACATGGCTCACTTGGAGCTATAACTCATGCCTAGATATTATGAAAATGGTTTCATTGCACTGAATTATTTTTTACCCTCTCTTCAAAAAATTACTACTTATCAGCATCACAGAGACCAAACTAAAACCCCTCCACCTTTTCTTCTCTTCTAATATAATCCCTCCGTTTGACTGGAAATTTAAGAAAATGGAACATTTCATTATTCCAGTTTGCATGGCATTTTTGAAGCTAAAACTGTCATCTCTAGCAAGCACTCAGAGGACAGTGTATAGGTATTTGATCGCTTCTAGAATTTTCTCAAATTCTTCAGAATACCTGAGGAGCCACTTGGTGTTCAGGACTCCTACTGGACCAGATTTGGGAGTTGTGATAAGAATGGAATCTTTGTAAACCAGTGGTTTTTGATTGTTTCAAAGAACAGTTTCTTTAGGTTTTATTTTTCATAAGCTATTAACTGTCTGTCAGAGTTAATGAGTGGAAAAGACAAAACTAGATGAAATGAGAATTATATATTCATGACTAGCCTAGTGAGGCCTTTTTTTCCTAATGCCCATGTTTAATTCTCACTAGCAGATCAAGGCAAACAACATCTCCTGAGAACCTTGCAGACTACAAGTGGCAATCATATGACAGATGTGTCCAGGCTGTCTACCTCTACTCTGTGGTGTTGCCTGGTGCATCTTTGGAGCTCAGCAGCCTGAGCAAGACTATTCCTAATGCAAGCATTTCTGACCTTAATAGGACCTTGTACAGTGTCCCTCTAAGGAGTCTACCCTCTGCAAACATCTATAAAATATTTACCCCACCCAGATATTGATAGTTAACAAAAGAGGCTCTCTCAATGCTCTATGGCAGAGATGGTAGATTCAGTCTCACTATCTACATATCCTCCTATATATCTCAACTCATCTTCAGTTAAGAAGGCCAATGCGATGAGCAGGTCTAATTTCAACTGATAATTGTGAGCCCAGAAGTTCTGATGCCTTACTGAATAAAGGGGAATGAAATGTGCTCCTGGTGGCATAGCTATAAGATCTGAACAGCCCAGTTAGAGACTTTGGAAAGCAGCTTTCTGTAGAACCAAAGGCCATATTAGCAGAATCTACATATGCAAGAAATAAGCTTTATTTCATGCTTTGGATTCCTCGAAGACACAGCATATCCCAGCCCATCTCCCCCTGTATATTTTTGAACTGTCTTTTTTTCATATAAAATTTTTATATTAGGCCTCTAAATTTATTGTGGACTAAAGAATGGCAAGAAATGGTTCAACATGAAAAAGAATCTCCCTCAAGTTTTCTCATGCAAATGCAATGATTTCATTTCATTTCATTTCATTTAATTTTTTCTTAAAAGAAAAGTTAGGAAAGAGGATGAGATGTGACCTTACCATATTACACTCTGGATCTGCCATTTTCACTTAGTTACCTCTTTGTCCTGACCTTGAAGTAGGGAAGACTACTATCTATTGGAAATGGTAAATAGCTGTAGTACACATACAAAATAGTCAATAGAGACAGTGATCATGACTGGTAAAGCAATCACAGAAAAGAGTCAGCTACCACACGGTAAGGGACAGCAGCTTTCTAGTCCAGAGAAACTTTCCTGTTGCAGAAAATGCCTGGTTAATTCAAATTCTGTCCTCAGTTACATGGAGACTGAACTAGAAAGTGGCAGACTTCTCTTTTCTTGGCACCAATGACTCACTGCATCTTTCCCTGCCAAAGACCAGCCTCAGCTTGAAGAGGGGTTCCCAAGAGAAGGGGTGTTTGAGACTAGTGAAAAAACAACTGGAATTCAAATCATGGGTCCAAGCTGATGGCCTGAGTGCTGCTCAAGATGGTTCCCTAGCCAGCTTTCTGAAGATAGCTCTTGGCTCTGTAAACTGCTAGAGACAGCTCCCACTGCTAGAAACTGTTCTCTCATGCTAGAAAAAAAAATCTAAATGCTCTCTGGATAGCTCATGGGTTTTCTGATTGGAGATAAAATGAAAGAAAGAAAGAAAGAAAGAAAGAAAGAAAGAAAGAAAGAAAGAAAGAAAGAAAGAAAGAAAGAAAGAAAGAAAGAAAGAGAAAAAGCTGCTTGAAAAAAATTCCTGGATTTTCTGACTAAATTAGAAATCCTGTTAGAAAAATTCTAAAAGTAGTTCTTGAGTTTTCCAATCAAAATAAAAAAGCCAGGAAAAAAATTCTAAAAGAGTTGTGTTCACTCTCAAAGCACTTCCCTCTGGATAGTTGCTAGAAAACATTCTACAAGGGCAGTGTTTACTCTTCAGACATCTTTTTCTAGATATCTTCATACAGCTCAACTAGATAGTTCAGCTCTCACAAAGGCCCAGTCTTTTATTTACATATCAATTCAGTCATTTACTCCAGGTTCCCTTTTGACTATCCCACAAAACAGTACTCCATGACCCCAGCCCCCTGATTCTTAGAAAAAGATATCAAGCACATTTTTAATGTTGCAAAGGAATTTAGGGATCTGTCTACCTTTGTAATCACAGAAAATAAATGTAGCTGGATGGGATCCTGTCCTGAATTAACATTCCTATCATGCCTTGACCAAAATTCTCTCTATCCCAGGCAAACCTTAAACTTGGGAGTCTGCCTGCCTTTGTGTCTTTCTGGCAAGCTGGCTAACAGTGCAGCTGACTCTTTTCTTTTAGGCCTGGGAAGCCCTCATATAATTCATATTGCATCCTTGTATTCTGCATAATTGAGAAATTACATTTTTGAGCTCATGTTTTCAGAGTTCTTTCCCACAGCCCTAAGGGCTGTCCTGAAGATCTCAGTGTTTACTATTTTTTTCTAAGAACATAGAGACACCTTTCCCGCCCAGATTCTGTGCTGTCTCAGATTACCATGGAGTCATTAACCTTAACAGGGATAACATTCTCAAAAGGAGGAACACAAAAATAGGTACATTATTATACAACCAACCTTTACCCTCATAACGACCATGGGGAATCTCACACCCTACTGGCTCTGTTCCAGGGACCGGAACCATGTCATATCATCCCTTGGATGACAAAACCAGACTCAGCATTTTCTCTCTTCAAATTCATCTTCAGAAGAAGAGCAAGTGAGACAGTTACAATGCTTCAGGAATATGCATGAGTCAATGCTATGACATTAAATAACATGAAAATTATATTTAAACCTTCTCTTCCAGAATCGTATTGCCTGCTTACCAAGATCATGTTCTAAAGGATTGAGTTTTTCTTTTTTGTCTTTTAACTAGTCTTTTTTTTTTTTCAATTTTTTAAATTTTTTGTTTTGCTTTGTTTTGTTTTGTTTTTTGAGACAGGGTTTCTCTGTATAGCCCTGGCTGTCCTGGAACTCACTCTAACTAATCTTTTAAAAAGAAGAAAACAATAAAATGTTTGTGGCCAAAAGTATATTTTAATGAAGTAACTGAGTGTTAACAATATGATTTAATGGGCAAAAAACATGGAGTAATTCTCATATAGGATAGTAATTAACTCTGCCCTACATTTAGACTGCAATATGAAGTCATGAGAGAAACTCATATTGCCTTTGGGTCTCCAAAGAAATGTTTCCCAGACCTTTCTGTCACTAGATAGCTAGAGATGTGCAATAGTTTTACTTTCCACTTGGGTTCAGTTTGGGATTGCCTCTGATGGTCTCACATTCAGCTACCAGAAAGACCATGGAAGGAGTGCTTCCTTTTTTTCTTCTCCTGAGTATTATGATGTTCTTTAGAGATGCAAAAAATTCTAAGAAAATGTTTAGTATTGTGTAACAGGCTTCTTTTATCGCAAACATTTTTGGGATTTCTTGTTTAGTATCAGACATGAAACGTGAGATCCAGGGCAAAACTTCTATTCTCAAATAGATTGCTTTATGGAATGTGAAATCTATCAAGTCTGTGTTATATATTACTAGTTCTCTTTATATTATCTATCAGTCAAGAACCAGCTGTAAGTGTAGATTGCTCAAGAATCTCTTCTGATCACAGGTAAGCAGTTTTTGGAAAGCATCTATCTTGCAATTTTTAAGTATCTCTCTGTATTTTTCTTTCTCTTCTATTTTCTTTGTTTTTTCTTCTCTTGTTTCTTGCCTTCTGTTTCTATACCCATGTGTATCTTCATTCATGCTTCAATAAATAGACATTTCTACCTTTATCTTTTACTTCTATGGCTTTGTTTTCTTTTAAATCATCTGATTATATGTTTTGTCTAAGTGATAAAACAAATGGATAAATATCAAAGCCATTCATTCTCCCAAGACTGACTCCCAAATATTCACCCATGGGTTAAGCAGAATTTCCTTGTCGTATATAGCTCAAATGGTCCATCATCTGAGAGATCTTAAAAACAGTGGTGTATAAAGTTTGCGTGCCCCAGTACAGGGGAACGCCAGGGCCAAAAAGGGGGAGTAGGCGGGTAGGGGAGTGGGGGTGGGTGGGTATGGGGGACTGTTGGTATAGCATTGGAAATGTAAATGAACTAAATACCTAATAAAAATGGAAAAAAAAACCAACAAAAAACAAAACAAAACAAAAACAAAAACAAAAAAAAGAAAAAATACCCACCATCAACTGAAAACACACACACACACACACACACACAAAAAAAAAAAAAAAAAAAAAAAAACAGTGGTGTATTCTGACCTATGAAGCAATATAGTTAATCAGATTATACCTTCTCAGGTTGTACCAATTTAGATATAAGACTCAGCTTCTTTCTATAAATGGATAGTTATCTGCATGGAACCCTGCTCATTGGTAAATTCCATGAAAGTACACTTTACTAAAGATGTCATGAAGATGGATAGTGTTATAACAAGCACAAATAATCTTAATCAGTTCAGAGTACATAATCAATATCATTAAAATTCCATCAGATTCTATTCACCAGTTTCTCTTCTTTTTCTTATTCCCCATCTTTCCTACTCCCCCCAAAACAAATGTTTCCACTTCCTAATTACTTTTTTATCACTGCTATTCAGTTCTAAAAATTTCCTAATGATCTACTTTTGCCTTTAATCATGTATTGCATTATTTAACAAAAGAAAAACCAGGTTTTTCCTCTAAAGGGATTCATCTTAGTGCTAATTGATCATTTTTGTTGTAACCCATACCATATAAAGAAAATTAGATCAACTCTGTCCAGAAATCACTACTCATGGATGATCTCAGAGTCATAAAGCTCTTTTATGACACATTGTCATTAGTCATCACATGCCCATATGTCACCTACATATTAGGCTGCTTGTGATTTTGTCCATATCTATAACTGTGTCTCTCTATCCATAATTTTCAATATGCCTATCATGACTGACAGTAAAGTCCAAACCGGAAAGAGAATCCTGTGTGTTTAAAGATTTGGTCAGGATAGAAGAGAGAGACCAAGATAGAGAGAGAGATGAAGAAAGACACCAAATATTAATTTGTACTTTGCACAATCTTACAAAAGCCAGTTCTTTTTAGTTCCATTGAATCTAGCAAGAAATCCCTTTGCCCAGCATTAGCAAGAGTCTCTGTCACTTCCTCCCTTGTAAATCAAGTAGCTCTGGCAGTCCTCCGGTTAGGAACGCCTGTGCAGGTTTCCCTGTCCCCAGGATCTTCCCACTGCCTTCTGGGGACTCAGACTAACAATTGTTCCAGGAAAGAGAAGCAAGTGGGGAGGGGGGTAGTCCTCCCTCTTGGCCTGAGGCTGTCCAGCCAGCATAATTAACATAATTATAATATGTTCACACAGTCCCAGGATGAACACTTGTATGAGAGGGAGTGCTGGCATACAAGCCAGCTACACAACAGTTGGTCTTTGTAATTAGCTGAACAGTTTCTCTCTTCAAGTCTTCTAGGGGTGTTCCCAGGAAGCACCATGTTCTAGGCTTCAGGACCCCAAGGAAGCTACTGTAGTGGAAGAAACATCCAAATGCCCCTTCAAGTAGGGAGCTGAGTGCCAGCTGCTCACAGGACAGCAGCTGACATCATGAATGAGAAATGGAGCCAGAGAGATGGCTCAGCTGCCAAAGGTGCTTACGATCTAGCCTGACCACCTGACTTGGATTTCTAGAACCCACATGGTGATGGAGAAAACCATCTTCCACAAGTTGTCCACTGACCTCTACCTGCATACTATGGCATGTGTTCCACCCACCCCCACGCCAACACACACAATAAATGAAGTGGAAAATGAGAATTCTAAGCCTTTCCTATTGTTATGATGAAATATCTCTTCAATCATGACTCTATTTTATTAAATGGTTTTAAGAAAGTCCCAACTTTTTTAGGCCTCAATTTATTAGCAGAGACAACACTTAATTTAAAGTCTCTTCAGTTATATAAGCAAATCATAGTATAACAGCCTCTACTAAATAAATATAAGTGACAGTAATGTAGAGATATATTCTAGATTAAAGATTTGTATATTGAAGTCATTATGAAATTTCTACCTCTATCAGTCCCAGAGTTTGAGATTTTCAATAGTTCCTTCCCTACTAACCTCAACCCACCATCATAGGGATCCTATTGACACTGTATTAGTAGTAGCCTTACCCAGATTCTCTACAGTAAACTAGGTCACATTTTTTTTTTGCTGTCACAAGACATAAAAAATGTCAATGCCTTTGTCCCAAAGTGCATAGCTGTTCATATCAACCCAAACTCTTTTCTGACACCTCCAAGGACCATTAAAATCAGAAATTCCAAAGTTTGTCTCACCCATGAGCTCTCACATAGCCAAGGACATCTATGAGTAGAACCCCAAAATGGAGTCCTAAATTGGCTTAAAATATTGTTAGATACTTTTGTGATTTTGTATGTGTGTGACTTGATTGCCCACTTTTCAAATGTCAACTTTGTGAATGATAATGCCACATCACCACATCCAGAGGCTAGACCATATTCAGAAGCTAGACCACATGCAGAGGCTAGACACACTGAATAAGGTACCAACTTCCCTGACATTAGAAGGCACTGCTCACATCATCAGTCGTTTTGCTTGCTAACAGACATAGTGCCCTGTTGTTCTAGAACATATAGTGGTTCACAGTAATCACTCTAAGCCATATATATATATGTATATATATATATTGGAATCACCAAGAAAACATATGTAAACACAAATGCCTGGGCATCATCCCAGACATTCTGATGTGAATGTTTCTGGGATAGAAGCCAGCACTAGGTAAGTCCAACCTGCAGTCTCCATTGACTCTAAGAGACATTTCTAAGCTTTAGCTACACAGTCAAGCCACCTGCAAAGATGCATCCGATTAGCAGATTTCCAAGCTGGATATGAGTCTTACCTCTTTGTTATCTCTTAAGAGATGTTCACATAATGAGTGACATAACTGAGCATACCTGATGATTGCAAAGATGATCTTTCTAGAACAGAATACCAGCAGTGGCTCTCAGGCTTCTGCCTCCCAGTAAAGGGGTCATATGAAGTTGGTTTTCTTATGTGATTCCGTATGCTGCTGCTGCTGCTGCTGTAGGTAGAGGGGTTACATATTCTAAACCACTGGCCTAAATTGTTTGTGTGGAAAGCACAGGCCTTTAGAAAGTAATGGGTACTACCCAGAAGACTAAAGGAATCTCCATGCTGTAAACACTGGAATTCCTCAAAAAACAAAAACAAAAAACAAAAAAAAAACAAAAAAAAAACAAAAAAAAACACCACCTAAAATCTAGCCTATCCAAAGTGCACACAAGCTACTTTACTGTGTGGGCTATACTGGCTATTTTTATGTCAGCTTGACAAATGATAGAGTCATTGAAAAAGAGTGTATCTCAACTGAAAAAAAAAAAACTGCCTCCATAATATCGGCTATAAGGCATTTTCTTAAATAGTGATCGATGGGAGAGGGTCTACCCACTGTGGGTAGTACCATCACTGCTCTGATGTCCTGTAATGTTGATTCTGGGAGCCTCTAACAACTACTGAATAAGGCTTCAGTAGAACCATCTATTAACAGTAAGCTTTCCCTCTCTGTGTAAAGCGTGCTCAGGGTCTGTCCAGAGGAAGACAGCTTCTCCCAGAGAAGAACTAGAGGAACCAGATAAGTCCTACTAGGTTTCTAGTCAAATGCTAACCTCTCTGGTGACTCCACTCACTGGTTTTCCTCAAAGTCAAGCATCCTGACCCTGAGAGTTAAAGCATCCCATCCACTCTCCTTCCCACAGAGGCCACACCCTGACACCTGCACTATGTGTCAGAATACTGTCAATCAGAAACTCATGGGCTCCACATCCTTTCAGACTCCTACCCGTGCCAACAGGAAAATAAAGGAAGGAGCCAAGGTAGATTAAGAGAAGAGAGGCAGAAAACAATGAATCCAAAGTGGCTTGAAAATGATACTCGTTGGCTCCCAGGTTTGCCAGCCCTCATTTAAAGGGCTGCTGCTAATTGACCATAATAGCTACACACTAGTGGGTTTTCATCATTTTCTCTGGACAGCTCCCAGGTAATGAGCTCCAACTGAGAGGACTAGATTGCTATCAAGCCAGAGTTGAGCAGAAGGGGAGTAGGGGAGGGCTGCAGCAGGGTGCCAGTGTGTGTGTGTATGTGTGTAGAGTGTGTGTGTGTGTGTGTGTGTGTGTGTGTGTGTGTGTGTGTGTATCTGTGTCTGTGTCTGTGTCTGTGTCTGTCTGTGTCTTTGTCTGTGCCTGTGCCTGCCTGTGTCTGTGTCTGTGTCTGTGTCTGTGTCTGTGTCTGTGTCTGTGTCTGTGTCTGTGTCTGTGTCTGTGTCTGTGTCTGTGTCTGTGTCTGTGTCTCTGTCTCTGTCTCTGTCTCTGTCTCTGTCTGTGCCTGTGCCTGTGCCTGTGCCTGTGCCTGTGCCTGTGCCTGTGCCTGTGCCTGTGCCTGTGCCTGTGCCTGTGCCTGTGTGTCTGTGTCTGTGTGATCCATGTGAGAGATACCTAGCTCCTGGATGTCCCAGAAGAAAAGTTTGTTAAGACAAGAGCTGGAAAGCCATAGTGTGCCAGGGAGCCCCAAAGCCTCATCACATGAGTACTTTTTGACAGGATGTCCTGCCCAGGCCTGGAGTGAGCTTGCCAGGATCAGCTCTGCTCTGTGTTCACGGGCAGTCTTGACATGCATCCTAGCAACCCTGACAGCAGGAATTCAGTTGTGTGGATAACTACAGAGTAATTAACTCAGGTCAAGGCAGAGTCTGGTTTCAGAAATGCCTGGCTGGAAAGCTATAACACATTACAGACCCCAGGACCTAAATACACATATTGCCTTTTTACTATTGGCTGACAATCAGTTGATTTTTTTAGTTGTGTGCCATTTGGCTATGGACACAAGGCTACCATTTGGTCTTCATATTGCCCCTCAGTCAAATCTTTAAATCTTTAATGACAAAACAAAAGACCTCTTAAAATGCAGCAAGAAGCTTGAGACATTTTAATATTTTAATACTGGAAAATTAAAACACTTATTCAGTTGTGCTTAACTCATTTATCATTTTATGTGTATGGATTTTCTCCCTGCATGTATATCTGTACACTATGTGTACTCCTAGTGATCTTGAAGACCAGAAGAGGCTATCAGATTCAATGGAACTGGAGTTACAAACAGTTGTGAGCCACCATGTGGGTACTGGAAATCAAACCGTGGTCTTCTGGAAGAACAACCAGTGCTCTTAACCACTGAGCCATCACTCTAGCCCTGCTTAACTCCTTTTTAATCCTCAGTGGGATCACTCTTGGCTCCACTTTTTCATTTGTAAAATGGTAACAAAACATCTGTTAAAAATATTATATGAATTAAAAGTGTACGTAAATCATCTAAAATACTGTAGATACCTTATATCATTGTCGTTGCTACTGTGATTAGAACTCATAGCTATTTTTATAAATGTTTCTGGTTTCTCAGTGTTTTCACTCACTCCTGCCAGGATTATTATATGTAAATATTCTCAAAGGGAGCAATCAAGGAGATTATTCTGTTGAACAAGTCTGAACAAGTCCTGTATGTACAAACAGCAATTTCTTTAAAAAAAAAAAAAAGTACAGATACGAAACTAGAAATATGGAATTCGATGGCCTTAAGTCAATTCCATTGCCAACCTGTATTAGTCCCCTTCCTTCAACACATACTATAGAAGGCTAGAGTGGCATCTGCCAGCCAAACTGTCCCAAATTCAAATGCAGACAGTTCTCTAGAGCAGGAAAAAGAGACTGATAAATGGGAGCAGCTTCCTGCATCTTTCTGGAACTTTCCATTGTAGAACATCAGGCCTAGAGTCACTTTTCTACTATATGAAGTCAGGCAATTGTAGCAGTATTCACTAGAACCAATCAACCAATAAGTTGCTCCTTTTTTAAATGCTTTAATTAGAGTATGTTAATTATAATTAGTAATGGGCTTCATTATGATGTTTTTACACATGTGCATAATGTATTTCTTTAAGGGAATACAAGAAGCCCTGAGTGTATAAAGGCCTGAGTGTATGTGTGCTGTTGACATAAGATGATCGTGTCCGTGACTATAGCCTAGATTCACGGGAAAATAGCAAAGCTTCCTCCCCACCACCCAGGTTAAGGCTCAGAAGAATGAACTAGCCAGTCTCAGGCATCTGTGTGCAGATTTTGAAAGTGTATACCAAAAAAATATCTACCATAGTTTTCTTCCCCAGGATGCTTAGAGTCTGAAAACTGTTCCCCTGCAGAGACTCTTCATACCCAGATTGTCCTGTGTATGGCCAAGTATTTACAGTTCACATAAAATCAATTTATGCCAATGATGATGACTCTGCAGTTACTACTGCCCAGAAAATGGTTCTTGAGCACAGATCTGAAAGAATCACTCTGAAGAACTCAAGGATTAAGACTCACAGGAAAGTATGACAAATCTAGGAAAGCTCATACAGTGGCAAACCCAAGCTCTAGAGAAGCTGGCCAGTGTCTTCACATAGGGAAGTATGATTGGTGACATATAAACAAAGGAAATGATAAGTGTTATTTGGGCATTTTTTTAATGACTATACCCAGAGTAGATTGAGCGATAGGGCTGGAGGCCATGTTGAGACAGAAAAACCAATAGGAGATCCTGCAAAGAGAAAAATGCTACTCCCCTCCCCAAAACTAAACTGAACATCATATAAACACCTTAGGTTAGTTCTGCTAACTTACCCTGGCAGTGACTGAATATAGAAGGTAAATGTCGGAGATAAATTTAGTTTGCAAAGGAAGTGGAAACATTTTCTGCATGAGAACTCTAGTGCATACTCGTAGGAACACTTCCTCAGGCTTTTCTCTCTTCAGGCTGACTAGGATAATCCAGCATGTGTATGTTATCTATCTTAGAAAGAGTAGAATGTTTTCATGATTAGCAAATAATTATGAATAAAATTTACCCACTTTTAGTTAAACCTAAATTAAACCAAGTGTCCTTTATTCCATTGGGCAATCAGATAGAAACTCCTCTAGAATTTTAAATATAATCTCATTTTCCAAAAGCCTTTCTACCATACATGTGAATTGTATGTCTATTCTCCGGTCTTAAAGGACCAAGAGCTGACCAGGAGCTTCTATACCCACATCCCTCCCTTATTCAAAGCAGAAAAACTTAGATGGCACAACAGGAACACTTGGCTTTCTTGGCACTTCACTGGCTCTTCCTCAGAACCTAGTATAGGATAAATTGTTTTCATGCATGAAATTATATTGGTCCCAGCATCATGGCCAAGTCAAGTACTATATCACTAGAGCAATAGCCTAGACAGGCAGAAGGCCACAGAGAAAGCACAACATCCTAAGCCAATTGTATGGTCTTTCTTGCTGCTCACTGACATTCTTGCCTAAAGAGATTTTATGGCAGCAAATAAGGCTGAGAGACTTAAGCAAAGAGTAGGAGACAAGACTGTTCCCATATCAGGGATTTATAATCATTTGGGCAAACTTCTACCATCTCAACAAAATTTCAATAGGAATAATTTTTGAAAGAGAATTTTCTGTCTATTGATTACTCTAGTATTATCATTTCCAAGAAAAGCAAATCTATCTTCCTTTTCCCCTCAACTCTATAACCTTAGAGAAAGATCACATACTCCTACTTGCCTTGTATGAAAATTTACTGTTCTTATCAGACTCACTATAAATGATGCCATAGATATTCAGCTCCACACGAGGCCCTGAATTCTGAGATGGGGACATTTGCCCTTTGCTTAACTATGTACTTTCCAGTTAGCATCAAACACACAGGCTCTGTCTCCTGCCATTTGACCATAACTCCACTTGACAATGTCAGCCTCCTTGATGAGAGCCAAACTCCTCTAGATTGTACTGAAGCTTCCCCAATACAAAAAAAAAAAAAAAAAAAAAAAAAGAAGAAGTCAAGTTTCTGTATAGGTAGAATAGTATGAAAGGTAAAATATCCCTTTCCAAACAGCAAAATGAGTTTTTAACTTTGTAACAAACTTTTAATGTGTATAAAACCTATATGATGGAAACTCTTCAGTACTATTAAATGACAAAAATGAAAAAATTTTGATAAATTTTATTTTTTGACAGCAGACTTACTCTCAGAAGAATCCTAGATCTGATTTATCTAATAATCCAATTGTAATTATTTAACAAATCTAATAAAAATTTTCATTAAAGTCACTTTGAAAGAATGTCAGAAAATACCAAACTGGAAAAGTAATTGAGGATGATTTAGTCTTAGAATATCATAAAATACACTACACATCTATAGAGAAACAATATAATGTTGACATTAGGATAGGCACATAAGTGACTAGTACAGAATGAAAGGTGTAGAAGCAAGTCTAACTATACATGGAAACTTTATGTATAACAAAAGAATTTTTTTTCTTTTTCTTTTTGGTTTGGTCTTTTTTATTAGATATTTTCTTCATTTACTTTTCAAACGCTATCCCCAAAGCCCCCTATAACTCCCCCCCCCCCCGCTCCCCAACCTACCCACTCCTGCTTCCTGGCCCTGGCATTCCCCTGTACTGGGGCATATGATCAATGGGAGGAGAGGCCCTTGGTATTGCAAAGGATTTTTTAAATAATAAGAAAATTTCCTGTAGACAAAGGACATGAGTGGTTCCTTTGAACCAAGATCAGAAATGGCTCTCCTTTCCTACCTCTACCTTTCTAAAGACAGAGTTTCATTGTATATCATTTGCTAGCCTGAAAGTCATGATCCTCCTGCCTCAGACTCCCAAGTGATGGGATTACATTGGGCAACTCACACCTTGACCAGAATTTGGCAATTCTTAAACTAAATGGAATATATGTGTTATCTTGAGCTATGTAGGTGGAAAATACCTTAGGCCATTGTGGACAATGGATGTTCATGACTCGCTGTTTGAGGGGCTGGGAAGTCCAAGATCAAAGCACCAATAGGTTTGGTGTTTCATGGCTCCTTCTCATAATGACTTCTATGTGTCTTCATAAGGTTTAAGGGGTTCCTTGGCCCTCTTTCATAAGTTTACAACAGATAGTCCCCAACTGAAAATAGTTTAATATAATAATTTCTTTTCATGTCACCATGGAGCAAAAGCAATATACATTTAGTACAAATCATTCTTGGAAATTTGAGTTTGACTGTTTCTTAGGCTATGAGTCTTCTCTCAGAATTCTGGGCACCTCCACAGAGCTGGTAAGTACAAAGTCATGAAGGTAGATGACGTACGTACGCCATTTACTGTGCAGTTAAGCTGGGATGCTTGCTCAGTTAGGCTTGGGGGAAATTGGGTAGATAGATAGATAGATAGATAGATAGATAGATAGATAGATAGATGATAGATAGATAGATAGATAGATAGATAGATAGATAGATAAATAGATAGATAGATGATAGATGAGAGAGATTAGAGAGAGAGATTAGAGAGAGAGGGAGGGAAGGAGGGAGGGAGGGAGATAATAGGTTTGTCAATCAAGAACCATATGTAATTTATGGGAGCAGAAATTTCACAGCTTTATCACCTCCTGAAGATTTTCCTTAACAGCAGTGCACTAACATCAGCACATGAAATTTCAAGGAATAAATATCCTGATAACAGCAAAACACTTCAAGTTCAATAGTTTATGCCACATATAAAGAAACTGAGATCACATTACAAATTCAAGCCTGGGAAGAGACCATGAAAGTTCACTGTTCTTGTTTTGTGACCTTAGTGATATATACTCTCTAAATTTCTCAATGGAGAAAATGCACAGAGTGATGTGTGTTCCAAGACTAAGCTTGTTATGGAGGCCACCAGCTGTGGCCAGCCAGACACTCTTCCCAGCTTTCTCCATATCATAAATATAACATCTAAGGAGTAATTTCTTTCCTCACCACCTCCCAGAACAGCTAGCAGTTCTTCACCAGTGATCTGTTATTTCTGCTACCCCATGCATGTACTGTTTTGCACATTGGAATCACCCAGGGAGATTGAGACCTTCAGTAGGATCAGATGACACACAGGCATGTTAAATGGGACTCTGGGATTTTTTAAGTTAGTCAGGTGTTCTAATGTGCAGCCAAGACTGGAGAGCCTGTCTCCAAAACCTTTCTTGGCTTTCACGATATCTCTGGACGTTTTCCCTGATGCAACCTTCAGCACCTCCATTTTTTGCATGTTTTTATCACACGTATTTTATTGTGGAATAAAAGAAAAATATTTTGTCTCTGTGAGATCCAGAAGGACAATATCGACCTTACTCTGCCCTCACCTGCTATTGTCCTGCTCTGGAAACATTTGTAAAACCGTTCTCAGCCCATATGAAATGAACTTATCTTAGTGTGGCCTCTTAGCCACCTCGTTCCCTGTAAATCTACTGCCTTAATAAGTTTACTGTCTTCATCATCTCCACCTGAACCAGGATGAAACCCTCCCAACTTGGCTTTCTTTCTCTATTTTGTCAACTCGGTCCTCCCTGCCATCTTCCTCACCATGTTACGGAGCATATCATTTCTGATAAAGCATAAACATTATCAAATCCAACATTATAGCATAAAAACCTGTCTTGGAATAACCTTGCTCTCTCTATAGATAGATAGTAAAATAGATAGATAGATAGATAGATAGATAGATAGATAGATAGATAGATACATACATACATACATACATACATACATATATCTACAAGTCACTAATGATTCAAGCCCAGGCTCATTAAAATTTAGGTCCAACATATAAAATTAGCCAACTGCAAATAATTTTCTTTTCTCCGATATGATTACAAATGTTCTCTGTCTGGTCTTTCTGGAAGAAAACAAAGTTCTATCCAGTAATTTATAAGCTAATTAAATTACATAACTTTATTTTTTTAGAAAGAGGAATAAGGATGTGGAGTTTAAATGGAGGTACATTATGTGAAGAAGCAATATTTCCCACAAAAGATATGAGTTATTAAGAAAAAAATCTCATTGCTGGGCATGAAATACCTCCTTAGTAATACTGGATAAGCAAGGAGGTCCCAGAGACAGTCCCCAACTGACAGACGCATAGCCGTTGCTCTTGGCTATTAACCATATCTAGATTGGAAGACCCTGTTGCTTGCTCTTGGCTATTAACCATATCTAGATTGGAAGACCCTGTTGCTTGCTCTTGGCTATTAACCATATCTAGATTGGAAGACCCTGTTGCTTGCTCTTGGCTATTAACCATATCTAGATTGGAAGACCCTGTTGCTTGCTCTTGGCTATTAACCATATCTAGACTGGAAGACCCTGTTGCTGTAGACACAACATACTTTGCAAGACATGGAGAAACAGATTGGAACTCACTTGGATACTTCCTCCCTGATGGTTATCTTCTAAACAATTGGCAGATGCTATGTAGGTCACTGCTAAAGAACTCTCTAATTTGAGATTTATTCTAAGAGAGAAAAGCTATGCCTAGTACTGTAAACCTGGTAAAAACCCATAGCTGGTGTGGTCATATAACCTCACAGGGAACCTACTTAACTGTTGTCCTGCTAAATGAACATGATGTCTAACTACTTTCTAAACATTCATGTTTATGCCTATATATTATTAGTGCTGTTTTATCCTTGTTAGGGAAGGTTTTTTTGTTTTGTTTTGTTTTTTGTTTTTTTGGTTTTTTTTTTGCAGTTGAATTCAGTTAATAAAAACTCACGACTAGCACAAGTCCCTTCCGCTCGACTCGAGCCCCGGGCTACCTTGCCAGCAGAGTCTTGCCCAACACCCGCAAGGGCCCACACGGGACTCCCCACGGGATCCTAAGACCTCTGGTGAGTGGAACACAGCGCCTGCCCCAATCCAATCGCTCAGAACCTGAGACTGCGGTACATAGGGAAGCAGGCTACCTGGGCCTGATCTGGGGCACAAGTCCCTTCCGCTCGACTCGAGCCCTGGGCTACCTTGGCAGCAGAGTCTTGGCCAACACCCACAAGGGCCCACACGGGACCCCCCACGGGATCCTAAGACCTCTGGTGAGTGGAACACAGCGCCTGCCCCAATCCAATCGCGCGGAACCTGAGACTGCGGTACATAGGGAAGCAGGCTACCCGGGCCTGATCTGGGGCACAAGTCCCTTCCGCTCGACTCGAGCCCCGGGCTACCTTGCCAGCGGAGTCGCCTGACACCCGCAAGGGCCCACACAGGATTCCACAGGAGATCCTAAGACCTCTAGTGAGTGGAACACAACTTCTGCCAGGATTCTGGTTCGAACACCAGATATCTGGGTACCTGCCCTGCAAGAAGAGAGCTTGCCTGCAGAGAATACTCTGCCCACTGAAACTAAGGAGAGTGCTACCCTCCAGGTCTGCTTATAGAGGCTAACAGAGTCACCTGAAGAACAAGCTCTTAACAGTGACAACTAAAACAGCTAGCTGCAGAGATTACCAGATGGCGAAAGGCAAACGTAAGAATCCTACTAACAGAAATCAAGACCACTCACCATCATCAGAACGCAGCACTCCCACCCCACCTAGTCCTGGGCACCCCAACACAACCGAAAATCTAGACCCAGATTTAAAAACATTTCTCATGATGATGATAGAGGACATCAAGAAGGACTTTCATAAGTCACTTAAAGAATTACAGGAGAGCACTGCTAAAGAGTTACAGGCCCTTAAAGAAAAGCAGGAAAACACAGCCAAACAGGTAGAAATCATTAAAGAAAAACAGGAAAACACATCCAAACAGGTGATGGAAATGAACAAAATCATACTAGAACTAAAAGGGGAAGTAGACACAATAAAGAAAACCCAAAGCGAGGCAACGCTGGAGATAGAAACCCTAGGAAAGAGATCTGGAACCATAGATGCGAGCATCAGCAACAGAATACAAGAAATGGAAGAGAGAATCTCAGGTGCAGAAGATTCCATAGAGAACATCGACACAACAGTCAAAGAAAATACAAAATGCAAAAGGATCCTAACTCAAAACATCCAGGTAATCCAGGACACAATGAGAAGACCAAACCTACAGATAATAGGAATTGATGAGAATGAAGATTTTCAACTTAAAGGGCCAGCTAATATCTTCAACAAAATAATTGAAGAAAACTTCCCAAACATAAAGAAAGAGATGCCCATGATCATACAAGAAGCCTACAGAACTCCAAATAGACTGGACCAGAAAAGAAATTCCTCCCGACACATAATAATCAGAACAACAAATGCACTAAATAAAGATAGAATATTAAAAGCAGTAAGGGAGAAAGGTCAAGTAACATATAAAGGAAGGCCTATCAGAATTACACCAGACTTTTCACCAGAGACTATGAAAGCCAGAAGAGCCTGGACAAATGTTATACAGACACTAAGAGAACACAAATGCCAGCCCAGGCTACTATACCCGGCCAAACTCTCAATTACCATAGATGGAGAAACCAAAGTATTCCACGACAAAAACAAATTCACACAATATCTTTCCACGAATCCAGCCCTTCAAAGGATAATAACAGAAAAGAAGCAATACAAGGACGGAAATCACGCCCTAGAACAACCAAGAAAGTAATCATTCAACAAACCAAAAAGAAGACAGCCACAAGAACAGAATGCCAACTCTAACAACAAAAATAAAAGGAAGCAACAATTACTTTTCCTTAATATCTCTTAATATCAATGGACTCAATTCCCCAATAAAAAGACATAGACTAACAGACTGGCTACACAAACAGGACCCAACATTCTGCTGCTTACAGGAAACCCATCTCAGGGAAAAAGACAGACACTACCTCAGAGTGAAAGGCTGGAAAACAATTTTCCAAGCAAATGGACTGAAGAAACAAGCTGGAGTAGCCATTTTAATATCGGATAAAATCGACTTCCAACCCAAAGTTATCAAAAAAGACAAGGAGGGACACTTCATACTCATCAAAGGTAAAATCCTCCAAGAGGAACTCTCAATTCTGAATATCTACGCACCAAATGCAAGGGCAGCCACATTCATTAGAGACACTTTAGTAAAGCTCAAAGCATATATTGCACCTCACACAATAATAGTGGGAGACTTCAACACACCACTTTCTTCAAAGGACAGATCGTGGAAACAGAAACTAAAGAGGGACACAGTGAAACTAACAGAAGTTATGAAACAAATGGACCTGACAGATATCTACAGAACATTTTATCCTAAAACAAAAGGATATACCTTCTTCTCAGCATCTCACGGGACCTTCTCCAAAATTGACCATATAATTGGTCACAAAACAGGCCTCAACAGATACAAAAATATTGAAATTGTCCCATGTATCCTATCAGACCACCATGGCCTAAGACTGATCTTCAATAACAACATAAATAATGGAAAGCCAACATTCACGTGGAAACTGAATAACACTCTTCTCAATGATACCTTGGTCAAGGAAGGAATAAAGAAAGAAATTAAAGACTTTTTAGAGTTTAATGAAAATGAAGCCACAACGTACCCAAACCTATGGGACACAATGAAAGCATTTCTAAGAGGGAAACTCATAGCTCTGAGTGCCTCCAAGAAGAAATGGGAGACAGCACATACTAGCAGCTTGACAACACATCTAAAAGCCCTAGGAAAAAAGGAAGCAAATTCACCCAAGAGGAGTAGACGGCAGGAAATAATCAAACTCAGGGGTGAAATCAACCAAGTGGAAACAAGAAGAACTATTCAAAGAATTAACCAAACGAGGAGTTGGTTCTTTGAGAAAATCAACAAGATAGATAAACCCTTAGCTAGACTCACTAAAGGGCACAGGGACAAAATCCTAATTAACAAAATCAGAAATGAAAAGGGAGACATAACAACAGATCCTGAAGAAATCCAAAACACCATCAGATCCTTCTACAAAAGGCTATACTCAACAAAACTGGAAAACCTGGACGAAATGGACAAATTTCTGGACAGATACCAGGTACCAAAGTTGAATCAGGATCAAGTTGACCATCTAAACAGTCCCATATCACCTAAAGAAATAGAAGCAGTTATTAATAGTCTCCCAACCAAAAAAAGCCCAGGACCAGATGGGTTTAGTGCAGAGTTCTATCAGACCTTCAAAGAAGATCTAATTCCAGTTCTGCACAAACTATTTCACAAAATAGAAGTAGAAGGTACTCTACCCAACTCATTTTATGAAGCCACTATTACTCTGATACCTAAACCACAGAAAGACCCAACAAAGATAGAGAACTTCAGACCAATTTCTCTTATGAATATCGATGCAAAAATCCTCAATAAAATTCTCGCTAACCGAATCCAAGAACACCTTAAAGCAATCATCCATCCTGACCAAGTAGGTTTTATTCCAGGGATGCAGGGATTGTTTAATATACGAAAATCCATCAATGTAATCCATTATATAAACAAACTCAAAGACAAAAACCACATGATCATCTCGTTAGATGCAGAAAAAGCATTTGACAAGATCCAACACCCATTCATGATAAAAGTCTTGGAAAGATCAGGGAATTCAAGGCCCATACCTAAACATGATAAAAGCAATCTACAGCAAACCAGTAGCCAACATCAAAGTAAATGGAGAGAAGCTGGGAGCAATCCCACTAAAATCAGGGACTAGACAAGGCTGCCCACTTTCTCCCTACCTTTTCAACATAGTACTTGAAGTATTAGCCAGAGCAATTCGACAACAAAAGGAGATCAAGGGGATACAAATTGGAAAAGAGGAAGTCAAAATATCACTTTTTGCAGATGATATGATAGTATATATAAGTGACCCTAAAAATTCTACCAGAGAACTCCTAAACCTGATAAACAGCTTCGGTGAAGTAGCTGGATATAAAATAAACTCAAACAAGTCAATGGCCTTTCTCTATACAAAGAATAAACAGGCTGAGAAAGAAATTAGGGAAACAACACCCTTCTCAATAGTCACAAATAATATAAAATATCTTGGCGTGACTCTAACTAAGGAAGTGAAAGATCTGTATGATAAAAACTTCAAATCTCTGAAGAAAGAAATTAAGGAAGATCTCAGAAGATGGAAAGATCTCCCATGCTCATGGATTGGCAGGATCAACATTGTAAAAATGGCTATCTTGCCAAAAGCAAACTACAGATTCAATGCAATCCCCATCAAAATTCCAACTCAATTCTTCAACGAATTGGAAGGAGCAATTTGCAAATTTGTCTGGAATAACAAAAAACCTAGGATACCAAAAGGTCTTCTCAAGGATAAAAGAACTTCTGGCGGAATCACCATGCCAGACCTAAAGCTTTACTACAGAGTAATTGTGATAAAAACTGCATGGTACTGGTATAGAGACAGACAAGTAGACCAATGGAATAGAATTGAAGACCCAGAAATGAACCCACACACCTATGGTCACTTGATCTTCGACAAGGGAGCTAAAACCATCCAGTGGAAGAAAGACAGCATTTTCAACAATTGGTGCTGGCACAACTGGTTGTTATCGTGTAGAAGAATGGGAATGGATCCATACTTATCTCCTTGTACTAAGGTCTAATCTAAGTGGATCAAGGAACTTCACATAAAACCAGAGACACTGAAACTTATAGAGGAGAAAGTGGGGATAAGCCTTGAAGATATGGGCACAGGGGAAAAATTCCTGAACAGAACAGCAATGGCTTGTGCTGTAAGATCGAGAATTGACAAATGGGACCTAATGAAACTCCAAAGTTTCTGCAAGGCAAAAGACACTGTCAATAAGACAAAAAGACCACCAACAGATTGGGAAAGGATCTTTACCTATCCTAAATCAGATAGGGGACTAATATCCAACATATATAAAGAACTCAAGAAGGTGGACTTCAGAAAATCAAATAACCCCATTAAAAAATGGGGCTCAGAACTGAACAAAGAATTCTCACCTGAGGAATACCGAATGGCAGAGAAACACCTGAAAAAATGTTCAACATCCTTAATCATCAGGGAAATGCAAATCAAAACAACCCTGAGATTCCACCTCACACCAGTCAGAATGGCTAAGATCAAAAATTCAGGTGACAGCAGATGCTGGCGTGGATGTGGAGAAAGAGGAACACTCCTCCATTGTTGGTGGGAGTGCAGGCTTGTACAACCACTCTGGAAATCAGTCTGGCGGTTCCTCAGAAAATTGGACATAGTACTACCGGAGGATCCAGCAATACATCTCCTGGGCATATATCCAGAAGATGCCCCAACTGGCAAGAAGGACACATGCTCCACTATGTTCATAGCAGCCTTATTTATAATAGCCAGAAGCTGGAAAGAACCTAGATGCCCCTCAACAGAGGAATGGATACAGAAAATGTGGTACATCTACACAATGGAGTACTACTCAGCTATTAAAAAGAATGAATTTATGAAATTCCTAGCCAAATGGATGGACCTGGAGGGCATCATCCTGAGTGAGGTAACACATTCACAAAGAAACTCACACAATATGTACTCACTGATAAGTGGATATTAGCCCCAAACCTAGGATACCCAAGATATAAGATATAATTTGCTAAACACATGAAACTCAAGAAGAATGAAGACTGAAGTGTGGACACTATGCCCCTCCTTAGATTTGGGAACAAAACACCCATGGAAGGAGTTACAGAGACAAAGTTTGGAGCTGAGATGAAAGGATGGACCATGTAGAGACTGCCATATCCAGGGATCCACCCCATAATCAGCATCCAAACGATGACACCATTGCATACACTAGCAAGATTTTATTGAAAGGACCCAGATGTAGCTGTCTCTTGTGAGACTATGCTGGGGCCTAGCAAACACAGAAGTGAATGCTCACAGTCAGCTAATGGATGGATCATAGGGCTCCCAATGGAGGAGCTAGAGAAAGTAGCCAAGGAGCTAAAGGGATCTGCAACCCTATAGGTGGAACAACATTATGAACTAACCAGTACCCTGGAGCTCTTGACTCTAGCTGCATATATATCAAAAGATGGCCTAGTCGGCCATCACTGGAAAGAGAGGCCCATTGGACTTGCAAACTTTATACGCCCCAGTACAGGGGAACACCAGGGCCAAAAAGGGGGAGTGGGTGGGCAGGGGAGTGGGGGTGGGTGGATATGGGGGACTTTTGGTATAGCATTGGAAATGTAAATGAGCTAAATACCTAATAAAAAATGGAAAAAAAAAACTCACGACTGAACAGATTGTTGAAATGGCTGTTGAGTGTCCAGCACTAAATGAGATATTTATATGGGTCTTTACAAAGCTCTGAGAACATTATGGAAGAAGAAATAGAAAGAAGGAATGAGTGCTGGGATAGGAAAGAGTGCTGTGAAATGCAGCCTTTGGACATGACAGAGCTATGCACTTAAGAATTCACAGTGGCTGTGATTTGCCTGCATGAGCAAAAGATGGTCAACATTGCAGTGTGGATGGAGCAGGGATTCAAGAGGCCCTACTCATACCAATACTTTCTTGGTAGCTGCTGAGAAAGCAGGGGGCCAGGGATTCTTTTGAAAATGTGGACACTGGTTGCCCATGTTCTAGTAGATGGCTCCAAGGAGAGGAGAAGGGGGAAACAGGAGGAGGAGGAGGGGGAGGATGAGGAGGGGAAGGAGGAGGAGGGGGAAGAGGGAAAGAAGTAAAGGAGGGGAGGAGGAGGAGGAGGAGGAGGGAGGAAGAAAAGAAGAAGACAACAACAGTGACATGAACATGGAACAGAGATAGGTTAGAAAGGTCCAGGTGGAGTGGTGCAACAGAGCTACAGACCTTAGTAGGCCCTTAATACAACTGACACCATGATGCAAGTCCATTTAAGCCTTGGAACCCAGCAAGTAGGCAGTGCCCACCTGCCAAAATGAAAACAAAGGCCTAATCCATCAGAGTCCATAGTTCTGGGAAAGTCCACAAATGTACTAGCCTTGCCTTTTGGCATCTGTAACTTTGCTTCTGGCTAACGGTTCTTGCTAACAGAGGTGTGTCAGCACAGGATGTGGTTTTGTGCTTAAAAGCTCACTCTGAGAAAAACTCAGGACAGCAATGGGGATCCTGAACATCTAGTGTAGTTGTAAACAGGCTAATAAAAAACATCCTATTGGCTTAAACCCATATCTGAGCAGTCTTCACTGGTGGATATCCCACAACAGTTGGAAGGATGACCTCAGGATATAAACAAAATACCTTGCATATAAATACGAAATTGCCAAAGAATAAATTTTAAAATGTTCTAAAAATAAAACAGAAATTATAGATTAGCCCCAGTCGTTTAATGCTTTATTGCTCTAGAACATTAACAAATTCTATGTCAAAATCTTTCATCTTTACTGTTTATTTTTGTTTTGATTACTCAAATTCTTTTTTGAACCAGGTTTTGACTTCTTTGTCTTCATATCAATGAGATGTTTCTTTTCTTGTTTTTAAATTTTTTACCTAGTCCCAGTGTATAATTCGTATAATTTTTTATTTGGGGGCTTTTAGCAAAATTAATTTTGTTGGGCTAGGGATATAACTCAATAGTAAGGTGGCTGGTTAGCACATGCAAGCTTGTGATTTTTGAGACAAACACACACACACAAATAGAACAAGAGAAGAATAAAATGCAATTTGGCAATATATACTAGAAATTCTAGTACAGTACATATTTTCCAGCAGAGACTGATTGATTGAAGCCTTTTCTCCTATCCTACTCTCAAACCAACACTCTCCATTGTGCCCACATCTATCAAAGGCTCCCCTGACCCTCCCAGATCCCTCTCCAAGATTCGCAGAAAGATTCTGCTGAGCACTGCTGTGTTTTGCTTTCAGACTCCCCTGGGGTGGCTCCTGCTCTGCCTTCTGCGGGCTCAGCAATGCATCTTTCTACCTTTGCTCAATGACTGACCAATACATGTTTATTATTTGTTTAATTTGAAATAATCAGTCTTTAGTAACCCTCTATTTCAACACTTTGCCTCATCCAAACTCTAAACCATCTAGGAGATGATGGCTGGGGTATTTCCAAACTTTTTTTTTAAAACCACAAAAGATGACTGAAATTGAATAGACATTTATTGATGTACCTTTTAGATGCCAAAAGCTAAAATGAATATGGCATCGAATTAGGGGTAACCTCTTGGCACTAACTGTCTTCTTCTAAGCCTCTGTGCTCTGTTTAAAAAGAAACAGTAAATCTTAAATGAGTTACTTGCTGAGTGCTACACAGACTGCATTTAAGAAGCGTTTTCCTTGGCCTACGGTATCTTTCTGAGGTGGACACACTGATAGCTATAGGGTTCTCAGCCAAATGTGGCTGCCAGCCTCCCTGGATTAGTTTGCCTGAGTACACTTGAAGGTGCCTACTGCCCAGCGGGTGCCCCATCTCTATCCCTATGGACAGGCTATGTACGTAACCCAGCCTTAGCCAGGGGTTTATCCCCTTGTGATATGTTTTAGCAATAATGTATCCCCACAGTTCCCATTTTACCACCGTTCCACAAAGTTGTCTCAACTGGGTGGATAGGTGGAACTCTGGAGTAGGAAGAGTCCATTTGCAACAAAGGAAGAAGTTGCTGTCCACCCAGTGTCCCACCAATATTGCAAAACAGTTTCCCACTTGCTACTTTGGGCTTCAAAGGGATATTTTGTTTTAATGACCAGTTGTATAATTAATTAGCCTCCATCCTTCCCAGCTGAAATTACTGACTACTGATGGAAATAAGCAAACATCCAAAATTTGCTATTTCCCTTTTGAATGCCAATAGTGTGGAAATCTTCCCATGTAAATCAAGCCTGGGTGTGGATGGGTTCTGGACTCCAGCAAGTCTGCTGTCTAACCTCGGAGCTCAGGCTCACTATAGAGAGCTTGGCTCCTCCAGGGGACAGCAGAGGTCATAAACCCGTTCCCATTGACATTCATCATACAGAAGGCCTGGCTGTTGGTGCAGTCAGCCAAGTCTGGGGCCATTTCAGCCACCCAACTCCAGCCACATAACTGGCTGACTCCACAGGAAGCCATTGCTGTTCAGTCTCAGCTTTTCCTATGGCTGACATGTTTTGAGCAAATTATTCGCCTACCTGGACTTGCTTTCCTTATTTGTAATATATATAACAACAACTTACAGTCACAATTATAATACTCAGTTAACTGGCAAGAATATCGTCCTAATTAAGAGTGCTCTACAGCTGAAAAGATGGCTCAGCCTTCAACTGTTCTTGCAGAGGACTAGAGCTTCATTCCCAGTGCCCACACTAGGTAGATCACAGCTCCAAGGGTTCTGGCACCCTCTTTTGGTCCCCAAGGACACTTACAGGTACCTGCACATTAATAAATACTAAAGATTTTTTGTTTTGGTTTTTTTGGTTTTTTTTAGAGACAGGGTTTCTCTGTTCAACAGCCGTGGCTGTCCTGGAACTCACTTTGTGGACCAAGCTGGTCTCCAACTCACAGAGATAGACTTGCCTCTGCCTCCCAAGTGCTGGAATGGAAGGCATGGGCCACCATGTCAGGAAGACGAAGTAGGTTTTTAAAAATACATAACAGTAATAAGAGATCTAGAATACAAAAATAATTGTACAAATGCAGGAGCCTTTACAAAAATCTGGCACCTCTTTCCTGGTTGTCTTCACCAGCAGAGAGGGGTGGCCAGCAGCTGCTGGGAGATGAGCCCCCTCCCTCTGTGCCAAGAGTCAGCCACAAGGGCTAGGTACTCTGATCACTGCTCCTGTCTTTCTAGGCCCCTGATTCTCACCAGTCTTCACAGACCTCCAGACAGCAATCCTAAAAGGGGTTGATCAAAAGACTGCACAGAGAGTTCAGCAGTTAAGAGCGCTGGCTATTTGCTCTTCTAGGGGTCTTGAATTCAATTCCCAGCAACTACATGGTGGCTCACAATCATCTGTAATGGGATCTGATGCCCTCTTCTGGTGTGTCTGAAGACAGCTACAGTGTGGTCATATAAATGAAATAAATGCATCCATTTTTTAAAAAGATCCGTACAGAAGAGACCCCCACACAAAAGGGGGTCTTCTGACTTCACACCAGTTCCAAGACCACTAATACAAAATGCTGGGCCCAGTGCAGCAAATTCTCAATAGAGCTAGTAATTATTATTTAAAATGTAAACTAGATACTTTGGAATAAGACAAAACACATTACTCAACTCACTTTTATGGCTCAAATTCCAAAGGAAAGACACCTCCCCACTGAGAGAAGTCCCACCCCACAGCCCACACTCTCCCCTTTCCTCATCTCTCCCCCTCCCCCCACCCTGTTACCTCCCACTTAATGAACATGGGATGCTTGAGGAAAAGGACCTAAGAGATTTTATTTCTGAGGCTACGGTAAAACCTGGGTCTCTTATCTTGCAGACCTTAAATGCATCCATCCTACACAACATGGGAAATCCAGAAATCCAGAACACTTCCCTGCCCTGTACAGGCACACACACACACACACACACACACACACAGTTCTTGGGGGAAATAAAAAGGCTGATTTCTTTTAAATGTTGGCTGGAAATTCCTCTGCTCCCCACTCAGCTTTAAGATCTCTGTGGCTGGATTTCTGCTCCGTGTTCTTCCCCAAGGGAAAGGACAGAGGCTCCAACCTTCCTCTTGGTCCCTACACAGGCAGAATGAAGAATGGAGGTTAAAGATTTTACTGAAGGTTCAAGAACTAATAGAATGCGACAACAGAAGCATACTAAAACTTAAATTTGCGTTCTAATAAAAACTACTTTAGATGGGGGAAGGGTATGATGCTTACAAATAAAATTCACTCTTAATGGTTTAAAAAAAAAAAAAAAAAAAAAAAAACTACTGCTCTACTCTTTATGCTTTGACTGCGTGCCATTTTCCCCTTTTCCTTCTGGGTATCATCCGGGGTTATCCTTCTTCTCTGAGTTTCACAGCAAGTTAGCAGCCCATCTGCCAAACACATGTGATAGCTCCAATTCTACTGTAGAAATCTCTCTCTCTCTCTCTCTCTCTCTCTCTCTCTCTCTCTCTCTCTCTCTCTCTCTCTCTCTCTCTTTCCTTCTCTCCTTCTTTATCTCCCTCTCTCCCCCTCCCTTTTGTTTATTTAAAATTTCCTCCACCTCTAATCATGTTTCTTGAAATGGGATCTACAGAGTGGTGCTGATCTATAAATTTGGTTCTCAGAGAATGGTAAGAAATATAAATGCTAAGTTTCATAGTAAACATAGTATAGTTTTAGTGTGTGTATTTGTGTGCATGTGTATCCATGTCTCTCTGTGTCTCTGTCTCTGTCTGTCTCTGTCTCTCTCTGCCTCTATGTTGGGGGCAGAGAAGTGGGTCTGGATTTCCCATGTTGTGTAGGTTGGATGCATTTAAGATCCGTAGGATAAGAGACCCAGGTTTTACCGTAGCCTCAGAAATAAAATCTCTTAGGTCCTTTTCCTCAAGCATCCCATGTTCATTAAGTGGGAGGTAACAGGGTGGGGGGAGGGGGGAGAGATGAGGAAAGGGGAGAGTGTGGGCTGTGGGGTGGGACTTCTCTCAGTGGGGAGGTGTCTTTCCTTTGGAATTTGAGCCATAAAAGTGAGTTGAGTAATGTGCTTGTTTTATTCCAAAGTATCTAGTTTACATTTTAAATAATAATTACTAGCTCTATTGAGAATTTGCTGCACTGGGCCCAGCATTTTGCATTAGTGGTCTTGGAACTGGTATGAAGTCAAAAGACCCCCCTTCTGTGTAGGGGTCTCTTCTGTGTGGCTCTTTTGATCAACTCCTTTTAGAATTGCTTTCTGGAGGCCTGGGAAGAAAGGCGAGAATCAGGAGCTAGAGAGGCAGGAACATAGTAAACTCTGAATCTAAATAAGAAAACACATATGGGACTCATGCTTTCTAGGTTTTTTTGTTTTATGTTTTTAATAATACATGTTATTATATTTTATTAAACAGTCCAGGAAGGATTCGAATTTTAAAGCTGGTCCTTTGTTACAGATCATTAACAGGAACAGGTGTAAACTGGTCCAGAAAACCTTTCTTTAGAATCCAAATATTCCCTTATGTAGTCCCAAAGGAAAGACCAGTTTTCCTACGTCAAGGAATACTACTACTCGCCCAAGGCAACCAGATTAACACTGATAAGACAATTTTCTTCTTCCCATCAGCTACAAAACCAATCGCCACTGCGGCTGTGGGTGAGACAGGGCTGTTATGACAAGAGAAGATTGAGTCCACCTTACCTCGATGTGCGACTCACTTCCACATGCCCAGCACCAGTTCCCCCTTCCCATAACACCTCAACCCATCCGCAGCTCCTGCCCCTCTACACAATGAGAAAGCCAAGGCTCAGTGCAAAAGTCTTGCCTGCAACAACCCAATTAAAGCACTAGAACAACCTCAAAAGCAGAACTTGCCTCCAACCTCCATGTCCCATTCCATGTCATACTATGATAAGGTCACTGTCTGTTTCTGTGAAAGTGGACTCAGATAGAAGCCCAATTCAGTTTTATCTTAAACCAAAACCACCCTCCAATATTTCTAGCTAGTTAATAAAACTAGCTGGGTTTCATTCTGGTTTCATGCTGCTGCACTTGAGGTACACATTCATACACACACATACACAGACACACATGCACACACACACACACACACACATGAACATGCATGCACACACATACACACACACACACACACACGCAGACACACACACATATACAAAAACACACACACATGAAAGCACGTACATACACACATGCACACACACACACCGACACACACACACCACTTTGTTATTTGCCAGTTCTGCTTCACAGCTTTGCTTACCTACTACACTATTCTTGATTCAGAAAGAAAAAAAAAAAAGCATTCAGGGTCTCCTAGAGACACATTAAGAACAAAAGACAGAGCTCACAGCTCAGGAAAGAGCCCGGAGCTTTCCCATCAGTGTCCCTGTCTTGAACCCTACCATCTAATATGTGCTTCTATTTTGTTTTTTTCTAATAAGGCAGACATTCTGGACTGACACTAAATGCCTTCATGGGCATCGCCACATGCTGACAAAAGATGACCAGAACAAGTATTAAGCAAGAGTTGAAAAACAATTACAGTTTTAATCTCATTAAACTGTTGCCCAAAAGAAACCAGAGGGAATTCTTAGAACCCTCCTTCTGTATTTCTGATTTCTTCCATTTTTATAGCATATAAATAATTAAAATTATGCCCACAATACATTTGGCTTCAGTCAGCAGGCATACTGAAGAATATTACATTTAGTAATTTACATACACCGGAAACATAATACATTAGATTATCCAGAAAGCTAAAAGCAGCAACCAACATGGAGTGATCTCTTATGTAATGTCTGCATGCACTGATTGCAGGCACATAAAGAGAGCTTGGATTTTCCTAGGAATCATTTTCTTGCAAATGAAACATTTAATTATGAAGCAGAGTCCATAAATAGACCATTAGCACTGGGAGAGGGGACGAATGCAGCTATATCGCTGGATTAGCAGGGGAATAGCCTACAAGAAATTCATCAATGCCATAGATAATTAATTACAGCTCACCTTCTCCCCGCATAGCCATGCCTTTATCAGTCAGTGTTGGGGAAACAGCAGATGGCCGACCAGATACCGAATGCAATTTTCTGTCAACTCATTACTTACAGAATCAAAGATTAGGTACGAAACCCCTAGAAGGTCACCTAGACCATGCCTCTGTGTCCACAATAGTCTACACCAGAACTGCCCAGGCACAAGTATCCATCTCTCCTTTATTCAGAAAGCATCCCCAGGAAAAGGAAATTCAATGCGGACTGTGGCTTGGAATCTCTGAGGCTTTGAATCCTTCCACTGGGAGGTGGCCCCTGTATATTACTCTCTTCTCTTTGGTACTTGAATCTGTATCCCTAGAGAGGGCTGAGTCCCCTAAATGTACATGGTCTCCTGAGCTTCACGGGGACACTTTGCTGTGGGCATTCCTGGTGCCTTTTATTCCATCCTTGTTAAATAGAAAGAGCATGAGACTTTAGACTCACAGAGCCAGCTTCGAGGGCACACTTCTTAAGCATACCCAAGCATCGCTGTCTGGGAACCCCATTCAAAATCTGAGCCTGTAGGGAACATTCACCTTCAAACCACTACAGATGGCATCTTGACATATCAAAGAATTACCTCATCCCGATTCCAGGAAGGGAGACGGATCTCTCCCAGTTAGTTACAGCTGTAACTGCCTGAAATATTCCTGAGAGTCCTGGGGTGGAGGTAAAAATGACCTCTGCGGCTTGGGTAAGTGCCCCCCCCAAGTCCCAGCCCATAAAGCTATTGGAAGGTGCTAGAAAATTTAAGGTGGGGCCTTGTGAGAAGTTAGATCATCAAGACACGTCCTTTATGGGGTACTGGGATATTTACTCCTAGTGGCAGCATCCTTCGTTTCTCTCTGCTTCCCAACCATGAAGTGAATAGGCCCCTTTGCCACATATTCCTGACATGATGTATTACTGTGCTGCCACAAACTCAGAACACGATGGATGGCCAGCGAACCATGTGCTATGAGCATAAATCAATCATATCCCCTATCAATCTGGTGATTTCTTCAGATATTTGTGGCATAAATCTGACTAAGACATGACTAAGGGGTAAAGAATAAGGGGTATACTCACTTAGGGCCAACATGCTCCACTCACCACTGAAACCTGTGGTTTCTGCTGTGCGTTTTCAGCTCTAAGACTATGGCCATGGTAACATCTTCACTTTGACTTTCAGCTGCTGGCAGAACGATAGGCTTCCCCAAGCCTTTCTCCCTCTCAAGGCTGATGAGTCCTGTGTTTTCTGTCTACCCTTCTTTTATTGCCTCAACCTCTCTCATATCTCCACCAGTATCACTGACACTCTATAAAAGAAGTACTACTCAGTGCCATTAGCAAACACTACCAATTAGGGATTGTTTTTGTTTCTTTGTTTTTTGCTCCATTTACCAGCACAATGCTATACCTTAGCTGTCTCCAATGTTTTCCTAATTCTCTTCATTGTTCCTCCACTCCAACTCCCACTAGAGAGAGCATGTGCGCTCTCTCTCTCTCTCTCTCTCTCTCTCTCTCTCTCTCTCTCTCTCTGTCCTTCCTTCCCTCCTTCCCCTTCCTCCCTCTCCCTCTTCTCCTTCCTCTCCCTCTCCTTCTGCCTCCCCCTCCCTTCCCCTACACACTCTTCCCTCTCATTATTTAGCTGTGCACCTCAAGCCAATGGCCATAAGGACACTGAGAACGAGACCACAGGAGAGTGAGGCACACAGGCCCTTAAGTCTGTTTTTCCTCCTCTCTTGTCCCTACTTTGTTTCAGTCTACAAAAGAAGATTCCCCCTTTTAGCTCCAGCAAATATTATTCATAGCATAAGACTATATTGTGATGTTGCAGCCATCATGGTGGAAGGAATCATGTGGCAACACCATAATAATCACAGAATAATAATAAACACCATAATAAAGGCACAGAAGACTTTCAACTATAAATGTACCTTCAACTAGGGATTATCAAGGCTAGTTCAGAATGTATTGTTACTACATTCAGTTTCCCTCTGCAACCCCTGTGCCTCCCATAAACTCCTTTGGATCCCCACACAGTCCTATCCAATCATGCATTGCAGATATATGTGGCACATGCACCATATTTGTTACTTCAGGTAAGGAAAAATAGCAGCACCAAGATTCAGACTAACAAATTTTCACAGCTTCCTAACACACTGGAAAAGCTGAAGTACATAGTGAATCCTCAAAAAGTCATGATATTGAGAAAACAAAACAAAAAATATGGAGGTAGTTGGTTCATTTTATTATCATTTATTTTGATTCTTGATGACATGCAGTATTTCACCACATGTCAAAAAAATATATATCATCAAATGCTTCCTCAGAATTTTAGCACTGAGTCCCCAAAGGCATGAATGTATATACAAGTAGAATTGTTTATAACTGAGTCTTATTATGTTTTCAAACATTATGATTGTATCAACTATACATAAGAACTTATATATGAAGCCTATGCAAGCCCAAGTTACATCCCGTGTATATCCCCTATTGCACACATACTAGGCTCTCACAATGAATAACGAATGAACTCAAACCCTCAGTGAAAATGTCACAGAAAGGCATTGACATCGGTTGCCAGCTTTGCCCCTTCCCTTTGGTTTTTAGCTGAATGAGAACAAACCTCTTAATCGTAGGCTATTTCATGTGGAATTTCTTCTTCATCATTGTCAGATATACAGCATGGTAAAGAGATTGATAGAGTTGATCTGAATCTCTCTGCTGTGGAGAATGCAGCATTACTTACCTCAAAAAGGAGAGATGTTTTATGTGTTCATTGTTTCATGTTATCACAGGACTCACCCAGCCAAATAACCACATACCAGAAACCTACTGGTGGAGGGAGATAGAGCCACACCAAATAAGAAAGATGTCTGTAGCAACTCCCACAAATGTGAACAATCTTAAACATAGTTGAAGGTGGAAGGAAAGAATGTTGGCAGAAAAGAGAGCTCTCAGAAGTATAGCAAATCCCCCAGGTCATGGCAATCCCCCAAACACGAGCTTGCCTAAGTCACATAAATAGAGTCTAGATTTATTCTTTGCAACCTGGTCTTTCCACTGCAGAATAAGATGCGCTCCATACATAGAACCAAAGTTATCCACAAGACATGGCATAAAATTGACCTCTCCGTGCCTTCTCAGGCCTGCCAAGCTGGCTTCTTTACCAGTGCCTGGGAAAGAGTCTCATAAGTTTCCAGAGACAGAAGTAGCTCCTATCATACAGCCAAAGGAGTACTCACTGGTGGGAGGATCCTTTGACAACTGATTCTAAGCCACTATTTTCCACTGACCTAATGTGCTGGTATATATTTTTCAGATCTGAAAAATATTTTTAAACTTGAGCACTCAAAGATTTTTCTGCCAGAGAAATCCCATTCTAAACAACTGAAATAGATGTGGCTAAAATTCTACCTTCCCTTATTTATTTATTTATTTATTTATTTATTTATTTATTTATTTATTTATTTGCTATTTCCTGAGGGCCTAGATGACTCAGAGAGTTGTATGAAACTAAATAAGATCAGGATTCCCTGAGGCCATGTTGACTCAAATTGTCTCCAAAGGTTAGAAAGTGATAGGAGAGAACGGCCCAACTGTACAGCCGTAGAAGGATCCCAGGCCAGGATCATTCCACTCTTCACTCTCTAGATTTGGAGACAACGAATGTGACTAAGTAGAAAATCAACACAGCCATCCCAGACCCTGAGAACCTGTGGCTATAATCAAGAAACAAGCTGCAAGCTGTTAGATGTTTGGCCCATCATGAGAAAAGTTTGAGAGTCAGATGGCCAGCGCTAGCCCTGCCCAGCTCTCTTTGTAACCCTTCCTGTTCTTTGTGTATGTGTGGATAGAGTTCAGTCACAGATGTTGTCTTACAAGTGCATGGCAATTTGGAACCTCAGAATTGTGGAAAGAAGATTTGGGGGATATATAACTAAGGCTCTGGGAATGAAATCACCTAAGACATAAACCTGATATTAGTGTCCTTATAAGAGGAAATCCTATAGACAGGCACATAGAGGTAGCACGGGGTAGAGACAGAGTTGGTGTGGTATGACTTTAGTAATGAATGTCCAGGCTATCTAGAAATCACTGATATCAGGAGATCCTAAAAGGAATCAATTCTGCCAATCCCTTGATTTCAGATTTCCAAAATACAGAACTGTAAGGGAGTAGATTTCTGTGGCTCTAAAACACACATTTGGTAGTAATCTGTTTCTACTAACCTAGGAAATTAATGAGTGAGTTCCAATATTCCTCAACACGAGATCTCTCTTCCTTTTGCCATTGTCCTCCTCTGAATGGTCACCAGCTGAGCTCTAAATATGCTGTTCTCAGACCAGAATCAGGAAATAGACTGTCTCCAGTCAGTGACGGAAGTTAGTAGCAATGCTGTATTCAGTGTCAATTCCATGCATCTCTTCTGAAGCCCGGGTCTAAAGGGTGACATTACAGCAACCTTGGGATATGTATTCATACCAAGAAAATTAACAAGCACTACCGAGCCTGGCTTTCTCTCCATTTACAAGCACAGTGCTGGGTCTTACCTACGTTCAACAATTTCCAGGTTCTATCCATTGCTCCATCTATCTAACTCCTAATAGTGGATGTAGGAGTCCAGAAATGTTACCATTAACAAAGACACAATCATCTCCTCCTGAGAAGGCAATCCTTTAGCCTTGAGCTTCCTTTGAGCTGTAATCATTACTGTATTGTTATATATGAAGTCATTCTTCCCATGGGTATTTGGTTATTTATAACTTCAGAAAGCTTCTCTTCTACAGTTATCCACCAGGCTTTCATCTTCAGCAGACAACCTTTGATAGGAATATGGAAAGCAGCCTCAGCTTTAAATGACAAACAGATGAGGCCTGATGAAAATCACATATGTTTGAAAACCATATGTTTTCACATGAAACACACACACACATATACATATATACATATACATACATATACACATATACATATGTGTGTATAGGTATATATACATATATATGAGATTTAGGTATATGTATATATGTGTGTGTATATATACATAAACATATACATATATATACATATATATATATATATACATATATATATATGAGATTTTTAATTGATGTTGACCTTACATTTTTAGCTTGCTTCATTTCTGGGATATAAGTAACTATAAGGAAGAGACTGTGATCAAGAGAAATTGTAGAGAAAATCTGGCTTTACATGATTTCTTTCCATCCCTTTGACCCCCGAACCCAGCACTCAATTTTATTGGGGGAAAAAAAGGCATGTTTTTGTGCATACACATATACAGACATGTACCCACACATAAATACACACATACATACATATATACACACACTCATATACACATGCATCACACAGATACATACACAATACACACACACACACACAAACTGAAATGGCTTATAAATATGTGCATAATTCTCTTTGAAGAAACTGAGATATAAAGGCTACTTGTAAACATCTGTAAAACTCTGGCTTCCCTTCCTATAGGCAAATAAGAGGTCAAACAGTGCTAGACTTAGCTCCAGTTAGAGCACAGGAAATAAATCCCATGGAATCTCCAGCCCAGAAAAGTTTTAAAATCACATACATTGAGACTTGAAAGAGACCCTACAAATTATCCAGGCCAACCCCTTTGCTTATTTCTGCACACTCTGGGATCCAATGTGGGGACTTTTTGCCTTAAATCATTCAGCTATTAAAAACAGGAAATCTTCATTCTCTCACCTCCTCTACTAGGGAATTTGATCTGATCATGATTGTTCTGGCCTGCAGAGTCCTCACAGTAGAAGCTCATCCAGTGCTTTTGTGCTTGAGAGAACAAGATACACTGGCCAGACAAACTGAACTTGACCCTGTCCTGTACAATGTCTACTGAGTGAATCTCCATTTGCACTGTCACAAAATCTAAAGCAGTAATCTTTGAAATTCAATGATAGCCAGTGTCTCCCCAAATCAGGGCTTGCCTTTCCCAGAAACTAAATGTGCCGAGTCTATGTATTGGTCTATTATTCTGATAACTCAAACAATTGTGATTCATTAAAAATGATGTTATTTCATCCAAATTATTCCATTTGCCTTGGATCTGTTTACCCTAGAGGTGAGTCCCAGAGCAATAATTACTTATTTCTTAGACTTCACCTTCTACAGAGACCTTAAGTTTTATCAGCATCAAAAAGAGGAAAACATCTCTGTGAATGTGAGTCGAGGGCTACTGATGAATGAAATCCTTTCTCTGAGCCCATTTAGATGCTAGAATGTCAACTCTAGGATTATTCAACAGGCAACAGTACCTGACTGTGTGTGCTGTTTTAATATCAGCAAGAGATACTGTGGACTACAACACAGAACATACCTGAAAGACCATCCTACTTTCTCTCCTGAGGTCTACAGGGAGCTAAATAACATTGCTTGAGTTTGAGGAGAAAGAAAATGGCCAATATAGGTACCAGTCATAGGACTCTACTTATAGGATTCCATTGCAAAGTCAGTGAGAAACAGACTAAGGGGTTTGATCCTTCCAGAGATGATTCTTTTCAAATAGGAAGAATAATTCCTATCCCAACTGGAGGGTAAGACTAGAGTTGTGAGGATCTCTGATAGAGGAAACAAATAAGTGTTTCCTGAATGAAAGTATTCTTGCCTGAACTGAGATCAGGGACCGAAAGACCTGTCTGTGGCTAAAACATACAGAAAAAGGAACAGGCTAGATGTGGAGTGGTAGTTGATCTTACAGACAAATCCAATTCTCCTACCTCCTGAAACTCTGGGTCTACTTGACATCCCAGGACTTTTTCCTAATCCCACAGAAGAAATGACCACCAAGCCTTAAACATAAAGAAAGTTGTGTAACAGGATCAGGACCGTGAGTGTGAAACCTGTGGTTAGCAAAGCCTGACTAGCATTCTGCTTCTCCTGACTTTGAGCCATGGTGTCTAGTTATATCTGAGGCATGACTCAAGATATTACTCCTGTACACAGATAGATTGCAAGACTAAGCAGATGTTCTAATACTTCAAGCATAGTGGAAGAGAAATGGGCAAGAATGCAGGGGTGACTCATCCACACTATGGTACCGATTTGATGTCTTTCCACATAGAAAGCAGTGCTTTGAGTGAGTCAGCTGGCTCAGTCATACACTGTGCTCAGTTGGAAGGCTTGGCCAGCCACAAATGTTTATGTTAGGATTCTGGAGCGGTAGGTGGTTCAAGAGGACACTGAAACAGACAGCTGGGGACCGTGGTGTTTATTAGAAGAGTTATCAATGCCATGAACATACAGGAAGGGAGCAACAACATGACAGGTGCTCCAAAGAGAATTCAGGCCCTAGAAGCAGAGATAGACAGCATAAGTGAGTCTCTGAAGAGAATCTCAGCCCAAGTGGCAGAAACAAAGGTAACCTTTTTGTTTTGTTTTCTAGTTAAAATTTATTTATAAAGAACTTGCAAGTAACACATCATGCAAAAAGATTACCTAGACTCAAAGTCTATATAGCTCAGTGAACCTCTATATAGATATAAGTCATTCCGAAACTGTGACACTTCACACTGGAGTTTACACCTTTACTATCAAATACATTATTATTCAGGATTCCCCCACCACATCTGCTTCCATTCCTGCATATGGGTTCCTGAATTGAGCTCCAAACCTGCCCTCCCCTGATGATGGCCTGGAACCTTTAGGTCAAATAAACTCTTTCCCAAGTTACTGTGGTCAGTGTTTCATTGCAGCAGCATAGAAGCAAACTAATATACTGATATTGAGCGTAGTATGATTTTGCAACCAGGCTCTAGGATTCCCAGGCAAAAGTCAGGAAAGGGGTGGGACTGGGATGTAGCACTCTTTATGAAACTTAACTTCCCTATGACATGATTCAATGTCATGTCCTGGCATGGACACAAATAATGTCTCAATAGGTGCCTGTCAGTACATGTAAAAGTATGGAACAGCTACAGAGCATCAGCTAGACTCCAACATTACATATGAGTGGCAGTGGAAATACACAGAGGTACTTCAAGCTTCTACGTACATGCAGTTAACTATTACCCCACTGCTCATTCAATTCACATGGGTAAGGCCAGAATCAGAGTAGGAGAAGTCTGAGAAGTTACAGGCCAACCAGAATGGAAAACAAGACATTAGTTAGGATATTTAAATGATCCATCTACAAAAGCTACCTCTCATGGTGGTAGATCCAAATATGTTTTGAACTTTGCCCATTTATCTTTAAGGGTTAAGCACTAGGAAGCTAATTAGAGCTGTTGAGTAGGGAGAGGCAGGTTTGTAGACTGTTGAAGGTCAAGGTAGAAGACTCATTAGAAGACTCCAGAGGTCAGCAGATAGGTCACTTAAATGAATTCCTCTTGAGATGCCTTTGTTTCCCAGACCAAAACCCTTTGGCCTCCTTCCATGGTGGCATATAAATTCTGGTATGGCTTCTGGTACTCCTGAGCACAATCAGAAGGAATTGGCATAACACTGTTTAATAGACAGATAGTCAAGAAAAGTCAAGGTTTTAGCCTCTTAACTGCACTTCTCAGAGGTCAGTGTCCCAGTGTGTAGAGCCTGTCAGATTGCTTTATCCCAGAGGTTATTTTTCTAGACTGTATGTGGTGGGTGACTATGACGGAGATAGAACAACTGAGGGGAGGGGATGAAGCTCCCTATCTATGCTATAAGGGTGGGTGGGGGCCTTAGGGTGCTCCATAGTGCCTGTGCTCACACCTTATACTTGCATTCCACCTCCCCATGATGCTTACTGGAGCCATGTATGACAGAGAGCTTGGGCTGCTCTCTGGCATTTACAAGATGAAAGCTCCAATTCAAACATGACTCCTCTTGAGGAGCTTGGATGGAACTTAGAAAGGCAAGGTACAATGATTCATGTTTTCTGACTTAGTTCTCAATTTTTAAAAGCATGTCTATTTGGATTATGCCATGCAGGTATTTAACTTTGAAAGAAAAGCAGACCTGAGCAAGAAAAGGAGTTTTGCCATTTTTACTTGCAAGCAGAATTCAATTTTGAACCACAGGGTTGGTTCAGTTCATTTGGCAGCTATAATTGGGGCAATATTCAGTCCAAGCCTCTTTCCCCACATTTTGCACTGGAAAAGACAGGATAGAGCAGGGAAAGGCAAGACACAATAGAGAGATTGTAAGAAGGGACCTGGGAAATAGAGAGTATAGGATACATGCAACATACAATAGGAAAGCAGAAGGAAAGGAAGGCCAGTCCAAATGTAGAATAAAGCATAAGAGAGAAAGTGAAAGAAAGGAACCAAGAATTAAGACACATACGTATATGTATGTATGCATATGTATGAAGATGCAGTGACAAAATCCATTACTTTGTATGTTGCATTAAAAATAATTTGAAGAAAGTGGAAAGGAAAATGAAAGAGGAAGAAGAGGAAGACAAGGAGGAGGAAGGGAAGGGTGAGGAAAAGAAGGAGGAGAAAGAAGAGGAAAGCACCTTGCGATCTCATTCATATCATGGCTCACATAGAGAATTGTTTCTTGACCAGAAATAAAGTGTTCTGGTGGCTGTGGCTTAAGTTATCCTAAGCATCCTACAGGTACCAGAGGAGCCCAGGAACACAGCATCTAATCATTCCTGGAATTTGTACAGAACATATAAGTCAGAAGCCGTGCCTCAAAATATGCACAGTGAGAACCTGTGTTGTGGGGAACAAGTATACCATATTATAGATAAGCATTCATGACATAAGTGTAGCCATGTCAAGGATGCCAATGCTCTAGACCAGTGGGAATGGCAAGGCCTTCTCTAGGTCTGGCTCACAGGAACAACAAGATTTTTCCTTAGTCCAAGTATGGGTGGTAAGAACTGCTTACTTGTAGCTAAAGACAGTACATGTAAAAAGCATCCACTGATCTTCCTTAGCCCAATGACTTCATGACCAAACTCCCATGAGACTGTTCTCACCTACCAAGATGATGTAACCTCCTTCCTCCTTTAACCTATATGTAATAAATATGCTCAGTATCCAGGCTGCTGCTACATCTCTATCTGAAGACAAGGCCCTTCCAATCACAGTTCTAAGCTACTTGTGTCTACCTCAGCAGTGCAGGCTATGGCACTGAGTGATTATTTGTTTGCTCTCCTTTGTAGCTAATCAATTCTGTAATAATATATGGACCCACTGTGACTGTCTCATGCACAGCTCACATTAATGACATTTATCACATAGGTTCACCAGCACTCAGAAAAATCTTCAATGAGACAAATCACTAATCATACAGTTGGATATGGTAAAAATGTCAAGTATATTTAAGTACTTATAAACACCTCTCAGTCTCTATATTTACCTTATCACCAGCCACTAATGGAGAGTTTTCTCACAGACACCAACGGGTAGCCCATACTTACTCTTCTAAGACTGTCTCCTGTTCAAGGAAAGTTGAGGACATAAGTCACTTTTAATCTAAAAGAGCTACAGCTTCTCTTTCTTTATTTTTTTTTTAAATGGTCTGATCTTAGCTGTTTTCTTCCAGTCTACTTAGCGAGTCAATAGCCACACTGGAGGCATTCTTCCAAAAAGAGAATTTACTCAAATTCTCCATTGCCTTAGTCAATGGTCTATTACTGTGAAGAAACACCATGACCAAGGCAATTCTTATAAAGGAAAATATTTAACTGGAGACTTACTTACAGTTTTAGAAGTTTAGTTCATTGTTATCATGGCAGTCAGCATGGTGACAGGCTGGCAGGCATGGTATTGGTGAAGTAGTCAAGAGCTATATCATGACCCACAGACAGAGAGCTTGCTTCAAACTGCTTGCTCTTGCAAAGCTCCATGTGGCTTGTGAGCAAGATGTCATGTCATTTTCTCCCTCTAAAAGCTCTGTGTTCTGAACACTCAGGGCCACATCTAGGTCCCTGTATACCTGGGGTGGTCCCAGATAACTGGAATAAAGACTTTCAGTTGGCTATAAAGTATAACTGACTGGTCGTTGCTGGTGGGCTACCCATAACACATATCATAATGCAAAAATGCACTCAGTCCAACTTCAAAAGCCCTCATAGTCTATCACATTCTCAACACTGCTAAAAAATCCAAAATTCAAAGTCTGTAAGACTCAAAGCAGTCTAACTGTAATCCCCTGTAAAATCAAAATTAAAAAAACCAGACTACATACTTCCAACATACAATGGCACAGAATATATGATACTATCTCAAAGGAGAAGAAAGGAACCATAGTGAGATATACTGAATCTAAGTAAATGTGGAAAACAGCTGTGCAAACCTCAAATTCTGCATCTTCATCCATGATATCTACATACTCTTCAGAAATATAGCTTATTTCAGTTTTGTTGACTGCAACATCCCTATCTGTCTGTCTGTCTGTCTGTCTATCTCCTTGTTAACAGCTCTTTTTTGGCAGATATTCCATGTCTCCAGCATCTCCAATATCTTGAATTCTCCAACAGAGTACAGACTTTACCTTCATGGTTTCGAATAATGGCCTCTCTAGGCCTCTATACAGGGACACCCCGGACACACGCCTGGCCTCAGAAGCTTTTTTTTTTTGGTTGTGGAAAAAGATTCTATAATCCCTTTCTTGTATTCATGACTCTAATGCCAGAACCACATGGCTGAAGCTGCCAAATTCTGCTGCTTTCTGGGGCTGGAACTTGGTTCCCTTCTTCAATTACATTTGCATCAGATTTCTGTTGTTGATGGGGTCTTACACTACTTATGCTTTTCTTTACATCTTTTTCACAAGTTGGAAGCTTAGCTGGGTGGGGTCTTGCTCTAAAGTCACAGGTCCCTTTACTCCATTTAACTTCAGGCTTTTCTCTAAATTTTTTAATCTCATTGAGTGCTAGGCAGCTCCACTACACTTTTGGGAGCATCTTTCCTCCATAAACTGTAAATTTTGCATTTCTCTTGACTCGGCTTGCTCCTTTTCATCAGATATCTGGATATATGATTACTAATAACAACATAACACAGTCAATACAAGGCTGTCTAAAAATCTCCTCTGCCAATGCCCTTAATCCCAAACTCTTCAATTTAGCCTCAGACAGATTTTTTTTTAATTAAGGGCAGTAAGCAGTCACATTCTTTGCCAGAATATCATAATGGTCTGTAGACCACTTACTACAATTCTCCTCTTCTGAAACCTCCTGAACTGGGCCTCGATAGTTCAAATTACTCTCAGCAACACTACCTTCCATGCCCCTAGTAGGATGGCCCATCGAACTGCACTTAAAATGCCCAACTGCTTTTCTACTCCAATGCCCCAAAGTGCTTAATATTCCCCCAACAAACAGCATGGTCAGGTCTGTCACAAAAATACCCCAGTCCTTGATACCAACTTCTGTCTTAGTCACTATTCTGTTGCTATGAAGTGATATCATGACCATGGCAACTTTAATTTTTTTTAAAAAGCATTTAACTGGGGGGCTTGCTTACATTTTCAGAAGCTTAGTTTACTATCATCATGATGGGGAGGCATCATGATGGCAGTCATGGTAGGCATGGTGTTGGAGAAGTAGCTAAGAACTGTATTCTGATCTGCAGACAAAGAGAAAAGGAGACTGACTGAGCCTGCCATGGGTTTTTGCAACCTCAAAGCCTACACTTAGTAACACACTTCATCCAACAAGGTCATACCTCCTAGTCCTTCTAATTATATCAAAGAGTTCCACTCCCTGGTGACTAAGCATTCAAATATATGAACTTATGGGAGTCATTCTTATTCAAACCACCATTGTTCAGAAGAGAGTTCTAAGAGCTACAAAGGTGAACTGGCCTTCCAAAAACTCTCCAGGTATATGAACTCAATTAATCATGGATATCCTTGTTATAGAGTCTGTTTCATGGATCTGACAAGAGTAATGTAGGTGTTCTAATTATCATCTAGAGTACAAACATAGATGCCAAATTTGTACTTGGAATATTCAAGGGTGTATACTTTGAGGGGCTTTCCAATGGCATCCTTGGCAGGTGGGCATGGCTTTAGGGCTATATAGTTCTCTTGAGTCAGTCCCAATTGATATGACCCTTCTGGTCACGAGCAAAAGCCAGTTTTCTTTTCCTCTTGGGAATTAGAATTCAGAATAACAACCTGTAGTCTGACCATAAGGACCATCAATTTCCCCTGTTTTGTCTTCTTTCTAAATCTGTTTCTGATCATACTTATAAAGATCTTAGTGGGGGGTATAGAGAGAACTCAGCAGTCTGAGCACTAACTGTTCTTCCAGAGGACCAGGGTCTTTTTCTCAGGACCATGAAGATTCACAACCGTGTAACTCCAAGTAATTTAACACCCTCTTCTGGCCTCTGCCAAGCACCAGGTATGCAGGTGGTGTGGGTATACATTCAGGCAAAACACTCATCTACACAAAATATAATTTTTAAAAGGAAAATCTCTGTAGCAGTTTTAATGAAACTGGCTAGAGTGTGTCTAAGTTTTAAAATTAATGTTGTATACATCCAGGTTAAATCAAAGGTTAAGCTTCTGGAAAAACTGGAATGTACTTGTTAGAGTTACTAAGACAATTTTTAAGATTAACATGTCTCTATTTAGAGTGTTGTCAGAAAAGGGGGTGTGTACCTGGGTAGTTCCTCCAGTATGGTCAATGCCTGCCTCCTACAAAGACAGGAGAAAAGCATATACTCTGGAGGAAAGAGTGGGGGGCTCCGTCATGCAGTAAGGAGAGCAGGAAGGCTGAGAAGCCTTTCCCTGTTCTGAGGGTGGCTGCATCTGTGAATTGCCTGTCGTACTCCACAGAGTGAGAGCAGCAAGTCACTCTCTATGTAGGTCAGAGCTGTGTCTTAGAGCTGAGAAGCCTGTATATAGGGAATCTCGGGCCTTTTCTCTTACAAAACTAATCTAATTGTAAAATATTATTAAATCAGTATTTTTCTCTGGGGTTCCCTTCTGCTTATGTTCAGACTGTGCTCAAGTGCAGGAAAATGTCAGACATTTCTCCCTGATTGTGGATATATCAATAAGACTAAAATGGCATGTTAGAATATTCTGATTTCTTCTGTCATCCTATCAGCGTGTCTTCTGACAAGTCCCTACTTCCTTTCCCTCATCCCATTCATGAGGACAGGGTGAGCCTATCCATTGTAGTCATACTTACCAACATAGACCTGGCATGCATGTTGCCCCAGCTCATGAGCATGTGGGAAAGGGAGGCCTTTATTCCCCATGACCTACGTTTTGCCAGGTTACCTTTAAATAAGTCCATGGTAGAAACATGTAGAACACAACTAAGAAGCAAATCAGTAGGCCTGGGCACCAGTAATACATCTACTGCCTAATTCGAATTAACTTTGGTCGGTGCGAACCAATCAAAAGCTTCCTGGGCATTGGGGTACATGCTTTTCCAAATTCTGATATCTAGTCAGTGAGTAAGCTTTCTGCTTCACAAGAGTTAGAACCCATTAGATGCTAATGGATCAAGCTTCTCCATCCTTTCCTTTCCTTTTAACATTAATAAGGGTGTGATTGCTCCTTTCATCAACGCTATTAATTTTCTTCCTGTAAGGATCTATGGTGACTAATGGATAGGAAACCCAAAACTCTTATGTTCTTGACGTTACAGCTATTGTATGAAGGAATAGGGAAGCATTCCCAGTATCCATAGATGTCACTGTTGCTTTGGAAGCATGTGAGAAATGTGGAACTGAGAAAGAATCCCATGCTATGACTTTGCCCAACCGGAAGATGGTATGGGCTGAAACCAGACAGATCTGTGACTCTCAGTGTTGACAGGGCATTTAAGGATCTTGGAAATCAAGCTGTTAATATCAGCAGTGATTGGAAGCCCTTGCAGCCTGTGTAATACTGCTACTCAGAAATACAGCTGTCTGGAGGCACTGGGCTCAGGCAGGCACTAGGCATTGAGCACACCACACTTGGTTCAGGGCTATGCTGATATCTTGCATTTGGTCAGGCCTGCTAATTTCTCTCCTCCCTGCCCCTAACTTTGAGCAGGGCTCTCTCTAGCATGAAGAAAATGGCAGAGGTGAGAGGAAAATAGAGTTCCATCAGCCAAGAAGTGTGTGGGGGAGGGGTGTTCAACTTAATGCCATTTATGTCCTACCATAAGGCATCAGCCTTGGACATGTGGAAAAACAACCCAAGGGAGAAAAAAAAACCATTACATGCCCCACTATTATCCTCAAGGAAGGAAGCCTAGGGACCTTGTACAGACCAAGTTATACAAGACACTGGCAGACTTCAGGGCCCAGGGTATGAGTTTGTAGTTAAAATGTGCCTCTCCCCCCAGAGTTTGAGAACTCCTGTAAGTTAGCTTTCTTGTAGCAGGATCTGAGCAGTTGAAAGAATGAAAGAAAAAATGTTGACAGCCAGCAACATGGAAAGGTCTCAGGGTGTGGTACCTGTGTTTGTTTGTGTGTGTGTGTGTGTGTGTGTGTGTGTGTGTGTGTGTGTGTGTGTGTATGTGTGTGCGGAAGGAGGTGGTATCCATGTCTGTGCCAGCCATGGTGATCTTGCGCTTTTCATCAAGGAGGAGTTATGCAGAGAAATAAAGCTGAGACTCTTATTTCTCCCAGGGTGGCAGAGTGCCAAGGTAAGGGGCTGATAAACCATGAGGCAAAGACGACAGGCACCAAGACCCTGTACATACAGCATCCTCAGCACTGATGTTTAAAGTAATCCATTTGCCATAGGTTCATCCTGTACCATCAAGGCAAGCTGTGCATCTCCTAGACTTGGTGTGTATCTCCTGTTGGTCTGAACCAACATCCCAGGTCCAACTTTCTCAAAGTGTTAGTTCTCTCAGGCTGATTCCACAAACCTGCCTCCTCATCTGGTGTTCTTGACCTCTGACAAGAACAAGCTACTACAGGACAACGAAAAGGCATTTCTGCCTTCTAGTCTTGGATGAGAGCTGTTGGGATCCCTGCTGCTTAAGCAATACTACCTCCTAGTTGCATCAGTTTCTTACCATGAGTGGAATATAAGCAATCGCATCAGGAAAAGTACTAAATATCTCCAAATAAAATGCAAGCTACTCAGTTAAATTTGAATTTTAAATGAACCACTAATACCTTCTTAGAACAAAGGCATCCCATAATACGTATAAAAACTCCAAACAAATTTATCTGAAACTTTTATTCAAGTAGGTGTTACGATTTTATTTGCCAACTCTAGCCACCCTGATATTTGAAGAGCAGTCTGGGATCTTCCTACTCTTTTTAAAATTATAGGAAAGTATGCTGAGACTACCAGGCTGTTGTTGGTCTAAATGAAAAACATAATTTTTCTAAAGAAAAAACTGCCCTCCCAGGTCTCTTAGAGCTAATAGGAACTACCCAGCTGCTCCAGCAGGACTGTCATTACAAAGCTCAATAAAATAGATCTCAACAGCTCTAGGGGATTAAAAGCTGCAGCACTTCCTCACAGAACACTGAGAACTTGTCGGTTTTGTTTAGTAAACATAATGTCTGACTCCAGGTGCTCCCTTCTTTGTTTATATTTGGCTGCCCTGCCAGCCAGGGGTGAGGCCCATGGATTCCTGGTCAGGCATCTTGTTAAAAAGCAAGCAAAGACCATAGGTGGTCCCTGGAGTAAAGACATAAGAATATGTGCAAAATGTCCTTGCTCTTTAGACTCACAAGCCTGTCTAAGCACACACCTCACTTTGTAGGGAGAAAAGGAAGAGATGCGTAAGACACATGACCATATCCCTTACTGCATCCCTCCTGAGAAGCAGAAACTTTGCTCCACAGGGCTGAGACATTGCAGGCCCAGGCCTACTAGAGTCAGGCCTCCCTGAACAAGAACAAGGGAGACTGGTAGGAACAAGGACTCACCTTCTTTCTTTGCAGCCCAGGAAGATAGTAGTAGCTTGACATCTGCTGCATCCCACAACAGGATGGGACTCTAAGTAGGAAGGACTAATGTCATTCCATGGACTCCTGCGCCTCCCGCACCACACAGCTCTGACTCTGTTCTGCATCCCAGCACCCTCCACCCCAGCCCCTCTCCTAATTTCCACCCTCACAAACTGTCTCCTGCTAGAAGTTCCATTTGCTATTCATTAGATGTTGCAGTCTTATTGGGACCTGGTCACACACTTGGGTGTGCACAGGATTCTGCATATGTGTGTGTGTGTGTGTGTGTGTGTGTGTGTATACATATATATACAAATCATACATTCACATAATATTTCCAGTTACTGGGTTCACCTAACAAATTGAAAAAGAAAACACTGATTTCCAACATCTCCTCTTGATAGGAAATACCATCTAGTATCAGAAATACAGTAGCTTCTATTTTTAAAAACAAACTCTACTTTATATGTAACAAGCCACATATTAATGGATTGTTAGTATATATTTTATACTCATTAATACATTTTCAAGCACTTATAATGTCAATGATCATAAAGTTCTCACATAAAAGAGGATAGTTTTATTTTAATAAATATTTAATTTTATTTAATTTTATCTACTAGATATTTTCTTTATTTACATTTCAAATGTTATCCCTTTTCCTAGTTTTCCCTCAGAAAATCTCCTAACTCCTCCCTCTGCTCCCTGCTCCCCAACCCACCCACTCCCACTTCCCAGCCCTGGCATTCCTCTATACTGGGACATAGAACCTTCACAGGACCAAGGGACTCTCCTCTCATTGATGACTGACGAGGCTATCCTCTGCTACATATGCAGCAGGAGCCATGAGTTCCACCATGTGTTTTCTTTGATTAGTGGTTTAGTCCCAGAGAGCTCTGGAAATACTGGTTAGTTCATATTGTTGTTCCTCCTGGGGGGCTGCAAACCCCTTCAACTCCTTGGGTACTTTCTCTAGATATTTCACTGTGGAGCCTGTGCTCCATCCAATGGATGGCTGTGAGCATTGACTTCTGTATTTATCAGGCACTGGCAGAACCTCTCAGGAGACAGCTAAATCAGGCTCCTGTCAGCAAGCTCTTATTGGCATCTACAATAGGGTGTGGTTTTGGTGGTTGTTTATGGGATGTATTCTTAGGTGGGGCAGTCTCTAGATAGTCATTCCTTCAGTCTCTGCTCCTAACTTTGTCTCTAACTCTTTCCATAAATATATTGTTCCCCATTCTAAGAAAGATCGAAGTATCCACACTTTGGTCTTCCTTCTTCTTGAGTTTCCTGTATTTTGCAAATTGTATCTTGGATATTCTGAGCTTCTAGGCTAATATCCACTTATCAGTGAGTGCATATTATGTGTGTTCTTTTGTGATTGGGTTACCTCACTTAGGATGATATCCTCCAAATTCATCCATTAGTCTAAGAATTTCATACATTCATTGTTTTTAATAACTGTGTAGTACTCCATTATATAAATGTACCACATTTTCTAAATCCATTCCTCTGTTGAGGGACATCTGGGTTATTTCCAGCTTCTGGCTATTATAAAAAAAGGTTGCTATGAACATAGTGGATCATGTGTCCTTATTACAAGTTGGAGTAACTTCTGGGTATATGCCCAGGAGTGGTATTGCTGGATCTTCCGGTAGTAGTAAAAGAGGGTAGTTAATAGTATTCTTTTTCACATAAGAATACACGCACATACGTGAAATATTTTTAAGATATTTCTGAGCATGCTGACATGCACATATAATCCCAACATTTGGAAATCTGAGTAAGACAGGAGGATCATATGTTCAAGGCCAAGATGGGCTACATGCAACAAAACTTCTCTCAGGATCAAGAACTGAGGGAGATACTCAGACAGAGAGACAAAGAGAGAGATAAAGACAGAAACAGAGATTGAAACTAAGCCTTCCACATTTCTTGCGCGCGCCGGACTGGCCAGCAGTAACTACGCTGCAACAGGATCCTTCTGCACACGTTTATTGGGAGAGCTTGATTACAGAGGCGAAAAGACCCCGAGCCCAGAACTGGTGCTGCTTATATAGGCCTAGGAGAGGCGTGTCTCACACCCGGATTGGTTATGCACTACGCCTCATTTGCATGTTCCTCATCTGATTGGCTACTCTCTCTCTCTGTACCTCACAGAGCCTCATTATCATACCTCATTTGCATGTCTCACATCTGATTGGTTATACTCTCAAAGCCTCATTATCATGCTCGGGCCAGGCAGTGTCTTTGCAAAAAACTTTACTGCATATGTACACATTGGTTGTTTGTCCAAACTTATGCGTGGTGGCCAGCAGTAGTCAGTGCCACTCTGCAAAGGCACATGTGGCTTCCCACACACATTGTGGACCAGACTATTTCTGTTGAGATTCCTTTTAGGTTCTGCCCCACAGTTACCTGGCAACAGCAAGGTGTGCCTGACTCACTATAAAAGGGGCTGCTTGCCCCCTCCTTTCTCTCTTCTCTTGCTCTTCTTATTTCTTTCCACTCTTCTCCTCTATCCCTTCTCATGACCAGCCTCTACTCCTCTATTCTCAATCTCTCTCTCTCTCCCTCTCTCTCTCTCCCTCTCTCTCTCTCTCTCTCTCTCTCTCTCTCTCTCTGTGTGTGTGTGTGTGTGTGTGTGTGTATCTGTAGACTTGTATGCCTACCTGTGCCCTCTGTGCTAGTCTGTACATGTGTCTGTGCAGTCCAAATATGGAAGTGTTTGTCTTAGTGTCTTCTGGCATCTGCCTGCCATATGACCTTTGCCTGGAGTGCATAAAGTACATACATTTCATCTGCTTGTGACTGCCAACATTCGACTTCCCAGTTTCCTGTGACCCTACTTCTTCCTGGCATTGAAGACTGGACCTCACAGGGGGTCTAATCTCCAGAGATCAGTGTTAGTTATCTGTAGGCTTCACATTCTTGTCTTCAGCATGTGCCATGCCTCCCCTTGTGTTGCCTCTTATAGCTGGATTGGAATCAGTCATCCTCAACCTTGGTGTCTTCCTAGCCTTCCTGTTTCTTCGTGTATCCCTCCAATAGAAAGCTTTTCCTGACTTCTCTGGAATTAACGTGACATTGCTATGGATTTTTATAGTTTGTACCCATTTTCTGTATCATTCTTAGAGTACTCTTTCATGGATATATCTCTCAATACTACTGCATCTCTAATGTTCAAAGTACTAGATGAGGAGGAGGAATAAGAGGAGGAGGAGGAGGAGGAAGAGGAGGAGGAGGAAGAGGAGGAGGAGGAGGAGAACAATGATAAATATGTGAGCTGTTTGGCAGTTCCTTAAAAAAATTCCAGACATGATTACTCTATGATCCAGCAATCCCACTCACTCCTAGGTACATACCACAGTAATTGAAAGCAGGGATTCAAACAAAGCATTAGCCTATACACCAGCACTCATAACCACTTTGCTAAGAGTCAGAAAGTGGGAAACAACCCAAATGTCCATGGACAAATGAGTGGCTCAACAAAGTGTGTGTATACAATAAAGTATTTGTCTGATATAAGAGGTAAATCTTGTCATATACTAAACTATAAATGAAACTTAAAGACATTTTGATAAGTCAAAAATAAAAAGGAAATACTGTATGATCCTGTTGATTTGAGACACAGAGAGTCTACAAGTTCCTAGAGATATTTACCCTGAGAAGTGTGGACATTACTAGGAACCAAAGTGAGGCAGAATAAGGACTACATGCTCACAAGTACAATGCTTCTGATTGGATAAGATGAAAACCATCTAAAGTTGGATGCTGTTAGGATTTTTAGATGGAATAATGAAAGTAGTTTATGCCTCTAGAATAACTCTGGAAGTAATCAAATTTATCACACTACTATTACTACTACAACAACGACTACTACTACTATTATTACTATAAATACCATACCAACAAGTGTTATTCATTTAATTCTTCAATTCAGGTAATGCAATGTAACAGAAATGCACTTGAGTATGATACATGTCACATAACTCAGCTTCAGTTCAGAATTCAATTCAACCATTGGCTGTTCCTCTTTAGTTTAGCTTACAATGGGGTTCCTGAGACAGTGACATCTGCAGCACAGCGCCTCCCAACCAGCCACCTCCCAATGTGCTCTAAGCTGAGGAAGAGATGGAAGATGTATCCTGTGGTCTGGCTTCCTGTGGGCTTTGTCCATTTAAAACCCAATGAAGCTTTTCAAACTGCACTAGCGATTGGAGAGACTTGTAGGACACTTCCTGAGCCTGATCTTCCCCACATATATTCAGAGAACCCTTGGAACTTTAGAGTACACAATTGTTTGATTTATTGCTCTGCATTGTTTACAGTTTATCTAATAATCAACATGGCGATTTGAGTTGCCCAATGCATCAGATTCCTCTTCTTCCCCAAACATTTGCCAACGATGCTACTGGTGTATTTATTGATACATCCAGCATCAACTTTTCAAACATTAGTTGACTTCCTTGTGGCCTTTAATGCAGCAGAATCCTGTTGCTTTCAAACTCTTCTCTACCTAGCTTTTTGATTAACACCCAATTTTGTCATAAAGTCCTTTTCAATTGCTCCTCTCTAGACTGAAATTTTCCTTTTATCTGAACTCCATATGTAGTACTAAGTCCCCTGATCTCCTATCTGGTGTGACAGTTCACTGCCTTGTTGCCTTTGTATTTTGTTGGTGCTATGAATTTCCTGTCATAGTATCTACATGTTACTCAGTTTAAGAAATATAGTCTGAGCTCTTAGAGTGTGTGGAAGTCATGAGAAAGGATTTGGGGATAATTAGAACACTAGCTCTGTATCAATAGATGAATAATCTAGTAGGAATTTTAAAATATTTGAGCTCCAAAGAGGGATGTCTTATTCACTTGAGGAGGAATAGAACCAAAGAGAAAACAAGTTTTTGAAAGTCAGAAAAGTGAACTGAGGTTATCAGGAATTGAGGAGCCTCTAGGAAGCAAGTTACCTGTATTCAGCTGTCCTTTCCCACTTGAAGACTTTATTATAGGTTAAAAACATAGCAGAGCCATGCATTCCTTCAGTGAGAGGATGTTTTCTTCCTTGCTGCATTAGGTTGGAGCAGGGCAAAAAATAACTAAGATTACAGCTGGAACTGTGGCTACAAAGTAAAGAACTCATCTTCAGAGTCTGTTGTCCACCTTAAGAAAGTATGTGATGCCCTATAGAATAGAAATTTAGACATGTACAGAAAGCTCATCTAGGGCTGGAGCAATGGCTCAATTGGTTAAGAGCACTGACTGCTCTTCCAAAGGTCCTGAGTTCAACTCCCAGCAACCACATGGTGGCTCACAACCATCTGTAAAGGGATCCGAGGCACTCTTCTGGCGTGTGTCTGAAGATAGCTGTACTCACATAAATAAAAAATAAAAAAATAAAAAAATTAATTAAAAAAAAAAAGAAAGCTCATCTAACAAGGAACACGTACTGCCTGGTCTCAGTGGTTCTTAGCCAGTGGCCGATATCTCCTGACAATGAGGTGTTATGCAGACCTGAATTCTTGATGTCAGATTACAGGCCTGGGAACACTAGGAATCTAGTTCCTAAGACTAACTAGCCCTTCAGGAGATTTGTGGTCACATTAAAAGTTGAGAGCAATGAATCAGACAGCTGCCAACTTTCTTTTTTTCCATCTCTAAGGATCTCCTTGAAACTCGAAAGGGAAATTTGCCTTTCATGTACAAGGTCCTTAGTTCCCCGCACTTCTAACACAGAGAGATGAAAAGAGGTGGAAAAGGAGAGGGAAAGGAGAGAAGGAGGGAGAAATCATGGCAAAAGTGGTAATAGCATTGCAGAACCTTTGCTACCACTTTAAAAGAAATTCCCAAAAGGCATTCAGATACTTCTCATCTTTATGCTTTAGTGCTATCAAAAACATCAAATTTAAGGATAAGAAAGTATTGCAAATAAGGTTTTTTAGGTTATTACGTACTTTCCTATGTGCCCAATTCCAACATGCCAAGAACACCAACTGATGAGGTTCCAGTTCAAACCAGAACAACAACCAAAAACACTCAGTTACAATTAAGAAGGATTCAATGATGAATTATGATCCAACTCTAGAGAAAAACAAAACAAGTTTCAGGGAACCTGTGGTCCTACAAACTGACATCTAAGGTCCCATGCATAGAAAATACCATCCAAGTACAGGTGCCTGTGCTGAATACCAAAGGGAAAGTAAAGGGCTCGTACAATCTCTTCCCAGACTCCCAACCCCCACCCACATTGTATTCTGCACACATACTGAAGCATTAGCATCGGCTGATTTGGAAGGAATATTGGAAATGAAGTGATAGCGGAGTAAATGTCAATGCATTCAGTGTGACACCGTGAGCACCAGATCTTAAACAGCTTCATCATTGTGGCATTTACTGTGTCCTGAAATAATATTAATCCCACTGTTGTCCTTCTTGATGGAATCATCCATGAATATGGTTTATGGGCCTGGCCAAAGTGATAATAGGTTAAAAGAACAGCCTATCCAGTGTTCCACTAAATTAAGGTTGCTCCATGGAATTTAATGAAACAAGTGCTGCATGGGGCTTTCAAAGGACGTTCTTGTAATTCATGTCTATTTAGGGCTCTCGATAACCAGAAACCTAATTTCTTAGAATAAAATAGCCTTTTGTAAAGCCTGGTCACATAGAAAAAGAAAAAGAGAAAACTTTAAAGGGCAATAGTCAGCCCTTTATTATTTCAAGTCAAAGTTTAAGCAAGAAGAAAAGTTAGATGGATATAAGAAGACATTTTGAATAAAAATAAGGAGGAAAACTAGTCAAACCCATATGAAGTTCTGCAGCTGAGTCCTAGAATAAGGACCTTGTGCTAGCCACTCCCTCTAGCTGCACAACTAGGGAAATAAAGTGGTGTTGGAATACAGAAGGCATACTAGATATGTTGAGAACTGAAGAAAATATTAGGCACTATGAACTGCAGAGGGAAGACAAAAGCCAATGGCTCCTGTATATCTGTTCCCACTCTACTTGCTAAAAGCTAGACAGAAGGTGGTAAGCCTTCTGTACAAACAGTATAGCCCCAGATTGGGAGAAAAGGACCATTCATTGTCCTGCCAAATGCTGGGCCAAAATATCAAAAAAAAAAAAAAAAAAAAAAAAAAAACAGATATTTATCTCTCATGCAATATGTGTAGGTAGACCTTTCCACTCATGTTTTAGGGTAATTTTAGGCAATTTTCTCACAGGATTCACTGGGTTCTTCCTGAACTTTCAATTTTATTTCTTTATCAGTGACTTCGTATTTCTTTCTTAGAGTGCAAGCCACAAACTCAAACACCAACAGGAACTAAACAGATAATTGGAATGGATTGGGGGGTTGCAAATAGACAAGAGAATAATTGGGGTGGGTCACAACAAGGGAATGCTTGTCCCCATTGATAGGGAGAGAGTAAACTTGGGACCATTGGACTGTGTAACAACACAGACTTGTTTCCATATTTGAGGTTTTTTGGTTTTGTTTTTGTTTTTTGTTTTTTTGTTTTTTTGTTTTTTGTTTGATTTTTTTTTTTTTGAGAATCCAGAAACCTCAAATTTTTATATAAAATAATCAAGCTCTTAACATAAGCTAATAATTGCTTTTTCAAAAATTACATGACTTCATGTTAGTGTGCTGTGGTCCTAACTCAGCTTACAAATCAGGAATTTGACAATCATGTTAGAACAACGATATTTAAGCCACAACTCACTAAACTAGAAAGAGAAAACAATATTGTATGTATATATCCCACTGTCTCTATGTATTAGACCTATGTACTTTATATTAGAATTCATCCCAACCTGACCCTTTCTTCTCTCTTCTCTCTTCTCTCTTCTCTCTTCTCTCTTCTCTCTTCTCTCTTCTCCTCTCTTGTCCCTTCTATCTTCCTTTCTCAATGATTTTTTTGTTATTATTGGATTTATTAGCCAGAAATTGGCTGTCTATTTGGACCCAGTTTACTTAAATTCAGAAGCCACCTGAAAAGTATAGTCAACACAAGCTTCCAGTTTTGCCTCTCCAATTTCCATCCCAAGCATAGCAAAGCAAGCCAGATTTTTTGCTTCTAAACACGTAAAAAGATGTAGGTTATGCACAGACAAGAACCTAGGTCCCTTTCTTTTTTAAACAGGTGTCCCTTTCAAGCAACTGCAAGCCCATAACAAAGCAAGCAGTAACACCAGTACACTGGATGGTTTCATGTCAACTTGACACAAGTTAACTTCATCCAAGAGTTGGGAACCTCAAATGAGAAAATGCCTCCATGAAATCATGTTGTAGGCAGACCCATTGCACAATTTCTTAATTAGTGATTGATGGGGAGGCCCCAGCCCATTGTGGGTGGTGCTATCTTTGGGCCTATGGTCCTGGGTTCTATAAGAAAGCAGGTTGACAAGCTAAGTGGAGCAAGCCAGTAAGCATCACTCCTCCATGGCCTCTGCATCAGCTCCTGCCTCCAGGATCCTTTCCTATTGGAGTTCCTGTACCAATTTCTTTTGATGATGAACAATGATGTGGAAGTGTAAGCCAAATGAATCCTTTCCTCACCAACTTGCTTTTTGGTCATGGTGTTTCACTGCAGTAATAGAAACCCTATCTAAGACACCCAGCATAAATGGGGCAGCCAGGCATCTCTTGTGTGTTGGAGAACAGAATCCCCAGCCATCTGGATTTTCCAGAAGAAAATCCAGGATGAAAAACCAACCCTTATTCATTCATTGTCAAATATAAGCACATTGTTTAGCTGGCACAAAGAGGCTTTATCTCTCCCCCTTTATCTTATTCTATGAGGAAATTCAGTAGATACCAAGTTTAAGTCTTCCTAATCTATTATTTAATTGTGTGTGTGTGTATGTGTGTGTGTGTGTGTGTGTGTTGACCTGAAGTAAACTAAATTTTCAAAATAGAAATATTTGCGCTATCTCTATATATTCCATGCTACACTAACAGTGAGCCTTGAGGATAAATAGAGCTCAATAAACATTTTATTTATGTATTTATTTACTATTGGACATTTTATGTATTACATTTCAAATGTTATCCCCTTTCCTGCTTTCCCCTCTGGAACCCCCTATCCCATCCTCCCTCCCCTAGCTTCTATAAGGGTGCTGCCCCAATCACCCAACCACCCACTCCCACCCCATTACCCTGATATTCCCCTACACTGGTGAATCAAGTCTTCACAGGACCAAGGATCTTTTCTACTATTGAGGCCAGACAAGGCCATCCTCTGCTACATATGTGACTGAAGACATGAGTCCCTTCATGTGTACTCTTTGGTTGGTGGTTTAGTCCCTGGGAGCTCTGGGAGGTCTGGTTGGTTAATATTCTTGCTCTTCCTATGGGGTTGCAAACCCCTTCAGTTTCTTCAGTCCTTTCTCTAACTCCTCCATTGGAGTCCCCGATCTCAATCCAATGGTTGGCTGCAAGCATCCATCTCTGTATTTATCAGGCACTGGCAGAGTCTCTCAGAAGACAGCTATAACAGGCTCCTGTCAGCAAGTACTTCTTGGCATACACAAGAGTGTTTGGGTTTGATTCTGTATATAGGATTTATCCACAGGTAGGTAGTGTCTAGGTGGCCTTTCCCTCAGTCTCTGTTCCACAGTTTGTCCTTGTATTTCCTTTAGACAGGAGCCATTCTGGGTTAACTCAATCAACATTTAAGGAAGGAAATTACATAAAGAATTCTTTATCAACATATGAAAGTCAAACTCAACCACAGATAAGACTTCCATTGCTTTAAAGACAAATGCTAAGCAGAAAGATTCCTACATGATAATCAAATAGCAGAAATGTAATGGTTAATCTTAACTGGTGACTCAATGAGATCTAGAGTCACCTTGGAGACAGTTCTTTGTGATTGCATGTGAAGATTTATCTTGATCAGGTTATTTAAATTGAGAAGACCCACTCATTGTGGGTAGTATCATTCTCTGGGATGAAATCTGGAATGATACAAAAAGAAAGAATATGAGCAAACCCAAGAGTAGAATACAGGCATTCATTACTGTCTCCTTATTGACTGTGGGCTAGAAAAGCCCTAGCATGTTATATTCAGTGCTCATTAAGCTATTCTTATGAAAGCTTGGAAAACAAGAATACTTAGAAAAAATACACACAGTGGAAGTTCATGGGGTCAGCTTCCAAACTGGAATAATACTGGAAAGAAATAAACTCATTAAGACAAAGAAAAACCTCAGTAGAAAGCCTCACCAATACAATGGACAGTGTAGAAAACAGAATCATGCATGAAAGATGAGGCCATAGAATTGGATCACTTAATATATTGATAATTTAAAGATAATGATAATTGAAAAATAATAATACAATTAAGAAGAAATATGAACAATGAATGGAAGAGCTCTTTACACCATAAGGAGACACAACCCTTGGATAATGGATACAAAAGAAAGGCATAGAGAATATTCTCAATAAACTCATAGAAGAAAATTTTGCAAGTCTAAAGAACAGAATGAAATATCTCAAAATAGCAAATATGCAAATGGAAGCTTTGGAAAAACAAGAACAAACAATACTCAATAGCAGTAGATAGAGATAATCAAACTCGGGGCTAAATTTAAGAAAATAGAAATTTAAAAAACTACCAAAAAATCAGTGAAACTGAGTTGGCCCTTTGAAAAGATTAGCCTATGGTCAATGTAACCAAAAGAAAAATACTTGAATTTATAAAGTTAGAAATAAGAAGGGAGAGATTACAACTGACACTGAGCAAATTCAGGAAATAATAAAGGCATATTTTAAAGGTTTAAATGACATAAAAATGAAAACTCTGAAAGATATGGATGAATTGCTAAATGTACGTACCAAAGTTAAATCAGTATGAAGTAAATAATTTAAATAGAACAACAACCAATAACATAAAAACGGTAATTAAAGGGCTAGAAGTTGTGTGCTTGTTGCTTTTCTAAAAGACCAGGATTCAGTTCCTAGCATCCATATCAGTTAACTCACAACCACATGTATTTCTATATCCTGGCCATCAGATGCCTTCTTCTGGTCTCCAGTCACCTTCACACACATGTGCACATACACACAGATACACAGGATACATATAAATAAAAATCATGACAATAAATCCTAAAAAATAGCAATTAAAAGTTTCACTAATAAAACAACCTCTGGGCCAGATAGATTCAGAACAGAACTAGACAAGACATTGAATGAACTCCTCAAATTATCACATATAGGAAATGAACATTCTAAATTTCAGTGCCAGTATTACTTTAATTAAAACCAGGAGAGAGGCAGAGGAAGAGAGACTGTAACAGAGACAGATAGAGAGACAGACAGAAGAATGAGTATAATAGACCAATCTCTGTGGTGAATATAAACTCAAAATATTCTGAATAAAATATTGCAAACAAAATTTTAAGATATATTAAAAATATCATTGACTGTGACCAAAATGGCTTCATCCCAGAGATGCAGCAATGGTTCAACATATTTAAAGCAATAAATGTAATTTACCACATAAATAGACTCAAGGACAAGACCCATATAATCATCTTATTAGATATATAAAAGACCTTTAACAAAAATCTAGCACCCTTGAAGTGGGCAGTGCTGCTACTAGGGTACTGCTCCCCAATTAGTTCTTGATTTGTCTGTAAAAAAGGCCAGGAGCTAATTGCTGGGCAGAAGGTACAGATGGGACTTCAGAGTCCCAGTGGGTAAAAGGCAGATTCAAGGAAGGAGAAAGGAGTTTCTGCCATGCTTTGGAGGTAGAAGAACAAAGCAACCATGTGCGGTCTCTTGGGGGAAGCTGGGGCCTGTGGCCACTACTACAGGTGGCCAGGGATATTTGACAGGAGCTAGATGGGATTAGTCAATGAAGTTTAGGGCAGGTGGAGAGATGAAGATAATAAATTGATAAGGGAATTCTTTTCCAGGCAGGAGATATCAGTGCCCAGTAATTGTGCCAAGAAGGTAAGCTGTAAAGGAACAAATTGTATATGTGTCCTTTGTCCAAGGACTCAAAGGAAGCTGGGTGGGGTCCGGTAGCATGGCCAGTACAGAGCTAAGGTGGTAGCATAAAACTACAGGCAATATACCTTTCACAATAAAAGTTCTAGAGAATATGGAGATGTAGGAGATATCTCAAGAACAAACCCACAGCCAAAATCATGTTAAGTGCTTCAAGAAAATATTGAAGAACTTCCACTAAAATCAGGAACCAGGATGTCAATTGTTTCCTGCCCAACATAGTATTTGAAGTCTCTTCTACAGCAATAAGAAAAAAGAATGGGATGGGGGGGGGGGGGTGTGGTACAAACAGAAAAAAAGTCAATGCACTCCTGTTTTCACATGACATGATTCTACAAATAATAGACCCTAAAAACCCCACTAAAATTATCCTAAAGCTGATAAACATATTCAGAAAAATAGCAGGATATGAAATTAACACAAAAATTAGGTATATACCCTGAGAAACCACCCATGCTCTATCTAGTAGATAGTGCCACACCCATGAACATGTAGGCAGCACTATCTAGACTCAGTAAGTGTCTTGTTTTGCTTGGTAATGCTTTGATAAGATACTGATCAAAACAAACTTAAGGGGAATGGTTTATTTATACTTTCAGGAAAATCAGGAAAGAAACTCAATAGGGACCTCGAAATAGGAACTGAAGTAAAGGCCATAGACAAATACAGTTATGATTATTATCAAAATGTAGAACATTTTATCACCTAAAATTGATGTGATGACACTAATTGCCTTTAATGACCACTTGCTACTTCAAGCTTCAGGTAGTTATTGATGTCTATCAACTTTTTGTTTGTTTGTTTGTTTGTTTGTTTGTTTTTCCCTTTCCTCATTTAATTGAATTCATACAATTATGGAATTGATTTTTTTCTGTTTTCTTTCAGTTGGTGAATAACTTTTAAAATTCATATCTGTTGAGCAAATATGGAGATAAACTGTAGAGCAGAGACTGAAGAAAAGGCCATCCAGAGACTGTCCCACCTGGGGAGTTATCTCATATACAGTTACCAAACCCAGACATTATTGTGGATGCCAAGAAGGATGTGCTGAAAGAAGTCTGATATGACTTTCTCCTGAGAGGCCCTGCCAGAGCTTTACAAATACAGAGATGGATGCTTGCACCCAACCATTGGACTGAGTGCAGGGTCCCCAATAGAGAAGTTAGAGAAAGGACCAAAGGATATGAAGGGGATTGCAACTCCATTTGAAGAACAACAATATCAGCCAACCAGTCCCCCCAGAAATCCCAGGGACTAAGCCATCAACAAAGGAGTACACATGGCTCCAGTTGCATATGTTGCAGAGGATGACCTTGTCATGCATCAATGAGAGGAGAGGTCCTTGGTCCCATGAAGGCTTGATAGATGCCCAAGTGTAGGGGAACTGAGAGTGATGATGTGGAAGTGGGTAGATGGGTGGAAGAACACCCTCGTAGAAGTAGGGGAAGGGAGGATTGGCTAGGGGGTTTCCAGGGGCAGTGGGGGGACTGGCAAAGGGGATAACATTTGAAATGTAAATAAGAAAATATCCAATAAAAAAAGATTCATACCTTTTAGTGTATGCAATGTTAATTATTTCTTATTTTATTGTTGAGTTCCAACATGTTTGTGTGGTGTGTGTGTGTGTGTGTGTGTGTGTGTGTGTGTGTATGTGTGTGTGTGTGAGTGTTTTGTCATATTGATCATACAAAGTATGTTTATTTAAGTGCTAGTTGACTGTTTGATGGCTATTTGGATTATTTATAGCCGTTGACTTACAATTTGAATTTTTTCACATACAGAATGTTATGTAGATATATGATTTTATTGCCTTTGTGTAAATAGTCGAATGGGATTTCTATGTGGCATGGTAATGATGGCTGCCTCAATCTGCATTTCTGCCAACAGTGTATGAGAAAGATGCAGTATGCCACACTCTCACCAACCTGAAATATTGCCAGGGTTGTTTATTTGTTTGTTTTTTATTCCAGGAATTCCAGGGAGAGGACAGTGATGTTTTTTAAACTATGTTTATAACATCTTTATTCATAATAGCCAGAAACTGGAAACAACATTGCTATCCCTTGAATAAAGATTGGATAAAGAAAATATCGTACATTTACACAATGGAATATAGCTGTCTTTGGCTACTTTCTGGGTTCTTCCTTCTTTCACCTTTCTCCACTTTCTTCTTCTACCTTTCCAACCCCTAAAGGATAGAGAAGAATAAAAAGAAATTCCTGAATAAAGGCAGGGTTTGAAAGGGAGCAACATCATTAGACTATTTTCTGCTGACTGGCAGCTTCAAGTTCTTTGAGGCAAGTTTGCTCTTCCACATCAGGATATCTAATTTCCTTGGTTTCTTGCTTCTTCTTTGCATATGGTTACTTAGCAAACCAAAACCAACAACCACCAGGAGCAACCAACATCCCATCCTGCCTCTCAGGACCCTAGCACTTATATGCCCTCTAAAAAATTCCCAGAGTTCTAAATATCACACAATTGCAAAAATTATCTATAGCTGGCAAAACCATGTCTCTACTAGAGCACTACGTAAATCATAGTCACCTGCTGTGGACAATCTGAACTAGCCCCAAGTCCCACACCTTGGATTAAAATGAAAACATGTTATAATATTTATGTTTTGTTTTGTTTTATTTTTGAGAGGAAAGAGTTTATTTTGTCTTATATCTTACAGTACATTATGAATGGTAGTCAGGACAGGAAATCAAATGTACTTGGAGGCAGGCACTGAAGAAGAGATCATGAAGGAATAGAATTACTACTATCTTCTGCAGACTGATTTCTTATTCCAGCTGTTCAGGGATGGCACTTGCTACAATATATCATCGGTCAAGAAAATACTCACTGATCTTTTGCCTACTAGACAATATGATGGAGACATCTTCTCAACTGAAGTTTCCTTTTTCAGATTGACTCCTGTTAGACTATATTTGATACAAGCTGCCAACCTAGATTGGACAAATTTTTCTATATTATTCTATTCCTTCTATGATATTCACAGCTACCTGTGGCTATTTAAAGCCATGTGGGTCAGGTTTGTCCTCTCCTTCTTCCATCTTCTCTGTCCTCCTGTGTCTCTCTGTCCCTATCTGTCCAATCTCTAAAGCTCTCAGCCCACCTTCTTTTTCCACTGCCCAATCACAGGCTCTAGTCTTGTCTGGTGCATGCCCCCTCCTGCATATCAACAGCAATCCATATCCCCCCTCTGCCCCTTCTGTTTATAGTCTGAGCTTTGCTTCTAAAATCCTCATACTTTCTTACATTGATCTTGAGCCTCTGGGTTGATGGCTGTGCTCAGTCTATTATTTTTCCTTACAATACTTTTTTCCTTTCCTGACATCTCATGGCAATCTCATTTCCCTTCCTCCAAAATCTCCAAGATGGAAGTGTTTTTCTACCCTAGAAAGATGTTCTCTACCATTCTAAAGCCTCCAGTGCTGACCAAATTAATGTATATCTTTCCTTCCACTTCATCCTCAGATCTGTATTAGATGGTGATTAGAACCATCTATTTTGTTACTATTACTTAAAATACCTAACATCATAGATTCACAAAAAGATGCAATCCATATTTATGAATCTACACTTAATTCCATTATTATATTCTTGATTAAGTATAAAGAGGCTGACAAGTCTTGTGAATAGAAGAAACAAGAGGTGGGTTTCATCTCCAGATTTAAATTCTGTCTGAGGCAGGAGCCCCAGAACTAATCTGCTGAAGCTGAAGCCTCCTTCTATCCTTTATAGACAGTGGAAGCCAAACTGGTTATGTTCAAGAACGGAGGGCACGGTGATCATCAATAACCATGAATGGGCTTCTGCAGGAGTACATCTTTCACAACAGCGCCTTTGCCTCAGCTGCCAAACACATATTCACAATATCATCACATGTTACAGAAATGCCCTGGCCCTTATTGTTTCTGCCAGATCATATCATGTTCTCACTGCTTTCTCTATCAAACAAGGTTCAGGTGTAATTATTGTTCTCCTGTTTAAAAATAAATAAATAAAACAGAAGTTGGAAAGATGGCTCAGTGTGTAAGTGTTAATCACTTCACAGGCGTGAGGACTTAGTTTAAATACCAACTACACTTATGAAAAGCTCTTAATGTCTGCTCTGTTGCTATGTACTGTAATGCTAAATTCTGTGTGGGAAAGGAAAGGGCTAGGCCTACAAGTGAATTCTCGTGTTTACAAGCTTTTATTGTGCAGGCCTGAGTATGACTGTAACCTTGGGCAGGGAGCAGGGACAGAAGGCTCCCTGAGGATGGCTGGCTACCCAATAACTCCAGAATTAAAGCAAAACTCCATCTCAAAAGGAATTAGATAGTGATAGAGCAAGACAGCTGACATCCTTTTCAGGCCTCTGCACATGTACAGGGGTGCACACACCTGCATGCTTGTGTGCATATATCACCCATACCTACTCCACTTACATACACAAACAAAAATACGTAAATTTTAAAATCGTAAGTTGTTTGTGACACTTGCTAAAGACTTAACAGGGTTCTTATTGAAGGAAGACATTAACTAGGAGAGAGGTGGGATAAGGCATTTGTTCGGCTATTCATGGCTGATTAGACAAAAGGAATGTATGTACAGGCTAAAGTAAGCTAAAAGGATTCTCCATGAAATTTGGTGAAACAGTGAATCACAGAGCTCCAAATGACAAGGCATACTCAGGAAGAAAAAAAACATAGGAGCCTAAAGAAGATAGGTCAAATGACAATCTTTGTCATTCCTAGGATCCAGGAGGGGCCAGATGCCCTTTTACTCTTTGACTGTATGTGTAAGCATTCTCTCTCTCTCTCTCTCTCTCTCTCTCTCTCTCTCTCTCTCTCTCTCACACACACACACACACACACACACACACACACACACACTTTCTCCACTGGTCTTCTCATTTCTTCTTTACAGGTTCCTCTCCTCTTTCTAATGTATTTTTGGTAGAAACAGCTCCCGAATGTGCTATCCTAGGGTCTTACAGACAGTGGTGAACAAGGAGCTGGAAGCATAGGATTGGCTTTTAAAAACATAACAAGCAATGTCCATGATCCAGCCCAGTAAAACTGCTACTTGGCTACTAAGAACCTTGGTCAATAGCCCATCTGTCATATTGTTAAGACCTTTAGAAGTTGTTTAACAAAATGTTAAATGAGATGACATTCAGCAGGCAACAAATGCTTGACTGCCTAATGCAACCCCAAAGAGCTGGTGTGGTGGCAGTGTTTGATGTAATGCTTTGTATTGCCTTCCCAGGATTCTGGGAGCAAGAGGTCTCCTTGCCTGTCACTTTTTATCTTGGTAAAGTGAGCCTGGGACAAGGACACAATCACCCTTGGCAAGAAAGTCTGGCCAGCTAAAGGAGGACTTTCTGGAGGAAGCATAACTGAAGACCTAGGAGTACAGCCACTGGGGAGAGAGAAAAAAATAATTATTTACCTGAAGTAGTGTCTCCTTCCTTGTCTCCAAGGGGCTTGTGCGTGCTTTCGCTCTCTCTCTCTCTCTCTCTCTCTCTCTCTCTCTCTGTCTCTCTCTCTCATCTTTGAGGGGCTAAGGCACAGGAGGTAATGAGAGTAGACTTTTTCTAAGGCTGAAATATGAAACCAATTAGGAAGGGGCAGGTTCCCAGCAAATTGGCTTCTGATAGCTCACATTTATCTGCTTTAGATTTGCATAGACAGAAAGAGAGGCTTTCTGCTTTGATCCAGGTGACAAAGGCAGAGGCACCTCAGCAGGAGGTGAGCAAGTTACTCAACTTACCTGCAACCTTGTGTCCAGAGTTCAGCAATTACAGACAATAAGGAACAAATCATGCCAAAACCTGGTTTAAAGGAAGCGGGGATCTTAAAAAGAAAAAACCCTTTTCCTCTGTATAATGTGTGAATTTTAGCAGAAGCATCCAGGTAGGTTACACAACTGAACCCTACAAAAGTTTTGCAATGGAAAGATATTTTTCCTCAGAGGATAAGCATAAGGAAATAGATAAAATTTTCTCTGAGATCCATGTAGTATTTAGTGGGATCAACTTCTATAAGAAAAGAAAGATCTGTGTGGGGAAAAAAATCAAACCAATTTAATTTTTGAATGCCTCAAATGTATAATAGAGATACCCAGGCAAATATGAATATATCCCAAGGAGGTTGTTCTGAACTCCAGCTTAAATACAATTATGCATACCTGGAATGGCATGCCCTTGTCTTCTGCCTCATACTCTTCTCTTAGCTCCTGGCCTGTATCCTATGTTCAAATACTTATTAAGTACCCAGAAATCAGAGGCAGCCCTCCCAACTCCACAGAAAACAGAAATTATCTGCACCTTGCTGATTAAGACGCTCAAGTCCAGTCGTCAGTGAAATGAATCCTGACTGCCAACACCATCTGATATGATTCAATAATAAAGGACAAGAAAACAACCTACGTGAACATGTGCAAAGAATTTGATTCACAAACAGCTGGTAAAAATCATGAATCAAAACCTTGTTCACACATAGAATCTCAGATCACCAAAGACTCTGGCAGGCAGATCACAGGCTTAAGAGCACATGGGCTACATAGGACAAGCCCAGTTCACAAAGACAAGAAGTGGTGGAGGGCTGCTGTGTCTCTCCTTGAAACACATCTTTCTTGAGGAAAGGAGGTGACTGCAGAGCTTTCTGCCCTGCTAAGCTACCTGAGAATCATTTCCAGAAGCCTAGGGATGCTAGTGTGGGCTTTCTTGATGGTGCAGCTGCCTTTTAGTCATCCATGCCTCTCTGCTGACTAAAGTTAAGTTTTAAGTTTAAATTACTGTGCTTAAGAGACCTATAAAACAAAAATGCTTCTAACCTGTAAGTCCCACTTGACCAAGGATAACTTCTGGAATGGTGGAGCCTGTTCATGTAAGATAACAAGCCCTGTGTTTTCACTTCAGTAAACAAGGTTGGTTGTCCCAATTACACAGAATGTATTTGATCATAGGTAGGCAGGATACATAAAGACAGGAAGTAAGTTAAAGTGTATGCTTGCCCTTGAATGGACTAAAGTGGAAGTGTGTAGCCCTGTGGGATTTGCCTTTTAAGGCCTTTGTCTAATGTAATTCGATGTCATTCTCTGGGAATCCTAGGTATGAACCTAGCCAGTGTTGATCTTCTTGGCCTTTATTTAATAAAGTTGGCTTCAAATTTGGCCCAAAAATTGTGGAAGTGCTCTTCTTCTTGCTGGGTGGAATTAATATTCCCCATATTCCTATAAGTAACCCCAATAAACTCACTGTTATTTTTTTTTCATTGTTGTGGTTTGGTTTGGCTTGGTTTGCTTTGCTTTGCTTTGCTTTGCTTTAGTTTTTGAGATAACTTGGGTAGAGCCATTTCTTTGGCCTTATCTGGATATATATTCACAAATCCCCAAATAATGAAATGTAGATGACCTTATTATCATTAAAAATAAACAAAATGTGATATGTTCAGAACAGGCTGGGCAAGGGACAAAAAGTTAGAGGATGGTTGCTCAGATGGATGTAAGGAAAGGACTTCATGGAGAGTGATTACCAATGGTAGCAGCTTCTCAATATTCTAAAAGTGATTCGTTAATAATTGCACAGCTCTGTGAACATGTTTTTAAAAATCCTGGAGTTGTGTCTCTATAAAGTACATAAGTTGTAAAGTATGTAAATTATAGCACATTAAAGCTTTTATAAAAACAGGGACAATTTTGGTTTGAGCTAGGGTGTCTTGCAGCCCAAGGTAGCCTCAAGCTTTCTATGAAGCTTAGGATGACCTTGAATTCCTGATCCTTCTGATTCTACGTCCCGGGTGCTAGGATTACAAACATGCACTGCCATGCCTGGTTTCTTGTGGTGTTGGACCCTGAACACAGAGCCTTGTCGATGCTAGAAAATCACCCTAACAACTGAGCTACATTCTCAGTCCAAGAAAATAATGGTTTTGTAGTTGTCATATATGTGTGTATCTTTATTTATATATATGTATATGTATGTATATAACATATCATGTATATCATGTGTCATATATATGTGTGTATATATGTATATACATACATATATATGAGTGTGTATACATACATACACTTGTTTTAAGTTTTAAGAATGCCAAACAATTTGCCATAACCTAAGTTGCTTAAACAAGGGAGATCTGTGTCCTCAGAGTTCTAGGAGCTAGGAGTCAGAGATAACAATATCAACAATGCTAAAGAACAATAGTCTCTTCCATGCTTTTCCTTATGCCATTTCTGGTTTTCCAGAAATCATGGACATTCCTTGGTTTATAGGAACATTACTCCAATCTAACTCCATCTTATCTCTACATTGACCCTTTTAACAAGGGCATTGGTCATATTGTATGAAGAACTACCGCAATCAAATCTTTTCTTATTTTATTTTATTATCTTTTTAAAGACCGTATTACAAATATGTTCAATTCCAGCCATTTGGAGGCACTAGGCACTAAAGAGTAAGATTTCAACATATGAAGCTGAGGAGTCACAGTTCCATATAGACCTATTCAGAAGAATACTATACAGTTGACTTAGATATAGTATCTATAAACTTATTAACTTATACTTAGTTGTGAGATTATGAAATAGAGCATTATAACCTAGAATATCAAATTTTAAATTATCCATATCTCTTTTTAGTCTTTAAGCCATTCTTGATCTTTAAGTAAGGCTGTAAAAAAAATCATTGCAAATAGCCCAGCAATTAAAACATCATGATTTCTTATAATCCCCAGTATATACAGAGATGTCCAGGACAGAATGAACCAGAGGTACCGAGGGTTGAACAACTTTGCTGGCTACCACTGATGGGACTTGAGGACCCAGGATAGCACTTTCTGACAAAATATGGCTTTCTCTTCAACCAGTATAAACTCTAGTATAATTATCTATGTATAATTTAGTCATGGTTTCCTGCATTTTTTTGAGAAATGAGTGCTCAGACAATAGTCAGCTTATCTCTAGAATATTCAAAGGGTCTTCAAATAGTCTGCATCGTGTCATGTACTGAGATAGAAGATGGGAAGACTGTCTAGGATTCCATATCAGTAGCTTGTAAACTAGTGAATAAATTACATGTTTTTCAGTGGTCTCAGCTCTCAATACAGTCAAAGGTCTACCAGCTAACAATCCATCAAATCCAACTCCACCATGAGTGTCCATGGTCATTTACCCCAGCATGTGGTTCAAGCATCATTCTCCATGTGTTCTATAAAGTAAAAAAGGCTGGGCATAATGGTCTAGATAAATAGTCAACAAGCTATGGCCCACACCAAGTCTAGCCAGCTATCAGTTTTTATATACCAAACAAATTAAGGAGTTCTGAGGAAAATATTTAGTAATTAAAAAAAAATGAAAAGTTTATGAAACTTCAGTATCTACCAATAAAACTTTATTGAAATATAGCCATACTTGCTTATGTAAGTGTTACTGATGGATACTGACGGATGCTCCTATACCACAAGAGCACAATTAAGCATGGCAAGAGACACCATATAACCCCCCAAGTCTAAAATATTTACTGTGTTGTCCCTAACAATTGAAATTTATCAACATTATTTTGGTTCTCAAACAAAACTATGCATACATTTAGTCTGTCAGAGGATATTGCTTAAAGACTGATGTTCATCATAAAACTGTGAGCTAGCACTTGAGATTTGACTTTTCAGTTATTAGAAGAATGAACTTTTACTCTATCCATTAAGATTTGACTCCAGAAGCAGACCTTCAAATTAACTGGTAATTGATTAGCAAGAGAAAAGACAAATATTCACACTTGCATTGGAATTGCTCACTGAATGCCCAGAGGTTAAGGTTTCCATACTAGTTTAACAGAAAGGAGATGGGTACAGCATTTCAAGGAAATGTGGACAGTTTTCCTGGTTTTGATTTTCATCTGTTTTTTATTTTTATTTTTTATTTATTCACTTTACATCCCAATCACAGCTACCTTCCCTCTGGTCTTCCCAGGCCCACCCTTAAAAGTCCCTCCTCCGAAGCTCCCCTTGGGTACCACCCCACCCTGGGGCATCTAGTCCCAGAAGCAATAGGCACCCTCTCCCACTGAGGCCCAACCAGGCAGCCTAGGTCAGGGGAAGGGCATCCAATGGCAGGGAACAGGGATGAAGACAACCTCTGCTCCATTTGTTAGGGGCCCCACCTAAAAGGCAAGCTGTATGTTTGCTACAAATGTATAGAGCATCTATTTCTAGCTATTGTGTGCTCCCCGGTTGGTGGCCCAAGCTCTGTGAGCCCCCATTCATGGTCTCAGGTTCTTGACTCTGTGGCTCTTCTTGTGGTGTTCTTGGCTTGATTTTCAATTCATTGTTGTTGTTGTTGTTGTTGTTGTTGTTGTTGTTGTTGTTGCAGTTACTGCTGCTGCTGCTGCTCCTGTTGTTTTGTTGAAATGCTACTGGAATACACAGTCTTCTTCCTGGAAGTTGCAGGGACTCCCTTGGAAGAGAGTAAAACTCACAGTTATTTAAGAGAAGCTTTGCAAGTTTAGACCAAGCAAGTTCAGAAAAGATTTCAAATGTTCTTTCTCAATAACCATCTTTATGCTAAGATGGTGGGTCCTTTACCACCAAGTTCCCACATGAAATCATGCCCAAGGGTCATAGCTTGAGATGTAAGGGTACATAGACCCATCTCAGGACCCATCTCTTGACACTCATTCTCCATGCTCTGGGAGAGAAATACACAGTCAAACATCTTAACGTTCTTGCCAAGGATGACAGATCAGCATAAAATCATAGCAAAGACCACAGTCCTATCATCTCTGTACACTTGCGAAGCAGAAGTCCCTTCTGTTACCTTCAGAAAACCTCCATAAACTCAGGGCTTCCCACCCCAAGAAAGCAGCATTAACACTCTAACTACCAGAAGAAAGGACATAGTCCTGCCCACCAGGCCATGAACTGCCAGAGTGTCTGATACACTCCGTACTTCAGCACTCCTTCAACCTATGATAACCACCACACCCTGTCTGCTCACAAAACCAATGTTGTCCTGATGCAGACCTGAGTTCCACAGGCTAAGCCAATCCTAACTCATTTCTGTCATGAGCATACCATTCTCAATTAAAAAAAAATCAACTTAAAATGAGGCCCTTGTACATATAGGTATCAAACTGATTCAATATTTTCTAATACCAGAATCTCTGTTCTCATACCTGCAAGCTCTCGTGGCAGTCAGACTAACGCCACAGTCAGGTTGGAGGCTATTAGACAAGCCCCAAGCTCTTTCCCCATAATCCTGAGATTTACAGTATTAATTTAAATCCCTGAGACATCTGTGACTTTATAGCACCTCAGCCAATTTTTCCTCGAGGAGCTGTATGGGTTTTGTAAGGAATTCACTGCTAGATCAATATTAGCTGTAAAGAAAAAGTTGCACGCAGAAGTCAAAGTAAGCACATTGCTAAAGCATACTTCAGTCGTTCCATGTCATAGGAGAGATGCTCAGAGAAAAGCCCTAAGGCTAGAGAATTTGGGTAAGCATGCTCTTCCCACTGCTCTGGAGTGAAGAAGACAGAATGCTCAGAGGTTGTTTCTGCATTATCTGGAAATGTGCCTTTTCTGCTATTTATGACAATTATAGGGGACAATTATGCATTTGGGAAGGAAGAAATTATGAGTCTCCAGAACCAAACTGTCTAATAAGACATACTTTATTGACAAAAATGCCATATATCCATGCTGTCCAATATGGTAGCCACTGCTCACACATCCCCATTGAGCACTTGAACTGTGACCAGCAAGGCAGAGGAACCAGAGTTCCCATTTTAATTATTTTAATTTAAATGGCCTTACATAACTGCTGAACCCTGCTCCCAGTATGCAGCTTTGCGTAAGCCATTAAATTCCCATGCCATGAATATTCATTTCTATTTTGCAGATTTTGAGCATGGACACTATGGTTTGGATATAATTTGAGCATGTCCTCCAAAGTATCACATGTTGGTACTCAAAGTGGTGATATTGACAGACAGCCATCATGTCTTGGGGACATTGCCCTCATAAGGGATGAAGCTAGATTCATAGAAGGGAGTCACTGCCAGGACAGTGGAAATGCTAAGGGAGCCTGGCACCTTCCCTGAATCCATCTTCTGCATGTAGTACTTGTCACTCCTTCCACCATTGCGATGCCATCTGTCATGAGGCTCCACCAGAGCCAAACAGATGCTAGCGCCGTGCCCTCACACCTCCAGCACTGTCTGCTAACAATAAATCTCTTTTCTTTACAGGTTCCCCGTCATCAGGTACTTCATCACAGCAACAGAAGCCCGACTATGACAGTGGAACCATGGAATGTGTATGGCTTCATGAAGTTACTCCACTGTATGAGTCAAGAATGAACAACACAGCAGTTGGCCTTGTAGGCAGGGTTGTTTTCAGATCTTCGATCAAACTCGGGAACTCTGTTTCCCTTCGTCTTCCCATCATACGTTAATGACTCCGCGTGAGCGGAGGCCCCTTCCAGCACATAATCTAAACGCGTGACCAGCACCTGCCTCCTGACTGCTTTCACCACCTGCTCTGCTAATAACACAAGGAAAGAAACAGCATTAAATTTCTCTCCCTCACTATGCCAATAATAAGCTCGTCGTACTCTGAACCACAGTCTCTATATTGCCCTAACTTTACCTGCACACTGATCAGAATCCTCCAGTGTGGGGTCACAGGGCACATTTAGGTGGAGGAACTGATGTGTCAGGATACTCATGTGACACAGCTCCTCTCCAGGGAGGCCTTAGTTAATTTCAGAGCAGCAGGCCAGTGCCTCCTACAAGGTTTGAAAAGACCTGGCAAGATCAATTACGGAAATGATTAGTATGCAAATGGCACTAGCAGGCTGCAGGCAAGAACTCTCTCAGTAAGGACTACAGAGGCCAGCCCTGTTAGAAGCAAATCACTCAGCTATAAACAGAAGAAAAGTCATTAGCCTTTTTATGGATGGAAAACATATTTCTGCCACCACATCAAGTATGATACTGATATTCTGAAATTCTTTCATCAAAGACCAGAGACTGGAAAGGAAAAATTTAGCAAACATAATGAAGGCAACATTACCATTCTCTCTAAAAGACTATGTAGCTCCAACACCTAGCATATTCATAGCTCTGGTGTCTTCTTGCTTATATTTCTTAAGTCTTTGTGTGACTCAAAGCTGTGGTTCTCAAACATGGGACAGGTTCTGCTGGCAACTTAAAGCAATGTTTCCGTTAGATTCATAGAATGTTGAAAATAAAGAAGCTGTAATCAACTCTCCATTAGGCTAAGCTGATTCAAGCTAAAGGAGACCACTACTTTGTCCTGTTCAGTGTGCTAGAATGTTCTCTACTTTATGAGGGTTTGATTTTGCTTTTAATAAATTTCTTCACTGGCAGCAATAAAAGCTAACAACTGCCAGCTTTGTGCTGTGGGAGAACAGAATGTGCCTTAGCAAAATATGGAAGATTGTTGAGCTGAAGGCAATTAAGGAGCAGCAGATGCAGGACCTCCCTCAACTCAAGATGCAGATTTACAAAGATAGAAAATATTCTGCCTGCCTCTATTCCAAGAAGAATGAAACAACTGAAGAAAGCTTTGGGTCTTCAGAGGCCTAGCAATGACTCTAGAAGGATCTCCGTACACAAGCCAGACTAACAGAAACACAAAACTCAATTCCTTTCTTTTTAGTCTTGTCTCCTTTATTAAAATATTCTATTGTTCCTTCATGCCATATGCTGGGATTCAGACCCAGGACAACCAGCTGAGGTGCTTATTTTACAAACCAAAGCAGACCTGCCCTCCAGGTTCTCCCAGCATCCCCAAGTCTTTCCCTATTTCTGAACTGTCCCGCCCAGGGGCTGGACTTCCCCTACCTATATAATAAGTTTTCCATATATAATACAGATATTTTCTGCTTGCAGGTACTGCTTGCTTCCTTGCTCTCTCTCTCTCTCTCTCTCTCTCTCTCTCTCTCTCTCTCTCCCTCTCTCCCTCTCCCTCCCTCCCTTCCTCCCTTCCTCCCTTCCCCCCACTCCCTCTTTATCCTCTTCCTCTCCCCCATCCATTTCCCTCTCTCCCTCTCCTTCACTACCTCTTTCTATCTCCCTCCCTATCTCTCCCTCTCCCCCTCTCTCTACATCCCTTTCTCCTCTTCCCCTCTCCTTCCATCTGTCTCTGTCTCCCTCCCTGCACTTGTTCTCCCTGTGCATTACATGCACACCCGCTGCTTTCTCTCCTTCTCTCTTTCTCTCCCCCTCCACTCAGTCTACCTCTCCATGTCAACTTCCCTAGCCTCCTTTCTTAGGACCAATGATCCAGCCCAAGAGCTGCTTCCCAATAAACCTGCCTTTATATACTCTAATCTGGCTTGAATTGACTCATTTTAACAGCTGAGAATAACTTAACACTATGTAACCTTGTAATTAGATGCTACCTGTCTGTGATCTGCTTTCTCTCCAGATGTCTTCATGTATACAAATTCTACTTCAGTATTGTTCCTTTAGTGAACTATTCAATCCCAAATATTAAAGAAGAAAACTTTATTTCCATCCCTGGTAGCAATACCACCCATGATCTGATTGTTGTGACTAGCTTACAATGCAAATAAATAATCAATTATTATGGTTTAATAATAGAAAATGTCCCCTTGAAGTTCATATACTGAAAAGTTAATTTTCAAATCATGGTGCTACTGAGCAGTGATAATTCATGTGGTGTGTGCATGTGTGTGTGTGTGTGTGTGTGTGTGTGTGTGTGTGTGAAGAGCTCAAGTGCTATTAGTCAGAGGAAGTAAGTCAGAGAGTGCATGCTGTCCTTCCCCAACCACCACCACCACCAACTCTCTCTCTCTCTCTCTCTCTCTCTCTCTCTCTCTCTCTCTCTCTCTCTCTCTCCTTCCTGGACACCCTTAGGTGAGCAGCTCACATCTGCCATGTGCTCACATAATGATGACTTTGCCTTACCACTGGTTCAGAGACAATAGAAGTCAAGGACAGAACCATAGAAAGGACATAGAAAGGACTGGAGCCTTTAACACTGTGAACTAACACCAACCTTTCTGCCTTTCCATTCATCTTCTCAGTATTTTGTCACAGTGATAAGAATATGACTAGCATACCAGTCTATTGAAAATTCACTGAGCTGAAGGGGAAAGTTGTGCTGTATAGCTCCATCTAAGCCTTCTGTCCCCCTTTTAGCATAACTCACCTGTAGATGACTCATCAAACAGACATGCCTTTTTACCTCCATTCTCTCTAAGAGGAATAGGGAAATCCCAATTTCCCAAGCCTGAAGTGTTGGAAAGAGTCCATCCTCACCTGGGAGAAAGGTATAGCCAGAACTTCTGAAGAAATGTGTCAGGACAGTTTGGTTTTGTGTTGTCCACATTTCCGCAGCTGATTTCTACTTCATTTTTAAGATATATACATATGTGTGTGTATATATATATCTTCTGTACACTTTCCCAGATTAATAAATTGAATCCTCACAGCAAGCTAATAGGGAACTGTTCCTGACATCCACTTTCTGAAAATAAGGACATTAAAACTTGGATTATATAAGCTGCTGAGCATAAAAAAGATAATAAGTTTTCACCTGAACTCAAGTGTAGCATAACACCAAGTGCTTCATAACAAATATTTTTATGACAAAACTATAGCAGCAGGAGCATGCCCAGTGGACTTCAGATAGAAAGACCAGACCAGAGAACATAGAAATAGTTGTTTCAAGAGTTATCTTACAGAGGCAGGTGGATTTCTGAGTTCGAAGCCAGCCTTGCTACAGAGTGAGTTCCAGGACAGCCAGGGCTACACAGAGAAACCCTGTCTTGAAAAACCAAAAAAAAAAAAAAAGAGTTATCTTAATCATTTATGTTAATACATTAAAACCAACATTATAACTGCTCTGGAAGATTAAGTTAAAGTCAGTTCTGATATTTGCTCAGTGTAAAAGGGTGATGTTAAAGCTGCAAGGAGTCTCCAAGACCATCTGGTTCACAGCTTTTATTTGATACCATAAGGCAGTCTCACGAAGATAAAGTGACAACACAAGCATCAATGCTGAAAAATCAGCAATTTCTACAGAGTTCAAGTAGACAGTCCAGGTAAAAGAAGTTAATGTATTATTGGGTGTCTTATAGAGTTTCAACAATATTCAAAAGTATTATCAGTTTATCAGTATCTAAAATACACTAGCTCTCAAGTGCATTCAGTCAGGCAGTAACCACAAAGAATTATGTTGACATAAAAAGAAATATTCCCAACCCAGAGCTGATCCTGAGCCACAGTGATCCACACCAAAATACAGCTGAGAGAGAACTGGTCTCCCAGGAGTGCTAGCACACCTGTGAGCACAGGTAAGACCACCACTTCTGGTCAAATTCCTGGCCCAAGAGAGACCAGCCCAGAGTCATCAGGACACAGGAACCAAGGAACAGCCCAAGACAGGATCTTTCAAGTTTCTGTGTGTGCCCCAGAGCTGACCCTGCTCCACAGCAATCCATACCCAAATTCATCCAAGAAAGAACTGGTGTCCCGGGAGTACTGACACACAGACTTTCAGGAGGGACAAGCCACAGTCAGAGACAGTAACACCAGAGAGACCCAGATTGCAGGCAACAGACAAGGGCAAAAACATAAGCAACAGAAACCAAAGCTAATTGGTATTATCAGAACTCAGTTCTCCCACCACAGCAAGCCCCGGATATGCCAACACACACACACACACACACACACACACACACACACACACACAAAGACTCTAATTTAAAATCACATCTCATGATGATGATAGAGGACATTAAGAAGGACATAAAAATTCCCTTAATGAAATACAGAACACAGATAAACAGCTAGAAGTCCGTTAAGGAGGGAAAACAAAAATCCCTTAAAGAATTACAGGAAAACAAAACCAAACAGGTGAAGGAATTGAACAAAGCCATCCAGGATCTAAAAGTGGAAATAGAATCAATAAAGAAATCACAAAGGGAGACAACCCTGGAGATAGAAACCTAGGAAAGAGATCAGGAGTCATAGATGCAAGCATCACCAACAGAATACAAGAGATAGAAGAGAGAATCTCAGGTGCAGAAGACACCAGAGAAAACATTGACACAACAGTCAAAGAAAATGCAAAATGCAAAAAGCTCCTAACCCAAAACATCCAGGAAATCCAGGACACAATGAGAAGACTAAACCTAAGGATAATAGGTATAGAAAAGAGTGAAGATCCCAACTTAAAGAGCCAGTAAATATCTTAATTATAGAAGAAAACTTCCCTAACCTAAAGAAAGAGATGCCTATAAGCATACAAGAGGCATACAGAACTCCAAATAGACTGGACCAGAAAAGAAATTCCTCCCATCATATAATAATCAAAGAAAGAATATTAAAAGCAGTAAGGGAAAAAGGTCAAGTAACATATAAAGGCAGATCAGAATTACACCAAACTTCTCACCAGACTATGAAAGCTAAAAGATCCTGGGCAGATGTTGTACAGACCCAGTGAGATCACAAATGCCATCCCAGGCTACTATACCTAGCAAAACTCTCAATTACTATAGGTGGAGAAACCAAGGTATTCCATAAAAAAGACAAATTTACACAATATCTTTCCACAAATCCAGCCTTCAAAGTATAATAGATGGAAAACTCCAACACAAGGAGAGAAACTACACCCTAGAAAAAGCAAGAAAGTAGTCTTCTTTCAACAAACCCAATAGAAGATAGCCACACAAACATAAAAATAACATAAAAGAAAAAAAACAAGAGGCAAGATCACTATTCCTTAATATCTCTTAACATCAATTGACTCAACTCCCCAATAAAAAGACATAGAGTAACAGACTGTATATGTAAACAAGATCCATAAATGGCAACAAACAGATTGGGAAAAGGTCTTTACCAATCTTAACATCTGATAGAAAGCTAATATCCAATATAAATAAAGAACTCAAAAAGTTAGACTCCTGAGAGGTGGATGGGGGGGTGGGGGGAATGTGGGAGTCCCTAATGGAGGAGTTGGAGAAGGGACTGAAGAAGCTGAGGCATTATACAAGCCCCATGAGGGGAGCAACAGTGTCAACAAGCCAGACCCTCTGAAGCTCCTGGGTACTAGACCACCAACCAGAGTACACATGGAGTAACCCATGCTCCAGCCGCATATGTGGCAGAGGATGGCCTTGTTAGATGTCAGTGGGAGGAGCAGGCCTTGGGCTTGAGGCTGTTAGATGACCCAGTGTATAGGAATTCCAGGGTGAGAAGACTGGAGTTTGTGGGTGGGGAAGCACCCTCATAGAAGCAGTGGGAGGAGGCGATGGGATGCAAGTTTCCAAAGGGGAGACCTGGAAAGAGGAAAACAATTGAAATGTAAATAAAGAAAATATCCAATAAAATAAAATATTTAAATATTTCTTAAATATACATATTTTCTGAAGCTAAAGATAATATTCACTAAACCAGTTTTTTAAATCTATTTATAACATTAAACATGATTGAAGTAGAAAATCTCTTATGAAATCCTCTATAAAAGCAAATTCTTAAAAGTTTCTGATTAGACAGAAACCATTCCATCTCCAAGGGAGAATACTTAGCATAACTGTGGCTTCCTAGAGTGAATTGGGTAGTGTTCCTTCTGTTTCTATTTTGTGGAATAGTTTGAAGAGTATTGTATTGATATTAGGTCTTCTTTGAAGATCTGATAGAACTCTGCACTAAACCCATCTGGTCCTTGGTTTTTTTGGTTGGGAGACTTTTATGTGGAGGTCCTTGATCTGCTTGGACTTGAGCTTTGTACAAGAAGATAAGAATGGATCAATTTGCATTCTTCTACATGCTGATTGCCAGTTGAACCAACACCATTTATTGAAAATGCTGTCTTTTTTTCCACTGGATGGTTTTAGCTCCTTTGTCAAAGATAAAGTGACCATAGCTGTGTGGGTTCATTTCTGGGTCTTCAATTCTGCTACATTGATCTGCCTTCCTCTCACTGTGCCAAAACCGTGCAGTTTTTATGACTACTGCTCTGTAATACAGCTTGAGGTCAGCAATGGTAATTCCCCTAGAAGTTCTTTTATTGCTGAGAATAGTTTTTGCTATCCTGGGTTTTTTTGTTATTACAGATGAATTTGCAAATTGCTCTCTCTAACTCTATGAAAAATTGACTTGAAATTTTCATGAGGATTGCATTGAATCTGTAGATTGCTTTCGACAACATGGCCATTTTTACTATGTTAATCTGGCCAACCCATGGAAGGTCTTTCCATCTTCTGAGATCTTCTTTGATTTCTTTCTTCAGAGACTTGAAATTCTTGTCTTAAAGATCTTTCAATTGCTTGGTTGGAGACACACCAAGGTATTTTATATTATTTATGTCTATTGTGAAGGGTGTTGTTTGCCTAATTTCTCTCTCAGCCTATTTATCCTCTGAGTAGAGGACAGCCACTGATTTGTTTGAGTTAATTTTGTATCCAGCCACTTTGTTGAAGTGGTTTATCAAGTTTAGGAGTTCTCTGGTGGAATTTTGGGGATCATTTAAGTATAATATCATATCATCTGCAAATAGTGATAGTTTGACTTCCTTCTTTTCAATTTGTATGTCTTTGTTTTCTAATTGTTCTGGCTAGGACTTCAAGTACTATATTGAATAGGTAGGGGGAGAGTGGGCAACCTTGTCTAGTCCCTGATTTTAGTGAGATTGCTAAAGGTTTTTCCCCATTTAATTTGATGTTGGCTACTGTTTTGCTGTATATTGCTTTTATTATGTTTAGCTTGGGCCTTGAATTCCTGATCTGTCCAAGACTTTTATCATGACGGGGGTGTTGAATTTTGTCAAATGCTTTCTCAGCACCTAATGAGATGATCATGTGGGTTTTTTTCCCTTTGAGTTTGTTTATAAAGTGGATTGTATTGATGGATTTCTGTATACTGAACCATCCCTGCATCCCTGGGATGAAACCTACTTGATTATGGTGGATGATCATTTGATCTGTTCTGGGATTTAGTTTGCGAAAAATTGAGCATTTTTTCATCTATATTCATAAGGGAAATTGGTCTGAAGTTCTCTTTCTTTGTTGGGTCTGTGTGTGGTTTAGGTATAAGAGTAATTGTAGCTTTATAGAACAAATTGGGTAATGTCCCTTCTGTTTCTATTTTGTGGAATAGTTTGAAGAGTATTGGTATTTGCTCTTCATTGAAAGTCTGATAGAATTCTGCAATAAAGCCATCTGGTCCTGGGCTTTATTTGGCTGGGAGACTTTTAATGGCTGCTGCTATTTCCTTAGGGGTTATAGGACTGTTTAGATGGTTTATCTGATCCTGATTTAATTTTGGTTCCTGGTATCTGTCTGGAACTGTCCATTTCATCGAGATTTTCCAGTTTTGTTGAGTATAGGCATTTGTATTAGGATCTGATGATTTTTTGGATTTCCTCAGATTCTGTTGTTATGTCTCCCTTTTTTTCTGATTTTGTTAATTTGAATTCTGTCTCTGTGTCCTCTTGTTAGTCTGGCTAAGGGTTTATCTATCTTGTTGATTTTCTCAAAGAACCAGCTCCTGGTTTTGTTGATTCATTATATAGTTCTTTTTTTTTTTTTCTACTTGTTTGATTTCAGCCCTGAGTTATATGATTTCCTGCCATATACTTCTCTTGGGTGTTGAAAGCTTCTTCTAGAGCTTTCAGATGTGCTGTTAAACTACTAGTTTATGCTTTATCCAGTTTCATTTTGGAGGCACTGGAGCTATGACTTTTCCTCTTAGCACTGCTGGGTTTTTTTTTTTAAGATATTTTCTTTGTTTACATTTCAAATGCTATCCTGAAAGTTCCCTATACCCTCCCTGCCCCCTGCCCTGCTTCCTGACCCACGCACTCCCACTTCTTGAACCTGGCGTTCCCCTGTTCTGGGGCATATAAAGTTTGCAAGACCAAGGGGCCTCTCTTCCCAATGATGGAAGACTAAGCCATCTTCTGCAACATATGGAGCTAGAAACACAAGCTGTGGGGGTACTGGTTAGTTCATATTGTTGTTCCACCTATAGGGATGCAGATCCCTTCAGCTCCTTGAGTACTTTCTCTAGCTCCTCCATTGGGGGCCCTGTGTTCCATCCTATAGATGACTGTGAGTATCCACTTCTGTATTTGCCAGGCACTGGCCATAGCCTCACGCGAGAAACCTATATCAGGGTTCTTTCAGCAAAATCTTGCTAGCATATGCAATAGTGTCTGGGTTTGGTGGCTGATTATGGGATGGATCCCCAGGTGGGTAGTCTCTGGATGGTCCATCCTTTTGTCTTAGCTCCAAATGTTGTCTTTGTACTCCTTCCATGGGTGTTTTGTTCCCTATTCTAAGGAGGATTGAAGTATCCACACTTGGTCTTCATTCTTCTTGATTTTCTTGTGTTTTGCAAATTGTATCTTGGGTATTCTAAGTTTCTGGGCCAATATCCACTTATCAGTGAGTGCATAGCAAGTGAAATCTTTTGTGATTTGGTTACCTCACTAAGGTTGATATCCTCCAGATACATCCATTTGCCCAAGAATTTCATAAATTCATTGTTTTTAATAGCTGAGTAGTACTCCATTGTGTAAACTTTCTGTATCCATTCCTCTGTTGAAGGACATTTGAGTTCTTTCCAGATTCTGGCTATTATAAATAAGGCTGCTATGAACATAGTAGAACATGTGTCCTTATTACCAGTTGGAACATCTAGTGGGTATATGCCAAGGAGAAGTATTGCTGGATCTTCCAGTAGTATTATGTCCAATTTTCTGAGGAACTGCCAGACTGATTTCCAGAGTGGTTGTACAAGCTTGCAATCTCACCAACAATGGAGGAGTGTTACTCTTTCTCCACATCCTCACCAGCATCTGTTGTCACCTGAATTTTTTATCTTAGCCATTCTGACTGGTGTGAGGTGGAATCTCAAGATTGTTTTGATTTGCATTTCCCTGATGATTAAGGATGTTGAACATTTTTTTCAGGTGCTTCTCACTTCTGTATTCCTCACTTGAGAATTCTTTGTTTAGCTCTGTACCCCATTTTTTAATGGGGTTATTTGAATTTCTAGAGTCCAGCTTCTTGAGCTCTTTGTATATATTGGTTATTAGTCCCCTATCAGATTTAGGATTGGTAAAAATCCTTTCCCAATCTGTTGATGGCCTTTTTGTCTTATTGACAGTGTCTTTTGCCTTACAGAAGCTTTGCAATTTCATGAGGTCCCATTTGTCAATTCTTGATCTTACAGCACAAGCCATTCATTTTGTCTCATAAGTTTGGGACATTTGTGTCCTCATTTTCAATAAATTCTAAAAAGTCTTCAATGCCTTTCTTTATTTCTTCCCAGACCAAGTTACCATTGAGTACAGTGCTGTTCAGCTTCCATGTGTATATGCCCTTCTATTGTCTTTTGTTGTTATTGAAGACCAGCCTTAGCCCATGGTTATCTGATAGGATCCATGGGATTATTTCAATCTTCTTGTATCTGTTGAAGCCTGTTTTGTGACCAATTCTATGGTCAGTTTTGGAGAAGGTACCATGAAGTGCTGTGAAGAAGGTATATTCTTTTGTTTTAGGATTAAATATTCTGTATATATCTGCTAAATCCATTTGGTTCATAACTGTGTCTCTGTTTAGTTTCTATTTCTATGATCTTTCCATTGATGAAATTAGGGTGTTGAAGTCTTCCACTATTATTGTGTGGGGTGCAATGTATGCTTTGAATATCTTGTTTTCTCCATCTATGGCAATTGAGAGTTTTGTTGGGTATAGTAACCTTGACTGGCAATTGTTTTCTCTTAGGATCTGTATGACTTCTGCTCAGAATCTTCTGGCTTTTATAGTCTCTGGTGAGAAGTCTGGTGTAATTTTGATAGGTCTGCCTTTATATGTTACTTGACTTTTTCCCTTACTGCATTAATATTCTTTCTTTGTTTAATGCATTTGGTGTTTTGATTATTACATGATGGGAGGAAATTCTTTTCTGCTCCAGTCTATTTGGAGTTCTGTAGGCTTCTTGTATGTTCATGGGCATCTCTTTCTTTAGGTTAGATAACTTTTTTCTATAATTTTGTTGAAGATATTTGCTGGTTCTTTAAGTTGGGATCTTCACTCTCTTTATACCTATTATCCTATTAGCTTTGGTCTCATTGTGTCTTGAATTTCCTGGATGTTTTGGGTTAGGAAACTTTTCATTTTGCATTGTTGTATCAATTTTTTTAATGGTATCTTCTGTACTTGAGATTCTCTCTTCTATTTCTTGTATTCTGTTGGTGATGCTTGTATCTGTGACTTCTGACCTCTTTCCTAAGTTTTTTTTTTTTTTATCTCCAGGCATGTCTCCCTTTATGATTTCTTTATTGATTCTATTTCCACTTTTAGATCCTGGATGGCTTTGTTCAATTCCTTCACCTGTTTGGATGTGTTTTTCTGCGATTCTTTAAGGGATTTTTGTGTTTCCTCTTTAAGGGATTCTACCTGTTTACCTGTGTTCTCCTGTATTTCTTTTTTTTTTTTTCCATTTTTTATTAGGTATTTAGCTCATTTACCTGTATTTCTTTAAAGGATTTTTTTATGGCCTTCTTAAAGTCCTCTCATCATCATGCGATGTGATTTAAATCTTAATCTTGCTTTTTCAATATGGTGGGGTATCCAGGACTTACTGTGGTGGGAGAACTGGGTTCTGATGATGCCAAGTAGGCTTCTTTTCTGTTGCTTAGGTTCTTGTGCTTGCCTCTCACCATCTGGTTGTCCCTGGGGTTATTTGGTCTTGCTGTCTCTGACTAGAGCTTGTCCCTCCTGTGGGGCTGTGAGCCTGTGATCTTATGTGTGTCAGCACTCATGGGAGACCAGTTTCAGGTGGGATTTTGGTGTCAAATGTTGTGTCACAGGGTTAAATCTGGGGGACTGATGAAAACTGGAAAGGCCCTGCCCCTGACTGTTTCGTGGTTTCTGTGTCCTTTGAGCTCCTGTTGGGTCTTTCTTTAGACAGTTATTGGAGCAAAAGTGGTGGTCTCACCTGTGAGCTTAGGAGGGACAGCACTCCTAGAATACCAGCTCTCTCCTTGTGGGATTTGGGTAAGGAATGCTGTGGGATATCCAGGGCACAGATGGAGACTAGAAGTCTCCTGTTCTTACATTCAGTCTTCAATAAGCCATATTCCAACTGCAAACCCATTGCATTGCTCTGTATTGGAACAATAAATTCTGAAATAAATATGAGATAAGAGAAAGGAATAAGACACTTTAAATTTTAATGTGAGTGTGCTAACTTCCCCCAATTCATAGATTCTCTTTGTGTTATTACAGAATTAGAGAGCTAAAGGTATCTTGTATTAAGCAGTTAATTCCTAAGATACGGTTAGCATTTAAAATTCAAATGCTCAAAAAACAAACTACAATTTTCAAATGAGCTTTATATTGAGCTCAGAAAATTTCTATTGTCCAGATTGGTAGGAGTTCAAACTTATAAATCCACTATGGAATCAGTGTGGCTGTTCCTCACCAAGAAAGAAATCAATCTACCTCAATCAACATCCAGCCATACCATTCTTGGGCATATATCCAAAGGACACTTCATCCTATCACATAGACACTTGCTCAACCATGTTTATTTTTGCTCTTTATAATAGCCAGAAAATGGAAATAACCTAGCTGTCTCTCAGCAGAAGAATGAATAAAGAAAATGTGGTATTTTTACACATTGGAGTATAAATTAGCTGTTAAAGATGACATGATGAAATTCACAGGTGAATGACTGGAACTTGAAAAAAAATCATCCTATGTGTGGTATTTCAGACCCCAAAAGACAAATAGAGTATGGATTTGCTTATATTTAGGTATAATTTGTTAAATCAAGGAAAACCAACCTACAATCTATAGGAACATGGAGGTTAGGTATAGAGCAAGAGATTAAGGGGACATATAGAAAGGGGAAATAGAATAGATAGTTATGGATGAATGGATGGGTGGATGGATGGACTAGAACAGGAGGATCAAGGGGAGATGGGTAGGGAGACTAGGACAAGGAGAGACAGCCAAAATTAAATGTCATTTGAGGGGTACCATGGAAATCTAATAAAGTAGAAGCTGCCTAAAATATATACATATATGAAGGGAATATAAATGAAATTGCCAAATATTTCAGAAGATAGAGTCCTTATTGGGTATCTCTTATCACCAAATAAAGTTTCCAGTACCAGGATCAGTTTATCTAATTGAGTTGTTGACCAAAGGGATCCTATGGGAATCCCCTAACAACCCAGGCTATTGCCAAGACTGTTGCTTGCTTTCCACAAACAGATAGGGAGCCCCCATTGCTGAAGAAAACACCTACACAACTCATCCAACTAGAGAAGTCAAGCTGGTGCCCATACAAATCCTTCACACCTACATTCTAGAGTCTTTGATACAGGAATGTATTCTACAGACTAACAAGAAAGAAATGCAAACACCAAGCCAGACACAAGCCCTTTAATCAGCAATGATGTCTAACCTGTAAGATATGCTGGGGCAATGGTGGCACAAAGCTTGTGAGAGTAATCAGCCAATATCTGATTTGACTCACTACGAAAGATTGAACCCATACCCAACACTGTAGAAGTTATGCCCCATTCTTTCACCCAGCACCATGCTCCCAGAATTAAGACTCAAAGTCAAAATATATTTACAAATACCTTGTTCATGTAGTTAGGCTCTTCTCTGACTAGATGATAACTTACTATAACCCATTTACTTTAACCTACATTGTGCCACATGGCTAGCTACCTCTGTTTAGGCACCAAGCATCTGTCTTATCATATTTTCCCCTGTGAATCTTCTACCTGGTTCTATCCCAAAATTTTCTCTTCTCCCAGATATTCTACCTTCTGTTTCCTGCCTAAGCCATAGGGCATCAGATTTATTATTGACAGGTACCACATTAATACAGACATAAGATATTCTCTCTACAATTCTCTTTTTAAGTTTAATAGAGGTTTTCATTTCTTTCAAACATTTGAATACAATTATAACAATTAAGAAACTATTAGGTAAATTTTACATTTATCATATTTAGTCCATTTATATTTGGGAATTGAGAGAATTTTATCATTTATGTGATCTTGGTGAGTTTAGAGTTCTGTATCTAAAACATTTTCCTTTTTTAAAATATTTTTATTAGGTATTTTCCTCATTTACATTTCCAATGCTATACCAAAAGTCCCCCATACCCTCCCCCCCAATCCCCTACCCACCCACTCCCACTTTTTGGCCCTGGCATTCCCCTGTACTGGGGCATATAAAGTTTGCAAGTCCAATGGGCCTCTCTTTCCAGTGATGGCCGACTAGGCCATCTTTTGATACCTATGCGCTAGAGTCAAGAGCTCAGGGGTACTGGTTAGTTCATATTGTTGTTCCACCTATAGGGTTGCAGATCCCTTTAGCTCCTTGGGTACTTTCTCTAGCTCCTCCATTGGGGGCCCTGTGATCCATCCAATAGCTGACTGTGAGCATCCACTTCTGTGTTTGCTAGGCCCCGGCATAGTCTCACAAGAGACAGCTATATCTGGGTCCTTTCAGCAAAATCTTGCTAGTGTATGCAATGGTGTCAGCGTTTGGAAGCTGATTATGGGATGGATCCTCGGATATGTCAGTCTCTAGGTGGTCCATTCTTTCATCACAGCTCCAAACTTTGTCTCTGTAACTCCTTCCATGGGTGTTTTGTTCCCAAGTCTAAGAAGGGGCAAAGTGTCCACACTTTGGTCTTTGTTTTTCTTGAGTTTCATGCGCTAAAACATTTTCTATCCTCACATATATTACCATCCTAAATACATCTTCTTAGACCTAGAACATCTTCTTATATACCAAACAACTTAAGCTTAAAATAAGACTGTGACTATCTAGACTTCAACAACATCAGAGACCTGAGAAGGAAAATATGTTACCTGAGTGTGCAGGAACTGCAGGAACGAAACTTCCAGAAATTATGGAAATGACAGAGACAGCTGACTGCCTATATAGTCCCCAATATTGTCTCTGTACCATTGGAGCATCCATTTCTGCCTTGTGGACCACACTATCTGACAGACTGTTTATGATGCAGGAATTAGGGAGGACTTGCTTTCCCTGTATTGGCAGAGCTTGATTTCCTTGAATCTGTTTGTCCTTTCTGGATAGCATTTGTCTGTAGTTAAAATATGGACATTTTCTTTGCCCATTGGCTACCTTGTCACAATTGAAGCAACTCTGCATGGAGATACTGATGCTCATCATATTCTTTGAAGTAGAATGAGAGTACTGTCAGGAGCAGACCCATCTCATAGTCAAAATATCTTTTAATAATGAAACAATTTTAAATATCATATTGTGTGACATTTAAAGAATATATTCATATTCTTTTTTGTTGCTTTTGTTTGTTTGATTGATTGATTGATTTTTTTTCAAGACAGGATTTCTCTGTATAGCCCTGGCTGTCCTGGAACTCACTTTGTAGACCAGGCTGGCCTCGAACTCAGAAATGCACCTGCCTTGGCCTCCCAAGTGCTGGGATTAAAGGCGTGTACCACCATGCCTGGCTTTTTTTTGGGGGGGGAGGGTCCATATTCTTTTTAAAGACCATCTATTTATAAAATTTCAGAACAAGCAAACAGTGCCTGTTTTTAGCTATTTATTATCTGTTTAACCCAGGATGTATACTTCTTTGTTGATCTACACTAGTATCTGACATGGCATGAGTTTGACTATTAATTTGCATTAATTATCCTAAACAGGTTATAGTCACAGCAATTAAAAGGATTGAGACTAAATGTAGTATTCTTAAATGAGTTGCATATGCATAATACCTATATAAGAGTTGAGGGTAGAAAGATGGATCAGTGGTTAAGAGCACTGACTGCTCGTCCAAAGGTCCTGAGGTCAATTCCCAGCAACCACGTTGTGGCTCACAACCATAAGCAATGTGATCTGACTCCCTCTTCCGGTGTGTCTGAAAACAATTACAGTGTACTCATATACATAAAATAAATAAATAAATATTTAAAATAAAAGATTTGAAACGTTCATAGCTTATATTGTAACAAAATCAACCTTTAATTTTGTACCAATATACAATGACTCATACCAATGAAAACCATAAACTTGTATCAATAATTATAATCCATAATGATGTAAACAAAAATAACATTATTTGAGAATTGCAATAATTTTAAGTTGAAGAGTAGATTCAATAATCTACCCTCTTATTATATTATTTCTATATGATATGTCTATATTCTTCCCTTTTCATTTCAACCCCCCCTTTTCCTTACCTAAAAAAGAAAGATAGAGAGAAGCAAGGAAAGATAGAAATCCCTAAGTCTAAGTTCCCTATTTTATTTCCTCCCTGTCTAGAATCATAACTATTTGTAACCATCCCTTAAAATGACAACGTACCTAGAACTCATAAAATGACCAAAACCATCCACCACAACTTAAGGAACTGGAATAATGGTCTTATAATTGCTTCCTGCTGAACAAGAGTGAAAAATTCCTTTTGCAGGGAGAAGTGGGGGGACTAAGAAAATTAGGGGAAAAAATGGTTAGTCTCAAGAAAGCTAGCTGTAATCATGTACTGTCCAGTCTCTGTAGACTAAGAAAGTTCTGGGCTTAACTGAAGTCCTGACTGGAACAGTCTGAAAAGCTGAATGAACCTAGGTCGTAAAGGATCAGCAGCCTTTCCTGAAGCTGTTTTGGAAGCAAGTCTCCTGAGGAATAGCATTGAAGCAGTGTAAGTCTGTATCAACCATCCTAGCATCCTTGAGGTTGGATCTTGCCAGGACTGTTTCATTGGACTTCTATTCTGCAACATACAAACCTTACAAGTAATATATAATCCTATAAAGACATTTGTATAGAATGTTCTGGGTGCTTTTATTTGAGCAGGTAAAAGATAACTGTTTCTTTTGAAGTTAGTTTGATAATATAATCAAACTGTAATACAAATCTACATTTTTTTATATTTACGAATACCTTGGCCATATAGGTAGGATTCTCTGACTAGATCATAACTTACTATAACTCATTTAGTTTTAACCTACATTCTGCTGTGTGGTTAATTACCTGTGCTAAGGTACCATATGTCTGTTTCATATTTTCCCAGGTGAATCTCCCATCTGGCTCTATCCCAGAATTCTTTCTCTTCCCAGATGTCCCACCTCCTATTTCCTGCCTAAGCCATAGGCCATCAGATTTATTATTGACATGTACCACATCTGTACAGACATAAGATATTCTCTTTACAAAACACTTAGGTTCTTGGCTTCCCAAGCAGTGTGGGAATAAATACAGAGACTTGTTATGGGTTACTCTGGTGCTGTTTGTATTCTAATGTTAACTCAGCTTCCTCAAGAAGGGGTGACCTAACAAGGAGTAGATCACATACTCAGGTGATTTCACGCGACCCTTCTCCCTATTTTAACTAGTCAAGTTAAGATTAGAGCTTGTGTTTGGGCAGGGGAAGGGAAAGGTGGGAGTGGAAGTTTTAGAGAGAGGAAGAAGAGGTGGAAGGAAGATGGAACAGAACCACATAACCCAGAGAAGTTGCAAGTAGCAAGAAATCTCAAAGCCGGGTAATAGAGTAGTGTAGCAGTAAATCTACCCAATCTAGATGTGAAGCTTATAAGTATCATAACTGAATTGTGTGCTTCTGTGTGGGCTTATTGGGGTTGGAGATTTACTGTAACAGAGACTCACAACCAGAAAATATGCAGAGAGTGAGAGAGCTTGCAACGCGCATCCCTAAATGAAATGTCTCTATCAAATCCTTCCCCTTGGGGCCCTCTAAATTAACATGATCAAAACTCATAGAAAGTCACAGAGACTAGGGCAGGCAGCATGAACTGAGTCTGCAAGAGTCTGCACCAGGTCTTTTGAAATGTATATAATGGCTTTTTTGGGGATTCCTGAATGTGTCTATAAGTCTTGTACTTTGTCTTGGATTCTTTTCCTTCTGTTTGTCTTGTCCAACTCCTATGTGTTAGGTTTTGTTTGTTTTATTTTACTTTTATTCCTTAGATGCCTATTTGTTTTCTAATAAGAGACAGAAAGACAGTGGATCCAGATGGGAATTCGAAGGAGTAGAGAGAGAAGAAACTGTAATTTGGGTATATTATATGAGAAAAGAATCTATTTTTAATAAAAGGAAAAATAAAAGATTATTACAAATGCTCACATTTTCTGTAATAAAAAATAGTTGGTGGGACTACCACACCAAGATGTGGGTGACACGGGAGAGCTGAACAAACTCAGTAAATATTATTCAGAACATTCTAAGAGGTGCATCAACAGTGGGGAAGGATGAGGTTTAAGTCTTGTAATTCAGGATTCCATGTAAATTTTACAAAAAAACATACAGGAATATTTTTAAGGAGCAAACTGATTCTTATAATAAAATTGAATCTAAAACCAGAAAGATAGACCTGTCAGAATCAAGAACACATTCTGTTAGTTTCCCTGTGTACTATGAGCCATTAATGAGCAGAGACACCTATGGTGATTATTCTGGAAGTTAAATAGATTTTACATTCTATTGTTCACCTATATTCAACCCCTTGCAGCCCATGAACTCCAGGATGCATGTACTCAGAAGTAATTTTAAATTCTTTTGACCAGGTAGCCTTTGTCCACTAAGACATCCACTAGGTTCACAAAGACATCATTGATTTTGGGTATTGCATAATAAAGACATAATAGATTTTGGGTATTGCAAATTTAGTCAAAACATGTCTTTGAAGACAAGATCTCTGTGTGCTGAGAAATTGATTTACCTAGCTTATACCAGCCATGTAGCCACAACTTGAACTAGAGACCAAAACCTTGATGTGCCTGATCTGTAGCTCATGGCAGCACAGTTTGATTTCACTTTTTGTTCCTTCCTGGATGTGATCCTATTTTGAACTCTGATAGGCTCAGAAAAATAACAGCTCCACTGGGGAGAGAGAGAGAGAGAGAGAGAGAGAGAGAGAGAGAGAGAGAGAGAGCATTAAAGCAAACCCCAAGACTGCTCTAACAATTCTTCCAACAGAAGACACACTGACTGCCTTCCCTGGGTCTTTTACTCCAACCAAATAAAGTAAACAACTACAATTTCAGTTAAAACAGAGATGTTCCTATAACTCTTAAATGACAGAAAGTGTTTTTGTGATTAGTGGCTAATTCTCTTGTCAAATATTTGAGCATAAGACAGAATGGTAAACACTAATAAGATTAACCCATAAAACATCACAGCTGAGAGCATATTCTCTTGGTGGAGTTCATTAACTGCTCAAGGGACCCATGTTATAACTAGATTCAAAGTGGTCTTTCTAAAAGAGAAAGCAAGGAGAAGGAACTGCAGAGTCTGAGTCCTGTATCCTGCATTCTGCATCATTCTACTCATGGGTACCCTGATTATTACATAAATATTGGGTACATATCCCAAATATTGTCTTATGTTAAAATGATAATAATATTTAAATAGAATTGACTCACTCATCTAGACACCTAGCTCAAATGCAATCAATGGTCTCTGGATGATCTCTCCCATTAAGTATGAGCCGGTCTTCCTGCCTTGCATAAAGAAAAGTGATATTATGTGAAACTAATCTAAGACTGTTCACATAGGCCACTTGTGATAACAAAAATCCAAATGTTGTACCATAAGCATTCCTAAAGAGAGGCCACCCACTGAGAAATGAAAGATTTCATTAACTGACACATACAGAAGCTTAACTGAAGCCTCAGCCTCTCAACCAAGCCTTAAGACATTCTGAGCTAGAACTGTAGCCCTCCGCCCACCCCCGACACACACACACCAAAAAATTCAAAATGAATCAAAAACTTCAGGGTAAGATTCAAAACTCTGAAATGATATAGAAAAAAAATAGGACAAAACATATAAAGATTTTCTGAAAAAGACTCTGATGGGATAGCAGATAATCCCAATTGACATATAATATTCTAAGAAATATGTTTCTTCTCAATGAAGTACATAACGAGAAGAGTGAAGGCACAGCCTATAGAACAGGAGAAAACTTTTGCCAGTGGTACATATGATAGGAAATAGACATCAGATGTATAAAGCAAGCCAAAACTTAAATACCCAAATATATACTTAAGGAACAGGCTGATAAATTGAATATAGTTCCTTTTTAAGTGTTCTTACTTTTGTAAATGCTCTTGCTTTCTCTTGTTCCTCTCTTATTCCCTTGCTCTCCCCTTTCCCCCACTTCCCCCATTCCCTTGCCCCTCTCTCTTTATGTGCTCATGACCGGCCTCTACTCCTCTACTTCTCTACTTCTCTACTCTCTCTCTCTCTCTCTGCCTTTCTCTGCCTTTATTAACCTCTTAGCTCCCCTCCCCATGCTCTGATTAAACTCTATACTATAATAAAAAAATTAAATGTTTTACATCCATTTATTTTATTTTATGTGTATGAGTTTTTGCCTGCATATATGTATGTGTAACACATGTGCTTGGTGCCTATGAAGGTCAGAAGAAAGCATCAGATCCTCTAGAACTGAAGTTACAGACAGTTGTGAGCTAGTGTGTGTGTGTGTGTGTGTGTGTGTGTGTGTGCGATAAAACTCTAGACCTCTATGAGACCAAGAAGTGCTTTTAACTGTTGTTCCAACACTTGAGCCCACTATTAGGTAGTTCTTAAAGACAACTTTAATCTTAGCACTTGAGAGACAGAGAGAAGCAGATATCTGAGGTTGAGGCCAGCTGGGTTTACATATTGGGTTCCCTATCAGCAAGGAATACAAAGTGAGACTTCAAAAAAAGTGTTCAACATCTTAAACCATCAGAGAAATATAAATCTAAGCTGCACTGGGATTGCATCTAGTCTTATTCAGAATGGCTATCATCTAGATAACAATGAATAACAAAAGTTCATGAGGAACAAATTTCAAAGTAAGTTAGGACCTATTCACTGTTGGTGAGATGTAAGCTTACACAGGCTGTATGAACATAGGTCTGGAGATTCCCCCAAAACTAAAACTAGTACGACTATGTGATCCAGTGATAAGATCTCTGTAAATATACTGAAAGAGTTCTAAGTCAATATACCATAGAACTCATCCATGTTCACTGCTACACTATTTATAATACCTAAAATGGAACCAACCAACCTTCTGGTCTGGGATTGTGCCCTGAGAAGACCTAGGACACAAACTTTGCAGCCAGACCCACAACACCCAGAGGAAGCTCCACTCCCAGATGCTCTAACACAACCATGACTATAGGATCACAGGATTACAGAATCCCAGGAGCTTGGTCACACCAGGATGTCAGGGTACCAGAGGCAGCTTGACAACCAGAAATTCTGACACACCCAGGATCTCAGGATGACAGGGTCCCAGTACCACAGAATCACAGAGAGAGCTGAACTCTGAAGAGTTCTGCCACAACAAAGATCAGAGGAAGGACAGGTTCCAGTCAGATATAGCAAGGATAGGTAGGACTAAAGATAATCAGATATTGGGAGACAAGCATAAGAACATAAGTGACAGAAAACAAGGCTATTTGGCATCATCAAAACCCAATTCTCCCTCCATAGCAAGTCCTGGATACACCATCACATCTTGCTAAAAAAGCAATACTCGGTTCTAAAATCATTTCTCGTGAAAGTGATAGAGGACTTTAAGAAGGAAATAAAAACTCCCTTAAAGAAATACAGGAGAACACAGGCAAACAGCTAGAAGCACTTAAAGAGGGGAAAAAAATCCCTTAAACATAAACAAGCAGGTAAATGAAGTGAACAAAACTATACAAGACCTAAACATGGAAATAGAAATGATAAAGAAATCACAAAGGGAGACAACCCTAGAGTTAGAAAACCTGGGAAAGAAACCAGAAGTCATAGATTCAAGCATCAGCACCAGAATACAAGAGATAGAAGAAATTATCTCAGGTGTAGAAGATACCATAGAAAATTTTGACACAACAGTCAAAGAAAATATAAAATGCAAAAAGCTCCTAACCTAAAACATCCAGGAAATCCAGGACACAATGAAAAGACAAAACCTAAGGTTAACAGGTATAGAAGAGAATGAAGATTACCAACCCAAAGGGCCAGTAAATATCTTCAACAAAATTATAGAAGAAAATTTCCTTAACCTAAAGAAAGAGATGCCCATGAACATAAAAGAGGCTTACAAATCACCAAATACATTGGACCAGAAAAGACTATTCTCCTGTCACATAATAGTCAAAACAAGGAAAAAATATTAAAAGCAGTAAGGGAAAAAGATCAAGTAACATTTAAAGGCGGACCTATCAGAATTACGCCAGACTTAACAGACTTACACCAGACTATGAAAGCTAGAACATCCTGGGTAGATGTCATACAAACCCCAAAAGAACAAAAATGTGAGCCCAAGCTACTATACCCAGCAAAACTCTTAATTACCATAGATGGAGAAATGAAGATATTTCATGACAAAACCAAATTTATACAATATCTTTCCACAAATCAGTCCTACAAAGGATAATAGATGGAAAAGACCAATATAAGGAGGGAAACTACACCCTAGAAAAAGCAAGAAAGTAATCTTTCAACAAACTCAAAAGAAGATAGCCACACAAACATAATTCTGCCTCTAACAACAAAAATAACAGGAAGTAACAGTCACTTGTCCTTAATCTCTCTTAACATTAATGGACCCAATTCCCCAAAAAAGACATAGACTAACAGACTGGATACATAAACAGGACTCAGCAATTTGCTGTATACACACCTCAGTGACAAAGACTGACACTATGTCAGAGTAAAAGGTTGGAAAACAATTTTCCAAGCAAATGGTCCCAAGAAACAAGGTGGAGTATCCATTCTAATATCAAATAGAATCAACTTTCAGCCAAAAGTTATCAAAAAAGATAAGGAAGGATACTTTATAATGGATAAAGTTAAAATCTACCAAGATGAACTCTCAATTCTGAATGTCTGTGCTCCAAATGCAAGGGCACCCACATTCATAAAAGAATCTTTAATAAAGCTCAAAGCACACACCACAGCCCATAAAATAAGAATGGGAGACTTCAGCACCCCAGTCACAGTCTGATCATGGAAACAGAACTGGGGTGACCACCAGAAAGTCCCAGATGCCAGAAAAAGAAAAAAGAGGCTCCCAGGAACCAATGGGAACGTTAGCTGAAATACCCAACAACAGGGAGAGAGAACCTGTAGAGGCCGTATCCGGAGGTTAGGCACAGCCCCCAAACACCAAGCCAACAACCATAATCTATATGCAGAGAACCTAGTGCAGGCCCATGCAGGCTCTGCATTTGCTTTAGTCTCTGTGAGCACTGCTTAGCTGACTCAACTGGTCATGCCCTCACATGTTCTGGACTGACTCTAGCTCCCACAATTCCTTCTTTCACATTTATGGAGGGTTCCTTGAGCTCCAAGAGGAGGTAACCCATGGAGACTTCTACCCTGAGTTCTCTTTCTATAGAGTCATGTAACTTCAGCTTGTGTCAAGTTGACATAAAACTATTCAAGACAGTAGTAATTATGAAATAATAGATCTCTATATTTCATTTTCAAATTTCTTTAGTTTTAGCTGCTTCTCTCCAATTCCCATCTTCTCTGTCCTCCTGTCTTCTCCACTTAAATGTCTCTCTCATAATTCCCCTTTTCTACCAATGCATTTAAAAGTATTTGATTTATGTTTTGCTTTTTAATTTTCTGATAATAGTAAAAAAAAAAAAAAAAAAAAAAAAAAAACTTCATGAAGCTGTTACCCCAGTAGAACACAGTACTTGGGTTAAACTCTGTGTTTCTCCAGTCATTAACATTCTGTTCTGGCATACACTGTTATTTATCTATTTATTTATTTGTTTGTTTGTTTATTTATTTATTTATTTACTTGCTTTTTTTTCTTTAATGACAGTGGTAAATGCTAAAATTGGATTCCCTTTGGAACCAGGTAAAGACAAAATCCAAATAGATATAGAACCTGGGGGGAAATATCACGAGAGCTTCAAGTTCCAAGTGCCTTGAGTGTTCCTAGCAGTGTTGGACTTTAAGAAGCTTGATAATGGGGAAACCCTTGTTAGAGAGTAGCAGAAATTGTTACCTCATAGAATATGTTATGACATAAGACAATCTAACCTATACATTTACTCTGACCAATTATAGAAAAGAAAAGGTAAACCAAAGTTTTATTTATTTTTTAATTAAGACTTGCTGGAGTGGAAATTTCTTAGCCTCTCCAGAGGCTAATTCCAAAGTTAATAAATGCCTTATGTATAACAATTAAATCAAGGTAGCCAAAAATACAGCCCAAAAATGTACAAGGTGTTGTAGTAAATGTTTTCATTAAGTTTTGAAGCCCTACTTAGGCATCCCTTATTAAGACCTTAAACCTAAAAAGGATGGAGTCTTTTGATGCAGGTATCGATGAGGGATTTTTTTTGGTTTTTGGTTTTGTTTTTTCAATCATATCAACACTATAGTTCACATTTATAAAGCACTATATTTTGAAAATATTTTATCTGCATTTCACAAATTTGATCATCTCAATACTGGGAATTTAAAAAATATCTGAAGTAAATACTCATAAATACTCATAAAGATATTTGCCCACTAGCATATAACTGAGTCATGAAGAACTGACTCCCCATTGGGAATGTTTCTCATGTCAACTACCACTTCATTTAATAAAGGAGACATCTTGAAGATGTTTTTAAAAATGTGGAGATCAGAAAAAGTTCAAATACACTTTTTAAGTCATACTTCTTTTCTTTGAAAAATCTCTATTATTATTCTCATTTTCCTAGTTAGCTTTAATTTTGTTGTTGTTGTTTTTTTTTTTTTTTTTTTTTTTTTTTTTTTGAGACAGGGTGTCTGTGTGTAGTCCTGGCTATCCCAGAACTCACCATGTACACCAGGCTGACCTCAGACTCAGAGGTCTGCCTGCTTACCCAGCAGCTTTAATTTTTACCTTAACATGGCCTATACTAACCCTCTGCTAAAGAATGGCCTAGATGAGATTTGACCTTTTAGCATGTCTTTGGGGACTGATATACAAGGGTCAAGCCCACCATTAGTAGTGTTACATAGCCAGATGGTCCTGGGTTATATAAGAAAGATAGCCAACAAGACAGAAAGCAACATTCCCCCAGGGTTTCTACTTTAAGATCTTACTGAGTCTCTGTCCTGATTTCTCTTAGTGAAGGACTGTGGCCTGGATGTATAAAATGAATAAATCTTTTTCTCCCCTAAGTTGTGAAGACCTGAACATCCTGGAGATGCCTGGACTGTAGGCCAACCAGCAAAGACAGCGACAGGTATGAAGTAGAGCTGCCCTGAGTCTAAGGAACATGCCGTGCATGCTATGGGTGGCAGAGCAGAAGAAATAGGATGGTTCAGGACCTCAGGAATCCAGAAGACCACAAGAGAATGCCAGATGCTAGGCTCTGAGCTATAGAATTTAAATTTACATGGCTACATATGGGGTTTACTTTGATCTGATTATTTACATGTCCCAGTTTTTCTATTTTGTAACAAGGGAGTATTTAACTTATTTTTTTGTTTTATACGAACCCATAGTTGAGAGACTTGGGACTTTTAAAAGACATTGGAACTTTTAAAACATTGGCATTTTTTAAAAAACTGGGATTTTCAAAATTATACTGTGTTTTATATTATATCTAGGAGACAAGGAATTAAAAAGTACAGGTTAAAAATGGTTTGCATATATGCAAAGACAGTTTTCCATATGCTTAAGCTGGTGCAGAACAGAGCATTCTTTGTCTCAGTGGTTTAAACATGTTTATGCACAAATTGACAAGAAGTAGATTATCCTAGTAAGCTTTAATTGTCAACTTTAACTATCAATGGTCAGAATCATCTGAGAAGAAAGACTCTACTGAAAAATTTCCTGGATTAGACTGGCCTGTGGGCATGTCTATGAGGGATTGTTTTAACCATAAATTGATAGTCCTCGGCTGCCTTAAATAAGATGTCTGAACATCAGCCTGTGTGAGGAAGCTAGAAAGCAAACCAGTGAGTGACCTGACAGGGAGCCTTACTCCATGGTTTGAATTCCTGCCGTGGATTCTCTCAGTGATGGATTGTGATTAAAAACAATTTATAGCAAATAAACCCTTTCCTCCCTAAGTCACTTTGGACCAGTGTTTCAATACAGCAACCGAAAGCAAACTAGAACATTCACCATCCAGATCCAGGGACCGCATAGGCAATGACTTTCACCATGTGGGAATAGGGTATTGTTTGTCTCAAAGAGGAGCCTGGTGAGGTACATGCTGAAATAGTTATGCAGGGTGCAGAAGAGACAACAGCAAGAAAAAGTCCCAGCAAAGATTTTGTTTTCTCTTCCAAACTTTCCTTGGATTTCCTTCAAAATAAAAGCCTTTTGAAAAGTACACTGAAGCTATGGATACAATTTTTAAAATCCAACTGGGCAGCCATGGAGTTCCCGTGGAGTTTTCAGATACTGTTGTATTTATTTAACACGCTTCAAATTTTCCCCAGTAAAAAGTTAAGCGTGACTGCTCACGCGCTGGTCTCAGCTAAGGAGCCTTTGGGTCATCCTTAGCTTCATTTCCTTTGTCCAATTCTGTCCTTTTAAGTCTCCCAAAGTACTTGAACTTCTTCCTTTCTCTGGCTTGCAGTCCTTCCCTCCTGACTGGCAAATCCAACCAATCACTAAATTCAGCAAAACAAAGGAATTCATAAGCAACAGGAACCCCCCTCCCGGAGCCTCCCCCCGCCCTCCCCCTTCATAAGCAGTTTAGTGACCACCTTTTGTTATTTGCATGCTTTGAGGGTTTAATCCCCAGCCAAAGTGGTTTATCAAAGTAATTCTCCCAAACATATGCAGTGCTTTCCTTGGGAAGAATGATGCAGAATACAATTTTCTCCATCTTGTTACACTTATTATTGTGAATTCCTTTGCATTTTGTTCAAAAGAAGCCAGTCCCTGAAACTTGATTTTGAGAACTCAAGAAGGCATTCAACAGTCTCTGAAAGGGGTGGTTAATTCTATTTGAGTTTCACTCCATAGCCCCATTCAAAACAGGTTGTGTGTATCTAAGAACAAATGGAGTTACCACACAAGAGGTTTATTATCAGAGCTACGCTTCTGGGAGCAGCTCCCACTTCTTAATCCTGAAAGGAGGACAGAAAAGGAAGGAACACAGGCCTTGGTGAATGGAGAGAGGAGGTGAAAAAGGAAGGGGTGGATAAAAAGAAGGAGAGGGGCAAATGAGGGCCATTTGAAAAGCCACAGCCGCTGTTCACAGCCTTCAACTCTCTGTGCTGCACCAGTTCAAAAGAAGAAAACGGTATCAGCGCAAATCAGAATCAACTTTATTTTCTAAACCTTCCCCCTCTTTCGGTATCTTCATGTGGTCTGTGCTTTGGTTTTGACTTGATTCTGTGAGAGATTGAGATTCACTGCCCCACTTAATTAAAAGAGTGAACCTAGGCCCTCAAACGCAGGGAACTTGACCAGGAGCCAACAATGCCTCCCTTTTCTGCCCATGGTAAGCATTTGATGGTAAAATTAGCTTGAACGTCCGTCCCCTCATTGTACCCCCTTGCTTCACGCTTTTTGTGAAACCCACTGGATTTTTATTTTTGTTTTTGATTTTGTTGTTGTTGTTCTTTTGTTGCTCCAGATGAAGAAAACCACCACAAGCTGAGGGACTGACCCTAGAAGGGAACCAGGTGTTCATTTTGTTACCAACTCCCCTGCCCTGAAAGAAAGGCCTGACCAGATTCAAGTTGTCAAAGTGCCTTTTGACTCTTTGCATCTCAAGTGTCAACCAGGACGGTTGCTGCAGAAGCTCTCTAGTTAATAGTGGACTTCTGAGGTTATAATATCTCTGGATATAATTCAATATGAGAAACTTTCCATTGAGCTTCTGGAGCAAAACCAGGCAAGCCTAGCAGTACAAGCTACTTCCAAAGAGAACTGGACTTACCCGGTTTTGAGAATTCACCCTCTCCTTGTCTGACCTCTGTTACTTCTTCCAGAAAATGGCAAAGAATCACAGAAGCGGGAGAAGAGGAAACTACCAGCTTTCTTTTACTTGTGCAAATAAAAAAAAAAAATGACATTTCCCCTCTACCATTTCCCTTTAAACAGAAAGGAGGCACACTGAACAATGCACAGTGCCTGCCCAGACGTTACTGCCTGCCTTTGCCTTATTCCTTTCAGCTTGCTCTCTTTGCTTGGCTTATTCCTTATTTTGCCAAATTTTTCCTCCAAGCAATTACATTTCTTGACCTGGAAAAGGTTGTAGCTCTCTTTGTCGTTTGCATGTGATCACCCAAGTGGATTAATGTGGGTGTGTTAAATGGTTGGAAGAAGTCGTTTTCTCTGCCAAGTCCTCTCAATCACTCTTTTGATGTAACTTTTGTTCTCCCACCAACACAGTGTGTACACATGTGTGCAGGCAGGTATGCATGTGTGCGTTGCACAAGTGTGTGTACATGTGTGCATTGAATGTGTGAGTATTCCTTTCCACGCATTAGTTCCCTCTTTGGAAGACATTCCTTTTGAAAGCCTAGAGTAAATAAATCTGTAAAAAGAAAAAGCTAAGCAGATGTATGTGTCAATCAAGAGGAGAGAGGCAGGTGCTGTCCAGAAGTTGCTGTCCCTGGAATTACATCTATGTGAGACCCTGTACATTCATTCCCTGTTATACCAACATCCCTTGAGTTTCTAGACATTAAGTCTCTATTCTCATTCCTTAAAGAGTTCCAGCAGTAATAATGATAAACTCTTAGGAAGAGAAATTGTTTTAAATAAAGTCAATAAGGCCTTCCTACACCAGGCCTATATATAAAGTTGATGTGTACTCCTGCACTTATATATAAAGGTGTAGAAATGATGCACACTATTACCTGTATGTAACTATAAGGCCATCAGATATTAGGACATTTCATTATCATGAGAGTTATTAACAATGTAGGCAAACATGAAAACTAGACTTTTGCCTTAAGTACCAGCTCTAATTCATAATGACTATCTTAACAACTGTCCTGAAAGGATGCTAGAGCCACATTTCAAAAACCAACCCACTCAGAACAATGAGTGATGTCTGCGTGGGCAAGAGTGGCAGTGTAGATCCTGTCTTTTCTTTGTTTTAGCAAGGTGCCTGCAAGGACTAGCACAGCCTTTACATCAGCCTTTCAAAGTCCACCAAGTCCAAAAGTCCTGCTGCTTTTGGAATAAGAATATTTAAAGTGTTTCCATCACTTTAGACTCTGTGTTTCTGTTTGTAACAACTAGTCAAGCTCTCTAGTGACCCAGGAACCCAGCTATGATCATTTCTCACATTAGTTCATTAAATCTGTATAACAATAGTAAAGTACACAGATTTCTCATTTTCTTTCATCTTTTGTTTTATTTTGTGTGTATGGGTGTTTGCCTCTGTGTGTGTGTGTGTGTGTGTGTGTGTGTGTGTGTCTGGGTCTGTGTCTGTGTGTCTGTCTGTGTGTCTGTGTCTGTGGGGGAGGGTGTGGGGGGGTGTCTGTGTGTGTCTATGTCTGTGTGTCTGTGTCTGTGGGGGGTGGGGGGGTGTCTGTGCACCATGTGTGTGCCTAGTGTCCATGGAGACCTGAAGAGGGGATCAGTTTATTTGAAACTGGAGTTACAGATGAGTGTGAGCTACCCTATGATGCTGTAATTGAACTTGGGTCCTCTGCAAAGACAGCCAGTGCTCTCAACTGCTGAGCATCGTTCCCAGCACCATCTTTCCATTTTTAAAATGACAATAAGTCTCATGACATTTTTAAAGTGACAACATGTTCTCTTGGACAATTTAAAGTTCAAAGTTAAGGGTGAAATGTTTCTGGAAACCATCAGAAAGCAGACAGAGATGAGAAAGGGCTTTCCTTCAAGTAAATGTCAGCGGAACATGGTGCTGTGTACTCCTGGATTTCACAAGTGTAGAGTCCAGAATGCTGAAAAATGGACAAACAAACAAACAAACAAACAAATAAAAAGAAAACCACATTTTTGTTGGTTTAAGACACTAAGTTTGGGTAATTTGTTACACCAGCCCTAGAAAAAATAAACAAAGTAACCACATTTTAAATAGTAATGTCCTTAAAATATTACAAAACAGAGGAATGTCACAGGAACCTTAGAGACAAGCTCCAGGGAGCCTCTCTCTATCTATCCAGCACTGGGATTGCAAGTACAAGACACCATACCAAGCTTTGTAAAAGGGATCAGACGTGGGTCCTCTTATTTTCAAAGGAAGCACTTCATCCTAGCCCCACCATTTCTTTCTCTTAAAAATTCACTCACTCACTCATTCATTCATTCATTATTTATACAATGAGCTGTTTTTCTGTCCTCCCTCGGCTCCACCATTTCTAAACAAGTGGTGTACCCCCACTGTGGTAAGCAGGGGATAATCACTGCCTCCCCTCATGAGCAACAGTGTCTCAACAGATACCAACCTCTTAGTTACCATCCAGTGACAAACAGAGGAACGTATAGATATGACTGTTAGCCTGATTTAGGAAACTATGTGTCGTCATAGAAATCTTTTAGGCACGTCTCTTTAGGCTGCAACTCAATGTTTCTGTAAAGCCACCCTGGAGCACACTGTGCTTTGGTTCACCTCTACTGCTGCTGTTAGCTGCAGGGCAAGCTTGGCGGATGAGGTGACTTCCCTGTGGACTTGCTGTTTGTGACTCTTATCGCTGTGGGGTTTGTTTCATTTTCACATGGGGTCATCATCCAAGGATATTAATAAACTTGGCTATTCAAATAACTCCATGCCATTTGACTACATTTTATAGCATGCACTTTAGAATTGGGCATTAATGATAGTGGAGAAAAAGGAATCAGCAACAACTCAAACCAAAAGGAAAAAAAGCTCTCCCTTCCAAGGGAATCTCTTATTCATGCAGCTTGACCTCGAGTTGGAGGATTAGGAGATGGCTCAAAAGAATAACGGTCCTGTTTGCCTGTGGAGTCATGACCTGTTTCTTCTAATTAAGACACATATTCTGCTTGACCATAACATGAAAAGCTGAGCAAAGTGAAGGAGGGTGAAAAATGAAACACTTTTGAAATTACCTAATCCTATTTGTTTTGTTTCCCAGATGTTACCAGCCACTTCCACTCAGAGCGTGATGTGGTAAACACCATCTATTTATTTTGTGATGACAGGCTGAAATCATTTGTAAGGCCATTTCTGTGATTAAAAGTCCAGGAAACTGTCGTAAATTACTAGGTAGAAAAATCCATTTTCAAATATCATAAATAAATATCATGATGTTTCTCTTTTCCAGCAATCACATGAAGCAAGCTAGCTGCTGACCTGTACGTCTATGGAGAATGAGGCCTTCTACTCTAGGGGGAGGGACTGGGTGTATTCTCTATAGAGAATGAGATCTTCGATTCTGCTGGAAGGTCTGGGTCTGTTCTTCAAAAGGAATGAGGCCTTCTGCTCTATCTGGAGGACTTTGTTCTGTTCTCTATTTCAAATGATACCTTCCATCCTAGCTTGGGAGGTGGCTGGTCCCTACAGGGATTGAGAGCTTCTGTCCTAGATGAAGGGCCTGGCTGGTACCTATAATGAGCCAGACATTCCACTTCTTCTTCAGGGCCAAGGTATGTGTGCTTTATTGTGAGTCAGACTCTCTCTTTCTGTTGGAAGGCCTGACTATTCGCTGTAAATTCTGGAGAAAATGCCATGCCTTAAATGTTAACAATCAAACACCAGCAGTCACTCTCTGTGTCCTAGCATTAATTCTCACCCCGGAGATTCTAATCTCTGACAGCAGGCATTGAAGTCTGGTGGTCCCCTAGCTTCAATATGTACTACCCGGATCATATGCAGGAAGTAACTAAAATTAGCTCTGCCTTAGCATCTATGTAAATAGGAATAATAATACCAGCTCCTCCATACAATTACTGTATGAAGTAAATTAATAAGTATATGTAAGTTATTTAGAGTAGTGATCAACAATTAAATAATGTTTAGGGCTGGTATTCTTCGATCTACTTCTTGATTGAAATGGAACTTGACTTACCTTGTTCTATTTTATGTCATTTATAAAATGAGATTAAAAGAGCAATAAGAGAGAGAGAGAAGAGGGAAATGAAAGGTTAAGAGAGGAGAGGGAAGCGGAGGGGAATGTGGGAAGGAAAGGAGATCAGCAGTGCAGTTCTGTGTAGCATCTGGCTGAGCTCACCTCTGAAATCACCATGTTACAGATATCACTGAGACTTCCTCGATAGTAAGCTTTCCAGTACACAAAAAGAAGATGGCATATGAGCTTATTATTTAGGCTCTTCATTTTGGAGGCTTCACTTCTTGGTTTCGTGGTATGATTCCTGTGGAGTCTGTGGTAACTGTGCATGATGATCAAACGTGTTCACCTTGTTGCCAGGAAAAGCCAAAGAGAGGGCTGAGGTCCAAGTTACCTCTGCCCAGGAGTGCTAGTTTGCTTTCTGTTGCGATGATAAAAACTGTGATCGAAGCAACTTGAGGAGGAAAGGGTTTACTTCCTTGGAAAGGGTTTATGTTATAGGCTATCACTCAGGGAAGCCAAGGCAGGAACCTGGAGGCAGGAACTGAGTCAGAATTACGGAGGAACACTGCTTACTGCTTACTCAGTGTTAACACAGAGCTTATTTGCCCTATGTTCTATCACCTGCCCAGGAGTGGTACCACCCACAGTGGGCTAGGCTCTTCCATAGCAATCATTAATGAAGAAAATGCCCCCACAGATGTACCACAGGACAATCTGATGGAGGCAACTCCTTGATTGATATTTCTTTCCAAATATGTCTATATTTGTGTCAAGTTGACAAAAATTTACTAACACACAAGGCTTTCACACAATTGCTGGACAACTTTGGACTAAGCTATACTTCTTAGAGTTTCCTTCACCTTCCAATAGAGCCATGGGCTATGAACCAAATCTTTGTAGGATACTGAAGACATTTCCATACTGTAGACAACCCTCCAAAGCAAAGACAAAGGCAAACACTTAAATACAATTATATTTTGTTTGGTGATGTGATCATGGAAATCAGAAGTTGGGGCAAGAGAGAAGAAATGGAGAAGGAAAATACTGAAAGATATGGCTAAGCAAGGCACTTGTTAGTGATCTGAATTTCATCCCATATAATAGAAAAAGAGAACAGATTTGTACAGGTTGCCCTCTGACCTCCAAATGCACATGTGTATGAAAGAAAGGAAGAAAGAAAGAAAGAAAGAAAGAAAGAAAGAAAGAAAGAAAGAAAGAAAGAAAGAAAGAAAGAGACAGAGAGAGACAGAGAGAGACAGAGAAAAGAAGGAAGGAAGGAAGGAAGGAAGGAAGAAAGAAAGAAAGAAAGAAAGAAAGAAAGAAAGAAAGAAAGAAAGAAAGAAAGAAAGAAAGAAAGGAAGGAAGGAAGGATAAAGAGGAAAGCGGGCTAACATAAGGATAAATACAATATTGAATTGACCTCGTGTGTGTGTGTGTGTGTGTGTGTGTGTGTGTGTGTGTGTGTGTGCTTGCATGTGCATTCATGCATCCATGTAAACACACTCATTTGGGTATGCACAAGTATGGAAGCTAGATGTCAATGCTAGGTGTCTTTTGTTATTCTTTCCCACCATACTTTTTGATATAGAATCACTGGCTTGACAGGGAGTCCCCAGGGTTTCCCCCACCTCTGCCTGGCCCACAACACTTTTATGTAGATGATAGATATCCAAAAAGTCTTCATACTTGTGTAACAGGCACTTTACCTACGGAGCCATATCCTAGGTTCCAAGTTTGCCTTCTCTCTATTAGACTGGACACTATATCCCTTTGGGCCATTTAAGACACTAATACTGTCCACCAGAAAAGAAGAAAGAGCATATAAATCTGTCAGCTCCCATTGCTTATTAATCAAGCACTGTTTCATGTAAAGAAACCTGCTGTGAAATTTTGAGTTGTGTGTGCATAAAGAAAAAAATTATAAGAGGATTCCATTATTCTAGCTAGAATTTTTTGCCAATTTTACAGAAGCTCGAAGCATCTGGAAAGAGGAAACTTCAACCAAGAATTGGTTTCCACAAGATTGGCCTGTAGACAAGTTTGTCAAGAATTTTCTTTATTGACAACTGATGTTGGAGAGCCCAACCTACTGTGCATAGTGCCGCTCCTGGGAAGGTGGTCCTGGGTTGTCTAAAAAAGCAAGCTGAGAAAGCAAGCCAGTAAGCAGCACTACTCCATGGCTTCTGCTTTAGTTCCTGCCTTGAATTCTCACCCTGACTTCCCTTCACATTGAACTATTATCTGGGATGTTTAATAAGACATATAAACTCCCCCCCCCCGGCCCCAAAGTTGCCTTCAGTATAGTTTTTATCACAGGAATAGAAAGCTAACTAGGACACCCATACTGCAGCAATGAGGAAGGTATATCTCCTATGAACCTATGAAGCTCGTAAAACCTATGCCTAAGTGGTTGTTTCTGGTGGTGTCTAGAATAAGGGATAAAGTCAAAATGATACTAAGTTGTATCCAGTTATCATTGAGATATAACCTAAAGAGGATGAAATGTGTTTCAAGGCTGGACATGGCACACACCTTTAATTCCAGCATTCTAGAGGCAGAGATAATGGTAGGTAAATCTGTATGTTCAAGCTATATGATCCACATAGCCAGCCAAGTATACATGATCCTGTTTCTTAACAAGCACTGACAACAAAGCAATTAAATGTAGACAGCACATATATATGCTATTTTTTTAAATCCTAGTCAAGGCCATGGCTGTAGACAATTAGAACTTAGTTATTTCTTGGCTCCTGACTCAAAATATCTACCTGAAAGAGCTCTCCCAAAGTCAATATCCCATTTTCATCCCCTGAATTCATTCATTTTCATTCTTTGACTTCAATATCAGAGAATCTTAAGGTGAAAATTTCAAAGAAATGTGGATCATCCTTGCCATGATTAGCACAAGCTAATGCCTAGATGATGCTGGGCCAGTTCTAGCAAATGAAACTATAGCTCTTCTCAAGGCTGTTCTTCCTTCCTCAGATGGTTCTGTTAGAGAAACTGTATGACCACTGACTAAGTCAAGGAGAAGTAACTCTCCTAAATTAATCCATGTGCTCCTCATCAAACATACCAGATCTCTTTTGACAACACTATGACACAAAGTGAGAGAATAAGAATCTGGGACAAGTTGGAAAAGGCATACGGTTATCTGTTACTACTGAATACTAAATTATTTTTAACCCCATCTCTTAAAAAGATGAAAAGCAGTGCATTTTAAGGGTGAGGAAATTTATATCATGTGTCCAATATTGGATTGTTCTTCACAAAACCACAACAGTAACACTGAGGTTGCCACTTGGTCAGTGTGGTAGCAGTTTACTATCATCTCCAGGAGTCATTTATTTTTAATCAAGCAGCAATCTGTGAATTAGGTGAGGCTATGGCAGGGATCATCATGCTTCTTTGGGTATTGGAAGGTGCTATCATTTCATCTCACCCAACACAGAGGCAGTAGTTTTTACTTACTACCCAGTTCTCTCATCACATCGAGACCTGGGTACCCCAATACACCAAAAAAGCAAGACTCTGACTCAAAGGCACATCTCCTGATGATGATAGAGGACTTTAAAGAGGACAGAAATAACTCCCTTAAAGAAATACAGGAGAACACAGGTAAACAGCTAGAAGCCCATAAAGAGGAAACACAAAAGTATCTTAAAGTTATCACAGGAAAACAAAGCCAAACAGGTGAAGGAATTTAACAAAACCACCCAGGATCTAAAAAGGGAATAGAATCAATAAAGAAATCACAAAGGGAGACAACCCTAGAATTACAAAACCTAGGAAAGAGATCAGGAGTCATAGATGCAAACATCACCAACAAAATACAAGAGATAGAAGAAAGTACTTCAGGTGCAGAAGATACCATAGAAAACATTGACACAACAGTCAAAGAAAATACAAAATGCAAAAAGCTCCTAACCCAAAACATCCAGGAAATCCAGGACACAATGAAAAGACCAAACCTAAGGATGACAGGTATAGAAGAGAATGAAGATTACCAATTTAAAGGGACAGTAAATATCTTCAACAAAATTATATAAGAAAATTTCCCTAACCTAAAGAAAGAGATGCCCATGAACATACAAGAGGCTTACAAAACTCCAAGTTTATTGGACCAGAAAAGACATTCCTCCCATCACATAATAGTGAAAATATCAAATGCACAAAACAAAGAATACTAAAAGCGGTAAGGGAAAAAGGTCAAGTAACATATAAAGGCAGACCTATCAGAATTGCACCAGACTTCACACCTCAACAGAAACTATGAAACCTAGAAGATCCTAGACAGATGTCGTACAGACCCTAGGAGAACACAAATACCAGCCCAAGCTACTATACTCAGCAAAACTCTCAATGATCACAAATGAAGAAACCAAGATATTCCATGACAAATACAAATTTACACAGTATCTTTCCACAAATCCAGCCCTACAAAGGATAATAGATGGAAAACTTCAACACAAGGAGGGAAACCACACCCCCCCCCCAAAAAAAAGGAAGAAAGTAATCTTCTTTCAACAAACTCAAAAGAAGATAGCCACACAAACGTAAAAATAACACCAAAAAAAAAAAAAACCCAGGGAGCAATAATCACTATTCTTTAATATTTCTTAACATCACTGACTCAGTTCCCCAACAAGAAAACAAAGATTAACAGACTGGATACCTAAACAGGACCCAGCATTTTGCTGCATACAGAAAACACACCTCAGTGTCAAAGACAGACACTACCTCAGAGTAAAGAGCTGGAAAACAATTTTTCAAGCAAATGATCACAAAAAAAAAGCTAGAGTAGCCATTCTAATATCAAACAAAGCAACTTTCAACCAAAAGTTATCAAAAAGGATAAGGAAGGACACTTCATACACATCAAAGGAAAAAAAATCTACCAAGAAGAACTCTCAATTCTGAACACCTATGCTCCAAATACAAGGGCATCCACATTTATAAAAGAAACTTTACTAAAACTCAAAGCACACATTGCATGTCACATAATCATAGTCAAAGATTTCAACGCCCCACTCTCATCAATGGACAGATCATGGAAAGACAAACTAAACAGAGACACAGTGAAATTAACAGAAGTTATGAGCCAGGTATGCTGGTGCACACCTTTAGTCCCAGCACTCAGGAGGCAGAGGCAGGCAGATTTCTGAGTTCCAGGCCAGCCTGGTCTACAAAGTGAGTTCCAGGACAGCCAGGGCTATACAGAGAAACCTTGTCTTGAAAAACAAAACAAAGTAAAACAAAACAAAACAAAACAAAAAAAGAAGTTATGTATCAAATAGATTTAATAGATATCTATAGAACATTTCATCCTAAAACAAAAGAATATACCTTCTTCTCAGCACGTCATCATGCCTTCTCCTAAACTGACCGTATAATTATTCAAAAAATAGGCCTCAACAAATACAAGAAGATGGAAATAATCCCATGTATCCTATCAGATCACCATGTACTAAGGCTGGTCTTTAATAGCAACAAAAACAACAGAAAGCCCACAAACACATGCAAGTTAACAACGCCCTACTCAATGATAACTTGGTCAAGGAAGAAAGGAAGAAAGAAAGAAAGAAAGAAAGAAAGAAAGAAAGAAAGAAAGAAAGAAAGGAAGGAAGGAAGGAAGGAAGGAAGGAAGGAAGAAAGAAAGAAAGAAAGAAAGAAAGAAAGAAAGAAAGAAAGAAAGAAAGAAAGAAAGAAAGAAAGAAAGGAAGAAAGAGAGAAAGAAAGACTTTTTAGAATTTAATGACTATTAAGGCATAACATACCTAAACTTACGGGATACAATGAAAGCAGTGTTAAGAGGAAAACTCAGCTCTGAGTGCTTCCAAAAATAAACTGGAGAAAGCCTAGACTACCAGATTAACAGCACACCTGAAAACTCTAGAACAAAAAGAAGCAAATACACCCAAGAGGAGTAGACAGCAGGAAATAATCCAACTCAGGCCTGAAATCAACCAAGTAGAAACAAAAAGAACTATACAAAGAATCAACAAAACCAGGAGCTGATTCTTTGAGAAAATCAACAACATAGACAAACCCTTAGCCAAACTAACCAGAAGGCACAGAGACAGTATTCAAATTAACAAAATCAGATATGAAAAGGGAGATATAACAACAGAAACTGAGAAAATTTTAAAAATCATCAGATCCTACTACAAAAGCCTATATTCAACAAAACTGGAAAATCTGGATGAAATGAAAATTTTCTAGACAGATACCAGGTACCAAAGTTAAATCAGGATCCAATAAACCATCTAAACAGTCCCATAACCTGTAAAGAAATAGAAGCAGTCAGTACTAGTCTCCAAGTCAAAACAAAAACAAACAAACAAACAAAAACAAAACAAAACAAACAAACAAAAAAAACAGATACAGATAGATACAGATATTAGCACCCAACCAATGGACAGAAGCCAGGGACCCCTGTGGTTGAATTGGGGAAAAGCTGGAAGATACTGAGGAGATGGACAGCCCAATGGGAAGACCATCAGTCTCAACTGACATGGACCCCCTAGATCTCCTAGATAATGAGCCACCAACCAGGCAGCATATGATGCTCCCAACACATCTATGGCAGAGGACTGCCTGGTCTGGCCTCAGTGAGAGAAGATGCACCTATCCCTCTAGAGACTTGAGGCCCCAGGGAGTGGGGAGGCCTGGTTGGGTGGAGACATTCTCTTGGAGACAGAGGTTGGGGGGAGGGAGGAGGTATGGGGCAGGGAGTGGTTGGAAGGCAGACCTGGAGGGGAATGAAGTCTGGACTGTAGAAAAGGATTAAAGAAAAAATAATTAGAATAAATAAATAAAATAAAATAAAGAAGAATTCCTAAGCTCAGAATTCAATGCTCAGAACAGGTTGTAGGATCATCTACAACCTACAATATGCCTAGGGTAAGCAAATGATACAGAGCATCAACAGGAAAAGCAAATGGACTGAGGATACTCACGCTGGACAACAGAGACCCGAGGGGAAGCAATCTCTGCTCAGAAGCAGGACTTATCTTACTAGAAGGATGTTTAGTGAACAAAGGAGCTGAAGATTTGCATAAAATTTAAATCCATAGAACTCACAACAAAATCTTTCCAAATTCCTGATTTTGTGTGTGGAGCCTCCCTACTAGAGATTTTGGCTAAGAGAATATTAGTAGTTCAGTGGCAGAATACTTGCCTACAATTGAACACTTCCTGTATTCAATCCCTGGCATGGGTGGGAAGACAGGGGAGAGACACAGATGAAAGTGATGAAGTTCTGACAGTGAGACAGAAGGTAGATCAGGCAACAATAAGACAGTTCCCAACTTTACAAAACACTGCTGCATAAGAAGTCACTCCTAATTTAGTAGCACAAAGCAATAAGAATGATATTATGCTTAGTATTCTGGAGTCAGAAATGAACACAGGAATGGACTTCCTGTGTCCTCAAAGGTATGGTCTGGTTCTTCAGGTCGGAAGAAACGTGTCTCGGGGAGCTGAAGTGTTGAAGACTGGAACTAGCAGCAGCTTCTTCAGTTATGAATAGTATCTGGCAAATGAACAGGGATGTCTCAAAGTTCATGTTTAGCTAGAGCTGTTGCCTTCAGCACCTGCACATACTGCTATGTCATGTCTTAGGTTTCTGCATAGCATGGTGACATCTGTACACTCAGGTTCCCATCACAGTGGTTCAGGAGACCAGGAACAAATATTCTGGTAAACAAAGGAAAACGTGTACTTTTGCTTCAAAAGTCACAGGGTTTCAAGCCCTCCTGGTCTTAAGGGGCTGAAATGTGGGGATGTACCACACTTTTCAACCTGAAAATATTCAAAGAATTTGAAACCCGTTCAAAATATTATAAAGTAAAATTTTGTGGTCCTGTGTGGAAATGCTGATAATCCAATATCAGAAAGATCTACATCCAATATGGTTCTTCTTTATCAAAATTGGCATTGAAAACACTATTTAATATCACTGAATCCCGTCTTCTAGTTTCCGTCTGTGCTCGGAGCTAATCCTGTGCCACAGTGCTCCATACCCAAATACTGTCGGGAGAGAAGTGGTCTCCCAGGGTTGCTGACACACCTGCAAGCACAAGTAAGACCACCACTTCTGCTCTGAGGGACCGGCCTGGAACCCTCAGGACACAGGAACCAATGAACAGCCTGAGACAGAATCCTCTGGGTTTCTGTCTGCTTCAAGAACTGACCCTCTGCCACAGCTCTCCATACCCGAATACCAAGATTCAATTAACAGACCATATGAAGCTCAAGAAGGAGGAAGACCAAAGTGTGGATGCTTCAGTGATTCTTAGAAGGGGGGAAAATACTCACAGTAGGAAATATGGAGACAAAGTGTAGAGCAGAGACTGAAGGAAAGGGCATCCAGAGACTACCCCACCTGGGGATCCATCCCATATACAGTCCCCAAACCTGGACGCTATTGTGGATGTTGGGAAGTGCTTGCTGACAGGAGCCTGATACTGCTGTCTTCTGAGAGGCTCTGCCAGAGCCTGACCAATACAGAGACAGATGCTAGCAGCCAACCATTGGTCTGAGCTTGAGAGTCCCAGGTGGAGGAGTTGGAGAAGGGACTAAAGGAAGTGAGGTGGGGGTGCAGCCCCATGGAGGGAGCAACAGTGTAAACAGTCCAGACCCCCGAGAGCTCTTGGGGAATGGAACACCAACCAAAGAGCACACATGAAGGGACCTATGGCTCTGTCCACATATGTGACAGAGGATGTCTTTGTTAGACATCAGTGGGAGGAGTGGCTCTTGGCCTGAGTGTGTTCAATGCCCCAGTATAGGTGGAATGCCAGGGCAAGAAGGCAGGAGTGAGGGGTGGGGGGAACACACTCATAGAGGCAGGGGGATGGGGGAAGGAAAAGGGGGTTTCCAAAGGGGAGACCTGATAATTTGACATTTGAAATGTAAAAAAAAGAAAATATCCAATAAAAAACGAAAAAAAAATAATTGATTCTCAATTATCAAATCAGAAATGATGAAATTCATGATATATTGTAAATGTCCAGTGAAAGACAATGATCATTTCTTTCTTATCATTCTGATAAGAATCTTCACATTTATAGAGCACACAAGCCCTGACTAGTCTAACCTGCAAGAAAATCAAAGCCCAACAACAGTTCTCAGATCATTCCCATGGTGATGTTTGTTTTGACTGACTCACAACACTGAGCAAATAAACGACTTTCTAAGATGACTGCCTGCTCTGAGGTCTCAAAAAATTATCATCTGTAGGTTTTAGAAAGGGAGAAACAGGACTTACTAAGTGGAGAGCTAAGGATGGAAAATGCTGTGGTGCTTATGTGCCTGAAGTTAAAGGAGCCTTACAGTATCTGCACATGTTATAAGTAACGTAAATCACCCCTGGGCCATCCTACAGTGCTAATGAACCTAGTGAAGCCTGGAGCGTACAATATTTATTTGAAAGAGGAAATGATTTCATTTTCCCTTTATTTCTGCTTCACCAAAGCATTCAAGTAGTGCACAATAAGCCTTTCGATTGCATGTTTAATTCGTTCTGATGATTTGTGCATAGTAAGGAGAGCCCAATCCTAGGGATATCTCCTAAGAGTGATGTTAGGTCTATATAGCTCTATGGGGGTTCTTAGATCCAATTCTACTTACTGCTATTTCACAGACTGAGCCAGAAAGGCACAGAGCCTACCAACTGTCCAGCTGACAACTGTAAAGCTTCTGGACAAACATCACAGTCTCAGAACTGCCTCCACATAACTCTCAGGCAAGACCAGCTGCCATGCTGAGTGTACACACTCAGGACCCTGTAACTCTTTTTGTAATTCGTAATTATTTTAATTACAAATCCCCACACTGCATTGACTACAATGTCAGAGACCATCTTATTTAGCTGAAGTGCCCAAAACAAGGCTTAACTCATTTTAAGTTCTCAATAAAATGTGATGACTAAACATCAATACAATATTATTTATTGTTTTGTTATGAAAAGATATATAAATATTTCCATGTGATGTGATATGTACCTAAAATATATTATGTAATATATGTGATATAAAGAGTGAATATGTATGTAATTTAAATATGGTATAAAGGTATATATAATTTGATATGATCTATACTCATTTTATATGTAATATAAGGTGCAGGCACACATTTATTATAAATATATAAAATTGGGGGTAATCATCTCTTCTGATATAGATGCATACTTATTAGCAAGAAAATTACTTCTTCTCCAAACTAAGTTATAAAACAGGTTTTGTAGTAAAGGGGTAGAGAGAGAGCTTGGAGAGTGTTTGATGACTAGGAGTATAGGCAAGACCCTTACCTTCATTAAGCATTCACTCCTCACCTGTGAGGAGACACTGATAACCCTTCCAAGCATAATGTGGTTTTAACATGAGTAGATGAAAATTAGTTACAGAAAGAAAAAAAAACACATAACAATAATTTGTAAACAATAAAATTCAATGACATACCTGATATTTAGCAAACATTTGTTATACTGAAGGTAATGGTTCCATAAAGGTTTCTTTGGCAACCACTTTGAAGTGTTTATTCAAAGGTACAAACTCGAGGGCCACACACGTGGCCCAAGCCATATGCACTGGGCTTTCCCTGATCCTTGTCTGTCACATGCAGCTCCAAGAGCAGTGAATTTTGTGATGTCACCACCAACACCACTGAGGAAGAAAGAACACATGACCCAAACAGAAAGATTTGTAAGACACTAGTAAGCTAAAAATCTAAGTCACAGAGTAATACATAGCAAGACTCCATTTTAAAACTACATCTATGTAGGCCTTACATGTATATATATGGATGCCCAGAAAGGGTCTGAACAGTACAAAACAAGTAGTGTTGTCATATCACTGTGAGGTTTCATTATGCATAGATGCATGCACATTCACACACACATGCACACACATGTATACACTCGAACACACATGCAAACGCATGCATACACACATGCATGCATACACATAAATACATCCATATACACATACTTACATACATACATACATACATACATACATACACAGAAACACATATTGCACATAGACACACTGCTTAAATGTTTATGGGAAGCCAGTGTTCATATAGTAGCTATATTTTTATCTTGAGAAGGAGCCACTCAGTCCTTAGTCCATGCTTATTCCGGTAAAGGAGCTAAAGGCTCATGGCATTGTGTAAAGTTTAAAGAGCATGTTGAGCAAAAGCCTCACTTCGCACCTTTTCTCATTCTGGTTGTAGTGACATGAATATTAAATGTCCCCTAAAGGTGTGTTTGCTAATCTATGGGTGGTGAGACCTACTCACTGGGAGGTTGAGTCCTTAAAGGAGACACTAGAATGGCAGAAGGCTTGTCTCTGTGTTGTAGTCATCATGGGATGAGAAGACTCCTCAACTGTGCACAGTGGGTGAACAAACTCTCATCTGTACATTCCCACCAAGATAACCAACTGCACTCATGCCTCTGGAGTCATGAGCAGAAATAAATGTTTCCTCCTTCTACTCAGCTATTGTCACAACAGAAAACTAAAATTCTGCTTTCTCTGACATTGCTCATGTGTTTGTCAGTATCTAACCATTGTGAATCCATCTTCCTAAGTGTCCCTAAATTCATAGACAGTATCAGTTAATAGGGAAGAGTCCCAGTTTGTATCCTTAGGATCTGGTCCATTCAGGAGCTCTGATTTGCTACAGAATCTCTCAGTCCTTGCTGCTTCATGTGCTCTCAGGGGCCCTTTCTTCTTAACCTTAGTTTTAGACACCCTACTGTCTCCTTGTCTCCACATGTTAAAGACCTGGAACAAGAAAGTGAGGGCTCTTAGCTCCATCAGCATAGATAATGGGGCTCTACCTATGCCTCCCTAGGATCTAGGGGCTGATGCTAATTGATCGATTGCCCGTTAGTCAGTGGTTGAAGTGCATAAGGAAAATAATTTTCATCTTCCTCACAGCACTACTCATGTGTGGACACAATTCTTGTAGTTTCTGTCAAAGTTCCCTATAACAATCTTCGGGGCAAGCAGTCACAATGAGGTGAAAAAGCCAGCCAGTTTTCCCCTGTTGGAATCAAACTATCTCTGTTTGGCCCACCCTTGTCAATAAAACAACTGCAGTCACCTCACAAATTGTACTTGGGTCTATGTTGCTTTGTTCATACATATATATATATATGTATAATATTTATATATCATATATTACAATATATGATATAATACATAATATAATTTTACATTATATATTTATATATTTATAAATATAAATGTCTGTTTGTATATATTATAATATGTAATATATTATAATAATATATAATAATTATACATAATATATAATTTCCCACATAACCTGTCATTTTATAAATTATGTCACACATACATGAATGTATGTTCAAATGCCTGCATGTATATGCTACTTAAAACTAATGACTAATGAGCAGGCAAGATGGCTCAGTAAGCAAAAACACTACTACCAAGCTCAATGTGGTAGTTTAAATGAGAATGGCCCCATAGGCTCATATGTTTGAATGCTTGGTCCCCATTGGTGGAACTGTTTCGGAAGGATTAGGATGTGTGGCCTTGTTGAACAAAGTATGTCATGGGGCAGGCCTGGAGGTTTCAAATGACTCTCATTGTTCTGAGTCTCTCTCTCTCTCTCTTTCTCTCTCTGTCTCTCTCTCTCTCTCTCTCTCTCCCTCCCTCCCTCCCTCCCTCCCCACCCCCCACTCTCTTGTTCATATCTCAAGATGTGAGCTCTGCTACTACCCCAGTGCCATGTCTGCCTGACACCATGCTCCCTGACATTAGGGACATGGACTCTAACACTCTAGAACTATACATCACGAATAAACTCTCTCTCCTGCAAGTTGCCTTGGGCATGGTGTCTTATCGCAGTAGTAGAAATGTGACTCAGACCTGAGAGTCTGATTTAGATCCTCAGGGTCTTTTGGTTTGGAAGAATCATCGCCTGAAAAATTGTCTCCAGTGCCTATATGTGCATCGTAGATGTGTACAGGTATGTGAACACACACACACACATGCACGCACGCACGCACACACACACAAAATAAATAAATAAATAAATAAATAAATAAATAAATAAATAAATAAAACTTAATGTAAATTTTAATTTAAAAACTAAAGGAAACATCCACATAGAACAATATGTACATATTTGAATACACACACAAGTCTTGCCACTCTCGTCCCTCGATGTCATTGATCATCCTATCCTCAGCATTAGCTGTTACCTAGGGTTTGTTTTGGGGGGGGGGTTGTTTTTGTTTTTGTCATTAGTAATTCTCTTTTCTTTACAGTGTTACCAAATACACAAAATTGTCCCCTTAAGAAACAAGTTTTATTTTTAAAATTTCCTTGTACTGGAAAATGAAATTTTAAAACTCTATTTTCATCTGTCTCCTAAATCCTTAACAGGATACTGACATATTTTTTGCTTACTCAGCAATTCACCTCATTCATTCATTCATTCATCCATTCATCCATTCCTTAGTCAACTATCATTTGTGAGGCTATTTGACCCCAGGCTTGTTTTATAGCTTATTTTTAATTTTTAGTTTGAAATAATTCTTAAGATTCACAATCAGTCCCAAAAATAGTGCAAAGAATTTTTTATGTGCTATCACCCAGCTTCTTCTAATGGCACCATTTTATACATCTTATCAAAACCAAGGAATCTACACTAACTCTACGCAGTTAACCAAGCACCGGCTTTCCTCGGATTTCATCTCTTTTTGCACAGACTGTTGTTGGTTGTGCTTTCTAGCATGCATCGTTTTCATACAGTGTTGTGACAGCTTATCCCATGTGGGCTGTGTGACCACACCTCTCATCCAGATATGGCACCTCTCTGTCCCCACAAAGGAATTCCTTTGCCATCCCCAGTCACACCCTTGTTTCAACCATTGCTCAGGCCCCCTCTCTGTCTTCATCACTCTGGCATATTACATGAGTGGTACTGGAATCATCCAGTCTGTGGCACGTGAGATACACTGTTCAGGATTGTACTCGTGAGAAATTGCCTGCATCTTCTGCTCCTGAAGTATTAAATGGAAGAATATCTCAATTAGTTGTTTTGTTTTGTTTTTTTTTACTGGGAAGAATAAGTTTCATCTTCAGGTCACATGGAGTGTTTCACTCCTAAGGATATTTGAGAACTCAAATAAACTCTGGAAGTAAAAAATTAACATCATAGTTCATTAAAAAATTGAAAAGAGGCCCTGAAGTGTGGCACTGGAAGGGAGAGGGGTGCTGATCCTCTGCGTGGGGGAGAGGAGGTACTCCAGTATCCCAGGGCATCAGACGTGAACTCTCGTCCTGACAAGAGCCTGAACTTGCCCTCTACATTAACAGTTAATCAGCCTGGAATAAGTATGCCTATAAATGTCAGAAATAAGATGCAACTACTTCTGTTAATTCCTCCTACTCACAACTGACCAGAAAAAGAGACTGTTTGAAAACTGCTCAGCAAGCCAGGAAAACCAGCTGAGAACTCTTTCAATCAGATATTTTGGAAGGAACAAGTCTAAAATAACTTTTGCCAAGTTTCTGGATAACTCCTTTGTATACTCATTTTTAAAGACTGTCACAAAGCAGTAACTGGAAGGAAAACATGTTTTATTTTGTTATACAATAAAGTCTTTTGTCCAGTGAATAGAGGTGATACTATCACCATGTTCAGTATGCCCTGCTATTTCTCCAAAAGGGCTATGGCTGCAGTCGAAATATTTGCATCTTCAGTGCAGCTGAGAGCACATAAGAAAGGCTGGAAAAGCCTGTCTTCAGGCGCTTCACCCCTTCTTTTGTCTGAATTTACTTCGCCTTTCCCACCCTGTCCTTGGCACCAAGCACAGTTCAACGAATCCCATCCAACTGGCATGGGAATGAAGTCTGCAGGAGCTGTGCCAAGTGCCTCTTGGGCTCTGCTCACCCAGGCACTGCAGACCAGCTCTCCACAGAGGACAGCTTTGCTACTCTCAAAGCTTTGTACTCATGCCAAATAGCTCTGGGGACAGTCACAACAGAAACCTACTCTCTCTCATTTTACCCAGACCATCAGAACCACTTTGCACTTTAACACCTCCTCCTTCGATTCCTGCAGAAGCTTTGATTCTGAGGCTGTTTTATGGAAAGGAATTCTAAATGAAGAATCTCTGAAAACCAACAATGACAACTTCTTCTGATGGCAGGCAATCTACAGTCTCCTGTTTGCTTAAAAAGCCCACACACGTAAGCTATAATTTTCTAAGGCAAAATACATAAAAGAATAAAGAGATATCCATTGTTATTTCTCAGCTGCAAGGACATGAGCATCTAGGTCCCGCAACTTTGAGCTATAGTCTCTCCATGGCACAAAACTGAAATGATTTTACTCCCTCCCCCGCCCCAACAGATACTTAGGAATATCTGGAGGCAAGTTTGATAACCTCAGCCTCTATTTGCCACTGAGATAACTTAAGTAAAATGTTGAGCTGTCCCTACACATCCTGCAAAGCATGAACTGGCCCCTTCCAGCAAAAGTTCTCCTAAAACCTTTCTAAAACACATAGTCCTAAGGCTAAGACCCTGACTAAAAACAAGCCTAGGCTATGACGTCAGAGGTCCTGGATCTGGATCTTTCCTTCATCTTCAACTTAATCTACTCTTCCATGAGTTATCTCTTCCACAGTTATGCCCTCTTAGTTCCTGACCATGGAACCAAAACCCAATTCTCCCTTCCCGTTCAAACCTTCCCACTGTGCCCTCCATAGTGAGATGATCAAAGGCCCATGGCTCTCTTATATTGACAACCAGCTCTCAACAAACACAGTTCCTAAAAAAAGTCCCTTGCAGGTGGTGAAACTACTTTCTGTAGCATCATGTCACAGTCAGGAGGTAACATCATCTCCAATGTTACTTCAAATGGTGACTGTTCTCTTCCTGTTGCCCAAATCCCTTTCCACTTAGTAATCTCACCTTTCTGGAATTCTCTCATGTATATGTATCCTGTATACTCTTCACCCAGTTCTTTCTGAACTTCCTCATGATTTAACACGTACACAGGATTGCCATCCAATTTTCTGTACTTTCATTACCTGGAATAGTCCACATTTCTTACCTCTAGTAACATAGAGAATGTTGTCCCCAGTGTGAACAGAGCCCCCTTTAATCTTGCATTACACACCCTATATGGCCTATAATTATGTAGTGGCTCAGGGTCTTTACCTAGTCTCCACTCATCTCTTCTCAAGCTGAGTCAATACCTCCCCCAGTCATACCATTAACTCTGCATCCCCCCAACATCACTGAAACATACAATTCCTCAAATATCCTCATAATAACACTCCTTCTTTATAGAAAATGATGAAATCATTTCTACTTCCTGTCCATTCCTTCTGCTTTCACTTTTTCTTGACAGAAGTCCACAATCTACCATTATTCACTGGTTAATGCCTGCAGTCTAAAGTTGTCTTCAATTTTTCCATGTGACTAGCAAAGCCCCATCCCCAAAGGAACATAGTCACCTGCCTTCCCAGACATCTGTATCCTGGAAGTAGCATTCCAGAGAAAATCACAAATCAAGAAAGATATGAATCAGATACAACATAACACCTGCCCTGACCCCATAGCCCATGTGCCCTGTGAGTCTTGTTTTTCCATCCTTCTAGTCATGTGCTCTGGTCTCTAACTCAAGGCCCCCGATGTAAGCTATAGCTGCAGCAGGCATACTGACTATGGAAATACCACGCACTGAGCTCTAAAATACGAACATCAAGTTGCTCCTTTCTCACTGTCCAAACCTCTTCAGTTATTTATATATGTTATTAGAATAAAATCAAAAATTCTTACCATCACAACATTAGACACTCTGACTGCCTCTGGATTGGAAAGACTTGAGTCTCCTGTACCTTTTGTCTGTGTTGTCCTGCCCAGTGGCCACCTTGAGCTATGAGTATATACTTGTCCTTCTGAAACATTTATCACAGGCACAGTTAGTTCTGCTATTAATTGTTTATAGTATGTTTTCTGACCAGAAATTAAGCTCCATGAGGTGCAGCAACTGAATACTTTATTCAGGGTTGTGTCCCAGATACCTTATAGTGACTAGGTGCTCCATGAATATTTGATGGACATCAATTAATTACTGAATGTCCAGGTATGATAGCACATAACTTAAATCCTAGCACTTGGGAAGCAGAGGCAGGCAGATATTTATAAGTTTAAAGGCAGCTTGGTCTATTTACTAAGTTCCAGATCAGCCAAGTCTACAATAGTGAGACCCTGCCTCAGAAAACAAAATAGATAAATAAATAGATAAATCGCTGAATGAATGTGAATATAAACTTGTCCTTAAAGGATAGCTGAAAACTGAAGGAAAAGGAAGGAAAAAAGGAAGGAACAAATGAATGAACAAATGAACAGAGAGAGAAAGGAAGGAAGGTTGGATTTCCTCAGCAAGGTACAAAGTGTGGATGTGGATGGCCAGCCAGTAAGCATTTATTAAATGCTCCTGTAAGTGCAAGCTTCTGGCTGTTGAGTAGATATTTGAATGTAGAACAAACTCAGAAGTTAATGTTTCAGGACTATCCAGGTCCTATGTGTAACTACTCTACCATTATTTTGTTCAGATGGGCTCTAGGACATGTGTCTGTGGGGAGAAGAATGACAACATAGTCCGTAGCAAAATAACTCTCCATATTGTCCACACAGGAATAGCTGTAACATCTCTGTCCAGTTCCCCAGCCAGGCAATTGCAAACCAAAGATAACATAAACCACCAGCTCGGAAGGCAAAGGTAGCCTCTTAGCTGCCCATACATTAACCCAGCATGACCACACACCACTGAATATCATTTATCTTTAACTGAGAGTGACACAGACGGTTTTTTTTTTTTTGAAAGAGTGTATGGAAAACATAGAAAAATAACAGAAACATTAATAGTAAAATTGCAAAGCAGAATGACTATACTAGACTCAAGTGTTTTTAAACAGCAGCCATTGTCCTCCCATTCACCTCTCCCCAGACGCAGACACTTTAAAGATTTTCATTTGGTTAACTTGTCTTTTATCATCATGTTTCTATATAAGCTCTCCCAATGACTGCACCCTGAACCTCATCTTTCTCACACTAGCAGGATCTTTACCATGTCCATAACAGTATCCAATACCTGGCATAGTGCCTGTTCAATATCAATTAAGTTTGGAGGGGGGGAGTTGTTTGGTTGGTTTGGTTTAATTTGGTTTGGTTTGGTTTGGTTTGGTTTGGTTTGGTTTGGTTTGGTTTGGTTTGGTTTGGTTTGGTTTGGTTTGGTTTTTCAACACAGGGTGTCTCTGTGTAGCTTTGGCTGTCGTAGAATTCACTCTGTAAACCAGGCTGGCCTCGAACTCACAAAGATCAACCTGCCTCTGATTTTGGAGTACTAGGCAAAGCATGCACCAGCACAGCCCAGCTACGTTCTTTTAATATCGTGTGTATAGCTGAGAAGGATCATAAAATGTGAGGCCCATGTAGGTTAGAGATAGGCTTAGATACTTACTAGCTGTAAAAATCCTAATCAAATCATCTTTTTTTCCTTTCAAGCCCAGTTTTCTTTGGAGGGGGAGGAAAAGGTATGTTTTCCTTACACTTCTATATTGCTGCTCATCACGAAGAAAGTCAGGACAGGAACTCAAACAGGGCAGGAACCTGGAGACAGGAGATGACACAGAGGCCATGGAAGGGCGCTGCCCACTGGCATGCTCCCATGGCCTGCTCAGACCACCTTCTATAGAACCCAGACCACCAGCCCAGGAATGGCACCACCCACAATGGGCTGAACCCTCTGGTATTGGTCACTAATTAAGAAAATGCCCGAAATCTGGGGCCCATAGAGGCATTTTTTCAACTGAGTCTTATTTTCCTCTGATGACTCTAGCTTGTTACATAAAACCTTAAGCCAATTAGTACAGAAAGGAAAAATTTCTTCACAAAAATAGGTCCTGTCACCGGTTGGTTTGCCAAAGAGAGATGGGAAAATGAGTTTATATAGAACTGAACTGGAGTTTTGGCCAAAAAATTTACAAATATACGTACAAATAAGTTTATACATACAAAAAAATAAATAAAACAGATAAATCTAAAAAAAAGAAAAAAGAAAACCCAGCTTATCTTCTCCACTCCTTGAAAAGCATTTACATTAGAATAATATCAATTGACCACTATTAAGAGGACTTTTTTGATTTTTAAACTTAATTTATTCTTCTTATATACATACATATAATATATTCTGTAACATTCAGCCACTGACTTTCTTATCCCCTTTCCACCTCCACCAATCTTCACCCTTCCAGTGCCCCTTTTATGTTCATATCTTTCTGTTTTTGCATTTGTTTCCCGACTCATTGAGTTTAACCAGGGCTCCCCACATGGGACCGATATAAAGATGCCCACAGGAGCATGGGTAACATGTTAGTGGTGGTTCCACTATTGAAGGCAATGACTTCTCCTCCAGGAAAACTCAACTGCCAATAGCCTCTTTGAGAAAGTCCAGGGTTATAAGTTATTTAAAGAAATTAGGGAAGACACAAACTTCTAAATGAATTTCAAGAGAATTCAAATAGCTAAATTAAGTGAGGATACTAATATGAATTGACTAGTCTTATGTCAACAACACAATCTAGAGTTACCTGAGAGGAGGGAACTTCAATTGAGAAAATGTCTCCACTGGATTCAGCTGTAAGGCATCTTCTTGATTAATGATTAGTGGTGCCATCTCTGGGCTGGCGGTCCCGGATTCCACAAGAAAGCAGGGCAAGCAAGTCATGAGAAGCAAGCCAGCAAGCAGCGCCCCTCCATGGCCTCTGCATCAGCTCCCGCCTCCAGGATTCTGCCCTTATTTGAGTTATCAAGCCCAGTTTTCTTACCAATGAAATGAGATATTAGATTTTCTCCAGCTGTGTCCTATGGCTACTATAAAAGTTAAGAGAGATTCTGATTGAATGCATAAGGTAAAAATTTCATAAGGAGAGTTATCCTTGGGAAATTCTTAAAGCATCTATAAAACATATCTCACATATTCTTATATACATAGATTTAAAACTATTACTCCTTTTACAGTGGAAGTATAAGATGACTGCAGCAACCAAAGAAAGAAAGCTAAAGTCTGTCTTCAGCTCTAAGAGCATGCACAAAGCTTTCGAGCAAACTTTCTCACTCCTGCTGATATCTGGAAATGGATAATTTTTGTTGTGAGAAATTGTGTGTGTTGGAAAGAGAACCCTTGCATGCTGGTGGGAATATAAGTTGATAAACCATTATAAAAATCAATCTGGAGGATCCTGAAAAATTAACACCACCAATACTTTGTATTCCCTTTAGCCCTCTGATGAACCAGCATGAAATCAGTATACAAAAGAGTTATACATTCTGATAGGTTCCTTTCAATGTTATCTACAGCAGACTATGCATAGGATTGAACTAGGTAAGGGTCCAAACACTGATAAATAAAAAGAAAAGAAGAGAGAGGGGGAAGGAGGGAGGAGGGGAGGAGGGAAGGAAGGAAGGAAGGAAGGAAGGAAGGAAGGAAGGAAGGAAGGAAGGAAGGAAGGAAGGAAGGAAAGCAGGCAGGCAAAGGTCATACAGGGACACAATAAAATACTATTTCCCCCTTTTGTTATTTACTATAAGATGGATGAACCTAAAGAAATTTTGCTAAATGAAATAAGCCATGCAGAAAAGCTGAACAAAATGTGAGTTAATTTTCTTTCATGTCAACGTGAGAGATTGTGAATTTGTCTATGTGATTATCTAACACAAATCACATCAACAAATGCCAAGCAAGAATGGTATATGGAGTGTACATCACCTAATGTTTGCTTATTGTCAGCATCAGGTAGGTGTGCAGGGCACATCATATAAGAATGGACAGATAGTCATAACAGGGTCTAAATCCAATCAAGAAAACAGGGGGTTACCACCACAACTGCCATGCCACTATTGCACTGGTAAATGCATCCTCCCTAAAAGGTTAGTAGTGTAGCATTCAGGGTCTATTCCTGAATTTAAAAAATTCCCAATTATCTGTATAGCCTTCCAGCTAGCCAGGAGTGGGCAGTTTCTTGGTCAATTCAAGTCCTGCAACAGAAGTATTAATAAGGTCTTATCATCAGTTATGATGGGCAACCAAGAGTAACAGCAGTAGCCTGTATTGTTTTGTGTCCTCTGGGACCACACTGAGTAATAATGTAGAAGAGGCAATTCATGACTGATACTCAGATTTTTGTTTGATAACTCATATGTTCTCAGAGTAGCACTGATATGTTCTCCCACACAGGGTATGTCTTGAGCTTGATAATAATAAATTTAAGTCACATTTCTTTTTTCAGTAGAAGTATTTTCAAACGTCAATAGACAATGGCCTGTTGTGAGGTTTCAGGTAGACTTTTCCTCCATTAGACTTGTGATAGGAATACCAAGGTTGGCCAACAGCAGAACATTATCTGCAACAAGAATAGGCACTTTATGAAAAGACAATGATTGTTAACTAAAAACTATGCATCCCCTACACGTGAACCATTTCAGTGTGTTAAAAGTCACAAATGGTACTGTGTAATAATGTATTAGTTACTATGGATATGAGTGGAAAGAAAAATAAGATCAGAATAGTCTTAATAATTAGAGACTGGAGAGATGGATCAGCCACTAAAGGTTAGGCTCACAACCAAAAACACAAGATTATTTATTAATATTGAGGTAGACAACAGAAAGCACAGGAAACTGATAAAAACAGAAGCAGAAATGTAGATATTAAAAACAAGAGGACATGCAGGAGTTTAGGATGAAGGTGAACTGAGAAGGAACAGGCAAAATTATAAAGTCAGACAGCATAGAACGGCCCCATCTCTGAGGAGGCTGATCAATGCTCACCATTAAAACAAACAAACAAGCAAACAACAGCCCAGTCTCTGTTCTTTGGCAAAACAGAATCAAGAACACATCAAAAAGATGATCCATTATAATCTACTAGGCTTCATCCAAGAGAGACAAGGATGACTTAAATGACATAAATCAATATGTAATTCATCACATAAGTAGGAGAAAGTAGCAACTGCTGGACACTGGTAGAGCCACTGTGAAAATCAGTGTGGAGGGTCTCAAAAAACTACAAACAGAACTGCCATATAGCCCAATTATACCACTCTGGCACATACACCTATAGGACACGATATTCTACTTCCCTACTACAGAGAACATTCACATTCATTGTTTCTGCATTAATTAACAACAGCTAGAAAGTGAGATCAGCCTACATCTCCATCAACCCGAGTGCATAATGAAAATAGTCTATATTTACACAACGGAATTTTACTCAGCTGTAAAAAAAAAAAAAAAAAAAAAAAAAAAAAAAAAAAAAAGTGAAACTATGATAATTGCAAATAGATGGACAGAACCAGGAAATACACTGAGTGAGATAACCCAGACACAGAAGGACATGCTGCACTTGTGGGTCCTAGCTTCTAGATGTGTGTGTTTAACCAAGAGTGCCTGCAGATGCTAGAAAGGAGCCTTGGTGAGGACAGAGTTAATAGCAGTAGAAAGCTTCAGCTAGGTATGAGACTAGGAAGAAAGAAGGGAGGATTAATAAAAAACAAAGAATATATATTTAAAAAAAAACAGAAAGGGACTATTTTGGCACATTTACCGATCCGGGTGTGTAACATGCAGCTATCATTGCCAGCCATCTGGAACTCAACAACAGCACTAAGATGCCCACTCTGGGCCTGGACACCTGGAAGTCCCCTCCTGGCCAGGTGACTGAGGCCGTGACGGTTGCTATTGACATGGGGTACGGCCACACTGACTGCACCCAGGTGTACCAGAATGAGAAAGAGGTGGGTGTGGCCCTCCAGGAGAAGCTCAAGGTGGTAAAGCGCCAGGATCTCTTCATTGTCAGCAAGCTGTGGTGCACGTTCCACGACAAGAGCATGGTGAAAGAAGCCTGCCAGAAGACAGTGAGCAACCTGCAGCTGGACTGCCTGGATCTCTGCCTTATTCACAGGCCCACGGGCTTCAAACCTGGGCCCGACTATTTCTCACTGGATGAATCAGGAAACGTGATTCCTAGTGACACCGATTTTGTGGACATTGGACGGCTATGGAACAACTAGTGGATGAAGGTTTGGTAAAAGCAATTGACGTCTCCAACTTCAACCTTCTTTAGATTGAGAGGATCTTGAACAAACCTAGCTTAAAATATAAGCCTGCGGTGAGCCAGATCGAGTGTCACCCACCCCTAACTCGGGAGAAGACGATTGAGTACTGCCACAGCAAAGGCATCGTGGTGACAGCATACAGTCCCCTTGGTTCTCCTGATATGGCCTGGGCCAAGCCTGAAGACCCGTCTCTCCTGGAAGATCTCAGTTGCAGCCAAGTACAATAAAACTACAGCCCGGGTGCGGATCCAGTTCCCCATTCAGAGAAACTTGGTAGTGATGCCCAAGTCTGTGACACCTGCGCGCATTGCTGAGAACTTTAAGGTCTTTGACTCTGAACTAAGCATCGAGGGCATGATCACTCTACTCCCCTGCTTCTCCTCAAGCAGCTTGCCCCTGTTCTTTCTGCCTCATTTGCCCTTGCAAGTGTCCTGTGTCCCTCTGCACTGGTGGCACCTTGCAAACCAGATGGTGAGAGTTAGTTAATTTGATGTAGGATCTGGAGGACAGTACCAGGAGCTGAGGTGTTTCTTCCAGCCTTTCTTGGTTTTTCTTCTTACCCACTTGGAGGACTTTAACACGAGTACCCTTTCCAACCAAAGTGAAGCAAGATTTATAACCCAAGTCGTGCCATTAACACTTAAATTTGAGTGCTTAGAACTGTAATCCTTGGGTCAGACGTCTCCTTGCCTCAAATAAAAACTGCTTTTGATAAAAGAAAGAGAGAGAGAGAGAGAGAGAGAGAGAGAGAGAGAGAGAGAGAGGGGAAAGAAAGAAAGAAAGAAAGAAAGAAAGAAAGAAAGAAAGAAAGAAAGAAAGAAAGAAAGAAAGGAAGGAAGGAAGGAAGGAAAAAGAAAAGAAAAGAGAAAAGAAAAGAAAAGAAAAGAAAAGAAAAGAAAAGAAAAGAAAAGAAAGGGACTATTCTGTACTCCAATTAAAAATATATTTTTTAGAAGAGAGATACCCTGCATGTGTGTATTACACTGATCACATTACCCAGGGGTTATTAAACAAAAACCCTAGTTGCAGGTATGAGGTAGCACCTCTTGATTTGCTAGTGAAAAAAGCTTCCAAGGCCTCCAAAACAATACAGGCTCTTGCAATTCATCTTGGTTGTCTACCGGAATGAGATGGTAATGGCGTATGTTGTATTACTGAGGACAGCACAGAGTTTAGCTCTATAGTCCCAGAAGGTGCTATTCAGGCTACTGTCAGAGAAAAGATATCAGTAGTCTTCTTTGGCTGTGGTTGCTGAGAACTAGAGCACTGGTAGGCTAGGCAAGATGTGCCCACCTGTGCAATAGTGGCATAACTGTTATGGAGGAAGTAACTCACCTTTTGATCAGATGGAGACATGCTCCACAAGAGGGAATTTACATCTAAAGCCCATGGATAGAGAAGTCACAGGGCCTAAGGGGAAACCTACAGTTGTTCTTCTGCTAAGTGGACATGTTGTCAACTTCTTCCTAAATATTTATGTTGATGCGCATAGATAAGTGCTGCTCTCAGCACTGGTCAGGGAAGCTTCTCTATACAGTGTGTAATGGTCAATGCACAGGCTCAATGCACTTAAAAAAATAAATTTTGAGTGATCTGTCCTAATAGAACATCTGTATTGCCCTCTCTAGTACCCAGAAAACACCATAGCAAAGGGATCAGGAAGAACATAAGAGCTGGGCTGGAGGATGGGAGCATGGAGGTGAAAATGTAGGTAGCAGAGGCCCCGTTTCAGGTGACATATCCATTTGGATCCGATACCAGAGGATTTAACTTAGAATGGCTTATACATTAGGATGCTAGTTGTTGCACCCAACAATTGAGTTACCTGTTGATTCTGAACTAAGTTTGTATGGTGTTTTCCTTCACACGGTGGCTCAACTGGGTTCCAGGTATGGTGGCAAAGCATGGGTTTGCAAGAAGTGCACCCCAAAAGGCCATGGGAATTTTGAAGCATGAGGCTGGTGTGGTAGTGACTGGCCAGTGGGAACTTAGAGAGTCAGGTGGCAAGATGGTCAGAGAGTTCCCCAAAGATGAGAACAAAACCCAACAGTGCCTTGCCAGAGATAGCATTAAAATATTTTTTAATATTTCATGCCACAGATGATGCCCAATGTGACAGACAAGAATCCACTATAAGTTTAAGTATCTTAGCCTATGAGTTAGAAATTTAGTTAGAAATTTGGAGGTTTGGTGAGCAGAGTGGAGTCGAGTAACATGACTCAACCTCAGGGAACCTTGAAACAAAGAAAGAGGGGTCTGATGTTCCCTGCTGTGAAAAGTGTCAAGAAGGCCTCCCTGAGTCAGAGAGCCAGACAATGGAAGCTGCCTACTTCTTGAGGCAGATATTGATTGAACTGTGAATTTATAAAATGGGGATTATTTCCTTTTAGGATAGATTTATATACAGATTTTGTTCGAATTATGTGGGAAAATTTGCATATGGTACAGAACTAGGATAGGGAAAATTAGTCACTGAGTCCAGGTAGAGAACACTGACACTTGCCTACAGTGAACAGGTATTGATGGAAGTCTGTGGCTCCAGGTAGAGGTAAACGGTTGTATTAGTCAAGGTTCTCTAGAGTCACAGAACTTATCGGTAGTCTCTATATAGTAAAGGAATTTGTTGATGACTTACAGTCTGCAGTCCAACTCCCAACAATGGTCAGCAGCAGCTGTGAATGGAAGTTGCTCAGTCCAACTCGGCAAACAGGTAAAGGAGAGAGAGAGAGAGTCGTCCTTCTTCCAATGTCCTTATGTAGGTTTCCAGCAGAAGGTGTAGCCCAGATTAAAGGGGTGTGCCACCACTCCTGTAATCCCAGATGACCTTGAACTCAGAGATCTCCCTGTCTTAATCTTCTGGAATTCATAGCCACTATGTCTCAAGATCTCCATGCCAAGATCCAGGTCAGAAGCTTCTATCTCCCAGCCTCCAGGTTAGGATAACTGGTGAGCCTTCCAATTCTGGGTTGTACTTCATTCCAGATATAGTCAAGTTGACAACCAAGAATAGCCACTACAATGGTATATTAAAGTCTACAGGAAACTCTTATTCTTTGTTCATGGGCTCCACAGGAATTTTGGGTTAAAATTCTGGTTTAACTAGCTGCTTGCTTCTTATTAACAGGTATTAATAGAAGTGTGATTAAATTGTTTTTATAGTTAGAAGGAGAGAATACAGATTGTCAAAATGAATAGTTTTTTGGTTGTTTTATTATTCCTCTGGAAGAGAGGGCAGAATACAAGCTTTTCCGGTTGCCAGCTAAAGGATATGCTGATTTGGAAGAAAGGTTTTGTCTTTGCATTTCTTAGGAAAGGTGATTAGTGTCTATACATCTTCCAGAGTTATATGGATCAGATAAGAACAAGGAAGACCACTTGAAAATAGATTCAGGTGAATCAAACAAACAAACAACAAGAACAACAAATGATTCTTTGTACCATCCTTCACATGGCATGAATGAAGACTTATGATTGGAGCAAATTTTCATCCTAACTAGTCTGACCACCCTACACAGACTAATACAATCCATACAGATATCTTGATCATACTAAAATTTTGTTTTGAGATTTGTATATTACAGCATATACAGTCTTGGTAAGTCATGCTGAGCTGACCTGCTTGAACTCCTGATGTCTTGGATTTTCAGCTGGACCCAGTCAGGACACAGACATCAGAGACTATAACAATTGTTGGTGTGGTCTTCTTAAGGCCATCCAACTCTCCATTTTCCCTACCCTTCCTCCTCCACTTCAAAGACATCTCAACGCCCATATTCAACATGAAGAAGTTATGAAGAGTCGTCATCCTAGTTTCCTGGACTTGGGGTCTAGAGGTGGTTATTCTAGCTGTCTCTCTGGGGAATTTTGAAATGGTCATAATTTGAACAGAGAGGAAATAGCTACGATTGATTGTGCAACCATAATCTCTTTTGGTAGAAATCTTTACAATAGTTACTAAGTTGAAGTCATAATTTCTTATTCTGTACAGAAATTATTTTGATACAGGATCAAGGATTTCATTGGTATAAATTTCTTCTACTGATACAAAAATGTAAACGTACTAGGTTTGGACACAGTCCTTCTATAAATGCCGTTACAAACAGATCTGGGATGTTTAAGCCTGTGAGTTAAGGGCCAGATAGTGAATTCGTGGCTCTGAGTTTATTGCTATGGTGTTTTCAGATACTTTAATTATAAATAGCTGTGAGTAGTTAACAGACAATAGTCCAGATTACTTTACATAGACAGTTGGTTTTCAAAAATGTCAGAAATCCACAGGATGTGACATTTAATGTTATTTATTCACTTGTTGAGACAAATCTGCCCCTAAGAGCTTCCCATTCATGGATTCAAAGAAGCAGCTGAGCATCTCTACCTCCAGGTGAGGCTGTACATTGTGGCTAGGTCACCATTGGGCAGAAATTACCTTTTTCTCCTGCAGACCTGTACCATTTTTGAGAGGACACAAGTTATAAGTTAGGACATCTTAGTTCTGCCAAGACAGGATAAGCTAGTCCTTAATAATTCCTGTTTTCCAAGGTCTGTCAGAACATCCTGGGCCAGAAGGCTGAAGACTGATGCTTCAACATCCTGTCTTACTGGGGCTGTATAGGTAGGCAACTGTCTCTACAATTTGTCTCAGTTCTGAAAGCTGTGTTAGGCTTCATATATTTTCAAATAATGTTGGTTGTTCTCAGATTTCTAACAGGGTTGAAAGACTACTTATAGTCTCATAGCCAACCCAGGCTATTTAGCATTGAGAGAACATATTTGAGAAGATAGTTTTCAGATAGTATACAAGATAAAACAAGGACTTAACAGATAAGGATTTATAAGCCTTTTTAAAGTTAGGATATATAACAGAGTGTTCTAGTTAATTGTCAAAGATGATGTTAAAGCCTCTTAACTGGACAGAAAGGGAAAGGTGGATTGCTATCTATATGCAACTGAAAGCAGGTACAAGATATGGTGAGAGCATGTCATTGGGCAGTAGAAAAGGAAGGTGGGCTTAGAATTTTAGAGATGAGTACAAAGAGTACAGAGAGGGAAAAGAAGGAGAGGAAGAGATAAGATGGAACTTATAGGAGAGGAATATTTCCCGATACAGAAAGCTGACAAGGAATACAGTAGGGTCCTGCATTTTGGACATGAAATGGCAGTTCACCCATGAACTCACAGCAGTGACTTCTGCACAGGGCCTGGTAAGATGACAGATTTAATGCAAGGAGCAAGAAAGAAAAGAGAGAAAATTAGGATAGGGATTTTGATCAAAGTGTGTTTGTGTACACGCGTGCACATGTGTGTGTATGTGTATAAACTGTATATACAAGATTAAAAAAGAATAAATTTATAAAAGATAATGCTCACATCTCTGAACACTACATAATTCTGATTTAAAGTTTTTTTTTCTTTTCTGAAGTCTACAGCATTCTCCTAACCAAACTTCAATGTATAGTCCTGTGACAACTTCAGTTTCCCATGAGTGTAGTTCACAGAGGATCTTGGGCTGCTCAGTTGCCAGATCAAGAAGGATCTTTATGAACTGGGTCTTGGATTTTCTCCATTGTATACTGAGCGCTGAGAACCCAGCACCAAGGACAGAGGATGGCTTTCCTCTAGCATGCTAGTGTCACTGCTGCCTTCCACAACTCTAACTCCCTGTTGGTACAGATGGTCTTCTCTCTCGCTGGGAACAGGGAGCTCCCAAAACTGAGGCAGTCTCTAGGATGGGCTCTGGATTTGGTCTGGTTTGTAAAGCTCCATTTTACTTTTCTAGCTAAGGTAAAACTCACTGTTCTGGTGGCTGCTTTTCAGTTTTCCACAGAATTTCCCCCCTTGAGATTCTGAAAGATTGTTCCTATGTATAGCCCACAGTATCCACCCATTCTCCCTCACAAACACACACACACACACACACACACACACACACACACTGCTGCCACTGCTACAGCCTCTGTTTTTTGATACTCTACTTAAGCTATGTCTCCTGGCTCAAGAACACAAGAAACAAGATATCCCTGTAACAAAATAGAACTATCATTTTGGAGCTTCTGTGGTGTCCTTTGTCCTTGCAATTGCCTCCTGAGGTCAGCCAGTGAAGTCTCATAGACAGAGCTCTATTCAGGGAAGACTTGACTTAACCTTAGAAATGCATTTTAAGACTAACTGGTATGAAACAGTTGAAATTTATTGGAAGACATTTATAAGATCTTTTTTTTAAGCACAGGAGTTATTAGACAGGCAATCAGAGAAGGAACAAGGTGTTCATGGAGCATCTCAAGGGACAGTCTCACTTCATGGTTTTTCAATGATCATGTGAGAAGTATTTGACCCTTCAAGTGTGTGTTGTGATAAGAAAACACACTTTTATTTCCATCACGTGAAGTTCGTTTTATGGCCGATAGCCTTTTCTTAATGTTTTACATCTTCAAATGTTTTTCTGAGTCTTCAGTTCAACCCTGTACATGTCAGACATGACAAGTTTACTAATTATTTTACTCAAAGTTCTCAGATGTTTATAGTTCTTTTCCTCCTTGTCTGATCAGTTACAGAGAGGCATGGGCTGAGCACCTGAGCTAAGGGTTTTGGCTAATATTTTAACTCTAGCTTTGCCTATGTTTTGCTATATTGATTTTGTATTGAACCATACATATAAAATTAAAATCTCTCCATCTCCTTGGTGCCTCAATACTTCATTATCCTTTTCTACTTTTCTTCATCCTTTATGTTTTAGACACATGTCCCAAACAGTTTTTGCCTTTTTTTTTTCTTAAAGATTGGGTCTCACTATGAGTTCTGGATGTCTTGGCACTTGCTGTAGAGAACAGGCTGTCCTCAGACTCACAGAGATCTGTCTGCCTCTCTCTCTCAAGTGATGCGATTAAAAAAAAAAAAAGTGTAACACCATGCCTGGCTCAGCAGTAAAGGACAGCAATGTTAATAATAATACAGTTTATGGCATGTATTTGCTAATTTTACTATATGGTGAACAAAACACTTATAATACTCTTATTGTATATACTTGACCTGGAGAATTTACATACCATCTCAGCATGTATCTTTTGTCTTTGGTCACTTTTTGTTGTTGTTGTTTAAAAATACACAAGATTTTTCAATAACTATTCTCTGTCTCTCAGAAGTCTTTTAATTTCTGCATCTTATCATCTAGAGATGGGACCCCGTGAGATTTCCTCCATCCTCGTTGGCGTGTGACCTGCTGTCATCATTGTTAGTTCTTGGTTAGCTAGACATATTGTTGAAACTTCAGGAGAAAAGCTTCACTGTCGTCGAAGACACATTCTCACAGTGGACTGTCTTACAGTCCTTCTGCAATCTCTTCCACAGTGCTCCCAGAGCCTTGGGTACAGGGGTTCTTTTGTTCAATTTATATTCCTTTTTTATGAATTTTACTACTGTTGGGAAATTCCTGTTTCTAATTTATTCTAATTTTGCTGGCACACCATTCTCTTTCCCCTCTTGTTTGTGTGAGTGTGCATTTGTGCCTATGTGTGTGTGCATGTGTGTGTGTGTGCATGTGTGTATGTGTGTGCATATGTGGGGGGGCTCATATGTGTGCATGCACATATGTGTGTATATGTGTATGCATTATGTGTGCATGTGTTTATGTGTGTGCAAATTTATGTGTGTGAGCTCATATATGTGCATGCACATATATGTGTGTTTATGTATTATGTGTGCATGTGTGTGCAGATGCACATATGTGTGTATATGTGTATGCATTATGTGTGCATGTGTGTGCGGATGCACACATGTGTGTATATGTGTATGCATTATGTGTGCATGTGTGTGCGGATGCACATATGTGTGTATATGTGTATGCATTATGTGTGCATGTGTGTGCGGATGCACATATGTGTGTATATGTGTATGCATTATGTGTGCATGTGTGTGCGGATGCACATATGTGTGTGTGCCTGTGTGTATGTATTTGTGAGTGTGAGTGTGTGCATGTGTGTATGCATGTGTGTGTGTGCATGCACATGCATTACACACAAGATAAAGTTTTCATTTTACCCTCATCCCCCCCCCCCATTCTGCTGTCTCTTCCTTTTGTTTCTCCACCATGTATTCATCTTGGATATTTTTACCATCTCAAACATTGCCCACTGACTCTTTCATCAGCTTTGTCGATATTTTACTACCCAAACTATAAGCATTTCTTCCTTCAGACATCAAATGTTGTTTCAGATTTTCTATTCAAGCCTTTTGTTTTAATGATTGCCATTAGCCAGGTTCTCAGATTTACCCTTTACCACATTATCTTGGGGTACTTGTTTTAAATATAATGGCTAATAATGCCAATCTCTAAAGGCCTGTGAGTCTCCTGGCATTGTTAGTCCCTTCAGGTTCCATCCCTGTCTTTTGTCCAGATCTCCCTCTATTACACCTAGACATTGTATTGGTAAAATTCCTTGGAGATCTAACAAGAAGCCATGGGCAATAGCATCATGTTCCTTCAAGGAGGACTTATAAAGCTTGGTACACGAGTACACCAGCCTTCTGATAGACCATCTGCTGGACCACTTTCAAATTCACTACTCAGTCCTCCTCCTCAGTCTCATTACTCTACAGGGTAAAGAAGGTTCCAACTCAAACTGATTCAAAATGTCAGAAAAACTAAACCAAATGCTTTTACAGCCTTAATGGTTCTGTTAGGTGCAAATTAGATATGAGGAGGGTTAAAAGAAATTGTGGGTGGAGCCCTCCCTTATAACCAATGGCTAATAAAGCCAAGAACTAGAATTTTAGGCCTGAATTTGCTGATCAGGTGAATGGGAGCTGAGTCATCTCTCTCTCTCTGGTCCTGGGAAGATAAGGGACATCCTATACTGGCCAGAAAGCCATTCACTGGTAACTACCTAAACCTGGTTCCAAGAGTCCTGAATGATATAACATTAGCATATTATGAGATATGGAGGGGCACAAAGAGAGAGATACAGTTAGTTTGCAGTACAGCAGGAGACTTTGCAACAACAAAAGGGGGATATCCTATTTTTCCTGCCCTTAAGCCTTTAGAAATAGTTTACAACCTGTCTGAGATTCATGCAGTTGTCCACATCCACTTCTGAGAGTGTTCTCCACAGTTCATTTGCCCATTGTCCACTCAGCCCTTAAGAAGGCTCTACTTTTTTCTATAGGAAAATCTGCCTGCCTCTACACTGCACCATCTGTTTCACCTGAATTCTTTGCCACAGATCACAAGGGCTGGGTGCTGAACAGGACCCAAAGCAGCATCTCAGAGACAACTGTCTCTCTAGCTTCCCATGACATGAAAGCCAGTCTGGGTACTGGTGGTAAACAACAGGGGCACTTTGAGTTCAGGGCCAGCCTTTACTATATAGCAAGACCTGTCTCTAAGGAAAAAAGGGGTAATACTAATTTTTAAAATGACCTCTTTACTTCCAGAAGGACAAAAAAGAAGCAGAGTTGGCCAATGTACAGGACACCATGTGAGTCAGCCCTGTCTCTAGCTCCCAGACTTGGGATTCTTTCCTATGCTTTTAGCTTCCTGTAGCCTTCAAGTATTTTTTTATTTGGTTTGCTTCGTCCAAGTTTTTCATGATTATTCATCAGAGTCTCAAAGTTATTTTGTCTAATCAAAATATGATCAAGGGCAGAAGATATTTAGATATAATTTCTTCTAACCTTAAATAAGAGAAGAAAGGAAATAAAATGTTTTCTAATGTTTTCTAAGTGGTTCTTCACTCAAATCTAAAGAATCAAATACTCGTTTGACAAAATTAATTTACTAAGTGTTTAGACAACCAAATAGGTTTATTTGGTTATCTTGTTTATTTGTGGTTCCTGCTTATGCTGGCATGGTTACACGGGAATATTAATGTGACTTTCACTTTCTCAAAACTCTTAACAAAATTGTGCTTCATACCTACAAATCTCATTAATGTAGCCCACAACTCTTACACATATCACAGTGGAAAAAACTCACTTATAAATGATTTGTTAAGATTATGACTTTAATGAATTAAAGATACTCAAAGATTGCTGTAAAATTTTTAAAACTTTTGAATGTCGTTAAACAAGGTATTAACCCAAGCACTCATTAAAATTTATCATTGCCACCAAATGATAAGGTTTTCACATTTTACTGTCTGCAAATTTTAATCATTTAAGGAAAACCTAATTTAAATGAAAAATAGCGTTCACGACTAAAACCTGTGATGTCTAGAACTTCATATTAGTGTTTGAGAATGAGAAATTGCCTTTGATTTTTCTGTTCTCTCTCCTTCCCCCATTTGTTCACTGCTGGAAGAGAGCCTAGGGCCGAGTTACACATCTAACCGGGAGGAATCGCTTCTCAATATTTCAACTCCATTCACCACTCAGCAAACCTTCTTCAAGTACAGCTGCTCACCAGATACACGTGTGCACCTAGGTTCCCTTTTACGACATTAGGGCCCTTTTCTCCTTTACTTTGCGATTTATGCACTATTTTAAGCCTTACTGTCTGTATCATAATCAATGATAATTCCTCAGTTCTCTGCATCTTGAGTCTTTCCAAGACAGCTTCGAAACATAGCCTTGTATCTGCATTATCTTCTTATCTAAAAAGGGCACATGCAGTAGACAGGTTATGACATCAGTATTTTCATCTTCTCATCTAACAAAAAATATAACCCACTGTTAGATTATCTCTAAAGCAAGTCTACAGCCAGCTGAGACTCCTCCCCTTCTCCCAGCAAAGTGGGTTGGGAAAGAAGACACAGGTCTTAGAAGCAGCAAATGAGATGCCTGACTTGTGACTACCACCAGCAATGCAGTTTTATAAATACATAAGCTGAAACAGAATGAAAGCAAAGAAACTTTTGACAGAGCAGCTTTCTCTAGGCTCGATTCTGTTTCAGAATCCACATCTATCCCCCAGGACACTCTTCCTCACCTTGATTCTAAACTGATGTTGCCTGAACATGTTTTTGTTGTGTGTATACACAAACGTATATATAATTATTTGGATGTTTTGAAGAATGACTTCTGATAGACTAGGAAAACCACTAATTGGCTTATTTTTTTACTCTGACAATTTAATACACACACATACACCACACCACACACACAAACACACACACACACACAAAAGGAAGTTTAGTCATTTCCCCCATTACCCACTCTCATTCCCTCTCTTGAAGAAACCCCTTTTCTACCAGAGAAGCCCACTTCCATGCATGTCTTCTGTGTCTGTGTGTGATGCACTGGCTTTAATTATTGCTACATGCATGAGCATCAGTGGGAGGTGATTTGCTGGAGCATGCACAACTTAGCAGTGGCTACACCACTGAAGAGAGTGGCATTCCTTCCCCAGCCACCAACTGTCAATAGCACCTCAGGGGGTGGGGCTTCATGAGTCCTTACCCCTTCCATGATCAAGAGTTGACTATTCCTATCTGCTGCGGGTCTTGAGCAGTTATTCACCACTGTTCTGACTTCATGAGCTCAAGACCATGTCATGTCCACAAGACCTATTTTTATAGAGATCTCAATTGTCCAGAAAAAAAAAGCAATTTTTAAATTTTGTATCTGACTGTAAATGATTACACATTCTTGAGGTTTCATGAATAACTTAGACAGAAAAAAGCTAAGCCTTTGAAAATGTGTTGTGGAATCTTCAGGGACACACTGTGGTGATTAGTGTTGATTGGCAAGTAGACCCGGTCTAAATTTACCTAGGGAAACTGGCCTCCCTCTTGCTTTTTCCACTCTCCTCCCCAACCTGGCTATGTTCCCTGAGCCTTGGAGGGGATGATATAGAAAATCTATTTAGGGCCCATCACCACAACCATCATGAGTCTGCCTTAAGTGCCTCCTGTTGCAATAGGAAGGTTCTCTGACAAAGGCAGATTAGCAGCTGGATGCGAAGGCATTTAGAAGGCAGCTGGGCATTTAGTCCTTTAGGCAAAATGAGAGTTGGGAAGGCACTAATTTATTATACTTATGGGTGGATTCAAGTTGGTAAGACTATCTGTGAGGCACTGTGCCTACATGTAAAAACTCAGCAGTGTCTGAAATGATACGAGTCTTGCACTCATTTTTATGTCTTTGAATGGTGTGGTGATTGAGCCAGGAGTGGGGAATCACTCTTTTCTCCTTAGTGTAGGAGCAAAGGAGAGCTGGGGGCCATGGGAGCGTCCAGGCTAGCTGATAACAGGACCAGATTCAGAGCACATATGCCTTAGTGGGGTTTTGTCTCATCTTCAAATTACAGATCCCTATCTGAAAAAATGGGGCAGTAAAGCAAGGAGTCTAATGGAGGTTGATCTGAGGTTTCAGCCTCTTGCTGAGCTGTTTCCTGCAACAGTCTCTCTCAGAGACCTCAGCCTAGGTGCACAATGGCCCAGGCTAAAAACCTTCAGACAGTCCTGCTACTTGGACTATGTTAGGATGTCTGATTTGTTGATATGCGGTGGAGTGTGGGCATGGGGTTGGTTAATCTCTAAGCTCCTGGATTGGTATATGTGGAGAGAGCTCCTCTCAATGCCATGAACCAATGGGAACAACTCCCATTAGTAACAAAAAATCCCAGATCAGAGAGAGCCCTTGTACTGAGGGCTTCTTCTTATGAATTCATTTCTTTTATGAATTAACTTCTTCTTCTGAATTAGTTAGAAAATTTTCCAGTTTCCAATCTAAGAAAAATCACTTTGCCTTAAGGTAGAAGTGTATCACTATCTGATACAGTTATGCATTGCCCACAGTCTCTCCTACCACACCCTTACCTATCCAAACATAACATCATGTTTTAGCCAAAGAACATCCTAAGGACAGGGTCTAAGAACTCAAACGTCTTGAAATAAATGCTTCAACTGTTAACCAGACAGAGAAGTAAAGTAGACTACAACCTGGAAAATGTTAACTGTCTATCAAAGTTTCCTAGTTTAAAAAAAAAAAGAAACATGTATTTTACTTCAACCAATATAATATTTTAGATCCATTTTCTTCCCAAAGCTCTGACACATATTCATTAAAATTTGTCTAGTCAGTGATGGAAAGCCAGCATCGCTTTACCCTTTATAGATGGAGACTACACACAGCTTCAGTGATTTATTTAAAGTCAACAGACAGAACAAAATAGCTGGAATTCTGTGGTTATCAGTCTTTCTGATATCCTATAGTTCTTATTAGAAAAGAGTCTGTTGAGATATTTACCTGAAGATGTGGTATAGAAACCAGTGATGAAAGATCAGATTGTCAAATCTGATGAAACAACATAGCCATAAAAATAATAACCAGCATTGCTTCCTGGTACATGCGTGATGCGGGTCACGGGGCCAAATGGCATACAGTTCAGGGGCCCAGATTATACATGCAACCAAAACTACACACGCACAGAAACTATGATCACATTGCTACAAAAAATAAAATCAGTGCCAGAGAGATGCATCCAGGATTAAGGGCACTTGCTGATTTGGGGGGAGACCTGAATTTGTTTTCTCAGCATCTGCTTAGGGTGGCGCTCAATGCCTGTGACTCCAGCTCCAGGGCCATCCATGCTTTCTTCTGGCCTCCGTGGCACCAAATAAGTGTGGTTGGTATACACTCACACAGACAGACACACATAAATAAAAAATAAACACTTTCTAAAGAAATGAAATTAAGGATTCCAAACCGGAAGAGACAACAATGATGGTGCTCGAGAGGGGAGGAAACGTTGTCCTGCATCTGCAGGGAGCAGCAGCAGGGGGCGCTGTTCTTCCTCCCCTCGCTCTGCCCCCGGACAACTGTAGCCCTTCTGATCTGTACTTGACTTTTCGTTTGTTTGGTTTGGTTTGGTTTGGTTTGGTTTGGTTTGGTTTGGTTTGGTTTGGTTTGGTTTGGTTTGGTTTGGTTTGGTAACTCACGGGCTTTCGAGTAAGCGAAATATTTTTGTTCTCTAAAAATAGTTCTTAAAAAAGGAAAGAAAACCGAATGGCAGAGAAGCACCTGAAAAAATGTTCAACATCCTTAATCATCAGGGAAATGCAAATCAAAACAACCCTGAGATTCCAACTCACACCAGTCAGAATGGCTAAGATCAAAAATTCAGGTGACAGCAGATGCTGGCGAGGATGTGGAGAAAGAGGAACACTCCTCCATTGTTGGTGGGATTGCAAGCTTGTACAACCACTCTGGAAATCAGTCTGGCAGTTCCTCAGAAAATTGGACATAGTACTACCGGAGGATCCAGCAATACCTCTTCTGGGCATATATCCAGAAGATGCCCCAACCGGTAAGAAGGACACATGCTCCACTATGTTCATAGCAGCCTTATTTATAATAGCCAGAAGCTGGAAAGAACCCAGATGCCCCTCAACAGAGGAATGGATACAGAAAATGTGGTACATTTACACAATGGAGTACTACTTAGCTATTAAAAAGAATGAATTTATGAAATTCCTAGCCAAATGGATGGACCTGGAGGGCATCATCCTGAGTGAGGTAACCCAATCACAAAGGAACTCGCACAATATGTACTCACTGATAAGTGGATATTAGCCCAGAAACTTAGGATACCCAAGATATAAGATATAATTTGCTAAAAACATTAAACTCAAGAGAACGAAGACCAAAGTGTGGATACTTTGCCCCTTCTTAGAATAGGAAACAAAACACCCATGGAAGGAGTTACAGAGACAAAATTTGGAAGTGTGACGAAAGGATGGACCATCTAGTGATTCCCATATCCAGAGATCCATCCCATGATCAGCTTCCAAACGCTGACACCATTGCATACACTAGCAAGATTTTGCTGAAAGGACCCAGATATAGCTGTCTCTTGTGAGACTATGCCAGGGCCTAGCAAACACAGAAGCGGATGCTCACAGTCAGCTATTGGATGGACCACAGGGCCCCCAATGGAGGAACTAGAGAAAGCACCCAAGGAACTAAAGGGAACTGCAACCCTATAGGTGGAACAACAATATGAACTAAGCAGTACCCCGGAGCTCTTGTCTCTAGCTGTATATGTATCAAAAGATGGCCTAGTCGGCCATCACTGCAAAGAGAGGCCCATTGGACTTGCAAACTTTATATGCCCCAGTACAGGGGAACGCCAGGGCCAAAAAGGGGGAGTGGGTGGGTAGGGGAGTGGGGGTGGGTGGGTATGGGGGACTTTTGGTATAGCATTGGAAATGTAAATGAGCTAAATACCTAATAAAAAATGGGGAAAAAAAAGGAAAGAAAATAAAACTGCCCATCGACAAATAGGCAAATAAACTGAATAGAAAGTTTTCAAAGGAAAAAATACTAATTCTCTTTTTTTAAGGTGTTCAATACTCCTAGCCATCAGGCACATGAAAACCAAAGCTACTTTATGCACATCATTCAGAGCGGCTATAGCATCAACAAATCTGACAGCAAACGTCGGAGAGGAGGCTGAGAGAAAGGATCCCCCTATTCACTATTATTGGGGTGTACACAATGCAGCCATTGTGGAAGTCAGCTTAGAGATTTCCCAAGTAATTCAAAATGAAATTCCATGTGACTCTGCTATTTCACTCTTAGGCATATACCCAAAGAACTCCATGTCCTACCACGGAGATAGCCACACCCCTTGCTTCCTGCTACCTCTTGCTCCGGTCAGCAAAGAACTGGGATCAATTTAGTTGTCCATGAACAGGTGAAAGCATGATGAAAATTATATGTTTGTGCATATGTGTATGTGCATGTATGTGTGCATGTGTGTATGTGCATGTGTGTTTGTGCACGTGTGTATGTGCATGTGTGTATGTGCACATGTGTATATGCATGTTTGTGTGCATGTGTTTGTGCATGTGTGCATGTACACGTGAGTATGTGCATGTGTGTATGCATAAGTGAATGTTTGTATTCACATATGTATATGCACTTGTGTGTAATATGTGTGCACATGTGTGCATGTACATATGTATAAATATTATTCAGCTCTAAAGAAAAATATAACCACAAAATAAGCAGGAGATAGAATGACATAAAAAGTAAGTGACAGCCGGGCAGTGGTGGCACACGCCTTTAATCCCAGCATTTGGGAGGCAGAGGCAGGCGGATTTCTGAGTTTGAGACCAGCCTGGTCTACAAAGTGAGTTCCAGGACAGCCAAGACTACACAGAGAAACCCTGTCTTGAAAAAAACAAAAACAAACAAACAAACAAACAAAGTAAGTCTCAGAAAGAAAAACTGAATGTTCTCCTTCATATGTGAAATCTAGCCAGGTGTGTGTGTGTGTGTGTGTGTGTGTGTGTGAAATGTACACGTGGGCAAGGTATAAATGCAGAAAAGAGAACAAGAAAGGCTCCATATTAGAGGAATAAGAAGGACTGAATAAAAAATCCCTCAGCCATGTCAGAGGATATAAAGTTTTGCTACTTCTAACTCTACTGTAGACTGTTAGAGGTTGGGGTGGATACGATACAGTCAAGAGTGGAAGTCTGAGATCCTGCGTGATGCTTTAGAACGGCTACTCTGTGTAGAAGAGGCTCGCTGAGATGCGTTGACTCTGGGTTTGTTTAAAGTCAATATGTGATTTTTTTTTATTTGCAAGGTTTTTATTGCAATGTTCATTTAAAAACAAGGATTATCCTAAAGTGCAGTTGAAATTCTTGAGAGAATGGGAAGGCCTATTTTTATAGAGATTTCAATTGTCCAGAAAATAAAAAGCAATTTTTTAAATTTTGTATCTGACTGTAAATGATTACACATTCTTGAGGTTTCACAAACAACTTAGACAGAAAAAAGCTAAGCATTTGAAAATGTGTTGTAGAACCTTCAGGGACACACTGTGGTGATTAGTGTTGATTGGCAAGTAGACCGGGTCTAAATTTACCTAGGGAAACGGGCCTCTGGACGAGCCTGCAGGCAGGGGTGGGGGAGCGGTTGGGGGGGGGGGCATCTATAACGCAGAACTCAGAGTAAGCAGATCCACCTACTGACCTACTGAGGTTGGCACCATTTCCTGTCTGGGATCCGGACAATATAAGTAGAGAAAGGATCTGAGCAGCGGTGGCATTCATTCCCGTCCCCTCCTGCTTGTGGGTACCATGTGACCCGCTGCCTCAAGCTCCTGCAGCCATCATGTTTCCACCATGAAAGGCCTTAAACTGTGAGCCACAGGAAACCCCACCCCCCTTAAGTCACTGTCCTCAAAGTACTTTTTAACAGTAAGAGAAAAAGAAACCAACATGTACATATTACTCAAATCTGTCCGGGAAGTAACATTTTAAAGCAGATTCCTGTCTAGTAAGAAAATCATCAAACTCTATTTTTCTCAAAGTATGATGTTTAAAGTAAATTATAAAGAAAGGTAATTCCCTACCAATGTTCCTGGACGTTCAAACTCCCAGTTCACACGCCTTTACTGAACAACCTTTAGGGGTGGGGTGGGGAGGGCTATCTCACTTGCGTGTCATTTTCTTTACTACTATAAATATAAAAATCGATTTCATAGAAATCCTGGGGAATACTCATGGGAACTAACAGAAACTTCTTAAAGGAAAATTTTAGGTTATGGTTTGTATATTAATAAAATATAACTTTGATACTTAAGGTACCAAATATTCAATCAATATTTGTCTGGGTATTGTTTGTAACAGTTACGCGTTCTGTAATTTAATTTAATTTTGAGACACGGTGTTACATATGCAGGATGGCCTAGAACTCACTTTGTGGTGTATAGACCTTGACCCTCCTGTCTCTGCACCAGTTTTTTATACAGTGCTGGGTGTCAAACCCGAGGCTCATGATTTCAGACAAGCACTCTAGCAACTGAGATATATACCCAGTCCCATCAAGTTTTAATCACTTTTTTTTTCCTGTCTTCCATGAAATCCAAAAATAGTTTCTACTTCGTTTTTAAGAACACAGTGCAAAACAGGCAACCTGCGTTCTCTTGCTGCCACCTAGTGGTCGAGATTAGAAAGTGCAACCGTGATAAATCAGACGGGTGAGCATTACTGTGTAACTACATAAAAACGACTCATACACAGTCTTTTTTAAAAAAAAAAAAGACAAAAAAAAGAAAAAAATCCTTCTTTAATGTAAAAAAAACCCTTAATGAATAATTTCAATTTGATAATACTGCTTTGTATTGCTCGAAACGACCCTGTATGTTAAGTTCATTTGAACACAGAGAAACCTAGCTTCCTCCTTTCTGAGGCATAAAGTTGCTACTCAATAAACAGGAGCAGACAGTAAGCAGTAATAAACACTTATGTTCCCCAACTACATTGTTACTAGTTGTTCCATCAAATGATAATCACAAACAAATTAAATAGAAAACAGATTTGAAAGTATGAACTGTAGTCAATGACCTCAGGTTTTCTATAAACAGCTTGTTCTATATGACCAGCAGGAATGGGAACCATTAAGTCCAAGGAATGGATTAATTTCCTGAGAGAATGGTGACATTTGAGATAAGGTCTTTTGTGGTCCAGGTAGCCTTGAACTTGCTACATAATCAAAAACCCTGATCCTCCTGTCTCCACTTTTGGGATTACGGGTATCTGCCATGATTCGTTCTTGCTTCAGAAAGAATTACTTTGGTTTTGGTAGTGTTGTTGTTGTTGTTGTTTCGGTGGCAGTGGTGATGATGATGGTGGTGGTGGTGGTGGTGGTGGTGTGTGTGTGTGTGTGTGTGTGTGTGTGTGTGTATCACAGACAACCTTGGGTGTCAATCTTCATGCTGTTTGAGGCAGGATTTCTTTTCTTGTTTCCTGCTGCAGTGTTCCAGAGTCCCCAAGATTTTGAACTTCTCCCATCTCTACCTCCAATCTCACCATAAAAGAGCTAGGGCTACAGACACATACTCTATCTCCAACTTTATGAAGTTTCTGGGGGATTCAAACTCAAATCTTAGTTCTTGTGCAGCAAGAACTTCACCCACTGAGCCGTCCTCCTAGCCCGGAATGTCTTATGAGGAGTGTGAATGGATATGGTTTGCCTCCTGAATGGGTAAAGTTGCCTGAGCTGGAGAACAAAGTGTCAGACAGTTTTACAGTTGTTATTCTATTTCCTCCTTACTGATAACATAGCAAAGCACAGTACCAACAACGTGACATGGTGCCAATGATGCTTGGAGGTTAGTATATGCATGTAATTCTGGCACCATGGAGAACCAAGGTAATGCTACCTAGAGGGGATTTGAACCTGCAAGGCACCTTTGCTGAATCAGCAAATGGCTCCCCGGAGAGGCTCGGGTGTTCTCCACCAAGACTCTTTTACAGGTAGTTCATTAAAAAAGCTTAAGCCCGGGCTGGCGAGATGGCTCAGTGGTTAAGAGCGCCGACTGCTTTTCCGAAGGTCCAGAGTTCAAATCCCAGCAACCACATGGTGGCTCACAACCATCTGTAACGAAATCTGATGCCCTCTTCTGGAGTATCTGAGGACAGCTACAGTGTACTTACATATAATGAATAAATAAATCTAAAAAAAAAAAAAGCTTAAGCCCAGGACAGGAGTGGTGAGGGCAGCAGCTCCCTCATAGACTCCCATGCTGGTCTTACTCAGCATCATCTTAGACAACATCTGTCTATGTCTGTTACCTTACCTGTGAGTAGAAAATCGCTTCCACTTTAGCTGGTTTGTTGGACCACACGGGAGAGAATACAATGGCTAGTAAGAGGGATGTTTGTTAACCACTGCAAACCCACGTCCTCACACATGGGTGCCGATATGACAATAAGTCCGGAGGCTTTGATGGAGGCAAGCACAGGAATAGCTTAGGCACCTGGGACCCTAATGAGCTTGGGCTATACACACCACTTTCCTAATACACCTAGCAACCTCAGCCATGCATCTGCACATACAACTCATTTCCAACCCTGCAAAAAAGTCTCTTTTTCATTGCAACTCCCTAGTAACCCTCCTATTTAGAATTTAGAACATGCCCTGGAACATATCCAGAGACTGCAGACAGGAAGCCAACGTAGTCTGCACTGGATTTGGGTGTATGCACACAGTAAGGCAAACTGTGCTCTCTGAGTGGACTTTTAGAGAGCCCCGATTTACCACATTGTGCCTATGTATGGTATATGTGCACGGGAGTAGAAGCAGATGCATCATGTGAAAGGACACATACCATGAATGCAGCCTACATAACCAAGCCTGTCAATCAATCAAGAGAAGCATCCACACTCTGCCCCTTAGCTACCAACTCCTCCTGTGCCCCATAACAGGAAGCCCAAACAATAAGCAATGCTCTTAGGCACTCTGGCTCAAGCCATCTGCTGTTCTCTTACAGAGTCTCCTACACTGCCCCTTTAAATAAAATTCCTTAGTGCCTTGCTATTTGTATGGACTGTTTCAATTCTTTGCATAAGATGCCAAGAATTTGAAAACATCTCATCCAGACAGGACCACTGGCAACAGCTTTGAGCTGTGAGAAGACATGGGTGAAGTGTCAGTGCCTATTGGTAAATGAAAGTAGCCGATCTGAAAGTGTGACACACAAACCCCAGTGAACACATACAGAAGTCCCATTCAGAGCAAACGGTAGATGGAATGTGCCCTGTTCCATTGTAAGCCGTTTCTTAAACTTAATGACCTATACCTTAACTACAGATATCAATAAAAGAAAAGCACTGTGCCTGGGTCTCACCTGTGTCAATGACAACTGGATACCTGAGATAACATTTATTCTATTTTAGTCATTGTCTCATAAGAAAGAGAAAGAGTGCTCAAGTCGATTGTTATGAATAATAAAAACAGAGCTTTCATGCTGAGAATAAACCCATAGCCTTGCATCTGACAAGCAGGAGATATATATATGTGTGTGTGTGTGTGTGTGTGTGTGTGTGTGTGTGTGTGTGTGTGTGTGTGTGTGTGTGTGTGTGTGTTTGTGGGGTAGAGGACAACCTGTAGGAACTGGTTCTCTTCCTCCACCTGTCGAATCAGGGTTCAAATGCTGGTCATCAGGCTTGGAGGCAAGTGTTTTTACCTGCTGAGCCATCTGCCTGCCCAACAGACAAACATTCCAGAGTTCTGCTACATGTCTAGACTTGAGTAAAATGTTCCAAGTTCCAACATCTTAGTACACAGAACACAACTCCATTCAATTTTTATCATTAAGAGATTTAAAGTCTCTATACCTCATTTTAAAGCAAGCTAATTATTTTATATTAGTTAACTTGGGACTTTGGTAGTGGTCTTTGTTTGTTGTGCTTTGAACCCTTACTGTATGACAAAAGTTAAAAACAAAATATCTTAAAAGTAAATCACATTGTGAGACTGGAGAGCATTTGCCATTCTTCCAGAGGACCAGGGTTCAGCTCAGCATCCACATGGTGACTCACTCAAAAATATAGGTGCATGCATGCATGTATGCATACACACACACACACACACACACACACACAACGCATGCACATGAACAGACACTAAATGTAAAAACGGAGGAGAAAGGAATTATGTGCAACAAAAACACTTCCCACAAGTGTAGCATAAAGTACTATTCTACTTTGCTTTCTGCTGCTTTGATAAAACATGAACCAAAGGCAAGGTGATGGAGAAAGGATTTGTTTCATTTTACAGGACTGAGTGTGAGAAGCCATGGCTGGGGCTGGAGCAGGAACCTGGAGCAAACTGAAGAAGAGGCCATGAGAACATATGCACTGAGGGCTTGCTTCCCAACAGCCTGCCTGGTTTGTGCTGCAGAACCACCTGCCCAGAGGAGGTACCATCCACGATGGGCTGGGCCAGGGGATGTACCATCCACAGTGGGCTGGGCCCTCTCTCTCTTCCATCATTAATCAAGAAAATGCCCCTACAGACAAATCTGATGGACACAATTCTTCAACTGAGGCTCCATCTTCACAGGTGACTGGTTTGTGTCAAGTTGACAAAAACTAGTCAGCATTCCTAAACAGAACAACAATGGCCTGTGCTGTAAGATCAAGAATTGACAAATGGGACCTCATAAAATTGCAAAGTTTCTGTAGGGCAAAAGATACTGTCAATAAGACAAAAAGGCCACCAACAGATTGGGAAAGAATTTTTACCAATCCTAAATCTGATAGGGGACTAATATCCAATATATACAAAGAGTTCAAGAAGGTGGACTCCAGAAAATCAAAAAACCCCATTTTAAAAAATGGGGTACAGAGCTAAACAAAGAATTCTCAAGTGAGGAATACAGAAGGGCTGAAAAGCACCTGAAAAAATGTTCAACATCCTTAATCATCAGGGAAATGCAAATCAAAACAACCCTGAGATTCCACCTCACATCAGTCAGATGGCTAGGACCAAAAATTCAGGTGACAGCAGATGCTGGTGAGTATGTGGAGAAAGAGGAACACTCCTCCATTGCTGGTGAGTTTGCAAGCTTGTACAACCACTCTGGAAATCAGTCTAGCGGTTCCTCAGAAAACTGGACAAAGTACTACCAGAAGATCCAGCAATAACTCTCCTGGGCATATACCCAGAAGATGCCCCAACTGGTAAGAAGGACACATGCTCCACTATGTTCATAGCAGCCTTATTTATAATAGCCAGAAGCTGGAAAGAACCCAGATGCCCCTCAACAGAGGAATGGATACAGAAAATGTGGTACATTTACACAATGGAGTACTACTCAGCTATGAAAAAGAAGGAATTTATGAAATTCTTAGGCAAATGGATGTATCTGGAGGATATCATCCTGAGTGAGGTAACCCAATCACAAAAGAAATCACTTGATATGCACTCACTGATAAGTGATATTAGCCCAGAAACCTAGAATACCCAAGATACAATTTGCAAAATACAAGGAAATCAAGAAGAAGGAAGACCAACTCATGGATAGTTCATTCCTCCTTAGAATAGGGAACAAAATACCCATGGAAGGAGTTACAGAGACAAAGTTTGGAGCTAAGACGAAAGGATGGACCATCCAGAGACTGCCCTTCCTGGGGGTCCATTCCATAATCAGCCACCAAACCCAGACACTATTGCATATGCCAGCAAGATTTTGCTGAAAGGACCCTGATATAACTGTCTCTTGTGAGGCTATGCCAGTACCTGGCAAATACAGAAGTGGATGCTCACAGTCATCTATAGGATGGAACACAGGACCCCCAATGGAGGAGCTAGAGAAAGTACCCATGGAGCTGAAGGGGTCTGCAATCCTATAGGAAGAACAACAATATGAACTAATTGTACTCCCAGAGCTTGTGTCTGCATATGTAGCAGAAGATGGCCTAGTCGGCTGCTATCACTGGGAAGAGAGGCCCCTTGTATGCCCCAGTACAGGGGAATGCCAGGGCCAGGAAGTGGGAGTGAGTGGGTAGGGGAGCAGTGCAGGGGGAGGGTATAGGGGACTTTTGAGATAGCATTTGAAATGTAAATGAAGAAAATATCGGATAAAAAAATTTAAAAAAGAAAAAAGAAAAAAACTAGTCAGCATAGCTAACTCTCTTGAATGTTTCCCACAGACTCGGGGCAGTTCATAAAAAGTAACCACCATGTGTGTGTTACAGCTTCAGGAGAGCAGGACTAAGCTTGCACATCGCCTCCTGTGAAAGAATTAAACAATCATAAACACTACTTCCAAAGGTAAGTAAATTATTCCAGTCTCTGGCTGAAGAATGAAATTTAGCTATAAATACTTTTAGCAACGTAATATCTGGAAAACTCCAAATAGCCACTTGTGTCAAAATAAAGTTTGTTTTTTTTGTTTTTATTTGTTTTGTTTTTATTGATTGATTGATTGACTGATTGATTGATTTTTGGAGACAGGGTTTCTCTGTATAGCCCTGGCTTGATTGATTGATTGATTGATTGATTGATTTTTCGAGACAGGGTTTCTCTGTATAGCCCTGGCTGTCCTGGAACTCACTCTGTAGACCAAGCTGGCCTCAAACTCAGAAATCTGCCTGCCTCTGCCTCCCAAGTGCTGGGATTAAAGGCGTGCGCCACCACTGCCCGGCTCAAAATAAAGTTTTAAGTAATACCAATAATTAAGAAAGCATGGTTGTTAGTCTTTATTAGTGCTTTCAATGAACTTTAAAAGGTAGGTAGCAATTAAAAATTCCCACAGTTCTGATTTTTAACGTTATAAGTATACTTGGTTGTTTATAGCATAACTTTCTAAAGATTTTATTATTTCACATCATCTCTGGGATGCAAGATTTGATGCAAAGTGATACCACACATTACAGAGTTGACTTTTATAACCCTGATGGGCTTCACTGAGACAACAAATTGTTCCACACTTTCTATGAACCAGTTTTTCGTAGGAAACTCAGTAAAATCCCTCTTTCAATTTAGCATTAAGACACTGAAAGATCTCATGTTTACTTACAGATAAACTCAGGAGAACTGCTAAATGTTTACAGGCCTCATGTACACATACACCATTCACATGCATGTGCACATGTGTACAACAGTGGAATATGCCACTTCAGGTCAGCATTCCATGACTTCCCTATCAGTGACCGGTCTTACTGCCTACAATTTCAAACCCAGGTTTGTATCTCAGTCATAACACAGCTTTGGACAGAGGTTGTTGCTGGTCAGCACGATTGCTCCCCTTGTTTCTTTTTACGAAGGAGATCAAACACAACATAAACCAAGCCAAACCCTGAGCTACTTCAACTCAGCCCATGGCAGGAACACAACGTTTCAACATTCACACTTTACCTCCCAGGACTGACACGGCTGGTCCTAACGTGCATGCTTCCTGCCTTGCAAATCAGGAAAAGAAGCACTCTGGTCCCCGGCAACTCCTTCCAGTCTTAGACAGAAAACTTAAAAAGAATAACAGGGAAGTCGCCTTGGCAACTGAAATCAAACTTCCAAGGCTAACAGTCATGTGCAGCAGCTGAATGTATCGTCAAGACAATGCTCTCCCATGGTGAACTCTTTTAAACATTGGCTTTTATGTTCATGATGTTTATTTATGTTATTATTTGTGTTTTATCTACTGGCTCGTTCTAAAGACTAAAGTTGGTACAGGCATTTAGAATTCTAAAAAGCAAATAACTGGACCCAAATTATTAGGAGTAAAGGCCTACTTCTGAATTCTTTAGTTACAAACTCAAAGGGTGGGGCATAAGTGGGTTCACACACACACATACACACACACATACACTTGGCATACCACACAACACCACAACTAAACAGCACACTATATGGTTTAAAAAATGGGAAGTAGCCCTTTAAAAAAAAAGTCTATATCCAGCCAGATAAATTCCATGTGGGATTTTTTACAGTAGCATTCACTCTTCTAACTGTACAAATCACAAACACCTGCATGTGATGCTTTAAGCATTTATTTTCATTATTTCAACCTAACTGCTCCATTGTTTTAGGAAAATGTCATCTAATATGGTAATGTTTGTGTGAAAATATAAAGGCTTCTCTCCAAAGAAGCCTAATGGGTTTCCACTACCTTCAGAGAAATGACTTTTCTCAAACCAAAATAACAAAAGTTTAAAAGATGGAACGAACATTCAACCCTGACAATATGTTAGAAAGCTTTGAGTGTTTTGGCTTCAGAAAGGATATAGCATGCCCTTGACATTTCAAGATAGGAGTCCTGACATCTCTGCCCACGTTAAAAGTGTCCCTCGGTTTACACTTAGTAAGGTGTCAGTGTCCCTAAGGAGCCAAGGCTTTCTCAGAATTGCACTTGCACTTCATGTCAAGGCTCCTCATGCGTACTTTCCTACACAAGTACTGTTTTCATCCAGCTCCCTTCATCTGATGGCCTCTGAATTGTTTCCATGATACTGCTCATACAACCACACGTTGGGCAACTCATACAGTAGAAAATGTACTGTCTGGTGGCTCTGGAGACTGAAACCCAAGATCAGTATGAAAAGCACTTCCACCCCTCCCTTGATGCCGAGCGCTTTGCACACTCTTCCATTCCTTCACACCTAATAGCATCAAACCATTCTGCCCTCACTGCACACACAAGTCTTGCTGTGTAGATGTCCACACTGCCTCTTTTTATACTTTCATATACACGCTAAAGACCTCATGCAGATTAAATGCACAACAACCCCATCCCAAAATAAGGTGACAAAATAAGGTGACATTAGGAGGAACTGAAGCTTCGGTCTTCCATAGATTAACCCGGGGGTGGGGGAAGAGAGTGGGTGAGTCCACAAGGCCACACATGGCAGCCATTTTCCAGTTGTGTTGTGGATTGGGTCTAATGCTACTTTCATTAATCTGGACCCCCAAAATAACACACAGGAATCTGCATGTCTGCATGTAAGATTCTACGGGTCCCTACCCCCAACTGGCTTTGATTGGTTAAAAAAAGTTGCCAGCTGCCAATGGCTAAGCAGGGAGGCAGAGGCGGGATTTTTAGGATTCCCGGGCAAGGAACACAGGAGAGAGGAGGCATATTAAATATAAGGCTGCGTGTGTGTCTTTCATTCAAGAATCCAGAGCATTGAGGCAGGACCAAGGAACTCTCTCTGCTACTGGGCTATTAGAGCAGATTAATCATCAACAGCAACACAGTTGGGAGCAATGGTAGAATATGTGCTTCCATGTAGTAAAGCCCTGAGTTTTATCCCATCAATGTGAAAACAAACAAAAAGCTACCATCTCCCAAGGACTCCCATGCCAGAGCTAACGACTGAATCTTCTATGCCTAAAACAGAATTTTGCACACAGCTCAGCTAAGTATATTGAACAAATGAGTGAAGAAATGAATGAGACTTCTTTGAAGAAAAGGAAAAAAAAACTGGAAACCAAGAGGGTGGCTAGGCTGAATCATCAGTGAGGTTGAATATTGCCTTCCTTCATGGAATTAGCATGAATTAAGATTGAGTCCTGGAAAAACCCTAAGATACTCTATGCTCTGTGACCCTCTAACAAAGAACCAGAATCACAAGCATCAGAACCTCAAAAATACCTAATAGATGTCTGTGCATACTGTGTGCTTTCTTAAAAACAATAATGAGACAAGGGTGGCAGACGACTTCAGTTTAAAAAGCTCAAGTACTAAGTACAAAACACATCAAATACAAGACCACCAGCCTGGTCCATTAGAGCATGGTCTCTCCGCAAAGCAGTGCTTCAGGTCTACACTGGGGCGTGTTCCTTGGTATAATCTTTTTAAATAACCAACCCTTTATTGATAAACCCCAATATGAACCAGACTTCATAGTAACATGAGAATCACAGGCTTCCATTTGCAGTGACACGGGTTATCTCAGCAGAGAACACCCACACGAGGAACTCGGTCTGTCCACTTCTCCTAATCAGCTCATTCCAATCCTCTCCCCGTGGATTTCCTGGGTGTGTGGCTTTAAAGTACTGTATGACTATAAACTTTAAATCCAAGCCCTGGGTAGGTCTGCATTCATTATGACAGCAGCATCTTGAAATGTTGAGTTATTACCGTCAATTTCCTCCAGTCATTTATTGTAGCTGCCAAAATGAAATGGTGCACCTTTAAGGCAATACTAAACTGAAGAGCGAGTAATAAAGTCTCTTCAATGTTTCATTTATAAAAGCTTATTTCTCCACCGTCACATTTTGTACACCATCTCAAATATATATCACTTTGTGAAGCTGACATTTTGCAGGCAGTGGTGCTGCTGCTGAGATACATAAACTTCTAGGCTTACTGGGAGAAGGGAGTAAAACCCACCATCATCTTTCCACCTTTTAAGAACCAGGGTCTGGAGAGATGGCTCAGTGCCTAAGATCACACCCTAGCCTTGGAGACCATACAGTTCAGTTCCCAGCAACACATGGCTGCTCACCACTTACTGTCTCCAATTCCAGGGGATCCAACACCCTCTTCTGGCCTATTCGGGCCCTGTGCACACACAATACCCATACACGCAGGCAGGCAAAACACTCACACAAATAAAATAAAAATAAATCATAATGAACCAGAAACTGAATCGGATGTGGTGGCATCACCTGTCCTCAGCATTTGGGAGACAGAGGCAGAAAGATTTTTCTGACTTTGAGGCCACCTTGATCTTCACAGCAAGTTATAGAACAGCCAAGGTTACATAGTGAGAACTTGTCACGAAAGAAAATGAAAGAGAAAGCAGGGAAAGGGAAGGGAGAGGGGAAGAAAGGGAAGGGAGAGGGGAGGAAAGGGAAGGGAGAGGGGAGAGGGGAGGGGAGGGGAGGGGAGGGGAGGGGAGGGGAGGGGAGGGGAGGGGAGGGGAGGGGAGGGGAGGGGAGAGGAGAGGAGAGGAGAGGAGAGGAGAGGAGAGGAGAGGAGAGGAGAGGAGAGGAGAGGAGAGGAGAGGAGAGGAGAGGAGAGGAGAGGAGAGGAGAGGAGAGGAGAGGGAAAAGGGGAAAAAAGGGAAAAGGGAAAAGGGGGAAAGGGGAAAAGGGGGAAAGGGGAGGGGAGGGGAGGAGAGAGGAGGGAACTGGCTGGATCTTGGCAGGGAGACAGATGTGGTTACAAGTTAAAGTCTATAGCTTTACTGTAGCTGCCCCTCTAATTGACAACTTCACTACTTTGGGATGTATTTTAAATTGCGCTATAACTGAGGACAGTGTTTGCTAGCATGCCTGAAGGCCTGATTCAATATCCAACGCCACAGAGAGGGCAGGGGACAGCAAATATGTCTAACTTTAACTCTGTAAAGACACAAATGTCAGGCTGGAGAGATGGCCCAGTGGTTAAGAGCACTGACTGCTAGTCCAGTGGTCCTGAGTTCAATACCTAGCAACCACCTGGTGGCTCACAACCATCTGCAATGGGGTCTGATGCCCTCTTCTGGTGTGTCTGAAGAGAGCAACAGTGAATACTCAAAAATAAATAAATCTTTAAACAACAACAAAAAGATACAACTGTCAGTGACAACTGTAAAATTCTTACTAAACAACTTATGGTTTATAGTTCCAAAACTCAAGTCTTAGATTTAGAATGTAAGGAAAGAGAAATATTCACATTTAATAAAGTATATCCACTGCATATTCACACAAGCTAGGAAGAGGCACTGAAACATCTGGACACCGTCAAGCTCATGAGTCAAGCCACTGAAACATCTGGACCCTGGACACCACTGGGACCATCTGGGCAAGCTTAGTCACTCTGCTGTGAGGGCCAGTGCCTCTTTTGCTTCCTGTTGTTTAACAAAGTCCCAACAAGCTCTTGGAATTTGTTGGTTTAAATTTAATATAACAGAATCATAAATGATCAATCCAAAAGTATTTTTTTCAATAACCTACTTAAGAAAAAAGTGTCTACCTTCAGTACACTGTTTTTAAGTACTCATGTTTCTAAACAATTTTAAAAGTTGTAGTGTGTCCACTTTAGTAACTTAAGTAGATTTTTATACTTCAGTTTCTTAAAAACCCATCTACATGTTTTAATCTTTAAAACTTTATTTAACATATTCTACTTCCCACTCTGTATCTTTGAACAAGAATTTTTAAATTAAAATATTAAAGATTTCATTTAGATCAATGTCTACATGTCTGCGATTCCTCCAATTATGTTGATTCCCAAGAAGATTAATAAAACATGCAACTAACACCGTCCCTTTCAGAACAGCATTACTCGGAATAAACTGTTACCAATAACTACTCTACACTTAATAAGTGAACCCTCCACCTTGTATAGTTCTGGCTAAGGCCAGTGAGGGTAACTTCCTATGATTTCTGGAAACTCTGAAATACTGAATTGAATCAAGACTACTGTTCCATAACGCTTCAGAAAAACAACGCAAGGGCTACAGACATCATCTCTCAAACCTAGACTTGAGCACAGTGTGTTGGCCTGTGATACACAGATAACCTAATAAACTGTCACAGCTCCTTGGTATGTTGTAATAATTATTTCAAACTCTATAATAAAATAGAACAGACTTAAAATATTTTATTTCTACAAACGCATGCTGAGAGAACTCGTTAAAGATATCCAATTCCGTGGGACATAGGCTGGGTGTTCACAAATACCTTGGTTAATTATTTTCTGCAATTGTGAAAATTTCCATTAAAAGCTCTTTTCTTTATGAAATTTAAAAAGAGAAATACAAGACCCAAGTTTCTTTGCAGCGAATAACATTAAAAATGCATTCTACAGTTATCTTCATAAAGCACTTATTTCTCTAATGAAGTTACTTTCACTATTATCAGAGAATTAAAATGGCCCAGAGTGAAATAACTACAAATGCTCATGAATGTTCTTTCACATCACAAACTATCTGATATCAGAGCTGAGACTTTCTGCATCTATTGACTTAATGTTTATGAATCAGATTTTAGCATGCCTTACAAAGTCCATCATAACTTCAGACCAGTTCCACTATCCGCTACCTAATAAAGAAATTCATATATTAAAAGTTAGTCACAGACAATTTCTACAACTCTAATTCTCAAGAACAACAACAAAAAAACCTTAGCTATCCTTGGCACTTCTACACATGACTATGTGGGCCTAGAGAAGCAAGGTTATATGAGCTCAGACATTAATAAGTAGAATTCATCATAACGAACACCCTGGAAAAATAAATCAGAATGTAAATATAATTTGATTCCTCCTGTGCCTAAGGGGCAGTATTTAATAAAGAAGATATTTCAAAACATCCACATGGCTTAGGAAATACTTAGTCAGAAAGATTCTAAGAGTGAGACCAAGAGAACAGAGAGCCGCCATGACTCATCAGCCTTCTCTACCTGGTGGAGCTGCTCACACTGCCTCATCTGGAGGGCTTGTTCACTCACGCAGTGGACAGCAAGAAGCATGTGAGCTACCCAGCTACCATACTTATTAAAAGGGAATCAAGCCAAAGCCAGTCAGGACATACAACCGTGTTTTCCATCAGAGTTAATGAGAACATTTTATTTTAAATGGAACATGAAGAATTAAAGTACAGCCTTAAGGTTTCAATTTTGTACTTTGAATATCAAGACAGCAATTACTCCAAAAAAAAAAAAATCACAGAAACATGTTGAACTAACTGAACAGAAAACAGAGTGGGTATTTAAGTCACTGTATTTCTCATCATTACTGAAAACAAATGTCCTTACACCTCCAGTCTACAGATAGCACACTTCATAATATCATTGTTCATTTCAAACACTACAAATGTTTACAGAGAACATTTGGATTTCACAACTGCTTATAGAATATCTTACAATATTAAACACATCATGATGCTTTATATGAAAATCAACAAAGACAACTTAATCTTTCTCAGCAAAAAAAAGATTCAGTATCACAAATGTAATGTGTAAATTTATACATGAATTCCAAAAGGAATCCATTTAAACACCACATGGTCACATAACTACATTGTAAACTGATTAAAAAGGATGTACTTTTTGAAAACATGTACATCAAAACCAAAAGATTAGTGTTTGCTTTTCCCTTTATTAGCCACTTTTGGTGTGCTTTTTGCTTTGGGTTCCCAGAGTGCGTTCTTGACAAATCTCGAAGCAGCACCTCTGTCCAGCTTGGCAGCCTTCTTCTTGTCTGTTATTTCTTTAACTCTGTTCATGTAGACTCTGATTCTTTCCTTAGGAAGGAAAATAGAAGACAGTCATTTCCTGAGCTGTTCAGCATCCCAGGTTTATCACACACTTTCTCAGTGACAATCAACAGTGAATCGTTATTGTCCATTAAGTCCATGGAACTAGAGAGTGCAATTGCACAGGATAAACATGTCCCGTGCTTTCCTAGAGCTGACAGTCTCGGGGAAAGGCGTATTTTATTTTCACGTTCTTTCAGTGGGCATGAGGGTGCACCCGCAATCCCAGCACTTGGAGAGCAGAGGCAAGGCTTCAAGATCAGCCGGTCTGAAGCCAGCTTGGGCTGCATATGACAATGTCTAAAAACAGCAATGACAACTAACCCAACATTTTACAAGTCTTTTGAACTCTTCCAGGAAAAAGCTCACACTAGGATATCACTATAGCAATAAACAGTAACTGGCTTATAGATGGCACTACTGTTTTAACCAACATTAACCTAAATTCTCAGTTTAACTATTTTGTATCAGAAGAGTAAGTTATAAATCTAAGTTCTCCTACACTTGTGCCAAAAAATTAACCTCTCCCACCACTTTTCTAAACAGAAAATGGGTGGGGCATTATTTATATCTATTTTATGTTACTGTCGAGTGTCATATTAAAATAGGCAAAATGAAAACATGAGATCTTTTATTCAATTTCATAATCTCGACTGATAAGTATGTAAAATGTTCTAATAAAATATACAGACTTTAAAGGTAAGGACACAGAGTAGGCTTCTGGAGCGCTTTGAATCTCCTGAGAGTATTATTCAAAATAAGTAACTCTTACACATCAAGTGCCGAAAGAAAGGCGATAAAAACTGTAATACAGTAAATGATCACTGCTTAGGAACAAACAAGTTTCATTAAAGTAAAATGTGAACATAAATTGTAAAATACAGAACCTTACAATTGCTTCATTATCAAAACTGACTGCTCCTGTAAAACCTCTCCAGTACAAGTGACCACCAAGGCAGCACTTGAACCCTGGCCCCACCCCGGAGCCTGCCCTGTTACTGCTCTGCCTACGGAGTCCACGCAGCTCCTCCCTCTCTGCTAGTCCGTCAGTCTTTCCTCCCTTCACCATTAAGACTGGACACTTTATCCCGAGACTCCAACTCACTCTATCTGCTCTGTTTTTTTTTTTTCTTTTTCCCCATAAAATGCTTTTTTAGCATCCTGCATAGTTGAGATGCGAAGTGTTTATTATCTTATTATGGTTACTGCGTTTGCCTTCATCCCAAGAGCGGCATCTGCCACACCTCTGTTTTTTCTCTGAGGCAGCATCACTTGAAAACAATGCCTGCTCCTTAGTAGCCATTCAAATGCCACTGAATAAATAAGGTGACTGTTTTCCTGTTTGTGATACATGACAAATATCAAATCGATTTCCTCTAATTGTGCAATCAATTAGTAATAATATCTGTCGCAAGGTCAAAAAAGGGAATTCACTTAAGAATGCTTTTTATTTGCTAATCCTTACCCAGAAAATTAATGTGCTCTCCATAAAGTAGATTCTGATGAAGAATGAAGATAAATGGTCTTATCCTTTTATAAACACAGTATTGAGTACTCTAACTTTATGTTGAAAATAATTTTATAAAAGGACACTAGTGGAAAACTAGACACATAGTCTGTACTTCTAAAGCTAGTAGCATAGGTAACCTCTCTTAAAATTTTTTTCACAACCGTTTTATTTAAGCATAAATTTATTTTTCCCTCAAGAACTCAAATAGAAAATATTCTAGTCTATACTTTTTTTATATTTTACATTTGAAATAAAGATGCCTCATTTTATTTTTAAGTAAATTACCTATGCTTTACTAACTGTAACTAACACACATTACTGACTACTATAAGCTTGAAAACAGAGATATAATTCCATGCGTCTCACATATACATGTATATTACATTTTATGTACACAAAGAATAAATTTATTAAAACTCTTATTCATAGAGCCAAGTCAATAAGGTAACTATTAAGTTTCACTTTTATTTTTCTCCTTCCAATTGGATGATTTGATTTAATATCTGAAGTCAGCAAAAACTCCGAGATATTAGATCCTATTTGTACTTATTTGTACTAGATGTTGCACTTATCCATCTACGTGGAATACAGAGACAAACCTAGAAGATTTATTACAGGTTGTAAATATGTCATTGATGCAGAACTACTGGACAGTATACAGATAGCTGGTGCCAAAAAAGCTTTTAGCTTTGTTGCTGAACTGAATTCTTTACTGCTGAGAAAATGAGTTAATGGAGAAATTGAAAGGTAGGAGAGAAATTTCCCCATCTCTGATAGTAAATCAACTGGAATACACTTTTAAGAATTGTGTAAGTTTTTTTTTTCCTTAAGTAGCCCTGGAGATGACTAAAATTTAAAGAATTTATAGGAAAAATAATATGAAAGCTATAACTAATTATCAGAATGCTGCCATTCCCTACTGACCAGCATGATGATGGCCGTGCGACTGACCCCGAGAGGTCACTGAGACACATAAATTGGGATGAGTGACAGGCATCTTACCAGTTCCTGCTTCACTGGATGCTCTTTGGGATTAACTCCTTGAGTTGCCAAATAAACTGTAAGAGAGAAACCGCATGAAAGAAAGTGGTGTATATAATGGTAAAAGTGTTATAGTAAAAGAAATCCTAGTTATTCAAGAGGAAAGTTGCATAGTTAATTCGACTTCAAATTATCTAAACTATGTGTAGCTTACAGGCATCCTTTATTCTGAAACATATGACCAATAAGATTACTATAAAAGACAATTCTATGTCAACTACTAGTTCTTAAAAATAAGTCATCTTTGACACAATAATACACTTTCTAATGAGCTACAAAGTAACATACATACCCCAAAACATTGAATTTAAGGTGTATGCAGAAACTAAATCCACCTTTGCTTGTTCCAATGGGTCCAACTAGTAACACAAAGAAAGAGAGAAGAGGGTGAGAGACACATAACCTCTGTGAAGCACGAGATGACACGCTCAATTGTCTCCCACTTCAAGGCAGTAAAGCATGCTTTTCTCACTCCCTGTGATTCAATAATAAAATGATCTAGAAATAATGTGCACAAAGTTTTCTTAACCAGTGATTCTTTTTGTTTACATCTGAAACTACATTTTAAATACAACCTAAACACTCCTGAATACCCTTCTCTGCTCTTCTTTGGATTCATAGGGTTTTTTTTCTCATTGATACATACAAACACCCAAATATAACAAGTGATTTAATTTTTGCTTTAAAAAAAAAAACACAACGTGCTTCTGAATATCATTTCTGAGGAAACAAGAAATTTGTACAATCCAAGAAAAAAATTATAAATTACAGCAATTTCAGATTTATAATCTGGACTTTTATATCAAAAGTAATTATTCAACATAAGCATTGAATATGACTCACTTAAATGTAAGAAGCACACGAAATGCTTGGCAACTCTAAAGCCAGAAGAAACAATTCCATTACTGTTCTTTTACTGCACTGTTTCCAGAACCAATAATATCATTAAAATACATAAAACATCAAAGATAGAATCTGCCAAAAGCAATGTTGTGAGTGTGCCTTGCTCTTCAAAGTCAAGTCCCCATGCAGAAGCTTTGTAGGATGGTCTAACTAAATGCACTCCAACACTTCACCTAAACTCCTGCAGAAAGGCATGTCAGTGCTAAGGCGCCATTTCTTCCTAATGTTCTGTCTTATGAAATTCATCTGAGATTGTAGATTTTAAAATACCTTCTGCAACAACTCGTTTCTAGAAACAGCCATCATGGTCTTCAGCATGTCGTCCACAGCACCCAGGGAGCTCTCCAGGGCTGTTAAAGACTCGTGAATTTCTACGGGATAATCTTCATTCATTTCTTCACCTGCCATTGTGACCAACTGGGGGGAAAAAAAACTCTCAGAATTCATACTGGAGACAGAGCTTTAGAAAGAAAATGAAAAGACCATTTACTTCTGAGTAAGGTAAGTCAGTGAATCTTAGCATGCAAGTCCAGAGGAGCAACCTCCCAGCCTCCCTTGACAAAATGCATGGGGAAAGAGGGAAGACTCCATACCAGCCACACATCAAGCCCTAGAGACTTTCACAGCTCTGACAACATAACCACAACACCACATATCAATACGCTAAACCCATGTTCAACTGGATTCAAAGGTACATGCACTTGGGAAGTAGAGCGAGGGGTTCCGGTCTAGGGGCCCTTAGCTATAGGCAAGTTCAAGGCCAGTCTCTGCTCCAGGAGACACAATCTCAGAAATAAAAATAAATGGGGGACGGGTACACTTTTTAAAGCATCCTGTTGAAAGCAAAGATTTTTTTTTAAATGGAAGTCTGATAAATTCATCCTATAATGTCAACAAAGTGAGTTTCTCCAAAAAATTCTAAATTTTACTTAGCTTTTTAAAACTTAGATGTTGTTCTAACCATTCCTTGTATTAAACTTAAAAAACAGAAATCCTAGATATAAAAAAATCTTTATCAACTAACACTAAAATTACTTTTCAAGCTCAAGCTCATAAATGGATGTATAGTCCCAAGCGTTTTAAAAACAGCTGAGTGACAGCAGGCGGGGCTGTTAATGGAAGCAGGTCCCTGCGCTTTCAGTGTTGCTTGGACACTGACTCTGTTACCTTGGCTAAATCATCCACTGCTCTGTGCGCTTCGAATTTTTTATTCATAAAGTAATCTAGTTGGTCTAGTTATCTGTAACATTCATTATCAAAAGTGTGGATAATTCTGTTGTGTATGAAATCGTAGATATATAATGTCATTTAAAGATATATACTGAAGGTCACAGTGAAGTCACCTAGCAGCATGAACCTATTGTAAAAAAGTAGTCTTCATAAGTAACAAACCAAAAACTTATATAGGAGCATTATAACAAGGTGGAGAGTGGGGAAGTCACACATTGAGTCTTAGAGTGGATCCAGTCCATGCAGTAACCTGCAGTATCCTGCACAGTTGCTGACCAAACACTCATAAATCTAACATAGTCAACGAAGGCTGAAATTTTGATTATATTACAAATGGCCTTCTTTAAATCACTCTAAATTCACTGGAGGAGGGGCAGGGTAGCTGCTTGGGAATTGAACCAAGGGCCTCATGAATGCTAAGTTGTGCCCTACCACTAAGCTATACGTCTAGCCTCAAAATATAATCTCCTCCATGTTTATCTGATTCTTTAAAATGTATCCACGTGAAAACCCATAGATCAGGTCTAAGTCCAAATAGAGTATACCTGCCACACAAAGGAAAACAGAGTCTCTTTGAATCAATTTAACAAACACGCAGAAACTACACTTAACTCCCCCCAAAAACAGAAGCCGGCCACTGACAAAAGAATCCAAGTAACTAATAAACATAAAAGTACTCAACTTCACCAAAGAAACCGCAAGAACGAGGTCCCACTTTTCATGTGTCAAACAGCATCGAATACAAGCAGAGGTGGCCACCAACAGGCCCTCTTCACCATCAGCAGTTTGATTTAATTAAGCCTTTTTCTGAATTTCATATTCCACTTCAAAATCAGTACATTTACTTCTCGGAAACATAATTTTTCTTTTTTTTTTCATCAAAAATGAACTATTTATTATAGGTACTAGGACTGAAAATAAAATATTGACTGGGTTTATCTATACAAAACTTCACTAACAACTTAATTATGCTTTTTAACTGTCAGTGGACCTGTGGATCTGTGACAGGTGAGGAGTTTAGCCTGATTATTACTCCTAATGGATATGCATGTAAACATTCTCTGTTGTAAACTTCTATTTCAATTTATGATTTGAATTCTATGTGTGAATTTGTGATGAACTTTCACCATGTGATCATGTACTCTGAGAGATGTAAAAGTACTGAGGACAAAGAGAAGAGTGTGAAGAAGAATTTTCTCTTATCCCCCTTTTTCATTCATTCTGATTTCCCTCTTTTCTTAGAGAGCTTTCATAGGAAACTTAGTAAATCGCTATAATGACTTTTCTTTTTTTATGCACAAAATTCTTCAAAAAATTGTATATTTTGTATACTATATTCAAAGACAAAAAAATTAATATAAAATGTGCATAGGCTATGTGCACAGGGCAAATCAAACAGAAATCAAATGTATACAAACTTGTGACAGTCACTGCAACATCTCATACATATTACAAAAATCACTGTGTTTGCCAAATTTGGAAAAATCCCCAAATCCAAAATGTTCCTAAACAGGTGAGACAAGGTATGCACACACCACCTCTCTCAGATGTGAACACAGGTGGAATAAATGTGTCATCTGTACTGTGACATAGCTCAGTGGGTAAAGTCACTTGCAGCCAAGTTTCACAGCCTGAGTTAGATCCGATCCCCAGGATCCTCACGGTGGAAGGAGTCAATCCTTCAGGTTGTCCTCTACACATGTGCACATGTACACGTGCACGCGTACGATGAACGTTATATAATACACCAATATGTATATATACACATATGCACCTTTAAAAGACAAAAGCATCTAATTTTTCCCACACTAAACTGGTTTTGCACGGTGCATTCATTGTCCAAGGACATGGAAAGGTATCACCATGATGGACAGCCTGTAGAGACAACAGTCACACTCCATGACTAGTACTTCCTTTATTCTATACATGTCAGCTCCACCAATTTGTCATTCTTTTAGTATCCATGGCAACAGAAGCTGCATCTCTCAAAAGTGTGTGCAGGTTCTGCACCATAATTCTATTCTTATAATTATGTTTTACACAGCATTACCTTAGAAAACTATAGTGAAATTTATATGTAAATTTTCAATACTACTGTCTTGGCCAAGCAACGATTCTGATGTTACCTGTAATCTTCAGTAAAATCTGAGAACACATTAAGCTTCCTTTTCTAAAGTGTGCTAACCTCTAAAAGCACATCACAGAAGTTAAATGGCTAAGTGGATAAAGCTCATGAGTACTCGCGCTCACACACACACCACCACCACCACCACCACCACCACCACCACCACCACCACCATCACCAAGCTTGAAGACTGGAATTCAGATCTCCTGTGTGTGGAGGGTACCAAAACATGGAATCCCCTAGCAGTCTAGCTGGACTGGCTGGAGTCAATGACTCCCAGCTTCAATAAGAAACCCTGCCTCAATAAACAAAGTGGAGAACAATAGAGAAAAACAGCATCGCTGGGCTTCTACGTACACACATAAGCACATACACTCACATGAGAACACACACCTGCATGAAACCACACATAAACACACAAAAATACATGTGCAAAAGTCTAGCAATAAAAATTATATAAATTACAAGGCTGGAGAGATGGCTCAGCAGTTAAGAGCACTTCTCATCTTCCAGAGAACCCAAGCTTGGTTTCCAGCAGCCAGTTTGGGCAGCTCACAACCATCTGTAAGTCCAGCTCCACTGGGTCCTCTGGCCTCTGCTGACACCCACACACATGTGACAAATACACAGAAAGAGACATGAGCACAAACACATGAATAAATAGAAACATTTTAAAGTACATAAATTACAAGGACCTGTTAAGACTGGAGCCACACCAGAATCAACTTCTAATTTAATGCTTACTTCAACATGTTTTCAAAATGAAAGAAAGAAAGCAGCAAAAACTATCTTCTCAAAAATGTGGGGCTTGTTTTTACAATTACCTCTAAAGTAATAATAATACATAAGGTTGTGATGTAGACAAAATAAATATCAATAAAACTCTTAAAGCTATACTCCATTAGTAGAATGCTCAAAGTACTAGTTCATAATATTAGTTATTATTTAAGAAAGTGGAAATAACAAAGAGGTAATCCACTGTAGACTATTCAGAGCCATACATGAAGAGTCAAATGCTTGCAAACAAGTGCTACTGTTTACCCATAGAACTTTTCAAAGTTAAAAACAAGAGAAAACTGCATCCCTATAGGTACCGGAAAGCATCCACAACATCTCTGATTTGGGAATTTCACTTCTATTACTAGAAAACAACAAAAACTGTTCACACTGTCATCTTATCTTGTAACAAAACAATTCAGTCTATCAATTCCACCATCCAGAAGTAGTTTTCTAAAGTTCAATAAGGATAGCTGTCATTTATAAATAAAAACTAACGTTGATACTTAGTTCTGTCTACTCTTAGTCCAAACAGGTTAATAATTACACCACAGACATCTCACCAGGGCAAATACACCTTTTCCAAGCCAAAACTAAATTGTAGTCAACACATTTTAAGTCATTAACGCTATCTTCCAACAGAAATTTGAGCCACGATGAAATTTTCCCAGATGACACTGAAAAATTCCTCTTAATACAATCCGCTACAGCAGAAAGCTGCCGGCCCGGCCCGGTTTCCCACGCCTTTAATCCTAACACCTAAGAGAGGGAGGCTGATCTCGGAGTTCGAGGCCAGCCTGTTCTACAGATCGAGTTCCAGGACAGCCAGGGCTATACTGAGAAACTGTGTCTCGGAAAAGAAAAAGTAAAATTAAGGAAACCCTTGTTTCAAAAGGGCTAACACTGCCACCGCAAGCATTCCGACCTTGGGCGGAACAGGAAGGGCTGCACGCAAAGTTACTTTTTCCACCTTCCATTTTGTCTCCGTTTAGATTTGGAATCAGCTAGAAGCTGATGGCGTTGGGTGTTTTACTTGTCGCTTTTCAACCTCTGAAAGGCAACGTTAACAGTGGCAGCGAAATGAAGACGGTATTGACAGAGAAACTAAAGGCCAAAGCAAAGCCCGAGAGCCGCCACTGCAGGGACTACGCTAGAAGCGAGCAGTCCCGCTCGGCTCCTCCCAGTCGGCCACAGGACGGACGTGATCCCGGGGTGCGGGAAAAGAGACTGTGACGGGAGCACGACAAGCACCCGAACGCGGTTCTGCACAATACCTCAATACCGTGGACGCCTGTCTCCGGGAAATAGGTCGCACGATGATGACGCCATGACACGGCTTCTGCCTGCCGCCCGTGCGTCTCTCCCGGTCGTGCGCGTGCGCACTTCAGTCCCGAGGCTTGCCCCGCCTCTGTCCATCCAGGAGCTAAGTGCAGTGGTCTGTCTGTCTGTCTGTCTGTCTTTCTTTCTTTCTTCTGTCTGTCTGTCTGTCTTTCTTTCTTTCCTTCTTTCCTTCCTTCCTTCCTTCCTCCCTCCCTCCCTCCCCCCTCTCTCTCTTTCTCTTTTTGACACATTTTTTAATTAACTATTTATTTACATTCCAGGCGTTACCCCCCTCCCGGTCCCCCACCCAGTTCCTCACACCATTCTGCTCCCCATCATCTATCTCCCCATCCCCCATTATTGGGGCCTCAAGACCCTTGGGAATTGGACCCATCTTCTCCAACTGAAGCCAGACTAAGCAGACCTCTGCTACATAGGTCCCAGGAGGCTGGGGAATGGGTGGCACTTGGCTCAGCCCATGTATGCTGCCTGGTTGTTGGCTCAGCCTCTGGGAGCCCCCCGGGGTCCGGGTTGGTTGAGACTGCTGATCTTCCTATGGGGTCACCCTCCCCTTCAGCTCCTTCAACCCTTCCTCTAATCCAACCGTAGGGGTCTCTAACCTCAGTCCGACAATGGTTGGGTGTAAGTATCTGCCTCTTTCTCAATCAGCTGTTGGTAGAGCCTCTCAGAGTGGACAGCCATGCTAGGCAAAGAACTTAAAGGTCTCCCGCCAAGGTGGCAAGATTGGAGTCGAAGGCCCTGGCATTTTGTCTAGATTAGGCTTCTTCAAACTGAATGTTCCTTACACCTTTGTCCATTTCTTTGCTTTGATGGAAGTTGGGTCCCTCCGGACCAAACTGTGCACCTCAGATTAATCTTTGGAGGGGCTTCCCTAATATAGTGCCCGATACCTGGTTAGGTGATAGTTATGAAAAATAGTTTCAAAAATTAAATGAGGGTGTGAAGATATGAAAAGTACAAGTTCATATTTTGTGTTGTTTTTGTTTTTGAATGGGTCTCACTGTGTGATATAGCTGACCTTGAATTCAGGATTATCAGTACTAGGGTTACAGGCCGTGCCATCATTCCTAACTGTGTTCGATAGTTTTATGTCAACTTGGCACAGGTCTCCTGAGTGGAAGGAATCTCAATTAAGAAAATGCCCCATAAGGTCAGGTTGTAGGCAGTCCTGCAAGGCATATCATTAGTGATTGACAGGGGAGGGCCCAGCCAATTATGCATGGTGCCATCCTGGACTGGTGGTCCTAGGCTGTCATAAGAAAGTAGGTTGGGCAAGCCATGAGCTCCTGCCTCCAGGTTCCTGTCCTGTTTGAGTCCCTGCCTTTACTTCCTTAGGCAAGAGCGGTAATATGGAAGAGTAAGCCCTAACCCCTTCCTTCCCCAACTTGCTTTTTGGTTATGGTGTTTCCCTGCCACAATAGAAGCCCTAAAACACTAACAAGGTTTTTTTTTTTTTAATATGTATGTATGTATGATGTTTGTTGTTGTTCTTCTTCTTCCTTCTCCTTCTCCTTCTCCTCCTTCTCCTTCTCTTTCTGCTTCTTCCAAACTGTGCCACCATTCCTAACTTACGTTTTTCGCTTTTTTTTTTTTTTTTTTTTTTTGGTTTTTTTGAGACAGGGTTTCTCTGTGTAGCCCTGGCTGTCCTGGAACTCACTTTGTAGACCAGGCTGGCCTCAAACTCAGAAATTCGCCTGCCTCTGCCTCCCGAGTGCTGGGATTAAAGGCGTGTGCCACCACGCCCGGCGTAACTTACGTTTTTTATTTATTTTTTAAATCTCTGTGTGTATGCCTGCAAGTGCATGTGAACATGCCCTACAAAGGCCAATAAAGAGAACTGGATCCCCTGGAGCTAAAACTACAGGGGGCCATGAGCTGCCTGAAAAGGGTGATGGAGACAGAACCTCAATCACAGAAAGAGCAGAAAGCCCTGTTAACCACTGTGCCATCTGCAGTCCCTAGTTCTTTAAATGATAATTTTTAGTATACATAAATCACATTCAATTGTTGTAACAGGATCAAACAGTACAAAAACTACATATCACTCAATAGTAGCAAACATGAAATACTACATGCCTGTGAAGTCACTTTAAGCAATCATCCTGCGATTCTTAAAGTTCTTAATGTGGTCATGATTTGCTTCTACTTTGCTTTGCAGTTTGCAGAGGTTAGTATATAAAATGTTCTGTTGTCACGCTGTAATAAACCACATAACACAGCAACACTGGTAGGATAAAATACTTTAAAGCTGTTTCAATACAAGGCATTTCTACCATTTGAGTCTCAGCAATGGAAATCTAGTCTTCAGGCTTAGTGATAGACACCTTACCCAGCTGAGTCATCTCATGGGTCCCTCAAATTAAACGTTCATCTAAGATGATATAACACTATATCTTCAGTATTCATCATCAACATCTATGCAGTCCGTTGTCAGTTCCAACAACATCGATCATTTAATATTAACTTTTAAAGTTACTAAATTTCATTTAATTACCACTGAATTACTTGGGGGTATTCTTGTGGATGATAATCAATTACAGATTTGGGGATGAAGAGAGTTGAGACAGGGTTTCTCTGTGCAACCCTGGCTGTCCTGGAACTCACTCTGTAGACCAGGCTAGCCTCAAACTCAGATCTGCCTGCCTCTGCCTCCTGAGTCCTGGGATCAAAGGTGTGTGCTAATTACAGATTTTACACATTGCTGGAGTCACAATTTCCTAGCATTAAATTATCTCAAACTGTTACTATTAGCATGACATTTTGTAAAGCTCCTGTATTTTGATTAAATGCACAATTCCAGTAAATATTGTACTTTGGCTTGTGGTTGTTTCAAAAGTCCATGCCAAGCCCAAAGTTGATAGATAGATAGATAGATAGATAGATAGATAGATAGATAGATAGATAGATAGAAGACTATTATTTTTTAGAATGACTTTCAGGCTGTGGTCCAACTAATCCAACAATATCTGCCTATGAATGGAAGGTTCAGGCAAGAATCCAGTACATGTCTCAACTGGTCTTCAGAATGCTGAAATCCTGAAGATGTGGGCTCTAATGCCAGTAAGGAATAGTCCTGGTAGCAATGGCAAGAGCAATGAGGCAAATATCAAAAACTTCTCAGCAGGTGTGGTCCAGATTAAAGGTGGATCGTCTCACTCCAAATGATTTAATTACTAAAACAATTCAGGCAAGTAGTGTAATCCTAGCATTTCAGAGGCAGAGGCAGGCCGATCTCTGAGTTTGAGGTCAGCCTGGTCTAGAGAATGGGTTCCAGGATAACCAGAGCTACACGAAGAATCCCTGTCTCAAAGAAAACCAAAAGGGAAAAAAAAATCACAGGTATGCCTAGTCATTTGGGCTTTAGTTAATTCTAGACGTAGTCAAGTTGACAACCAAGAATAACCTTCACACCACTCTTGGATGTACATGCAAAGGACGCTTCATGCTACCACAGAGACACTTGCTAAACCATGTTCATTGCTACTCAATTCATAAAAGCCAAATATTGGAAACAATCTGGATATCTTTCAACAGAAGAATGGATAAGAAAATGTGGTACATTTACACAATAGAGTTTTACTCAGCTGTTAAAAAAATGAAATCATGAAATTCGCAGGTAAATAGAACTAGAGAAAATCATCCTGGGTTAGGTATTCCAGACCCAGAAAGACAAATATGTCATGTATTAGATGTAGATATTGGTATGTAACAAAACTACAATCCATAGAACTAGAGGGTAGGTGTGGTGGATTGAATATTTTTGGTCCTATTAGGAGGTATGGCCTTGTTGGAGCAGTTGTGGCCTTGTTGGAGGAAATGTATCTCTATGGGGGTGAGCTTTAAGACCCTTCACCTAGCTGCCTGGGAGCCAGTCTTCCTCTAGCAGCGTTCAGATCAAGATATAGAACTCTCAGCTAGCTCCTCCTCCTAGATCTCATTAGGTAAAAAAAAGAGAACAGATAGTTACAGGTGGGGTTGGGGCTGGGATAGGAAGATAAAAGTGGGGAGAGGAAGATGAGAATGCATGAGGGAATGTGGGTGAGAAAGCCAAAACTGAGGGCCATTTGAGAGGTAACATGGAAACTGAATCAGTAAAAGCTTCCTAAAATATAGACATATATGAAGGTGATATAAATGAAAGCACCAAATAACGGGGGAGACTGTCTTAGGTTCTCTAGAGTCACACAACTTATGAAATGTCTCTATATATTAAAGGAAATTACTGGAATGATTTACAGGTTGCAATCCAACTAACCCAACGATGGGCAGCGGTGAATGGGAAGTCCCACGAGGCTGGGTATTTCAGCTCATCTTCTGTATACCCTGGAATCCTGACGAAGTAAGTTTCAACAGATGTGCTGGAAATAACTACAAGCAGGCCAAGAAAGAAGCAAGCTTTCCTTCTTGTGTAGTCCTCCAGCCGAAGGTATGGGCCAGATTAAAGGTGTGTTCCTTGAAACTTGCTCTGTCCCAGGATGGCCTTGAACTCGGGGATCTGCTTGCCTCTATCTCCTGGGATTAAAGGCATGTACCACCTTGCCTGGGCCTAAGAATTTCATGGACAGTATGCCTCAAGACCTAGATCAAAAGTCTGTGTTTCCAAACTCAAGATCTGGATCACAGATGTGCCATCCATTTCTAGATTGTAGTTCATTCCAGATATAGTCAAGTTGACAACTAGGAATCACCATCACAGGGGACAGAGCCCCAACAGGCTATCTCTTGTCACCAAATGAAGCTTCCAGTACAGGATCTGGTTACATCTAGATGAGTTGTTTGCCAAAGAAGATCCCATGGGAACCCCAAAACAACCCAGACTGTTGCCAAGACTATAACCTGTTCTCCACAAACTGAAAGCAAGGCCCTCTTATTGAAAATAACACCAACACATCTCACTGAACACAAAGATGGCTGTGGGAAGGGGAGAGTCAGCTTTCTTCAGGTAAATGTCTGGGAAAGGTTACCCATGCTTCAGTAGATGGCCTATACCAATGCACCTATGGGCAGCATCCACTAGACTTGGTGGGTTTAAAAGTAAAAGTTCATTCAAAATAAAACTTCATGAAGTTGAGAGAGAAGAGAAGGGAGGGGAGGAGAAAGTTATCAGAGAAGTGGAAATGGGAGTGGATTTAATCAAAACATTACATGCATGTATAAAATCCAGTTTTGTTTTTTAAAACCTTTTAAAGTGTTTTTAATTTATTTTTATGTATATGAATGGTTTGCCTGCATGTATGTCTGTGTACCACTTGTTTGCCTGGTGACCACAGAATCCAGAATAGGTCATCAGATCTCAAACTGGAGTTATAAATGGTTGTGAGTTGCCATGTGGGTACTAGGAATCAAACCCAAGTCTTCTGCAAGAGCAGCCAGTGCTCTTAACCTCTAAGACATCTCTTTGAACTCATGTATAAAATTACTATACAATAGAAAATAATTTTAAATTTTTTTTTATTCTAAAGAAATTGATTTTAGGGACTGAGAAGTTTTTTGGGTTTTTTTTGTTTTTTTGTTTGTTTGTTTTTTGTTTTTTGTTTTTTTTTAAAGTGCTTGCTACGAAAATAAGGATCTGACTTTGCATATGGAGCAGCTACATAAAATACCAGGCAGAGTGACTCATGTCTGTAACCTCAGCACCGAAGTAGATATGGGATCCCTGGGGTTGCTGGTCAGGCACTCTAGTCTATCAGTGAACTGTGGGTTTGATGAGAGACCTTAGCTCTAAAAAGTAGAGAGAGAAAACTGCCATGCTTCCTTTTAAGATCTCATAGGATGCTTCCCACCTAATAAAATGAAAACAAGATATTTATTGGCATAATGAAATAAAGGTATGTATCAATCAGAATGAAAATTTCTACCTCAGATAGGTCTGTGTTCTTTGCACATCTACAATGTTTACATCAAAATCAATATGAATTTACCGAAATTAAAAATTGATGCTAAAGGAAAACCAAAAAACCAAAACTGAAAATGCTTGTTCCTGGAGCTGAAGATTTTATGCCACAGACAGTGTGAGCCATGTGTGAAATGCAACTGCATACAGTGTGTCTGAGCCTATGAAATCATGATTCCTCACCTAACATTACAAGGAAAATGAGAATTGTTACAAAGGAAAGTCATAAAAGTGTGGAATTACACTAGACACTGAAAGTTCAACCAAGTGGTGGATGTTCACGTGCCCCACTGGTCCTCAGCCACCATGTGTTCACGTGGCCCCCGGGTCCTTAGCCAGTGTGTTGTTACATGGCCCACAGGTCCTTAGCCACTTATATGTGTTGCTTAGAAGTATATGCACTTATCTCCCTTCTATGCTGTTTGGGTTAGGAATGTTACTAAACATGTAAATACTCAAAATGTCAACGAAATTTTCACCTTTTTTATTATTGCAAACAAACTCGTTGTCCTCTAAACTGTGTCAATGCATGATGTTTCTAAGACATGGGTGGCAGACTGTTTTTGAAAAACCACTCAGAAGATCTCCAGTATGCCTAGACGAAAACACCCCTTCTTAGCAGTTGGTTTTTTTCTTTAAGCACCTCATGCCCCTGAAAACTCCCCAAAGCATAAACTCTGTTTATATTGTGAACCATGACCCACAGAAGAAACTGATCGGCCAGAGCTGGTGGTGAAAGGGAAAAGATCACACAGAAGGTATTATTTAAGGGATTGATTTTAGCATGAAAGCAATTTGTGAATGAATCTGAAAGTATGATTTAGACTCCCATGTTGACTTGGACCTAAGATTCATGATAAGTGAGTTCATTTATCTTGAAAAAATCCTGTAACAATTCTAGCTAGTACAGAAAATAACAGACTGGTAACTGTACAATAAAACCAAATATTAATTACTCTTGAATCCTTCTAAAACACTGTATATGTACTACTGAGCTTTTCCATATTACACATTAACTTTTTTCTAGTCCTCACACTTGTGACTGTAGTCCTCTGTTTATCTGAAAGCTAAACAACTAAAGTTGGGTAGGAAGGACTATATTTCTCAGCAATATTTTTCTATACTTTATTCTATAAGGTCGATGCTGTATTTTTGTAAACTCAAGCATATGAAATGTATTCTCCCTCTCCCTCTCCCCCTTCCCCTCTACTCCCCCCTCTCTCTCCAGAGTCTCTCTACTGAGTCCTAATTGTCCTGTAACACTCTTTGTAGACCTGACTAGCCTCAAACTCACAGAGATCCACCAGCCTCTGCCCTCCAAGTGCTGGGTTTTAAAGGCATGCAGTGGAATTTTTCAGCTTTGAGTCAACCCTCTGCTTTTCAGAATGTCCTTTTCTCTGTTATGTTTGCTACATGCATTTCCTAACCCTCAACAAACACCTTTCCTCAATTGCTAAATAAATAAACGGCACCTGTGTTTCCACATTTTAGGTTGCTGATCAATAAGTTTCATCTCTTTCTACAACTGTCGTGCACCATGTGGCATTTTCTCCCATGAAGAGGTAGTGTATATATTCCAAAGCTTTGATTCTGAGTTTGACTACTTGAATTGTTGTAGCCAATAAGATAACAGTGGGTATGATACAGGCTTATGAATCAGTGGATAATGTCTTGGGCTTCTATCTTCCCCATGAGTATGTTAGGTTCCAACAAGCACATTGCTCCAGGATGAAAGACACGTGGAAGCCAGCCCAGCCATCCACACCTCTATCAGCCCAAAGCTGACTCATAACCCATCCCCTAGCTAAATGTGTGAGTCCAGCTACAACCAACAGGTAGGACAATTTAGAGGGACTATCCTTCATGAAAAGTAAATGTACTGATGGTCCTTGACTTATGAAGAAATTTTGTTCTGATAAAACTAAGATAACACCCACAACTCAGGAGTGAAGCCTCTATAAATGGGAGAACATCTATCTGTGTAATGTATTATTAGCCTGTTCAGTCTCAGTAACAGAGGGCCAGGAGCTGGATGGTTTAAACAACAGAAACTTTCCGCATGTAATTGTAGAGACTAGAAGTCTGAGATTTTCTCCTTTACAAGTTTAAGGGAGCCCCAGGAGACACTATTTTCTCCAACTACATGGAACCATCAGCCCTCTTTCTACGAGATCAGGCTGCGTCCTGACAAAAGCCCCATTCATCTTTGAGTGAATCATCATCATGTTGTAAACTCTGCAAGACCTTAATTAAAGAATAAGAAACACGGGGGTGTTTATGAGGCTGTTATGACATGCCTAATGTGCCCAGGGAGTGTCACAAACGTGAGACCAAGTGCTTCCAGACTGCTCCTGCCCATGTGTTAATGGTCAATTAGACTGGCCTCCAAGGAGACTTTGTTATTCCAGTTGTTAGTGTTAAATAACTGTTTTGTTTGAGGGATTTGTCCCAGGCTCTGAGGGCAATAGATTCTAAAATTAAACACAGTTCATCTTGCTCACCCTCCCAAGTTATCTGGGAAAAGTTGGGCTAGAGTTTGTGAACCTGATCTCCAGGACCACAAAGCAGCAAGGGCATTTATTAAAGTACCAACAGCTGTACTGAGAAGTTTTGTTTTGTTTTTTATTTATTTTTATTTCACTTGCATTGGTGTTTTGTATGCATGTGTGTCTAAATGAAGGTGTAGGATCCCCTAGAACTGAAGTTACAGGCAGTTGTGGGCTGCCATGTGGGTGCTGGGAATGAGACCCAGGTCCTCTGAAAGAGGAAGTGGTGACTTTAACTGCTGAGCCATCTCTACAGTCCCTCCTCAGAAATTTTATAGATAGATTACTGATTATGACAGAATAGTTACACTTGAAGGAAAGCCAGGGTGTTTGAATTTTCATGTTCATGATCTCACATCACTATTCAAATGAATATTTTTCTACTCATCTTTGCTTCTTAAAACACTGGCTAGAGTTCATACATGTAGGTGAATGGAAATTGATTATATTTATCTTTAGTAGAATTGTTTAATAATAAAGCAGTGGATTCTTGTAGTCACATCATCACATAGTTTTAAATTAATACATTAAGCATAAAATGTAAATAAAAGATAAACCTTCTGAACAAAAAAGTGGGCTAGCAACCTATTCCATGTTACTCTGTGAAAGAAAACAGTCAAGAGAATATATATTCTAAACATAGAAGCACAGTTCTACCACCAAAGGAATACGAGAATGCAGATCCACAGGACAGTTTCAGTGGAGTAAAAGCCCCGAACACTCGTCAGGCAAGGTTTATTGAAAGTGGCAAGTTGGTGGGTTGGTGAGCAGGGGGAGTGGGGAGGAGATAGGGGGTTTTTGAAGGGTGTATTAGTCAGGGTTCTTGAGAGTCACAGAACTTATGGATAGTCTCTATATAGGAAAGGAATTTATTGATGACTTACCGTCTGCAGTCCAATTCCCAACAATGGTTCAGTCGTAGCTGTGAATGGAAGTCCAAGGATCTAGCACTTACTCAGCAAGCAGGCGAAGGAGCAAGAACAAGACTCCCTTGTTCTAATGTCCTTATATTGTCTCCATCAGAAGGTGTAGCCCAGATTAAAGGTGTGTCCCACCACACCTTTAATCCCAGATGACCTTGAACTCGGAGATTTAATCTTCTGGAATCCATAGCCACTATGGCTCAAGATCTCCACACCAAGATCCAGATCAGAAACTTCTATCTCCAAGCCTCCAGATAAGGGTCACTGGTGAGCCTTCCAATTCTGGATTGTAGTTCATTCCAAATATAGTCAAGTTGACAACCAGGAATAGCCACTACAGAGGGTAACCAAGAAATTTAAATAACGAAAATATCTAATAAAAATGTAAAAAAAAATAAATTTAATTAAAAAAAAAAAAAAGAAAGAAAACGGCAAGTGAGGGGTGAGTGTTTCTAGCCTGGCAAGCATCTAATTGGGTGCTTCTGTGGCCTTTACCATAATTGGCTGGTGCTGGGAGCCAAACCATAAACTTGACTTCTGCTTTCCTCTGATCGGCTGTTGTTAGACAGAGGCAGGCTTGTAACTTGGGAGTGCAGATTTCTTGGGGGAATAACCTAGAGACTGATGCTAGACATTGAATTTGTTGTTGAGGGTAACCTGGAGACTCAGGTATTGTTGGTGGGTAGCCTGGAAATTGGAGCTAGGTACTGGCCTGTTAGTTTACTTGAGTTCAAACTTAGGTCAGGTTCTCTAAGATAGAATCTGAACCCCCCAAAAAATTGTGGACTCTCACAAGACTCTGGAACACTAAGTAAGCCTTTAAATCATGTGTATGCAAGTATGCCTATTAGAGGTGGTTGTGACTAGTCCAACATGAACTCAGATTATCTGCAACAAATAATATGTTCATAACTACTGCGCTGCTTTCTAGCCCTGAAATGTTTACTATCCATGTATTTATTTATTTCTTCTGTGTGTGTTGGTCTAATATGTATCAAAATGCTCCTGTAGGGATCAGAAGACAACTTGTGGGAGTTGGTTTTCTCCTTCTACCATAAGGGTCTCAAGGATGGAACTCAAGTTGTCTGGTTTTACTCACTGAGCCATCTCAGAAGCCCTAAGTTTCAGTTTCTAAAATGAGAGTTAGATGCTCAGAAAAAAAAAATCTTCAAATATTTCCAAGCTAAGTTTGATAGAGAAAATAATTAACAACAAAAGTTGAAGTCTTCAACTCTTGAGTCAGACTCCCTGCATTTCAACCTATGTTCTAGTATCAGTTTCACAGTGTTGGTTGAATTATTTAAATCTGTTCAAGTTATCTTTTATTACCTGACGTAATCATCTTGGAGGCTTGCTGCCCCTGTCAGCTACTCTATGCCTAGTCCCTGTAACGTCTAGCTTCTGTACAATGTTATCTAGACCTAGAATGCTTTCAGCTTCTAAGAGCTGTTGCTGAATAAGCTTACCCTTTCTAGCTCTTTCTGATCCCTGGCTCGTTCAATTTAGCTGTTCTGGCTCCAATCTCTCTCCAAGCTGACTGATTCAATCTGGCTTCTCTTGGCTTCTTCTGCTAACTCTGGCAATCTGTTCTAATCTCCTGGCTTCTTCCCATTCTCTGGCTCATTCTGTCTTGTCTGTGTGTAGCTTGTTCTCTCTCTGCAAGCTGCCTCTGTACAACTGCCCCAGTAAAACTGTGCCCCCTTTCTATTCTCTCTCTTAAATAGCCTCTCTTTTCTCTCTGTTTTCCTGAGATTTGGGCATATCCTATTCTGTCAAATCTTTCTCGGACTCATCACTTTGTCTGCAACTCAGTTAGACATCACTTTCAAACAAGGATGTTTCCTTCTACAAACTAACTTTACCTTCATTGTTTGGGATGAAAGGTATGTGCTAAGAGTAGTTCTGTTCCAGCCAGGGGGATTAAAGGTGTGTTATAAGACTGAGTCACACCATAAGTAGAAACAGGTTTTTCCAGTAAACAACTCAATCTCAGTGTTCATACTGTGACCAGATATCCCTCAAAACAAACCCTTAATCATTTCTATTCCCTCACTTCTAAAACATAAACAATATCATTAACTGCCTTTGAGGTTTTTCCTAAGGATCAGGATTAAGTATCTATGCAAAATTGCTTAGCATAATTCTTGATGTATAGTATTTATATATGTATATGCTTTGTTTAATGTGATACAGGGTCTTGCTATGCATCTCAGACTGGCCTAGAACTTGTGACCTTTTGTTTCCCAAGTTTGAGAATTATAGACATACACCACCATGCCCAGCTTTTTGTACAGCTCTATATTTAAACAAATGTATAACTATGAAGCAGTGATCCTACATAGACAGACTTTTATGGCTGATCTTAAATGTCTCACCAAGGCTCATGAGTCAAAAGGCTTGATTGAGTTGATAGCACTATTAGAAATCAGCAGAAGCTTAATGATGTGGGGCATAGCTGAAGGAAAGGAATCATGGTGCTGAAGCATTGTTGGAAGTCTTGTGGAAAGGCTCTCCCAGGACAAGGAAGAACCCATGTCACTGAATCAGATCAGTACACACATGTGCAGCCTTTTCCATTCCTATGTCCTCAGTATCTATCTTAGTGTTCCGTTGCTGGGAAGAGACACATGACCAAAGCAACTCTTATAAAAGAAAGTATTTAATTGAGGCTTGCTTATATTTCAGAGGTTTAATCTATTATCACCAGGGCAGGGAGCATGGTGACACGCAGGCAGGCATGGTGTTGGAGAGCTGCAGGCAGCAGGAAGAGCTTGGCTTGTGCTTTTCAAATCCATACCCCCTCTGCCCCCGCGCAACTTCCCCTTCCCCGTAGGCTCATAGATTTAGATGAGTTGTCCCCAAGGAGTAGCACTGTTAAAAGGTATGGCCTTCTTAGAGTAGGTGTAGCCTAGTTGGAGGAAGTGTGACACTGGGGTGGTTTGGGGGTTAGAAATACTCAAGCCAAGCCCAGCGTTTCTTTGCTGCTGCCTGCCAATCCAGATGTAGAACTCTCAGCTACCTCTTGAGTACCACGTCTTCCTGAATGCCGCCATGCTTCTTATCATGTTGGTAATGGCCTGAACTTCTGAAACTGTAAGCTAGCCCCAACTGAATGTTTGCTTTTCTAAGAGTAGCTATGGTCATGTTGTCTCTTCACAGCCAGAGAAACACTTACCAAGACAGAAGTTGGTGGCTGGGTATTACTGTGACACGCCTGATCATGTTTCTTAGTGGAATGTGGACTTTGGATTAGGAAAGAAGTTAAACTCTTTTAAGTGGAGCTTAATGGGCCATCCTAGCGGGAACGTGAAAGACAGTGGTGCCGAGAGTAATGCTGGCCTAGCTCAAGAAAATTTGGACAGATAGAATATTAGTAAGTGGCCTTAAGACCATTCTTGTGATATTTTGGCAATGAATATGGCTGCTTTCTACTCTTGTCCAAAAAACATGCCTAAGGATAAATTAAAGATTTTGAATTAATGGCATTAGCAGAGATTTCAAGATAGCCTAGTATTAACTGTCCTGTGGTTATTAGTAATCACTCTTATGCCAATCTATAAAGAAAAGAAGCAAGATGAGCATGGAAAAAAATTTTTTAAATGTACAGTTTGAGGAGAAGGGGGACAACCAGGAAGTATAATGGAGCTAGGTCTAGTGCTCATGGAAATGAAAAGTTTAAAGTAAAGCCTGATGCTAAATAGAATAAGGGGAGTTGTAACCTCAGGGCAAGACCCAACACAGCAAAGCTTTCACCTTGCAAAAAGGAATTAAAGAAAAACTTGGGCAGTGAAGGAAACCATGAGGCTTGTAGAAATGCAGTTGAAACAGTCTCTCCAGACAGAGGGAAGAGGCTCATGAGACTCATAAAGGAAACAACTCAGAAGTCTCAGAACTTTCTTGAACCTATCAAGATTCACAAGGCTCTTCTACGAGGTCATAAAAACAGTAAACAACTGCTGGGATCTGTGGCCTTTTGCCAGCCAACCTGCCTGGTAGAGATTTTATAACCAGGTGCCTCTGCATGTACAGAGAGTTCCAGGATTGCCGCTTTCATATGTTGTCACCTATGCTAGTGTTGACTCTTTGCTGATGATGTTCCATCTGAGATGACATCTCCCCAGGAAAAGTCACACGTCATCCTTGTGCTATAGTTGCCTAAAAGTAGAAGTTATGAGGTGGTTTAAAACTAATTTTGCCTGGAAAACTAGAAATGTAATTATAAAGAAATATGGAAAGGAATTTGAAAGCAAGTAAGAATTTTCTGAACAGTACAGAAAGACTTCTCAAGAGTGGTAGAACCCTTGGCAGAAGAGTATAAGCACAGAGTGCACTGGGAACAGTTTAGAAGAACATGAGCATAGGACTGGTAAGAACTGAGAAAAGATGAACTGGGGCAGACAGGCGTGACGGTCAAAATTCTAGGGTCACAGCAAAATGAGTGTTTTTTTTCACCTGCTTGACATAGTTGAGTGGATTACTAGGAAGTGATCCCACATGTTAGCATCATAGCCTGCTGTCTGTTCCTAGTCAGACTTTTCCTTCAGTATTCAGAAGTTAAATCCCACGCTAAACAAAACATCAGAGTGGGCAAAGCTTGTTTGAATCCTTCCTTTTGCAAATTACTCAATAGACAGCCCTATTGCCACTTGAATGCCTCCCGATGTCTATAAGGAAGCTGGTAGTACAGTATGGCCACAGGCCCTACCATTCTTGTTCTTCCAACTCATCACAACCCTGATTTCTGTTTAATAATGTGGTGGTTTGAGTATGGTAGGCCCAGGGAGTGGCACTAGTAAGAGGTGTGGCCTTGTTGGAGAGAGTGTGCCACTATGGGGGTGGGTTTTGAGACCCTCTTCCTAGCTGCCTGAAAGACAGTTTCTCCTGGCTGCAGCCAGATCACGATGCAAAACTCTCAGCTCCTTCTCTAGCACCATGTCTGCCTGGACACTGCCATGCTTCCTGCCATGATTATAACAGACTAAACCTCTGAAACTGTAAGCTAGTCCCAATTAAATGTTTTCCTTTTGAGAGTTGCTTCGGTCATGGTGTTTCTTCACAGCAATCAAACTCTAACTAAGATAAATGACAAGATGGGAAATGAGCTAAAAATAAATAAATAAATAAATAAATAAATAAATAAATAAATAAAAACCTAGTTCCCACTGAGATTCCAGTCAGAATCTGTCTTGGAATTACATTCTTCAACTGTCACTATGGACCCCAGAAACAGTCTCAAATCTCAGTTTTGGACAGCTCTAAGACCCACACCTTTCCTCTTTTCTCCTTTTCTCCATCCTATCCCTCCCACCATTAGAATATAATGCAACCTGCTCTCCCAACTGTAGTGGAATTTTGGCTGGTTTGATCTTGTGCATGCTGCTACCACCATTTTGGGCTCATGTGTGCAAGTGTGCAGCCATGCCTGGAAGATACTGTTTCATGGCATACATTCATTCCTTCTTCCTTGATGATCCCTGAGCCTTGGGGAGAGGTAGTACAATGCAGTTGTCCCATTTAGAGCTGAACACTCCACAATTTCTTCTCTGCACATTGAATGGTTCTGAGTCTCCATAGTAATTACCAGCAAGTGCAAACAAACAAACAAAGCCTCTCTGATGGAGTTGATCAGCAATATTGTGTTGCTAAAAATTCATCCATATTGTATAGGCTAGTTGTATTTTTTTTCATTCCTATTGATGAACTTTTTGTTTCCAGTTTGTGCTATAATAATGTTTAAGTAAGCATGCTTGAACTCAGTGCAAGAATTTCATTGCAGGATGTTAGAGAATGTTGAATTCTTTGAAGTGATTCAAAATTATTTCCCAAAGTGTTTGTACCAGTTTATTCTTCATCCTGTGTAAGGGTTCTTAGCCTTGTCTAGAATAGGTATTGTTATGCTTCATGGTGATTTGGAAGCAGTGTAAATGGTACATCATTTGGTTTCCACTTGTATTTGTATATTATTGCTGTGGTGGTTATAAATCTTTATAAGATTTGGGTTTTGTTTATGTGTGTGTGTGTATGTGTGTGTGAGAGAGAGAGAGAGAGAGAGAGAGAGAGAGAGAGAGAGAGAGGGAGAGAGAGGGGGGGAGAGAGAGGGGGGGGAGAGAGAGAGAGAGAGAGTGCACCTGTGCACATATGTTCACAGAGGTTAGAAGAGGCTGTCCAATCCCTGGAGCTGGAATTACAGGTACATGGATGTATTTACTTGTTTTTCCATGAAGAATTGGGTCTCAACTGAATATTTGATACTGTAAGATATAACACTTTCTAGTATTAACTGATATTTTTATTTCAGAACCATCACTCTGAACCATAAACATTGTACAAAATAGCAGAGGTATATTTATGCCATTTTAAAGATGGGTAGAAAGTCTATTCTAGTTCTAAATTAAGTTTCACTTAATTTTATAACTTAAGCTAGCAACTCAAATAGCAACTTTTCAGATTAAACATTCTAATACAATGTAGCTCAAAGATATACCAATTTGACATTTTCATGCTGAGGAATAGTGGTAGGAAAACATTAAGCCTGTAATGTTTTCTGTAAAACAAACATTATTCTCTCTCTCTCTCTCTCTCTCTCTCTCTCTCTCTCTCTCTCTCTCTCTCTCTCTCTGTGTGTGTGTGTGTGTCTATGTGTGTATGTGTGTGTGTGTGTGTAAGGTAGAAGTATATCTACTACATATATGCAGGGAGGGATGCAGTTTCTAGGTCCAGCCCATATATGATCTTTGGTAAATGGTGTCTATCAAGAAAATCATCTATTTCAATTAGATTTTCCAATTTTGAGGTTTTGGGGGTGTAGTTACAGTCCTTGTTTTGGGGATTTCTTTCTAGTATCTCCTGTAAGGATAGATTAGTGAAAAGATATTGTTAAATTTTGTTTTGTCATAGAATATCTTGTTTTCTCCGTCTATAGTGATTGAAAGTTTTGCCGGGTATAGTAGTAGTCTGGGCTGCCACCTGTGGTCTCTTAGAGTCTGCAAGAAATCTGCCCAGGCTACTCTGGCTTTTAGAGTCTCTGTTAAGAAGTCAGATGTAATCCAGCAATACCTCTCCTGGGCATATATCCAGAAGATGCCCCAACTGGTAAGAAGGACACATGCTCCACTATGTTCATAGCAGCCTTATTTATAATAGCCAGAAGCTGGAAGGAACCCAGATGCCCCTCAACAGAGGAATGGATACAGAAAATGTGGTACATCTACACAATGGAGTACTACTCAGCTATTAAAAAGAATGAATTTATGAAATTCCTAGCCAAATGGATGGACCTGGAGGGCATCATCCTGAGTGAGGTAACACATTCACAAAGGAACTCACACAATATGTACTCACTGATAAGTGGATATTAGCCCAAAACCTAAGATACCCAAGATATAAGATACAATTTCCTAAACACATGAAACTCAAGAAAAATGAAGACTGAAGTGTGAACACTATGCCCCTCCTTAGAAGTGGGAACAAAACACCCTTGGAAGGAGTTACAGAGACAAAGTTTGGAGCTGAGATAAAAGGATGGACCATGTAGACACTAGCATATCCGGGGATCCATCCCATAATCAGCTTCCAAATGCTGACACCATTGCATACACTAGCAAGATTATGCTGAAAGGACCCTGATATAGCTGTCTCTTGTCAGAGTATGCCTGGGCCTAGCAAACATAGAAGTGGATGCTCACAGTCGGCTATTGGATGGATCACAGGGCTCCCAATGGAAGAGCTAGAGAAAGTACCCAAGGAGCTAAAGGGATCTGCAACCCTATAGGTGGAACAACATTATGAACTAACCAGTACCCCAGAGCTCTTGACTCTAGCTGCATATGCATCAAAAGATGGCTTAGTCGGCCATCACTCGAAAGAGAGGCCCATTGGACACGCAAACTTTATATGCCCCAGTACAGGGGAACGCCAGGGCCATAAAAGGGGAGTGGGTGGGTAGGGGAGAGGGGGTGGGTGGCTATGGGGGACTTTTGGTATAGCATTGCAAATGTAAATGAGCGAAATACCTAATAAAAAATGGAAAAAAAAAAAAAAGAAGTCAGATGTAATTCTGATAGGTCTGCCTTTATATGTTACTTGGCATTTTCCCCTTGCAGCTTTTAATTTGTTCTTTATTCTATAATTTAGTATTTTGATTATGATGTGGTTATTTAGTGTTGTGATTATTATTTTCTTTTCTGGTCCAATCTGTTTGGTGTACTGTAAGCTTTTTGTACTTTATATCTTGTATCTTTTTCTTTAGGTTAGGGAAATTTTCTTCTATGATTTTGTAGGAGATATTTTTCTGGCCCTTTGAGCTGGGAATCTTCTTCTATTTTTATTGTTAAAAAAATAAAATAGGTTTGATCTTTTCATAGTGTCCCAATTTTCCTAGATATTTTGTGTTAGAAACTTTAGATTTAGCATTTTCTCTGACCAATGTATCAATTTCTTCTATTGTATCTTCTTCCGTTGAGATTCTCTCTTCTACCTCTTTTATTCTGTTGCTGATGCTTGTGTCCGTAGTTCCTATTCTCTTCCCTAAGTTTTCCACATCCATGATTGCCTCAGTTTGTGGTTTCATTATTGCTTCTATTTACATTTTCAGGTCCTGAACAATTTTGTTCATTTCCTTCAACTGTTTGATTGCATTTTTCAGTATTTCTTTATATTTATTCATTTCCTCTTTAAATGCTTCTATCATCTTCATAAGATTAGATTTTAGGTCATTTTCTTTTGCTTCAGGTGTGTTAGGATAACTAGGGCTAGCTGTAGTAGGCTTTTGAGAGGCAAATGTGATAACCATTACACTATGGAAACCATACTACCCCGGGTCTTTTGTTGTGTTCTTTTTTGTTCTTATTGGGAGAGTGAAATAAATAAAAACACACAGGCTAGCCCAGCTTTATTCAGAACTAAGTTAAGGCAAAATCTTAGTTTGTGTCAACCTTTCCAGTAGGATCATTATTACTTATAGAAAAGATTAAACAAAAGCAGAAACTCGAAGTATAAATTATGTGTGAGCTATCAGGACTGGGAGGCTCTTGTCTTTCCTGGTGCCAAGGCTTCAGGCTGCTCTCGCTCTGAGGTCTCGGCTTCCTGGACACATTCACACTCTGGATAGTCTACTCTTTTGGGGTCCCTGTTACACTATCTCAAAATATCATAGCACCTCCTCGACATGGGACCAAGACTTTAGCCCATAAACCTTTGGAGACACTTGTCTAAACCAGGAATTATCTTTACTGGAGAGATTTAAAAAAAAAAACGATTTAATTATTTATTATATGTAAGTACACTGTAGCTGTCTTCAGAAGACAGAAGAGGGCGTCAGATCTCATTACGGATGGTTGTGAGCCACCATGTGGTTGCTGGGATTTGAACTCAGGACCTTTGGAAGAACAGTCAGTGCTCTTACCCACTGAGCCATCTCGCCAGCCCTACCGGAGGGATTCTAATCAACTCTCTCTAGAGACAGGCTAGCAGTTTCTCCTCTGACTTGACTCCTCTGTGTCACCCTCAGCTTCAGTAATCTAAACACAGACAAAAAGGAGTGTGAAGCTTGTCATTTCTCCAGTCTAAGACAGGTCCCTGAGCAGACCTGGAAGTTTCATTCAGGCCCTGGTGCTTCTATAGACTGTGGCTTCCGGGGCTCTTCTTGGTCAGTCTTCTCAGGGCTCTGCATTGTGATAGCTTGGGAATCCAGAGTCCCCTTCCCTGCGGGAGTCACAGCATTATGTTGGAGCATTGTTCCAGAGCCTTGATTCAGTCAGGTGTGGGTCAAATTAGGAGCTAACGGGATCCTCCTTATTACAGGATCCCGCCCCCACCCGGTGTGAATGATATCTCGTACCAGATAAGGGCTCAGCAGATCAGACACCTTCTTATCTGCAGGTGGAGAGAGCCAGAGCTCTGCTCCAGTTGCTACCTGGCTCACTCACCTCCCCTCAATGCCAGTGAGCTGGTCTTGCTTGTGCAGCTGTTCTCAGATCCTACCTACTTAAATCAAGAGGTTCCTCGATTCTCAGGGGTGAAGGACACGTTGGAATAATGTAGGCTTTCAGGGAGATCAAGAGATTTAGATCCGGGATCAGTCTATCTCCAGACAAATGAATTGGAGGGAGTGTCTCTGAGGAATCTTCCAGAGCTGACATCCACTGACAATGAGCTGAGCCAAGATAAAATAAGAAACAAAGAAGAAGACATGGTGCTGAAGTGAGTGGGAGGGAGAACTGTGTCTTCTTTTCTTTGCTTTGTTTGTTTGTTTGTTTGTTTGTTTTTCGAGACAGGGTTTCTCTGTGTAGCCCTGGCTGTCCTGGAACTCACTTTGTAGACCAGGCTGGCCTTGAACTCAGAAATCCGCCTGCTGGGATTAAAGGCGTGTGCCACCACCGCCTGGCTGAGAACTGTCTTGACTACACAGTTGTTTAATGGGTTTCATCTGAGCTGGATGGTCCACAGACCCACAGGGCAAAGTTGGGGGCTTTTAATCAAGCTTGCTAGTGTAGGGATGGCTGTAGAGAGTACGGCTCTTTCCCATGTAAATCTGGAGCAAGGAAGATGGGCAGAGATCCCAGCATCATTCGGGAAGGCAACTGATGGTGTGAAGAAGTCCTCAGTTAAAGACACTACAAAATCAGAACTTCCCAGTAGAGGAGTCTTGAGGGGAATGGAGGAATGTGATATTCATTTTGTAAAACAATTACTTGCTTTAGAGACAAACACAAGTCTTTTCCCTAGGACAAATGCATTCCTGGTGCTAGACATCAGATTGGCTCTATGTGGCAAAGATAGAGCTTTTTGTCTACGGATCCCATCACATCAGAACAAGCACAGATGTCATGAGGCTTTTTCATGAGTTTGTGTTTTAGGGAGAGATTCTCCTTAAGAGAATTTCTTGGGGTTCAGTTTGTTTTGTGTGTTTTCTGGGAATTAAACAGTGCAGATTTTCCCAGCTGGATTTAAAAGGTTAAAAATCATGTTCTTTTAATTTTTTTTAAATCAAAGGTCTGCAATGGAAAATCACCCATGAAGAGGCTGGGTAATCAGTTAAACTAAAGTTTGGGCTTCACACCATCATCTCTAAGACAGAATGTCACCAGGACACAAGTGGTGAGAGGCAGGTCGCAGCCCATTTCTGAGTATCTTGGCTCCAAAGACTCAGTGGTTATCAGAAACTTTTTGGTTGTTACTAGCGTTGAGGTGGGGAATAAAAACTCTGTGTTGTACACCTTTTAGACATCCATGAGCAAACTTTTTTTCTGTATAAATGCAAACTGCACCCACTTAAGTCACCAAGAGAAGTGAGTTCAGGCAGGTGCCAGCACATGCTGGGTTGGGAATGGCCTACGGTTGCCTTAAGATTCTTTAGTGGGTTTATGCAGTCACCAGAAGCACGCACGGTGTTCCTCCCACACTTGGCACCCGCCTTGGGACTGACTGCCCTAGTTGGGGTTTGAAAGAAAATACAAAGGAAATGTGAATTTACAAGAAAAAAAAGTTTAGGCAAAAAGGTCGTTTCCTGTCATGTTCTCTACTGCATTGGGCTTTTATCAACTGTGCACACAACATCCTGCACATCTGTCAAAGGGAAGACATAGAAGTGTGGAGCATCTGTGTTTTGTCTGCACCAGATGATAGAAAGGTCATGAAGGAGTAGTGGGTACCTAGCCACAGATAATGAGAAACCTCAAGAGACAGCACTGGGTCCCAAGCCCCAAAGTGTCTATAAAAGCACAAGCTGATACCATCCCAGGTTTTGCCCCCTGGGTGAACTCAAGCAGACCATGCTTGACTATAGCAGGATCTGTTTGTACCCCCTGATGTCCCCATCCCCTCTACCTCCACACCACACTCCTAGTTTTTTACCTACTATTTCAATATGCACTGAGCTGGTTGAAGCAGCTGTGGGCCTTTGAAGATTATACCTGGCCAGTGGCTCCGCTCCAGTCCCACTGTTTCTGGACTGTTTCCATGGGAACAGCCTCTCCCCACATGTTCCTGCTGCTATCCTTGAGCTTTTAAGAATGGTCATGATCGCCTCAAATAATAGTGTGGCCAAAGCAATGCCAATGAATTATGAAGTTGGCCATAAAGAAACACAGTTTCCACAGATTTCTCTTGAAATCTTGTCACCATAGTCAGGGATGACAATTGTCCTCCTCAGATCTATACCCCCAAGTCTGTATGTTAAGTGACAATTTATTAAAAGAAATTCCTGAAATAATAGTGAAACAGTGGAAGCAGGGCATCACTAATTGTTTTGGTCACTGTTCTGCGGCTGTGAAGTGGCGGCATGACCACAGCAACTTACATAGGAAAGCACTTAAGGGGAGCTTGCTCAGTTTCAGAGGCTTAGTCCATCACCATCATAGCAGGTAGCATGGAGGCATGCATAGTGCTGGAAAAGTAGTTGAGAGTTACATCCTGATTCACAAGCAACAGGCAGACTAAAAGAGGCTGGGCCTGGAATGTGCTTTTGGAAACCTCAAAGCCCAACCTCCTCCAACAGGCCAAACCTACTCCAACAAGGCCACACCTCCTAATTTTTTCAAACAGTGGCTCCTTTTTGACTCAAATATACAAGCCTATGGGGATCATTGTCATTCAAACCACCACGCTAATACAATTTATTTTTATTTTGTTTTTAATTTTCAGTAATCTCTGTGTGTGTGTGTGTGTGTGTGTGTGTGTGTGTGTGTGTGTGTGAGTATATGTCACGTGTGTGGATGGCTGCAGAGGCCAGAGCTGTTGGATTCCCTACAGCTAGAGTTACAGGAGGTTGTAAGCTGTCTGAGGTGTATGATGGGAAGCCAAATTGGTCTTCTGGAGGAACAACAGGACTCTTAGAGTCATCTCTCCAGCCCCATCACCAACATGCTATTTACAGAACACAGTACCGTAAGCATGACTACTAATGACTCGGAGTTTAAAAGAAATTTAGAAAACACTAAGAAATAGTTTTAAAAGAAATAAGCAAAAATTTTACGGTGAGTTCAAGGGTCAGATTCTGGAGATTAAGAAGTAGGAAGCCAAAGCCAGGGGGGGTGGCACACACCTTTAATCCTAGCGCTTGAGAGACAGAAACATTTACACAGCAAGTTCCAGCACAGCCAGGGTTACAGAGAAATCTGAGGGAACCGCGTATAGTGGCGCACACTTGAGGCAGAGTGAGATGATAAAGAGTTCAAGGCCAGTCTGGGTTCAAAACATAAACAAAATATACCCGGTACCAAAATAAAATAGTACAAACCAAATACTAGCTGATAAGAACGCACGGCAGCAACGTCATTGATGACAGCTTGTTCTTCCTCTGTGGTACTGAAAGACCCCCGAAGTGAGACCCTTACTCAGGCACTCAAGTCCCGGGACAGCCGCGTACCCAAGAAGACACTGAGACCATACATAAAATGTAGAAGGTAAGATTTAATAAAGCAGCGACATGAAAGCACACAGACCAGAGCTCTGGGGTCGAAATAAAGCAGCAACATGAAAGCACACAGACCAGAGCTCTGGGGTCGAAACTCATACACCTAGTGGTGTAGAGGAGAATCGACGGTCAGCCAAAATTTTTCACAGGCTTATATAGTAAAACTCAAAGGGGGAGAACTGGGCAGGGAAAGTACAAGTTTACATCACTAGGGAGTTCTGCCAAAGGAATCTACGTAACTAAGGAGTCATGTCCTATCAAGGAATCTACGTAACTAAGGAGTCATGTCCTATCATTTGGCAATGTACCCGGTTCATTTTGAGGTTGTTCCAGGAGGCCTTTATCTCAAAAATGTTTTTCAGATGGGAGGGGGTGGGCTCCGAGGTAAAAAGTTCATGTTCTTACAAGAGGCCAGTAATTTTTCATTCTTCAGTACAAGGTAATTCTACAACTGACATCTTAGACTTCATGAAATAAATTAATTGTTCTAGTTAAACCTTTCTCTATCATCAATAACAAATACTCGAAGCCAGATTCTCATATATTTTCTATTTTTTTCTTTTTTGAACATTGGGAGAAAAATCCAAGCGGCCTTTTTAAAGATCAATTTTATTTTTATTATATTATACTTACAACTCCGTTCCTTTTAGATGTGCTTTGTATGTGTATGTGAGCATGCTGTGCACATATGTCAGTGGTCAGGGCTGAGTGGCTGTCTCTTTCCACCTTACTATGAGTCCTCAGAACTCAGGCGTTCCTCCTTCATAGCAAGCACTTAACCCTCCACAGCACTGTTCTATAAAAGCATGTTGGGAATAGAGCTCATTGGTTTTGTAAATATGAATATTATATGTCTCTGCCCCTTTGAACTGAGCTGGGAGACACAAGGTTTATTGCAGGTATGATTAATCCAGTCCTTCCGGAGGCTCAGCTTATGATGTGGGCCAGTGAAACTAAGGTGCACTTAACAAGGAGGAAGAAGGGAACAAAGGGAAAGAATCAACGCCTCCAAATATTTTAAAAACCTGTTTATTTTAAAATATATATTTTAAAGGTTTGACAAAAAGGTTTAAAAACAAATTCAATCTTCAACGGCTCGTCATCACTTACCACAGTCAAAAGACAACTAAGGCTGGTATCTGAGTAAACGAGAGACAGCTGGAAGTCACAGTATTTTACCAGTTACACTGCTGAAAACAGTTCTCCAGGCTGGCTAGTCGAACCGTGTTCTTCTGGAGCTTTACAGAGCAAGTGAAGTGACTCCGAGTAGGAGCACAGTGTACAGAGAAAGCACAGAGCTATGCAGATACAGAACAGACTTAAATACACTTAAATAACAACTACTGACTTTGGCTTTACATTTTTTTTTAATTTAAAAACAATTTTTTTTTAATTTCTAAGAATGTGCATGTGTCTGTGGGTACCACTGCCCAATACAGCCAGAAAATGGTATGAGATGCCCTGCAACTGGACTTACAGGAATTATAAGTCACCTGATAGAGATACTGATGATCAAACTTGGGTCTCATCCAACTATATTTAAAGGCAGAGTCTCACTATGCTGCCCAAGCTAGTCTTGATCTTATGGACTACATTGATCCTCCTGCCTCAGCTTGTTAAGTAGCTGGCACCACAACTCCTGGCCCTAATGTTTCTGAGTAGAAACATGGGGAAAAGGAACAAAGCTGGTGCTGGTGTGTGGGGCCTTCACGTGCAGCAGCATGCTGGTCAGGCCAGCAAACACCCAAAGATGCTAGAGGCTGGCTGGCTGGCTTTGTGCCCATGGCTGTCACTCATCACTCAAATCCAACCGTCTTCAATGGGGCCAGAGGATGCAGAACACAGATCAAGTTACAGTTCTGTGAGCAACCCTCTGGACAATGTCAAGTGTAAAGTCTGAGTCAAATGGTCTGGAGCTTTGTAACTATCAGCACACGCACCATCTGGTCAAATGAACTACAGACGCAGAGCCCCCTTTTGTCAGGACTCCAGTCCAAACTGGAGATGGGCTGAGTAGACACGGTCACGTTCTGCAGAAGGCTGACGGAACCTGCGACTCCCATCTCCAAGCCCTCGGAATCTTTCTTTGACCGCTGAGTTGGGTATTCACTAAAAGACAGGAGCAAAGGGGTAAGAGTGAAAGCTTGGCGTTCACGGGTGGATTTTTATATGTAAGCTTCAGTGACTTTTATTTCTCAGCTGATGGCTGAAGCAGCACTTAGGACTTTCCAATATTGACCTTACACGAGTAAAGGCAGAATTTCATCCTCGGGCAACGGTGACTTTTCCTGCAAACTTCCACACAGCACCTCTTTTCAGCATCTGCCTGTGCTTCTCTTTTAATATGAATGCTATAGGTTGGACTGACTTGGGGCTCTCCATAATCTTTTGTTGTAATTCTTTCTGAAATTTGGATGGCCAGACACCAATGGGCAATGTGTGTACCACAGAAAGGGCTGTAAGCAACAGTTACAAAAGCTCATTTAACACATCCACAAAAGACTTGGTACCATAGCCACCCAGAGGCCACCATGCAGACCAAGCCTGAGTGCCCTGTCTGTACTATGCAGTGGGAGTGACACTGGGGAGACAGTTTAAAAACCACTGCTTTCACAAGAGAGAAAGTAATGCTAAGAACATCTGATTTTTTTCTTTTCTTTTTTCTTTTTCTTTTTTTAAACAAAATTTTAAGCCAAGAAGAAGGAAAGATCAGCAACTAAATAATACCTGATAGAGATCTGAAAGGTGGGAAAAAAGAAATCGCCTTCTCTCAGACACATTTTAAGGCTCTAAGGAACACCTCCTCACAGGGACCTTCAGAGCCCACTGCTTATCATGACACTCTGTGAATGCAAAAACACTGCAATCAACCAAGCAACAAAACAAACCAGACCCAGAGGCAAAGAGGCACAAAGCAATCAGACACAGTAGAAATGGAGAAGCCACAGGCAGAAAACATGCTCTCTTCCTTTTACGGCCAACATTATTTTACTTAAAAGGAAGAAAATGTTCACACTCACATACATACACATACACTCTCGCATGCAGTGGCACATATCTGATACTTTCCTCACATCTCTTAGTAAAGTTTGCAGTTATTTAGTATTAAAACATAAAGCAGTTGCTGGCCAGTCAGGGCTACATAGTGAGACCCCAGCTCAAAAAACCATAACAATAACAACAAAAGCATAAGTAATTGCTTCTACTGTCTCCGCACTGCCTACGTAAGACTTCTTTTTTTTGTGTTTTTTAAAGTCTGAAAGCTCACCTGCATCCTCTCCCGCAATGCCTGGGGAAGCACCCGTGAATGCTGACAGCCTGACAGCACTGTCAAGGCAGAGCGATAAGCACAATCCAAGCTCAAGTGCACTCTATTTCAGCCACTTCTCTCTGCTGGCAAAAGCTTCCCCGCAAAGCTCCAAAGCAGCATTTACAAAGTACACAATCACCTGCTGTGATAGTGATTGATGCTCACCCTAAGGTAACCTCCAGGAATGGGACTGATCCCTCCCTGGATAAAGTGCTTCCTCCACAACCATAAGGACTAGATTTGGTTCCAGAACCATGTTAAAAAAAAACAAAAAAAAAACCAAAAAAACAAGGCTGCCTTGGTACTGCCTGTGATCTTACTCCTTAGCACCCATTAAGATAGCCTAGCCATAACCAGGGAGCTCCCAGTTCAACAAAGAAAGTGGATACTGATCAAGAAAGACACCAGATGTTGGCTTTGGGTCTCCATATGGACACACACACACACACACACACACACACACACACACACACACACAGATACAGTGGTTAATCTTGAGGGAAAAAAGCCAAGAAATACACTTCAAATTTCTTAGTGCATATAGATCCAGCCTTATTAACATAAAGTAAAAAAACAACCTAGCTGCCACTCTGCCCACATGTGGAAGCAGTCTCAAGAAATGGGGAATCAAGGAACAGGCACAGCTTAGCTAATGAGCCTGGCAAAGCCTAAACTGCAGTGAGACTGGATTAGACCCATGAAGGAATAAAGGGCAGAGGTTCCAGGACCAAATGATCTATCTACCCAACCGCCTCGCAGAACACCTAAAACACTTTTACTGCTTCCTACTGACAGAGAGCACAATTTACAATGAGACAAGGCTTATTTGTTTGGTTTTTTTGTTTCTTCCAAGACAGGGTTTCTCTGTGTAGCCCTGACTGTCCTGGAACTCACTTTGTAGACCAGTGCTGGGATTAAAGGCGTGCGTAAAATGTTGTTTCAATCAAAAGCAATCACAAGTTTGTCAGTTAACATAGCTCCAGTTCTCTAACAAGTACTATCTGACTCAGCCCTGTATTCAGCTTTTAACAGGAGCTTAGGGAAGGCTTTGTAAACTTGAAAGCCCGAGCCAGACTGTAAGTACTGTTGTTAGGTTTTGTATACTAGTAATCAAAATATCCTTCAATTGTAAGCTTGTCATTTTCTGAATAATGCTTAACGTTTTCAAACTTTCAATTTGTTTAAAGACCTGCTTAACTGACAGCCAACCTAGCACTACTTCAGTGTCTCCTTCCTTTTATTTATTGCTTATTTTTTGAGACAGGGTCATATCCTGTGGCCTAGGCCGACACAAAATCCTCTTGGCCCCATCTTCTCTGTGCTGGGATTAACAGTGTGAACATGCCCATCTATAATTTCAAACTTAAGGGGGTATGTGTGTGGAAAATCTTAAATGTTTCTAAGTAGTTCTCATAGAGAGAAACATAACTATGACAAATACATTTATTGTGTCAGAAAAGGGCAACTTTTTATTAACTGGAAAAGAATCACATCAGTAAAAACTATTTTGAAAACTAGTTACATAACACCTAGAAAATGAGCATCCTGGCATTGAAGTAATCAATTTTTAAAGGAAAAAAAAAAAAGAAAAATTCATCAACTCCCGCTTCACATCCACAAATAACTTAAAAAGACTTACTACTTCCAGAGGTGAAGACTCCCAGCGCCTCCCGTTGTCAGAAAGATCTCCCTGTTTTGAGGCAGGTGCCGGACTTGCCATACAGTGGATTTATGGGCCTAGTTAGACATACACACATGATGTTAAAGACTAAATGGAAGCCCTGAAGAGTAGACTCTAAGACAAAGAACTGTAGCCACCTTTTCTTCATCTGTTACTAAAGAGCACTTTTTTGTTGCTTTAATTTTAGCCAGCAGTTTTGCTGAGGAGTACAGTCTGGGTTAGCAGTGGGGCCTGTTGGCACCTTCCTGACTCAAAGTGTTTCTATCAAATTAGTAGGCCTACCTTTGTAAGTGACCTGACTATTCTCTTGTGTGTTTTCACTACAACATGTCACTCAAGCTTCTCTTCCCGAGATATGCCCGGGCGTGGCTTTTCTAGACTCAGAAAACTGCCTATGATGTCAGTGAAAATGTGCTTTTGGTATAGTATTTTCTTTCTTCTACTCCCTTAATTCCATGACCGTGTTTTTTCATGGTGTCCCAGAGCTCCCTCATGTTAGACATAAAAGACCCTAAAGACTCTACCAGAAAATTGCTAAACTTAATAAATACTTCCAGCAAAGCATCAGTATAAAATTAACACACGAAATTCAGCATCCTTTCACTTTCTAATAGTGGTTTTGCTAAACAAAAACAAAAACATAAACCGCCAACTGAGTGTGGTGCAGACCTTTACTCCCAGCACCCAGGAGTTAGAGACAGGCTGACCTCTGAGTTCGAGGCCAGCCTAGTTTTCAGAGTTCCAGAACAGCAAGAATGAAATCCCCCAGCATCTCAATGAGGGGTTGCAAAAAATGAACGGAATGCCATAGCATCCAGCGTAGGGAGGGATGGGACATAGCTTCTCACTTCCTGAGAACTTGTATATTTGAATCTTAAGGAAACAGCCAACCTGTAGCTGCTTTCTTTCTTATATTCAGGCAAGAAGGTAACACATCCTGCCTGTCTCTTGTAAGACAGGATATTTCAATATGAATTTTTTATATGTACTTTATTCCAGACATCTTTTGTGTGTGTAAATTATTGTCCCTTTGTTTTTCTTTCCTTACCTGTTTTCCTAATCTTATAAACCAACCATCTTCCCCACTAAAGCTCAAGCAGAAGCTAAAGTATCAGCAAACAGAACATTGCTGGATATCTCTCACTTTCTAATCCAGTGTTCCAAAGCAAGTTCACTTACTGCAGCAAATGATAATATAAAATAAAATGATACAGTGAAAATGATGTTTCTGGAAAGTACACTGTTAGTTATTAACAGAAACAATATGTATTTATTAGAATATACCAGGCTAGGATTTCCTCATCAAATTCTTGGCATCAGCAAGGTATTTTTATTTATTTATTTAAAACTATAAAATAAGATTCCAGGCTAATCAAGATAGTTATAATAATCAGGAATTATAAAGCTGGCAACCTTTAGAAAAGTAATCTACACAAACCACTTCAGATCCCACAAGTACATGGCAGACAGAGGAAGCCGGGAGACTCATTCTAGGTACTATCTAAAACAAATACCACCCTTCTCCATAGAGAGAGTCCCTCCTAGTTACCTTTTCTGTAACAGAAGCAAAGCCCTTGGTAGGATGCTGTGTTCTCATGTCGAAGACGTGGAACTTCCCTTCTAGAGATGTAGCTACCAACTTATTCATACTGATGTCCTTTCTGTCAAATTCCAAGCTGCATACCTGAAAGCAGAGAGCATCTGTCACTGATAGGCTCTCATTCTCTTTACTTTTAAATAATGTATATGTGTTTATGGGTTTTGCCTGCTTTCATATATGTACACCAGGTGTACACTTGATGCCCAGGAGGCCAGATGAGGGGTCATAGTACCTGGAAGTGGAGTTACAGATGGTTCTGAGCCACCATGTGTATGCTAGGAATCAAACCCAGGTCCTCTGAAAGAGCATTCAATGCTCTTAATCACTGAGCTGTCTCTCCAGCCCTTGTTGGCTCTCTTAAGTTATCTGAATGGCTTAAAAATGAAAAGACCATAGAGAAGTGGTTGAATAATCATTAAACCTTTTGAGTTAATTTAATCAGTAAAGCCATCTGGGTTCCCATGCACAGCAGAAGATCACAACCCACTGTTTTCATTATTTAGCACTGCCTTCAGAAATCAGAAAGGAACCAAGTTCCTTAATAAAGCTCACAAACCAAAGTCCAAAGATATTTGGTGAAGCTTTTCCTAATCCAGCAAGAAAAAGGTCTCTTATTTACTCAATTTAACATCATCCGCTGGTCCTCAGAAGGGCAGGAGGACAACTCTGTACAAACCACATCTGATATGTGTTCACTTTCTTATACTTTGGTTGTAAGCTTAGCCTTTAATGGTTGAGCCATCCCTCCAGCTCATGAGTTTACTTTTTTAAGAAAGGATGCATGGCAGCCATTAGATTCGAGGTGGTTTAGCCCAGTAAGGTTAACTTTTGGTAGAAGACTGAAAGATGGGTTAAGAGAAGGGATCTGAGACCTCTGTTGTGCTTGGAGGTAGAGAGCAGGTACAAACATGCTCAGTGATGTTGGGAGAGGACAGAAATGCACATTACCCCATTTTTAATGTTTGTCTCCCACCGCAGTGACATGTTCCTGAGGTCAAACAGCTTGATGTCCCCATTGTCATAGCCAGCACAGACAACACGTTCTTCTTGATTATAAGCATTGCCTGGAAATCAAGATACATTTCAGGGCTTCATAAATCCAAGGTAAAGGCTGCTAGGAAAAACAATCTAATTAAAAAAAATTACACTGGGGCTAACCCCAGCCATCAGTCCTAACAGGAGATGAGGAGTACTAACTTTTTTTTTATATGCTTACTAGAAACTCTATGACAAAAGTCTACTTGAAAGTGTTCAGTGGATTCTAAACAGAAAGGAAATGCTCTCTCAGGCTCAGATATGACTTAGGGCTTCTTTGGTGAGTATGAGCTCTATAATCCACGCTGATAGCTGCAAAGACAGAGCAACTACAGCTCACACGTAGTAGGGCCTGCGAAGATAAATATGCTTATGCTTCTTCCTCATTCCTTGGTGTGGCCATATATGAATGCAAATACATTTTAAAATTATTTTGCAGAATAGTTTTCTGGTTACCCCACCTCAGTAATGAGGTGGAAAGCATTTTTAGTTGTGTAGATGACCATACCTGGAGTTTAGAATGTTTTTTAATTTCAGCATGCTTAACTCCGGGACGGTTTTCCTACATAGCTCTCACAGAATGAGAAGATGTGAGAGAAGAGGAAGGCCCTGTCAGTGTGTGGTGCTACCTGGGATACCTGGCTCCAATGTCTTCATTCTCAGCTGCCTCCAGCTTCCTCCTCATAAACTCCAGGCTTGCATTTCTACTGTGCGCTCTTGATGGTACCAATATCTTGCTTTTCTAGGTCCCAAGCTGACCTCAGCTTATTACTGTCCCACTGCTTGTGGGACTTTTCAATGAACAACGTCTTTCTCTCCATTATCAATCTCATGAGCATCTTGGACAGAATCCTTTACTCTGTTCTCCATTTGAAGTACACAAAACTGTAAATACTACTTATTCTGTATCTGTCTTATGACTCATTTTCATTGCCTTCTTTACCTGGAGCCCTGCCTAAAACTTTTCAACTCATCACCATTATGCCTTCCCCACCCCACCACTCAGCACCAGTGACATCCTGACAGCTCAGACCAGATCATACCATGCACAGACCGTCCAAGGCAGACCACTACCTCCCGGCCCCACAAACAACTATGGTTAGAGCCATCTTTGTGGCCAGTTGCTCCACCATCTCCTTCTAGGGAATTCTGAAGTTATTCCCTATGTTGCAAATTTTTCCCAATTTCAGAGACAGAAATCCTTGGAACCCTTGTTCAGAGATCAAACTGATCTTTCTCCCTCTGTGTGTCTGTGTCTCTGTCTCTGCATGGACAAACACCTCTCGCCATGTTTTATTACTTATGCTTTACACGCTAAGTAAAGCAGATGTCAGCCCTTCTTCACTAAACCATGTGCTGCAGGCCTCAATGACCACCCAGTTTCACTGCTGCATGTTCACAGTATAGTAATTAAAGCAATCCAAAGTTGGGCAGCCATGGAGGTGCCCACCTGCCTCAGAAGGCTGAAGCAGGCTGAAACAGGCTGAAGCAAGAGTATTACTTGAACCTAGAAGTTTGAGGCCAACCTGAGCAACATAGTGAGATCTCGTCTCAAAACAATAAAACAAAACAAACAAATAAACAAAAATAACAAAAGCCAGGTGTGGTGGCACATGCCATAGTCCCAGCACCTGAAAGGAAGAGGCAGGCAGATCTCTCCAGTTTGAGGACAGCCTTGTCAAGAAACCCCACAGGTTTAAAACTAAATATGGAGCTGCATGCAGCAGTACATGCCTGTTATTGTAGCTACTTGGGAAGGTGTGGCTAGCCTGGCCTCTGGCCTGCATCTTTTACAGTCAAAGACAAGCAGCAACACTGACAAGATCAATTCACATTACAAGTATATTAATACAAGGTTAATTAATTTCAGACTTATAAGAAATAATTATGTGGCCAGGCGTGGTGGTGCACGCCTTTAATCCCAGCACTCGGGGGGGCAGAGGCAGGTGGATTTCTGAGTTCGAGGCCAGCCTGGTCTACAGAGTGAGTTCCAGGACAGCCAAGGCTACACAGAGAAACCCTGTCTCGAAAAACCAAAAAAAAAAAAAAAAAAAAGAAAAGAAAAGAAAAAAGTATGCAATGGCATGGCATGACTATTTTCTAGAAAGTAAACACTATGTAAAATGTAATTTGAGATTTTTTTTTTTTAGGGTATCATCTGCATTTGAGGCTTTGCTTAACCCTATTAATGGCATTTGGTACTAAACTAGGTCAATATTATCAATTAAACTAAAAACTATTGTAATAATAGTAAATATTTTCAACACTATGCACATTCTAAGAGCTTTAGTGACATTACTTCATTGGTTCCTCAACACTATTAAGCAAATTCTATTAGCTACACTGTACATACAGTAATTTCCCCAAGGCACACAATAATAGCACAGTGAAGATAAAATCCTAGCCCGGGGCTGATATTAAGTCTATGGTACCTGACTGGACAAATCTCAGAACAGTCTACAGAACAGGCTACCGGAGCCTGCCCATAATCTCCTGAACCGTGATGAACCTGAAGTGCAGTACCTTGTCAGTAACTTACCAAATGCCACGGTCCAACAGTCTCTCTTGTTTTCTCCTTGTGCAGGTTCCATGTTAGCGACAGGATCCTCTTTTTGCCTTGGGTCCCACACCTTTACAGTTCCTGTCATAGATAAAAGGCATTGGCAAAATTCATAGTGACTGATCACACTTCCTGTTTGTTTGCGTTCTCTTTCCACAGTTATCTATATACGCGACAATAATTGTTACAACATCTGTAAACTATTCATGTTTTTTCTGACTTCAAAATGGTTAAGTTGTACTTGATACCAGACACAACTCCATGTTAGTATTAGAAATGATTCCTAAATCAGAGAAAACCCAAAAGTATTCCTAGGCTATCTGTAAGTTTTGAGGGACACTCAAAACAGGCCCTATTGTCTGGGTTAGTACCACATACATACAAACACACTTAGAATAATGGGAGTATCATTTTAACTTTGCTTTTCTTACTACACATATAACCATTGATTGGTTCTTGTCTTATACAGAAGAATAAGGGCTGTCACTACATTTTTATATGGGGTTCTAAAGGGCCATTTCAGCTGCTAGCGAGGCAGTTCATGGCAGAGTGACCAGCATGCATGAGGTCCAGTTTCACTTGTTGACACAGAAGAAGAAACAACCCCATCTGCCTCACACAGAATTAAGCTTAGCTTTCCCGCAAAAGTTAATGAGGAGGGAATATTAATAAAATTAGATTAAACTAAGTTTCAACCCTCTTATATTAATTCATATTATAGGATTACTAACTAGTAGTGTAGTTAGTAATCTACATAGTAACTAGTGTCATAGCCTACAATCAACATGATTGCATGTACTGAGATGGCTAAATGGCCTACATGTGAACATGAACAGGGAAGGGAAAAAATACCCCTGCAAGAGACCAGGGATAGAGCTGTCACCAGAAAGGCTACAGTCCTATGTGGAGGGGACTCCCACAGTTCTGACAGAGATCACCATCTCAGCTACGGGTTTGTACAAGTCATTAAGAGCTTTGTAAGTTTTCCACACTGGAATTGGCAAAGAACATAAAGACAATTCAAAACACAGAACTAATCAATACACAGGCACTGACACTAGCACACATGGAGACGGAGGACAGTGGAGAAGGAGGACAGTGGAGATGGAGGGCAGCTTCTAGTCTACAAACTCACAACAGGAAAAAGCAATGCCAACCACTTGTAGTCCCTCATCCACTATAGCTGGCCAGGGAAATGGGTACTATGGGTTATTTAGAAATACATTCTTTTTTCTTTTGTTTTTTCTTTTTAAATTGGATGTTTTCTTTATTTACATTTCAAATGTTTTCCCTTTCCAGGTCTTCCCTTCAGAAACCCCCTATCCCATCTGCACTCCCCCTGCCTCTGTGAGGGTGCTCCCTTACCCACCCACCCACCCACTCCCGTCTTACCGCCCTGGCATTCCCCTACACTGTGGCATCAAACACCCTCAGGCACAAGAGCATTTTATAAATCATAAAATATCCCCCAGGACTTACATACATCACTTCTTTAAAACTTCAAGCCTCTATCCTAAGAACACCCAGAAACCTTGGAATGGTTGTTACGGAAGCATGGTATGATGTTACGGCCACACGATGGAATGTTACAGCCATTAAGCTAAAGAGCTACGGAAGCATCTGCATCTGCAGACCTCTAAGTACGGGGGAGAAGCACAATGGCAATGGCAATGGCAGCACGATGAACTACTCGCCATCCACGTGCCCCACGGAGCTCCCATGAAAAGTCATTCTAGCACACCTCTGCTCACCAGTAACTATTAGAAAGTGATAGCTCATTTTTCTTTTATAGTAATCTTTTGAGAGCAACTGACGCATCTCCATATGAGACAACAAAACGTGGGCCCATTAGTCATCCAAGCTGGGTCTGTTGGTCCCTGAGGCCAGTGCTGGGATGCTCATGGACACATCACAGAACACGTCTTCAGGTACCTGTCAACCTGACAGTCTGCTAAGTAGTAACTGCATTTTAGAAAGAAGATGAGAAGCTGCCTCACATATCCCATGGCTGCTTCAGAAACCCTCGAAGACTTATAAGTATTTCAAACTCAGCTCATTGTTAGTTGTTGAACTAAGTCCACATTGAAATATTCAGTGCTGGGTCTCTCCCTGCAAATACACAGAAGCTGGAACTGAATGAGAGATGTGCAATAAAACTTGTCTGTTATAATGCAGATGCACAAATAAATGCAGATGTATGGTAGATACAGAGTCAAGCCAACCAGAGGATTCTGTGTGCAGAGGATATGGCAGCACACAGAGGTTCCATTAAACATTTGCTCAGTACTTAAGACTGACTCACCATCACGGCTGCCCGTCACGATTTCAGGGGCTCCTTCCCCAATTCCAAGTCCACCTACACCATCTATGGTATTTATGATTTCTTTGTGGCCCTTTACAGAATACACTGGCATCTCTGGAGCTTCCAAGTTCCTAAGCAGAAAATACATAACTGCTTATCACATGGCCTTAAAATACATAACTGCTTATCACATGGCCTTCAAACCAATTAAACTAAAATACATAACTACTTATCACATGGCCTTAAAGCCAACTAAACTAAAATCAATAAAAACAAAAAACAATGCAAAATGGACGACTTTAACCTAAGACAGAGGCTCTGAAAACACTAGAGGAAAACACACGTGATACCCTGGATGCCAGAAGCACAGGCAAGGATTCTCTGAAACGGACTCAACAGCACAGGAAATGGACCCATCAAGACAGGAATGGATAAGGTTATAGACAATGACATGTTATTCAGCCAAGACAAAATATGAAATCATGATATTTCTACGAAAGCACACGGAAGTGGGAATTGTTTATTTTTTCTATTTTGTTTTATTTTATTTTAAGTGTATGGTGGAAGAGTGAAAATGGGTCAAAAGGGAGGGATAGAGGGAGGGGGAATTTTAAGATGGGCTGGAGAGATGGCTTAGTGGTTAAGAGCACCGATTGCTCTTCCGAAGGTCCTGAGTTCAAATCCCAGCAACCACATGGAAAAAAAATACAAAATCTGTAGACCAGGCTGGCCTCAAATTCAGAAGTCCACCTGCCTCTGCCTCCGGAGTGCTGGGTTTACAGGCCTGCGCTACCTCCACCCGGTGACCTGTCTCACGATGATCTAAACCCAGCTCACGTTCCCTATTAGTGGGTGAACAATCCAACGCCTGGTGAATTCTGCTTCACCATGATAGGAAGAGCCGACATTGAAGGATGATAAAGTGACGTGGCTATGAACGCTTGGCTGCCACAAGCCAGTTATCCCTGTGGTAACTTTTCTGACACCTCCTGATTGTTCCAACATGCCAGAGGCTGTTCACCTTGGAGACCTGCTGCGGATATCGGGTAATTGTTATATTAAGCAAATAAGCCAGAACAGGGGAAAAAAGGAGTCATGTTTCCTCTTATGCATGGAAAATAAATTTAAGATTATACACACATACACATGTGTATAAATATGCATGTATATATGTATATATACACCATAAAACCTGAAAGGTTGGCCAGGGAGGTAAAGGCACTTGTCACCAAGCCTGACAACCTGTACTGACTCCCAGATCATACAAGGCGTTAAGTGACAACAGAGTCCCAGAAGTTGTCTTCTGCTCGCTCTCAAATCCTTGTTCATGGCCATGTACACACAGAGACACAGATACAGACAGACAGAGGGACATGTGCTCTCCACTTGTGCATGGACATGGACACACACACAGACACAGACACACAGAGAGACACACATGGAATAAAGTGTGAAAATAATTTCAACAACAACAACAAAAACCTTAAAAGGGGGTCAGAAGGTATGGAGTGAGCAATGGGATAAATGATGTATCTAGTCTGAGGGATGGGGGATGTCTTTAAGCTCAGCACTTGGGAGGGAGGGGCAAACAGAGATCTGTGAGTTACAGGCCAGCTTGATCTTCACTGTGAGCTCCAGGGTAGCCAGGGCTATGTAGAGAGACTCTGTCTCAAAACAAACAAACAAACACACAAACAAACAAATAAACAAACAAACAAGCAATCAATTGTAGCTGGATCCGGCAGAGAGAGAACCAGCAATCAGGGAGCAGGCGTACGAGGGCAAATAGGAGAGGGAAATGAGTAAGATCAAAGCATATTGATACATATATATGCATATACATAACTGAAATGATGAACATCTACTACTCTATATGATAAGCCCCCCAAATAATGAAAAATAAATAAAATACAGAAAGGAAGACACTGGCCTCTCTTTTTATTTCTCTGAAGCTCTACGACAAAATATGTAAAATGATGAATATGAACTTAAGAGCTAAGCAGTTAGAGAAAGGAAAATTACACTAGCTTCACTTTTATGTTATGCTTCTAAAAATAGGTAAATATATGAACATGGTTTAACTATAAAGCAGTACAATTCGATTGACAACCGAAAGGTCTTCTTAGGTGGGGTGTGGTGGCACACTCCTTGACTCTCGTCATGAGGAGGCAGAGGCAGGTGGCGGCTTGTGAGTTCCAAGCTCGCCTGGTCTATGTAGGGATACATAGTGAGTTTTAGTTCAGCCAGAGTACACATGAACCCTGTCACCAAAATAAACACCTCATATTAGAAACAAGCTAAGGAAGGAAGGAAGGAAGGAAGGAAGGAAGGAAGGAAGGAAGGAAGGAAGGAGAGAAAGAAAGGAGAGAAAGGAAGGAAGGAAGGAAGAAAAAGAGAGAGAAAGATAAAAAGAAAGAAAGAATGAAAGAAAGAAAGAAAGAAAGAAAGAAAGAAAGAAAGAAAGCTGCTGTATACTTTAAATGCTGAAAATAGATTTTCCTAAAAAGTAATTAAAGAGAAATTTGAATTCATTTAACTTTAAGTATTAAGAAATAATTCTAAGTAAGATTTATATAAAGGCATCAGACAATTCTGTGATTTATTTATTCAAAGCCGCCTTTTATGTATTGTTCAACAGACATTTTCCTAAAAGTCATGTCTAGATCTTAAAGTATTAAATACTAACCAAAACTTTAACTGAGAGTTTTGCATGGAAAAAATTAAAATCAGTGTATCGCTCTATAAAACCAAACTTCTTGCTAAAATGGCATCTATCAATTACCAGTCCCAAACAGCCTGGGGTGTGGGGGTAAGAATCGGTAACACTGTTTCAAGTTCTAAACCAAAAACCATCTTTTTAAACCTTTGTCCTTTAACTTTTGAGGTCAAATACAATTGTATCCCCCCCCCCCCAAGCCCTTTCACAGATCCCTCTTACTCTTTCACAGTCGGCATGTTTGTTCATTGCTATTACATGCATCTATGTACACCTACATGTAATGTTATACATACACATTCCTAAATGTAATATGAAGCTTAGGATTTTAAGTGGACTTTAAATATGACAGAGATATAACACAGTCCTCATGGCTTCGGTTACTTTTAATTAAAATATTTGAAGTAAGTATTTTAAAATTAGAATTCTCTTTTAGAAGACTAATAAGCCCATCAAAGGGAGTGCTTATCCATTGCAGTACTATTTAATAATCTCACCATATATGAAGATTTCCACCAAAATCTCCAGTAGCTAAGAATCTCTGCTGCAGAGATGCGGCACCAAATGTTCCACATTTAATGGGCTTGGCCTTTTCAATCTGGACAGAAAGGAGAGAAGGATTCTTTACTTATGGAAACAGTTATTTATAATCACAATGTTGACAGCTTAGCTGTAGGGGGTTATAAATACATTATACATAAAAGCAATTAAAACATTTTCTATAAAAATTATACTTCCTTTAGTCAATTTTGTATGATTTTAAAAGTATATCACTGTCCAAAGAAAGGTAGTTTTTGTTTTGAGACAGGGTCTTACTATGTAGCCTTGGCTCTGAGCTCCTAGATCACTGTCTAGGTGCGGGTAGAGTTGATTTATTTTTACTTAATGTGTATAGGTGTTTTGCCTTCATGGAGGTGCATGCAGTACCCACAAAAGCTAGAAAAGGCTATGGGCACCCCTGGAACTGGTAGTTGCCATGTGTGTGCTGGGAGTCCAAGCCAGGCTCACTGTAGAGCAGTCAGTGACCTCAGAGCTAGCTCTCCAGTTTCGGAGACAAGGTTTCTCACTTGGTTGCTCAAATCAGACATGATTCAAACTGGTCTAAAACTGAAAGACCATGTGATTACAGGAGAGGGAAGAAGAGGGGAAATGCTGCCATCTTGAACCCCATGTAGTGGCTCACTCCTGTAGCCCCAGCACTCCAGATATGGAAGCAGAAATGCAGTTGTGAGTTCCAGGTCAGGCAAGGCTACACAGTGAATTTTAGGTCACACTAGGCTACAAAGACATCTTTAATCTTCCCACTCACAATCCCAAAAGCTCTCCCATCTCTGCTAGTGCCAGGTTGGTACTGTGCTAACCTCTCAAATACAAGGGATACATCGTTTTGTGAAGGCTACAGGAACAAACATGTCCATGAGCCTCTTGTAGTCCTAGCTACAGAATCCGGTTGGTGTTCAGTGCTCTCTGAATGAGGGCATAAGGAAGCCCCCATTAGCCCTTCAGCACTAATTCTTGGGACAGCGAAGCCAACGCCACAATACTCCTCTCCCATCCTCCCTTTTCATCCTCTGGATTTTATGTGCCATGTGTCTAGGATGGTGTTTGGTGTCATTTGCTAAAGATCATGGAAACTTTACAAATACTGAGCATATGATAACATGTAGCATCAGTCCACATGTTTTTTTTTCAGAAATGAGCATCATTTTTCTTAACATGTACATTGCTGTAAACTACTAGCCGCTTCTCTTTCTGTCTGTCTGTCTGTCTGTCTCAAATCCTCACCCTTCCTCTCCCGTGTGCGTGTGTGTGTGTGTGTGTGTGAGTGTAGGCATGCACATCCATGCTGACGTCAGAAGAGGACTTCAGGTATCCTGATTTATCCCGTGTGTGTGTGCACGTGTGTGTTTGTGTGTGTGTGTGTGTGTGTGTGTGTGTGTAGGCATGCACATCCATGCTGACGTCAGAAGAGGACTTCAGGTACCCTGATTTATCCCGTGTGTGTGTGTGTGTGTGTGTGTGTGTGTGTGTGTGTGTAGGCATGCACATCCATGCTGACGTCAGAAGCGGACTTCAGGTACCCTGATTTATCCCGTGTGTGTGTGTGTGTGTGTGTGTGTGTGTGTGTGCGCGCGCGTGTGAGTGTGTGTGTAGGCATGCACATCCATGCTGACGTCAGAAGAGGACTTCAGGTATCCTGATTTATCCCGTGTGTGTGTGTGTGCGCGTGTGTGTGTTTGTGTGTGTGTGTGTGTGTGTGTGTGTAGGCACGCACATCCATGCTGACGTCAGAAGCGGACTTCAGGTACCCTGATTTATCCCGTGTGTGTGTGTGTGTGTGTGTGTGTGTGTGTGAGTGTGTGTGTAGGCATGCACATCCATGCTGACGTCAGAAGCGGACTTCAGGTATCCTGATTTATCCGGTGTGTGGGTGTGTGTGTGTGTGTGTGCGTGTGTGTGTGTGTGAGTGTGTGTGTGTAGGCATACACATCCATGCTGCCGTCAGAAGAGGACTTCAGTACCCTGATTTATCCCGTGTGTGTGTGTGTGTGTGTGTGTGTGTGTGTGAGTGTGTGTGTAGGCATGCACATCCATGCTGACGTCAGAAGCGGACTTCAGGTATCCTGATTTATCCGGTGTGTGGGTGTGTGTGTGTGTGTGTGCGTGTGTGTGTGTGTGAGTGTGTGTGTGTAGGCATACACATCCATGCTGCCGTCAGAAGAGGACTTCAGTACCCTGATTTATCCCGTGTGTGTGTGTGTGTGTGTGTGTGTGTGTGAGTGTGTGTGTGTGTGAGTGTGTGTGTGTATAGGCATGCACATCCATGCTGACGTCAGAAGCGGACTTCAGGTACCCTGATTTATCACTCTCTCCTTTGTTTCTCTGAGGAGGGTTTCTTAGTGAATCCTGGCACTGAGCTAAGCTGACAGGAAACCCCAGGGACCTTCCTGTCTCTGTCCCCCACAGGGCATGAGTCAGAGGTGAGCACAGTGCCTGGCTGTTTATATGGCTCATATATAGTTGATTTAAAACTCAGTCCTCCTGCTTGCACAGCAAGCAGTCCCTCAGCCAGGCCTGTACCCATAGACACCATTTTCAAAACGAGAAGTGATGTCTCTTACATATATCCCAACTGTCAGGCACATTTCCAGCTCTTTCTACTAAGTGAAGCTGCCTCCAGGCCAGTAGGAGATTCCAGGAAACATTTCATTACACAGTCCTATTCTGCAAGTCCGAGTCAATAGAAACATTAAAAAAAAAAAAGTCCAAAGCCCAAGAAAGTGGGGGGAAAAATCAGTGCAGGAATGAATTAAAGCTAATTTGCCTTTTCGTTTTAACCTCACTTATATTTTTTGTAAGATAAATACATAGTATCATGTTTCTCCCAGGGTTTCAGCTTTTGAATCAAAGAAGCAGAAACCTAGATGAGTTTACTGTTCAAGAATCAAACTCAAAACATACTAGGTAAAACCAATTTAAACATTCGACGTTGTCACTTGCCCGCAGTGACTCCGCTTTACTCAGGAAGGTTGGCTCAGTTGCACATGGACTTCTGAAGGCAGTCATGTTTACCCTGCTCCCAGACGTTCACAGAAACTAGTAACTGAGAAGATACTACAAAAAGCGCTGGTTTGTCCAGCTCTTTTTATACTGTTAAGTACATTTTCTGTGGAGAGATGGGTAGAATCCAATGGTTACTTTGATAGAAAACTAATTGATTAAAAGTAAAATGATATACTTGGTTAAAATTATCTCACATAAAATCAGCATATGAAATTGATAAATATTGAGTATGGCCATCAATGATACTTTACTTGACCTAGTTTTTTATATTCTTTGCCAGGAGTATACGTCAGCATGACTAAAGAAGCCCATGATCAATAATTGCCATGAGAGCTATTTTTGTTCTGTCTGTGGGCAGGTCGACTGCAGCTTGTCAGTATTTCCTCCTCCACAACCTGGCACTACTTAATTAACATGAAAAAGTATAGTTAGGCAAATGCTAGCAAGCAATGACTTTAGTAGCACCGTAGCTAAATCACCAAACCAGCTTACCACCAATTTTCAACCATGATTTCATTTTTCAGGGCTGTCTTTGTCCATATGGCACCTTTAAGTTCATTAGGAAAAAGAAAAGTTGTCTTCTAAGTTGAAGTTTCAGGTAAGGATGATGAGATGGCACTTCACTTGGCTAGACACTGGTCATGTGGCCCAACAAACTGTCCAACTAGGGAAGGAAGTGCTGCCTTCCATTCATCTTTCCTTCCTTCCTTCTTTTTTAATTTTTATGTGTATGGGTATCTTGCCTACAAATATGCCTGTACATTAGGTGCATGGCTGCTGCCAAAGAAAGCCACAAGAGAGCATTAAAGCCCCTAGAACTGCAGTTACTGACAGCTGGGAGCTGCTATCTGGGTGCTGGGCATCAAACCTGGGTCATCTGGAAGAGAAGCTGGTGTGCTTAACCTCCAAGTCATCTCTCTAGCGCCCTACCCTCCATTTTTAATTATTTGTTTATGTTTGTTTGTTTGTTTGGTTGGTTGGTTGGTTGGTTTTTGAGATAAGATTTCACAATGTAGCTCTGGCTACTTTGGAGCTATGTGAACCAGGCTGGTATCAAACTCACAGAGATCTTCCAGCCTCTGCTGCCCGAGTGCTGGTATTAAAGGTGTATGCCAAAGTGCCCAACCTTCTTCCCTTTGTTTCCATCCACTTCTTTAGCAATAAGATAAAGCACAACATGGGCAGTAGCTGATCTGCTCCTTGTATATATTTTCTTGGGTGCATAGGGTTTGGAGCAAGCCTTTGAGACAGGGTTTCTCTGTGTAGCCCTGGCTGTCCTGGACTCACTCTGTACACCAGGCTGGCCTCGAACTCAGAAATCCACCTGCCTCTGCCTCCCGAGTACTGGGATTAAAGGCGTCTGCCAACATGTGTTTTGTTTTCAAGACAGGGTTTCTCTGTATAGCCCTGGCTGTCCTGGAACTCACTCTGTACACCAGGCTGGCCTCGAACTCAGAAATCCACCTGCCTCTGCCTCCCAAGTGCTGGGATTAAAGGTGAGCGCTACCACGCCTGGCTGGAGCAAGTCTTGATGTAATCCATTATAACTATAAGTATTCCACCTGGCCCAACAGTTCTTAACTCTGGTACCCACTAAAATCAATTAGCAGAAGACCACATTTCTACAGAACAATGCATGGGTATTTTAAATCTTGTATATAACCATCATTAGCAACCAAACACAAGAACAAACCTTGATGCAGTGAGAACCAGTGATTATCGATTTAACCCACATGCTTTTCTATTGAAGCCCAAACAAATACCACATGAAATTCTGAGAGGTGCTTTGTTTCTAATATTTTACTTGGATTTTGGAGCACAGTACCTCGATGGTAGCGTCAGTAATTACTCGTGGGATGGAGAGGAAGTAGACCTTCGAAGTTGTTGCCCCCGTGGTTCAGATTACGTATTACAATTTCTTTTGTAGCCCTAGTTACATTTCCTACATGCTCTTTTAGAAACACATATTACTTTCACTAAGAATAAATAAATGAATAAATAAAACTTTGCTAGGATTCTTCAGAAATTAGAAGAGATGAAAACCATTTCACTTCAAATAACTATTACTAAACAGAATTAAAAAATTGTAATTCTTGGGAAAGCAAAAGACCACAAGCCTATTCAAGCTTTCTGGCTGAGGGCTGACTGGCATTTGCTCCTCACGTTTCACTTTAAAGTTTCTGTTAGGCCAATGTCTCCCGTGTTCAGAGTCCTTACCCCACACACTGACTGGCAATCCCTCCACCAGTATTTAAAACTGAGTTCCAAGTTCATTCAGACTCCATTCTTTTAATAAATGTGTACTGAGTGGCTGGTCCTTACAAAGAACAGGAGAAGACCCTGCCCTTGCTCTCCAGCTTACTATCTAGAAATGAGACAGACTGTTTACTTCTGGCACAGATGGTCAGTATTATAGGAGTGGAATGTACTGAAAGGTTCCTTGAGCAGAGATCAGAAGGGGCTTCCTAAATCAGATAATCTGAACTGGCCACTGGACCAGCAACAGATGAAGGACATAAGGCAAGGCAGGAAGGATCAATCTATGTTTAGAATCTCCAAGTCCAATACCTGGCTATAGAGTAGGAACTAAACCGGAAAACAGGCTCTCAGCAAAGTTCAGGGAAGGACTGTGCTCCACATACCTTGCCCTGCAAGCTTATCTATCCTCTACCTTCCCTAACCTCTTATCAGCTCTCAACACCTCCGTGTGGCTGCAATTTGTTCCATTCAACTCAAATAGAAACATTTTAAATACTGTAACGAACTATAAAACTGTTACTTTGCCACAACTCAGCACTGTGGCAGGAGACCTGAACCCCAGCCCATTGAGAGCCTTGTTTGAGGATTATCAGTTTGAGGCCAGCTGAGTAACATAGAAAACACACACACACACACACACAAAAGGAAGAAAGGAAGGGAGGGAAGGAGGGATAAAGAAAATGTCAATTATTGTCCCCATTCTGTAATTGGCTCACTGGCAGCTGGATACGAAACCTGTAATCTAGTCTTGCATTATCCGCCTAAAAGTCCTTCAGTGGTGTCCTGTTTTCCTTAAAGCAAAATGAAGGACAAATCTGTGGAATGTCTTACATATCTTGCAATGGTCATTACTTATCCCTTATGAATGTGTATTTTATTTTATTTTACGGGGGTTGTGGTTGTTGCAGATAGGGTTTCAAACTGAAATTCTCCTGCTGTTTTCTCTTGATTGCCGTGAGTAAAGGTGTGCAACACCACTTCTAGCTCGTGTTTTTCTTTTTTAAAAAGATAATAAACTACCTTCCACCATTATCACTGAGCTTTCTCACATGCTGTTTTTTGTAAGAAACTTCATACTCTACTCTAAATTTGCTTTAGTTAGTTTCTACTCGTCCTGCATCTGTTTTTACTTTTATAGACCTGCACATTAGAAAACTCATCTTGATGAGTTTACATGTATGTATGCATTCTTGGTCTGGCTGTTGGACTGTCTCCCCCAACAGAAAATAAACTCCATGATATAGCTGGCATTGCAATTCCCATGCCTGGGACTATCAGGCATTGAACTGACACTTCTTGAAAGGATGTGGTATTTACTAGTTCGTCATCAACTTTGTTGTAGGTATCCCGGTGCCTCCTTTGGTTTTGCTTGTATGAAATGTGGGTTTATTGCATATATCTACTAGTAGACTACGACAACTGCTAACAGCCTATAAGGTCCAAGAACGTTGCCACGAAATGTTAACTTCACTTCCCAGAAACCTTGCAACGGACTGCACGGAGGATGGTGGGAGGAAGAGGCTGCAGTGAGAGCCTAGTTTGAAGTATTTCTCAATCTGTCACCTCCTTTCTGTTTCTGCTGGAGCATTGAGGAATCAGACCCTAGATCACGCAAACCCAAACGGTCCAAGCCTGCACCCACCTCCCGCAGCAGCTTGAGGTCCCCGCGCTGGATCTCGTACACCTGGATAACGCCGGTGCCCCGGGCAAAGTTGCCCATCGTCACGAATTTGGCACTGCAGGGCACCCATTTGCTGTCGAACACTGTGTAGTTGAGGCCCTTTTGAATGTGGACAATGATCTGAGGCTTCTCGAAGGTGGACATGGTGTAGATGCAACCAAACGCTAACTTGGTAACCAGACTGCAAACAGATCAGGGGCAGTTTGTCCCTCCCTAGCCGCATTCTACCCGGAAGCCTTAGCAAGTTGGGCTTGGATGCCTCCGAAAATGCCGTGTGAGCTACTGAGACCGCAACAGATGCTTCTCCACACATGGCACAAGCTAATTTACTGCCGTTACCACAACGACTTTACATAGACACAGTAAAGACTGTGAATGCTTCGGCTGCGAGCGTATGAGGGCACGGAGACATTAGCAAACAGGCATATCCCAGGACAGCAATTCCGAAACGCGGACCAATCCAGCCTTAGGCCCCTGGCATGGACCCCGCCTAGGAAAAGGGGTGGTGTCTTCAAATCGATTGGTGGAGGCTGGCGCATGCGCTGTACAACCACGCACGTGTTCCTCTAGTCGTACTTGCCGGGATTGATCTTGGCCGAGATGGAGACGCAAAGCACCGGAACGGAGGACGGCTTTACTCCCGTCACGCACAGAGGGGGCCGCCGGGCGAAGAAACGACAGGCTGAGCAGTCGTCAGCGGCGGGACAGGATGGAGAAGCCGGACGCATGGACACGGAGGAGGCGCGGCCGGCGAAGAGGCCGGTCTTCCCGCCGCTCTCCGGGGATCAGCTCCTGGTGGGGATCAGGACGGGACGGGACGGGGCGGGGCGGGGCCCGGGCGTCCAGGTGAAAGGGTCGGTTCTCGGTTTTGTTTTGTTTTGTTGTTTTGGGGGGTTTGTTTGTTTGTTTGTTTTTTCGCCTAGGCCCGCATCTCTCAGTCGCCTCCTGAGTGTGTATGTTTTTATTGCAGACTGGGAAAGAAGAAACGAGGAAAATTCCCGTCCCAGGTAACAGATACACACCGTTGAAAGAAAACTGGATGAAGATATTTACTCCGATTGTAGAACATTTGGGACTTCAGATACGCTTTAACCTGAAATCAAGGAATGTAGAAATCAGGGTAAGGAAGAGGGTAGCCATTTCGTAGCCTACCATTTCGTAGTTTCAGCCTTAATAAAAGTAGACAATGATACACGGTAGTGCCTAAACAAGTGGTAATTGTAGGTACTTTCTTCAGTGTAAGTGCTCTTTTTGGAGGAAACGTGTGCCACTTAGAAAAAAATGTAAATTAATTCCTTTATTTTTTTTTCAGTAGATCTTCGGTGTCAGTGCCAAATTAATTTTCCCATATCACAATGCTTTTATTATGGTATTCTAGCCTCCTCGGCATTCCTAAGGGATAAAGGCCAGACACTTGACTAAGCCTGCCTTTCAAGTAGGAGACCCAGTTGTGTTTGTTTCCCTTTTTTTTGTTTTTTTTTGTTTTTGGTTTTTTTTTCCCCTGCCAGTATCTTTGGTGGCTCTGGTCTCTGGAGAAGGCCACTTTCTCTGCTGTCTTCTTACTTCAGTTCCAGTCAGCTTTCAAGAGAACTCAAGCTCTCTTCAGAAGTTTATACATTTCTGTTCTACTTTAGCTGCCTTGTTTACTGCAGGGTCATTGGTTTGTGTTCTTAGTATTTGCTGATACCATATATCAGATGCACAGTGATAGCTTAACGTATACCACATCATTTGTTCCTTAAGGTATGACATAGATGATATACACCCATAGACATGAGAGTGCTGGAGGATTAGGCAGGGGTGAGAAAACTTAAATCCTAGATGTTCATGGGACTTGCCGAGAGTCATACATAGGGTGAGAGCCAGAGTCTGGGGCTTTGTGGCTTTGTTCTTGTTTTATTTTTGTTTTCTTTCTTTCTTTTTCTTTCTTTCTTTCTTTCTTTCTTTTTTCTTTCTTTCTTCCTTTCTTTTTTTTTTCTTTGAGACTAGGCTTCACTCTGTAGCTCTAGCTAGCCTGGAACTTGGAGAGATCTGAAGGGTATGGGACCTAAAGGCATGTGCTGCCATGCCCTGCTGGGGTCTGGTTTTGGGTGTGAAAATCTGAACACACTTCTGTATGCTTCTAAATTTGTCAAATGTGTAATCTCTTCAAATGGACTGTGTGGGAGACCCAAAGGGATATTTTAGAAATTAGATTTGTGTTTGATTTTTTTTAGTGCCTTAATTTCCTCATTTGTTTACACTATATAATACTCAAGTTGTCAGAGTGAAGCTTAGAGCTAGATGTGTACAGCATATTATTATTACGGTGATGGGCATTCTATGAATAACAGTAGTTTCTGCAGTTCAAGTGATTACTTGTAGATAAGATTCCTACTTAAACTATTCTGATTTCCTCAGTACCAGGCATGTAAGTATTCCGAACTAGACTTGTTGATTTGGGAAACAACAGCATCGAAATGATCCTTTATGGCACAACATGTCCGGCCTGTTGAGGAGAGGCTGCCTTGAGAGTGTGCATAGAACTGCCCAGCTTTGGAGTGGGAGTAGTCTCTGGTACAAATTAAAGAGAGTGCTTTATCCCATATAAACGGGGTCTTACAATACTGGGTGAGGTTGGTTGATGGTAAAGGAAATTATAATAGAAATAATATTTCTAGTATTTGTTAGAATGCTCTCCTTTTCATCACCTCCATATCTCCACTTTTTCCAGACTTGTAAAGACACCAAGGATGTCAGTGCCCTGACAAAAGCGGCCGACTTTGTGAAAGCCTTTGTTCTTGGCTTTCAGGTGGAGGTGAGTGATCTCATGAGACTTCCAGATACTCAGTGTGGACATTTCAATGGTTGGGTCATTTTCCAGACTTTTCGTCTTTTCTTTGTAGCATCTGAGAAGTTCAGTTTTGAAATGCTATCCTTGTTTCTGCCGGGTGTGGACCTGAAAAGGCCTTCATTCCTTTTGTCTTGTAGGATGCACTTGCCCTTATCCGACTAGATGACCTCTTCCTAGAGTCTTTTGAAATAACTGATGGTGAGAACATGTGTGAACAGTCAGCCTTTGTGTTTCTCATTGCATTGTGTTGTGATTGTTGTCTGACAGCTTCAATTGAGCTGTATTACTAATACTTCAGAAAATGTATATTTAGTGTGGCTTAGTAGGAAAAGTTAGTAGCCACCTGATGGCGTGTCTTTCTTCTTTAGTTAAGCCCCTAAAAGGAGACCACCTGTCAAGGGCAATAGGAAGAATTGCTGGCAAAGGAGGAAAAACCAAATTTACCATAGAGAACGTAACACGGACACGGATTGTCCTGGCAGATGTGTAAGTATCTGTTCTTAGGGAAATGACATAATTTATATTTGATCTTATTAGTTTCAGAAAGGTCATAGCTGTTGTATTTGCTGTATTCTATCGTTCCTTCCCTCTGTTGGGATTGAATGTGGAGCCTTGTGCGGTCTGGTCAAGAAGCACCCCTGCTGTATGATGCTGCGTGCGGCCCTACTGTGGGATGCTGCGTGCGGCCCTGCTGTATGATGCTGCGTGCGGCCCTGCTGTATGATGCTGCGTGCGGCCCTACTGTGGGATGCTGCGTGCGGCCCTGCTGTATGATGCTGCGTGCGGCCCTGCTGTATGATGCTGCGTGCGGCCCTGCTGTGGGATACTGCGTGCGGCCCTGCTGTATGATGCTGCGTGCGGCCCGTGCTCCTGTTGTTGGAGCTCTGGTTCTAGGTGAATACTCGCGCTCTGTGGGCATGTGGTTCTAGGTGAATACTCGCCAGCCTTGAAAGACTGATGACTTTGTCAGTAGTCAGTTTTTCCTCAGCAATAAAAGAAATATTTAGAATCACTGTTAAAATAATTTATTACAAGGGGAGATTTTACTTTTAGACAAATCTGATAAGTCATTTTGGGAAATACAAGACGTGGGTGTTTGAGATGCCATCATGAAGCTCTCCTTTTGAATACATATCTGTATTTCAGGTAGGGGACACCTACACCCTTATAGGAAGGGGAGGTGTTGCGTGCTGGGTAAGAACAACCTTCAGTTGCATGTGACTATAAATAAGATGGTGCAGGCTCAGATGAGGATGCAGAGCCGGGAGGACCTCTCTGAGGTTGAGTTGTTCGGAGGTTGGTGTCAGATAGGTGGTAACCTCGAGCTGATCGAATATGAGGATGGCAAATTGCAGTTGACAGAGGATATAAGGATTTTACTTAATGCTATTTTGCTATAATGATCATTATCGAGGCTACATTAATGTAGACATTTTTTATTCTTAAGGGTAACTTTTGTATTATATTGATGGCCCTGTACTTGAAACCAAATGTATTATCATAGTTCTGTTCTTTTATGGACTGGGCCTTCAGAGTCTGAAACATGAGGTCTTTTCTACTAGAAATTTCAAAGACATGGAAATACAATATTTAAAATGGCTGAATGGAGCCTAAAAGACTTTGTTGGTTGAAAAATCCAAAGCTAGAACCCACTTGTAATGGACTTGGGGCTAATTTGTCATTAACTTTGTAATCCACAAATTTAAATGTCTTAGAATTTACTATAAAAGGTGTTTTAAACAGGGTATTTGTGCTCCGCTCCCATCAGTAAAATGAACCTGTCGGCACTGTCAGTCTTATGGGTTGCTCAGCATAGCTCAGTGCCGTGCAGGGTCTGTCTAGTGGGTGGCTGCGCTATGCACATTGCCGTAGCCCCGCCATGCCCACGGTGCTCACCATCAGTCCCTGGGAGTGCATCATTTAATCAGCGCTCTGCTCCAGTGGCCATTGTCTTGTCAGACTTCACAACTTGCTTGTAGCACTGATCTCCAGGAACTCATGTAAATGCCTGCCCAGTATGTATTTAGCATACTGCTTTGAGTTTCTTTGTTCTGTTGGGTACAGCAGTAGGTCCTTGTTTTTATAGCCAAGTAGCATTGTAATTACAGTTGATGGACATCTGAGATGTTTCACTTTGGAGCCATTATGGCCAATGCTGGTGTAAACAGTAATTTGTTGTTACATTTAAAATTTTTTGAGATTATAACTTAATTACATGTCTCCCTTCCCTCTAAACCCTTCAATTGCTCTTTCAATCTTGCGGTCTTTTTAAAAAAAATTGTTCCTGCCTGTATATATGTATATACACAATATATGTTCATACACATATGTTTCTAGATATAAGCTGCTCAATCTGCTTAATGTTACTTGTGTGTGTGTGTGTTTTCAGAGCTGTCCTCTTGGTATTGGATAGCCATTGGTGTGCTCTTCCCTTTGGAAAACTATGTCTCCCACTCTCAGCTTTCCTCGGTTACTTGTAGTTCTTCCTGCGGGGTTGAGGCCCTTTGACTTTTCCTATCTACTTTGGCATGCCCATTGCTGTTGTCCTGCTGTATGTTGGTGAGACTTTATGAGCCAATTCTGATGTTAGGACATGTAATCTCATAGTAACTTCCCTGATCCTCTCGCTATTACAGACTTTCTGTGTTCTTCAACTGTTTCCTGAGTATGGGGGTTTCATAGGTCTATCCATTGGACTGAGCTTCACAACTCACTGGTCGTGGCTTTCTGTAGTGGTCTCTGTCCATTGCACAGACAAGTTCCCTTTATGAGGGGTGAAGACCACACTTACCAGGCTAAGTCTGGTGTTTTTATAAAGTTGTTAGTTTAACATAGTAAAACATGAGCAAGATACAAAATTGAAGACAGTTTGCTTTCTAGATACGTTTGAAATACCAGAGGGGAGATTATGTTGCCTGTGTTTCCTGAGACCTTCATTCATCTAAACAAACACACAGGAGGGCTGGGCCTATGAGCACGTGCCGCATCCATGCTGGGCTTTTCCTGGCTTGATTATGTGCAGGTTTATGCAGGGAACCACAGCTGTTACAAGTTCATGAGCACAACTACCCGGACATGGCCAGAAAGCAGTGCTTTGTGGCAGATTTTCAGCTCTGGCTCTTATGTTCTCTCCATCTCACCTTTCTGGGTGCTCCATAAGTCTCGTGGGGAGGGCAGGTGATATGGGTGTCTGGTTCAGGGCTGAGCATTCTGCAGTTGCTCACTTGCTGCACTCTGACGAACTTGGAGTCTTTGCTTTAGGCACCATCCACTGCGAAAAGAAGCTTCTCTGAGGAGGGCTGAGAGCTGTGCACACATCAGGATTCAGGAGGTGGTGTGTTGCTCTGTGTAGGAAAATATATAGTAGATTCTCCCCAGGCTTTATGGCCTCCCTGGCAAGGTTTTGGCCAAATTTTTAGTGCCAGGTATGAGTTTCATCCTGTGCAACAAACCTTGAATCTAGCCCCATTATATTCGTGAGCCTATCATGCAGGGTTGGTCATTATTGTAAGCTAGTAGGGTTCACAGCTGAGAAAAACCTGGTGGCTTTTCTGGCCTGACAGTGTCACATCTTGTATTACTAGGCAAGCTAGTAAGTAGAGGGGACGCTTCCAGGTGATACCAGCTTGGTGTCTCTGTGTCCTGTGACCAAAGTGTGTGGTGTGTTGAGCAGTAAGATACCACCAAGGGAAATAGAGCCCCATCCAGCAGCCTCGAACTCAGGATCTCACATCTAGCACTGGGCTTTTCATTTGATATTCTTTGGAGTCAGGGAGAAACATTATATCCTAAGTATATGGTGCTGTCTAGTTTCATTTATATATAAACTTAGGAGCTTCTAAAATAGTTTTTCATAGATTTGTGCTGTAATTTTTCAGTCAGCGTTACAGTTCTGGGCACTCTGAGCATCTGCATGGTCTGAGCTTTCTTGATTTCTGTGTCCTTTCCAAATTGTGTCCTCCTCCTCCTCCCCATCCTGATCCCTCAGGATGAAATCCAGGGTCTCACACGGGAGGGATGTGTGCCTCTGAGCTACACCCCAACCCCTAGGTGTCCTCATGACTTGAAAGTTCCTTTCCTGGTGCACAAGGGGAATAATATCTACTTAGTAAAACTCCTTTGAGGGTTATATGAGCAAGCACGGAGGACTTACTGGATGGGAGCCTTTGTTTTGTTCTGTATAATCTGTGTTAGGATGAATGGGTTGTGTGGAGGTAGGGGACAGCCTGAAAGAGGAGAATTAGTTCTCTCCTTCTACCAGGTGGGCCTCCAGGAACAAACATAGGTTGTCAGGCTGGGTGACAAGTACCTTTACATAGGGAGCCATCTCTCCCTGCCTGTGACAGGTAACCTGGGAGTGGTGGTGCATACCTGTGATCTCAGCCCTGAGGCATACTGGAGGATCACTGCAGGTTTGAGGCCAGCCTGATCAGCATTGTAAGAACCTGTCAAGAAAGAAAAAGAGAAAGGAATTCTTATTTTGTTCTTAATTATTTGTATTTTCTGATAATTTCTTTTGTGGGGATATATAATTCCTATGCCACAAATCACTCATTCTAGAAGCGGTTTTAGAATGTTTAGAACACTCTCCACCATTACCCTCACCTGCAGCTCAGGGGCTGGATCTATTGTGATTTTCATTTCCCAGGATTTGATATGGACATGCCTTTTGTGACTAACCTGACTCACTTTACTTCTTTCAGGCACGTTCACATTCTTGGCTCTTTCCAAAATATCAAGATGGCAAGAACAGCTATTTGCAACCTCATCCTAGGTAATAAGAGATTTCTTTGGCATTTTTTTCCTTTGGAAAGATGGGAAACAGAGGAATTCAAGCCATATTTACAAAGCAGCTTTCATATTGATACCAAATAGAAGCTGAAGAATTGGCAAAGAGAAAAACCACTTTACTTGGATTCCATTTGTTAGAGGAGTGAAAGGGTATATTGGGAATATCATTAAATCTCTTGCATTCCTAAGCAAGTACACAGAAAACCCATTCCAAAATAGGTTCTGTAAAATGAGGGCTGCTGAACATAGCCCGTCAACTTGATTGATCTGGTTAATCTAGATCCGGAGTCATAGCAACTTGCTCAGAGGAATTGGCTGTTTTTTTCTAGTGTTCTGGTCTGTCTGTCTGTCTGGCTTGTTTCGAAATAGTCTATTTACAACTGTTTATTTTCCTTAGGAATGCAAAGTATTTGTCTTCTATGTGTGTGTTTCTATGTGTTTTAATATATTTGAATATATAATCTGCTTTTTTTCTTAAACAGGAAATCCTCCATCAAAGGTGTATGGCAATATCCGAGCTGTGGCCAGCAGATCAGCAGATCGGTTCTGATTTTCCATGAACCCTTGAGATGTTCACATAAAACCATGGGAAGAATTTCCCAGCCACTTAGAGCTCAGGTTTCTTCTCAGCTCTCAGCCAGAGCAGAAGCATAAAAGGAAGGTTTAACAGGACTTGTACTCAGCTGCTTCTAGGATAATTTAAATATGATATAATACTGAAAAGTACAGCAGTTTATAAGTGTAAGTAAGCCACACGGGCAGATGCACAGGTTACAACCCTATCAATTAGAGGTAACTGCTTGCTTACAACTCTTTGGTTACAGATTTACAGCTAAACTTATAAACTTTATATAAACTGAAATTTTTAATTAAAAATGAATCACAATTCTTGGTGCCAGGCACTGTGACTATTTCAGGGTTGAGTCATGGCAGAAACTTGCACTATTGAACTATATGTGCTCATCTTTGCACTTCCTGTACAATTTATAAAATGAAAGTCCTGCATCACGTGGCTAATAAATGTTATTTTTCAAATAATTAAAGATGTTAAAATATTTCTCATGTGCAGTAAAAGTAAAAATGTAAAAGAATTCTCCCAAGAAAACTGTTCTCCAAACAGCATATTCTACTAGTGTCTGTGTGTATGAATTTGATTATTTCTTAAATTGTTTTAGAACACATTTCATTAAACATGTAACTTAGATACTACATTCTCATGTTTCTCAAAAGCCTTAACCAAAATATTGTAATGATTGGAGGTCAGTAAATTCAAGCAATAACTAAAAGTAGCAGTCTCTTTTTCTAACATTTTTTTTAATGAGTGTTTCGCCTGCATTTAGGTATGTGTACCATGTATATACCTGGCATTCCCCAGAGGCTAGAATAGTTCATCAGAACCCTAAAACTAGAATTACAGATAAGTTTGTGAATCCCCATGTTTTCTGGGAACTGAACCCAGGTCCTCTGGGAGCTCAGTAAGTACTCTTAACCACTGAACCAGTTCTAAGAGTGTGTTTGAAGATAGCGTATTACTGTGTAGCCCTGGCTAACCTTGAACCCACAGAAACCCTGTTTCTGCCTCCTGAGTACTGGGATTCAGGTTGTATGCCTCCACATCCAACATAGATTTTATTTCTATTATGTGGACAAGTGTGTATTATGCGTGTATGCCTCCCTTGTGTGTAGATGTTCCTTCCCCTGGAGCAGTAGTTGCAGATGGTTGAGCCCCTGGTGTGGGCAGTGGGAATTAAGCTGCAGTCCTCGGGAAGAGCAGCAAGTGCTCACAACACTGAGACATCGTTCCTGCTCCTGACTTTTGAGACAGAATATGGAGTCCAGGCTGGTCTGTAACTCACCGTTTAGGCCAGCTTGCCTCAAACTTGGGTCGGTCTGGTGCCTTAACTTGGCATGTGCCAGGGTTACAAATGTGTGCCGTCATGCTGTTTAGTAACATGTACTTGTGTTAAGCTTGGGTTCCCTCTGGTTAGTGGGAGGTGCTACTGCCCAGACCTTGGCTTTACCATCTACCAACAGGACACTGCTGGAGTGTTTCACCAAAGGAGAATGTTTAGTAGTAGTATCATGCTCTATCGGTTACAGACTTCACAAGTCTGTAGAGCATTTCAGAGATACAGACCCACTCTCACTGTGCCCAGTGAGAGACTCAGATTTGTGATGTACTTTTCTGGGAAGTGAGGTCTATGTTTTTAAAACCTTTCCAAGTGTCTGAAGTGATCCATGGCTAGGTAAGTGTTTGGGTTTAATTCTAAGGAATTCTGAGGCAGATAAGAATGTAATTTTTACCTGAGGAGGTTTAGAGTCTATGTTAAATTGCAGTGTTTGTATCCCTAACTCTTGGATACAAACAAATGAATGAATGCATGCATCTTGCTGGTAGTTAATCTTAACCTGGACTAAACTCCCTTAATATCTTGTGTCAAATAGTGCAGCCAGCCTGAAAGCTGACTTTCTGTGGCACTGCCTGCTGTTGGACTCACCTGTTAGCTGTAAAGCCAGTCCTTTGGATCCTCTGCATCTGTCTTAACTCTTTTACCATGTTTTACTTTTTAATACATTGGCTGGGTTAAAAGCGAAGGGAATTTTCTTAGGTAAAGTTATGGTACAATTTAGATATTCCAGATTTGGGCTTCAACTCTCATGCTACTTAACATTAGTGATAGGGGTGGAAGTTAATGATTGTTGGGTATGTGGGGAAGACTCAATTGTACTGTTCCAAGAGCTACATTGCGATTGGGGCAACACAATTTTACATTTTCAAAGCTTCCGTAGCCAAGTCTGTAAGTTACAAAGTACCTATCATGTGTAAAATATTTGCCTTGGGGAACACCATTGCCTATTTGGCCAAAGAAACCACAATCACCAGTACTTTCAAAGACATGAGCTATAGGGAAGGGAAGGATTGCAGTAGGACTTAGAAGCTCTAAATAGATAGAAGTCTGGAATGTGGGGAGTTTTCGAATAAGGACGCCATTTTCTTTGTACACTCTGAGAACTATCAAGGAAGTAAGTCTTGTCTGCTACACCTTTCTAAAACATTCTGCACATTAAAAACGCTTAAATATAGCTTCCCTCATTACCTACTGTAATTGCTAGATATTAATACAGCTTAACTGTAATGTGCAACCATCATGCAAATGCTGTCTTCAGCAGCTCCATACAAGATTTTAACACTAATTCGATTTCTTCCTGTTGCCCTTGGCACAAACTGTTCTGTGTTTGCCTCTAGAAATGTTAGTATTCCATGGAAGTGGAGCTGACTCACTTAACAGGGCTCATCTATGTTAGAGCATGTTAGATCACCCATTCATCTACAGAATACTTGGGCAGCTTCCAGCCCTTGCCAGATGTAATGCTGCTGTGAACTGAGTTCACTAGTAACAAAGACGCGGCCCAGACCGTCTTTCACACTAATTTTCTTTGCTTTGGGGATGAGAAAGAACAGTAATGTAGCCTCATGCTTATAGCATGGATCTCACTGTGACTTGCATTTGCATTTCCTTAATGACAGTACTATTGAGCCTCATCTCCTGTGTTTTAGGAACCACTTGTGTATCTATACTAATGTCTGTCCAAGTTCTTTGTCCATATTTTAGTTAGGCGTTTTGTAGATATTTGGGTGGGATTACTAAGCCTTTTTCCTATATGGTTTACAAGTCTTTTCTTCTACTCTTAAAAGAATTTTCATTTCACTCTAAATTTTCTCTTCAGATCCTCTAAAGCAGCCACACAATTTAATGCACATGATCTTGAAACTGTTGAATACTTACCATCTTGGTATAAACATACCCACTGCCCTAAAACTCGCTTGAGTGAGGGACATCACTTACTGGGATGAGTATCTCAACCTTGTTACACAGTGCTGAACACACAGGATTTTGTAGTAAAGTGTCAAAAGTAGGTTGGGCATGGTGGTACACACTTTTAAACCATCCTAGCATTGGGGAGGCAGATGCAGGGGGAATCTGTAGTTGTCTGTAGTTCATGGTTCAGAACAACAAAACATTTATCCAAGTTTTTAAAGCCCTAAAAGCATGGACAGGATTATCAACTCTAGTAGCACATCAAAGCTGACACAATACATTCAAGCCAAGTTTCAAATATTTTATTTTCTTACTCATACAGTATGAAGTTCTCTAAAGATTTCACAACATGACATGTATCATGCAGAAGAAAATTTAAACATTCAACATAAACCATGCCCTCCCCACCTCCCTCACACAAACTAAAAAAGAAAACCCCTCATTCCCCAGTAAGGAAATAGTTTGAAATAGTTTGCACTATTTTTTTCCACAACGCCAGCCAAGATATGCACAAGCAAGAGATATAGAAAGCATTTGCTAAAATATTTGTAACAAATAATTATGTACAAAAAAATTCACAAAAGACTAGTTCCCTCTTGAAGCAGAGCACATGGCGGTTGACACTGGGACAGATCAAACCACTGGCTGGGATTGCAAGCCATGTACTGATCCAGAGGGAGAAAGTAGTTACATGGAGTGGAGATTTTCGTTTTGAGTATTAACATTTCCAAAGTTTGGCAACATCATCTTTTTAAATTATGCAGATTATGTAAACAAGAGGTACATTTTAAATTGATCTACATGCAAAACTCCATGTCATGCAGAGACACCAAGCACCGGGGTTTCTCTCACAGACAGAGCCCATGATGTGCAGCACTCAGTTGAAGGGACAGCGGTGGCAGGCAGGTAGACTCAATTTAATATTCTCTCACCTTGATTCAACCCACCCTTTACCATTCATGATTATAAAACCAATTGGTATAGAAAAACTGTGTAGGGAAGACTGCCATATAAAACTAGCCAGAATCTCTTTCTTCCGATCAACAGTACCTTTGCAGAAAAGGGAAGGGATAATGTCAAGTGGTAGGACATGACGCACTTTTATGTCACACAAATCTATTAAATCATCATCCATCACTAGTTGTACGGGCAAAACAAAAATCCATCATGTGCTATCTTGCCGATATCTGGCAGAGAAATTTTAAAGATGTGACTATGGACAAAATCTGCTCTCCTGTGGCGTGTAGATTAGCAAGATACTCCCCCATCTTAACCACAGACGGAATTTTACATAAACATGTGCTCATGAAGTATCAGTTCATTTTTTTAGGTTAACTGTGTCTTTTGAAATGCAGAAGAAAAATGAGTCCATGATTTACAGTTCAGTGACAAGTATTTCACATGGTTTCCCTTGTGTATAATGGAACAAGGATATTTTAAGCCACTGCATGATTACTTTGGGTTTTCTTCACTAAATAATACATTTAAAAAAGTCATGACTGCCTCAGAAAACTTCTGACCTTTATAAAATCACAACTGCTAATTACATTTTCTCAGGGACACTTAATAAAAATAACAGTGACTACTTAAAAAGTATCAGCCTGAAGCAGCCATAGCATATGCAGTTCTATGGACACAAGAACCCACTCTTGGCAACAGCACTGAACTAGACCTCCAACAGAGATGGATTAAACGCTGCTCAGCAATAAGACACAGTCCCTGGAAAGATAGTCAGAGATATAAATAAAGTTACAGACTCGTTACAAAAGTGTAAGGTAAATAATAGGGCATTAACAAATGCTTTATCAATCTCTCAAAGGAGAAAGCACAGAGAAAGGAAAAGAGCTGGCCTAATACCTGGCGCAAATTGTACAATCTTCTATCTACATATAAAACCGTGTGAAATAAAAGTAAGGATGGTTTATGTTCTGCTTGGCACTTTTGTACTCTAACATTTTGTTTCTGAATCAAGTATATTAAATTAAAGCCAACCTACTAAATATATAGAAAGCTACATATATCTATATATAAATATTTACATATGTATATATAGATACTTTCTTGTTATAAAAGATGAAGAAAAATAAATTAAAGAGCCAACCCCTTCCCTTTCTCCACCATACTGATATGCTCTTTCATGCTGCTGTCCTTCAAACTTTAAAGTGCTACACTGAGTTATTGAGAGAGTAGGAGTTCAATAACACTTAGTTGGCTTCATGAGGCTCATGTTGGAAAATGTGGCTTCACAGAGAAAAATACTTCCATTTAAATACACAGAGAGCATTGCTGGACGTCTTGAGCAGATCTTCAGAGATGGAGAAGAAAGCAAAAGTGTTGGGTGGTATTCTTCAAAGAGTCACACATCCACCACCATCTTTTTGTGGATATCTAGGCCACCTACGACCTGCAACAGACAAAACTGTTAAGTAAATCACGTTCCTCTATTTTTTTTTTTTTTTTTTTTGCTGGAGGAAGGGGGTCAACTTGACTCAGGCTAGAATCACCTGGGAAGAGGAACCTTGACTGAGAAAATGCCTCCATCAGATTGGCCACGGGTCAGCCTGTGGAACACTTTTGATTAACGATTGATGTGGGGGGCCCAACCCACTGTGAATGGTGCCATCCCTGGGCAGGTGGGGAGCAAGCCATGGGCAACAGACCAGTTAGCAATAGTCCTCCCAAGCTTCTGAATCAGTCCCTGCCTACAGGTTCCTGCCTTGAGCTCCGGCCCTGATCTCTCTTCACGATGGATTACAACTCAGCTTTTGATCATTGTGTGTTATTAGTCAATAGAAAAGCAGGATACTACTTTACCCAAAAGTGTAATTAAAAATATTATGTTTCTAGATAATCCAGGCTGCATGGTGGGGGGGGGGGGGGGGAATTGAGTCTCCCACTTAATTTTCATACCTTTTCCTCCCTATATAACAAAAGATGTGCAAATGCATGCACATCTGCATTTTTTGAGGTATACACACTTGCATGTGCATGCTCATGCATACAAAGACCAGAACATGATGTGGAGGCCAGAAGTTGAAGCAAGTGTCATCCGCCATCTCTCCCCAACTACTTCCTGGGACAGGGTCTCAGAGCCGGAGGGATGGAGTGAATGTGGCTGAGAGAAGGGCTCTACGTGCTGCAGATAGACAGTGCCAGCCCCTGGCAGATGGGCCTGAGCTGGGTTAAAAAAGGAGCTGAAAAGGAGCATGGAAGCAAGTTAATGAGCAATGATCCTCCAAGATCTGGGCTTCACTTCTGCCTTGGCTTCCGTGCTCCTCAGATAAAACTGAAGACACCCGAGAAGGAACCTCAGCTAAGGAACTACACCTCCGTCCATGGACTCTGGGCTTCATGCTTGAACAGCAGTGCCATCCCCATCCCACAGTAGGTGGTCCTGGTTGTATAAGAAAGCAAACACCTTGGGGAATAAGTCAGGAAGCGGTGCTTTTCCATGGTCTCTGTTTCATTTCCTGCATCCATATTCCATACTGGAGGCTCCTGACCTGGCTTCCTTTAATGATGGACTGAAGTGTTCTAAACCTGTTCTTCTCCAAGCCCATTCACCTTCTGTTTGGTGTTTTATCACAGCAGATACCAAACTAAAACAAGACCCACTCTCCCTCGACGATTAACTACTTTTCTTCCCCAAGATGTTTTCAGTCCATGTTCTGTGAGCAACAGGAAGCAGGCCAGACTACTCCAGCTTCGAAGAGGGTGGACTCTGGTTCTTACAGAAACCTGCTATGCACAACTCCCCCACAAAGGTCTACACTTCACCCTTGTCTGCTTTTCCTTCTGATTTGTAATGTTACACTCAACACATAATAGTATAACATAGTCATGAACTTATGGGAACAGGAGTAGAAGGCTATGGCTTTAAAACGCTGTTCTTGAGGGTCAGGCTGGATGGGTGAAGCTGTGCTGCTAACCTGAGAATCTCTGGGCATGCTTCTGATAGACTATCTTGTTGGCACTAATAAAGTGAGGAGCCCTGCCCCTCTGCGAGTAGCACCTTCTCTGCCTTGGATGCTAGACTACAAGAGGAAAGAAGAGTGGAGCAGCAGCTGCATTCATCTCTGTCTACTTCCTCACTGGGTGAGATGGGACAGGTGCTTCAAGATCACACCACCCTACCTTCCCTACCATGGCAGACTCTAGTCCTGAACTCTAAGTCAGAGTCAATTCTACCCTTGAGTTACTTCTGTTATTTTACTCTAGCAGAAAACTTAGTTTTAAACGCAAGATATTTTATTCCAATCACAGACAGTGCCGACTAGGTTTTTATCAATTTGACATAAGCTAGAGTCATCAAGGAAGAGCATCCTCAACTGAGAAAATGTCAGCCTGTAGGCAACACTGTGGGTATTTTCTTGACTGATGATTGATGTGGAAGGGCCCAGCCAGCCCACTGTGGGTTGCACCACTATCATACTGGTCTGTTGTACAACATTTGTTTCTTTCTGTATATGTGCAGCCCCCCCAACCCCCAACTCAGGAAGGTCAAAGGACAACTCGAGAGGGTTGGTTCTCCCACCAAGTAATTAACCAAGAGGTCAGGTCAGCAGGCTGCAGCCAGCACTTTTACCCACTGAGTCACTGCCAGTTGTTGTTCTTGAGATTTAAATTTAAAACTGGAGTGGAAGACCTTCCTAGGTAACTATCTACTGATGCCTGACAAAATTCCCAAAAATTGATTTCTCTGCCTCTATTCTAGGAGACTGTTTCTACTGTCCCCATGACAGAGTTTCTGGTGTTGGCAGCTAAAACTGACGAACATGAGGCTCTTTTTCACAGAAGCATTTCCTGAACATGTAATTTATTTTATGCTCACTGGTTATTTTGCCTGCAGGTGTGAGGGTGTCAGAAGCCCTGGAACGGTAGTTATAGACAGGTGAGAGCTGCCATGTGGGTGCCAGGAACTGAGCCCAGATCGTCTCCTCCAGAAGAGCAGCCAATGCTCTTCACCACTGAGCCATCTCTCCAGCCCCACCACCAAAGCATTTTCAAACATGCTTTGTTTTTTTTGTTGTTGTTGTTACTTGCAGTACTGGGTACAATGGTAGCAAGCGTTCTCCAAGACTTTATCGTCAGCGCAACAGGCATCCCTTTAAACAGACCTTAGAGCATGTCCCATCTGTAATTTCTAGGAGCTACCAGCAAGTAAGTTACTGGTGCTGTGAGGAGACAGCTATGTTGGTAACAAGTTGGCCATGCAAGTATGAGGACCTAAGTTAGAGTTCACATAAAAAAGCTGCGTTTGGCAGGATCTATCTGGACAGCCAGCACTGATGAGGCGGTCATGAGGTCCATGCGGCTTGCAGGCCAACTAGTACTGCAGAAACAGTGAGCTTTAGGTTCCGTGGGAGAAGAGTTCAAAATAATTACCTGCTTATGAGGCAGAAGGCTGATGACCTCCAGCCTCCACATACACAGATACTCACATTCACCCACAATTGCTGGTACCATTCCTGTAGCACATTATCAGATTGTTTATGTAACTAATTCTTGAGAATAGTAGCTTTTAATTATCAACACTTAAAGCATATTCCAAAATTTTTTTTTTTTTTTTTTGGTTTTTTGAGACAGGGTTTCTCTGTATAGCTGTCCTCGAACACAGAAATTCACCTGCCTCTGCCTCCCGAGTGCTGAGATTAAAGGCATGCACTACCACGCCCAGCTAACATATTCCAAAACTTGAATGTGGGGCAATTAGACAAAATTTCAAAGCAAAATATGCTTATAAAACTGTCTAGTAAACTGTCCTTCATGAGTGGTAAGAGTTAATAGATGAATCAGCCTATTCACTTACAGCACAGAATTCCTCAAAGGATATTCTTCCATCTCCATCCTTATCTGCATTTATTATGGTTTTGTCTACAATCTGCTGTAATTGTGTATCTTTCAGATTGTTGCCCACCATCATCTTCAACACCTGGAAGAGTTCTCCATTGGAAATATAGCCATCTTTATCCATGTCATAGATACGAAAAGCAACTAGAAAAAAAAAAGGGGGGGGGGGGAGTCATTGCAATTAAAAGGCAAACAACAAATACTTCAAATGAAAACAGTGCTATCTAACTCTGAAGATGGCACTTTCTAAAATACAGACACTACATGCATATTTTGCCTTAACAACTGATTACAAGGTTGAGCTATAGAATGAAGACTACCTAGGCCAAATAACCAGTATAGCCTCCAGCATGTGCTATATATATGGCTGGTCCCTGAAACATCCACTTTCCCACTATACCACTAAAGATGACATTATTCAAATATACTAGCTGCAAACATCATAAATGACTTCTATTATGACTAAAAGGTCTTGAAGTGGTTTTGGAAGTCTAAAATACATGGTGGAACAGCAGTTTAAGAAGCATAATACTTACACCTCAACTTCTGTTCCTTATCGCCTTTGACACTGAACTGAGACACTCCTTCAATGAATTCTAAATAAAAGTAGAAAGTGTTTACAAATCACAACTTGTAACTTTTATAAAGAAAAGCAACATTCAAAAGGCTATTTCTTATACAAAATATTAAAAGTAGTACTGAAAAATCAATAATGTCAACTTTTAAAATGTATTTATGTATATGAGCACTCTGTAGCTGTCTTCAGACACCAGAAGAGGACATCGGATCCCATTACAGATGGTTGTGAGCCACAATGTGTTTGCTGGGAATTGAACTCAGAACCTCTTGAAGAGTGCTCTTAACCACTGAGCCATCTCTCTAGCCCCCAATATTGTCAATTCTTAAAGCTCCATACACAAGATTTCATTTTATTTATTTGAACTTTTCATTTTATTTGAGTTGTCAAGATTAAACAATTTGAATTATGTGTTAAAAATCTGTAAGTCATTAGCACTCAAATACATTCTTTAAAGATATTTATTTAACCAATTTCTTTGAACTATGATAAGACAGACTGTACATTATTTTACTAAAACAAAAATCATACTGTTTCCGTTCCATATTTCCAAATCATGTAAACAGACTGCTGCAAAGTTCTTGAAAATTAATTTCTTTACTATCTGGCAAAGAGTAATTCATAAACAAAAACAAGAACATTGAAAACACTAGTTACACATTATTTAGCAGTCTAAGAGTAAATGTAAAATGATATATAAATTAATCAATACTTGCACAAAATAATTCCTTGGTGTCTGGCTAAAATAAAGCAGGCATGGGCTACCAAAACTGACCAGTTCTCAGTCTTTAAGAAGAATGTAAAGAAACAAGAAAAGTGCAGCTTTTAATATTGTTACGCTGTCCTTGAGTAAGAAGTAATTTTTTAAAAAAAGAAAACAGTCAATGTTCTTTTTTTGTTGGTAGATTACATGATAATAGATACCCTGATCATTTACCAAGCAAAAGTAAAGAGTAATTAAAATCTAGGTAACACAGATTCTCAAGTTATAGCATAATCTTTTTATAAGATCACCAAAAACAGAGACATTTAAAAAAAATTCTAGTTTCATTTTGATGATGAAGTACTGCAAGCCCAACTTTACAAACAAGATGGCCGTTACCTTTGAAGTCCACTTCTCCGTTGCCGTCTGTGTCGAATATATCTATTACCCGCTGTACTAAAGGGTTCTGCTGTAACTCAGGCAGAGACATGAACTCTTCCACGCTCAAAGAACCAGAATTGTCCAAATCAAGCTTCTTGAATCTCTTTCCTAGCCTTTTAATTTCATCAGCATCAACTAAAAAGCAAAGGAAGAAAGCAGCAAAACTTTAATTTTCAATCCGATGCTCTAGGGCAAAACCCCATCAACCCCATGGGAATGTACACAGCACAACAAATCTAGCCGTCGCCACAGATTAGCCTCGTGTATCTTTAAAAAATGCTCAGAACATAGATATGTCGATAGCTGAGTCAAATCACCTAACTCTCCAAGCTTGCTTTGTGATAGCAGAACACATCATGTAATCTGGTAAACTATGCCCAACGCCCCTGCAGCAGAGCACACTGCAGAACAGGCCGTTCACAATGGCAGCTGGGAACTACAGCGGACTGCATTGTCTAGCATTCTTCAGAGTATTAACAGAGTGTGTGTTGATGTATACACTACTTATCTAAGGGAAGTCGGAAAACTCATTTCAAAAGCATGGCACCTGCCCTAATTACCTAGAATATTTAAAGCCAGCTTGGAAAGCAAAACCATGAACAGTGCCTAGGGGAGGAGGACAAAAGAGAAAAAGAACTTTTGAAGATCAGAGAACACAAACTTGAAAAGCTAAACAGGAAATGTAGTTCTCTTAAGGCACTGAGCAAGGGAGTGTGACCACCAGCTACAAGGAAGCAGGCATCTAAGCACTGCCTCCTACTGCCTCAGAGGAGGAAGCACGCTGCAAAGTAACACATTAAACAGGACTTCAAACCTGGATCCTTTCACTACCCTTCAGTACTTAGTACAGCCACAGGTCGCTACTTTGCATAAGTACTGAAGCATGTATTTGCTTATCTGATACTACCTTTCAAAGATTCTATTCCGCCTTTAAAAACACATTAAATTAATTAAACATATTAATTAAAAAAAAACAAACTGTGGGGATGTAATTCTGCCACCTTTTAAAAGAATAGCTATGAAGACATTAAATTTTCTTTCAAAACAGAAAGATGTTGTTCTTCTGAGACAAGGTTTCACTATATAGCCTTGAGCTCAGAGATCTGTTTGGCTCTGCCTCCTGAGTGCAGATTTCTTTTTAAATAGCTTATCTATTAAATATAAATTATGGTGAACTGAAGCGACCTAAACAAATGCCACACTTATGCTAAAGATTTCTTAAAAGCAACTGATTAAAACTTCATGATTATATACTTTTAGTATATTCCAGATATAGTCTAAACTATCTTAGACCTTAAGTTTCCTTAAAAACCACTTAACATCTATCTCTGTCCCTGACCTAACACCCTACTGACCATCAGACTTGCAGCATATTAACTCAGTAGACCACTGGCTTCCAGAAACCCAAAAGCTAGAGATGTCAACAGACAGCACCTAAGACCTATAGCAATGGTTTCCCTATTTTACTGTAACCCATCTACCACAGATCCTCATCAATATATTTGGTAAAATACATTAATTTTCTAACTTTATTTCCTTTGCAGCTATGAAGAAAAGAATAGTCAATGTGTTACTTGGTATAACCTAATTCTTGGTTACTGAACTACAGTCAGTTGTGTTTGTATAGAGAATAAACTATATTCCCTTTGGAGTCAGAGCGATGATTTACATACATACATAGAGGTGGGGGGAGGGAGGAAGGTGTAAAGGGCTTGTTTCTGTCTCATTCACCCCCCCCCAAAAAAACATCAATAACTGCAAAACCCCCAAAAGACAAAAAACAGGGTTTCTCTATGTATTCCTGGATATTCTAGAACTTACTTTGTAGACCAGGTTGTTTCCAAACTCATAGCCACCTGCCTCTGCCTCCCAAGTGCTGGGACTAAAATTATGCATCACCACCAACCAGCCCTACCTACATGAGTGTTTTTGCAACCCAACTTCAGACTCAAAGGATTATCTACTTTCAGGAAATCACTCACTAGTTAGCACTGCCATGCAACCAGCGGTCTCTCTGCTTTGGAAGGTAAGTGAGGAGTTCTCCCTGTGGCTCGGGCTTTCTCTATGGTTAACACTCCCCTGTGTTGTTCTAAACAGGTTTTTTGGTTTTTCTTTGAACATGATACTCATTGAATGGTCTCAGAGAGAAGCCTTAAGGCAATATATTTCCCTCCTAAATTGTAAAAAAGTTCATGTGTGCCCCAGGAAGACACACTTACAGGCTATCTTATGATTATCTCATGATATCCCAAAATTGTGAGATAAAACTTTCAATACAGCATAGAGGATCAAAATATCCCAGGGTGGAAGCAAGGAAACTACTATAGCAGCACAGAAATCCAATCCAAACAAATCCCATCAGCTACATAAAAGGCCACAATTTTCAGGAAACAAGGTGGGGAAAAGACTAAAATGGGAACCAGAACTCGAGGATAGGAAGCATTTGCTGGGGAAAAGCTAATTAGTAGCTGATTTTATATTTTAAAGTATCATTCTACCTGGAAAGCAGCAAGCATTTAGGGAAACGGGGAATAGTTAATATCCCTGTATGGTTTACTCATTCACGTTTTTATATACTACAAGTTTCAACCGTAGGCAATCGGAAAATGGAAACAGCCAGTCTAATAGGACGTTAAAAGCAACCTAAGAAATACATTAGGAATTTAAAAGCAATTCGTGTTGTTAGCCAAGTTTCGAACTTGAAAAGAAAAGAAACACTGAGGAGCAGGAAGTGACTCTTAGAGCCACTCCTGGAGCTGGACTGAGTGAGTTCTGAGGACTCCAGCTCTGCTGTCGGTTCTCTGGCTTCCCCTCCTCAATCTCTCCTCCCTTCTTCTCTAGAAACCCCGAGGAAAAGAAAAATCTCACAGACAGACAGCATTAGATCGTCTTTGTGGGAGCTTCCGGGGAGATGGGATCTGATACCACCGCTATTCAATGAACAGAAACCCTGCTGGAAACGTCCTCCATCGGATCTAGACCCTTGGTCTGTGAAAGAACTTCAGGGATCTCGGGTTTTGTTAGAAACAAGAAATGTCCATCTGCAAAGGGATTTCCCTCTCTACTCATTAGCCCCTGAATCAAGACAAATACTAGCCCAAGTGCACACACACTTCACCTTCTGATCTCTGGCTTGCACTAGACAGTACTTAGGTTGTGATATTATTACCTTGTTCTGACTTGTGTCCTGTGTTTTTAGTTTCCTGATAATTTACTCTCCTAACACTGTTGATTTCACATAATTGCATTTATCTACTGGTGTAGCTGTTAGCCTACAAGTGACTTGGTGTGTGTGTGTGTGTGTGTGTGTGTGTACGTGTGAATACAATACGGCTTTGCCTCAGTCTACCCAGCCTTGTTTTCTTTTTCCTCACCTACTTCTACTCCTTCTAAGAAACTGGTTGTTCAACCCCATCCTAATTGAAGTACAGGCTTGAAAGCTGATTGCCAATTCAACTAGGGCCTAAAGAAAGAAACGCAAAAGAGGCACTTATGTATGCAGCAATAAGGCTTATTTAAGACAGAACACAAAGGTTTGGTTTGGCAGAATAATACATAATAAATGGGCGATCTTGATTTCACTTTTGTGAAACACAGTAGTCATTTGTAGAAGGGCAAATGGCACAGCCTGAGAGCAGGCCCCCCCCTCCCTCCCTCTCTCCTGGGAGCAGCAACCCCATATGTGGTCCTAAGCAGGCCCTGGCTCCTCCAGGCTTGTCCAGATTATTCAGAGACACCCCCCTCTGCATCTTAGGTTTGTCCTCTGTCCCCTTGTCCCCCCACTCCTTCCTTTCCACTCTCCCTCACTCTATCAAGTTCCTCTGAAGGCTTTAAAGGGAAGCTCTCTTTCACTTAAACTCCAACATATTGAGATCACCACTGTCCTGTTTGCCATGGTCTCCTTTCCCTTGACACACTGTGTCTTATGGAGTCCATTACTGCTGCCCTTCTTCTGGTGTATTTAACAACTTTAAGACCAAGGTTTAAACTTAAAAACTGGTAACAACTTGTCTTCCCTCTCTCTCCTTTCCATTTCTCCAAGTAAGTGTTCATTTGTGTTAAATGCCCCAGGAGGTCAGAGGTTAGGAGGTCAGAGGTGAGGGGTTAGAGCCCCCAGAGCTGGAATTAAAGGCAATTGTGACCTGCCTGGTTTAGATGCTGGGCATCAATCAACTCCAGTCTTCCTCAACAACAGTACTCGCTCTTAACTGCTCAGCCGTCCCTCCAGCACGAATAAAGGGTCACTGTCTTCTTTATTTTTTCAGACAAGTTCTCAGTACATACCCTGAGCTGGCCTTGAACTCAAGAGATCTACCCGTCTCTGCCTCCAAAATGCTGTGATTGAATGCATAAACCAGGTGTTTTACATCAGCACTGGGAATGTTTAAGAGCTCACTAAACTATCACAGGTATCTTTCAGTTCTAGTTTTCACAAATCTCTTTGCAACACACTTTACCCTTATGTTTTATTCCTGTCTATTTCAGTTCAAAAGAACTCTTCTATGTTTGCAGCTCTACCTCTGTACTCAGTGTTCTACTGAACTCCATCAGTAGATTTTAAGCTGCATTCCCACAGCAAACAATGTGTCTTAAAATGTTGTTTCCCCCTTGAAACCTTCTCTTGGATTGTTGCAAACTGAAAACCACTGCCTTAAAGGAAGAAAATCCCATTAGAAATAATTACTCCTACTTAGTGTATTCCTGCTAATTTCATAGTAACCACAGAATAATTTTATTGAACAAATACTTAAATTATTTGCAAAATTTGTCCTCATTACATAGAATTTTCATTGTGCCTATGATCTTTAATCTCTTCATTAGTGGCTAAATGAATGAATAGCTCAGTATGAGATCAATTTTCAAAACTAACTGGAGCTTTAAGCCTAATACTTTCATTATCTTTTCTAAGTGTAAAGCTACAGTTCTGTCCTCATAAAATAATTAACAGGTACCAGGTACTGTGAGTCTGAGGCCAGCCTGGTCCAGATAGTGCATTTCAGGCTAGCCAAGGTTACATAAAATTAAAATAATATGTAATGGGCATCCTATGAAGCTGGACATAAATGGAGAAACCATATGCTATTATAAGTACTTAGTTATTAGTCTTTCTATGGGAATTCCTGAGAGACAAAAATCTAAGAGAGCCTGAAGCAGGTGATGTCATCAATTAGAAAAGACACCACAGCAAGGAGTTCCCCGACTTCTCTGACAAGATCCCTACCGGGTGCTCCCACCCACTTTCTGTGTTAAATAACCACAGGTTTGGGCTGGCAAGCTGGCTCAGTGGTGGGGGTGTTTGCAGCCAAGCCATAAGTTTCATCCCTAGAACCTACATGGTTAAGAACTGATTCATGCATTTTTCCTTGGGTTTGTACACACACGAGCAAACATACAAGGAGGGAAAATTTGTACAGTCCTATTTCTCACCTACAATATGTGCCACCTCCCTGTGTTAAAAGCCCCAAACCTTCCGGATTGCTTTTCTACTCTGATTCCTTTATGATTAATTTATATGTAAATCTTTTAAAACAGTGTGCTTACTTAACGACAGGAACAGACCTGATCGTGGCTTTCAAGGGAATACAGGAGGCTGTCCTTGTTACCATGCTTTGTAATGGCTGGTAGGCATGACCTCCTTTTACATTAGCCAAATAAATGTTCACAATTCAAAGTTCTCTCCACTCTCAAAAGGATTCTCTGACTATTCAACATAATTTGGATTTTGGAAAAAAAATTCCAACTTCAAGATCAAACCAGTTAAAAGTTGCAGCATGGTGGGGGTGGGGGAGACAACTTGTGAGGCCCCACCCTTAGCTGAAGCTGTTGCTGGCCGGTACTGGTAGGTTCTCCATGGCCCTGTTATGAACTAACACCTACATACATATGGGTGTTACAAATGGACCTGGTAGATTAAAAATATTCATTTTAAAAGGAAGATGTGAAGTCAGGAGTTAAGATGTGTTAGGGAACATGGAAGGAGTTGGAGGGGTAATGAGGATATAAGACACTGTATGGAACTTGTAAGGAATTTTAATCAGGCACATAAGTCTTCTAAGAAGAACTCTCTTTGAGGGAATATTTCTACTTTAGATCCCAAACCACCATGGCTTCGAAAAAAAATTTGCTATGTTAAAAAAAAAAAATTATCAATAGATCTTCCCAAGTCAATACATACTGTGCTGATATTAGAAATGTTAAGCTACAACGGATGCTGAGATGCAGCAGTCAGTCTGTCCCAGCTGAAGCACGCACTACCCGTGCTTAAGAGCTGTGAATGCTCTTGTAAACCTGACTGCACATCAACCCCTCGCCTACATAACCTCTCATAGGAGAAAGCAGAGGGACTCAAAATTCCAGCGGGGAAGCCTCAGGCATGCTCAGACTTCCCCATAACTGTCACCCCGTCTTGTGAGGAATACCCAAAGCCTGGCTGGCTTTTTATCCCAAGCAGACCAAAACAACCATGTCTCCAAGGGCAACAGCTCCTGGTAAATTTATCAAAAGTGTCCCAGTGCTACACCAAGAGATATTTCTGGGGGTACTGGATCCTGGAATTTACTAAATACAATAAAGGCATACATAGCAAAGAAAAGGCTGCATGTTCAAAAATAAGACATACAGAAAACTATTTCAAATAAGAAATTTACAACCTAAGAAACCGCATCTTTTTTTTTTTTAAAGCACTTTCTTGATTAAATGAATCTTCATGATATCTAACAGTTAAGTCAGGCCTAGAAAATTTAGAAAAACACAAAACCTGTATTTTGCCAATAAAATATAAAGTCACTAAGTCCTTTTGGAATCCTTCTGACTGTGAAATAAAGATGGCTTGGCAGGTAAAGACAAAAGCCTGAGTTCTCTCCCTGGGACACACAAGGAAGGGGAACAATGATTGCCTGACCCGACCCTCTGACATGTGGGTAGACAGAGACACTGGCTGGGGTGTGCAGACACACCCACACATGAAATAAGTAAACAAATAGAAAACCAACAAGACTTGTCTCTGTCTACAAAATCTACAAATGCTCCAAGTCTGGCGTATTGTCTCTGCTCTAGTCACTAATGATATCTGGATGAGTTTGGTGGGGAGGAATTCAAAATGCTATTGCTATTGTTCAATTTGATTTATTCTGTAGCTAACTAAGCATTTACTTTTCCAAAGTGGAATCTGCTGTGATACTAGAACAGTAAGATATCTCAAATTATTAACCAAAAATGGGTTACAATTTATACAATAAATATGAATTTTCCTAAAACTGTCCATTCTGTTTGAGGTTATAGTTATGAAACATGATTACCAGAAGAAAAACTGGAACTAAAGAACTATTTCAAGGCCAGGTGGTGATGGTACTACAAGCCTTCAATCTCAGCACTCGGGAGGCAGAGACAGACAGAATCTCTTTGTTGAAGCCTTATCAAGTGAGTTCCAGGACAGCCAAGGCTATACAGAGAAACCTATCTCAAAACAAACAAAAAATTATTTCAAACACTCTGAACAGCAAACATAGATAAAAAGCTTTGCTAGATTCAGATCTATAGATAAATAGCTATAGATATATTTATCTGATAGAAAATAAATATCTAAGATGAAGAACTCAAAAAACAAAATGCCAAATACAAATATTGAACAAATAATAAGTAGGTAAATGAGATGAAAACACGTTTCAAAAGATGAAGTGAAACTCACACACACAAACACACACACAAACAAGAAAAAACTATTCAGCACCCTTAACCATGAGGGAACTCCCGACTCACACCAGTCAGAATGACTGTCATAAAAACAAATCAAATGCTGGCAACAACTTGGGGTGGGGGTGGGGCTTTTCTACACTGCTCATGGGAATGTCTATTAGTAAAGCCACTGTGGATATCAATGTGACCCAGCTATGCCACCCAAGCATAGCCCCATAGGACTCTTATGAAAGAATGAAATTACAATAGTAAGCAAAATAACTGAAACTGAGAACAAGAAAAGTGCCATGTTTCCTCTCAGTTTTGAATTTATGTATGACAGGAAAGTACAAGCAAGATAGACCGTGGGAGAGGAGAAAATAATGGGGGGATATGAATACAGCACCTTATACGCTGGAATGAAATAGATGTCTGCAAATCTGTCACTATCTACACACAAAGAGTATAATATACATCAATAAAAACAAATTCCTTATAGACCAGCAGTTTAATATTCTGCACCAAACAGATCAACTATCAAATGTACAGAAGAAAAGAAAGTTACTACCAACATGTGAAAGACTAAAGTGGTATATTATAACATGGATAGTCATGAACATTTCAGCAGTCTATTTTCTTAAACATGAAGCCTTGGTAGTTTTAAGACTCTTTAGGGCCTAAGAGATGGCTCAGCGCACTCCCTGCTCTTGCAGAGTACCTAGCCAGATTCTAGTACCCACACCCAGGTAGCTAACAACTGCATCTAACTCCAGATTCAGGGGACCAGCCTCTTCTGGTCTAACACTTGCACACAGAGACCTAGGCACAAATGAAATTAACAAAAATAAAATGGCCAGATTTTAGTTTTGAATCGTAAATTTACAAGTATTCACACGGGCTTTTGGTATTTCTAGATTAAAATTCTTAGATACTTCAAAATTATCAAGTAATAGTCAAATGGATAAAAACCAGACATCATCAATAACTCATGAACTAGATACTGACAGATGCCTGCGATTCCAGTACTCAGAATGTCAAGGCAGGAAGACCAGAGGCTGACGATTAACTCTGTATTATACATGTTCCCCAAATCTACTGTGCTCTCTAGGGTTCTACTACAGACAACTAAATCAAATGTGTTAGCTGACAGACCATAGTCTTTTGAGACACAGTTTCATTACATATTCTAGTATGACCTCCAACTCATGGCAATCCTCGTATGCTACCAAGGGAAGGAGGGGGGAGGGGAGAGAAAGAGAGAAGAGTAGAGGGAGGGAAGGCAGACTGCATTAAACTTGTAAGAACATTTACAAGCCACACTATGAAAGGGCCTATTCTAAAATCAGGAAGCTACAAAGTGAATGTTAAGCTTCTGGCTCTAGAACTTTGCAACCACACAAACAACTCTAATCCTAAATTAACATCCAGCCTTTCAAATATTAAGCTTCCATCTAATATACATATAAAGTTAAGACCTGGACTGGCAAAAATGCCTCAAGAGGGTAAAGGGACTTGAGACGACCTGAATGCAATCCCTGGACCTCACACAGAGATAAGAAAGAACAGACTCTCCGGCAGTGGTGGCACACACCTTTAATCCCAGCACTCGGGAGGCAGAGGCAGGCGGATTTCTGAGTTCGAGGCCAGCCTGGTCTACAGAATGAGTTCCAGGACAGCCAGGGCTACACAGAGAAAGCCTATCGAGAGAGAAAGAGAGAGAGAGAGAGAGGGAGAGAGAGAGAGAGAGAGAGAGAGAGAGAGAGAGAGAGAGAGAGAACGAACGAACATGAACAGACTCCATGGTTGTCTTTTAACTTCCATGCACATGCTATGGCACATGTGTCCACACAGGCATGCCATATATAAACACACAATAATAAGAGCCAGTCATGATGTGGTGGTATGAATAAGAATGGCCCCCATAGTCACTTAGATGAAATGGTTGGCCACCAGGGAGTGGCATTTTTGAAAGAATTAGTAGGCATGGCTTTTTAGAGGAAGTGTGTTACTGGGGGTAAAACCCAAGCCAGGCCCAGAGGCTCTCTGCTGCCTGGGGATGTAGAACACTCAGCTACACATCCAGCAACATGTCCTGGCATGCCTTGATACTCTGCCATGATAATGAACTAAACCTCTGAAACTGTAAGTCGGCCCCAATTAAATGCTATCTTTTCTAAGAGTCGTGATGGTCATGGTGTCTCTTCACAGCAACAGGACACTGACTAATGGATGCTTTTAATCCCAGCACTTTAGAAGCAAAGAAGCAAAGGAGAGCAGATCTCTGTGAGTTCAAGACCAGCTCCACATTAAAAGTTACAGGCTAGCAAAGGCTACACTATAAGAACAGGTCTCATAAACAGACAGACAAATAAGGGGCTGGCAAACAAACAAACAAACAAACAAACAAAAAAACCACAAAACAAAATAATAACAAACAAGACACACCAGTAAAGATGCTTGCCACCACACCTAATAAACTACCTCAATTGGATCCTATGGACCTGTATGGTACAAAGAAAAATACCAATCCCCACAAATGTCCTACTCATCTCTACTTACACTGACACTGTGGCAAACGTGTGAGCCCTGCCCCCCACATCTGTATGTAGGGATAAGTAAAATGTAGTTAAAAAGCCATCCCCAAGCTTATATAGAAACATTTACAGTAGCTGAAGTCTTTGACAACTGACTTTCACTCTAGAAATCTGCTGGTCTTCAGAGTCACCCTGACCCATTCCATCAAAATCCAAAAGTCTCAAATGTCAAAATACAATTTTCACACATCTGTTTCTCTTCTCCCTAGTTCAGGTGGCAGCTGACCCAGTTATGTGACAAGTTCTAGCCCACGAAACTCGGCTTTCATGTTTTTGCAATTCCATTTCCCCAATGATCTGGGGAATTCTGGGTACAGTTATTAACATTACAAAACAAAGAAGCCCAGATCCATGGATCAACAAATAGAAAAAAAAAAAACAAAACAAAACAGAACAAACAAAAAACATGATTACAAATTCACTTTGAAAAGAGCCCTCTTAGTTCACAGAGATTTAGGGGTTTAACCTTTAATGTTGTGTATATATTAATAATAAAATCTACTTTTTAAATATTTCCTACTTCAGTAACTTCAAGAGTGTGTGTTCCATGCCTTCTCCATTTTAAATGTAGGCCACATTTGATAAAAAATCAAGTACTCATCATAGAGATGTGTGCCTGCCCCTCCCCCCAGATTCATAAGCAAAACACATGCTTGCTCTCATTATATTCAACTTACAGTGTGAGCACATTTCCAAAGGGTAACTCGCCTCATTTCCCTGGGGAAGGAAGAAAGAATCAATTAGTTATGAGATATACCTAAATATCTTTAGAATATTAAGCAACTATTTTATCGGACAAAACAGGCAAATGAGCTATAAATTCTAAACATAAATTTATGTTCAGAATTATAAACTATACTTACTTTTTAACTGGCAAGAAAACATATCAAGTATTTGTAGCACCATAAACACACTACACAGAAAATCCCACATTTCAGAGACTGGCAATGCACGGCTTGTCTGGCTGGATGAGCTGTTTGGTTTGTTTATTTCTTTTTTGAGACACTGTTTCAAAGCTCGGGCTGGCTTACACTCCCAGTATAGGCAAGGTTGACTTTGAATGTCTGAATCAAAAGCTTGTGCCAACACATCAGGCTAACTTATTTTGTTAAAAAGCTAATCATTTCTAATTCTAATCATTTCTGCTTAGAGTTTAATAAGACTGCAATATGCGCTGTTAAGAAGAGAATCCTCATTACCAAGTACACTCATTCACTAAAACAGAACTTTAAAATTCTGTAAGATGTTAACAGCAATGTTAATAAACCCTGTACAAAACAGCCATTAAAACTTGCTTCTAGCGGGGGGTGGGGGTGGGGACCTTGCTTCTAAGTATTTCTTTATATAAGAAGTCATCCTGTTGCCTAACTTATGTATTTTCTCCATTAGAGGAGGGAAAGGGTATTCTAGAGAAAATACAGAGCCGTGTTTCCTAAAGCTAACATGTTTTAAACTTACATAAGAAAGCCTGCAGAACTGAAGTATTGTACAATATGACCACGTAATTCACAAGATCACTTGATGATGAAGTCCTCAAATAATCAGCTGCTTGGTTTTTCAGGGTAACCTATGTATTTGGTATTTTTGACAAGTCTTACTACGGAACTGTCTGGCACGGAATTTACTAGGTAGAGCAGGCCAGCCCTGAACTCATCCTGCGTCTTTCTAACATGTACTAAAGGTGTGCACTTGGAGCCCAGCAAAGAACCGTCATTATACTGAGTAAAGTACAAACCAAACCAAAAAACAAAACAACAAAAAACCCACCACCACCATCACCACCGCAGCAGATAATATCTGCCAACTAGGAGTAATGCTCCATCAGCCGTGTGACTAGTACAGAACAGGACATCAGGAAGTTGCATCAAGCAGCACTTTTCAGAAATGAGTTGCAATCACTGATATAAAAAGGAACCTGGGGTCTGCCCTTGGAGAACTGAGAAGTACAGGAACATACAGAGACCTACAATCTGCAGCACCCTGAAATCTATAGGGAGCTCCTTCCAGCTTCAGTTGCATTTGGACATCCCAAAGCCAAGGATAGAACTAGTAAGTGGACTAAACTATCTCTGATGCTCACAGAGCTGGGAAGGCTGTGATGCAAGAGGGGTGAGCAGACCACAATACACAAGGCACTGGGGTGCAGTCCAGCAAAAGAGCACAAAATTCAATGTCTGACAATGAAAAAAGCATCATATTATAATTGGAGTAAAACATTTTCAAAAAAAAAAAGCCACGCAGAGAAGACCATAATTATATTCTACCACCTAATTTATATATATAAAAAATAAAGTAAATCTATATTCTATTTTCCTATAATATTCTCTATTCATAATACTAGAGTCTCCTATTCTCTATTCATATAATATATTCTACTCTCCCATAATACATATCATAAATATGTCCCAACAAAATACATCAGGCACAGTGGTGCACATCTGTGACCCAGGAGTCAGATGATAAAGGCAGAACAAGTAATCCTCATTGATTTTGTGAGTTCAAGGCTGGCCTCTATGACATGAGACTGTCTTTTCTGGGGGTGGGGAGGTATCTCTATAGGATTTGTCCTATTTTATTGTTGGTGACGGTTTTGTCAACCTGGGGGCCCACCTGGATATCCACCCACTCTGGCACATCAAGTCTCTGGGAGGCTACGCACAGCCTCTCCCACTAAGGGCAGACAAGGCATCACAAATTTCACCCATGTGGCAGGATACAAAATTAACTCAAAGAAATCAGTAGCCCTCCTTTATACAAATGATAAACTGGCCAAGAAAGAAACTAGGGAAATCACACCCTTCCCAATAGCAGCAAATAATATAAAATATCTTGGTGTAATTCTAATCATGCAAGTTTAAGATGAAAGCTGGAAAGATCTCCCATGCTCATGGACAGGTAGGACTAACGTAGTCAAAGTGGCTATTTACCAAAAGCAACCTAAAGAGTCAGGGTAAGCCCCACCAAAATTTCAATACAATTTTGTATAGACCTTGAAAGTACAATTTTCAACTTCACATGGAGAACCAAAAAAACCGGGATAGCCAAAATCATACTGAACTATATAAAAGGACTTTGGAGGAATCACTATCTCTTACCTCAAGCTGTATGTACTACAGAGCAGTATTATTAAAAAAAAAAAAAACAAACAAAAAGAAAAACAAACAACTTCATGGTATTAGTAAAGAAACAAATCAATGGAATCGAGACTCAGAAATAAGCCCAGACACCTATGGATATTTGATTTTTGATAAAGAAGCCAAAACCATACAATGGAAAAAATAAAGCATCTCCAACAAATGGTGGTGATCTAACTGTATGTCTATACGTAAAAGAATGAAAATAGATTCATATTTATCACCTTGCACAAAACTCAAGTCCAAGTGGATCAAGGACCTCAACCTAAGGAAAACTGGATACACTGAATCTCATAGAAGAGAAAATGGGAAATACCCTGGAATGAATTGGTCCAAGAGAAAATGTCCTGAGCACAACACCAATGGCTCAGGCTCTAAGATCAACAATTGATAAACAGGATCTCATGAAAGGCAAAGGACGGTGTCAATAGGACAAAACAGCAGCCTACAGATTGGGAAAGGATGTTCATTAACCCTACATCTGACAGAGGGCTAATATTCAAAGTCTATAAAGAACTCAAGAAATTAGACAACAACAGCCCAGATTACCCAATTAAAAAATGAGGTATACAGAGACAAAATTTGGAGCTGTGACGAAAGGATGGACTATCTAGTGATTGCCATATGCAGGGATCCATCCCATAATCAGCTTCCAAACACTGACACCATTGCATACACTAGCAAGATTTTGCTGAAAGGACCCAGATATAGCTGTCTCTTGTAAGACTATGCCGGGGCCTAGCAAACACAGAAGTGGATGATCACAGTCAGCTGACATGGGTCACAAGGCCCCCAATGGAGGAGCTAGAGAAATTACCCAAGGAGCTAAAGGGAACTGCAACCCTATAGGTGGAACAACAATATGAACTAAGCAGTACCCGGAGCTCTTGACTCTAGCTGCATATGTATCAAAACATGGCCTAGTCGGCCATCACTGCAAAGAGAGGCCCATTGGACACGCAAACTGTATATGCCCCAGTACAGGGGAACGCCAGGGCCAAAAAGGGGGAGTGGGTGGGTAGGGGATTGGGGGGATGGGTACCGCGAACTTTTGGGATAGCCTTGAAAATGTAAACGAGGAAAATACCTAATAAAAAAAATGAGGTATAGAGATAACCAGAGAAATCTCAAATGTTCAATTTTCTAAGTTTATGATTCTTCCAATGTGACTTGTTTGGTATTAAGGGTTTTTTCTTTCTTGAGACAAGGTCTTAGCTGATCTGGAACACAAAGTAGTCCGGGTTAGCTTTGAACTCAGATCTCCCCCTGCCTCTGCTGCCAAGTGCTGGGATTCAAGATGTGCACAACCATTACTCTTAGCATAGACTCATGAATTTTAGGACCCTGAGCTATAATCACTTATCAATAACACTTAACCTGATACTTAAACCACTTCACATCTGGGCAGCATTTGTTCCTACTCGTTGGGTGGCCCCTCCTCCTTCCAATATGTACACATCGTTCAGAACACGTTGACCACATTACGTTTTCCTATCCTAGAGCCAGGAATCAATGATCTACTCCAAGGAACTACTCCTTTTGGGAAGAGAGCTACTTACGTCCTTAATTTTACTCTGACTTATTCATACTTTAGGTCTTTATACTATGATTAATCCCTAGCACCCTGACTCTTCTTTCATGGTATTACATCTAGGTGTAACTTTTACTACGGAAATTTACACCTGATTAAACTGATGTATGTACTAATATTCTAAGATATTTTTCTGCATAAAGACAAGAGTCCACTATTGTCCCTCCTTAACAGTACACCTTGTGAGGAAAAACAAAAGTGTTACACATATCTGCAGTATAGTAGGTCTGATCAAAGTATAAACTCTTCTCAGTACTGTTCCCCAAAACATAACTCTGAGATTGTAAGTTGTCTATGGATAGCCATGGTTTTTGTGTCTCTGTCAAGAACTTATAGAACCTAGGCTCAGGTAAAAGTCTTTCAGTAAAGATGCAACTTTGATAACTGAAATTCCTACCTAAAGGAGAGTTCATTAAAACATACTAACACCACCATGAACCCAGGCTCAGTGGGCAGGGAACCTGCCTGTGGTTCAGTGCTCAGGAGGTTGAGGCAAGAGCATCGCTTGAGCCTGTTGCTTAAGCTGGCCTATGAAACACGGCTGAGACTTTTTCAAAACTAAAAAGGAGTCAGCACAGGGCCATACACTTTTTGATTTCAACAACCAGGAGGCAGAAGCAGGTGTATCTCTGTGAGTCTAAGACCAGCCTGGTTTACATACCAAGTGTCAGGACAGTCAGAGCTACACAGTGGGACCCTGTCTCAAAACAATCACAATAAAGTAAAATTAAAACTAAAGCATCAATCAAAAAGAATAACATACAAAGCTTAAAGATTTGAAAAAGAGAAATTTGTCAACTGCAAATCAACTAAATGGGAAAAAGAAAAAGTGCGGGGGGGGGGGCACATGGGGGCTGTGGTTAAGGTCTATAATCCCAGCATATCAGCAATTGGGAGGCCAACCCAGAAGATCAAGAGATCAAGGCCAGCCTCACCTACATAAGACTATTTTAAAACAATCAAAAACAATAACAAGAAAACCCTAATCCAATTGAACATGGTTCAATGGTAGAGTTTTGAATAGTGTGTCAAATCTGCTTTATTCTATAATATTCTCATTTTATTAATATGTCACCTATTAATGGGATTCATATAATAGGATTATAAACAAATTAAGGAAAAAGTTTAAGTAGGAAGAGGTTAGGAAAGAGAGGCAGTAAATCCCATCTTCTTTTCACTGTGGATTTTCTATGACTCATACACTACAAGCAACAGCACAAAAGACTTTGATACATAACTGTAAACTATGCTGCTTGCTAGACAAGAAGAAATGACTCACATTATCCATTCCCTTCCTCCCTGTGAACTGTCTTTGGTTGGTTGGTTGGTTTGGTTGAGACAGCTTTTCTCATCTGTAGCTAGCCCTGGCTCTCCTGGAGCTCAGAGATCAACCTGCCTCTGCCTCCCGAGTGCTGTCATGTGGGTGCCAGGAATCATATCTAGGTCCTCTGGAAAAGCAGTAGGAGCCCTAACCACTAAGCTCTCCAGCCCTCATACTTTCTTATTTACCAGCCACACAAAATAAGGCGGCAGCATTCTAGGTTCCTCCTCTTAGAGGATATTTTATAGTAGTGCCCCAAGATCTTCAGTAGCAAACACTTGAATATTCTTATCAGTGAACTATGCTTTCCTAAATAGGAAACCACTAAGGATGACTTTCCAAGTGGGTCTTTCCTCCACATGCCAACCATCAATCTGTCTAGGAACATAATTAAACAAACTCAAAAAATAATAAACAAACACTACATACAGGTAATTGCTGCACAAGGCTTTAAATGTCAGGAGTTAAGAACAGGATCCAAATGTGTAAGCTGTTGGTTTAATTTGTCAGATGCAGCAAAGCTTTTATATAAGAAAGTTCACAGAGACACAACTTGCTGGCCCTCCCAACGATGTTCTTCAAAGATAATCTTAAAATGTCCTAAAATCCTTCAGATGTTCCAAATGTATTAATTTAATTACGTTTACATTAAAACTAAATGAAAACATTTTAAAAGTAAAGTAATGAGCTTATAGATAGATGTAGAAAATACTCTGTGAAGATAATTATGGATGGAAAGAGGGAACACTAACATTTACTATGAAAAAGTGAGCCGGGCATGGTGGCACACGCCTTTAATCCCAGCACTCGGGAGGCAGAGGCAGGCGGATTTCTGAGTTCGAGGCCAGCCTGGTCTACAAAGTGAGTTCCAGGACAGCCAGGGCTACACAAAGAAACCCTGTCTCAAAAAACAAAACAAAACAAAACAAAACAAAGTGAAATGCTGTTTCTGTTGATGGACCTCACACTCATATTCCCACTTATTCTTCAAGCTATCCTTCAGATAGGTAGGGGTAACAAGGTTAAGCAGCCAGCATACAACAATAGAGACAAAACGTGAACTAATTTTGAAGCTAATAAAACCAAAATACTAATACTTCTAAGTAATATAAAGGGAAGGGACACTTTCAAATTAATTTCACAAAACCAGTACCATTCGAACATCGAAACCAAATAAATTAGTTGTTCTCAACCTGTGGGTTCCCAACTACTTTGGGGGCCAAACAACCCTTTCATAGAGGTTGCCTAAGATCAGTAGAAGACACAGGTATTTATACTACAATTCATAACAGCAGATAAATTACAGTTATGAGGTAGCAACAATAATAATTTTATGTTTGTGAGGGTCACCACAATATGTGATCTATATTAGAGGATTACAACATATTAGGAAGGTTGAGAACCACTGAAATAAAGAGAACAAAAACAGAAAGCCACAGATCCATTTGCCTGAAGAACAGAGATGCAAATATCCTCAACACAACATTTGCAAACTGAATTCAGGAACACATTAAGATGATCATATATCATGACCAAGTGGACTTCATTCCTGAAATGCAAGGTTGGTTCAACACATGCAAATTTATATATATATATATATATATATATATATATATATATATATATATATATGTGTGTGTGTATATATGTGTGTGTGTGTGTGTGTATATATATATATATACACATATACATATAAATTTATATATATAATATTACATTGTACAAATAAAGTTAGAACAAATATCATGAAAGCATCACAATGGATGCAGAAAGGGTGACAGAGTTCAACAAATGCTCGTGATAGAAGTCCTAGAGACACTAAGAGTAGAAGGAACATACCTCAAAATAATAAAGAATCTATAGAACAAGCCAGTAACCAATACCATGTTAAATGGAGAAGAGTTAAGAGCATTTCCTCCAAAATCTGGAGCAGAGATGTTCCTTCCCTCTCTTCCCCTACTCAATAAAGTACCCAAAATCTTAACTACAACAACATGGAGGAGGAAGATATAAAAGAGAAAGTAACAGAAGAAATCAAAATGACCCTACTTGTTTGTAGACAAAGCAATTCTGTTTAACAGACCCTAGAGAGCAAACAAAAAACTCCGAATAACCACTTTCAGTAAAGTTGCAGAATGCAAAAACCAATATATGAAAGTCAGCAAGCGGCCTTCAGATATACAATGAACTCACTGGGAAACAAGTTCGGAAACAGATATATTTCATAATAGTTCCCCCCAAAAAATAAAGTGTGCAGGCATAAACATAACCAAGGAAGTGAAAGACTTCTACAATACAAACTTCAAAACAGCAGGATGCACTTGTTTGCTCCTGGACGACAGAATCAGTATTGTAAATGACCACAGGAGCAACAGTAATCCAAATGCAAACTGATGCCCATCACAATGCCAATGCCATTCTTCAGAGAACTAGGGAAAAAAAATCCAAGAACTCATATGGAACCATGAGTAGCTAAAACAATGCCAAGAGTATTACCTCACCCTGTTAAGAATGGCTAGCATCAAGAAACCGAACAACAAATGTAGGCAAGGATGTGAACCCTTGTTCTCTGCTAGTAGGGTGCAAACCAGTACAATGTTACAAAGATCAGTATGATGGCATCTCAAAAAATATCAGCCGGGCAGTGGTGGCGCACGCCTTTAATCCCGGCACTTGGGAGGCAGAGGCAGACAGATTTCTGAGTTCAAGGCCAGCCTGACTACAGAATGAGTTCTAGGACAGCCAGGGCTACACAGAGAAACCTTGTCTGAAAAAAACAAAATAAGTGTGTGTGTGTGTGTGTGTGTGTGTGTGTGTGTGTGTATACATACACACACACACATAAATCATATGACCCAGAAAACCACTCCTAGTTTTCCTAAACTATCACAGATATGCTTGTACATTCATGCTTCTTGGTCGTCTATTCTTAATAGCAAGGAAATGGGGCCAGGCTAGAAGGATCCTGAAGAGATCAATAGATAAGACTGTGATATACATGTGTATATTTATATATTAAGAAATTAAGCCATTTTCAGGAAAATGAAGGGATCAGAAAAGTGTTTATGCATTCGTAGTCCTCCAGATGCCATTCATGCCACCCTTGGGAAGCACTGATTTACCTCCTGGCTCTAAACACACACTGGCTATAACATGTAAATGAGAACATATACAGTAAGTAACTGGCTCTTACTTCAGCATAGTATGTCCAAGATTAATTCAAAATGGCTACATGAAACCAACACAATATCCAAGCATGGTGGCTCACCCTTGTCATCCCAGAATTTGGGAACTGAATCAGGAGGATTGCCAGTATGAGGCCAGCCTCAGATATACAGTAAAAGAATCAGTATGTGTGGTGGTTTGAATATGCTTGGCCCAGGGAGTGGCACAACTAGATGTGGCCTTTGGGTAGGTGTGGCCTTGTTAGAGAGAATGTGGCTTTAAGACCTTATCCTAGCTGCCTAGGAGCCAGTAGTCTGCTAGCAGTCTTCAGATGAAGATGTAGAACTCTCAGCTCTGCCTGCGCCATGCCTGCCTGGACACTGCCATGCTCCCATCTTGATGATAATGGACTGAACCTCTGAACCTGCAAGTCAGCCCCAATTAAATGTTGTCCTTGTAAGAGTTGCCTTGGTCATGGTGTCTGTTCAGAGCAATAAAACCCTAACTAAGACAGTATGTGTCTTTTTAATGCTTAGTAATATTTCATTATATGGCTATATCACATTGATCCATTCATCCGTCAAAACAGACATTTGGACTGTTTCCATTTCTTGCCTACACTGAATAATATTATTATGAACATTCATGAATAAATTTTCTTCTTTATGACTCTTAGAGAGAGGAAGAGGGAAGACCTGACCAATGAATAAATAAAGTGGCATATCCAATAACAAAACTGTTAAAACAATTAAAAAAAAAATACTGATTCTTTTTTGGTTTTCTGAGAGAGTCTTGACCAAGCTGGCCTCAAATTCACAAAGCTGTCCAGCCTCTGAAATGCTTAGATCATTACAGACATGAACCACCATGCCCAGCTATCACTCTGGTTCATATAACATAATTCAGCACAAGAACACTTTGCTAAAGCCACTTGCAGAGGAACAAAAGAATGACACATATGAACTGGAATGCGCAGAGCACATAGGGACTGTATGTTTAGTAACTGATGAGCTGTCTCCCAATCACAGCATTTACACTTCCACCACCAGACTTCCACATGCTTGTCATGCTGGTCTTTTTGGTCCAGCATTTTAGTGATGAGGGCGACCACAGGGGGATGGACAGCGCTATGGCAGAGATGACGAAACACAGTAAGACACTGAAAGGCAGCTGCAGGTTTCACCATAAGCTCAGCAGTAGAGTGCCATTCAGATCATCAAGCACAGGGTCAAAGAGGTAACTGACAGTGCTTTCAGGCCCAGCCTTTGGTGATATAAAATAAACTAGGACCAGGTTACAAGAACTTGACCTTCAGAACAGGAACTGGGTCTTTTTCATGTGTAAAAGAGGCAGGGAAAAAAAAAAACAAGAGACCCAAGGGAAAAGCCTACCATAAGAACTGCAGCATGGGTTTTACTAAGACAAAACAAAGTGGAGGAGACAATTTCCCACACTTTAGTGTTGGAGGTGACAGTGTGTCCCTCCTGGCAGAAGAGCTTGGGAGACATGGTCTATGCCTTCAAAAGAGGCAAATAAGCCACACTGTAACTCTGTGGCTCTTAACATTCCTTACTGTTCAAACCACCTTGATACTTGTAACCAAAAATACTGAATCGATACATTTTCTACTTTAATAATCAGTGTGCTGTGGAAACACAGGGCTGCACAGAGATAAAAGCAGATTATGTAGGCTGAAGAGATGACTCTGTGGGTTAAAAAGCTTTTGCTCAGTAGGGAGGCTCTATATTGAATGGCAAGATCCCAGGCCTCAACATCTAAGGTGCAGAGCAATCCAGGCAAAGACTCAGTGTTAACCTCTGGCCTCCAGAAGCGCACATATACCCACACTTGTGCTCTTCTGGCACACACTGTGTGTAAAACGCTAATGTCACAGGGCCTGGGAACACCTAGGAGACAACCAGTTGATTGAAGAATTCCCTTGATTAGACTAAATGAGGAAGAGCTCCTAAAGGTGTGGGCCATCACTTCCTACACTTAGGGACCAGGCTGTAAAAAGGAAAAGCTGACTATGCTCAAGCAGCAGCATTCTCTCCTGAGTAGACTGCCTGCGCCTTGACTTCTAAAGAGATGGACTCTACCTGTGAGCCAAGAACAGCCCAGTCTCCATTAAGCTGCTTCTGTTGAGGAATTTTATCAGGAACAGGAAAAGTAACTAAGATGCATAGAAATGTCAATAAAAAAAAAAAATCAAAGAGACAGACAGACAGATAGAGACAAGATTATGGAAACTAAACCTAACAGTGTTATATACTGCTTTTGAGTAGTTGGGTCCTCTTAAAAAAATGTAATAAGTTTTGCAGTTCATTAAATACATTAGATACCCAACTTACACAAACACACACACCCCTCTCTAAATCACCAAGTGGTATTTTACAGCTATAAAGGGAGGGAGAAAAGCAAAGCAAAACAAACCCAAGGCTGCTAGCATAGGTACATTACAGAGTATCACTTGAAACTGAGTGAGGCTATGGAACAGAGTGAAGTGTTTTTTCAGCACTTAAAGGATTACTTGACTTTATACACTGCATGAGTAATGTAACTAGAATCAATGTAGCAAAATTCACAAATTGCTGCATATGAAGTGCAAACTGGGCAAGCAGAGACATCAGCCTAGGAGAGATATAGCTACTGCAGTACTGTTTTCTTCTTTATTAATACTTTCCTCCTAGTGTGCTTTGACTCCTAAAATGCTATGGACGTCTCTAACACTGCCCTCTCTCTCTTTTTTTTCCCCATCTTTGTATTTGGCAATGCTTGCTCTATGTAGTAAGTGAATATTACATGTTTGCTCAATGAAATCAAAGATAGAATTATACTTAATTCGTCTTGTGTAGATAATGCAAAAACAGCTTAAATGAAAAAAATCACTATTCATAGTTTCCTAAAAACTGAGAAGAGTTTACTACTTATAAACAAAAATAACACTCATATATAACTCCTTATTCAAATACATAACAATCATTAAGCAAAACACTTCTCTAACTTTCAGAATCAACAGCACTTTCCTCTGGGGCAAATTTCCTAGTGTGCCTAACAAACAGTCTGAAGGCTATGGAGACATTTCCATATAGGAGGTGCATAAGCCAGCCTAACCAGAGACAACAAGTGTAATTTGCTTCCTGGCGTCTCTGCGTTCCATGAGAAGAAGTATTACATTGGACTAGATATATAAAAATGCCCTTTGCCCTAGAAGAACCAGAACTTAGGAAGGGCAGCTAAACATACTGTAACACAGAACAGGCTAGAGAACGTAACTTACAAATAGCTGGTCTTTAATTATCCTGGGGAATTGAGTAGTTTTTATCAAATGTCACTGGGACAGATTCTGTCAAAGAGGAAGGCAAACAAACCACACTGAGAAATCAGTACAAACAAAGCACCAAAAAAGGGAAAAGGATGAGGCGTTTGAGAAACGGACTTGGTTAAAGATCAGAATGTCAAGAAGTTAAGGGTCAGAGCACAGACACTATACAAGGAGTGTGAAGTTTAGATCTGGAAGGGAAACAGGAACTTTTAATTGACCATAGAAAGACACTAGCCTTTCTTCCCAGCACAATTGTGGCAACACGGTAAATAGTGAATGAAGAAAGAAACTAAGCATTGGCTTCAGAACAGTACAAGGTCAACTGTGACAGAGATGATGGGTAGGAAATTTAATAGCAGACCTAGATTACAGGATAGTTTTGTTATTATGACATACACTCCTCACCCCACCCCACCAAAACCCTAAAGCCTTCACATGTTCTTAAAACTATACCTTAGAAATAGCACAGCCTAGCTGAGTCAGTGCCTGCCTAGTGTGTGCAGCAGCAGGCACTTCAGTTTCCAGCACCTGGGGAGCTAGGGAGACTGGTCTTCAGGAAAGTAGACTCTCAAAATCTTTCATTCTATAGCTGGAGTACTAATAAGAACACAAATCCTAAGAGGTACAGTTGTGCTGGATAATAAATCCGATAGATAGCTTTGTAAAGGCACATATCAATAACTGAAGGGGTGTGAGGGCTAGCTGAAGCTAAGTATGCAAACATGGAGGAGATCTGCAATGTCTAAGGGAATTGTGAGATAAATCCCTCTGACATGAAAGCTGAGCCACATGGAAGAAAGTAGACTAAACAAACAGTACACTGTGTTCTTCTGTACTGGACACAGTAGCACATTCTTTTGTAGTTTGCTCTTTTCAGGTATACTGGCATACCCTGGATTCAGCTGTCATTACTTGATGGGGGAAAAATTTACTGCACTGACAATATCATTCATTTCCTTGTATTAAGCCAATCTGTGTTCCAGAAATAAGTACGGTCTGAACTGCACACCATGCCTGACTAATAGCTTAAGAACTAATGACACAGAGAAAAAGCCTTGACCAGACCATTTTACTGTAAGAGTGAGCATCTCTAATAATAACAACCACCACCACCACCACCACCAAAAATGATTCTCGAGTATTTATGTTAAAGATTTGTCTCTTTATAGTATTTGGGATTTAAAAATGGGAAAGTGATACAAAAGAATTTTGGACCAAAGGACAGATGAAAATCTAGAAACAAATACTGATGGTGGTCAGGGTGAAAGAACAGCAGCTAGAAAAACTACTCACAGAACCCAGGAGGACAGAACTCTTAAAAACTAAATGTGGTACATTCACACAATGGACTACTACGCAGCTATTAAAAACAATGAATTTATGAAATTCTTAGGCAAATGGATGGATCTGGAGGATATCATCCTGAGTGAAGTAACCCAATCACAAAAGAACACACAAATATGCACTCACAGATAAGTGGATATTAGCCCAGAAGCTCGAATACCCAAGATTCAATTCACAGATCAAATGAAACTCAAGAAGGAAGACCAAAGTGTGGATACCTCGTTCCTTCTTAGAAGGGGAACAAAACACCCATGGAAGGAGATACAGAGACAAAGTGTGGAGCAGAAACTGAAGGAATGACCATCCAGAGACTGCCCTACCTGGGGATCGATCCCATATACAACCACCAAACCCATACACTACTGTGGATGCCAACAAGAGCTTGCTGACAGGAGCCTGATATAGCTGTCCCCTGAGAGGCTCTGCCAGTGCCTGACAAATACAGAAGTGGATGCTCACAGCCATCCATTGGACTGAGCACAGGGACCCCAATGAAGGAGCTAGAGAAAGGACCCAAGGAGCTAAAGGGGTTTGCAGCCCCTTACGAGGAACAACAATATGAACTAACCAGTACCCCCAGAGTTCCCAGGGACTAAACCACCAACCAAATAAAACATGGTGGAACTCATGGGTCCAGCTGCATATGTAGCAGAGGATGGCCTAGTCAGTCATCAATGGGAGGAGAGGCCCTTGGTCCTGTGAATGTTCTATGTTCCAGTATAGGGGAATGCCAGGGTCAGGATAGTGGGTTTTCAGAGGGGAAACTAGGAAAGGGGATAACATTTGAAATGGAAATAAAGAAAATATCTAAAAACAAAAACAAAACAAACAAACAAAAAAACTTCCAGGAAGGTTCAACAGTACAATGAATGAAGAGCCAAATACATTAAATGACTGCCTACTAGACTTCCAGACAATGTACACTGACTCTACCGGAAATAGAGTTCTTCCTATTTTAGATAAAGTCTAGCCAGCTTATGATATTTATTCAGGATCACAAGGAAAACAACAACAACAACAAGCCAGAGCCAGAATCTAAATTCACATCTTTCCCAACTCCCACCCCATGCTAGTAATTATAGAGTATTGCCACCAGAAATATATAACCAATTTAGACCAGCACTACCTAAGAGAAACTTCTGCAGTATAGAACACAGTACTATGCTTGATCTTCCTTCCTAAACCTGGCTGTAACTGTCACTGCAGTATTACAAAGGACCTTAAAAAGGCATTAGGTAAGAAGCCTGCCTTCGGGAATAGATTAACCTCATTACTGTAGGTCGAGGCTCAGAGAGCTGTAAGAAAACTAACACTCTCAGTGATTAAGAGGTCCTAACCAGAATGCTGGTAGAAATATGCAAAGTTAGGCTGGAGAGAAGGCTCACCAAGCTCGATGACACACCAAGCTCAGTTCCCAGCAACCACATCAGTGCTGAGGCTCTCTTCTGGCCTTACAATAAAAAATACAAGCTTTAAAAAGAAACACACCCAGTTAAAGCCATTCTGGTGAGGTCTGAAAGACAAATGAAAAGGTACTAGAAACCAGAGCAAACGGCCATCCGTGCTACAAAGAACACAACAATGTTCTAGGATTTCATGGAGCTTGGACAGAACTGACATGAAATCGAAGCCCCAGAGCTTGAAATGGGATGTTTATTCTGTAGCTCCCAGCACTGCACTTTAGGAGAGTAAGTCAATGTCAAGAACCTGCCTTGGATGACTGCATGCTCAACTGCACTTCTACTGCTTCTAAGGAGACTCAGAGTTGGACTTCTGAGATTTGGACTTTGATGCTAACCAGGTAGAGACCTAGGACCAAGAGGGTGAGTCTGGGGAAAGGGGAGCAGAACGTCAGGATGCAGATGGCCTCTTGAGAAGTTTCTTGTGTTGAAACTTAACCAGCAAATTAGTTATGTTGGTAACATTTGAAAGTATAGCCTGTGAGAAGGCATGCGCACAGGACCCCTGTACTGGGGCTGGTGGCTTTAGAGGTCTAAGCCTCCATACTCTACTCCCCGAGATACGCGCACAGCAAGGACTGTAGCAGGCTTTCCTTCATACAACTAGGCCACACACTGTGCTGCTGAGCTCCTGGAACGCCACTGCCACGTTTCAGGAACTGAAATCAGAGTCTAAGTTTAAGTAGAATTCAACCACATTATAGCTGCCACCTCTGAGTTAGACTTCACAGAGAGGCAGTGGACTGAAGACAATAAGAAAATGAGCTAAGTGAAATAAGAAGCAGAAAAGTGTTAAAGGCAGAGCGGTGGCCAGCTACTGTACCCCAGTGTCTGAAAACTTCACTCTGAACTGGAGATAAATTTCTGTTGTTGTTATAAAAGAAAAATTATAAGCACATATAAAATTTACATATCCCCTATTAGCACTGTAAGTAATTTATATACTCCCCCCCCCTTTTTTTGAGAGGAAGTCTCTAAATAGCCCTCTCTGGGTGAGTACTATGTATATCAAGCTGGCCTTGAAGTCAGAGATGTGCCTGCCTCTCCCTCATGAGTACTGTGATTAAAAGTGTTTAATCACATGCTCAGTTTTTAATTTTTAAAAGCGGTTGTGTTGAAAAAAAAAACCCAAAATAAACAAATAAAAAAAAACCCATAAAACAAACACCATATGAAGCTCCATCCCACCCTAAGCATCTGTAAGCAGTTCAGAGTAACTGGGGCAAAGAAAATCATCTTCCTCAAACCTGTGCCTGAATAATACATATACCACCTACCCAGGCACCAAAGCAGGACCCACTCCTCTCATCTTCCTAAGTATATACACATCTAGCTCTCCTTCTCCACCTGCACTGGAAGTGCAGGTCCTAACCTATGCTGGCTAGTTTTATGACAATCTGGACACAAGCTGGAGTCATCTGAGGTGGGAAGCTACAATGAGAAAAATGTCTCCATAAGATGGGGCTATAGGCGAGCAAGACTGTAGGCCATTTAGATGTGGGAGGGCACAGCCCATTTTGAGCACTGCCGCTTCTGGGCAGAGGGTCCTGGGTGCTATAGCAAGCCATTGAGGAGCAAGCTGGTAAGCATCAGGACACCATGGCCTCTGTCGTCGCTGTTGCCCCCAGGTTTCTGCTGAGTTCCTGTCCTGACTTCCCTGAACAAGTGAAGTAGAAGTATAATCAAAATAAAACCTTTCCCCAAGTTAGTGTCATGATGTTCCATCACAACTGTGCTGGCCCTAACCAAGGCACTTCTCAAATGAATTACTGCAATTACTTTTATGTCACTGTATATGTATTACTTACTTTGACTGCATGAAAAATCTTGTAATACTTGCTCATGTGTTTCTCTCATCTTAGCCCATTCTCTTCATCCTCTTGCTGATCCCTTCCCCTCCCAAACTGTCTCCTCTACTTTCACGGCACACACACACACACACACACACACACACACACACACACACAGGCATGCGAGCAGTCATTTAAACCAGTGTTTCTCAACCTGCAGGTCGTGACCTCTTAGGGGTCACATGATCCTTCCCCAGGGGTCAAATATTAGATATCCTGCATATCAGATAGTTACACTATGATTCCTAACAGTACCAAAATTATAGTCATAAAGTAGCGTTTTATGGCTGGGTTATCACAAATTAAAGGGTTGCAGGAGGAAGGCTGAGAACCAGTAATTTAAATCTTTGTTCTACCTATGAAAGATACTTCTTGTCTACACTAGCTCTTAGTATAACATGACAAGCTCCAATGCTATCCACCATCCTAGAAATAATGATTCTATTCTCCTTTACTGGTGAATAACACATCATTGTGTATATATGAAATATACACACCACACTTTCATTACTCATCCAACTGCTGATGAAAACGCTGCAACAAACATACGTAAAAATCTTTACAGCACGCTGTCTTAGATTCTGCTATGTGTACACTCTTGAGTGTATATCACATAATTCTGTTTTTTAATGTAATGTGTGTGCCTGTGTACATGCATGCTATCACGCACACGTGCAGGTCAGAGGACAACAGAACTCAGGCAGCACACACCATTCCTCACTGGGCATTGCTACTTTTAACTCTTCTGAGGGCCTCCAGGTTGACTTGAAAAGTGGCTGCTTCACTTTTAATATAATTACTTCTGAGTTAATTCCCACGTCTACATTTACCTCTTATTAAAACAACCAAACTACAAAGTAGTCTCTCTTAAAAATAAATGTCATTCTACTGCTTAAAAAGGACGCTAATGCTTAAAACAATGGAGTTAACTGACTGATAAACCCCACCGTACATAAGTTGAAAGTATAATAAATATTAATACATTTAACAATCTAATCTAGTGAACACCGTGATCCAACCTAGCCTGCCTACATCCAAGCAAAAACCATTTACCACAAGTCTATTTTATAATAAAGTAAATGTCTAGTTTAACTTCTTGAACACTACTGGTGTGAAACAAACAATCATTAACAGAAGTACTTAAGATTTAACATATGGTTAATAAAAGTATGGCATGCACTGAACATACTCCTATAAAATTAAAAAATCCCGAGAAAACCATGTTAGGCCTGCACTTCCGGGCCCTGAACAGTTTTCTAGGTTCATGCCTCCATGACTGTGAATGCCCACTCATCCTCTGAAGACAGCTCCTAGTCTTCCAGGAGGCTGTGACTCCTCCCACCCCAATCTGAATTAAACTTGCCCTCACCCCCACCTGCTCTTACAAGCACCCCACATTTAGTTTGCTAAAGCAGGCACAGCAGGCCATAATCACAGCCTTGTTTACTCACCTTGACTCTGCTTAGAGATCATAATCAGGTCTTCAATGTTCACATTGTTAATGCTAAGTAGATTATCAGACCCAACTACAATTTAGATAAGTAACAGCCTAACCAGCACTGAATGGCTTGGCTCACTGCAGGCTGTGTAGCGTAGGACACAGCAAACTGCCAAACTAGGGACCCTGCTGATTTCAGAGCCACATTTGGGAATCAGTACTCTAAATACACCCACTCTTCCTACCTTCAGGCTATGAAACATTGCTGGGATGCCCTCACCTCTCTTCTGCAGCCCTGATAATCTTTTTAGACCTAGCACAACTCTATTTGCGAAGCGTTATCTACTTTCCAAGTCATGGTGTTCTTTGCTCCATTTCTGTCAAACTTTGGTCTATAGCATTCACGACATCCTCTTTCATAACCACTGACTGTCCAAGACAAGAAAACCGATTTTAATATTCTCTGCAGCAAAGAGAACACTTAGCAGTGACCAACAGACTGAGTCTACAGGTATTCATTGGTACGAATGAATCCCCATTGCTTTACCCAGACTAAAGTCCACAATCAGTCTTGCTTAGCTCTCCCGAAGGAGTAAGTCCCAACCCGACTTAGTCCTCATACTGCCCATCTCTCTCACGGTCAACGGATTCTTAGCTGGCTTCTGTATCTCATACCTGATCCATTTTAAGTTTCTCATCCACAATTGGAAAAAAAATGAGCGGAAAAAACTGCTTCCTCCAAATATGTATAAATCTTAGCTCTGCTGGCAATAAAATTAATTTGATGCACAGTTCATGAAAATGGAAACTTTAATTAAAAAAAAAGCTAAAAATGACTAAAATTGCTTTGAAATTTAAAATGGTCTTAAGACTTACGGAAATGTTCATATAGATACACACAAGAAAATCCACGGTACCGATTTTTGTTTATTTGTGTGTGTGGTGGAGTGAAGGTCTCATGGCAGTCCAAAGACGAATTTCAGATATCCATTCTCTCACACCATGTGAACGTGAGATCAAACTCAGGTCATCAAACTTGGGGAGAAAGGCACCTTTACCTGCCAGGATGTCTCAACAGCCCAAATCCATACTATCTAATGCAACTAAGATACAAACAACCTGACTGCGGAAAAATTCCTAGGTGTTCTGCACTCACAGATCTTATAATATACCTAATCATAATTCTTAATGCTCAACTGTTTTAAAATAGAGTGAAGGCAGGATAAACTGACTCATGAAGCAAATGGAGTTAACTATAGCCCAACTGGAGCATGCTAGGTAGACCAGGCTGGCCTTGAACTACTTAAGATCCACCTGCCTCTGTCTCCCAAGTACTGGGGTTAGAGATGTCCGCCACTATACCAGACTCAAATTAACTGTTTTTAAAGCAGCAAATAAAACACTTGTCAGAATCAGCCTTTACAGGGCAGTCTCAGCTGATAAACTGCTTGGCACACAAACATTGGGGCCCAAGTTCTGATCTCCCCCAAATTCATGTAAAAAGCCAGATGGAGCAGAGCACACCTGTAGTGTCAGTGCTGGGATGCAGAGGCAGGAGGGTCCTAGAGTTCACTGGACGGCATAGATCAAACAGGTTCAGTGAGGGAGCCTGCCTCAAAAACAAAACAAGGTGTTGAGCGCCTGAGGAAGGCACCCAACACCCACCTCTGACCTCTACAAGGCTGTGAATGAGCATACATGCAGACATATGCACATGCAGACACATGCACAAGCAGACACATACATCCAAGTGTGCATGAATACAGACAACTCCATAAGAGATTTAATACCATTTAAATTAATCAGAAAATAAATTAAAACTACAAAATCCATTATGAAAATCTAACAATTCTGTGGTATCTACTAAGAATTAGCTATTCTTAAGGTAATGAATTTTTCCAGAAATGCAGGCTTAGCTTGGAAAATTACCCAGATCACCATGAAGCCCAACATATTTTCAGTTAATCAATGTTCCATATGGCTAAACCAAGTTATTCACATGGTCTTGATACTTCCAAACCAATATGGTATGGATCACACCAAGACTGTCCCTATGTCAGGGCAGAATTGGAAAGACGGAGAATGGCAAATGTGAACTGGGAAAGTTTTAAAGGAAGCCAGAGAAAAAAACAAAACCAAACACACACACACACACACAAAACCCAAGAAAATAATAATGACCCATCAGATATTATAAAATGAATCTTAAAATATTGGGACTGACTAGGAAATAGTCACAAAAAGATAAGGAATTTAAGGGTCAGTGGGCTGTCCAATGGTGGTGGTGCATGCCCCTTTAGTCCCAGCACTCATAAGGCAAGGGCAAGCAGATGTATGTAAGTTCAAAGCCAACCTGGCCCAGGACAGTCAGTGCTACACAGAGAAACCATGTCTCAATAAACAACAACAAAAAAAGTCAATGGTCTGAGGGAACAGCCTTGGGAAAGAACATGCAACACAGATGCCTAATTTTTAGTACCATCAGTACAAATTAGAATAAGGAGAGAGAGAGAGAGAGAGAGAGAGAGAGAGAGAGAGCGCAAGAGCGAGAGCTAGAGAGAGCAAGAGAGAGCGAGCGCAAGCGAGCGCACACCACACTTACAGAAACTAGGTTTGGTTCCTGGCACCTATGTGAAATCCAAAACTACATGTAACTCAGAATCCAGGGAATCTAAGCTCTCTTCTGGTCTCCTAAAGCACCTGCACTCTTGTCCACACACCCTTCCCCCATATATACATAGTTAAAATTAATTTTTTTTCAAAAAAAAAAAATCACTGCAATAGACCCCGATCTTCAAATAAACACGTACAAAGTTCCATTAAGGCCCAAAGCTGTCAGCTCCCAAATTCCGTTACATTTCGTAGCTTCGGTTACTGTGTTGCTACAAAATATCCCAGTTTGGCAGGTTTGTAGATGATACAAGAATAAACTTCTTAACTGCCCTGAGGTACCCATCTGAAGTATAAGCTTGAGGATGGAAGAGAGGTCTATTTTGAACTTGGCCTCTTCATCAGTTACTCTGATATAAGGGGATGGTATACATCGCAAGAGCTGAAACTGAAGCAGGCCAGCCAATGAGCTCCAGAGAAAAACAGCCTCAAAACAAACAAAAAAATATTAAGTGCCATTCCTAACTTCAAAGTATTACAACTCTATTGTGAACAGACACGATCTTTTTAAATGCTCTTCAATGGTGTAGAAAAGGCTAAGTTTTATAACCTTCAAGGAGCCAAATCATCTGAACAGCTTCCTAAATAAAGGAAAAAAAAAATCCTCTACATTCCAAAATCATGAACCACTTTAATAAAGCTGCCCCTCTAGTGGGTCTTAACGATGCCAGTAAACCCGATATTTCAAATAAAAGCTGACTTACTCGAATATTTAACCTCAGTTTCTCTGACCACCACCACCTAATCGGTTTTCAACTGCAGTAAACAATGCACATTTGAAGCACTTAAATCTTACATGCGAGGGGGTATTGTACAATTAAAGAGTCTAAGTATCACAAATCCGCCTGAAATTCTTTGATATGTACTGAAAAGATGTTTACAGTAAGTGTCACAATCCCGTATCCTGTTTAACTAAATGACATATAACTCGCAGTGCAGCTATGTTTGTCTGTGAACACAATTCTTGATTGCAAAGACGAAACGGAGGCCCAGTGAAGCTACAGAACCAGTAAGGTAACAAGCTAAAGGCGTCATAGATTTCTTGGCTATGGTGACAGGCAGGAGGCACACCCCTAGCGTCAGCCAGAAATACTACATGGTGAATTCCACCTACGGATTAATAGGAAAGTAAGGAAGGGAAAATTTAAATCGCCATCGTTCAAAAACAACTACCACAAGCACCGGAAAAACAGAAATAAAAATACTAAGAAAATATTAACAAACCAATATGAGCATTTCTCTAGGCCCGGTGTCTTAGCTAATATACACGCTGGCCCTTTCATGTTCACCAACGCAGAGAAAAGCGGCCTCGGGAAAAAAAAAAATCCCCTACGGTTGCAAACAGCAGAGAGATAAATGCGAAAACGAGCGAAGAAGGCAAGAAAGTGGAAGGATCCCTGCCAAGGCTCGCTGCTGGAAAATGCGGAGTGAGTGGGAGGAAGCACAACTCTGGAGAAGTGGGTCTTACATAAAGCGCCATTTGCCGCACACTATCATTTCCACCGGATTTCAGAAAACCCAACCTGGAAACCCATCTGGGGGCGGAAAGTGGGTTTCACGTGGAGGAGGGTAGCGAGGGCGCAGCCCCCCGGGACCGGGGTTCAGAAAAGGCCGAACGAGCCAGACAGGCGACGGGGCCGGGGTTGCGCGGAGGCCCACGGGCTTAGGAGCCCGGGGGCGGCGGCTCTGTGGGCGCCCGGAGGCCCAGGGTCGTGCGGAGGGCGGGGGCGGCGAATCTCGGGGAGCGCGGAGACGTCCGGCGTTTGCAGGGGGCCGGGGGGCGCGCGGAGGCCCGGAGGAGGCGCGCAGGGGCTGGGGGGCTTGCAAGGGCCTTGCAGCGGCCCGGGAGCGCGCAGAGCCGGGGGCCGCGCAAGTAGCCGAGGACTTGAAACCCAGCACCTGCACCCTCCAGGCCTCTGGAATTTTCTATCCGAGAGGACGCCCCGGGCCCTCCCTCGCGCGACCGGGGAACCGAGGTCTCACCATCTTGCTCGGCGGGCGGCGCTGGCGGCGGCTGTAGGATCCTCGGGACGCGGCGACGGCGGCTTTGCTGTCCGGCGCCGGGCGGGGTGCAACGGGGCCTGGGCCCGGAGCGAGGCGGGCGGAGTCCCGGTTGGAGATGCGTCGGCGGGAGGAGAGGGTTGCAGCCTCACGCTCACAGGCGGCCCCGACTCGTTGCAGCGGCTCGCGCTGACCGCAACCTCAAGGCACGGAACAGGGCGCGCAGAGGGCGGAGCGAGCGCGGGGCGGGGCGGGGCGGAGCCTGCGGGAGGCTGACATCCGGGAACCCGCGCCCTGCCGTGCACACGCTCTCCAACCGGATTGCTCGCAGAGCCCCGCTAGCGCTCCGCCAGCGCTTTTTGCGTACCGTGCGCCGGGGGACATGGAGATGGGGGGGCAGACGTCTTGACGTTGGGAGAGCCGCGCTTCCTGTCATGTGACCGAAGGAAGGCCGGCAGGAGGAAGACTCCTGGGAGGAGAAAATGGGGAGAATGACAGGACCTGCCACAGGGCTGTGTCGCTCTTGGGGGGTGACACCATGTCACTATGGCGAGGCACGGGCAAGTCTACACTGTGGAGTCAAGCGCGCAGTTGGAAAAATAGGAGAAGCAAAGCTAGCTGCAGCTTAGGTCCTGGGAGCCACTGACAAGAGTGGGGGATTGCTTCCCACTCCAACAGACACTACCTCTAGGTTGCCCTGCAGCTGGTGCAGAAAGAAGCCTTTAAGAGAAATACTACGAGACAGACTGCCCTGTTGTCCATGTAGTAAGGGTATGTCCGTAATGGTGGCAGTTGCCTTACTATAGAAGTGAAACTACAGTAGGTAATAAAGTCCATGGAAAGAAGTTATATTTAAGAGGAAAAGATAAGTTGGTAGGAGAGATGTGATAAAGATAACGTATTTATGTTATTTATTTTAGTCAGGTTTTGAATAGATAGAAAATAAAGGTCAGGGTATGTCCTGCTCTACCTGTTTCATCTTCTGTAAGTGTAGATTATTTTTTAGCTTTTGAGAGACGAGCTTTGACTCCACTTTGAGGATGGGGGATGCCTGCACCGGAGGGGACACGAATGCTACTTACCATGTATCCAGTTCCACTCACAGACTGAAAATGCCTTATAGCTTGGCGTTGAAAGGGTGGCACCCTATGAATTTATCAGGGTAAACTGTAACAGCGCATAGGTTTGTTACAATTGTTTGGGAAACCAGGCACAAGAACGTGGTAGGCACATCATACCAAGAAAAGGGTGCAACGTCCTCACCTGGACTCCATAAAGAGATAGACATCTAGCACTGTGATGGCAACAACCCCTACCAATCTATCATCCGACCATCCTGATAGGCAAAGAACACTTGACTGCCCCTGAGGCTTGAACTCAGTTAAGTCCTCACTGTTGACAAGGTTTGGTCAACTGTCCATCTTTCTATTCCTCCAGCTGTACCATCCATCCATCCCTTCATCTGGACCTACATTTGGCTCTTAGGCCTCTACAGCTGAACTCAACTCTATAGCTTCCCATTTAAACCATTGACACTCCCAACAGCCTGCTCCAGCATCTTTCCTAAAGCCAAGGTGTTTATTTAGTATCAAAACAAACTACATTTCTGATGGCCAGGCAGTGGGGTTGCATGCCTTTAATCCCAGTACTTGTAAGAGAGAAGCAGGCAGATCTCTGTGAGTTCAAGGCCAGCCTGGTATTCAAAGTGAGTCCAGGACAGCAAGGACTCTGTTACACAGAGAAACCCTGTCTCAACAAACAAACAAAAAAACCTACATGTCTATCATACCAATAAAACCTTGTGAACTCTGTTGTGTCCTCTTGCTTTTTGCAGCTGTTCTGTAATTGATGTTTATACAGATATATTTATTGCATGATCTGAGAGTAGATGATATGATTACAAGATAAGCCTGAGTGTTTGCCTCAGCAATATTTGGCAGATAACTGCCATTGAAACCACAAAGTCTGATGAATTTTTTTCAATAAATGAAGACCTTGTGGAAAGACACAAATGTGTTTGTCTCTATTTCTGGCACAGTATGTTAATGATTGTACTGGCTGGTTTTCTGTGTCAACTTAACACAAGCTGGAGTTATCACAGAGAAAGGAGTTTCAGTTGGGGAAGTGCTTCCATGAGATCTAGCTGTGGGGCATTTTCTCAATTAGTGATCAAGGGGGAAGGGCCCCTTGTGGGTAGGACCATCTCTGGCCTGGTAGTCTTGAGTTCTATAAGAGAGCAGGCTGAGCAAGCCAAGGGTGGCAAACCAGTAAAGAACATCCCTCCATGGCCTCTGCATCAGCTCCTGCTTCCTGACCTGCTTGAGTTCCAGTCCTGACTTCCTTGGTGATGAACAGCAGTATGGAAGTGTAAGCTGAATAAACCCTTTTCTCCCCAACTTGCTTCTTGGTCATGATATTTGTGAAGGAATAGAAACTGACTAAGACAAATTGGTACCAGGAGTGGGGTATTCCTGTGACAACCTGACCATGTTTTGGGGGAGGACTGTGGAAGGACTTTGGAATTTTGGGCCAGAAGATCTGTTCGGTGTTATGAGCTCTGTCGAATGTTGTGTAGGAGCTTGGAAGATAATGTTGAGAACAATGCAGAAGATGGAGGCCTGGCTTGTGAAATTTTGGAGGGAAGATTAAAGACTCTTATCAGGGCCATTGAGGTGACATCTTCTGGGAAGTGTTTTCTGAGAGCACAGAGGCTGTGTTCCAGAGATAGCCATGGTTGTACCTTGTGCTGTGGCTGGACTTAGTAATATGTAAGAATTACCCAGGTGGTAGTGGTTTTGAAGGCATGAAGAGGTCATGCAGAGCAGCTGAGGCTCAGCACTGTGAGAGGCCATGGAAGGCCATTGGTGAAGGTGCAGCCTCAGTTGCAATTGATGGCCCAGGACTGAAGGGGTCATGAAAAGGAGTTGAGGCTTGGCACCATGAAGAGAGTCTATGAGAGGCTATTGTTGAAGCCAAGTTACAGTGGAAGACAGCAGCATTTTGGAGATGCCAGTACCATGAGATGACTACCAAGAACAGCAGCAGCAGTGGAGTACAGGCAGCTGGAGCCTAGAACACAAATTGTGTGCTACAAAGGGCATGGCTGGAGAAGTTACCCAAGCCCTTGGAGGAGCCCAGAAGATCGTGAGTTGGATCCCAGACATTGGATGGTTGGAGATTGAATTTTGCTTTTGATTGTGACTGTGCCATGATATTTTCCCTCTTAAAGGGGAGTTTTTTAGTGAAGCCCACAGTTAAGAGACTTTGAATTTTAAAGTACTTTGAATTTTAAAAGATACTGGATATTTTAAAAGGATTGAACTTTTAATATGAAAAGACTGTGGAACTTTTAAAGTTATTTAGATCTTGGGGATGAGTAAGAAGGTAAGGGTTGAGGCTTACTAGTGATGTGTTTGTGTGTCAAGTTGACAAGGGGTCAATTGTGCTGGCTGGTTTTGTGTCAACTTGACACAAGCTGGAGTTATGACAGAGAAAGGAGCTTCAGTTGGTGAAATGCCTCCATGAGATACAACTGTAAGGCATTTTTTCAATTAGTGATCAAGGGGGAGAGGCCCCTTGTGGGTGGGACCATCTCTGGGCTGGTAGTCTTGAGTTCTATAAGAGAGCAGGCTGAGCAAGCCAGGGGAGGCAAACCAGCAAGAAACATCCCTCCATGGCCTCTGCATCAGCTCCTGCTTCCTGACCTGCTTGAATTCCAGTCCTAACTTCCTTGGTGATGAACAGCAGTATGGAAGTGTAAGCTGAATAAACCTTTTCCTCCCCAACTGCTTCTTGGTCATGATGTTTTTGCAGGAATAGAAACTCTGACTAAGACAATTATGCATAGCATCCAGACATTAGTAGGTTTGAGGGTACTCAAGGAAGTATTCTTTGTCAAAATCAACTTGGGTCTCACCTGTAGTCGCTCTGTTAACACTAATTTCAGGAAAATGAATGTATTATAATTGCCCCTGCTTAGTATGTAAAATACCACATGACAAGGGAAATGGAGGTGCGGGATTTTGCTAAGGTTCACTAAAGGAAGATTGTTCCTGGTAAAGCACAGGTATTTAATAGATTTGTGGTTTTTATTTTTTAGTTCTTTTCAGTCTACTCTGTTACATGATTTTTAAATTTATTATTATTATTATTATCATTGTTGTTGTTGTAAAAAGAATAGGAACTGAGTTGACCTCTGATCCTGAGTGGAGACATGATGTCTGAACAGTCATGGGATTACTATCTTGCAAAAGTTTGCTTGTACTGAACAAAAACAAGCTATTATCTTCTTCTTTAAGAGTTAATTAAAATAGGTTAACCAATTACTTGGACATGAAAATGATCCTTGGGAAGCTGTCTGCTTCAGAAACTTTAAGGAGCATGACACACTTGTAAATGTGTTAATCGCAAGGACAGGAAATAGAAATGGGGTAGATTGTTTAAAGTAAGAGGACCCCAAAATTAACAATTTTCTTCTACATTGGAATTCAGAAATGTCTTTGGCTCTGTCCTACCCAGAGGCCAGAGATATCAGAAGTATTGGTGGGCTCCAAGTCCACGGTCTGGTTCCTCATGATTTTGGATTGTGTCCAGTGTCGGGGCAGCTACAGGAGAAGGTATTTGAAGCTTTGAGTCCCCGGGCTAGTTCTCTGGTAACACTAGAAAGATAAACATCAGATTTGTCACTCCTTGAGACCTGACCAAAAGAATACCTCAGGCTTTGACTAGAGACAAGACATTCTGATGCACTCTAAAGATTAGAGCGGTTTCATACTGTTATCGCCTCACTTAACAGTTCATTTATCTGGGCCAGTCAAACCTGGCCAAGAGGCTATCCCTCAAGAAAACCGGTTCACTTAACACCATGCTGAAGAGGTTGAAATAAATTACTTTGTAAATGAGATCATGAACTTCTCCCTCCCAGGAACCCTACCCTCAAAGAACCCCTTCTGAAGCTGCCTCCATGCAGCTCTAAGCCATCCATTTTCTAGGAACTCATTCAGAAAAGGATACCTTCCTTGTTGTTCTTTTCTACCTCTGAATTTCAGAAACTGGCCAAAGCCTACACTTGCTTTGTCTTGCATTTGGGCACTTTCTTTCTGTGAAGCTACCCTCCTTTTGCCTTATGACTGCTTGCTGATCTCCATTCCTAACTCAAAAGGCACGGCTCTCTTCCTCCTCTCCAACTCCCTCTTCTGATGAAGGCTTGAATAAGAATGGCACCCACAGGTTGATAGGTTAGAATGCTCAGGGTGCAGCAGTACTTGTTAGAGTAGGTGTGGCCTTGTTGGAGGAAGTGTGGACTTGGAAGTTTCAGAAGCCCAAGCCAACTCTCTCTTTCTGCTGTCTGTGGTTCCGGGTATAGACTCTCAGCTACTTCTCTGGTACCACTTCTGCTTGTGTACTGACATGCTTCTTGCCATGCTGCTAATAGACAAAACCTCTGAAACTCTAAGAAGCCCAATTAACTGCTTTCCTTCATAAGAGTTCCCATAGTCATAGTGTCTCTTCCCATAGTCATAGTGTCTCCTCACCACAATAAGTCACTGACTTAGAGAGAGAAGTTAGTACCAGGAGTCGGGTATTGCTGTAATAGGCTTTATGATGATGCTTGTCGGCACAATATGCACTTTAGGATTTTGGACTAATAAAGCAATTGAATGATTTAAGAAGGCTTAATGAGTCATAGAAGCATGGAAGATAGTGTTTCGGAGCACAATGTAGATTGTGACATCCTACCTCAACAGAGTTCAAAGGAGAAGAATATTAGTAAGTGTCCTAAAAGGCTTTCACAGAAGAGATTTCGAGACAGCCTAGTACTGACTCTATCATGTGGTTTGGTCACTCTTATGAAAAGCTGTAATGAAAAGGAGCAAGCTGAGCAAGGAAAAAATACAAAATGCATAGTGGGAGGTGAAAAGAAGCACCAGGAAGTGGAATGGAGCCAAGTCCTGTGCTCAAAAAGATGAAAATTTTAAAGAAAAGCCTGGTGCTAAATGGAATAAAGGGAGTGGTGGACTCAGGGCAAGACCCCAACCAGCTAAGCTTTCAGTTTGTAAAAAAGAAATACTCAAGCAGTGAAGGACACTAACAACAGAAATCTGATGTAAAAGTGATTGAAAAGAGGGCCCCATTCAACAGCAGAACTGGCAGCTTCAGTCATGTGGTTCTAGCTTTACAATCAAGACTGTAAGGAAGGAATTGCTGTCTCTTAAAAACTCTCCAAATAGAAAATTGTCCTTTTCCTCTTTCTTCTCTTCTCTTCTCTTCTCTTCTCTTCTCTTCTCTTCTCTTCTCTTCTCTTCTCTTCTCTTCTCTTCTCTTCTCTTCTCTTCTCTTCTCTTCTCTTCCTCTTCTCCTCTCCTCTCCTCTCCTCTCCTCTCCTCTCTTCTTCTTTCTCTTCTCTTCTCTTCTCTTCTCTTCTCTTCTCTTCTCTTCTCTTCTCTTCTCTTCTCTTCTCTTCTCTTCTCTTCCTTCCCTTCCCTTCCCTTCCCTTCCCTTCCCTTCCCTTCCCTTCCCTTCTCCTCTCCTCTCCTCCTCTTCCTCTTCCTCTTCTGTTGGGAGCCGCGCCCACATTCGCCGTTACAAGATGGCGCTGACAGCTGTGTTCTAAGTGGTAAACAAATAATCTGCGCATGTGCCAAGGGTATCTTATGACTACTTGTGCTCTGCCTTCCCCGTGACGTCAACTCGGCCGATGGGCTGCAGCCAATCAGGGAGTGACACGTCCGAGGCGAAGGAGAATGCTCCTTAAGAGGGACGGGGTTTCGTTTTCTCTCTCTCTTGCTTCTTGCTCTCTTGCTTCTTGCTCTCTTGCTTCTTGCACTCCTGCTCCTGAAGATGTAAGCAATAAAGTTTTGCCGCAGAAGATTCTGGTCTGTGGTGTTCTTCCTGGCCGGTCGTGAGAACGCGTCTAATAACACTCTTCTCTTCCTCTTCTCTTCCTCTTCTCTTCCTCCTCTCTTCCTCCTCTCTTCCTCCTCTCTTCCTCCTCTCTTCCTCCTCTCTTCCTCCTCTCCTCCTCTTTCTCCTCCTCTTTCTCCTCCTCTTTCTCCTCCTCTTTCTCCTCCTCTTTTCCTTCTCTTTTCCTTCTCTTTTCCTTCTCTTTTCCTTCTCTTTTCCTTCTCTTTTCCTTCTCTTCTCCTTCTCTTCTCCTTTCCTTCTCTTCTCCTTCTCTTCTCCTTCTCTCTCTTTTTCTTTCTTTCCCCCTCCCCTCCCCTCCCCCTCCCCTCCCTTCCCTCCCCTCCCCCTCCCCTCCCCCTCCCCTCCCCCTCCCCTCCCCAGCACTGAAAAGAAAAAGAGGTATAGTTTGAGTTCATGGGAAACCCCAAATTGAAGCTGGAAGTCACTTTAGGAAAAAAATAGAGATGTTGCAATCAACCTTGGGATAAGTTGGCCCTGAAATGTCCACTTCTATTCCTTATTCAGTGATGGAAGAAAGAAGCCAGAGATATGATTAGTACTGAGGGAAGAATAGAATTATAGGAGAAGAAAGCTTTAAACAACAGAGAGAAGGATGCTGGAAAGAAGGTGCTGGAGTAAGGGACACATGCTACTCTTTTGGAGGATCGGAGTTAGGTTCTTACCATCACACTGTGGCAGGCTCTCACTATCTGTAACTCCAACTCCCCAGAGTTCGATACCTGACACCACTGGCCCCTGAAGGCACCTCCATCCATGTGTACCACCCCTTCATACATGGATACACAATTCAAAAATAAAATAATTTTTAAAAGAAAGTGGGGAAAATATTTATAGCCATCTTTGACCATAAGCAACATTAGGTTTCAGTGTCTCCATGATTACCTCTAAATAGTAAGAAATTTCACAATACATTTTATTAGCTCTGCTTCATCAGCATCATAAAAACCTAGATGTTCCCTTGTGCTTGAAGGGTCATCACCGCCATTTATCTATATGGAATATCTGGGTTAAAGAAGAAATAGCCATTCTTGTTCTTTAAGATATTCCAGCTTATTATCCCTCCCAAATAGTCACCTTTATTCATGATTTTTACCCAACTAGAAATCATGTTTGATTTTATATGCTTGTAATACATAGAGAAAAAGGAGTCAGAACCATTTGCAGGGAATGTCTGTCTGTGGTACAGGTGTTGTCGACAGATTTAGAGGAAACACCAACTAAATAAAGCATATATCCCAGTCCAAGTACCCCAGACCTAATAATACCTTTGTACCTTTCTTTCACCAAAAATCAGGTTATAAAGTTCCCTCGAGAGTGGGTACTTATTTTGCCGGAAGTGGTCTTTGTCTTTTTTCTCAAAATTCTTTTCTGTAGGGAAGAAACACTTTGACTTAAAGTTCATCGCTTGTTCCACGGTGTGGCTGAGGAAGCCTTTCACGGTGCCAGAAGTGGCAAAGCAAATGGGGCATTCCCTCTGTACTCAGCAGCAAAGGATTCTGCTGGGTTCTAAATTCCACTCAAAACTCATTGTTCCATAGAAACCATTGCACAGAGCTGTCTCACAGACAGTGGGTTTCCTACAAAAGCCTACTTAGGCTATACAGTGGCAGATATTCCTTTTATTTGCTAAATGAAACTTGATGGTATAAATGATACTTTTAAAATATACATGAATTACCTGCGTATGGTGGTACACACCTTTAATCCATGAGGAGGCAAAGGCAGGTCAATGTCTGTGAGTTCAAGACCAGCCTAGTCTACATAGAGAGTTCCAATCCAGCCATAGTGAGACCTTGCCTCAAATAAATAATAAATGAATAATGAAATGTATGAATTTGACATGGCCATGGCCAGTCTGCTTCTTTAGATACTCCTAGCTGTTGTGTCTCTCTTAGCTACAGTAAATACTTTCTTCTGAACTATGGAGTGGTCATTTCTGTGGTTTCTTTACTGTATCCTCACTCACAGTCTTGGAAGAGTAAATACCAGGAAAAGACCTTGCTTGTGATTTAAAAGTGTATAGTTACTTTTCTTTTCACTATAATAAAAATTATTGATGAACACGTTTAAGGAAAGATGGGATCTTTTTGGTTCACGGATTGAGGGGATACTGTGTTGGCAGTGGGGACTTTGTACGAGAAGAAATCTGTGGTAGCAGAAAAAGCAGCCGTAATTGTTAAGTCAGACTGAAGGGAAAACTCTTGCTTTACACTGAGAAAGAGGAAAAGTATCCTAAGGCAAAGCCTCTTACGTTGGAGGCTCTGGCTTGTGACGATCAGATTTTATTTGAATGGAAGAAAGCCTACCCTAAATTGCTTCACTGCTTCTTAGAGACAACCGCCTAGGGAAGTGATTGCAAAGGATTGGCACACAAAAGCTCATACAGCAGTGGCCCAAGGGATACAAAGGAGCCATGTCTGGAGCTGGAAACATAACATGACAGTGTCATCCGGGAAACCACCTTTGTAGTCCTGGAGGATGCAACAGTTTCGGAAAGTAACTGAAAGTAAGCAGGCATTGTGTGGCCATTGTGTGAAACTGTGAATGTGAAGCCTGAGTTACAATGTAGATCCAAGGACATCAGAGAGCCACAGCAAGGAGCATTCACTGCTAGAAGCAGCAGGTAGGAAGTGAAGCTGGCCTAATAAAGACTGCAGCACTAGAGGGTCGAGGCTACCTAGACCGCTTGGAGCACAGCCCATTCTATTCTGAGTTCCAGATGCTGGAACACAGTGCTAGAGGGTTTAGTGTTTCTCCTGATGGATTTTTGTCTTCCTTTACTCACAATTATTCCTTGCTGTGCCTCAGCCGTTTAATTTTAGAATGGGAATGCCTATTCTGTGCCATTTTGTCAGTAGTCTAGAGCTTGTTCTTTATTTTATAGGAGCTCACAAAAAATTATTTTGAGTTTTGGATGGGATTGGATTTTTGGACTTTTGTACTGCTGAAATTGTTAAAAAACTACATAGACTTTTGAAGTCATATTTTATTTTACATTATTAAATTATGTAAAACGTTGGTAGAAAAGACTGGAAGGTTATGATTTAAAGTGATGTGTTTGGGATGGAAAGATAACTCATCAGATCAAGGTACTTACTGCCAAGCCTGACACCCCGAGTTCAATCCCTGAAACACACATGGTAGGAAGAGGAAATACACATGAGCATGCACACACACACACACACACACACACACACACACACACACACCATCTAAAAAGTTAAAATATTCCAGGACTCAGAAGGCAGCAGATGGATCTCTCTGTAAGTTCAAGACCAGCTTGGATCTCTGTCTCAAAAGCAAGCAAACAAATAATAAAAATTAAAATAATAATGGTAAAAAGAAAGTGATAGTTTGAGCATCATTATGTGGATTTGTGAACTCTAGGAAATCTGCAATCACTTAGGAGATGTGCCTCCAGATATGCCTGTGGGAATTTTCTTCTTTAGGTTAATTGAAATGGGAAGACCCTCCCACTGGAGGCGGTAGCATTCCCTAAGCTGCTGTCCTAGACTCCATAAAGAAGAGAACATAAGCAAAGCATAATTATTGCTCTCTGCTTCGTTGAATATTTTTTTAAGTTTTATGCGTTATATTTTGTTCTTTGTTGTTGTTGTTGTTTTTCTTCTTACTTTTTTCTTTTGTGCATTATATTTTGATCATGGTCTTCCCTCTCCAGCAGCTGCTCTCTGCTAACTGTGGTTGCAATATGACCAGTGGAGTACAGCTCCTGCTCTATTTCCCTAGCATGATGGGCTTTATGCATCTCGAGATGTGGAACAAAGCGAGTTGTTTCTTTAAGTTGCCTTTATCCAGGTATTTCATCATAGTAGAAAAAAGTAACTAAGTCATCTTCCGTTTTAGCTCTTTAGGCTTTACCCATTGTATTGCTTCTTTTAAGCTGATGTGATAAGATACCTTAACAAAGCCAACTTAAGAAAGAAGGAGTTCATTTTATATTTCCATCATGACAGAATCCATCACGGTGGAAAAGGCATGGCATGACAGTGATCCGGAAGCTGGCTGTTAATAATGGTATCCACATCCAGGAAGGAGAGAGTGAGGTAACAGAAAGTGAAGTGGGGTGAGGCTATTAACTTAAAAGTCTGCCTCCAGCGACATACTTCTTCCAGCAAAGTTGAACCTCCTAAAGGTTCTAGTCTATATCTCACCCAAACAGTAACACCAGCTGGGGAGCCAAGTACTTAAACACGTGAGCTTATGGAGGATGGGGCATTCCTCATTCAACCCTCTATAACTGCATTTAATCCACAGCCATGGTGTGTGTGTGCGTGTGTGTGTGCATGTGTGTGTGCACATGTGTGTGTGTGTGCATGTGTGTGTGTGTGTACACATGTGTGTGTGTGTGCACATGTGTGTGTGTGTTACAATCTAGCATATGTACATGAGAAAGAACATGTACTTTGTTTGTCTTCTGTGTGTGGGTTACCTCACTTAATATAATTTCCTGACCCACCTATTTTCCTGAGTTTTTTCATTTTTTTCTTTGCAGTTGAGTAAAATTCCATTGTGTATGCACCACTTTTTGAAATTTCCATCTGTCTCTTGATGGACATCTGGGATGCTTCCATTTCTGCACTATTTTGAATAGAGCAGTAACACATAGACGTGCTACTATCTCCGCAGGTAGCATATCTTCGGGTGCATGCTCAGGACTGGAAGAGCTGAGTCATACAGCATTTCTATTTTTATTTTTTTAGAGACCAAAACCAAACCAAAACAACTGGATTCCACGAAGCACTGAAAATAGCAATAACAGTGAATTTACCCAAGAGAAAGAGGTTAGATTTATTTGGACACTGCAGACAACAAAAGTACTTAAGTGTGATTGTACTGTCTGCAGTGCTGGAAGAATCCTTAGATATGATTGAGCAAGATTTACTGTGATACTGCTGAATAAAATAAAAAGTAAAATATTGATCACCACAATGCATTGCAGTTTGCTATTTATTGTTTACCTTTCTTGACGTTACAGAAGTAACAACTTTTGTATGTCTGGGAAACCTAGAATCGCGTGACTATATCTCATATTTTGACTTTTTCTTTTTCTTTTTCTTTTTCTTTTTCTTTTCTCTTTCTTTCTTTCTTTCTTTCTTTCTTTCTTTCTTTCTTTCTTTCTTTCTTTCTTTCTTTCTTTCTTTCTTTTGAGACAGGGTTTCTCTGTATAGCCCTGGCTGTCCTGGAACTCACTTTGTACACCAGGCTGGCCTCGAACTCAGAAATGCGCCTGCCTCTGCCTCCTGAGTGCTGGGACTAAAGGCGTGTGCCACCACACCCAGCTGACATTTTCTAAATAGTGTGGCAACATAAGACATTCTCAATGGTACAGTGTTAAAAAGAGATTACGTAAGATGAAATGTATTTTGCAGTAGAATTTGTTACACTTAAATTTGTAAATATTGAAAGCTTAATGGATAATTTCTATGTGGAATAAGGCCTCTCATCCATAAGGTTATTAGAGCTATTGGGGGATTAAGAAGAGGCACACAATAAGGTGATGCCCCCCCCCTTAGTGTGTGTGTGTGTGTGTGTGTGTGTGTGTGTGTGTGTGTGTACACTGGAGGACAACCTTGAGTGCCATTCTTGATCACTTTTTACATGGTTTGAGACAGAGTCTCTCGTTGGCCTGGAGATTCAACAATTAGGCTAGATTGCTTTGCCTCCAAATGGAGAAGAGGGAAGAGATATCTGCTGTTACTGAGGGGCAACAGGCAATTAGTCATTAACAGGCTGCTTGCGAGACAAGACTGGAGGACATCAAAGAGGAGCTGCAGAGGCTGAGGGAAGCTCAGCGTACTTCACAGCCAACCCTAGTGACCTCCAGCTGTTTTGCCATGACCTACCTGTGCTGTGGTGACAATGCACTTGGCTAATATCCCTGGCTACCTGGTTCCTGCTGCAATTAGTGACCTGGGACACCCTAACAAGAAGCACAGAGAAGTTGTCCTCTCATAGAAATTCTAGGGAGGCAAAAACACAGAAACCACTGTGCAGCTTCAAGTACAGAAGAAAGCAATTTAAATCTGCAGGGACTCCTGGAGGTGGCCTGGGTCTGAGGATATTAGGATGTGGGCTTCGTGGCCTAGGTGGAGTAGTCTTCCCACTACTTTGTCTGTGGACATTCTGCTGTTTGTCGCCTCATCAGAATGAACTTTGACAAGGCAGCCTGGGGCCCTCAAGGCCTTAGCACTACCAAGATGCCACCTTGCCCATGAGCAGAACAAAGCCATGCCCCATTCCCTACCTTCCACAACAAGGAAGAGAAGGAGGATGAAAATGAGTAAGGATAGAAGGAAGGGAAGAGAGCAAAAATGAAGAGAGGAAACAAAGTAAGGTCCAATTGTGCAGTTTCATTAGCTTTTTATAGAGAAGAAAGGTCAGATCAGGTCATGGAGACAGATTCATAGTCACAAACGCACTGTTTTCTCATTTAGAATGTTTGGGCCATATATAGAAATAGCAGAAATATACTTTTCTGTTGTTTCCTAACCTAACGTCCCTCTTCATTAGATTATACCACGTATAGTTTGTAATGTAGACACTTCTCAAGTAGCAATTTTGTTTACATGAGCCTACGGTACACTGGTCACAGATGTGTAAGGAAGCAGTTTTGTTTATTTGTTTGTTTTTGAGAAAGGGTCTCATGTACAATGTAAAATCTCGGGACTGCCCTAAACTCACTATGTAGCTGAGGATGACCTTCAACTATGGATCTTTCTGCCTCTACTTTACCCCTAATGGGATTACAGGCATGTGTTGCTATGTCTGACATAAGAAAGTGAATTTTTAAACCATCTTTTAAATATTTAACTATAGACATGTTATGGATCTATTGTTTGAACATTTAGTCCTCCATAATGTCATTTTATTACTATATCGTATACTTGGAAGGTTTTTTTCTTTTGAACAGGGTCTCATGTAGGCCAGGTGAGCTTTAAACTTGTTATTTGACCTTCAGTTCGTGATCCTCCTGCAGCATCTCTCAAGTGCTGGATTATAGGTATGAAGTACTCCGCTCAACTGGCATTTGGATCTACATGAAGTAAGTTATTAAAATACAAAGTGGGGAAGCATAGCTGTGTAAAGGAGAATCTGAGGCAGAAACACTTGGGCACACATGTGTGCACACATGTGGAGACAGGTGACAAGCTCAGGTGTTATTTATTTTCAGGCACCATCATGTTGTTTTTTGAAATGAGTCTCCTAGTGGCTTGGAAAATATCAATTAGCCTAGGCTGGCGGGCCAGCAAGTGCTAGTGACCCGCCTGTATCTGCCTTCCCATACTGGAGTTATAAGCATGCACTACCATGCCTGGCTTCATATTTATTTAAACATAGGCTAAAAGTCATGGTTGAAGACCCTGGCTATGAGCCCCAGAGCACAAATTTGGGTCACAGAGACTTGATATCATAAAATGTATTGCCATTTTGAGTTGTGTGTTTCAAAATTATCATTTTTTTCTTCTTCTTTTTTCATTTTCTTTTTTTTTTTTCTTTTTTGGTACTGAGGATGGAACCCAGGGTGTTATTCATGAACGTTAGGTAAGTTCTCTACCACTGAGCTAAGTCCTTACTGCTTGAATGCTTGAATTTCATTTGAGTTCTTGAATTGAATTAAATTTCTTAAATGCTCCACAGTCTCCAAAAGTGACATTTTATGCATATGCTGCTCTGTCTCCTGTATATAGATTGAATAAAACACCACAATATTGTCCTTAGAATTACACATTAATCCCAGCACTTGGAGAAGGGGAGCAGAGGCCATAGAAAGAATTACAGCAAATTCAAAAACACACAGTCTACATGGCAAGTTGAGGCTGGCAAATACTACAAAGTAAGACACTACCTCATCCACACCCCAGGATAAAAGAGTCACACAATTAAGAATGTGATAATTGTTGGACAATGTGTAATTAAAGAGGAGCAATGAATGGACCTGATTTTATAGGACAGAAAATAATGCACTTACCATATCTTATAATTATAGATATTAATATATATTTACTGGCATGAGTTGCTATAGTGAGTTTACTATAGGAAGAATTCTCAGAAGTAGTTATAGAGGGGCTAAGAATGTATCTCAGAGGGTCAGGAACTGAACTAGTAAGCATGAAGTCTTGGGTTCCATTCCCAACATCACATAAAATGGGGCACATGACAGTGCATACTTGTAGTCCAGTCACCCTGGGGGTGGAAGCAGACGGATCACTCGTGTAATGTTATCCTCAGCTACATATTTAGCTAGAGGCCAGCCTGGGCTATATGAGACCTCTTGGGAACCAGGCTGACTCAGAATTTTCTCAGAGGTCCCGATGAAAGTACCAAAGAAACCTAGATCTGTGTCCTTGACCATGGGTAGACTTGGCAAGGTCCAATCTGGGGCTGGGGCCAGAGCCACCAACGGAGTTAAGGTTTTAGTTCTTAGGAACTTGTCTCCCCCTACTCTTACCTGAAGAGACCAGAGTTTTCAGCCTCAGACTGTGTGTGCTCAGTCAGGTACACTTGAGACATTCTTTGTCCCCATTGTTTAATTGATTAACTTCCTTACTATGTCATCATATTTTATGATGGTTTTCTGGTGACTGTCCCATAACTTCCACCCCAAATAGCATATAAGAGGCTGTATTTCTTAATAAACTAGCTTAGCATAAGCCATCTGCTTGCACAAGATGCCTGGCCCCAACTTTCCTGTATTCTTTGTTTTTTTTCATCCTCAATTCTCTGCCTTAGAACTGAAGAGCAACCCGATGGTTCAGGTCAGACACCTTACATCAAAATCTTACATAAAAAAGTTTATAAATAGTGGGTGAAGATCAATCCTAAGCATCTTTAAACGGGGATTTAATATTTTAACAACCATTCTCAAACCTGTTTTCCTGTTCAGCTTTCCTGAATGAATGTGTTTTGATTAAAGACATTAATTGTTTAGTCAAAATGAAAATGACTAAGTCTTGAAGCAGTTCAAGACTTGAGACTGCTATCCTCCTGTGCATTCAGCCTGTTTGTTTAACCTGCTCTTAAGACAACAATGTAACAGTCAACCTTACTAGCCTGGGATTTCCCATGCGATCACCCACCCTTTACAACCTAAGATGATGCATTGCTGTCATCTTAAGTTATATGCTCTTCCATGCCCTGATCCAGATAATGTATGCTTATCATTTGCTGAAAGTATCAAATACAGTGGTTGGAAGCAACTTCCTAAAAATCTACCATAAAGCACCAAAGAAACCATTTAGGGGTTATTAACTGAAAAACAATGATGTTTGCTCTCTGAGACAGTTGGGATCAGTTGGAGTCAATGACAATCTTGTAAAACTCTGTTAGAGATTTCTGTAAGTATCTCATCCTTCCCCCATGTGATATATTCTATGTTGTTCAATAAAGAAAAAGAAAAAAAGATACAGAGAATGCTAATTCAATCCTATAATGGTAAATGTTTTAGTTAGGATTTGCATTGCTGTGAAGAGACACCATGACCAAGTCAACTCTTATAAAGATCAACATTTAATTGAAGCCAGCTTACAGGTTCTGAGGTTCAGTCCATTATCATCATTGCAATAAGCATGGCAGCATGCAGGCAGGCATGGCGCTGGAGCTGCTGAGAGTTCTACATCTTGTTCTGAGAGCAACCAGAAGACTGTCTTCCAGGCAGCTAGGATGAGGGTCTCAAAGACCATCCCTACAGTGACATACTTCCTCCAATAAGGCCATACCTCCTAATATTTCTACTCCCTGGGCCAAGCATATTCAAACACATGAGTCTATGGGTCCAAACCTATTCAGACCACTACAGTAACCAATCCTATATTTGTGAATATATGTTCTCTTTCCCTAGAATATATGTATCATTAAATGAAAACCTTAGTGCCAGACCTGGGATACCCTCAACCAGTTATTAGTCAGGGAGACCCCCAGAAATATCCAAAACAACACAGCCTATTTTATTGCTCATACCTGTGCACCACAAGTAGATGCTAAGATCCTAATGATGACTTTCTGGAGAAATAACTCATCAGTTACATAGAGAAATCAAACTGAAGAAAGCTAGTCTGAAAACTTACTTTCATTAACCCACTTTCACAGTTCTGGAAGGTGTTATGCAGGCCATTGGAAGAGAAAAATCATCAATGAAGCAATATTGCCCTGTGGAAAAGCCTGAATGCTATACTTGACTTTCTAGGCAAGATGTTCACAGTAGTACAGTAATGGAATGAATGTTGGATTGTAAACCCACACCACAGCAGGAAGTCTGTGCATTGTGTTATAAACTTGGTCAAAAGTCCAGGACTAGGAAGGTCGTAAGACCTGGGATAGAAATCTACTACTATTGTCTTGTTAAATAGACTTGTCCAACTGTCTCCTAAATATTTATGCTTATAAACATAGATTATTATTGTCCTTAACTTTAGCCAGAGAATCTTCTCTCTGTAGTAGCTAGAAGTTAACACAGAGACTCATAGCTGGCCAAAGTGCTGAGACCAAGTGACTGAGAAAGACTTAGGCTTAAGTGGGACATCTATATCACATCTACCCCCACCCTCACCCTTACCTCCAGAGCTCAGGGAACATAATGGAATTGAAGGAAGAAACAAAGGTAAAAGCTGGCAGATGGGCAGAAGTGCTGGGAAATGCTGACTTCTGGACATGACACAACCATTGAACCCACAAACTCACTGCAACTGTGTTTAGCTGCACAAGACTTATGAAAGATCAAGCAATCAAGAACAATATTCCAGCAAGCAATGCTAATGGACTGTGTAGGTTCCACAGACCAAAAATCAAGCAACAAGAAAAGAAAAGAAAAGAAAAGAAAAGGAAAGAAGAGAAGAGAAGAGAAGAGAAGAGAAGAGAAGAGAAGAGAAGAGAAGAGAAAAGACATAAGGTAGGAAGAGAGGTATGTTGGGGGTTTCTGAGAGGAATGGAATGGGATGAGTTTGGGGGTGGAAATGATCAGGGCATGGAAGAGCATATAACTTAAGATGACAGCAGTGCATCATCTTAGGTTGTAAAGGGTGATTGCACGGGAAATCCCAGGCTAGTAAGGTTGACTGTTACATTGTTGTCTTAAGAGCAGGTTAAACAAACAGGCTGAATGCACAGAGGAGGATAACAGTCTCAAGTCTTGAGCTGCTTCAAGATGTGTTATTAACTTTGGTTCAGAGGCCAAGCAAAAGTTCCAGTCTCATATACTATAAGAATATAACAGGTATCTATAGAAAATCACATCACCACAATATTGGCTGCATGTTTGTCATATGTAGCATTTCCATGTTGAGACATCTTCCTTCTGTTCTGGACTTCTTCAGAACTTTTAATGTGACAAGATGCTGGAGTCTGTCTAAATGCCTTTTCTGCATCTATGGAGATGACCCTGTGTTTCTATTCTGGAGTCTCTTGAGATAATTTGCAACATTGATTGGTTTAGGTGAAGGCAGCCTTTCCTGAGGCTCTGGAGTAAACTCAAGTTGATCATAGTCGCATTCTCGAACTCAGTTTGCAAGCTCTGGGGAAGTTTTAATGCCCACATGTCTCCTAGATGTCTCTTTAAGTTTTATTTACCTATAAGTATATTTGAAAAGGAAGGTTCAGCCTCCAGGACACTGGTCCATGTGACTTAGCTGATTAAGATGAGGTTCTGAAGTAGAACAGTTAAGAAGAGGCTCTGAGAGACGCTAGGAGGAGGCTGGGGAGAGCTGGACTTGACCCTGTCTGGAGAGTCTCCTGCGTTGAGGAGCACTCGTGGAGCAGAAGTTCTGGTGCTTAATCTTTACCTAGTGGGAGACTGTAATTTTATAGACAAGAAAAATGCGCCCCACAAAGGGATTATGTTTTAAAGTAATGTATTTCCTGATTGTCTTTTGAGACAGGGTCTCGTGTAGCCCAGGCTGTCTTCAAACTCACTGTGTAGCCAAGGGTGGCCTTGAACTCTTGAACCCCCTAGTTCTACCTCCCAAGTGCTGTGATACAGACATGTGTTTGTATGCCCAGCTGTATGTATTAATTTAAAGCCATTTTTTTAACATTCAAATTCTCTTAACAACATTTATAGCCTACTAAGCAACTGAAACCCTTTATTTGCCAGAGACAATATTCCAGCAAGCAATGCTTATGGACTCTGTAGGTTCCACAGAACTGAAAAACAAATAGCAGCAAAAGAAAAGAAGAGAAAACAAAAAGATAACGTAGGAAGAAGGCTGTGCTCAGAGGAGCGGAATGGGATGAGTTTGTGGGTGGACATGATCAAAATACATTATTTATATGTATGAAATTGTCAACTGATAAGAGATATTTTATTTGAAAACATTACAAGAGCAAAGTGATTTTATAAGATAAAAATCCTTATCAAATATTCCTTACTCATAAATTACTTATATTCCTGGACATAAGATAAAGCCTTCCAAGACTGCATTCAATGAAGCCTTTTTCAGTTTCAAAAGACCCTTATTTCCACTCTGATGATGTAGCCATTAGAATTCTGCCGAGAGCATTTTGTTTTAGAAAAAGAAAAGCCATTAGTAGATTAAACCGGGATGTTTTAAGAGATTCTTTGGCGTAGAAATAACTTACCATGTCCAGAGTGTTAAGAGAAATAGGGACATATGGGAGGAACTTGAAAACGTTCAAAAACAAAATCTGATATGTGTGTATGTAGTATTACACATGCATGTACATAGATGTAATCACCAGCGATAGAGAACATGCTAAAATTTTATGTCATTGTTGGAGGTAGCTAGAGGTTTTTGTCCTTATTTACTTACAGTACACTGTGAAAAATAAGTGTAAAAAATCAAACCCGCAACCTAATCAACCAGTGTCTGTGGAGGAATTAAATTTTTTTTTTAATTTTACGTTTATTTATTTTATTTCTATGTGTATGGTGTTTTGCCTTCATGTAAGTCCTTGCGCTGTGAGGGTGCCTGATGCCAAAGGAGCTCATCAGAGGTGTCAGGTCTTCTGGAACTAGAGTTACGGGTGGTTGGGGGCCAACTTTGTGGGTTCTGGGAACTGAACCCCAGGTCTTTTGCAAAAGCAAACAGTGTTCTTAACTGCAAAACCATCTGTCCTGTGTTTTAATTGGGGGTAACTGCTTAGGATTAATGGCTGTTAGAAATGTGTGTGTGTGTGTGTGTAGAGGGGGTGTCTCAGAAAAATGACCATATGATTCAAAGCAAAGTTGCCTCTGCCTAAGAGTGCTGTGTCTTAAGTGTGATTATAGAGGGAGTTAGGCACACCAAAAGAAGTCCCACTGGGGTTTTATTCCTAATACTCACGGGATTCTGCTCTTGGTTCTGCGTGCTTAGGTTCCAACTTTCTTAACGTTGTTTGCAAAAACAAAAACCTTCAAAGTGGCACAGTTGCTGAGTAACATCAACTTTTGAGAACAAGATACAATCTTGAGCCACAACTTGATTATAGACACATTAGTTTATGAGCCTGTCCAGCGTTTACAGCCCCCGGGATGACAGTCTCTTGTTAAAAACAGCAAACCAGAGAAAGTAAGTGCAAGTTGCAACTGGCTATTGAAGCCTCTATTGTACAGTTTGAAAGCTTAACACCTTTGAAAGAAATACAGTACATCTTACATGTTTCCCATAAACACCAATATACAAAGCCTTCTAGTTTGCCAGCAACCAAAGTAATTACTGCAGCACATCAGCAGAAGGTGGCCTTGAAATTGACACTGCATGTGAATGTTAACTCACCCACGGTCTCCTCCTGAACTACACCCCCGTGTGTCCTGTGCATGCAGAGCTCTGTTTAAAGCCTTGGAGCGTTCTGTGTGTGGGAAATCAGCTACATTGCATAGAAAGCATATGGGTAGGAGTACAGAGGATGTTAAAAGTCATTACGTGTTTATAGTCTCTTTATGGAGTACTTAGCCAATAATAAGTCCTGAAACCTGCATTTCTTTTCACATTTGATCCCTTTTAATTGTTTTCAACCTACTTTTACCAAAAACGAAAAAAAAAAAAAAAAAAGGAGGAATGGCAAAAATAAGGAAAGAAGGCAGAGGGTTGGGAAAAGAATAAATCACCATGAAGCTTTTAGCCTCCACAGGGAAACAGGCGTATAAACCCACAGATCCAGAACTGTGAAGCAATAGAGCTGTATGTTTACAAGTGACAGATTCAATTATGTAACTAGGCAAATTAAGGAAATCTAGTGACTTTATTCAGGGTGGGGAACCTATGCTTTCTAATCAGTCAAGAGGTTTCATCTGTGCAATAGGTTTATATAAACTTTTATTTTCAGCTGTTTGCAAACTAGCTCTGTAACATGACTTAGTGGGTCTAGGCACTTGTGACCAAGCCTGACAACCTGAGTTATGTCTCAGGGACTCATATGTTGGAAGAAGAGGCTGAGTACTACAAGTTAGCAGTTGACCTCATATGTGTGGCTCCATCTACATGTCCGCACACGTACAATGTTAAAAAATTAAAAATAGTATTTGCATGTAAATGATAATTCCTCATTATTATTAACAGTAGATGTCTTAAAATGCTCTCTTGTGATGGGAGTTATTCCAACAACATGCACTTATATAGAATAGCCTTTTTATCTGCCATCCTATAATTTCTCTGATTTAGCAAGGAAAGAACTCGTTTTGTAACTAATGGGTCAATTCTAAGAAATCTCCTCCACGATTTATCCCACAAATTCCTCTTTTGTTGGTGATTTATTTAAGGTTTTAGTCTCAGGAATCATATTGTGCTTATAAAATGAAAACAGTTAAAATATTTCTATGTCAATAAAATATTTTATTTTGTGAAAGTGTATGTGTGTATGAGTGTGTGTCCGCGTGTTTGTGTGTATGTATCTGTGTTTGTATATGTGTATCTCTCTGTGTGTATTTGTATATGTGTGTGTGTGTTTGTGTGTTTGTGCATGCGCAAAGGTGCTTGTGAAGAGGTCAGAGGACAACTTGACAAAGTCAGTTCTCTTATGTCAGTCCGAGGAACCCACAGCTGTTGAAGCAAGTGTCTGTCTTAGTCTAGTTATTACCAAAAGCAACCTGGGGGGAAGGGTCTACTTCATGTTACACATATCAGTTCATCGTCCATTACTGAAGGAATTCGGGTTAGGAACTCAAGGCAGGAACCTGGAAGCAGTTGAAGCAGATGCCATGGAGAAATGCTGCCTATTGCCTTGTCTTTCATGACTTGCTCAAGCCTGTTTCTTATGCAATTTAGGACTATCTGCCCAGAGGTACAGCATAGTGTGCTGGGCCTTCACATATAAGTGACACACCTATAAGCAAGTAGGCAAGTCTTTGTTTGTTTGTTTGTTTGTTTTTTGTTTTTGTTTTTTGGCTTTTGTTTTTGGGTTTTGATTTTTCAAGACAGAGTTGTTCTGTGTAATAGCCCTGGCTGTCTTGGACTAGACTTGTAGACCATACTGGCCTCAAACTCAGATATCCACTTGCTTCTGCCTCCCAAATGCTGGGATTAAAGGTATGGGCCACCACTGTTCAGCTAGGCAAATTTTATGGAGGAATCTTTTCAACTAAGACTCCTTCATCCCAGATATGCCTATGTTTGTGTCAAGTTGACAATATTCATACTCCGGAGCCCTCTCACTGGCCCAGAGATGTTTTTAAATAGAATTAGTGTAAAAACTTCAACTTTGGGGGCTGGAAAGAACACTTGATGTTCTTAGAGAGGATCAGGACTCAATTTCCAGCGTTTGCATGGTGGCTCACAACTTTCTGCAACTCCAGTTCCAGGGGATCCTCTTCTGGCCTCCATGGGCACCAGGCACAAATATGCATGCACGCAAAGCAACCATACATATAAAATAATTTAAGTGTCTAAAAAGTGTGTACCCTAAAGGAAAAAAACTAGAAAATAAAATATTAATTCATTACTTGGCCTACACTAAATTTCATAGTTACTCAACAAAACTTTTAAATGTTTTCTGTTATTTTTACTATCTTCCACTTATATTTAATATGGTCTTAATATATTTTTCCTAAAATATAAATGATAATAAAGGTTAAAATAATACTGCGTTTTTTCTTTATTTTTCACACCTCCTTAATTGAGGGGAGTTTCATGTCACAGCACATGTGCATGGAGGTCAAAGGGCAGGCTAATTTCTCTTTTCCAACCAAGCAGTCTCAGAGATCAAATTCAAGTCATCAGCCACAACGGCAAGCACGCTCACTAGCCCAAATCCTTTTCTCTTTCTGTTTCATTTCTTTCCCTCTCTACCCTCATTTTCTTTTCAGCACCGAGTATTGAATTCAGGGTTGAACCCAAGGCCTTGTGCATGTAGGCAATCATTCTACTATTGGGACACATTCTATCCTGTTTTGTTTTTTGTTGTTGTTGTTGTTGTTGTTGTTGTTTGTTTTTTTAACCTTCTATTTTGAGGATCTCAGTAAGTCATCCAGGCAAGTCATGAACTTGCAATTTTTCTGCCTCAGCTTCTCATGTAGCAGGGAGCATAGGCTTGCCTCAGTAAATACACCAGGTCTGGGGTAGTAATTAACATTTGATAACAAACTAAACCCAAATTGAAGCTGAAAGATCAGCAACTTCAAGGGACAATCTTTTTCTTTGTTAACCTGTTATTCAATTGGGTAGGTTTTGTGTTGTGTGTGATACTCCCGAGGGAGTAATCCGAAGGGAATTGTTAGAGAATTATTATGTTTTTCACCAGGCAGACAAAAGCACTGAATTCAGTCCCCCAGGAGCCTTCACAGGGTGTTTTCTGCTAATGGTGCTAGAAGATCGGGAGTGAGCCTCCCAGCTGGGACACAGTCCCAGAAGGCTGTTCGGCTCTTGTTCCTGCTGTGCCATCATCAACCCCGAGAGTAGGGATTACATTTTAAGTTAATCTCGGAAGGCACACAAGGAATAGCTTTTAGCTTTTTGTTATTGGCAAAAGGCAGAGTATTCTGTGGACTTACTCCCCTTTTCTAAGTTAAAGACAGTGCTGAAACTGATGGACTGGAGAGAAAAAGGTGATCGAGTCGAGTACAGTAAAAGCGCTATGCTCAGGAAGACTGAACTCAGTTAGTGGTGTAGTTCATGTCCAACGAGACCATGTACAACTGTGTTGGGAGGTTTGACCTCTACCAACAAAGGTGGGTGTTGCGCGCTAGGTGACGATCCACCACTGAACAGTTAGTGAATGATAAGCAGATCATGCTTCTGTATTAAGGACGAAGAGAGCCATCAACTTGGGTCAGATTGGTTTGAAGTTGCCCTCTCTGTACTTTAAAGACACACTGACTTAGAAATAGGCAGTTTATGTGAAGGCTGATTGTGTGAGCCAAACCTTATACATCTACAATGTGAATTAGAATCTTCGTTAAAAAGTGATAACTTCTCAGCTTGATAGTCTGTGCCACTCCTTGGAGGCAGAGAAAGGAAGCTTATCACATATTTGAGGCTAACAACGTCTATAGCATAAGTAGTTGCAGGCCAGCTGCAAGAGACCCTGTTTATTAACAAAACAAAATAAAGTAAAACAAAACAAAATAGGATTTGGAAATATAGGTTCATTAGCAGTATTGTATAAAACCTAAGGGTCAATTGTTAACACTTAAAAATATGGCTGATAGTATAGAGCAATGCCTATCTTTAAAAAATTTAAGATTGTCACGTTTTTCTGCTGTTTGCCTGAAGACATAAAGCATATCATTGTCATTTAAAATGATGTCAGAATTACAGTAATACCCTATCATAGTATTTCATTTTAATATTAAGATCAATTTTTCTAGGTGTTTAGTATATAAGCTAATGTATGCAGAGAATGCAGTATTTCCTATAACACATTATTCTGAGATGCAAAATGAAAACCATCCCTATTTTTTAAATTGCAAAATGAAGCAGAAGTGGTATTTAGACATGTCCAAAAACACTGTACTCTTTTGATTTTTACTTTTTTATTTTAAAGAATAATTTGTTATTCACTGGCAATTTTATCCAAATATGTAATGTATTTTGGCTGTAGTAAGCTCTGCTTCAGTCTCTCTCATTTTCTTCCAATCCTTCTAGAACCCTTCTTCACAGTAAGTTTTCTCTTACTTTCATGTCTTTTTAAATGACAAAAATATCATGATTTTAATTAGGAATTCTTGCATGAACATGGGCATGGAACACAGGTGTTATGGTTTGGATGTGAAATGTCCCCAGTAGGTTCACTTGTTTGAATGCCTGGACCCCAATGGTGGCATTGTTTGGGGAAGGCTGCAGAATCTTTAGGGGATGGAGCCTCACTAGAGGAATTGAGCCACTGGGGAAAAGTTTTTTGTTCATTCTCTGCTTCCTGAGTGTGACTGCAATGTGATGTGTTCTTACCAGCCTTCTGCTTCTACCTCTGTGCCTTCCTTCTCTGCTGATATTATCTTCCTGGCCAGGATAAGTGTATCCCCCTGGAACTGTAACCTAAAATAAATCTTTTCTCAGCAAATTTGCTTTTGTCAGAAGATTTTATTGCAGTGGTAGGAAGAAAACAAATAAAGAACCTTAGACAATGGGAAACTTACAGTGACATCCTCCTCCAACTAGCTATTAATTGTCAATAGCTCCTTAGCTAAAGGTGGAGCCTTATAAACTTCCCCCATTGATGCTGGTTTGCTATTGTGCAGGTCTTGTGCAGCTAGCCAGAGCTGCTATGGTTTCATGAGTACAATGGCCATGTTATGTCCAGAAGACAGTGTTTCACAACACATTCTCCCACCCTGGAGCGCTTACACTTTTTCTGACTTATATTCTGTGATGTTTCTTGAGCTTTGTGATGAGTGATGTAGATGTCCCATTTAAATCTGAGCCCTCAAGTCACTTATTCTCAGCACTTTAACTAGTTATGAATCTGTGTTAACTGTGATCACTTCAAAAAGAAGCTTCTCTGACCAAAACCAAGAGTATTGCTCTTCTATAAGTGTAAACATAACACATCCATCTAGTGAAAAAAACTAGATAGTAGGAACATAGTAGTATGCTCCCTCCTACTACCTGTGACCTCTCCAGTCATGAACTTTTGAGCAGGTTTACAGTGTCAGGCATAAATTCTCTTCTGTGCTGTGGGACTCCAGTACAATCAGAGATGTTATGCCATCCCATAAGACAGTGTTATATTACTCCATAAAACAGTGTTATATTATTCCATAAGATAGTGTTATATTATTTCATAAGACAGTTGTATTATCCCACAAGACAGTGTTGTGCTACCCCATAAGACAGTGTTGTATTATTCCATATGACAGTGCTGTATTAATTACCTCATAAGACAGTATTGTATTAGCCCATAAGTCAGTGTTGTATTAGCCTATAAGACTGTTGTATTACCCCACAAGACAGTGTTGTACTACCCCATAAGACAATGTTGTCTTATGCCATAACAGTCATGCCACTATTGCCCTAATGGGCACTTCCTGCCTGGAAAGCCTGGATTGTAACACTCAGAGTCCATTGCTGGAAAAAACAGTTGATGAGTTTTCTCCTCTGGTGGCCGCTTTTCCTTCTGGTCCTATGGAATCTGGCCAACATGGAGAAAGATTCTAGTTTAGTCCCAGCTTGATTTCTCCATATCTTGTAATGAAAGTCTAGAGTGTATTCACTGATGGGTTCTTACCATCTAGTTCTTGTGGGCAACCAAGAGCAATGGCAATGGCTTGAATTGTTGTGGGAGCCTCGAGGACCTCTCTAGCCATCAACTCATAAGGGTGTCTCCTGTGTCTGGCATTGGAGTGTTTGTTTAATAACTATGGTTTCTGGAGACCAGCATTGACAACCCATGCAGTGTATTTCTGTTCAAACTCCTCAGCATGGTTAACTTCAGTTGTCAACTTGACACATCTGGGAAAAGGGGACCTCATTGAGGAATTGCTTCCACCAGATTGGCCTACAGGCTTGTTTCTGTGGACAGTTTTTAAATTGCTAATTGGTATGGGAGGCCCAGTTCATGGTGGGCATGCTACCCTTGCATGGGTGAGCCTGGGCTCTATAGGAAGGGCTGGGCATGAGTCTGAGAGCAAACCAGGAAGCAGCATTCTTCCACAGTCTGTGCCTCGGTTCCTGCTGTTCTTGCCCTGTCTTCCCTTAGTGATGAACAAAGAACTGGAGGTTATAAGATGTAATAAACACTTTCCTCCCCAAGTGACTGTTGTCTAGTGTTTTATCGCAGTAACATGAACCAAACTAGAACACTCCTTTAAATACTTTTAAATTAGCTTACAAAGTAGTTAGTTTCCCATTGAAGTTTTTAATCCATCTTTATTTTCACCTAATCCTCTCTCTAAGCCCTTCCTTTGCCCCATCATCCGGTTCCTACATCACATTTCCATTTTTATTTTATTCTATTTCAGAATGAAGTTTTAGAGTCTGCCAATATAGCATATAGGTTAATTTAATTGAAAAAAATCACTAAAACTGAGTGAACTAACTCTATTTACTTTTTCATTTTAAAAATTATCTACGTAATTTTAAAATAATAAATTTAAAATATTTATATATATGGGACCATGTGGATGCCATTCATGTGGATGCCAAAGGACAACCTGCAAGACTCAGTTTTCTTCTTTAACTATGCGGTTTATAAGGACCAAACTCAGATCATCAGACTTGTATTCAAGGCCTTTACAGGGCAGAAGAGGGTATCTGATCTACTTATGCACGTGTTTGTTTGAAATCGAACCTCTGCTCTTGCAAGAGCTGCAAATGTTCCTACCTGTTCAGCCATCCCTTCGGCTCTGCTTTTTCTTTTTTTAAAAAAATAACTTTCTAAACATAAACTTTATTTATATCATCATGTCTACCTGTGTGAGAGTATAAGTGTGCATAGGACACAGTCCATGTGGAGGTCCTAAGACAACTTGATGGAGTCAGTTTTCTTCTACTGCTGTGATTCCTGGGATCCAACTCAGGCAATAAGAGTTTTGTGGAAAGTATTTTTACCTGACGGGCCCTTGAAAATTATTTTACAGATGACCACCTCCCCCAACACACACACCCAATCCAGGGCCACATGGCCTGGGTCTGGAGCAATCCAGAGATGACTCTTGCTCAATGTCACACAAGCCTTGGTGGGCAGATTATGTCCAAGACGACCCCTGCCTGGAACCATACGGCATGGGTGAGGCATAGTGCTCCTAAGACCACTCCTGAGATGACCCCAGACACCCAGAGGCCCCGGGTACCACTAAGGTAAGCAATTAAGTGGTGGAAGAGGAAGAGAAGCAAAATGATGAGAGCACAATGAAGACAGGCAGAACTGGAGACTCCAGGGTAGTTTCGAACAGCCTGATGTGAGTAGCTAGTGATATCTCCTAAAGCCTTGGTGGGGTTCTGGCCTATCCTTCCTCCTGGGGCCATATCTGGGTCCATGACCCTACAGCAGTGGGGGTCAGATATCTCCCTGGTGGATGTCTCTGGTCTGAGCTGCTGTTGAATGTTGGTGTCTGAGGGCTATGCAGAGCTGGCCCCACTCCTTGCCTGAGCATCCTGGGAGACCTGGCCCTGAAGGTGTGAGAGCATTGTTGAGCTGGCCCTGGTTGTAGGGGTGGAAGGTGAGCCACCCACAAGGGCATGAACATGGGAGAGCTGGCCGGGCCACTTGCTGACTGTGACACTGGATAAGCAAACCTGGAGAGCCCACTCTGGTGGTGTGGGTGCAGGAGAGCTGGTAGGCTGACCAGCTCAGGTACCAACTAGGCCAAGTGCTTTGAGTTAGTCCACTGCAATATCTACTCCATCGATGAACTGCTGAAGCAGTGAAAGGGCTGGTTTACAGATCCAAAGGTGCAGGATCTCCATGACTCGGTACTGATAGTGTAGCAGGAGACAGAGGCTTCAAAGCAGACCACTGGGTCATTGCAATAAACATTTGCAAAGAATTGTGAACAAAAGGGTGTACTGTGGGGCGCACTGCAACATACTACAGCTTCCACAGTGAGGTTTTTTTTTTTGGAGGGGGTGTGGGAGGTTACAAGGGCATAGGGCAGTTATGAAGGGTCAGGGATATGGGTGGGATTGGAGTGCATGATGTGAAATTCACAAAGAATCAATAAAAAAGTTAAATAATTAAATTTATATATGTATCCCTCAAAATGTCTATAAACTCATTATCTGGGCAATCTCTTAAAGCCTCCAATGATATAACTGAGGTTTCATTAAAAAAAGAAAAATTTGCTTTAATTTCCAAGTTTAGAAAGATAATAGGGATAAGCTGTCCCTAGGGCAGCTGTGAGTATAACTACTTCTTAGATATGTCTATTCGAGGTAGTAGAAAGAGAGTGGCTGGGCTGTGATTTAATTGTTTGTTCTGTTTCTCAAGCTCACCTGTAAAATGAGAGTTCTGGGTGTTTGGCAGATGGCTCAGCAGGTGGGTAGTGTGCGTGCTGGTCAGAATTCAATGTGTGCAACCTTCATAGTGGGAAAAAGGAGCCGATTCCCACAAGTTGTCTTCTGACTGCACATGTACATTTGCAGATTCACACAAATAAATAAACAAACAAACTAATGAACTAAAGTGCTGTTCTAAAAAGCAGGTTGTAACACCATTGTTGCAAGCAAAAGAGACTGAATAAATGCTTCTGGATTTAAACGCTAGAATTAAATGACTGTAAGACAAGGCTAGTGTGGTTGTACAGTGGGAACCATGCAAGCCCGACTATCTGAGTTCCAGCCCTAGGACCTGTGAGAGAAGGAACTAACCTCTGAGGGTTGTCCTCTGACTATGTCATGTGTGCTGTGACACATGTGTGCCCTCATCAGTAATAATAACAGCAATTGCAATAATAATCTAAAAATTAAGCATAAAATGTATTAAGAGGTTTCCTTTGGATTACAGATTTCAAATGTCATCGTTACAAATTATAAATTAAAGCTACTCAACTTAAAGCCTAAACCTGAGGATGTCTTTGCAACCTGCTAATATTTCACTGCAGATAGACAATTATTGCTAGAAAAGAAAAGCATTCTTTTTAAATTATTATTAGGTATTTATTTCATAAGAAAAGCATTCTTATGCATTGTATTACTTGAAGTACAAAATAGCATGGTGTATTTACTTCCTACGTTGAGAAACAAAAGCAGATTATTTTCAAAACTTTAAATAATGGTCAGCTTCCATATAAACTATGTATTGATTGAGGATTTTACTGGAACACACAATTAAAGCTAATTAATTTATCAGTACCACTGTGGTACCTCCCCACCCTCCATTCAATAGGCAAATAATCTATGAGACCAAGCGGTCACCTAGGGATGTTTCAAAGAAATAGCATAGCCAGAAATGAAGATGAAGCCGATTATATATATATAATTATATATATGTATTATATATATATATGTATATATATATATGTGTGTGTGTGTGTGTATATATGTATATATATGTGTGTATATATGTGTGTGTATACATACATATATATATATATATATATATATATATATATATATATATATATGTGTGTGTGTGTGTGTGTGTGTGTGTGTATGTATATATATGTAATCTGAAGAAGAGTTCATTCCTCAAGTGTAAACTTTCTGCTTTTCTTTACATAGTGTATTTGGAGAGGAACTATGCTGTCTGTACAGCTGAGACCTCTTAATATCACCTGCTCATCCACTAATCCTAGAGTCACAAATATTTTTAAACTTAAAGCTTCAATCCTTCAGATCTGAACTTACTAAGTAAGCTTCAAATTGTTTCTAAAGATGGATTTTAAAATGAAATTTAATAAGAACAAGAATTGAGATTGAAAAGGGAAAATGAAATGGACTTCCACATTTGGCAAACGAGTCATTTCCTTGCTTACGGTTTTACACATGCGTACACACTCATACACCACACAGACAACTTTTCTAACCTTTAACTCTTTAAAAGTATTTGTGTGTTTGGGCAGAAGACATAGGGGACAGATCACCCTGGGGCTGGAGTTACAGATGGTTGTGAACAGCTTAATGTGGATGCTGGGAATCAAATTTGAGACCTCTGTAAGGAAACTGCACACTCCTGAGCCATCTCTCTGCCATTCCTCCCTCTTTTTTGTGATTGAACCCAGGACTTCATGCATATTGCACAACTACTCTACGACTGAGATATGTTCCAAGTCTGTAGTGGTTTGAACATACTTGGCCCATGAAAAGTGACCTTTTTAGGAGGTGTGACCTTATTGTAGGATGTCACTGTGGAGGATGTATCCTTGTTAGAGTGGTCACTGTGGAGTTGGGGCTTTGAAGTCTCATATATGTACTCAAGTCTGGCCAGTGTGATACAGACCCTCCTCCTGGCTACCTTGGAAGACAGTCTCTTGCTGCTTCCTTGCAATCAAGATGTAGAACTCTTGTGTCTTTCAGCACCAAGTCTATCTGCACACTGCCATGCTTCCTATGAAGATGATAATGGACCCAACCTCTGAAACTGTAAGCCAGCCCCAGTTAATGTTTTCTTTGTAAGACTTGCTTTGGTTATGATGTCTTTTCACAGTAATGAAACCCTAAGACAAAGTCCATTCTACTATTTTCTTTTTATTTAGTAATATTGGTGTGTATATGATGTATATGTGCAGGCACACACAAGTCAGGGCATGCATGTAGTGGTCAAATGACCTATTAGGAGATGTGGCCTTGTTGGAGTAGGTGTGGCTTTCCTTATTGGAGGACGTGTGTCTCTGTAAAGGTGGGCTTTGAGGTCTCATATGTTCAAACTATTCCAAGTGTGATACACAGTCTCTTCCTTGCTGCCTGTGGATCAAGATGTAGAACTCTCAGCTCCTCCTCCAGCATTATGTCTACCTGCATGCTGCCATGCTTCCTGCCATGATGAAAATGGACTGAACTGAAACTGTAAGCCAGACCCAGTTAAATGTTTTGCTTTGCAAGAGTAGCCATGGTCATGGTGTCTCTTCACAGAAATAAAACCCAAACAAAGACACTGGGACCATGGGTCAGAAAGTTCCAAATATAAGAGTTTTCTTTAAGTTTCTAAATGTTAACTACCATCCCTAGTCCATATTGTCTCTGCCTAGAGACTACTTCAAGTCCACTTTCAGGATGCTGACCCCATATTAGGTTTAAATAGAGGGGACAAGAGGAATGTGGGGCTATCCAGTCCTGGTCAAGGTGTGGTCCCGCCCACTGTTGTCTCAGGTCCAGTCTCTCCTGATAGGTAGTCTGAATGTTGTAAAAATGATGTAAAATCTCTTTGGGAGAGGATGGTTCTGGGCCATACTTTCCTTTTCTCAGCAGAAGACTCCTAGGGAAATTCCAGTTTCTTGGACTTTATTGTCTTAATACTCAAATCACTAAAGGGAGAGATTCAAGTGTCTGTAGGAGAGACCTTGTTACTGCCACAATACTTAAAGTATTTCCAATTTCTATTCTCTTGTGGGGAGTAATTTCCACATTCCAGTAGGACTGAACTCCAACTTAATATGTATGTATGTATGTATGTATGTATGTATGTATGTATATATGTATGTACACACACACACACACACACACATATATGGGTGATGTCTGAGATTGAACCCAAGGGTCTGAGGCAGACTTACCATACACTCTACAATGGCACTACAGCTTCAGTCCCAATAATGCCCATCACACACAACGATTAGTGTTTAAAAACCATGCTAGATGATCCAGGTGGCAGTGATGCATGCTTTTAATACCAGCACTCTGGCAGCAGAGGCAGGCAGATCTCTGTGAGTTCTTGACTAGCCTGGTCTATGGAGTGAGTTCCAGAACAGCCAGAGTAAAAACCAGAAGCATGCTGGCTGCTGCTGCTGCCACTAGCTCTCTCTGACAGGGTGACACTAAATGCATTTGGAGAGTATTGCCAGGGCAGCAGTCTTTTAATCAGTATGTTTTGCAGATCTTTCTAAAGCAGGAGTTACATGCAATTAAGAACCTAATTTTAAAAATTGGGCAAGATATTGTTTCATTAAGCTGTCCTTTGTCCCTTTGGGGTTTATTAAGTCCTGTATAAACAAGACTGCCTCTTACCCTGGCTGATTTGGCTTTGGCACACACCTCTAGGGCAACTGTAGCCAGCCTTCTAGAACTGGCTGTTTTGTCTTGAACTGTGTTTTATCATTCACAGTTCGGGGATTTGTTTTCACACCTGTTTGTAGTTCCACTTTATGACCAGGGGATCTGATAGTGACGAAGTCAAATGAAGGCAGATTAAAACATAAACATCCAGACTCAGTCACTGATGTAGGGTCTACATGCATAGTTTTCAAATCAGGACAGGAGGATTGGGTGTTGCATATGTACTAACACAAGTTGTGTGAAATGTGCACAGAAAATAAACATTTAGAAATAGCTCTTCACCTTCTTCCCAAGGCTGTAATGGATCTCAGGTCCAGAACTGAATATGGAAGAAAACAAAACAAAACAAAACAAAACACATTTTAAGGGTGTTTCTGATAATACAAGCACAAGCAATATGTGTTGGCATTTCATTGGTTAAACTTCTCATACTGTAGCAATATTTGTCCTAAAATGGAGAAGAATGGCACTATGAGGGAAAAATGTGTTTCCTTTGGCCTCATGCAATTTATATTTGGGCCAATCTTAGTGTACAGTGTCTTCTGTACTTTCATAGGTAGTGCCCATTACTGTTAATAAGAGATAACCACACATGTACAAAAGAAAACATGCCCTTTAGAACTGAACTTGGACCTTGGGGATGAAAATATGTCCCTTGCTAATAGATGATGAAAATTATAGTCTTGAGTTTGGTCCCTGCTGACCTGACATCATTGAATTTGGAGTAGCAGAGCCAGGCTCATCCAGAGGTAAAAGAAAAAAAATAATATTTGAAGAAAAACAAAAAAGTGTGTGTGTGTGTGTGTGAATTGTAAATCAGCCCTTTAAATTGTCACTAAACTCCATGCCTAATTATACGCTGAACAGAATCTTAGTTCAAAGTTTCTAACAAAGAACGTTTGTGATATATTTATTCTTATTTATTATTTTCAACCAGTCACTGTTGGTCAGCTTTCTTTATTTACAGGAAGTATTTATTTTATGTTTATGTGTGTGTGTGTGTGTGTGTGTGTGCTTGAGTGTGTGTCTGTGCACCACATGTACTCAGGAGCCCACAGTGGTCAGAAGAGAGTGCGGGATACCCTGGAGTGGAGATTACAGGCAGTTGTGAGCCAAAATCAGCCTTATGGGACCTCTGGAAGAGCAGCCAGTGCTCGAAGCTGCTGAATCATCTCTCCAGCCCCTGATTAGCTTTTCTGGAAATAGTAAAATTTAATTCATATAATACAATTAGTCTCACCTAATATATTAATATTCCAATTTAATTTCTTGGGAAAATGAGTGAGGAAAGATTAATTTTTGAGGCAAATATTTTTAAAATGAGGAAAACAACACTTTGGCTTATGCTCACTATCAGTAGAAAGTATCTGAATAGGGGCTGGAGAGATGGCCCAAGTTCATCTCTCAGCACCCACATGACTGCTCACAGTATCAGACAGGCATGTAGCATGTACCTATATTAAGGCAAAACATCCATACATACATTTTTAAAGTTAAAAAAACCTTTAAAAATAAAATATGTGAACAGATTAACCCCTACTCTCCCTGCTTTGTTTTGTTTTGTTTGTCTTGACCTTGTCTTCCCCTTTGGGAAGGGTAAATGAAGAGTAAGGAGGAGAAAGAGTTAATGTCCTCAGTAGTGCATTAAGTGACTTATCAAAGGTCTTTGAACACTCAGAGACCTTAACTATGATTAGATTGAAAAGACAAATTTTGAAGCAGATAAGTCTGCACTGGGCATCTTCATCTTTTTAATTCTGTGCTTCCATAGCTATAAAACTAGAGTGATAATTCTACTTCACAGGGTGATCAAAAGCATTAAAGAATCAAAGCACTTAGCACTGACCATACCAGTGAACATGAATTTATATAAACAGTAGCTTCATTGCTATCAATTATAGATAGCACTTATCCTTCCAAAATTAATATCCTTTGGATGGAATGCTCCTGACTTTTTTCTGAGATTACTGGTGGCTTACTTAGCCATGTGTATGCATAGTTACTACTCTCTAAGAGTCCGGTCATCTCTTCTTTGGTTTGATCTAAACAAATGACTCAACTGATATTTGGAAATATGTCCTGTTTAGGGAGAAAAACCATCCACAACACCTGATAATAGGTACATTTAGGAAATAAAAAGATGGAGTAGTTCTGCCCCTGTCAGTTGAGGTGATGGAAGACACACTAGTCATAGCTGGAGAGTCACGTGAAGGGTGCTGTATTATTCAGGGTTCTCTAGGGCCACAAAACTTATGGAATAGCTCTATATATTAAAAGAACTTATTGGAATGACTTACAGTCTGTAGTCCAATTAACCCAATAATGGGCAGCTGTGAATGGGAAGTCCAAGACTCTAGTAGTTGCTCAGTCCTACAAAGCTGGGTGTTTCAGCTAGTCTTCTGTATACACTGGAATCCTGAAGAAGTAGGTTCCAAGAGATGTGTTGGTGATTAAGTGCAAGCAGGCAGAGAAGAACCAAGCCTTCCTTCTTCCATTGTCTTTATATAGGTCTCCAGCAGAAAGTATGGCTCAGATTAAAGGTGTGTACCACTGTGTCTAGATATAAACTATTCTTTACTTGGAACTTGCCCTGACCCAGGCTGGCTATCTTAGTTAGGGTTTCATTGCTGTGAAGAGACACCATGACCACGGCAACTTTTATAAAGGTGATTTACTGGGGGCTTGCTTACAGGTTCAGAGACTCAGTCCATAATCAATATGGCGGGAAGCATGCTAGTGTCCAGGCAAGCATGGTGCTGGAGGAGCTGAGCGTTGTAGCTCTTGTTCTGAAGGCAGCTAGGAGAAGACTGACTTCCAGGAAGATAGGACAAAGATCTCAAAGCCCACCCTCACAGTGATGCAATTCTTCCAACAAGGCTGCACCTACTCCAACAAGGCCATACCTCCTAATAGTGCTACTCCTTGGGCCAAGCAAATTCAAACCACCACATTGGCCTTGAACACAGAGATCTGTTTGCCTGTGTCTCCTTTGATGTAAGGCATGCACCACCTTGCCTGAACCTAGGCTTTTCATGCCTAGTATGCCTCAAGACCTGGATCACAGGTGTGCTCTCCACTTTTGGATTGTAGTTCATTCCAGATATAGTCAAGTTGACAACTGGAAATAGCCGTCACAGGTGCTATCAGTTATCTTTGTGCATATATTTAGATTACCATGTGAAAATTCATCTTGACATATGTAATGGAGCTGTGTCAATTAGATTAAAGTAGAAAGTATACTAAAACTCTGCATCTCATATGTTTTTAAAAATATTTATTTATTTTTTTCTGTATATGAGTACACACTGTAGCTATACAGATGGTTGTGAACCTTTATCTGGCTGTTGGGAATTGAATTTAGGACCTCTGCTCACTCTGGTCAACCCCGCTCACCTATGCTCAAAGATTTATTTACTATTATAATTAAGTACACTGTAGCTGTCTTCAGATAAGAAGAAAGCATCAAATCTCATTACGGGTGGTTGTGAGCCACCATGTGGTTCATGGGATTTGAACTCAGGAGAAGAGCAGTCAGTGCTCTTACCCGCTGAGACAGCTGACCAGGCCATCTGCATCTCATATCTGTAGGAGAGTAATGTGATGTCCTGGGGTGCTCTATTGGGAGCTCTAAAGACATGCACCAGTAGTACTGGAAAAGGCATTTGTTTCACCCTGCAACATTAGAAACTTGGACCTATGTGCATGTGTCTGAAATTAGACCTATATCCAGGTATCATGGGTAAACAAAGGAGGCCTAAACTCCATCCATTCTGTTCTACCACTAGTACCACCTAGTGGTAGCCATGTTGTGTAGGCATTTTTTAAAAATTATTTTATTAGATATTTTCTTCATTTACATTTCAAATGCTATCCCAAAAGTCCCCTATACCCTCCCCTCTCCCTGCTCCCCTAACCACTCACTCACACTTCTTGGCCCTGGCGTTCCCCTGTACTGGGGCATATAAAGTTTGTAAGACCAAGGGGCCTCTCTTCCCAATGATGGCCGACTAGGCCATCTTCTGCTACATATGCAGCTAGAGACACGAGTTCTGGGGGTACTGGTTAGTTCATATTGTTGTTCCACCTATAGGGTTGCAGACCCCTTCAGCTCTTGGGTACTTTCTCTAGCTCCTACACTGGGGACCCTGTGTTCCATCCTATACATGACTGTGAGTATCCACTTCTGTATTTTTTAAAAACATACTTAAAAAAAAATTACAAATTACAGTTTGGGAAAGGATTTTTTACCAATCCTAGATCTTATAGGGGACTAATATCCAATATATACAAAGAGTTCAAGAAGCTGGACTCCAGAAATTCAAATAACCCCATTTAAAAATGGGGCACAGAGCTAACCAAAGAATTCTCAACTGAGGAATACCGAAGGGCTGAGAAGCATCTGAAAAAATGTTCAACATCCTTAATCATCAGGGAAATGCAAATCAAAACAACCCTGAGATTCCACCTCACACCAGTCAGAATGGCTAAGATAAAAAATTCAGCCAGGTGATGGTGGTGCACGCCTTTAATCCCAGCACTTGGGAGAGAGAAGTAGGCAGATTTCTGAGTTTGAGACCATCCTGGTCTACAAAGTGAGTTCCAAGGACAGCCAGGGCTACACAGAGAAACCCTGTCTCAAAAAACCAAAAACCAAAAACCAAAACCAAAACCAAAAACAAAAAAAATTCAGGTGACAGCAGATGCTGGCGTGGATGTGGAGAAAGAGGAACACTCCTCCGTTGCTGGTGGGATTGCAAGCTTGTATAACCACTCTGGAAATCAGCCTGACAATTCCTCAGAAAATTGGACATAGTACTACTGGATGATCCAGCAATACCTCTCCTGGGCATATACCCAGAAGATGTTCCAAGTGGTAATAAGGACACATACTCCACTATGTTCGTAGCAGCCTTATTTTTTTTTTTAAATTTTTTATTAGGTATTTAGCTCATTTACCTTTCCAATGCTATACCAAAAGTCCCCCATACCCACCCACCCCCACTCCCCTACCCACCCACTCCCCCTTTTTGGCCCTGGCGTTCCCCTGTACTGGGGCATATAAAATTTGCGTGTCCAATGGGCCTCTCTTTCCAGTGATGGCCGACTAGGCCATCTTTTGATACATATGCAGCTAGAGTCAAGAGCTCCGGGGTACTGGTTAGTTCATAATGTTGTTCCACCTATAGGGTTGCAGATCCCTTTAGCTCCTTGGGTACTTTCTCTAGCTCCTCCATTGGGAGCCCTGTGATCCATCCATTAGCTGACTGTGAGCATTCACTTCTGTGTTTGCTAGGCCCCGGGATAGTCTCACAAGAGACAGCTACATCTGGGTCCTTTCGATAAAATCTTGCTAGTGTATGCAATGGTGTCAGCGTTTGGATGCTGATTATGGGATGGATCCCTGGAAATGGCAGTCTCTACATGGTCCATCCTTTCATCTCAGCTCCAAACTTTGTCTCTGTAACTCCTTCCAAGGGTGTTTTGTTCCCACTTCTAAGAAGGGGCATAGTGTCCACACTTCAGTCTTCATTTTTCTTGAGTTTCATGTGTTTAGGAAATTGCATCTTATATCTTGGGTATACTAGGTTTTGGGCTAATATCCACTTATCAGTGAGTACATATTGTGTGAGTTCCTTTGTGAATGTGTTACCTCACTCAGGATGATGCCCTCCAGGTCCATCCACTTGGCTAGGAATTTCATAAATTCATTCTTTTTAATAGCTGAGTAGTACTCCATTGTGTAGATGTACCACATTTTCTGTATCCATTCCTCTGTTGAGGGGCATCTGGGTTCTTTCCAGCTTCTGGCTATTATAAATAAGGCTGCTATGAACATAGTGGAGCATGTGTCCTTCTTACCAGTTGGGGCATCTTCTGGATATATGCCCAGGAGAGGTATTGCTGGATCCTCCGGTAGTACTATGTCCAATTTTCTGAGGAACCGCCAGACTGATTTCCAGAGTGGTTGTACAAGCCTGCAATCCCACCAACAATGGAGGAGTGTTCCTCTTTCTCCACATCCACGCCAGCATCTGCTGTCACCTGAATTTTTGATCTTAGCCATTCTGACTGGTGTGAGGTGGAATCTCAGGGTTGTTTTGATTTGCATTTTCCTGATGATTAAGGATGTTGAACATTTTTTCAGCAGCCTTATTTATAATAGCCAGAAGCTGGAAAGAACCCAGATGTCCCTCAACAGAGAAATGGATACAGAAAATGTGGTACATTTACACAATGGAGTACTACTCAGCTATGAAAAAGAAGGAATTTATGAAATTCTTAGGCAAATGGATGTATCTGGAGGATATCATCCTGAGTGAGGTAACCCAATCACAAAAGAAGTCACTTGATATGCACTCACTGATAAGTGATATTAGCCCAGAACATTAGAATACCCAAGATACAACTTGCAAAACACAAGAAAATCAAGAAGAAGGAAGACCAACACGTGGATACTTCATTCCTCCTTAGAATAGGGAACAAAATACCCATGGAAGGAGTTACAGAGACAAAGTTTGGAGCTTAGGGGAAAGGATGGACCATCCAGAGACTGCCCCACCCAGGGGTCCATTCCATAATCAGCCACCAAACCCAGACACTATTGCATATGCCAGCAAGGTTTTGCTGTAAGAACCCTGATATAGCTATGTGAGGCTTTGCCAGTGCCTGGCAAATACAGAAGTGGATGCTCATTGTCATCTATTGGATGGAACACAGGGCTCCCAATGGAGGAGCTAGAGAAAGTACCCAAGGAAGGGGTCTGCACCCTTTAGGTGGAACAACATTATGAATTAACCAGTACTCCCAGAGCTCATGCCTCTAGCTGCATATGTAGCAGAAGATGGTCTAGTTGGCCATCATTGGGAAGAGAGGCCCCTTGGTCTAGCAAACTTTATATGCCCCAATACAGGGGAATGCCAGGTCCAAGAAGTGAGAGTGGGTGGGTAGGGGAGCAGGGTGGGGGGAGGGTATAGGGCACTTTTGGGATAGCATTTGAAATGTAAATGAAGAAAAGATCTAATAAAAATTGAAAAAAATTACAAATTACATGAAAATTTACTGCTAAAAACAACCAGAAAGATATTAGAGATTAGGGTCTACTGTAAGATTTTCTTCAGTCCTCTTGTCTCACAGCCCTGTTGTTTCTGTCTCTGTCTCTGTCTCTCTCTCTCTGTCTCTCTCTAACTCTCTCTACCACATAGTTTGTAAAGTCACAGATGGAAATATACTATGTACATACTGTGGTGTGTTTAAACATATTTTCTGTGGGACTAGAGTGATGGCTCAGGGGTTTAGAACTCTTGCTGGCTTTGCAGAGGACACAGATCACCAGCACCCACATGATGACTCAAAACCATCTGTGCCTCTAGTTACAGTGATCTGAAACATTCTTCTGGCCTTCATAGGCACTCGTATGTAGTCAGAACAGTCGTACACATAGTGAGAATGTACAGTTAAAGACAAAGATTGGTGTCTCATGAGTAAAAGGCTAGCTATCAACACAGTGCTGAGGAAAACGTTATGTTATTAGAGTTCCCTTCTTTCAGTGCTATGAACTTTGAGGGGGAATGTCCATGAAACTTTCCTGTCTACGTTATTAGCGCTACAGAAAGCAGAGGAGACAGGAAGGGTTGGGAAGGAGCAGAGAGCAACTTGAAGTTTTTAGGGTGGGAAGCTGCCATTGCTAAAGTATTTTGGATCCAGAATGGGGTGTTTTGGGGGAGTAGCTCTCCCACAATGTCTTGGCTTTGTCTCAAATATTTCATGAGAAATTTGAACTGAGTAACAAAGGTTCAGCAGTGTCTTCCTAGTGTAGCCAATAAAGTTTCAACAATCTAGGAAGCCTTGATTGAAGGGTCTAGAAGGTTTTTGTTTTTGTTTTTGTTTTTATTTAAATCTTCAGTGCCAATGGCACATACTAAACACGGAGTGGATCTCTGGGTAGAAAAACAGAAGCAAAGGAATTTAAGGAAACAGGCAAAGTATGCTTAGCAGGACAAAGACCAGGAAATTGAAAGACAACCTTAAAATTCACGCTTTAAGGTGGGTTTCAACATGTCCCCTGCCTCCCATTGTAAATAGTGAGGGAATAGAGAAATAGCTCCATGATGTTTTGTTTTGTTTTGTTTTTTGTTTTTTCGAGACAAGGCTTCTCTGTGTGGCCCTGGCTGTCCTGGGACTCACTCGGTAGACCAGGCTGGCCTCGAACTCAGAAATCTGCCTGCCTCTGCCTCACAAGTGCTGGGATTAAAGGCGTGTGCCACCACTGGCTGGTGTTTTGTTTTGATTTATTTACATCCTAAATGCTGCCCTCCATCCCCACCTAACAGAGTCCTTTCCCCTCCCCCTCCCGCATCACCTTTTCCTCTGAGATGGTGGGGCTCCCCTGGGTATCCTCCCTCCATGGCACATCACATCTCTTCAGGGTTAGGTGCATCCTCTCCCACTAAAGCCAGACATGGCAGCCCTGTTGGGAAACAGATTTTAGTCAGGCAACAGCTTTAGGGACAGTCCCTACTCCAGTTGTCGGGGGACTCATACAGAGACTGAGCTGCATGTTTGCTACATATGTTCAAGGGGACTTAGTCCAGCCTGTGTATACTCATTGGTTGGTGGCTCAGTCTCTGAGAGCTCCCATGGCCCAGGTTAGTTGACTCTGTAGATCTTCCTGTGGAGTTCCCTTCCCCTTCAGGGCCTTCAATTCTTCCCCCAGCTCTTCCGTAAGAGTCCCTGTCCAATGTTTGGCTGAGGGTATCATCTGTATCTATTTCAGTCAGTTGCTGTGTAGAGCTTCTAGGCTCCTGTCTGCGTGCATAACAGAGTATCATTAATAGTGTCAGGGATTGGAGATTGCCCATGGATGAGTCTCGAATTGGGCTGATGATTGGTTGGCCATTCTTTCAGTCTCTGCTCCATCTTTGTCCCTGTATTTCTTTTAGACAGGATAAATTTTAGTTCAAAAGTTTTGTGGTTCGGTAGGTGTCCTTATCCCTCCACTGGGGTTCTTGCCTGGCTACAGGAAGTGGCCTCTTCAGGTTTCCACCGTTAGGTATCTGCCCTAAGGTCACCTGCATCTACTCCTGAGAGTCTCCATCATCCCAGATCTCTGTAGGCAAATGGATGGAACTAGAAATTATTATCGTGAGTGAGGTAACCCAGACACAAAAGGATATACATGGTATACACTTATTTACAAGTGAATAAAGTATAAGATGCCCATGATACATCCCACAGACCCAAAGAAGCTAAACAAGAAGGAAGGGCCAAGCAAGCATACTTGAATCTCACTTAGAAGGGGGAATAAATTAGTCATAGGAGGCAGAAGGAGGGCGGGAACTGAGTAGGAGAGAGAAAGAGAATGGGGGTTCAGGATCTGGTGTGGGGAGAGACAGGAAAGAGAGCCAGAGGGTCAGGAGAATAAATGGAAATCTGCAGCTGTCAGGGGTGGGGGATGGGGTGAACCTCTATAGCTGTATGCTTTAAATTTTAGTCACTTGAAGAAATTCCCTAGACATCTGTGGATCTCAACTCAGGTTAGCCTTAACCTGGATTAGTGGCTTTGGTGTTGAAAATAACTTTAGGACTCACTGGTATAATATGATCTTTTGAAACGATAGTGAATTTGGAGGGAGACTCTTAAAAATCTTTCTAAGAGCACATCAAGTTGAATGTCAACTAACAAGCCACAGCTTCATTGTATGTTGGATGTTCAGGGTTGCAAACAGCAGATATGATGAAGTTTTTTATTTAGAGTAAAATGTGTTTGTTTTAAGGAATAAAGTAATATGGGACAAGAACACAGTACATGTTCCTTCCAATTGAGTGTTGTGGTGTGAGGCAAAAAATGGGGTCCCACGTCCACTAGGGGCTGCGGCTACTGGGTGAGGCAAACTCCTAAACCTGATGAACAACTTCAGCAAAGTGGGTGGATATAAAATTAACTCAACAGAGGAATGGATACAGAAAATGTGGTACATTTACACAATGGAGTACTACTCAGCTATTAAAAAGAATGAATTTATGAAATTCCTAGGCAAATGGATGGACCTGGAGGGCATCATTCTGAGTGAGGTAACCCAATCACAAAAGAACTCACATGATATATACTCACTAATAAGTGGATATTAACCCAGAAACTTAGAATACCCAAGATATAAGATACAATTTGCAAAACACATGAAACTCAAGAAGAACGAAGACCAAAGTGTGGACACTTTGCCCCTTCTTAGAAATGGGAACAAAACACCCATGGAAGGAGTTACAGAGACGAAGTTTGGAGCTGAGACGAAAGGATGGACCATCTAGAGACTGCCATACCCGGGGACCTATCCCATAATCAGCCTCCAAAGGCTGACACCATTGCATACACCAGCAAGATTTTTCTGAAAGGACCCTGATATAGCTGTCTCTTGTGAGGCTATGCCAGTGCCTGGCAAACACAGAAATGGATGCTCACAGTCAGCTATTGGATGGAACACAGGGCCCCCAATAGAGGAGCTAGAGAAAGTACCCAAGGAGCTAAAGGGGTCTGCAACCCTATAAGTGGAACAATAATACAAACTAACCAGTACTCCCGGAGCTTGTGTCTCTAGCTGCATATGTATCAGAAGATGGCCTAGTCGGCCATCACTGGGGAGAGAGGCCCCTTGGTCTTGCAAACTTTATTAGCCTCAGTACGGGGGAACGCCAGGGCAAAGAAGTGGGAGTGGGTGGGTAGGGGAGTGGGGGGCGAGGGTCTGGGGGACTTTTGGAATAGCATTTGAAATGTAAATGAAGAAAATACCTAATAAAAAAAATTAAAAAAATAAAAAGAAATTAACTCAAGCAAATCAGAAGCCTCCCTCTACTCAAAGGAAAAACGGGCTGAGAAAGAAATTAGGGAAATGACACCCTCCACAATAGTTTCAAATAATATAAAATAACTGGTGTGACTCTAACCAAGGAAGTAAAAGATCTGTATGACAAGAACTTCAAGTCTCTGAAGAAAGAAATAAAAAAAAAAATCTCAGAAGATGGAAAGATCTCCTATGCTCATGGATTGGCAGGATTAATATAGTGAAAATGGCCATCTTGCCGAAAGCAATCTTTAGATTCAATGCAATCCCCATCAAAATTCCAACTCAATTCTTCACAGAGTTAGGAAGAGCAATTTTCAAATTCATCTAGAATAAAAAAAAAAAAAACACCCCAGATAGGGAAAACTATTTTCAACAATAAAACTTCTGGGGGAATCACCATCCCTGACCTCAAGCTGTACTATAGAGCAATAGTGATAAAAAAAACTGCATGATATTTGTACAGAGACAAACAGGAAAATCAATGGAATAGAAGTGAAGACCCAGAAATGAACCCACACACCTATGGTCACTTGATCTTTTACAAAGGAGCTAAAACCATCCATTGGAAAAAAGACAGTATTTTCAACAAATGGTGCTGGCACAACTGGTGGTGAGCATGTAGAAGAATGCAAATCGACCCATTCTTATTTCCTTGTACAAAGCTCAAGTCCAAGTGGATCAAGAACCTCCACATAAAAACCAGATACACTGAAGCTAATAGAAGACAAAGTGGGGGAAAACCTCTAACACATGGGCACTGGGGAAAATTTCCTGAACAGAACACCAATAGCTTATGCTCTAAGATCAAGAATTGCCAAATGGGACCTCATAAAATTGCAAAGTTTCTGTAAGGCAAAGGACACTGTCAATAGGACAAAACAGCAACCAACATATTGGGAAAATATCTTTATTAATCCTACATTTGATAGAGGGCTAAATCCAATATCTACAAAGAACTTAAGAAGTTAGACTCCAGAGAATCAAATAACCCTATTTAAAATGGGGTACAGAGCTAGACAAAAAATTCTTAATTGAAGAATATCGAATAGATGAGAAGCACCTAAAGAAATGTTCAACATCCTTAGTCATCAGGGAAATGCAAATCAAAACAATCCTGAAATTCTACTTCACACCAGTCAGAATGGCTAAGATCAGAAACTCAGGTGACAGCAGATGCTGGTGATGATGTGGAGAAAGAGGAACATGCTTCCATTGTTGGTGTGACTGCAAGCTGGTACAACTACTCTGGAAATCAGTTTGGTGGGTCCTCAGAAAATTGGACATAGTACTACCTGAGGATCCAGCTATACCACTCCTGGGCCTATACCCAGATGATGCTCCAACATGTAATAAGGATACATGCTCCACTATGTTCATAGCAGCCTTATTTATAATAGCCAGAAGCTGGAAAGAACCCAGATGTCCCTCAACAGAGGAATGGATTCAGAAATGTGGTACATTTACACAATTTACACTACTCAGCTATTAAAAACGATGAGTTAATGAAATTCTTAGGCAAACGGATGGAACTAGAAAATATCATCCTGAGTGAGGTAATCTGATCACAAATGAACACACCTGGCATGCACTCACTGATAAGTGGCTATTAGCCCAAATGCTCAAAATACCCAAGATACAATTCATAGACCACATGAAGCCCAAGAAAAAGAAAGAGCAAAGTGTGGATGCTTCAGTCCTTCTTAGAAGGGGGAACAAAATACTCTCAGGAGGAAATATGGAAAGTAATTGTGGAGCAGAGACTGAAGGTGAGGTCATTCAGAGACTGCCCTACCCGGGGATCCATCCCATATACAGACATGAAACCCAGACACTATTGCAGATGCCAAAAAGTGCTTGCTAATAAACGCTTGATATAGCTGTCTCCTGAGAGACTGTGCCAGAGTCCAACAAATACAGAGGTGTATGCTCCCTCCAACCATTGGACTGAGTATGAGGTCCCCAATGGAGACATTAGAGAAAGGACTGAAGGAGCTGAAGGGGTTTGCAACCCCATAGAAAGAACAACAATATCAACCAAACAGACCCCCTAGAGCTCCCAGGGACTAAACCACCAACCAGTCAAAGAGTACACATGGAGTGACCCATGGCTCCAGCTGCATATGTAGCAGAGGATGGCATTGTGGGGGCATCACTGGAAGGATAGACCCTTTGTCCTTTGAAGGCCCGATGACCCAGAGTAGGGGAATGCCAGGGCAGGGAATCAGGAGTGGGTGGGCGGGTAAAGGAGCACCCTCATAGAAGCAGGGGGAGGAGTGATGGGATAGGGGGTGAAATCGGGAAAGGGCATAACATTTGAAATGTAAATAAAGAAAATATTCAATAAAAGAAGAAAAGTTAACGGTTTTGGTTGATACCTGTTATTTCTGATGAAATCATGGCACAGTGATGATTCATTCCACCCTGTGTTCACACATTCTGCCTGGCCAGAAACAAAAAGGTCAGATTATCGAGACAGCCTAACAATTTTAAGTGAGGGCATAGTTAACTACTGAATTAAAATCCTTTTCCTCACCATGGGTTAAAAAGGAAATTTTACTGGGGGAGCAAATTGCAGGTCCGCCTCAAGAAAAGAGGGACACTGATTTGCTGGTAAAGCAAGCAGGTTTTATATGATAGTCAGTAGGATGGGAGTCTTTGGATGAATCAGGAACTGGATGCCCTTTCCTGAGGTAGTGGACCATTAGGGTGCATATGTGACGTGGTGGTTTTCCTGCTAAACAGAAACCCACCTGAGCAATGCTTAGTTTAGCCTTCCATTTTCCCAATACCAACCCTCTGCTTACTTAGTCAGAGTCCTTCTGTTCAGGAAATTGTTGCCAGCACTGCCATTTTGGGGGATCTGATTTGGAACTAAATGATCACTGGCAGTATTAGAGGGGTGTGGGAGGACCCACTAAGATTTCTTTAGCAAATATGCAGGAAAACCACATCATGAGCACTGTGGGACCCTTGAGATGTTGAATTACAAGCCTCTATTCTTTACAAGGAAGGACCACTTTAAACTCAGTTGTCATCTTATACATGACTTATACATCCATATTCCACTGTGGCAAATGAGTTGCAAACATAACTATGTCATAATTGCATAGTTAGATGAGGAATCTGTCAGTGGAATGCATTTAATGCTTTTCTTGTGGGAAGTCAACTATTTTGATCACTGAATGTGCAATGAGAAATTATATTTAGAAGCCCAAAAAACTTGTGGAACAAGACATACAAGTTTCTTCTACAAAAGAAGGGCATTGTCAAAATCACCATAGGCAGTGATAATGTCTAATACATCATAACCTGCAGAATTCAGTAACAGTGCTATCATATAAGCAAGGTACATATTCATGGTCACTAAAGTTAGTGAGGAAATTTTGGATTAAGACTCTATTTTTCCCCTGTCTTGATTCCCCAGTTCTGAACTTCATATATCCCGAAGCTACACAGTATTATTAAGGAATAAGCGTATGTTTTTGGTAAGACCCTTAAAGTACATAAAATGTCATGTCAGGTAACAGTGCTATTCTATGATATCTAACTGAAATTTGAACTTCATTTCTCATCTTCCTCTCTGTCATGTTCAAATTTCAATTATGTATTCAGCTTGATTGTTTGCATATGGGAACACTGTCTAATTTATAATTTCAACATGAAGCCTATTTATTTTTATGTCAAGGTAATTTTTCTAGTTTATAAAAGCAAAAGAAACTCATTTTTCAGGATGTTGAAGGAGGGTTACCCAACATCCGTGCTTGCAGTTTTGCCTGGGCTTGCTTAAGTTTCTTTTGAATCCGGTGGTGCTTCATGTCTAAAAAAGGCAAACTGCATTATTTTATCAGGCTTCAAAAAAATCATCATATACTGGCTTTCTTTGAAAATCCAACTTGGCAAGGGCACTCTCTAGCTGCTTGCTGTTTCCAAGTACATTTTCTTTTGTTCACTTCTGTTTTTCTCTTTGTTAGCTGAGTTTATTTTTCTTTAAACCCTATTTTCTTGGATCTACATATACCAAATGCATCTTGGGCCATAAGAAGACCACCAGCCTGGGAACAATGGTTGTGGTTCCTGGTGTGCTGAAACAGTCTGATAGACAGCCACAGTGGTGGCTGGAGTACAGCAGTGGCTGAAACAGTTTGAAAGAAGAGCATGGGTACAGGTTGAAGAGGAACGGTCCAGAGCCCGCCTTCACCCTTAGCTGCTTTCAATAGTTGAGTTTTAAGATAAAAAAAATTTTTTATTAATTCTTTGAGGCCTTCTTCCTCCAATCTCTCCCACATTCACCTTAGTAAGTGAACCCAAAGTCTATACAATTTGATGAACTTCTATACAGTGAGACAAACAGCATTCATTGAAGATGTAGTCTTTGCTTCATTGTGTATTTTGTGAGTCTTTGTGAAAAGGCAGGTGGTTGTAAGAGCATTGGGTTATATATGAGTCCTCAAATCAATTTTATTGATCCGTGGGTCTGTTTTTTATCACTATAGCTTTGTAGTATAACTTGAAAGAAGTATTGGTGTTGCCTCTTCCAGCATTTTTACTATTCAGAACTATTTTGTCTATTGGCCATTTGCATTTTCTTATGAGTTTTAGGATTATTTATTCTGCTGAACCTGCTGCAAGATGTGGAAATCCTTAAGTACCAATAGACTTTATCATAGTTCAGGGCTGGACCATACCCAGGGTCCACAGTTTACTCTGAAGCCACAGGGAGAGACAGAACTACCTCACTGCCAGTGGACTCCATCCAAAGTCAAATCAAATTTATAACCTTGACCTACAGCTTCCATTGACAACATTACAAGGTATGGAACTTCCCTAAGAATGATTAAAATTCTAATTAGTTTCAATATATCCTTTTACTCAATTAGATATAACTTCTAGAACTCTTATTAATTTGCAAATTATGATTTGTATATTGTTTAGATATTTTAAAATTCCAATGAAAGAGGTTGGTCACTTCTGACTTTATTTTTTTCTATTGCTTAGAACTTCTAGTTAGACTAATTCATAGTTAGTAAATGTTCTACATTCAAGGAAATGTAAAACTACCTAGTCTCTATTTAGATTTTTCTCATTTTAAAAACATACACTAGTAGAATTACAAGCTCATTAAGCATAAACCCAACTAAAGTATCAAATAATTTGTTTTTCTCTGAAAAGGGAAATACTTTCCTTGAGTCAAGTATGGGAGGAGTTACCAGAGGAAAATGAGAGTACAAGAAGATTAACAAACTAAATGGTCAGGAAACAAATACCTTCAAAGCAAACAAGCAAACACATAAAAGTATATCTTAAGCTATACACTTGGAACTGAACCAAATAAAGGTATTCAAGAAATAGAATCTCTAAAAAGATTTTTAAAAATGCATATAATGGGTATTTTGTGGAACCACAAATGGGTATGTCTGTGCACCACATGCATGCAGTGCTCAGAGAGGCCAGAAGTTTGATTATCTGAAACTGGAATTAGAGGTAATTGTGAGTTGTCATATGGTTACTGGGTCCTCTGGAAGAGCAGCAAGTACTCCTAACTACTGAGCAATCTCTCCAGACCCACAACAAATAGGATCTTAAACAATCAGTTGAGAATTAATAAATAGACCTTTGATCAAACCAAGGGAGGGCTGGTGTCAAGGAAGAACTCTCAAAAAGCTACCTGAGGATACAACTGGTTTGGGCACAATGGGCCTATGCTAGTACCAACACATGTGACTTCTTCAGTAACAAGTGGATCATCTTTGAGGTTCCAGTTTTGGGCGCCATAACTGATGATGCACCAACCAACCAGCCAACCAACCAACCAACTAACCAACCCCCCCCCCCCAAAAATTTAAATTCAAGGGGACAAGAGATAGTTTAAACTAGAGACAAATGTGAGGGACCATGACCCAAGAACACAACCTCAGGTATCCCCAATTCCATGTTGTGATATGTTAATAGTTTCATGATATTTTGTAGTAACTGAAAATAAACAATAAATCATGACATCTCAGATACATTGGTGGAAACACCAGACTGGCAAATTATAGAAAGGCAGGGGAACCTCTGTTGTAGTCTATGATATTCTCCTTTGTGTTGGTGTAAGACAGGCATCTGTTAATGCATTCCAAATTATTTCATGTTATGCAAAGACATCAAGAAGTTACACACAAAGGAGAACAATGGATATTTAACGGACTAAGATGACCCAAGGTAATTTGTATTTAGGTCTCTAACCTATAACATTCAAATCTTTCCTCAATTTTCAAACATTTCATTAGTCTGTTGTTAGATAGGTCTGGGAATTTTCAACTGTAAACACTTTAAGCACATTTACCACTATTTTTTTTATGAGCAATCTGGCTACCTATTATTGCATTCCAATGATATTTTACCTGAGAATACTAGACACACTAATGCTGCTTGAATAAATAAACACACATATAAAAGGACTATAGTGAATAAATCCCAGGATAATTCTTTCTAAGTTACAATGTGGTAAGAATCATCAAATGTGCTTATTAAAATGCAGGTGCTTTGAATTTATTCTCTGGGAGTCTACCTGATTAAATAGATCAACAAAGAGAAGCTCATGGATCTGCATCTAAAAAATATATTTATTTGTTTTACTTATTCACTTTACATCCCATTCACTGACCCTTTCTAGGTCATCCCTTCCCCAATCCTTCCCCCATCTCCCCTCTCCTCCTCTGAGAAGGTGGACCCCCTGGGTATCTCCCTCCCTGATACATCAAATCTCTGAGAGGGTAGGTGCATCCTCTCCCACTGAGGCCAGGCAAGGCAGCCCAGCTAGAAGAACATATCTCAAAGACAGGCAACAACTTTTGGAATAGCCTCTGCTCCAGTTGTTTGGGACCTACTTGAAGACCAAGCTACACGTCTGCTGTATATGTTCAGCGAGGCCTAGGTCCAGCCTGTGCATGTTCTTCAGTTGGTGGCTCAGTGTCTGAGAGCCCCAAGGGTTAGTTGACCCTGTTAGAGTTTCTATCTCCTTCAAGGCCTGCAATTCTTCCTTCTATTTTTCCATAAGAGTCTCCAAGCTCCATCAGCTCTTTAGCTGTGGGTGCATCTGAGTCATATGCTGTGTGGAGCTTCTCAGGACAGCCCTGCTACATTTCTGTCTATAAGCATAACAGAGTATCATTAATAGTGTCAGGGACTGGTGCTATTTGATTTTTAATAAAGAAGCCAAAACTGTACAATGAAAAAAAAGAAAGAAAGAAAGCATCTTCAACAAATGGTGCTGGTCTAACTGCATGTCTGCATGTAGAAGAATGCAAATGGATCCATACTTATCACCCTGCACAAAACTCATGTCCATGTCCAAGTGGATCAAGGACCTCAACATAAGGAAAACTGGATACACTAAATCTCATAGAAGAGAAAATGGGAAATACCCTGGAACAAATTGGTCCAAGAGAAAACTTCCTGAACAGAACACCAATGGCTCAGGCTCTAAGATCAAAAATTGGTAAATAGGACCTCATGAAACTGCAAAGGACAGTGTCAATAGGACAAAACAGCAGCCTACAGATTGGGAAAGGATGCTCATTAACTCTACATCTGACAGAGACCTAGTGTTCAAAGTTTATAAAGAGCTCAAGAAGTTAGACACCAACAGAGCATAACCCAACTAAAAAATAAGGCTCAGAGCTAAAGAGAGAATTCTCAACAAGAGAAATCTTGAACAGCAGAGAAGCACTTAAAGAAATGTTCAAAGTCCTTACTCAATAGGGAAATGCAAATCAAAACAACTCTGAGGTTCCATCTTACACTCATCAGAATGGCTAAGATCAAAAGATAGCACATTGCTGGTTGGGATATGAAGAGGGGAACACTCCTCCATTGCTGGTGGGAGTGCAAACTTGTACAACCACTTTGGAAATCAATTTGGCAGTTTCTCAGAAAACTGGGAATAGTTCTACCTCAAGACACAGCTATACCACTCCTGGGCAGTTATTCAAAAGATGCTCCACCATCCCACAAAGACATTTATTCAACTATGGATCTACATTTAAAGAAGCATCCCATACAATTCAGACAATTTAGGGAAAGCTTCTTTAAGAATACAAAGTAATTTGAAGGGAAAAAAAAAAAAAACAGCAAAGAACATTTGTTCCTGGAGGTGGCACACAGTGAAGAAAGTGCTTGTTCCCTCAAGGGATCCCTGGAAGTGGTTGTTCTCTGCAGGCTTGAGAATAAATAGATATCAGCTGAGTCGGAGAAAACCTCACCGAAGCTTCGAGCTCTGTTTACAAGGGCTCTAAGAGTTCTTCCGCAGGTCAATGGCATTATTGTTTTATCAGAACAGTCGCTATTTGGCCAAGCTCATCCCCACTTCCACCCCCAACCCCTGCCCTCGGCCCCATTAAAATGACGCGCTTGTCAAACTTCTCTTTGGATGTTCTTCAAGTATTTTTAGCAGATTTAAGACAGTCTTCCCTCGTTCCCTGAAGGAGGAAAAAGTACAAGTTCCCTCCAACTCATTGGAGAGGCATTGCTCAGGAGCAGCTCGTGGGGCGCCAGCTACAAAGAATGAGAATGTGGGATAATTTTCAGCCCCCTCCCCTCTGCTCTGTCTCATTTTCACCACCCACCTTGCCAAATGCTCATGCTATCTGCAGCAGGTGCTTTTCCGGCTGTTTAAACAATTTCCCTTCCAAGAGCGATAAATCCCAAAGGATTCCCAGGTTTTACTCAGTGCAAAGGAACCACACCAGGCAAGGCAGAGAGACAGTTTTAGTCTAAAAGATTTTCAGAAAGTGTTAAACAGAGATGATGTCAGGTGTCTGTCTTAGTTAGGGTTTCTATCACTGTGAGGAGACACCGTGACCACAGTAACTCTTAATAAGGAAAATATTTAATTGGCGCTGGTTTACAGTTTCAGAGGTTTAGTCCACTATCATCATGACAGGAAACATATTGGCCGTGGTGCTGGAGGATGTGCCTAGAGTTTTACATCTGGATGGGCAGGCAGCAGACAAAGAAACTGACACTGGGCCTGGCTTGAGCATTTGAAACCTCAAAGTGACACACTTCCTCTAACAAGGTCATGCCTGTTCTAACAAGGAAGGCCACATCTCCTAACACTGCCACTTTCTGTGGGCCTACGGGGCTCATTTTCCTTCAACCCATCCCACCATCTCCACCAGGTGCAGAGCCCTGCAAGCCCGGGAGCTCCTGTAACAGTGACTACTTGGATATGCTTGGGCATGCCTTAGTTCCTCGATCCTAAAATTTACCTTTGGTTCACCCCCTCAATTCTGAAGGCTGCATTTTCCAGATTGTTTTCGGCCTTACAAAATTGATTTATCATTTGAGATTTCTCAGGGCCTTTCACATGAGGCAGTTTGATCCTGTTCACCTTCTACTCCTCCTTTAATCTCTCCTGGATGCACTCAATCTTCCCTGCCCACAACTTTGTGTCCTTTGTGTTTTTTCCCCGTGTGTGTGTGTGTGTGTGTGTGTGTGTGTGTGTGTGTGTGTAAATAACCCATTAAGTTTTATTTGTGCTGTTGGTTGTAGGGTTCTGATGAGGAGCATGGTCAACCTACCAGAGGCAACACCTTTAAAGAAAATTGACTTTCCCTCCCCCAGAGTGCATCACTTCAGCTAGGGGTGGGGCCTCATAAGCCCGTTCCCTACCTCCTGGACAGAATGGCGACTGTTTTGATGTTGTTCAGGTGGCCTCCCCTTCCACAGGTGACCACCCCTTCCATGAGTCTGAGAGTGCAGTGGTCCTGACATGTCCAGAGGACACTGTCTCACTCTTCGCCATGCCCTCTGCCTCTCACAGTCTCCTTGCCTGCACTTCCACAATGAGCCTTGGGGATGGCTGGTATGTATTATAATACATGCTTCCCAGTTGTGGCTGAGCTCTGTTTACCTTTCCTCTCTGCACTATGAACAGGTTGTGAGTTTTTACCACAGTCCACTGCATAACAAATCTATTTGTCCTCAGCTCCAGTGAGGGTAGTCCAGTTGAGTTAACGTTTTGGGTTGAGTGTTTCTCTGACTCCAAATGTTCTGTTTTTCCTCTTAGCTGTGATCTCCATAATATCCTCATCCTTCAGTCCCTTGAGTCTAGATGACAGAGGACCACGGCAATCCACAGGCCATCACTGTCTTCCTCCTTGATAAAGAATCCACTCTGCTGGGTGATCGAGAAGGGAGAGCTAAGGCCATGGGAGGACAGATGAGAATGGGGGAGTAAGAACTGTTAGAGTCTCAGAATTTTTCTTTAGATCTTATATAACCCCTAAAATTTTATTTTCTTCTTTATTTTTAACATTTTCTTTTAACTTACATGTAGTGAGCTCAGCTAGAATCTTTATCTTTAATGGCTTATTATTTAGGCTTCTGCTTTAATAGATGAGGTGTGTGTGTGTGTGAGAGAGAGAGAGAGAGCATGCACATGTGGGTAAGGTAATATAGATGGTTATATATTAAAATTGAATTAGTATGACTACACTTGAGTGTTGACTTTCAGAAATTTCTTGGATTGTGATGCTTTCATTTTATTTTCTTTTTTTTTTCCATTTTTTGTTAGGTATTTAGCTCATTTACATTTCCAATGCTATACCAAAAGTCCCCCATACCCACCCCCCCACTCCCCTACCCACCCACTCCCCCTTTTTGGCCCTGGCATTCCCCTGTACTGGGGCATATAAAGTTTGCAAGTCCAATGGGCCTCTCTTTGCACTGATGGCCGACTAGGCCATCTTTTGATACATATGCAGCTAAAGACAAGAGCTCCCGGGTACTGGTTTAGTTCATATTGTTGTTCCACCTATAGGGTTGCAGTTCCCTTTAGCTCCTTGGGTACTTTCTCTAGCTCCTCCATTAGGGGCCGTGTGACCCATCCAATAGCTGACTGTGATCATCCACTTCTGTGTTTGCTAGTCCCCGGCATAGTCTCACAAGAGAGAGCTATATCTGGGTCCTTTCAGCAAAATCTTGCTAGTGTAGGCAATGGTGTCAGCATTTGGAAGCTGATTATGGGATGGATCCCTGCATATGGCAATCACTAGATGGTCCATCCTTTCGTCACAGCTCCAAATTTTGTCTCTGTAACTCCTTCTATGGGTGTTTTGTTCCCATTTCTGAGAAAGGGTAAAGTGTCCACACTTTGGTCTTCGTTCTTGAATTTCATGCGTTTGGCAAGTTGTATCTTATATCTTGGATATCCTAAGTTTCTGGGCTAATATCCACTTATCAGTGAGTACATATTGTGAGAGTTCCTTTGTGATTGGGTTACCTCACTCAGGATGATGCCCTCCAGGTCCATCCATTTGGCTAGGAATTTCATAAATTCATTCTTTTTAATAGCTGAGTAGTACTCCATTGTGTAAATGTACCACATTTTTTTTGTATCCATTCCTCTGTTGAGGGGCATCTGGGTTCTTTCCAGCTTCTGGCTATTATAAATAAGGCTGCTATGAACATAGTGGAGCATGTGTCCTTCTTATCGGTTGGGGCATCTTCTGGATATATGCCCAGAAGAGGTATTGCTGGATCTTCCGGTAGTACTATGTCCAATTTTCTGAGGAACCGCCAGACTGATTTCCAGAGTGGTTGTACAAGCTTGCAATCCCACCAACAATGGAGGAGTGTTGCCCTTTCTCCACATCCTCGCCAGCATCTGCTGTCACCTGAATTTTTCATCTTAGCCATTCTGACTGGTGTGAGGTGGAATCTCAGGGTTGTTTTGATTTGCATTTCCCTGATGATTATAGATGTTGAACATTTTTTCAGGTGCTTCTCTGCCATTCGGTATTCCTCGGGTGAGATATCTTTGTTCAGTTCTGAGCCCCATTTTTTAACGGGGTTATTTGATTTTATGGAGTCTACCTTCTTGAGTTCTTTATATATATTGGATATTAGTCCTCTGTCCGATTTGGGATAGGTAAAGATCCTTTCCCAATCTGTTGGTGGTCTTTTTGTCTTATTGACGGTGTCTTTTGCCTTGCAGAAGCTTTGCAATTTTATGAGGTCCCATTTATCGATTCTCGATCTTACAGCACAAGCCATTGCTGTTCTATTCAGGAATTTTTCCCCTGTATCCATATCTTTGAGGCTTTTCCCTACTTTCTCCTCTATAAGTTTCAGTGTCTCTGGTTTTATGTGGAGATCCTTAAGCCACTTAGATTTGACTTTAGTACAAGGAGATAGTACTGAATCAATTCGAAATCTTCTACATGATAACAGCCAGTTGTGCCAGCACCATTTGTTGAAAATGCTGTCTTTTTTCGACTGGATGGTTTTAGCTCCCTTGTCAAAGATCAAGTGACCATAGGTGTGTGGGTTCATCTCTGGGTCTTCAATTCTGTTCCATTGGTCTACTTGTCTGTCACTATACCAGTACCATGCAGTTTTTATCACAGTTGCTCTGTAGTACATCTTTAGGTCGGGCATGGTGATTCCACCAGAGGTTCTTTTATCCTTGAGAAGAGTTTTTGCTATCCTAGGTTTTTTTGTTATTCCAGATGAATCTGCCGATTGCCCTTTCTAATTCGTTGAAGAATTGAGTTGGAATTTTGATGGGGATTGCATTGAATCTGTAGATTGCTTTTGGCAAGATAGCCATTTTTACTATATTGATCCTGCCGATCCATGAGCATGGGAGATCTTTCCATCTTCTGAGATCTTCTTTAATTTCTTTCTTCAGAGACTTGAAGTTCTTGTCATAGAGATCTTTCACTTCCTTAGTTAGAGTCACGCCTAGGTATTTTATATTATTTGTAGCTATTGAGAAAGGTGTTGTTTCCCTAATTTCTTTTTCAGCCTGTTTGTCCTTTGTGTAGAGAAAGGCCATTGACTTATTTGAGTTAATTTTATATCCAGCTACTTCACTGAAGCTGTTTATCAGGCTTAGGAGTTCTCTGGTGGAATTTTTAGGGTCACTTATATATACTATCATATCATCTGCAAAAAGTGATAATTTGACTTCTTCCTTTCCAATTTGTATCCCCTTGATCTCCTTTTGTTGTCTAATTGCTCTGGCTAGGACTTCAAGTACAATGTTGAATAGGTAGGGAGAGAGTGGACAGCCTTGTCTAGTCCCTGATTTTAGTGGGATTGCTTCAAGCTTCTCACCATTTACTTTGATGCTGGCTACTGGTTTGCTGTAGATTGCTTTTATCATGTTTAGGTATGGGCCTTGAATTCCTGATCTTTCCAAGACTTTTATCATGAATGGGTGTTGGATTTTGTCAAATGCTTTCTCGGCATCTAACGAGATGATCATGTGGTTTTTGTCTTTGAGTTTGTGTATATACTGGATTACGTTGATGGATTTCCGTATATTGAACCATCCCTGCATCCCTGGGATGAAACCTACTTGGTCAGGATGGATGATAGTTTTGATGTGTTCTTGGATTCGGTTAGCAAGAACTTTATTGAGGATTTTTGCATCAATATTCATAAGGGATATTGGTCTGAAGTTCTCTATCTTTGTGGGGTCTTTTTGTGGTTTAGGTATCCGAGTAATTGTGGCTTCATAGAATGAGTTGGGTAGAGTACCTTCTGTTTCGAGTTTGTGGAATAGTTTGTGAAGAACTGGGATTAGATCTTCTTTGAAGGTCTGATAGAACTCTGCACTAAACCCATCTGCTCCTGGGCTTTTTATGGTTGGGAGACTATTAATGACTGCTTCTATTTCTTTGGGGGATATCGGGCTGTTTAGATCATTAACCTGATCTTGATTCAACTTTGGTACCTGGTATCTGTCTAGAAACTTCTCAATTTCATCCAGGTTCTCCAGTTTTGTTGAGTATAGCCTTTTGTAGAAGGATCTGATGGTGTTTTGGATTTCTTCGGGATCTGTTGTTATGTCTCCCTTTTCATTTCTGATTTTGTTAATTAGAATGCTTTCCCTGTGCCCTCTAGTGAGTCTGGCTAATGGTTTGTCTATCTTGTTGATTTTCTCAAAGAACCAGCTCCTCGATTGGTTGATTCTCTGAATAGTTCTTCTTGTTTCCACTTGGTTGATTTCGCCCATGAGTTTGATTATTTCCTGCCGTCTACTCCTCTTGGGTGAATTTGCTTCCTTTTGTTCTAGAGCTTTTAGGTGTGTTGTCAAGCTGTATGCTCTCTCTAATTTCTTTTTGGAGGCACTCAGAGCTATGAGTTTTCCTCTTAGAAATGCTTTCATTGTGTCCCATAAGTTTAGGTATGAAGTGGCTTCATTTTCATTGAACTCTAAGAAGTCCTTAATTTCTTTCTTTATTCCTTCCTTGACCAAGGTATCATTGAGAAGAGTGTTGTTCAGTTTCCACGTGAATGTTGGCTTTCTGTTATTTATTTTGTTATTGAAGATCAGCCTTAGTGCATGGTGATCTGATAGGATACATGGGACAATTTCAATATTTTTGAATCTGTTGAGGCCTGTTTTGTGACCTATTATGTGGTCAATTTTGGAGAAGGTACCATGAGGTGCTGAGAAGAAGGTATATCCTTTTGTTTTAGGATAAAATGTTCTGTAGATATCTGTCAGATCCATTTGTTTCATCACTTCTGTTAGTTTCAGTGTGTCCCTGTTTAGTTTCTGTTTCCATGATCTGTCCATTGGTGAAAGTGGTGTGTTGAAGTCTCCCACTATTATTGTGTGAGGTGCAATGTGTGCTTTGAGCTTTACTAAAGTTTCTTTAATGAATGTGGCTGCCCTTGTATTTGGAGCATAGATATTCAGAATTGAGAGTTCCTCTTGGAGGATTTTACCTTTGATGAGAATGAAGTGCCCCTCCTTGTCTTTTTTGATGACTTTGGGTTGGAAGTCAATCTTATCAGATATTAGGATGGCTACTCCAGCTTGTTTCTTCATACCATTTGCTTGGAAAATTGTTTTCCAGCCTTTCATTCTGAGGTAGTGTCTATCTTTTTCTCTGAGATGAGTTTCCTGTAAGCAGCAAAATGTTGGGTCCTGTTTGTGTAGCCAGTTTGTTAGTCTATGTCTTTTTATTGGGGAGTTGAGACCATTGATATTAAGAGATATTAAGGAAAAGTAATTGTTGCTTCCTGTTATTTTTGTTGTTGAAGTTGGCATTCTGTTCTTGTGGCTGTCTTCTTTTAGGTTTGTTGAGGGATTACCTTCTTGTTTTTTCTAGGGCGTTGTTCCCTTTCTTGTATTGGTTTTTTTCTGTTATTATCCTTTGAAGGGCTGGATTCGTGGAGAGATAATGTGTGAATTTGGTTTTGTCGTGGAATACTTTGGTTTCTCCATCTATGGTAATTGAGAGTTTGCCTGGATATAGTAGCATGGGCTGGAATTTGTGTTCTCTTAGTGTCTGTATAACATCTGTCCAGGCTCTTCTGGCTTTCATAGTCTCTGGTGAAAAATCTGGTGTAATTCTGATAGGCTTGCCTTTATATGTTACTTGACCTTTTTCCCTTACTGCTTTTAGTATTCTATCTTTATTTAGTGCATTTGTTGTTCTGATTATTATGTGTCAGGAGGAATTTCTTTTCTGGTCCAGTCTATTTGGAGTTCTGTAGGCTTCTTGTATGTTCATAGGCATCTCTTTCTTTAGATTTGGGAAGTTTTCTTCAATAATTTTGTTGAAGATGTTTGCTGGTCCTTTGAGTTGAAAATCTTCATTCTCATCCACTCCTATTATCTGTAGGTTTGGTCTTCTCATTGTGTCCTGGATTTCCTGGATATTTTGAGTTAGGATCTTTTTGCATTTTCCAATTTCTTTGATTGTTGTGCCGATGTTCTCTATGGAATCTTCTGCACCTGAGATTCTCTCTTCCATCTCTTGTATTCTGTTGCTGATGCTGGCATCTATGGTTCCAGATTTCTTTCCTAGGGTTTCTATCTCCAGTGTTGCCTCACTTTGAGTTTTCTTTATTGTGTCTACTTCCCTTTTTAGGTCTAGTATGGTTTTGTTCATTTCCATCACCTGTTTGTATGTTTTTTCCTCTTTTTCTGTAAGGACTTCTACCTGTTTGATTGTGTTTTCCTGTTTTTCTTTAAGGACTTGTAACTCTTTAGCAGTGTTCTCCTGTATTTCTTTAAGTGAGTTATTAAAGTCCTTCTTGATGTCCTCTACCATCATCATGAGATATGCTTTTAAATCTGGGTCTAGGTTTTCGGGTGTGTTGCGGTGCCCTGGACTGGGCGAAGTGGGAGTGCTGGGTTCTGATGATGGTGAGTGGTCTTGGTTCCTGTTAGTAAGATTCCTACGTTTACCTTTCGCCATCTGGTAATCTCCGGAGTTAGTAGTTATAGTTGACTCTGTTTAGAGATTGTTCTTCTGGTGATTCTGTTACCGTCTATCAGCAGACCTGGGAGGCAGATTCTCTCCTCTGAGTTTCAGTGCTCAGAGCACTCTCTGCTGGCAAGCTCTCTTACAGGGAAGGTGCGCAGATATCATGTGTTTGGACCTCCTCCTGGCCGAAGAAGAAGGCCCAAAACAGGACCTTTCTCAGAAGCTGTGTTGCTTTGGCAGTTCCCAGAAGCTGTCAGCTTCTGTGGTGCAGACTCTCACCTGTGCAGACTAATTTCCTAAGTTCTGCGGAGTCCCGGAACCAAGTTGGCGACCGCTGCTCCTGAGGCTGAGGCCGCCTTCTGAGCCAGGCGGACACCTGTCCTCTGGTCCGGATGGTGGCTGTCTGTCTGCGGCCTGCAAAGGGTGCTGCCTCAGCGGCTCTGTGCCTCCGCCTGTCCCAGAAGCTGTCCGGTTCTGTGGCGCACCCTCTCACCTGTTCAGACTAATTTCCTAAGTTCTGCGGAGTCCCGGCGCTTTCATTTTCATATTAATTACATCTGTGAACTAAAGGTCCTGGGAAGAAGGTGCCCCCCCTCCCCCACTTAACATTCGTTGACTGATTAGAACCTCAGTGATTGTAAAGAGGTTGGAAAGACGCAGATCCAGATTTTGGATTTGGGCCATTTTTAGATCATTGATGGTCATTCATTACTCATGTCTGTGTTGGACCTAACATCCTCATGATTATTGTGAGAGACTTTTTGGATGTATCAACAGATCAGTAGCTCCAAAACAGATCACTATCAACCCAAAAGCTAACAAGTGTCATTGGATAGTATGGGATTTGTTCTCAGGCCATAGTCACTTATAGTTGTCTCCCAAATAAACTATCTCTTGTCTGCTTTGTGGCACAAGCTGCCTTTGCCACGCTGTCAGGTATGGCACTTTTAATGTGGTACTCTGGAGACAATCCACGTTTTACTGGAAGAGTCAGTAGGATAGGAGCCAAGTAACAGCATGGACTCCTTGTGCTAACGCATGACTCCCAGAGTTGGTCTGGGAGCCCCTTTGATTGACAGTCCCTTGATTTATTTTGAGCTGGTTGTTTAGGATACTGATTATGAGATATCTTTTTTGATTTCCTACCAGAGCATTTGACTTGTTTGCTTGATTTGAAAGTATTTTGGTTTCCAGCAATTCATGGGTTTGTTTTGCTTTGTTTTTTTTTTGTTTGTTTGTTTGTTTGTTTTTTTGTTTTGTTTTGTTTTGTTTGCTTCCGGATACCTGAAAGAGTTTTAGTTTTTAACCATTCAGCTTGTTAATTTACAGCATTTAGTCTTGTTCTCTGGACACTTTTAGCATACCTAATTTAAAAAGAAGGAGAAAACAAATATTTGTTACTCGAACTGGTTTTATGTTTAATAAATCTGCTAATTTGTCTTCCAACTATTTGAAAAAAAATGGGGGAAAAAACCTAACAAAAATTAATTTGACTTTACTATTCCCTCACTGGGGAACATTTAGTATCTCTAAATTGTTGATTTTATTTTCTTGCACGCTTTTAATTAGAAATCTTAGGCAATAGACTTTTTTTTTTATAAACACACACACACACACACACACACACACACACACACACAGAGAGAGAGAGAGAGAGAGAGAGAGAGAGAGAGAGAGAGATCTTGCTCCCATTTAATTTAAAAACATCTAGGAAACATAAATGATTAAATTTAGTACCTTTAGCCAGGTGTGGTGGTTTACTGGTAGCATTTGGAAGTGGAGGCAGAAAGATTGTGGATTTAAGGTCAGCCTGGGCTACATAGCGAGTTTCAAGTCAGTGTAGGGCATACAGGGACTTCTCATCTCAGTGAAAACAGAATGGATGCTGGGGAAAGGACCTACTGTTAAAGCACTTAATGCACAACCATCCGGACTGGAGCTTGATCCCCAACACACACATGAATCAAACAGCACAGTGTGCACCTGTAAAGTAGAACAGAGGAGGCAGAGAAAGGAACAGCCTTGGGGTTGGTGACCTTCAGGTTCAGTGAGAGAGCCTGTCTCAAAAAAAAGAAGGTGGAGGGATAGGGATGAAGGCATATGCTTTTACTATCAATGCTTAGGAGACAGAGGCAGAAGGATCTCTGTGAGTTTGAATCCAACATGGTTTACATAGTGAGTTCTAGGACAACCAGGACCACATAATCTCAAATCAACAAGCATAGCAACAAAACAAACAAAAAAGGTAGGGAGCAGCAGAGAAAGACACCAGATTATAACCTCTGTCTACCACACGTGTTCATGTGTGTGTTCATATACACACAAATGCATGCACACCCAAAAGAAGAAAACAAATTAGTATTTTAAAGTATATGTTCTGTTAGAGATAGCAACTATAATGAAGGCAGAGGGCAAGACAGCTGTGTCAGCTTTAGAAAATTCACATTTCTGTATTTAGTCCATTGCTGCACATTTTCTGAGAAGACAGAAAATATTCTTGTTAAATAATTTTGACATTTTAAATTTGGCTTCAAACAGTAGGGAGGCTGCCTCTAACACCACTGGTATAGCCAAGGCCATGGCTTCCACAGGAATGGCCATCTTAGGGTGAAGGATTGTTAGTTGCTGGGGTTACCAGAGACCCAAGGTTTAGCGCCTTCTAGAGAAGGAAGGGCAAGTGTCTTAGAATCACATTGACATGAGTTCTCATTCTGTCTCCTCCACTTACATCAGCTCTGTGGGTAGGCACTTTCACCTTTCCGAGCTTAATATTTCCATTGTTAGGGAAATTTAATTTGTTAATCTTAAAATATGTGTGTGTACTTGTCTGTCTGTCGGTCGGTTGGTCTGTCTGTCTGCAGATACCCACAGAGGTCAGAAACATCAGATCCCTTGGAGCTGGAGTTATGGATAGTTCTGAGCCACTTAATGAGGGTGCTGAGAAATGAACTGGGGTCCTCTGGGAGAGCCACAGATGCTCTTAACCATTGAGTCATCTCTCCAGTCCAATTTCTCCATTATTGAAATGCCTATCATATATATAGATGAGTATCCAGGAGGATCTAAAGACACAATATATGGACACCTTGGGCACAAACTCAGCAGACAGTCCCATAGTACCCAGAGGACTCTCCATGCCACAGGAGCCCTAGCATACCAAGGATCTTAGGATCACTGGTGAGTGGAACACAACATCTGTACCAAACCAATCACGACTGGACTGTGACAGCAGGAGCAAGGACACAGGAGCCCTGCCTGACCAGCAGCTCAGGTTCCTTCTGATTGGTACTGGTATACCTTGGTTTTGAACACACCAGACAGCCCCACTCTATGATCCCCAGAGGAGACACCACTTCCAGGTACTGTAACATACCCAGGATCCTAGGATTTCAGGATCCTAGGATAACAGGATCTTGGTCACACCAGGATCTCAGGGTCTCAGAGGAAGCTTGACTGTCAAGAACTCAGACACACCCAGAATCTCAGGTTCACAGGAGTCCGGGATCACAGGATCGCAGAGAAAGCTGGACTCTGAGGAATCCTGAATCAAATGGGATTATGGGAAGGACAGGCTCCAGTCAGATATATTGAGGGCGGCAAGCACTTGAGATAATCAGATGGCAGGAGGCAAGCATAAGAACAGAAGCAACAGAAACCAAGGTTTCTTGGCATCATCAGAACCAAACTCTCCCACCATAGTAAGTCCTGGATACACTATCACACCAGAAAAACAAGATATGGATCTAAAGTCACTTCTCATGATGATGGAGGACTTTAAGAAGGAACTAAATAACTCCTTTAAAGAAATACAGGCTTTCTTTTCTCCATTCCTCTGCCATCGTGCGCGCTATTCTTGATTCAGCTTCTCGCCATGTCTTCTCACAAGACTTTCCGAATCAAGCGATTCCTGGCCAAGAAACAAAAGCAAAATCGCCCTATTCCTCAGTGGATCCGGATGAAAACTGGTAACAAAATCAGGACAACTCTAAGAGAAAACACTGGAGGAGAACGAAGCTGGGTCTGTAAGGATTCTCACAATGGCAAGACTGAGGATTTATACTGAATTGTCATCAATCAATCCTACCAGATGGATTTCAACATTTAAACCTGGAGACTTTTTGTGTCTTAAATTAGGGTGTTTGTCCGGTAATAAAATATAGAACCTTTTCAAAAAAAAAAAAAAAGAAAGAAAAAAGGAAGAAAGAAAGAAAGAAAGAAAGAAAGAAAGAAAGAAAGAAAGAAAGAAAGAAATACAGGAAAACACAGGTAATCAGCTAGAAGCCCTTGAAGAGGAAACACCAAAATCCCTTAAAGAGTTACAGGAAAACACTACTAAACAGGTGAAAGAGTTGAACAAAACTATCCAAGATCTAAAAAGAGAAGTAGAAACAATAAAGAAACCACAAAGGGAGACAACACTGGAGATAGAACTCCTAGGAAAGAAATCAGGAACCATAGATTTGAGCATCAGCAATAGAATACAAGAGATGGAAGAGAGAATCTTGGGTACAGAAGATTCCATAGAAAACATGGACACAACAATCAAAGAAAATGCAAAAAAGATCCTAACTCAAAACATCAAGGAAATACAGAACAAAGTGAGAAGACCAAACCTAAGAATAATAGGCATTGGTGAAGATTTTTCAACTCAAAGGGCCAGTAAATATCTTCAACAAAATTATAGAAGAAAACTTCCCTAACCTAAAGAAAGAGATGCCCATAAACATACAAGAAGCCCACAGAGCTCCAAATAGATTGGACCAGAAAAGAAATCCCTTCCAACACATAATAATCAGAACAACAAATGCACTAAATAAAGATAGAATATTAAAAGCAGTAAGGGAAAAAGGTCAAGTAACATATAAAGGCAGACCTATCAGAATTACACCAGACTTCTCACCAGAGACTATGAAAGCCAGACGATCCTGGTCAGATGTTATACAGACACTAAGAGAACAGAAATGCCAGTCCAGGCTACTATACCCAGCAAAACTCTCAATTACCATAGATGGAGAAACCAAAGTATTCCATGACAAAACCAAATTCACACAATACCTTTCCACGAATCCAACTCTTCAAAGGATAATAAAGGGAACACTCCAACACAAGAAGGGAAATGACACCCTAGAAAAAGCAAGAAAAATCCTTCAACAAACATAAAAGAAGATAGCCACAGGAACAGAATCCCAACTCCAACAACAAAAATAAGAGGAAGTAACAATTACTTTTCCTTAATATCTCCTAATATCAATGCACTCAATTCCCCAATAAAAAGACATAGACTAACAGACTGGCTACATAAACAGGACCCAACATTTTGCTGCATACAGGAAACCCACCTCAGGGACAAAGACAGAGTAAAAGGCTGGAAAACAATTTTCCAAGCAAACATTATGAAGAAACAAGCTGGAGTAGTCATTTGAATATCGAATAAAATCTATCTCCATACCAAAGTTATCAAAAAAAAGACAAGGAGGGGCACTTCATATTTATCAAAGGTAAAATCTTCCAAGATGAACTCTCAATTCTGAACATCTATGCTCCAAATGCAAGGGCATCCACATTCATTAAAGAAACTTTAGTAAAGCTTAAAGCACACATTGCGCCTCACACAATAATAGTGGGATACTTTAACGCCCCACCCTCAGCAATGGACAGATCCTGGAAACAGAAACTTAACAGAGACACAGTGAAACTAACAGAAGTTATGAACCAAATGGATTTAACAGATATCTACAGAACATTGTATCCTAAAACAAAAGGCTATGCCTTCTTTTCAGCACCTCATGGTACCTTCTCCAAAATTGACCATATAATTGGTCACAAAATAGGCCTCAACAGATGCAAAAATACTGAATTTATCCCATGCATCCTATCAGATCACCACAGATTAAGGCTGATCTTCAATAACAACATAAATAATAGAAATCCAAGGTTGATGTGGAAGCTGAACAACACTCTACTCAATGATAACTTGATCAAGGAAGAAATAAAGAAAGAAATTAAAGACTTTTTAGAGTTTAATGAAAATGAAACCACAACATACCCAAACTTATGGGACACAATGAAAGTAGTCCTAATAGGAAATCTCATAGCTCTTAGTGCTGCCAAAAAGAAACTAGAGAGGGCACACACTAGCAGCTTGACAGCACTCATAAAAGCTCTAGAACAAAAGGAAGCAAATTGACCTAAGAGGAGTAGATGACAGGAAATAATCAAACTCAGGGTTGAAATCAACCAAGTAGAAACAAAAAGAAGTATACAAAGAATCAACCAAACCAGGAGCTGTTTGTTTTGTTTTGTTTTTAGAAAATCAACAAGATAGATAAACCCTTAGCCAGACTAACTAGAGGGCACAGGAACAGTATCTTAATTAACAAAATCAGAAATGAAAAGGGAGACATAACAACAGACCCTGAGGAAATCCAAAGCATCATCAGATCCTACTAGAAAAGGCTATACTCTGCCTGGGCCTAGCAAACATAGAAGTGGATGCTCACAGTCGGCTATTGGATGGATCACATGGCCCCCAATGAAGGAGCTAGAGAAAGTACCAAAGAAGCTAAAGGGATCTGCAACCCTATAGGTGGAACAACATTATGAACTAACCAGTACCCCGGAGCTCTTGACTCTAGCTGCATATGCATCAAAAGATGGCCTAGTCGGCCATCACTGGAAAGAGAGGCCCATTGGACACGCAAACTTTATATGCCCCAGTACAGGGGAACGCCAGGGCCATAAAAGGGGAGTGGGTGGGTAGGGGAGAGGGGGTGGGTGGCTATGGGGGACTTTTGGTATAGCATTGCAAATGTAAATGAGCGAAATACCTAATAAAAAATGGAAAAAAAAAAAAGAAAAGGCTATACTCAACAAAACCGGAAAACCGGGATGAAATGGACAATTTTCTAGACAGATACCAGGTACTAAAGTTAAATCAGATCAGATTAATGATATAAATAGTCCCATATCCCCTAGAGAAAAAGAAACAGTCATTAATAGTCTCCCAACCAAAAAAAAAAGTCCAGGACCAGATGGGTTTAGTGCAGAGTTCTATCAGACCTTCAAAGAAGACCTAATTCCAATTCTCCTCAAACTATTTCACTAAATAGAAACAGAAGGTACTCTACCCAATTCATTCTATGAAGCCACAATTACTCTGATACCTAAACCCCACAAAGACCCAACAAAGAAAGAGAACTTCAGACCAATTTCCCTTATGAATATCGATGCAAAAATACTCAATAAAATCTCTCAAACTGAATCCAAGAACACATCAAAACAATCATCCAACATGATCAAGTAGGCTTCACCCCAAGGATGCAGGGATGGTGTAACATATGGAAATCCATCAACGTATTCCACTATATAAACAAACTGAAAGACAAAAACCACATGATCATCTTCTTAGATACTGAGAAAGCATTTGAAAAAATCCAGCACCCATTCATGATAAAAGTTTGGAAAGATCAGGAATTCAAGGCCCATACCTAAATATAATAATAGCAAAATATACAGCAAACCAGTAGCCAACATCAAACTAAATGGAAAGAAACTCAAAGCAATCCCACTAAAATCAGGGACTAGACAAGGCTGCCCACTTTCTCCCTACCTATTCAATATAGTACTTGGAGTCCTAGCCAGAGCAATTAGACAACAAAAGGAGATCAAGGGGATACAAATTGGAAAGGAAGAAGACAAAATTTCACTATTTGCAGATAATGTGATAGTATATATAAGTGACCCTAAAAATTCCACCAGAGAACTCCTAAACCCTATAAACAGCTTCAGTGTAGTAGCTGGATATAAAATTAACTCAAACAAATCAGTGGCCTTTCTCTACACAAAGGATAAACAGGCAGAGGAAGAAATTAGGGAAACAACACACTTCACAATAGTCACAAATAATATAAAATATATTTGTGTGACTCTAACTAAGGAAGTGGAAGATCTTTATGATAAGAACTTCAAGTCTCTGAAGAAAGAAATCGAAGAAGATCTCAGAAGATGGAAAGATCGCCTATGCTCAAGGATTGGCAGGATTAATATAGTCAAAATGGCTATCCTGCCTAAAGCAATCTACAGATTCAATGCCATCCCCATCAAAATTCCAACTCAATTCTTCACAGAGTTAGAAAGGGCAATTTACAAATTTATGTGGAAAAACAAAAAACCTAGGATAGCAAAAACCATTCTCAACAATAAAAGAACCTCTGGTGGAATCACCATGCCTGACCTCAAGCTGTACTACAGAGCAATTGTGAGAAAAACTGTATGGTACTGGTACAGCGACAGACAGGTAGATCAATGGAATAGAATTGCAGACTCAGAAATGAACCCACACATGCCCCAGACCCTTTTTGGTCCCTGTCTGCGTAGAACTGGTCTCTGGTTGCAGGTGGACAAGGAGCCAGCAAATGAATCAGACAGAATCAACATGAGAGTGTGTAGAATCTGAATGTATTGTCACAAAGTGAACACCAGTCTTATATAATACAGGAAACAAAGGGGTAGGATATCACAGCAGACAAAGTGCATTAAAGTTACCTGACACAAAACAAAGGAATGACTTCAAAAGAACTTACAGGAACCAGGTAATATTTACAGGAAAGATAAAACAGCCCTGCCTAGGGTCAGCTAATGACAGGTAAGGATTTCACACCCTAGTCACAATTTGTGCTACTCCTTTGAGTCTTGTGAAAGTTAGCACCAGGGAATTCTGCTCTAGCAGACCTTCTCATAAATAATGCAATACTGCAACCCCTTATTTCCTAGGCCTTGATAAATTCTTGTATGAGTGTAACTTGGCTGTTCTTTTAAGTATCTGTGGAGAATCTCCATTTGTCAGAAGAATTCACCAACTTGATTCTAATATGCAATGTAGCCTGCAATACCTGGCTGTAGTGAAGATTCCTGTCTCAGTGGGATTCCCTAACTCTTACTACTGTCCTAAGTAATCACTCTGCAGACTAGCTCTGAGTTATTCTACCTCCGTTCTTTGTAATGTCTAATTAGTTTCACTGTCTCTACTAGAAGTAAATTTGAATGTTACTGAATAGGTAACATTCTTACTGAATTCCTACTGAATTCCAACTTTGTTGGCTTCAAGGATTTTCTGGGATGTTGGAACACTGGCGAAGGCTTAGCTATGTCAGAATTCAATCTTTAAAGGCACTTATAATAAAATAATACTAAAAGCGAACACGTGCATCCATACACCAGACTAACATGGGGTTAGGGTATGAGTATATGGGTTATGAGAATGCCAACGTTCTATGAGGTTGAGTTTCCTTGAAACTCTGCCTCATGAGTGCTTCCAGACCTCTTGGCCTGTCAATCAGACTTCACTGGAGTGTGTGTAGCACACACACCCATGGTCACTTGTTCTTTGACAAGGGAGCTAAAACCATCCAGTGGTAAAAAGACAGCATTTTCATCAATGGTGCTGGCACAACTGGTGGTTATAATGTAGAAGAATGCAAATGCTTCTTACCTCCTTGTACTAAGGTCAAATCTAAGTGGATCAAGGAACTGCACATAAAACCAGCGACACTGAAACTTATAGAGGATAAAGTGCAGAAAAGCCTCAAAGATAAGGGCACAGGGGGAATATTCCTGAATAGAATAACAATGGCTTGTTCCATAAGATCGAGAATTGCCAAATGGGACCTCATAAAATTGCCAAGCTTCTGTAAGGCAAAAGACACTGTCAATAAGACAAAAACGCCACCAGCAGATTGGGAAAGGAACTTTATCAACCCTAAATTCAATAGGGGATTAATATCCAATATATACAAAGAACTTAAAAAGTTGGAATCCAAAAAGTTTAATCCTATTAAAAAATGGGGTGCAGAGCTAAACAAAGAATTCTCAACTGAGGAATACCGAATGGCTGAGAAGCACCTGAAAAAATGTTCAACATCCTTAATCATCAGGGAAATGCAAATCTAAACAACACTGAGATCCCACTTCACATCAGTCAGAATGGCTAAGATCCAAAAGTCAGGTGACAGCAGATACTGGTGAAGATGTGGAGAAAGAGGGACACTCATCCATTGCTGGTGGGTTTGCAAGCTTGTACAACCACTCTAGAAATCAGTCTGGTGGTTCTTCAGAAAATTGGACATAGTACTACTGGAGGATCCAGCAATACCTCTCCTGGGCATATATCCAGAAGATGTCTCAACTGGTCACAAGGACACATGCTCCACTATGTTCATAGCAGCCTTATTTATAATAGCCAGAAGCTGGAAAGAACCCAGATGCCCCTCAACAGAGGAATGGATACAGAAAATGTGGTACATTTACACAATGGAGTACTACTCAGCTATTAAAAAGAATTAATTTATGAAATTCCTAGGCAAATGGATGGACCTAGAGGGCACCATCCTGAGTGAGGTAACTCAATCACAAAAGAACTCACACATATGTACTCACTAATAAGTGGATATTAGCCCAGAAAATTAGAATACTGAAGATACAATTTGCAAAACACATGAAACTCAAGAAAAAGGAAGACCAAAATGTGGATACTTCATTCCTTCTTAGAATGGGGAACAAAATCCCCTTGGAAGGAGTTACAGAGACAAAGTTTGGAGCAGAGCCTGAAAGAATGACCAACCAGAGTCTGCCCTACTTGGGCATTCATCCCATAGACAACCACCAAACCCAGACCCTAGGCAGATGTCAACAAGAGCCTGCTGACAGGAACCTTATATAGCTGTCTTCTGTGAGGCTCTGCCAGTGCCTGACAAATACAGAAGTGGATGCTCACACTCATCCATTGGACGGAGCACAAGGTCTGCAATGAAGGAGCCAGAGAAAGGACCCAAGGAGCTGAAGGGGTCTGAAGCCCCACAGGGGGAAAATCAATATGAACTAACCAGTACCCCCAGAGCTCCCAGGGACTAAACCACCAACCAAAGAAAACATGGTCGGACTCATGGCTCCAGCTGCATATGTAGCAGAAGATGGCCTAGTCAGTCATCAATGGGAGGAGAGGCCCTTGGTCCTGTGAAGGCTCTATGTCCCTTTATAGGGGAATGCCAGGACCAGGAATGGGAGTGGGTGGGTTGGGGATCAGGGGGAGGGTGGGAGGGGATAGGGAATTTTCAGAGGGGAATCTAGGAAAGGGGATAATATTTGAAATGTAAATAAATAAAATATCTAAAAAAAAAGACACAATATGTACAAAATTTTATCCACCTAATACATACTAATTTTACCTTCTCATTCTGTTTGATCCATCCTTCTAACACTAAATAGAACACATCCAAAGTAGTTAGAATTTATCTTATTCTTTAATCTGTGTGAGAGAAACATGAGTAATTACTCTCACAATGCACCCCACGGATTGTTTTTAGAGACAGGATCTTGCTCTATAGGCCAGGCTGCCCTCTAACTGAGCTCCTCCTGCCTCCATCTCCCAAGTGTTGGGATTATAGTCATATGTCTATACACAGCTTATTCCCTGACTTTACTTGGCAGAAAATGATTTAGAACTGACTTAAAAGCTATTTTCCTTGCCTATACATTCCTTGGAGCCCCTTCAAACTCTCGGAAGTTGTTTTTACTTTTCTGTAATAATTTACACTCATTCTTTTAGAAAAAAAATGTTGTTTTTAAATTTTCTTTCTTTCTTTTTATTTTTTGTATTTTGAGTGGTACCACTTCCAGCCCTTGGCAGAAAAGGGGAGCAGTCAGTGTGGATTAATAAGATTCAGATGCTCTCTATGAGGAAAGCAAGGAGATCCTGTGGTAATCATCAGCCCCAGACACACATGATAAAGGAAGAAAGAAAGAATCCAGGAGAGTGAGAGAGAGAAAGTTACCACAAGTGCTCAGTGCTCCAGGTGGGATGCCTCAGGTGACTGGAGTAGTTGGGGCTTCCTCTTTGAGTCTTGTCTTAATCCTGTTTTAAAAAATAATTTAAAAATAGCCAGTAGGACAATTTTATTAGAGTTTGTGAGGAAACACAAGGTGGGTAAGCTGTAAATCAACCACTAGAAAGAGGGCTATGAAGAAAAAGAAAGAGAGAAAGCCACACCTTTTGGGTTAGTCTGGCACCTTCAATGGAAGAATGCAAGCAGCAAGTGGCAAAGGTAGAAGTGTGCCTACTTCAGAGAAAGAATGAGAAAGTCCGGGGTAGCACAGAACACATATTTAGTTGGCTAAGAGTTAGAAACAAATAAAGAGAGAAGAAGAAGGAGGAGGAGGAGGAGGAGGAGGAGGAGGAGGAGGAGGAGGAAAAAGTTATACTTTTCAAATTTACAGAGGTGTGCAGCTTCAGCTCCATAAACAAGTGCATTGAGGGTGTGGGAAGAAAAAGTACTTCATCTCCTTAAGGGGATAATAATTCCTTTTGTCTCTTTAGCACAGCTTTAGGAAAGCCAGCCTTCCTGAGGGGTGGTTCTTTAGCCAGAGGAGCTGGATTAACTCTTAAGTGAGAAGACAGGTGTTCTAACCTTTGCAGCAGATCGGAGTCACATCTCTACCCAGGGATGGAGGGATTTAGTTAGAGGGTGGGGAAAGTCCACCTTACAGGCCTCTATAGCTCCTGTAATAAAGAGGAAAGAGAGAAGCCTCACAGGGCAACAAAGCAAAGATGGTGACACGTTACTTGGGAAATCTGTGGGATGCTTGTGCAGGTCTTCAATTTTTCTACATAATGTAACATTTATCACATTAAACATTTTGGGTGAGAAGTTTATTCTTTACTTACAATGTAGGAAAGAAAGGTTGGCGGGAGAGCCGCTTCTTCCTTTGCAGGACCCAGGTAATAAGAACTATGGTTGTCAGGAAAGAACATGAAAGGTTGTCATGAAAGACTGTCTGCTAGCCACCGAATAGCCAATCTGATTGTCCTGTCTGAAAGAGACTCAGACTGTGCCTGCTTATAACTCATTGGCCTGAGCCACTGGCCCCTTGTTCCTTCATAAATTCTGCCCTGTGCTTAGCTGGGGGAGGGTTAGAAATGTTTGATTGGTAACATTACCCTGACAAGCATAAATGATTAATTTTCTTCAAGCAACCAATTATTGAACAAATCAGAAAGTAAGCTTACTAGAAGAGACGTCAGTAAGAGAATTCAGACCCCACCCCAGCCCCATCCACTTTCCTTCTTTCAAAAGTCTCTTTTGAATGGACCTGTTTTAGCCTGCCGAGGACTAATCTATTCCAAACTTCCTGCTGGCTGGTGCTGTGTCCAGCGAGCCAGCTCTTTCTAGACTCTCCACACCCTTTCTGCCGAGTCAGTAAATTTTAGTGAGTCACTGAGATGTGGAAGCTGCTGTGAGAGTGAGAAAAGCAGACGTTAGATGGAGAGAGGCTGATAGCATGTCAAGGAAATAAAACAACAGAATCAAACCTGTGGATAAACTCAAATTTGGACATTTCTTCACTCAACCATTTGACAACCTTAAATGTGACATCTTAAATGTCACAATTTCTTGGCAGGGCATTGTTAGCAGGGACAGGCTGTATGCCAACTGCAAAACTGCTGGGCTTACAGCATTCAAGGAAGCTGGGGCTACTGTGCCCATCTGGAGTACCCAGAAATTCTAGTGCAGAACCAAACATTTTCATTTGTTGGGAGCCAGAAGATTAGGTGCCTTATTTCTTAAATAAAACATTTAATTCATGGTAGCTCTTACTTAAAAAGACTGTTGCAGTGTAATTTGCTATAAGAAGTATAGTGGTGTCAGTTTATCCAAACTTTTGCTCTCCTTTATAGCACCATTTGTCCATGGTCAGTGGTGGCCCAAAAAGATCAAAGAGGCAACTCCAGAAATAAACAGTTCATACATTTTAAATTTCAGGCAGTTCTGAGCGGTTTGATGTAATCTCTCTTATGATATTAGGTTCTGTTCTGCATTTACAATTACGCTATATTATCATTGATGTTATTAATCTCTTTTTGTACCTAACTCGTAAATTAAACTTTATTACATAAATTAGCTATAACAAGCAAATAGAATGTATAGGTTTTGGTGCTATCCAAGTTTTTGGATATTTACTAGGGGGTCTTAGAAAATATCCTATGTATATATAAGGGACAGTTGTAGTATATTAAATGAACTCCCAGGAAAAGAATGCTTCTGTTCTTGGCAGAAATCATCATGTTATAGGTGTTGTAACACACACACACACACACACACACACACACACACACACACACACACAATTTCTTTGGGAGCATCAGATGATCTACTAAGGTAAAACAGACCTAAGCAAAGCCAACCTAACAGTTTTTTTCCAAAACAGTGCAGGGGTGTGGATATATAAGAACATATTTTAAACAAACTCTGCTTATCAAGGGGGGCGAAAGGGGGAGAAGAGAGGCTTTCTCTTAACCAGTGTGTGAGGTAGGTATTATTATTATTATTAATTTTTTTTTACCAACTCACAAATGGCAAAATTAAAGTCCAATAAAGGGGCTTCTTGTAACAAAATAAACTTTGCATCTTGTTTTTTAGTCTATTTTTCTGTGAGAAATGGAAACAGGATGTACACAGCCCGTCTCACAAGGATAAGGTGATTGAAAGAAATAGTACAGAGAACATTTGACATGATTCTTGACTTTTACTGAATTGAAATGCTCTGATTCTGTCCTGATTTTGTATTTTATCAAAGAATGGGGTCTTGTCGGTGTGGTGTTGACACCTCCCATTGCAGCACTGGGCCGTGGAGGCAGGGCAATCTGCACTTCCTTTCTCCAGCCCTGAATGAGGACTTAAATGAGGTATTTGGTTCCAGAATCTGAGCTCCCAAGCACTGAACCATGCACGATACATTCATGAAAACAGTGGGTCAGGGTCCTTAAATGAATCTGAACCATGTACATCAGTTTTTATTTGGTATCTGTAGCTACTCCTCGATTTCAGAGAAATTTACATCTCTACTGTAAATGGACATTACTAGTACGCATTTTGACTTACTGTGATATTTGTCTTCTTCTCTGTAAAAAAGAAAAATATTCTGCCTGTAACTAATCTCTATAGATTGTCCTCTTTCCTCTACTTGTTCTGTTTTTAATTTCCTAAGAGCCAGAAACTGGATCAGTGCACATGGCCGAACTGTGTCTAACCTCAGAGTCAAAGGCCATTACAGGGAACAGTCTGTAGTGAACAGATTGTGCCACATCTGTGGCAGAATCTTTCTTTTTGTCATGTTTTGTGTTCCCATGTGTGACCTGTGCACTTTACATGGCTGGATAGATGGCTTCTCAGGAAATGAGCATAAATCCCATGCATTCCTACCCTTGCCCTTGCTTCAGAGTACTTTCATCATCACCCCAATTAAAAGGATGGCCTCATTCCTCAGGCTTCTAGGGAGACAGCCATCTGAGGCTGGAAGTGAAAAGAGTGACTACAACTTGTATAAAAATAACTCTCCCAGGTGGTTGAGGGACAAAGTTACGACTCAGCTACTTGATATAGCTGAGCACTTATATTTTGGAGTAGGAGGAGAACCAGAGAAAAGTAGCCAGAGAGACTGGGCTGGAGTCCAATACTAAGTAGAACAGGAGATGCCAGGAGCACTCATTCAGCAGGGCAGATGAACTGTTAAGATTTCCTATTGCTTCATTTACACCACTCATCCACCTTTCTGAGTCTACCTTGTCTCTGGACCTGCAGGAATCACACACACACACACACACACACACACACACACACACACACCACTTTAAAAACAAAGAGAGGTTCAAGTCATAGATTTTTAAATGATTTTGATAAAACTCTAGACTAGATTAAACTGAGGTGACCGTGAGCTCAGAAGGGGTCTTAGTGGGGCTCACGCCCTGGCTTTTTACCCAGGCTCTTTCAGCACCTCTGTGTGAGGCATATGTGGTTAGACTTGCCACATTTCCTCCAGTCCTGGGTTGACTGGCTTCCAATTGGCAGTGAAGCCTCTTCCCTCAGAAAGCACATATTATTGCAAGCATCATGATACTACATACAAGCTCCAAACAAACTCCAAAGCTCTGCGATCACTTACAGGCTGGACACTACTGTTTCACAAACACAACATTTATAAATCAAAGATTTACAAAGATTTATTTTTATAATATTTATAATATTAATATAATATTTATAAATTTTAATTTTATAATATTTATTTATAAAAATTTATAAATCAAATATTTATAAAGATTTCCATTTTGCCCCTTTTATTGCCTTCAGGTTGCTTCACATTCCAGAGAAAACCCCACCTTTATAAATAGGTCAATGTCTGGCCAATAACTGAAGTTAGACTTTTAAAATATGATAATTAGAAACAGGCTTGTGCTTTCACTTGGCAAATGTAGTAGTTGCTATTATAGTTGAACGTGCTAACTGAGAAATACATTGAGCTCTTTATTAGTCCCAAGCTGGGGAATTGCTGTTCCCTGGTGGCAGCATAGACTCATTGCAGGCTAGCTATTTACTGGTGAAAGAAAGGCTTCCAAATTTAGTTCTGTAATAAATCAACCCTTTATAAATACTTCCATTAACCTTGTGTGCTCTTGGTGTTTTGGGACAGGCTCTGGCTATATGGCACAGGCTGCCTTGAACTTACGATCCTCTTGCTTCATCCTCCCGTGTTCTGGGATTGCAGGTGGGGACCACCATACTCTCATACGAAAGGAAACAAAATCTCAAGCTGAGTTTTCCCCAACATAGTAGGGTGTTTCATGTTCAAGTAAGTGATAATATAGAAGGCAGGATATTATTTTTTAGGAGGAAATTCCTTCTTATGGAATCATGTGCAGTATAGGCTTTGTGCCACGTTCCTTGAAGCCCTGTGAGCAGGCAATGAAGTCTGACTGCTGGTGGTGTACTTGTCTGCTCCCGTATGAGGCCCTCTTGCTATTGTGTTCATTATCTCACCAGTGGAGCAGTTGTCACAAAGTAAGGAACAAAGATAATGACAAACTTATGCTGATTGCTTAGTAGATGTGTAGACACTTTTTTTTTTCCTCAGAAACAACAGTAACTCAATCTCTGGGCGCAACAACTAAAACCTTATCTTGTAAGTCCTATTAAATCTGATTCCTCTGGTGGCAAATCTTGACGGATCCATCATAGTACCAGGAAACTCTGGCAGGTACATCTTGTCTTTATGCTATCCCGTTCCAAAAGCCTCTCTCTCCTCCTCCTCCTCTTCCTCTGTCCAACCTAGAATTCCAGCCTACTCACCCAGCGATTGGCTTCTTTATTCATTAGGGGATTGGTTCACAAGAAGTCATCTGGATATGTGACTCACTCCTTGTCTTCAACCCCTCCCAGGAGAGCAGAATTAGCATATAAATACAAACAGCACCAGGCCCACCCACAACACTTCCCCCTTTCTTTTCTAATAAAAAACAAAACCTTTCTCTCAAATACAAACAGAGAACAACTATTACCATTTTGTAGTTTATAAAGTATAAGATAGACCTAACACCCAGTCCCTCATTTATGTCATTAAGATAGGACATTGTCATCTCTCCTAAATTAAAAGACTTATGATTGTACCTTGACTTATGTCCTGGCTTTAGATTGTATGCCATCTGAAAACCATCCTCTCAGATCTATTCTCTCAATGTTAAATAGCCTGGGCTGGCGATGAGACAATAAGTAGTTTTTCAACCCCTTCAGAAATCTGAAAATGACCAACATTAACTGAAAATATATAGGAAGCCTAACACAGCTTCCAGAGCTGAGATAAACTGTAGAGACAGTTGCCTATCTATACAGCCCCAGTAAGTCAGGAAGTCATGAAGCATTAAATAATATCACGTGCCACATTCTATGGATTTCTGACGTTTTTGAAAACTAAGTATCTATGTAAACTAATCTGGACTGTTCTCTGTTACTACTATCAGCTATTTCTAATTAAAATATCTGAAAACACCCTAACTATAAACTCAGAGTCATGAATTTGTTATTTGGCCCTTAACTCACAGACGTAAACATTTCAGATCTTTTTATAATAACAGTTATAGAAGGACTGGGTCTAAGTCCTGTAGTTTAAAATTTTTGTATCAATAGAAGGAATTTATAAAAATGAAAACCTTGATTTTGCATCAAAACAATTCTGTACCAAAATAAGAAAGTATGACATCAACCTAGTAACAATTAAAAATGTTTCTACCAAATGAGATTATGGCTATGCAATCAAGTCTAGCTATTCCTCCGTGTTCCAATTATGACCATTTCTACATTCCCCAGAAAGACAACCTATAATAACCCCCTCTGGCCCCAAAGCCCAGGGAAATGGGTCAACAGCTCTTCATAACTTCTTCAAGCTCAATATGGGTGTTGAGATATTTTGAAGGGTAGGAAAAAGGCCACACCAACGATTGATTTAGTCTTTGATGTCTGTGTCTTGACTGGATCCAGCTGAAAGTCCAGGACATCAGAAGTTCAAGCAGGTCAGTTCAGCATGTCTCACAAGGAGACTCACCAAGGCTGTATATTCTGTAATATAGAAGTCTCAAAAGAAAATCTTACTATCATCAAGATAAATTTTTTTTAATGATTCTCTGGACTCTAATCCTCTGGGGGCCTCACTTTGTCATATATGATCCCTATAACTCTGGAAGGTGTATTCGACATATATGATCCCTACAACTCTGGAAAGTGGATAGACACCTTTTCTAAAAATGCAAAGACAAAACCTTTTTCCCAAATCAGCTTATCCTTGGGCCAGTATTCCGAAAACCCTTTATTTAGACCTCTCTCCCAGAGGAATAATAGAAACACAAAACTCAAAACCATACCCATTTTGAAAGTTAAAACAATCCAAAACAAATGAAGTAAACTAAAATACTGTATGTGCCTATTATTAGGCTTTATCTATTTTATCAAGCAGGAAATAAAACCTGAGATTCCCATGGAGCCCACATTAGACAGAATTTGAGCATCCTGTGAGGTATATAAAGCAATCTTCATTCTACCTTACTGTTCGGCTCTCTGCCTAGAGCAGCCATCTTGTTATACCATTTATCTGTTTGGCTCTCTGCTTGGAGCCACTGACATATTTTATTAGTACCTGTATAATATCTATCTGTTGATCTCTCTACTTGGAGCAACAGACAATAAAATAATACCTGTACATAGCAGACAATATTATCACTGCCTCTCTACTCTGGAGTCTGTGACTAATTTTCCCTATCCTAGTTCGGAACCTCGGGCAAAAATCCCCCTGTGATTCTGACAGAAACTGTATAGAAATCTTTCCTAAAAGCCAATAATCCCAAATCACAGTTCAATCCATCTCTGCCCTAAAAAGTAGCAACTTCATTCTTCTAACTCAGAGCAGCCTGCAGTTTCTCAAAGCAGGGGACCTCAGGACTTTTGTTGTTGCAATTCCTGAGTTTAAGTCAGTGACTCCTCCAGCACTACCTTCCTCTCACTTAGAAAACAAAACTTTAACTCTCAGACTACTAATCTCTAGTGGATTCGTGCCCAACTCGTTGGTTTGCCACCTGTTGTGGGAAATATTAAAAAAGAATCAGTATGTTCCTGCACTTGAGTCCCGCAACTCTGCCCCGTGGGACTGGCCAGCCATGCACTGGCGGGCAATGGCTGACCTGTTGCTATCTCATGGAGACTCTGACTCAGAACTCCAAAATCTCTCCACCCAGCTCAGTAGGTTCCTCCTGGCAGGTCACTACCACGCCAACCCCATGCTTCTAAGCTCCCACAGCCTTTGTCGTGCACATCAGATGAACTTACGCTTTTTGGCTGTGCCTATCTCTCTGCAACCCAGTTGAATCCCTCGAGAAGAAAAACACCACACAAACTTAGTTCAGAAACAATGGTAACTCAGTCTCTGGGTGCAACAACTAAAACCTTATCTTGTAAGCCCCATTAAACCTGATTCCTCTGGTGGCCAATCCTGATGGATCCACCATGATATCAGGAAACTCTAGCAGTTACATTTTGCCCTTATGCTATCCCCATTCCAAAAGCCCCTAACTCTCTCCTCCTTCTCTTCCTCTGTTGATGCTTAGACTCTTGCGGCCATTGTTGGGCCTTGCTGCAGGCCGGCGATAGGAATATTAGCTTTACTTTCAGTATACTGCTCTTACCCTTCAGCATAGAGATTTGAGTGCACTGTCTAAGAAAAGAGATTGGCCTGCTAGACAGCTGTTGCACAATTCAGAGTTCAAGTCGGGGCATCATTTCCAATGTCTTTATTAAGAAATATCAAAAGTTGATTACCATTCCATACACGGTTGTACAAAGTTCAAGTTAAAGGGTATGTATTAGTGCCACCTTTATGTTTGTTTAAAGTCTATGGTAGCTTGCCAAAGGGATGAGCCACAGGTCCAATTCCACAACAATGTCTTTTCCCTATTTCTACTAGACCACAGCAAAATGCCTTGCTACTTGAAATACTATTAATACATTATAAATACTTACTTATATATTCATCTTTTTATTCCTTCATTATCTTCCTTTCTCTGAAACAGCCGAGCTGTTAATAGGAAGCACAACATTTGGGTCCCATTTACTGCAGACCATGTTGTTACATTTTTTTTCACAAAGTCACCTTTGGATGCTCACACACATTGCATGCTACATGTTACAAGTCACACATGAGGGACTCCAGCACATTGTTATCTTAATTTAACAATGAACACAAAAGGGAGAAATTATTTATCTTGAAAACAAAACACCACGGTCTCTCTGTGGAACTTTGGTGTAGGACAAACCTGCTACTTCCACTGAGCTCCTGTCACACTGGCAGACAGGATAGATGCAGGAACACCAGCATACAATAGCAAAAGGAGAGCTTTCAGGAATGTGACATTACATGTGATGTCATGGGTACTGCATCAGAGGGGAGTCACACTTTCACAGTAACTGGGGGTAGGAGGTCATTGGGAAACAGCCATGGTGTGGTGTGCCTTGGTTAAGGCTTGTGCTGGTTTGTCTAAAGGTCAGTTTCTGGAGATTGTCTTGCAACATCAGAAGGAATCATTTTCAGAGGAAGGACTCCTTATTCACCCACATGAGGCTGCGGGTCTCATTGGGCTTGCATTCATACTCAATGACAGAGAAAGGACTTCCCCACTGGCAATGGTCTCGCTTGTGGTAATTGTAGAATTTGACTTGCCACACTGTCTCGAAGGTCCCAATGTCTGTGAACTGAGGAAAGAGAGGCAATCATAAAAACTGCATCCTGCCACAAGCAAGTGGATGCCTGTTAAAATCAGCGACACAGCCCCCGGTAATCAGGACTCAGAAGCCATGTCTCTCATAGTCTGCAAAGCTCACACATTTCCTTTTATGCACTACATTCCTATACTGGAGATATTTTTTCCAAGATCTCTGGCGTTGAACTGTTTTATTAAGTTTTCTTACTTTCCAAGTTTAGGTTTCTGAAAAGCCAACCTTAGACTCTCACAATTTCAGTGATTTTTCTAAAATTCTCCTTGCCACAGAAGGGAATTGGAAAGTGAAGTGCCGGGAGTCCTCTGGACCTGGAATGAGTTTGAAATGGGTGGGGCACAATGTCAGACTTTTCTTTAAAGACTGGTAGTCTCTGGCCTTCTAGCTCTCTGACTACAGCGAATTCTTGCTGATAACTTCTAAAAGATTGTAAAAACTTTCTTGCTTACTCTATGGTTAAAAAACACTGGCTTCTTTTCTCTTTAACTCTGTGCTTTATCTAACTCTTTATGCTTAAATAAGCGCTAGGGAAACTTAACTTTTTCTTACTGTTCTGTACTTCATTAAGCACTAAAACTCTTTGTTACTTGTGCTACACTTCATTAAGCACTAAAAACCTAACTCTTTATTACTTGTGCTTTAATAAGTGCTAATATCTGGCAATGAACACATACTGTTTAGCAGCAGGGAATTAAGTGAAAGGACTTATTGCTGGTACTCCCTTCTTTGGTGAATCAACAAGAAGCTGGGTACCTCTTTGTGAACAAGAGAGGAAGGAAAGCAAAAAGAGTTAAGATGTTGCATACAGGCAAATGTGCATAGACACATACATTCAAACATGCATACATCCATACTCTGGCCAGGCCTGACCATCTGTCACAATCAACTACACAAATATTCATTCATGTTTACATACATAAACACATGCCTACACATAAACATAGACAAACAGACAAATACATTTGGATGGATGGATGGGAGGATGGGGCAAAACTCTTCAAGCCAAATGGTTACTCATCCAACAACTTTATTTCTTTTTTTTTTTCTGTTTTTTTTTTTAATTCCTTCTTAGACAAAAAGTTCTTTAGAAAATTACCTCAAAGATAAAATATTACATGAAATGGGAATTACAGAAGGATGTTGATATTAAGTTCAAAGCAGTGTTGCATTATAATATACTCATTAAAAGTTCAAAGGAACAATTTTTACATGACCTTGCCTTATCATAGTGCACACCCATGACTTTATCCTTGGACCTAAATGTCTTTCCATGAACACAAAATTAGCCTAAGTCTATTTCCCTTTTTAATGTGATTATGAAAGGTCATTATATTTCTTATTATGCAGCCTTTATTTACTACCCTGAGGAGTGGGCACATTCTATTCTTGATTCTAACTTTATTACATCTTCCTAGCAACTAAAGCAATCTCTAAATCTTCCTAAAATTATTTGAATCAAGTTGGGAAATTCTATAGAATCATTATCTACTTGTCCACATAGCATCACTACAAGATAGTACATCTTTGTAGGTCTGCAGAAATCTGCTCAAAAGGGTGGGTCAGTAGCTAGTGACTGTTATATATTTAATTATAACAGGAAAGCATATTAATAGCAGGGATCTTTTCCTAAGTGGATTTCTCTTGGGCCTTGCCTACTGGAGCAAATCTGTCAGAGATGTTAATCTAAGGTGGACCCATCTTAGGAAGATTACCTGCTCATTTTCAGCTTCTCCTAATGATGGCTCCTGACAGAGAAGAAATGGAATAATTTGGATTGGCCATCTTTTGGGTTCTCTTTCAAAAGACAGCAGTGCAAGAAAATGTCTATATTCTGTATCTAAATGTAAATAATTGCTTTTTTGTAAATTAGTTTTGTCTCAAGTGAGAACATTTGAAGGTGACAACTACAAAAACTTCCCTTCAAAGTATTGGATTCATAAAGATTATTATCAAAAATTGAGGGTGTGAAAGTCAAAATTATGTGCTCATGTCTCAAGTTTAGGTACTATTCATGAGTGTGTGTATGTGTCTATACACTATACAACTATATATTATATATACACACACAAATAGTAATCTGTACTATTCAAACTGTTAGTGCCTACTATGTACTTGTACATATAAAAATTGTATAAGGTATGATTACTGCTTTTAGGATGTTTGCATCTCAACCAGGTATGATAGTTTACACAGAAATCCCAGCATATGGAAGGCAGAGAGAAAAAGACTGCCATGAGTTCAAGGCCAGCCCCAACTACCATGCAAATGAAAATTATCATTCCACTAGAGGGTTGGAAGATAGGTTCAGTGAAAATTACTGCACAGAATTCTGAGCTGTAAGAATGGGTTTGTTGTCCTTTAGCCAAAGAGGCCACAGAATGCTCTAGAGGCCACTGGGCAGGTGCTCAAATGGCCTGGGGTTTGCCTGATGATGACTGCCTACTGCAGCTATTTAGAGCATCTGGCATTAAACAGCATTATGCCTGTGGTTATTTTTTTCTTTGATCCTCCTATGATGGGAAGGGGCAGGGAATGACTTGGCAGGAATCTCAGACTCTCCTAGAGCCAGGAGACATAGAGAGAAGGGCAGTGAGCAAGGCGAGCTTTTATGCTTTGCAGTTGATACAGGAGGAGGGTGATCGGATGCTTCACAGAGAGCTTTCCAGGGGGCTCAGTACTCAGCACTTTCACCATTGCCTCATCCACTAACTTGGTCCCAAAGCAAGATCTGGGCTTCCCTTTGGGAACCATGTCTGATGTGAAACACGGAATGATACAATTAGAGTATATATAGTTCCTGGGTATGAAAGGAGTATCTCTTCTTGCAGAGTCATGGCCTAAAACCCTATGAACTCGTTTATAGTAACCTCAGGCAGGAATTAACAGAAAACCCCTAATTCTTCACTTGATGGAAGGCAAGTTTTGGTATATGTGTAAAATGACATGTGACTGACCCATCAATAGTTTGTGTAGATTAAGGAAAGAAAAGGGCTGGATCTCAAGACAGTATATGCAAAACAATCTAGGTTTTAGAGAATACACACCATACGATTCCAATTACCTTAAAAGTATATGATAAAATATAGGCTATATTCACAAAAAATATCTGTGGGTATCTAGCCTGAGATAGGGGAGTTTAATGGAAATGTACAAGATACTGTATTTATTATTTGTAGAGCTTGTTACATCTCTGAATACTTTTTTTTAAAAAAAAGATTTATTTCCTGTATGTGAGTACACTGTTGCTGTCTTCAGACACACCAGAAGAGGGTATTAGACCCCATTACAGATGGTTGTGAGCCACTATGTGGTTGCTGGGAATTGAAATCAGGACCTCTGGAAGAGCAGTCAGTGCTCTTAACCATTGAGCCATCTCTCCAGCCTAGCTGATTGCTTATTTATTTATTTATTAGAACATGATTTTAATATTTTCAAGTGTTGGTATTCAACAAACAGAATAATTATTTTAAGATATATTTTGCTGTTATGTTTCCCTTTTCATTTCTGACTTTATTAATTTGGATACTGTATCTGTGCCCTCTGGTTAGTCTGGATAAGGATTTATTTATCTTGTTGATTTTCTCAAAGAACCAGCCCCTGGTTTTGTTGATTCTTTGTATAGTTCTTTTTGTTTCTATTTGGTTGATTTCAGCCCTGAGTTTGATTATTTCCTGCCTTCTACTCCTCTTGGGTGTATTTGCTTCTTTTTGTTCTAGAGCTTTCAGGTGTGCTGTCAATCTGCTAGTGTAAGCTCTCTTCAGTTTCTTTCTGGAGTCAATTAGAGCTATGAGTTTTCCTCTTACCACTGATTTCATTGTGTCCCATAAGTTTTGGTATGATGTGTCCTCATTTTTATTAAAGTCAAAAAAGCCTCTATTTTTTTTATGTATATCTTCCTTGACCAAGTTATCATTGAGTACAGCGCAGTTTAGCTTTCCATTGTTTTTGTTGGTATTTAAGACCAACTTTAGATTGTGGTAATCAGATAGGGTGCATAGGATTATTTCAATCTTCTTATATCTGTTGAGGCCTGTTTTGTGACCAATTATATGGTCAGTTTTGGAGACGGTACCATGAGGTGCTGAGAAGAAGGTATATTCTTTTGCTTTAGAATGAAATGTTCTATAAATATGTGTTAGATCCATTTGGTTCATAACTTCTGTTAGTTTCACTGTTTAGTTTCTCTGTTTAGTTTCTGTTTCCAGGATCTGTCCATTGCTGAGGATGGGATGTTGAAGTCTCCCATTATTACTGTGTGGTGTGCAATGTGTGCTTTGGGCTTTAGTAAAGTTTCTTTTATGAATGAGGGTGCCCTTGCATTTGGAACATAGATGTTCAGAATTGAGAGGTCATCTTGGTAGATTTTTCCTTTGACCAGTATGAACTGCCCTTCCTTATCTTTTTTGATAACTTTTGGTTGAAAGTTAATTTTATTCAATATTAGAATGGCTACTCCCGCTTGTTTCTTGGGACCACTTGCTTGGAAAATTGTTTTCCAACCTTTTACTCTGAGGTAGTGTCTGTCTTTGTCACTGAGGTGCATTTCCTGTGTGCAGCAAAATGCTGAGTTCTGTTTAAGTATCCAGTCTGCTAGTCTGTGTCTTTTGGGGGAATTGAGTCTATTAGTGTTAAGAGATATGAAAGAAAAGTGATTGTTACTTCCTGTTATTTTGTTGTTAGAGGTGGAATCATGTTTGTGTGGCTATCTTCTTTTGGGTTTGTTGAAAGATTCCTTTCTTGCCTTTTTTTAGGGTGTAGTTTCTCTCCTTGTGTTGGTGTTTTCCATCTGTTATCCTTCCTAGGGCTAAAAAGATGTTGTGTAAATTTGGTTTTGTCATGGAATACTTTGGTTTCTCCGTCTATGGTAATTGAGCGTTTTGCTGGGTATAGTAGCCTGGGCTAGCATATGTGTTCTCTTAGGGTCTGTATGACATCTGCCCAGGATTTTCTGGCTTTCATATCCTCTGGTGAGAAGTCTGGTGTAATTTTTATAGGTCTGCTTTTATATGTTACTTGACCTTTTTCCCTTACTGCTTTAAATATTCTTTGTTTAATGCATTTGATATTTTGATTATTATGTGAGGGGAGAAATTTCTTTTCTGGTCCAGCCTATTTGGAGTTCTGTAGGCTTCTTGTATGTTTATGGGCATTTCTTTCTCCAGGTTAGGAAAGTTTTCTTCTATAATTTTTTAAAAGATTTATTTATTTATTTATTTGTATATGAGTACACTGTAGCTGTCTTCAGACACACCAGAAGAGGGCCTCAGATCCCATTATAGGTGGTTGTTAGCCACCATGTGGTTGCTGGGAATTGCACTCAGGACCTATGGAAGAGCAATCAGTGCTCTTAACCAATGAGTCATTTCTCCAGCCCTCTCCTATAATTTTGTTGAAGATATTTACTGGCCCTTTATGTTGGGAATCTTAGCTCTCTTCTAAAACCTATTATCCTTAGGTATTGTCCTCCCATTGTGCCCTAGATGTCCTGGATAGTTTGGGTTATGAGCTTTTTGCTTTTTTGCGTTTTCTTTGACTGTTGTGTCAATGTTTTCTATGGTATCTTCTGCCCCCGAAATTCTCTCTTCTATCTCTTGTGTTCTCTTGGTGATGCTTCCATCTATGACTCCTGATCTCATTCCTGGGTTTTCTAACTCCAGCATTGTCTCCTCTTGTGATTTCTTTATTGTTCCTATTTCCAATTTTAGATCTTGGACTATTTTGTTCATTTCCTTTGCTTCCTTTATTGTGTTTTCCTGGAATTCTTTAAGGGGCTTTTGTGTTTCCCCTTTAAGGGCTTCTAGCTGCTTACCAGTGTTCTCCTGTATTTCTTTAAGGGAGTTATTTATATCCTTCATAAAGTTCTCTATCACCTAGTAGGCCCCCAATACACATATAGTAGAGGACTTCCAGGTCTGTGTTCATTCAGAGATGAGGCACCTAACTCTCAAGAGACTGGAGGCCTCAGGGTATCTGGAGGTCAGGTGGGTTGGGGGGTGGGGGCATTCAAGTGGAGACAGGGTGGAATGGGGAGGAGGTGTGGAATGTGGAGCAGATGGAGGGGTGGGAATGGATTATGGAGTGTAAAAATAAATTAAAAATAAAATAAAACGAAATTTTTAAAAAGTCCTCTATCACCATCATGAGAAGTGATTTTAGACCCGAATCTTGCTTTTCTGGTGTGATGGTGCATCCAGTACTTGCTATGGTGGGAAAGCTGGGTTCTGATGATGCCAAGTGACCTAGGTTTCTGTTGCTTATATTCTTATGCTTGCCTCCCACCATCTGATTATCTCTAGTGCTACCTGCCCTTGATATATCTGACTGGGTCCTGCCCTCTCTGTGATCCTGGTTGTGACGGAACTCCCCAGAGTTCAGCTGTCTTTGTGTTGCTGATTGCTTTTTAAATCAATATTCATTTGCAGTTAGTCACAAGAAGGTAGCTATTGAGACCTTATTTAAGAGTCCTTTTGAAAGTCGGGTCCAGAAGTCATGATTCCTAGAAGAACACTGTAACTAAAGTTCAGAACAGTGAAAAACTAAACATGGAAATCCTTACTTAGGGAGTGACCTACTATATAGCAATTTTTTTTCTATTATTTTTAATTCCATGAATCAAGTACAGTACAATAGTGGGTGCATGCCATTGGGCCAGGGGTGTAGTTCAGTGGTAGGGTACTTGCTTAGAAAACATGAAAGACTCTGAGCTGATCCTTAGTAAAAGCAAAAACCCCTGGATAGTATTATCCAGTGTCCAACTTAATCCTGCTCTCTAATGTTGGAAACTGATATTTATATTCCTATGTGCTTATTTTTACGTTTAAAATTTAATGAGAAAAAAGCCTAAACCTCACCAAACTAAGAATTAGCATTTTTAAACCAAATAGTGATATAAAGTATGTAATAATTTAAAATTATGATGGCTAATTTATTTGGAGACACTGCCTCACTACGCAGCTCCAGCTATTTGAAGCTTGCTTTGTAAATCAGGCTGGCCTTGAAATCACAAAGATCTTTTCTGCTTCTGCCTTTTGAGAGTGGAACCACTCACTGAATATTAAAGGTATTTTGTAAAGTACATATTTTAGTAGTAAAACATTCCATTATCAGCTGGGCTATGGCGGCGCACGCCTTTAATCCCAGTACTTGGGAGGCAGAGGCAGGTAGATTGCTGAGTTCGAGGCCAGCCTGGTCTACAAAGTGAGTTCCAGGACAGCCAGGGCTACACAGAGAAACCTTGTCTCAAAAAAACAAAACAAAACAAAACAACAAAACAAAACATTCCACTATGAAAAATTTTTTTAATAAAGCTAATTATCTGAGAGAAGCAGCAGCCCTGAAGCCATGTGCCAGGTAAGTGAGAGAAAACATTGCTTTTCCTTGAAATAAGAAAGAGGTAGATATTAAAGAACAAAACAAAAACTTAAAAATAAGTACTATAACCAACCACAAGTAAGAGAAAACTTAGGGCTTTACACTTACCTGAAAAAAATTTAAGTTAGGAAAGTCTTTTTTTTTTTAAAGTTTAATTTTAGTTTCTGTGTATAGGTGTTTTGCCTGCATGTATATTTACGTACCATCTGTGTTCTGTGCTCACAATGGACAGAATGGGGAGTCGGCTACCCTAGAACTGGAATTAGAAGCAGTTGTAACTGGAGTTAGAGGCAGTTCCATATAAGTGCTGGGGACAGAGCCCTGGGTACTCTGGAGTACCAGTAGCAAATGTTCCTAACCACTGAGCTACCTCTTCAGCCTCTTAAAGTTTTAATCTAAGACTATTTAGTGATAACGTTCAGTGGCACAAGAGACCAGAATAGAAATACACTGACTGCAGCTGTCAGTCAATACATGAGATCTTCCTCGTTTGGTTTTGTTTCTCTTGACTACTGCTAAAAATCCAAAGTCATGCTTGGCACACTGCTGTTAAATCTGCAAATCTCCCTCTCTCCCAGCTCTTAGGTTTGTTTGTTTGTTTGTTTCTTTGTTTGTTTTAAGTATTTTCCCCTAATTTTATGGAGTTTTACTTCCAATTCTTTTACTATATAGCTCAGCCTTTTTTTCTCATCTGTCTGAGATCAGAAACAGCCACACATACTTGCTTCCCTGCCTTGGCTCATTTGTCTCTTATTGGAAAAAATAATGACCTTAAAAATCTAGTGTTTAGAAAATGTCTTTAAAATTAATAAACTCTTTTCTCTCACTTTGTTAGTTTTTGAGAATTCTGTACACGGTATTTTGACTATTCATTTCTCTCTCAACATCTCTGAGATCCACCATCTTTCTCTACCCACACAAGAGGACCCAACTTGAGTCTTCTCTTTTATTTTTTTTTAACCGAACAAGTACAGTTTGTGTTGCTCACATACATCTGATTTTGTGTCCACTGGAGGAAGGTTGACATACCAGTGTCCACAACTTTAAAAGGATTGATTCTTCCTTTGCCAGAAGATATCAATTGCCAATAACTCTTCAGCTAATGACAGGACTTTGTGCTCACCTTTCCTCTCCAGCATAGGATTTTTGTCCGGCTTATGTTTGCACAGACCTTGTATGTGCCTTCACAACTGCTATGAAAAGTTAATACATTCTCAACAAATGAAAGAGAAGAATAAAACTTACCAGTGTCATGGACACAAAGCAAAATGGCGTAATTGTACATTGCACAGATTTTAAGCTTTAAAGCTTCATAGCAATAATCTTTATAGCAATAATTTCAATAAAGATGGTTGTCTTGACCATAGTAGCTCCTCTCAAAACATCGCCCAGATCCACTCTTCTTCTCTACCCATCCAACTTCCCCTTTTTTTATCTTTTTTCACTCATCAAGTAGAGTGTGTGTTGCCAATATATTTCCACTGGGTGGAAGTCTCACCCAGTGAGTAGAAGAAGTTAGCATGCAAGCCTAGAGACTTAATTTTTGTTCCTGGAACCCACATAAGGGTAGATGGGAAGAAGTGACTACACCAAGTTGTCAAAGTTGTCACCTGATCTCCACATGCACACCATGGTGTGCATGCCTACACACACACACACACACACACACACACACACACACACACACACACACACACAAAAGCATTCACAAAATTAATAGAAGTAAAAATTGGAAGAAAGATGGAGAAATTTCCTCGAGAAAGACACAACATCTGAGTAGAGTCCTGTCTACTGAGAAAACTGAATTGTGGCGATGGCTCCACTGGTAGAGTGTCTGCTGCACATGAACAAGGATCTAAGTTTGGGTCTCCAGTTCTCTTGTAAAAAAAATGGGCACAGACCTGTAAGTGCAGTGCTGCTTAGAGTTCACTGGCCAGCTAGCCTAGGCAAAGTGATGAGCTTCAGGATCTACAGTGGACAGAGACCACGGGAAGTGTCTGATAACTTCTGGTCTCCATATAGATATGCACACATGTACATGCATACACAGCCACATGAACATAAACACCACAAACACACAGAGGAGGGGATAGAGGTTAAAAATAGGTCTAAATGTTTGATAAATCATTCATTCATACAGTAATAACTTCAGATATTTAATAAAACACACCAATTCTATTTAAATATATTCAGACAGAGATAGGAACATTTCTGTTTGTTTTATAAATCTGAATCACCCTAACAACACAATCTCAAAAATAAATTATGAACAAAGATTTCTACAAAAAATGTCATGGCCTTATATGTATGTTTGTGCATTGATTCTACATTTTGAAATATTAAATTTAAATATGTAAGTAGGATGTCAAGACCAAGAATGTTTTTTAAGAGAATAAAAGGTTAAAAGGGTACATAGATTTGTGTGAGATATCTGTTTCAAGTGATAATGGATATGATATTCACTGCATTGTGACATCACTGCCATCTCAACATATGTGAGTACACGTCGTGATAATTTTCATGACAAAATTGATAATTGATGCATTTTCTATTTTATATGTCTTTCTTTAATATAATCTCTCTCTGTCTCTCTGTCTCTCTCTCTCTCTCTCTCTCTCTGTGTGTGTCTCTCTCTCTTGTGTGTGTTTGTGTGTATGTGTGTGTGTGCCTGAGATGAATGTGGGTACCTATGTGGCCAGAAAAGGGAGTTGGCTCATCTGAAGTTAGAGCTACAGATAGTTACAAGCAGCCCAGTAGCTCAATGTGGGTGCTTTGAACCAAATTTGCTCCATGAAACATTTCTTAAAACATTTCTCAGGTATAGGAGAGAACCTGAGAAATGTTTTAAGACTTTGCCCCTTCTTAGAATTGCGAACAAAACACCCATGGAAGGAGTTACAGAGACAAAGTTTGGAGCTGAGACGAAAGGGTGGACCATCTAGAGACTGCCATACCCGGGAATCCATCCCATAATCAGCCTCCAAACGCTGACACCATTGCATACACTAGCGAGATTTTGCTGAAAGGACCCTGATATAGCTGTCTCTTGTGAGACTATGCCGGGCCCTAGCAAACACAGAAGTGGATGCTCACAGTCAGCTATTGGATGGATCACAGGGCCCCCAGTGGAGGAGCTAGATAAAGTACCCAAAAAGCTAAAGGGATCTGCAACCCTATAGGTGGAACAACAATATGAACTAACCAGTACCACCCCCCCCCCCCGGGAGCTCGTATCTCTAGCTGCATATGTATCAGAAGATGGCCTAGTAGGCCATCATTGGAAAGAGAGGCCCCTTGGTCTTGCAAACTTTATATGCCCCAGTACAGGGGAACACCAGGGCCAAGAAATGGGAGTGGGTGGGTAGGGGATTGGGGGGGGGGGGTTTGGGCACTTTTGGGATAGCATTGGAAATGTAAATGTAAAAATACCTAATAAATAAATAAACAAACAAACAAACATTTCTCCTTCATCATGACTGTATTAATATCAACAGATACAAGGAAGAACTTTGACAATGCAGTGTTGATTATTTCCTCAGCAAACTAGAATTAGAAAGCTTTTCAAACTTGTTAAGGGGCACTGACAAAATGTCTGTAGCAAATGTCATCCTAAATGGTGAGAAAGTGAGTTTTTGCTCATGAGATTAGAAACCAACCCTATAAACTCCTATCTCCGCTATCCAGCACTGTACTGACTGTACTGGAAGTTCCAGTAAATGCCTAGAAACAACAACAACAACAACAACAACAACAACAACAACAACAACAACAACCAACAGCAAGTGTGGTGTGAAGTCAAATGTTTCTGTTCTCAGATGAAAACTATATCTGCAGAAAATGCTAACCAATTTAATACAAAGCTACTAGGATGAGTGAATTTGGTAGGTGTACAAGACACAAACTTCTTATTATTTTATAGCTGAGCTTTGACATTGATATATTTATATTTTTACTAATCGTGAAAGTAAAATCATAGTACTATTTTTATAGAAGAGTTAAGTTTTTCTCTTGTGAGTTGACCACTTCCATTATTAAGCTCACTTTTCCATTATCATATCTTAATATTTCTTTCTCATTGGTAGCTGATTTTTTTTTTTTTTGGTACAGGAATGTGACAGTTGTTGTCAAACATTACACCAAACAGCATAAGGAACAAAGTTTATACCTGTTTATAATCATAATAAAATATGATTCATATCACTTGTGCACATGTAAAATCATCTTTCTCCATCACATATTAGCCTCATAACTACTTCATATCTTCTCTGCCTTATTCCTTTAAATTGCTACAGACAAAGGCCAACATATCGGAGAATTCATGGAGATGGAATTGCCATTTCCCTGCTCTCTTAGGAAGACACTTAATAAGAGAGACTCCAGCAGGAAAACCCATGAGATGCATAGTGTGGTGGAAAGAGAAAAGCAACTCCCACACAGCTGCCCTCTGATACATATGCAGACATGCACAATGTGGCATACCCCAACATTCAAATCAATCAATCAATCAATCAATGGGCTGGATAGCTATCCCTGTTAGTAAAATAACCACGGTTACAAGCATGAAGACATGAGCTTGGGTTGCAATCATCTATACAAAGGCTGGAAATAATCACAAACATCTGTTACCCTAGTGCTTGGGGTTGGGTTGGAGAGACAGGTGGATCCTTGGAACTTTCATGCCAGCAAGTTTAGTCAGTCAGTAAGTGGTCTTACAAGACTGAGAGACTTCCAAAAATTAAGATGGAGAATCATGGTGGGAGATACCTTATTTTCTAGCCTCCATATGCATAAACACACATGCACAAATGAATATTCACACACACAAATATGCATGTGCATATATTAATATTCACAGCAAGGTGTATTTATATATATTTACGCATACACACATGACATTAATAATAAAAGAAAAAGAGGCTACCAACTTGAGAGTAGGAGGGGCATAGGAGGAGTTTGTGAAAAGATATCTGGGGAGGGATACAGGGAGAAAAAAGTGAGGAGAAAGTGCTGTGATTCACTTTCAATTAAAAATACCTTTTTTTTTTAAATGAAATAAAGTTGAGGGCAGTCTCAAAGATTAGGAGATAACATTAAGCTTTCTTACACATATGTACTTGGAACTCTTAAGAAAGTGAGAGCCAAATTAGTGCTATGAAAAATTGTGCCAATGAAATTGGCAACGTAGTTGAAATAGATTACCTCAAATGCAAAAACAAAATAACCCTAAGAAATAAACAGCCCAGTATTAAGCAATTTTAATTTGTAATTAAAAGTCTTAAAAAGTATTTAGCAAAATAGAGTTAGGAGTACTTCAAATTTTGGTAAAAAGTTTATGAATCCAATAAATTCATTGAATCCCAATAAAAACCAATACAAAGAAAAATACACATAGGTGCACTACAGCCAAATTATCTAAAACCAGACTATATGATATATAAAGGCATCGTTTTACTTTGTATTATACCTCAATTATAATATTTCAAGGCAAGCAAAGGAAGAAAACACAGGCCCAGAAGCGAGTGAAAAAGAAGGTGGGATTTTGAAAAGGTCGTTAAGGGCAATAAATGTCTACTTACACTGACCAGAAAAAAACCAGGCATTTTGAATATCAAGAACAAAAGAATGGATCTTGTTAGAATTCCTAAGGTTAGTAAATACCTTGAGGTGCTGGAAAGATGGCTGAGCAGGTAAGAACAAGTTTTTGCTCCTCCTGAAGACCTGACTATGGTTCCCAGATCCCAAATTAGGCAGCTCACAGCTGTTTGTAACTCTAGCTCCAGGGCATCTGATACCTCTGGCCTTCGTGGGAACTGAAACCCCCCTACCCTGCATCCCTCACAGACAATGAAAAGAAATTGAAATAAAATATGAAAATAAGAATTATCATGAGCTGTTTTATTGAAGCAAATAAGACAACTTAAATAAAATTAATTACTTCCAAGGCAAAGTCTGTGAATGTGACTAGCCTGATAAACTGAATTTTAATGGAAGCTTTTTGATGAATTCTACCCAATATATTATCAGATCTGTAAGGACTCTTCCAGAAATGTGTGAACTTTTCCCAAATCATTTCATGCACTTAGCACTCTCCTGATACTGAGACCAAACAAACATACTTCAAGAAGAGACCAATCACTTTCAGAAATAGATAGAAAAATCATCACTAAGATGTTAACGAGCAAAGTTTAGCTACTCATATAGAAAACATACCATAATCAATTACTACTTACCCTGGAATTCAAGGCTATTTTAACATTGAACAAAAGCTATGTAATGTATTATGAACAAAACAAAAATGAAAGCATCTGATGATAAGCTCTGAAAAAACACAAATATTTTAAAAAACATTCTGTAACATTGTAATGAAAATGCTCAACCATACCTAAGTTTTATATAGAGAGCTATATAACTCTTATACTATCAAAAAATTGAACTCTTGAGACTCCAGCTGCTCAGATGCAGACTGGTCCATTCAAAAGGACAGATGAATTGAGCTCCTGCCTGCTGAACTGTCCTACATTACCCAAGACCTGTTCTTCCACTCTTCTACCTCTACATCACTGCTTGCCTATGGGTGAACTCCACCCTAAATTCTGCCAGTCTTCAGCTACTCAGGTGCAGGCCACACCAGTCAGAAAAACAGAGACTCCCCTGCTGCATGAAAGACCAAACAAGTTGCCAGAAGTCAAGCCCCAAACCTGGGCAGGACTCTTGTGGTTCAGAGGTCAAGCAAGCTGCCAAGAATGTGGGCCATAAGGCCCCAAAGACCAAAGAGTAAAAAGAAGCTAAGGAACAAAACATACATCTAACAAAGACAAACTCAGAAATCAGCACCTAGACTTATAACCATCCCAAACCCAGGTGCCTAAGTGCCATGTAAGAACACTAGTCAACAACACCCAGGGCAATATGGTATCCTATGACAGCAAGACCCGAATATTCTTATGCAGCTGAAGTCCAAGAAAATGACCTTAAAGTCAGTTTTATGAAGATGATAGAGATTCTTACAAAGAAATGAAAAAAAAAAAAACCTTAAAGAAGTCAAGGAAAAAAACAACAAAAAAATTGGAGGAAATCAATATATTCCTTAAAGAATGCTAGGAAATCCACAAAAAGCAAAACAAAACAACAACCAACCCCCACCCACCCACCCAACCAATCAACAAAACAAACTAATAAAATAGGTAAAGAAAACTGTTCAAGACCTGAAAATTGAAATAGAAGTAATGAAGAAAACACAAACTGAGAGAATTCTGGAAGTAGAAAATCTAGCTAAGTGAACAAGTACTACAGACACAAGCATCACTAACAGAATACAAGAAGAGATGGAAGAAAGAATCATATGGTTGAAGATATGATAGCATAAATACTATCATATCTAAATGTTAAAGCTAAAAATGTTTCTGAGACAAAACATTTAGGAGATTTGGAACACAAAGAAAAATACTAAACCTCAAAAAATAGAAGAAGATTCCCAACTCAAAAAGCCCAGAAAATATTTTTAACAAAACCATAGAAGAAAATTTCCCTAACCTAAAGAAAGAGATGCCTGCAAATGCACAAGAAGCATACAGAGCACCAAATAGATTAGACCAGAAAAAAGTTCCCACCACATAATAATCAAAACGCTGAATGTACAGAACAAAGAATATTAAAAGCTGCAATAAAAAAGGCCAAGTAACATATAAGGCACACCTACTAGAGTTACCCCTGACTTCTCAAGAGAGACTCTAAAAGACCACAGATGCCAACCCAAACCACTACATCTAGCAAAACTTTCAATTATCATAGATGAAGAAAACAAATAATTCCATGACAAAACCAAATTTAAACAACATCTATCCACAAATACAGTCTTACAGAAGATACTAGAAGGAAAACTCCAACCCAAGGAGGTAAACCACACCCAAGGAAACTCAGAAAATAAGTAATTCCACACCAGCAAAGACAAAAGAAGGGAAGCAAACAGATACACACACACACACACACACACAACCACCACCAACATCAAAACAACAGTAATTAACAATCATTGGTCATTAATAACACACACACACACACACACACACAACCACCAACAACATCAAAACAACAGTAATTAACAATCATTGGTCACTAATATATTTCAACATGAATGGATTCAATTCCCCAATAAAAAGACACAGACTAACAATGGATGCATTGTTTTGCTGCATACAAGAAACACACTTCAACTTCACACTTCAACATCAAAGATAGACATTACCTCAGAATAAAAAGCTGAGATAAGGTTTTCTAAGCAAATGGACCCAAGAGGCAAGCTGGTATAGCCATTCTAATATCTAATGAAATAGATTTTCTACTGAAATTAATCAAAAGAGATGGGGAAGTATAGTTTATATTCATCAATGGAACAATCCACCAAGATGATGTCTCAATTCTGAACATCAGTGCCCCAAATGCAAGGGCACTCACATTTGTCAAAGAAACATTACTAAAGCTTAAATTATGCATTGAACACTACACATTAATAGTGGGAAACTTCAACAACTTACTCTTACCAATAGAAAGGTTATCCAGAAAAAAAAAAAAAAAACTAAGCAGAGATGGAAACAGATGCAAAGACTCTCCAGCCAAACATTAGACAGAGCTTAGGAATCCCATAGAACAAGGGAGGAAGGATTGTAGGAGCCAGATGAGTCAAGGGCACCACAAGAAAACTCACAGAATCTACTAACCTGAGCCCATAGTGGTTGAACCATCAACTAGGGGACCTGCATGGGGCTGACATCATCACTCCACATTTATGTTTCAGTTGTGTAGCTTGGTCTTGTTGTGGGACTCCTAACAGTAGGAGCAGAAGCTGTCTCTGACTCTTGTCTGCCTTTGGGACTGTGGGTGGGTGAATGTGTGCATGTACATGTGTATGTGTATTAGATAATGTGCATACAAGTACAGGTGCTTTGTAGCTCAGAAAAAAGGGTCAGATCCCCAGGGGCTGTACTTACAGACAGTTGTGAGCTATGTAATGTGGGTGCTGGGAACCTAACTTGGTCCTCTGTAAGAGCATTACATGTTCTTGAATGCTGGCCATATCTCTGCACCCTCCCTTAAAACTTTCAAATTTAGTGTGTGTGTGTGTGTGTGTGTGTGTGTGTGTGTATGTGTGTGTGTGTGTTGGTTTGAGTATAGGTACCTGTAAAAGCATGGGAGCATCAAACCTCCTAGAGCTGGAATTACAGGCAGCCATGAGTTGGTCCAGTATTGGTGCTGGGAACTAAATTCAGGCCCTCTGGAAGAGCAGCCCATGCTCTTAGTTGCCAAGCCATCACTGCTACAGCATGGACATTTCATATGTAGTTAAATATACACTTATTCTGTGACTTAGAAATTCTCCTCTTAGCCATTAACTCAAAAAAAAATGGATAAAGGAGTCAACACATAATGGCAGAGTTGAAACATGTTGTAGCATCGTTGAATTTGTATTTAATGGAAGATTCCTTCCTTCCTTTTAAGATTTATTTATTTTTATTTATGTATATGCATTTATGCCTATCTGAGTTTATGTGAAAGTGCCTGTGGTCTCCAGAAATGAGCATCATATCCCTTGAGTTATATGCAGCTGAGAACTGGTTGAAGTGGCAACTAGGAATGAAACTTAGGTTCTCTTCAAGAGTAGTAATTACTCTTTACTGCCAAACTGCCCCTCCACCACCAACATTCTTTATTATTCCTAATCTTGAACTAAAATAAAATACCTGTCATATCCTTTAAAGTGACTATATATTTTTATTACAGGTTTTTTACAATAGCAGCTGTTTTAGTTGTTGTGACAGGATCTGATAATGTAGCATAATTTGACTTTGAACTCATAACTCTGCCTCAGCCTCATAAGTGTAGTGACTGTAGATGTGTGTCATCATGGTTGGCTTATAATAGCTGCTGTTCACATCATTAGAGATAGTCTGGTTTTGCCTCTTGAGATTAGAAGCTCTACAAAGTTGGGAATATTTATTTTTTTCTCACTGCTAGAACATCTATGCTCCAAATGAAAGGGCACCCACACTCACAAAAGAAACTTTACTAAAGCTCAAAGCACACATTGGACCTCACACAATAATAGTAGGAGAATTCAATTCCCCACTCATATCAATGGACAGAGCATGGAGACACAAACTAAACAGAGGTACACTGAAACTAACAGAAGTTATGGACCAAATGAATTTATCGATATCTGTAGAACATTTCATCCTAAAACAAAAGAATATACCTTCTTTTCAGCACCTCATGGTACTTTCTCCAAAATTGGACTCAACCAATACAAGAAGATTGAAATAATCCCTGCATCCTATCAGACCACCACAAACTAAAGCTGGTCTTAAATACCAAGAAAAACAACAGAAAGCCCAGATATACATGGAAGCTGAACAATGCTCTACTCAATGATAACTTGGTCAAGGAAGAAATAAATAAAGAAATTAAAGACTTCTTAGAATTTAATGAAAATGAAGGCACAACATACCCAAACTTATGGGACACAATGAAAGAAGTGTTAGGAAGAAAACTCAGCTCTGAGTGCCTCCAAAAAGAAACTGGAGAGAGCATGCACTAGCAGCTTGACAGCAACCTGAAAGCTCTAGAACAACAAGAAGCAAATATACCAAAGAGGAGTAGATGGCAGGAAATAATCAAACTCAGGGCTGAAATCAACCAAGTAGAAACAAAAAGAACTATACAAAGAATCAACAAAATCAGGAGCTGGTTCTTTGAGAAAATCAACAAGATAGATAAACTCTTAGCCAGACTAACTAGAGGGCACAGGGACAGTATCCAAATGAACAAAATTAGAAATGAAAAGGGAGACATAACAACAGAAACAGAGAAAATTTTAATAATGATGGGATCCTACTACAAAAGGCTATACTCAACAAAACTGGAAGGTCTGGATGAAATGGACAATTTTCTAGACAGATACCAAATACCAAAGTTAAATCAGGATCAGATAAACCATCTAAACAAGTCCATAATGCCTAAAGAAATAGAAGCAGTCATTAATAGTCTCCCAACGAAAATAAGCCCAGGACCAGATGGGTTTAGTGCAGAATTCTATCAGACCTTCAAAGAAGACCTAATACCAATACTCTTCAAACTTTTCCACAAAAAAGAAACAGGAGGAACACTACCCAATTCATTCTAGGAAACCACACTTACACTGTTTATTCTTTCTTGAATATGGAATGGTTTTTATCTAATTAGAAACTTGTCACAATTTCCTTTCATAGATGACTTCATAAGAGATTATTTTTCTACTTCTATAATGTTTAATGTTCCAAATAGATTTAAAAACTGGTTGAGTATATATTACTTTTACCTTCAGAAGATACTATGTATATATAAGAGGCTTTAACTATTATAAATTATTTCGATGACTTAAAAAATGTCAATAATGAGTTGTATATTTTAAAAGAAATTTTCTTAGTTTAATAAAAACATGTTACAGACTGGAAAAAATTCTAAATGTGATCTTGTCATATTGAACTGATCTATATGTTAAACAAAATAAAATATGTAAGCTCATCTTATATTAAAAATTAATTTCTGAATCAGGTGGCAGGAGGCAAGCATAAGATCATAAGCAACAGAAGCCAAGGTTACTTGGCATCATCAGAACCAAACTCTCCCACCATAGTAAGTCCTGGATACACCATCACACCAGAAAAGCAAGATTAGGATCTAAAATCAATTCCCATGATGATGATAGAGGACTTTAGGAAGGTTATAAATAACTCCCTTAAAGAAATACAGGAGAACACAGGTAAACAGCTAGAAGCCCTTAAAGAGGAAACACAAAAGTACCTTAAAAAATTACAGGAAAACATAATCAAACAGGCGAAGGAAATGAATAAAATCATCCAAGATCTAAAATTGGAAATAGAAACAATAAAGAAATCACAGAGGGAGACAACCATGGAGTTTGAAAATCTAGGAAAGAGATCGGGAGTAATAAATGCAAGTATCACCAACAGAATATAAGAGACAGAAGAGAGAATCTCAAGTGCAGAAGACATTATAGAAAACATTGACACAACAGTCAAAGAAAACTCAAAAAGCAAAAAGTTCCTAACCCAAAACATCCAGGACATCCAGGATACAATGAGAAAACTAAACCTAAGGATAATAGGTATAGAAGAGAGTGAAGACTCCCAATGTAAAGGGCCAGTAAATATCTTCAATAAAATTATAGAAGAAAACTTCCCTAACCTAAAGAAAGAGATGTCCATGAACATACAAGGAGCCTACAAAACTCCAAATAGATTGGACCAGAAAAGAAGTTCCTCTCCTCACATAATAATCAGAACATCAAATGCACTAAACAAAGAAAGAATATTAAAAGCAGTAAGGGAAAAAGGCCAAGTAACATATAAAGGCAGATCTATTAGAATTACACCAGACTTCTCACCAGAGACTATGAAAGCCAGAAGATCCTGGGCAGATGTCATACAGACCCTAAGAGAACAGCCCAGGCTACTATATCCAGCAAAACTCTCAATTACATAGATGGAGAAACTAAAGTATTCCATGACAAAACCAAGTTTACACAGCATCTTTTTATAAATCCAGCCCTAGAAAAGATAATAGATGGAAAACACCAACACAAGGAGAGAAACTACACCCTAAAAAAAGCAAGAAAGGAATTTTTCAACAAACCCAAAAGAAGATAGCCACACAAACATCATTCCACATCTAACAACAAGATAACAGGAAGTAACAATCACTTTTCTTTCATATCTCTTAACACTAATTGACTCAATTCCCCCAAAAGACATAGACTAACAGACTGGATACTTAAACAGAACTCAGCATTTTGCTGCATACAGGAAATGCACCTCAGTGACAATGACAGACACTATCTCAGAGTAAAAGGTTGGAAAACAATTTTCCAAGCAAGTGGTCCTAAGAAACAAGCTGGAGTAGCCATTCTAATATGGAATAAAATCAACTTTCAACCAAAAGTTATCAAAAAAGATAAGGAAGGGCAGTTCATACTGGTGAAAGGAAAAATCTACCAAGATGACCTCTCAATTCTGAACATCTATGTTCCAAATACAAGGGCACCCTCATTCATAAAAGAAATTTTACTAAAGCCCAAAGCACACATTGCACACCATACAATAATAGTGAAAGACTTCAACACCCCACCCTCAGCAATGGACAGATCATGGAAACAGAGACTAAACAGAGACACGGTGAAACTAACATAAGTTATGAACCAAATGGATCTAACAGATATTTATAGAACATTTCATCCTAAAGCAAAAAAATGTACCTTCAGCACCTCATGGTACCTTCTCCAAAACTGACCATATTCAAAGACATATTCAAGATGATTGAAATAATCCCATGCACCCTATCTGATCACCACAATCTAAGGGTGGTCTTAAATACCAACAAGAACAATGGAAAACACACACACACATGGAATCTGAATAGTGCTCTACTCAATGATAACTTGGCAAAGGAAGAAATAAAGAAAAAAAGAAAGGCTTTTTAGAATTTAATGAAAATGAAGACACATCATACCAAAACTTATGGGACACAATGAAATCAGTGGTAAGAGGAAAACTCATAGCTCTAATTGACTCCAGAAAGAAACTGGAGAGAGCTTACACTAGCAGATTGACAGCACACCTGAAAGCTCTAGAACAAAAAGAAGCAAATACACCCAAGAGGAGTAGAAGGCAGGAAATAATAAAACTCAGGACTGAAATCAACCAATTAGAAACAAAAAGAACCATACAAAGAATCAACAGAACCAGGAGTTGGTTCTTTGAGAAAATCAACAAGGTGGATAAATCCTTATCCAGACTAACCAGAGGGCACAGATACAGTATCCAAATTAATAAAGTCAGAAATGAAAAGGAAAACATAACAATGAAATATATCTTAAAATAATTATTCTGTTTGTTGAATATCAACAGTTGAAAATATTAAAAGCCTGCCCTACAAACATTATGGAAAAAATTAATTTCTACATTTTTTCCTAATAGAATGATATGAACTGAAATAAAATTTGAGTTAAATTCATCTGAAATTTAACAAATGAAACTGTAAGAATTCAAATGAAAATGTATAAATGTACTTGGGTATATGTACATACGTAATTAATCTCAGAGTTAGGAAAGATTTTTCCATTCTGTATTTACAGTAACTGTAAAAGCCATAGAAGGAAAGACAAATATGTTAGGCTATGTTAACAAAATTAAATTTACATTATAATCAAAATTAATACAAATAATAACTGATATGCACACTCAAAATACAGCAAAAAATGACTTAAAGATATATTAAAGTCAGTAGGACACACATGTTGAAATAGGAATACAAACTATGCATATAGATTATATAAAGGAAGTGGAAATTGCCAAAAGTAACTTTAAACACAGAAGTTGAAATAGTACATGAGGGTTAAATTGTTTAAAAGTGTTTTTAATCATATTTATTCGTTATTATTGCTAAGTATCCTATCATTTATTGCTTGAGTATTGGTGTGTGGTGATATATGTCATGGTATAGCCTAAGAATGAGTTCTTTCGTTCCACTACAGGAGCTCTGGTAATTGAACTTGGGCTATCTCTTTGAATGGCAAGAAATCCAGTCATCTATGCTGACTCTCCTTGCATTCCTAGATGCCAGTGTAAAATCCCCAGCATGCATATTCCTTCTGGAATTTTACCTCGAGTAAACAATAACTTTGCAAAAGTGAGTAAAAATGAAAGTAGCATGAAATGGAAACCACCAATAGGTAATTGGGGATACTGATACACTCACAGATTTCAAAATGATGTTCAATATTTACATCTTTGGATGTATATGTCCGTAGAAAACTATGCAGAGAATGATGTCCAGTATACACATGTATCCAAAGTCAAAGTAAACATCTTTCTAAGAACATGGACTAAAATATTGACAACAGTTGTCTCTTAAAGAAATTAGCATTTTTCTGCATTTTGTATTTTTCTCTGTTGAGTCTCTGGTGGAAAACAAAAATCCCTAGAAACGGAGTTCAACTATAGCACTCAAAAAAATAGGCTGCTAATTTATTTCCTTATGATGTAGCTGGTTTAACTAGATCAGACACTGAGAGGCCTTGAGGTTTTAGGTGGATTAGGTCTCAGATCAATGTTTCTGGAAGGCGATAACACAGGCTATCCTCAATAGGGTGGATTTTCCATAGGTATGTTAGTTTCATTGGTTGTAACTTACCCATCATTAAAATTTACAAAAAACCACTGCATATGTGACCTAGACCTGAATTTTTAAGTAATCATTAAAGAAAAATTTTCTTATCTGGATATTTGGGAAACTGTGGTCTCTCTATAAAGGCAGAGGGCAGGCAATTCAAGGTTGCTCTTTGAGAAGGAAAAGACTGCCTGTTTTTTGATTTTTGTTTTTGTTTGATTTTACAGTAGTCCATTAAGTGATTTTCCCTATTCTTATATTTTAGCAAGATTAGTCCATTATCTAGAGTATACACAGACACTTTACTTGTCAACTTTATCCTTTAATCTATTTGATGTCAATATTTCTTGGTGATAAATATTTTCTAATAATATATACAGATGCACTCTAGGTTAATAGGCTCTGCATCCATGGATAAGACAACCTTCTGAAAACACTCAGAAAATTGTGTGTGTTGAACATGTTTTGACTTCTTTGTCATTATTCCTTGAAAAGCACAATACAAGAAATATTTACACAATAATCATAATCCAAAGATTATTTAAAATGTATGGGAGGGCATGCCAGCATTGTACTGTACTATTGTATATAAGGGATGATATCTGTGGATTCTGGCATTTGTGAGTGGTCTTGGAACCAATCCCCATGGACACAGAGGGATGACTGCATTCGATATGGTTAGAATAAGATGCTTCTTGTTTACAATGGGCAGTCACTTTTTGGTTCCTCAAGTGAGAGTGCCTTAAGAAACAAAATGTCAGTCTTTCTTTCTTCTTTTTTTATTTTATTTTTATTTTTTTAAATGTCAGTCTTTCATGAAAAAAAAAAGCATCAGTAAATATTACTCTCTCTCTCTTTTCACAGGTCCATGAGGGAAACTGAACCCTATTTCCATAGAAACTGGCTCCAGCACATCTTTCCTTATTCGTAAAGAAGTAGTGATTTCTCCCCCTGCAGTTTCTTTGTTCTGAAGCCATATCCCCGCACCCGCAGCTTGGACTTACAGGCATGGTGATCTGGATGGGTTGTCGCTCTCCACTTTTGGTTGGGGCTACACCTTCTGTGTCATAGATGCCGGTGTAGACAACTCTCTCCCCGTCAGGCTCTTTACCCTTCAGCTCCAGTGGGACAAGGACACCACCAATGGAAATGTTCCTGCAATGGACTTGAGTTGAGCATAGATAGTAGGAATTATCTTAGGCATTCTGTTCTATTCTGAATCAAAATCCTGGAGAGCAAACCTACAAGGTTTGGCTAAAGAGGACATGCAGAAACATCAGAAAGTTTAGGAGGTTAGAGTTGTCTAGCTAAACAGTAACATGACCATGGGCCAACCACTTCCCCTCCCTAGAGTAACTTCAGTATTCCCATTATAAGATCTCCTTTCTCATTGAAATCATCTATGGAATTAAAATTCCACCTATGCCCAGCTCTACCCCAACCTTCAGAGACCAGCACTGAAAAATCTTGGTGATTCATATAGGTGAATAGTTTCAAAGACCTCTGACCTACCAAATACTTTTTAATATTTTTTTTATCTTTTATTCCAACAATTGAAGATTTTCCATCAGGTTTACTGCATTCCAGAAATTCTCAGTGATGTCATCCATTCAGATGAGGAAAAATGTTCTCAGGGCAAAGTCCAGGTATCAACAGGAGACCCATCAGAATATGAACATTAAAGCTCCACCCTGGAAACATAGCACTAGAAACTCTGATGAGCACAACTTGACTATCATTCAACAAGCTCTTCAGCAAATTCTAATAGAAACTCAATCTGGGAGTCGCTGCATTAGAGCACTGAAGAAATCCTTACCACAACTTAAATGTAATTAAAGAAAAACTTACCAGCACCTAATCTGCTTTCAGATTAGCTTGAAATCTAGAAAATTACCCCCAAAGAAAGGGAAAATAAACTGTGAAAGTGAGGGCAACATTCTACAGGGCATAAGAGGGGGGAAAGCCTGGACACAAGTTCGGGGACAACTAGGGACGGTGAGGACAATGGGTACAGGGAGCTGGGAGATGGAGGTGTGTGTGTGTGTGTGTGTGTGTGTGAACACCAGAAACAGTCCAAGTGTGGCTACAAATCTTTATGTGTAGCGAGCTAAATAAAATAAGTTTACTTACTTCAAACTAACTGAAAGTATCTGATTGTTTCAAAGCCTCTTCTTCCCTCGAGTATGTTAGGGTCATAAATGTTGCTTTATTCCTTCTTACAAACTAGACGACACAGTGCTTGAGTGAAAGGTGAGCCAGTAGAGGAGGACCCTGTGACAGTTTCAATTGTTAACTTGACACAATGTAAAATTACTTGGGAAGGGATTCTCAATGAGAATTGTCTCTCCGGGTTAGTCTGTGGTCATATCTGTGTGGGGTTTTTTGATTGTGTTTAATCATGGTTGGAAACCCCATCTAAAAGTGTGCTGCTGGGCTCTAGACAGAATGGAAAGGAAGGAGCAGATGAGCGCTGACCTGCACGCCCCAGTTCACTGCTCTCTGGTCTCGGCTCTGAAAGTTGCAGCTGCCGTGACTTTTTGACATGATGGACTCTAACATCAAAACTGAGGCAAACAAAACCTTTCTTCAGTAAGCTGATTTTGTCAGGGTATTTTATCACAGCCATAGGAAAAGAAACTAAGACCCATATGTGATCTTTTTTTTTTTTTTTTTTTTTTTTTAACTGCCACCATTCTCTTCTACAGTCTTCTTGTGAAGATGCTGTTAACCACCACAGAGATCAACACTAGGCTGACCAGGCTGACTGAAAAATTCAGCCAGGAAAGAAAGAAAAGGCACAGTGTATGAAATCCATAAAGGTGAGCCCAGCACAGGCAGTGCCCTCTAATTTGTGCCTGATGCCTCCGCTGACATTAACCCTGGAAGGGAGAACTGGAGAGCATCCTTCTGGGAACCCAGGGACCATCTGTCCACTGAGATTACTCACTCCTCAGCCTCTCTTCCCACTTCCACTTCCGTATTGTCAGCAGAAGCAGGAGAGATTGCAGGATCCAGCAGAGGAGAGACGGGATTGTGGTTCCTGAAACATTCCATGTCTTTCTACCATCGTCCCCACCCTGTCTACCTATGTTTCTCTGTTGTAGGTAGACTAAAGAGAGATTTACAAGAAATCAAAACAAAGCAAACCCTAAAATACAACAACAGCAGCAAAAGCCTCCAAACCTTGGATTCTTGTCGCAGATTTAAAGGGATTTACTGAAATGGGTGGAAGGAATCAGGAATGTAAGACTACAAGCTCAAGGAGGGGGAGTAGCTTAGGGGCAGGGCGTTCATCTCTTGCCCTCATTCCAGGTCCTGCTGAGCATTCGAGAGACTAGAAGGGCCCAGTGGAGGATAGGGATGCCCTGGAGCCTCCATGCTCCTCCCATACCCGGGATGTTATTGCCCTGCCACCACCCGGCACGCCCCACACTCACTCGACCTGCAGTGTTGTGGGCTTAATCTTCACCTCCACCTTGTAGGAGGAGCCGGTGAGCAGCTTGATTGTGCGGTTCTGGCCAAAACGCTGCCCGTCCACCTTGAAGAAAACAGGGCCGTCGTTGGGCTGGATGCGCAGCGCGATGGAAAGGCGCACGAGTCCGGGTAGGTCCCCCATAGTTGGCAACCGAGACTGGAGTGGTGGACAGTGAAGGCTGGAGAGAGCTGCTGCGGCGCTTTGGGCGGAGGGGACAAGCAGGGAGGAAGAGAGAGCGGATGGATGCAGGCCACAGCTAGGAGCGGTCGCCTCTGTCCACCCCAGATTTTGAGAAGCAGCTGTGGCCCTCCACTACACTCAGAAAAGGAGCCGGCCCAAGAGACAGCATGGAGGCAGCAGGCTGCCCCATCCCCCGCTCCCCACGCAGGGCCCTGCACGCACGCGAGGGCTCGCAGTGACTGGACTGGCAGGCTGCCCCGCAAATCAGCACTGCTGGGGGCTAGAGAGTTAATCTTGTTTACGCACCACAATCCCCTTCAGCAGGACTGACGTTTAGGCTCCTCCTAGAACAGCACCGGATGCGAGGAGGATGGGGCGGAGAGGCCCTGGGACCAAGATTAATTGCTACAACAAGGAGCTGAGACCCCAGAGTCTAGGCCCTAAGGGATGTAGATTCACTTTCTGGAGGGTTTGAGCTGAGGTTTGGTGTGAAGTGACTGAGAGGGGAAGTGGAGGCAAGTGGCAGGAAACGGGGTAGGAAACTGCTAGCTAATGATTTAAATTTCAGGAAATGAGTGCATCCTACTGAGAGCAAGGACAAATGGCCCCGAAGGCAGAGCTCATCTCACGTGGAGTGGAAATTACACTAGATTAGGTGGAGATAGAAAGACAGATGCGGTTAGGGAGAAAGGGGGAGCAGGGACAGGTTGAGAGAGTCCTATTTTCATTTTCATTATACATATCTTGGCTTAGAATTGACACTATAATCAATCATATATATATATATATACACACACACACACACAAATCTGGAAGGGTGAGTCTGACCAACTCTGTAAAAAGTAAGGTAGTCTGGTGAGTTAGGTGTAGTGACAATGTCTAAGAAGGATGAGTCAAAGAACTACTGCAGAACATTTCATATGACAGTGCAGAGTCTGCGCTTGCACGCTACATATGATTTTGAAAGGCTTTCTCATAGATGGTGGTTGACAGTTGAAGATGCCAAGCAGCAAAGGGAGACTAGGTGCATGGAAATGAGTTCCTGACGGAGAAAAATGAGTTCCTTCTTCAGCACCACACAGGTGGATAGTACCATAGGCTCCACCTCATACCTGGGAAATGCAGGATACAATTGATGCCTCCCATTGGGACAGATGCGGTTGTTTGCAACTTTGTACTTACACAGGTTAGGCTACTTTTATTTAGTTAATAAGCTATATATATATATGTATAAAAATGATTCTGAGGTATTGGTGTTTATTGTAACTGTTAGCAAAAAAATCAAAACAAAACCTAAATGGACTGCCAATCTATGAATGGTTGAAAAAAGACCCAGCAGCATAAAGAATGGTTGAATGAATTCTCACATATCGAAACTACAGTTGCTATACAACTATTTTAAAGGTGCATCATATTTTACATTGTCTAACCCATGCTCAGACTTAATTACAAGCATGATGAGCAGTGGAAACACAGGATTTGAAACACAAGGGTGGGTTTTTTCTCTATTTTACGTATTACTAAATCTTCAACATGCACAAAACATCACCTGGAACATCAGACATGTCCCCAAAATGTTGAGAGACTTGAATTATTGCTGTGTTTTAACTATGGTCATATGTGAATTCTTCCACATCTAAAAGTATTTAGATTCATAATGATTCACCTATGGTGAGTGCAAAGAGGTGCAAACCTAATTGTAAATAATGTCTATATAGTTTTATCATTTATTTTGAATCTTGGGAGCAACCTTTAACTTAAAAGAAAAGTCCTAGGGCAGACTAGCTATAATCTTGAGGAAGATGGAGAAGAGAAAGAAAATCTATGCTGTTTAAGTTAAGATCCTTTGAGGTCAGCCATGTAGCTTCATAAGTGGTGAGGGGAGCATGAGAGAAAGGGGAAAAGCCCATAGTACCAGAGAAAGCATATGTAGGCTCTGACTAGCATCCAAAAGGAAAAGAAGAGAAGAAAGAGGAAAAAAATTATGCCTTTCCTAGAAAGGTAAACAGACCCAACAGAGTTTTGTGGTAGCCATTGAGCAACTGCACAGAGAATGGAACCTGGAAGGTAAAGTAGATTTCCCTACTAAAGAAGCAGTTATTCCTCCCTCTCTTTAGCACAATTCCTGTGGATCCACCTTTCTAAGATCCAGGTGTATTAGGAGAACAAATCCTTGACTAGATGTCTTGAAAGAGCCATGTGATGGAGAAGTCAAGGCAAGAGTTATTAGCATTGAAAGCCTTAGGCTGAGAACCAGAAGGAGCCAGAGCAAAGGAGAGTTTAAAGTGTTTCCTGCCATTGGAGGTTTGGATGACTTGCCTCAAGATCTCTTTCATGTCAAACTACTCTACCATAGAAGTTGTATCACTCTTGACTCATTTTGACATTGCTACCACACTGAGCATTAGTCTTTTTAAGCATTGAAACTATTATGGGATGAAAGACAGGTTTTTGAACTTTATGAAGTATTCAGTGAGTATGCATATGTTAAAAATCATACAATACTTTCTGTACATTGCAGCTAAAGGGCAAAATGATCTGGTCTGGGCAGTAACGAGGATGTGAAAGAAACGACTTAAGAAGGAGAATGAATACCTGCATACGATGTTAACAGTTTTTATGTGATGCTGCATTATCTCTAAGCAAGTGCTGAACAATAGCCAATAAAAAGGAGGACGTTAACTTCTAATACTGTTGATTATTAGTTCAGGTCTTCAGTTAAAATTCATATTTTAATAATGATAATTTTGAGAATATTAAATATTCTAAGATATTAAAGTACTGTTTTATATATTTAAATAGAATGCCAGTTCCATTAGGATTATTGGCTATTGGGTAAAAATTGTCTTGGCCAGCTAAACTTATAATGTAAAAATATCATGATATATTTTTGTGCATATACATACACAATACTTACAAACCATTGAGTGTCTCATACTTTTAGTTTGACAGAGTGACTTTTGCATTGCAAAAACCATAGTGTAGCATGTAGTATTCCACGTGTTTTTCAGCTGTCCAAAACACTTTCTTAAAAAATAATATCACAGAGGGAGTTAGTATTCCAGGAACCATAATTTATATAAGTGTTAAGAAACATAACATTAGGATATATCTAAATATCACTTATTAAAAGTATGAAGCAGAATTAGACCATCCACGATTCACCTTTAGATTTGAAAGGATGAAACTTTATTTTGCTCTAATTATTTATGTGGTGATTTGAATGTGAAGAACCTCCATAGCCTCATCTGAATGCTTTGACCCTAGTTAGTGGAACTGTTTGGGAAGGATTAGGAGGTATGGCCTTGTTGAAGGAGTTGCATTATTTGAGTTGAACTTTGAGGTTTCAAAAGCCCACACCAGGCCCAGTCTCTCTCTCTCTCTCTCTCTCTCTCTCTCTCTCTCTCTCTCTCTCTCTCTCTCTCTCTCTCTCTCTCTCTCCCTCTGCCTCTCTCTCTCCTTCTCTCTGCTTCCTGTAGATCAGATGTAAAGTTTTCAACTACTGCTCCAGTGCCATGTGTATCTGCTTCTCACCATGATAATCATGGACTAAACCTCTGAAACTATAAGCAAGCCCCAATTAAATGTCGTCCTTTAAAAGAGTTTTCTTGGTCATAGTGTCTCTTCACATCAATAGAACAGTAAATTGAGGACAATATATAATGATCTCAGGGGGATAGACTTCCTCTTCTTTTCCCTCCAACTACCCAGTTGAGAAAAGAGTGTAAAAGAAAAATGGTGGCAAGAGATAGCTCTGATCCCAGCAACTGAGGCCTGCACCCAAAATCTTCCAAGAGTCAAAGCTTTTTTTCTTTTTTTCTTACAGTAGTGGTGATATTTTTAGGACTCCATACATTTATAGACACTTGACTATGATCATAGATGAAGGATTTGAAAAGGGCGTTTCACTTACATGTTTATCTTCAAGGATGATGGTTCATCACTGGACTGTATTTTTCCTTGGGGAGGACCACCTCTCCTACTCCCCATTTTACTCAGTTGCCTGAAATTCTTCATGTAGGGTTAGGACCTCGTAGGATTTTCCTCATCTGATTTGTCATGTTTATTGGTGCTGTTGTGTGACAAAACTTTCCCTGAGATGCAACATACTTGTCTACTTACCCCCAGATATAGGGAAACCAAGACAGACCAAAGTGTGGATATCACCAAGGTCCAATTTGGCTGGCTGTGGATCTTGCCTTTAGGGACTTTAATGAAAAGTGTTATAATCATAGGACTATGTTCCAAACATTGTGTTTAAGACATATTAACCTTAGGGTTATGTCTTAGCAAAGTACCACCTATAACTATTTAGATATATTGTATGTGCATGGGTATGTGTTGTGTGACTATATGATGTGTGGGTGCCTATGTATGTATCTTTGCATGTATGTATGTTTGTGTGTGTTGTGTGCACACCTGTGGAGAACTGAAAAGAGTGTCAGATCCCCATGACATCAGAGGCACTGTGAGCCACCTGATTTGGGCACTGAGAACTCACTCTAGTACTCTGGAAGAGGATCAACCACTTTTAATTCCTGAGTCATCCCTTGTAAAAATGAATTTTATTCTCTTGTAATGGTTGTCTCTGAGGCTTACTGCCTCAGTCTGCTCACCTAGGCCTAGTCCTGGAAGCTTCTAGCCTCCATGCAATCTAATATAAGCCTAGAATGTTTTCAGCCTCTGAGACTTGATGTTGAATAAGCTTACCCCTTCCTAGTTCTTTCTGAGCTCTGGCCTGGTGGTTCAACTCAGCTGTTCTGGCTCAAGCTCCACTCCAAGCTGACTGATTCTGTCTTTTCTCAGCTTTTCCTGAATTGCTCTGCTTGGCTTCATACTAACGTTGGCAATCTGTTCCAATCTTCTGGCTTCTTCTCATTCTCTAGCTCATTCTGTCTTCTACTGTATCTAGCTTTTTCTCTCTCTGCACCCTGTCTCTGTACAATTGTCCCAGTAGAACTGCCTCCTTCTCTCTCTCTCTCTTTCTCTTTCATTGCAATGCTCTCTTGAGTAGCTTCACTTTTCTCTCTCTTCTTGACAGAGTTGGGCATATCCTATTCTGTTTCGTCTTTTTCTGATTCATCACCTTGTCTGCCACTTAGTTAGACATCACTCTCAAACATGGGTGCTTCCTTCTACAAAATAACTTGACCTTCATAGTTTTAGATTAAATATGTGTGTGCTAAGGACTGAACCACACCACAACTAAAAACATGTTGTTTTTTTTTTCAGTAAATAATACAGTCTCAGGATTCACAGTATGATCATGTATCCTGTAATAATGTCTCCAGTCTCCACTTATAATTGCCAATAAAATATTTACTATAGGGATCGGGAAATGCTGTGATTAACATTGTTCTCTTTCTTTAAGGAATTATGTGAGAAAGTTTAAAGTGAGTAGTATAATTATTATTTATCCAGAATATTGTTTGTATGATCTATACTTTCATGAGGTTCTTTGTTTATCTCTTTATAGGTTTCTGTAAAAATATATTTCTTCTTATTACTGTTTACTAATACTATATTCTTTTCTTAGTAGAAAGTTAAGAGAGGAAAGAAAGTGAATACAAATTTCCAAGACACTGTGAGTTTTAAGTAAATACAATCTACACTTCTGATTACCTTTGCCTTCAACAGATTTCATACTGAGCTTATTTTATAACATAGAGGATTACACAGACAGTTTCTGAATGAGCACTCTATAATGTCTTGGCATTATAGAGTCCCCTGGCATTGACAACAGGTGGATTTAGGGTTCAATCCTGGTTTTGGCAGTTACTAGATGTTAGAGAGGCTTGTGCAGTCCGATGCCTCATTTTACCTTTCTACAAAACGCAGATAATGGTGGTTTCCTTGGATATACAGATGGAGCACCATAAACCGGGCTCTCTGGAGGGGAGCTATAGGAACCACAGGGAGACTCTATCTGCACTCCACTCATTTACTGAAGAGTGACTGGCATGGTTTCTAAAGGACAGTGAGGAAGCTTTCTCCTACTTTTGCTTTTCACCTGCTATTTTAGTAGTGTTAAAACACAAACACCTCACTGACTGCCTTTGCTGTTACCATGGTGATCCAGGTTCCTTTTAGAAGAAGTGACAGGACAGATTGGCTTTGAGAATTGTGAAATATCACACTCTAAATATAAGGACTGGGAATTCACAGTGATACAGACAATGGGTGGATGGGTAGAATTTCTGCTACCGCTCAGCAACACAGAACTGGAAAACACATGGGAAGCTTGGCATGCTACCGGGTTCTGGCTCTCCAGGTTCATCAGAGAACAGTTGTGTGAGCCATCAGACATAAGACTGTCATCAACTGCGAAGTTTCCTTCTCTTTGGATTTTTTCTTTTTTTTCAAGGCAGGGTTTGTCTGTGTAGCCCTGGCAGTCCTGGAACTCATTGTGTAGAACAGGCTGACCTTGAACTCACAGAGATCCACCAGCCTCTGCCTGAGTGCTGGGACTAAAGGTATACACCACTAATGCCTGGCCTCTTTGGATTCTTTTTATGCTTCATATCTTCTCTCATGTTCTGCTCCTTTCTACTATCAAATATCTGCTCCCAGGCCTTTAATTCTTACTACATTGACACAGAAATAATTAAATAGGAGTTAAACAAGGATTTATATAACATTATTTCAGAAAATTTCAAATATGATAAAGTAGCTGTGTCCTTTATTCAATAAATCTCAATTCCTGGCTAACATCGATCCCATTCAACTTTACATTGTTTACATTATTTTTTCTTTTTAAAAGTTGTTCTCTGAGAATTTCAAACATCTATATGATGTGTTACCTATATACATTCATTTACTTTCCATTCTATTTCTCCTATTCCCACCGAATGAATTATCTTCTTCTGTGACCTGCTGTTTAATTTGGGTTGTTCCATGAGCACAAATTGGGGGTAATTTAGCACAGCATATGTAAGTTACCAGAGGATGCACCACTGAAAAACTTTATTCCTCCTTCCTCAGCAATAATTAACTGCCAATGACTTCTTGGGGGAGGTAGGCTCTTAAGAGGTCCCATCCATGACAGAGTATTAATGAGTCTAATATTATGCACATTTTGTGCAGGTAACTACAGTTGTTTTAATTCATGACACAATGGCCCTATCTGGTCCAGGAGATCACATTTAACTTTCTCTTGTCCTCCAGCTCTTACATTATTTCTTTTCTATCTTCCATGATGCTCTGGGAGCCTCAGGGATGATGATAGACTTGTGCTATGTAGGGCTGAGCACTCCCCAGTAACTTATTGTTGGCATGTCAATAGTTGTGAGTTTCTGTATCATTTGTTGCCAACTGCAACACACCAAGACAGAGAACAGCACAATTTTTATGTATAATTTACATATTTAGAAGGCAGTTTGACACCATGTTTCTTCCAGACAACAGTCTATCTCCCCTCCCCTCAGGATTTACGACTTTCCCAGGCACGCGATGTTTACAGTTTAACACATGAATTCTCTCTTAGAAATAATCCCCAATTTCAACCAGAAAGCAGCTGGTTATCCTCATAAAGTTCTTACCACTATTGTACCACTGGGCATATAGAACTGAAGTGGAGATTTCTGGTTTCTTTGGAGACTCATTTGTGTCATGTGATGTCATGTGATGTTTCATTGGAAGCTGTCTTATGAGAGGATAATTTGCTGAAGCAGACGCATGGGAGGATGTTTTGCTGAGAACAGGCATGTGGTATTTTTCTGAAAGCTGCCTGGAAAAAGGGCATGTGATGTTTTGCTGATGTGGATGCTTAAAAGGACACATGATGAAGGGTCATGTTGTCAAACAAACAGTGGATGACACTGTACCATTGGTTCTCCTTGACATTCTTTGCTGGTCTTCATTGGGCTTTGCTGATGCTGGTCTTCCCTAATGATGCTGTAGCATTGGCTCACCTTGTCTCCTTCTCTTATCATCATTTGTCATAACTTCATAGAGAGAAATGCACCAAAGAACTCCTTATGATATTCTGGTGGCTTCTTGCTGCTTCTGCAGACTGGGGCTGATTGGCAGCTCCTGTAGGTTTCCTCTGAATAGAACTGCTGTGGCTGTTTCATGAATGGTGTTTGTGAGTGGACTGAGCTATTGCTGTTGATTCATGTGAACTGAACTGATGACATCCTGACAATGAAGATTGGAATAGCACAAAAAAGCTATTTTTAAGCAGGTTCACATCCCCTTTTGCCCTATTAACCTTTTCTTTCCATTACCTCTGATGGGTGATGGGCAAAAAGGGAAATTAAAGTATTTGAGAACCCCTATTAAAGAAGGTTTTGAAAAAACAAAGCCTACATGTAACTGACAGGTGAATATCATAGGGCACAGGTGTCATAGCTGGGGAAGACCTTTGATGACTTTCACAGCTGGGTGCCTGTGCAGTATCCATCACTATGAAAATTCACTCACAAAGAGGATGCTGCAAGCTCAGATCCAGTGAGAATTTACTTTTTTCCTTTTCTTTTCTTTTCTTTTCTTTTCTTTTCTTTTCTTTTCTTTTCTTTCCTTTCCTTTCCTTTCCTTTCCTTTCCTTTCCTTCCCTTTCCCTTTCCCTTTCCCTTCCCTTCCCTTCCCTTCCTTTCCTTCTCTCTCTCTCTTCTTTTTTGTAAGATTTATTTACTCTATCTCTATCTCTATCTCTATCTCTATCTCTATCTCTATCTCTATCTCTATCTCTATCTCTATCTCTATCTCTATCTCTATCTCTATCTCTATCTCTACCTATCTCTATCTCTCATCCATCTATCTATCTATCTATCTATCTATCTATCTATCTATCTATCTATCTATCTCTACCTATCTCTATCTCTCATCCATCCATCTATCTATCTATCTATCTATCTATCTATCTATCTATCTATCTATCTATCTATCTAACTATCTATCTATCTAACTATCTATCTAACTATCTATCTATCTATCTGAGTACACTGTAGCTGTCTTCAGACATACCTGAAGAGGGCATCAGATCCCATTACAGATGATTATGAGCCACCATGTGGTTGCTGGGAACTGAACTCAGGACCTCTGGAAGAGCAGTCAGCGCTCTTAACCGCTGAGCCATCTCTCCAGCCCCAGTGAGAGTTTTCTATGTCCTGTAAACAAATGTTCGGTGTCCCCAGCAATGGCGTTTTAGTATTCAGTTCGGCAATAGTCCATTGGGATGCTTCTGGGATTTCCCTGCACAACAATACACAGGGAAGTACCCTACACTAAGATTCTGGCACAGGAGTTGTCATTTAAGAAGCCATGCCATCTGGAAGGCAAATTAACTATCCATTGCAGGATACGTCTATTCATGTATTTAATACATATTAAATACATGTATAAAGTAGGCTTTCTTGTGGCATTTCAGTATCTCCTAAGTTTTGTTAGCCCTTCCTCAATCCTTCTCCACCATCCCCTGCCCTGATTAAGTCTGCGTCTTCTCTGATCCTTTTTCCACTGTGTTCTATGCTTGCACATTTTAATGTATTCGTCTATGGGGCAAGAGGACCATGCCACCAGGCAGAAGAACTGGTAAGGTTGAGAGAGCACAAATCCCGCGAAACTCGAAATTGAGAATGGTAGGCATGGAGCCAGCTCCCTTCCAAACTCTACTTGCTCTGGAACATATGACAACAGCACCCTACTGAGAGGACCATGGCAATCAGTCACACAGCATAAAAACCTGGAGTTCTCCATGCTAATGGGGTATCTAGATAGGCCTTGAGTATTCAGCCAATGAAGTTCCCTTCCTGGGCATTCCTTGGTTCACTCTGAGTAAGGTATATACATTTTTATACACCATGAAATAAAGCCGTTTGAGCAGCACTGACTGTCTGTTCATTAAGGACTGCCAAAGGTGGAGGCTTCATCATAAGAGCCTAAATCTCCTGGAGTAAGCCTGTTCTTCCAGCCCCTCCTTACTCCCGGCATTCACTCAGAAACTAACCAGGTTCCGCTCATTCCTGGGCTCTGCCTTCCTCTTCCTGCTTGACTTGTGGACACCCAGAGGGAAAGCACAGATCAGGACCCTTGTTCCCAACTACCAGCAGTACTCCAGTGATGCCTGGGTACAAAGGAGACTGAGAGTCACAGCAATTGTCCCAGACTTTGCTCTTTCCCACCTGGGAAGACACGGTCTGAGGACCCCCATTATGGACTGTGTTCTGCCTCCCTTGAGCAGCATGCCCTCTGGGGACCCCAATGGCAAGGCAGACACACAGCTTGGCATGCTTCTTATTCCTTCATGGCATCTTATGAGCATCTTGGGCTCTACAGACACTCCAGGTTAAACTCACAAAATTAAAACTTTGAGAACAGGACTTGAGTTTGTAATAAGGAGACCCTAATGTGATTACATTGGAAATAGCTCCTTAGTAGTCTTTTGGGGTTCACAAACACTTCCTGGGACAGCATATTAACTGTTTGTATTTCTTCTTTTGAAGACTCTGTTCAGTTCCACAGGCGGCTTCTTCTTCTTCTTCTTCTTCTTCTTCTTCTTCTTCTTCTTCTTCTTCTTCTTCTTCTTCTTCTTCTTCTTCTTCTTCTTCTTCTTCCTCTTCTTTTTCTTCTTTCTTCTTCTTCTTCTTCTTCTTCTTCTTCTTCTTCTTCTTCTTCTTCTTCTTCTTCTTCTTCTTCTTCTTCTTCTTCTTCTTCTTCTTCTTCTTCTTCTTCTTCTTCTTCTTCTTCTTCTTCTTCTTCTTCTTCATTTTACATCCTGTTCACTGCCCCTCTCCCAACACTCCTTCCCACAACTCCTTTCCCATCACCCTCCTCTTCTCTTCTGAGTGGGTGGGTAACCCCCCCCCCACACACACACACAACATGCTGGCCCATCAAGTCTCTGCGTGGCTAGGCATAGCCTCTCCCACTGGGTGGGAAAGGGGATGGGGTTGGGAATGGGGGTGGTTGTCAGTGGGATTGTTTCGCCATTTCCCTCTGTATGTTTTTTGTTACTGGTATATAAGGTTACTGATTGTTATATAACTTTGTATCCTGACACATTGTTGAAAGTCTTTATTTTCTCTAGGAGTTTTTTGGTAGAGTTTCTAGGATCTCATATATTTCATATATAAATATATAATCATACTATCTATAAATGTAGATACCCTTTTTATTTGTTTTTCTTTCTTTTCATTCCACTGTCTTATTACGTCAAATAAATCTTCAAGGCTTATATTGAACAAGAATAGAGAGAATGGACATCATTGTCTAATTCTTGATCTTAATAGTAATGTTTCAAGTTTTTGTATTTGTTTTGTTTGTATGTTTGCTATATGTTTGTCATATATAGCCTTTATTGTGCTGGGATCTGCTCCTTTCAATCCCACTCTCTCCATGAAGGAATGCTCAATTTTATCACAGGCCACTTCTGCATCTTTTGGGATGATCATGGGATTTCTGTCCCCTTTCATCAGTGTGATAATGTTGGTTTTGTAAAAAGTTCATATATCCTCTTATTCTTAAAGGTAATATTGAATTCTATAGTAAATTCATCAGGGCATGGGTATTTTGAGTTGAGTGAGGTTTTACAAATTCTTAGATATTCTTGATACTCATGAATCAATTTCAATCTATATAATCTTGATTTAGTTTTGCTATGTCATGTGGATCTAAAAATTCATTCATTTCTTCTAGATTTTTCAATTCAATGGAATAGAGGTTATTTTTTAAAACAGTATTTAATCACATTTTTTTTTCATTTGTTGAAAGGTCCATTCTTAATTTACTTTTATTAAGTTAGGTTGCTATTTTTGGTAAACTTGGATGTTCATTGTGGTAGTTTGAGTATTCTTGGCCTAGGGAGTGGTAATATCAGGAGGTATGGCCTTGTCGCAATAGATGTGGCCTTGCTGGAGGAAGTGTGTCACTGTTGGGGTGGGCTTTGAGACCTTCCTTCTAGTGACATGGAAGTCAGTTTTCTCCTATTTGCCTCTGGAACAAGGTGTAGAACTCTCATCTTCTCCAGTGCCATGCCTGCCTGGATGCTGCCATGCTTTCTGCCTTGATAATGATGGACTGAATCTCTGAACCTGTAAGCCAGCCCCAATTAAACGTTGTCCTTATAACAGTTGCCTTGGTCATGGTGTCTCTTCATAGCAATGGAAACCCTAACTAAGACATTTTTTTTTTCTCCAAATAACCAGTTTATTACTTTGTTGTGTTTTTCATTTCTATTTTAATAAATTTACTTTGACTTTAATTATATCTACCTGATTAATGATTTTTGGTTTGTTTTGTTCTTTGTTTTCCAATATCACACAGTACATCATTCAGTTATATATTTTAATTATCTTTGATTTTTAAAAAAAAGAAATCTAGGCACTCAGAGGTACACACTTCTTTCAGCACTATAATTATGATGTTATATATATATATATTGTATTTTAATTTTCATTCTATATTAACAATTTTAAAAATTTCTTTGTTTCATCACTGACCCATTTCATCTTTCTTAGAGTGTATAATAAATATAAAGTGTGGTGTTTGTCTATTTTCTGTAGTTTGCCTTCTTATTGATCTTTAGCTTTGTTCCATCTTGGTTAGATGTAAGTGCAAGACGGTATTCCATTTTTCCTGTTTGCTGGGACTTGTTTTGTGCCTTAATGTGTGATTTATTTTGGAGAAAGTCCCTGGTTGCAGAGTAGAATGTGTATTCTTTAGTGTTTGGGTGACGTGTTCCATAACTTTTTGTTAGGTTCCACATGATCTGAGAAGTCATGTTTTTTTCTTCTCTTTAGTTTTGGTAGTTTTATTTAAGCACAAATAAAATGTGCATGTGAACATCCTCTTTGCAGTCTTGGAATTGGTGATGCTGATGGCCTGAGGGCTCTGTGGATCTTGGAGAAAATGTCGTGGGCAATCTCAGCACAGTAAGATTTGTTGTGCATCAGCAATACTTCCAGCTCCTGGTGGACCAGGTTACAGGTCCTTGTAGACCAGGAACTTCTGGGAGCCACTGGGCAGCGTGTACATTGTTTTCTTGTCACCCCACAACTAATGCTGAACATCAGGATCTGGCCTTTGAATATTCTCCACACCTTATTCTCCATTCTCCATACCTTTGGAGTTCCATGTAATTCTGGCTATCATCTGCCTGGTGTCAGATGAGATTTTTGGTTATCTTTTACTTGATCTTTCTTGACCTCCACCAGTGGTATGAAGGCAATCATGACACCAACCAGGAATTAGCAGCCTATGGTGTCTTTTTAAAAAGCAAAACAAAGCTTTTTATTGATTGTGAGTTTAACATTATATATCCCTGTCCTGCTCATCTCCCCATCCCCTCATATCCCTTCACCTCTGCAACCTCAAATAAAACACACACACACACACACACACACACACACACACACACCACCACCACCACCAGCATCAACAACAACAACAAAACACAAAAACAAAAACAAAAAGCCCCCACACAAAGAAAGCATCTCACTGTGGAAGTTGTAATATGTTACAGTGTTTCCCACAGTCTGTCCACACATCTTCATTTGCAAATATTCATTGCAATGAGTAATTGGTCTGCTTCAAGATCTTTGGCTTCTGTTACACTATCAATAATGGATCCTCACCAGGACTCCTCCTGGTTTATCCCATTGTTACCCTGTGATATGGAGATCCTGCAGCTTTGGATCAAAGAACTGCCCCTTTCACATCCCAGCCATTCCCAGGTGATACAAATTTTGGAGTGGGCCAATTCAGTGCTCTGAGTATACGGTGTGTGTGTGTGTGTGTGTGTGTGTGTGTGTGTTCAGATGGTTTCTGAGCTCATAGATTTTGTCTGCATCATACGTTACAGTATGTTAGGAAATGGGTATGTTAAGTGGGTCACTCGTGCAGCTGAGCTCTTAGGCAGACTTACATGGTGCCATGGTGCAGTGTGGTGCGTTGGGGTTGGATATGGAGATCACATAATCTCTAACTTCATTAGTGGAGTTCCCATAATATGTTGGGGTCCATGCTCATGTTTCTGAAGCAAATACAAGAAATCATATCACTTAATCTATCAATCTTTGAGATGAAACCCTAAAATGTAAAAGCATGACACAATTTAAATCGACTTTGGTGATATCCTTTATTAGTTCTGGAGAAGTTATGGGGAATATAATTATTACCTGGGCTTCTTCCCATAAAGCTTTGATTACTGCAAGAATTTCTTTTTTTTTTTTCGGTAGAAATTAGAACTATAAAATTGAATAAAATTTATGTCATACCTGTGTTCAGAGGTCAGCACAGACTGTAGGATGGTGAAATTAGAAAGTTGCATTAGTCAAGTTCTCTAGAGAAAAGAACTGATAGAATAAATGTAAATTAGAAGTGGAGTTTATTAGATTGACTTGTATGATATTGTCTGGGTAGTCCAAAAATGGCTTTCTTCACCCTGGAAAGGCTTCACCATGTCTGGTAGATGTTTCATCCCTGAGGCAGGATGTCTCAGTAGTACTAATCTGATGTGGGTAGCTTGGTAGATTCCTGGAGAGTCATGGGTTTTCTGTCCATATATGAAGGCAAAAGAAGTCAGTTTCTGATGTCACTGAATGACAGACATGGCAGCATCTGCAGTAGCCGCACTGAGAGTAACTGGATAGATTAATTTATCAACATGGTCAATGGTTTACCAGTAAGATGTAAAAGCAAGCAGACAAAAAGACAGTCTTTCCCTTGAAATTCCTTGTACCTGGGCCAGCACCAAAATTTCCACCCAAATTTATGGTGGTCTTCCCATTTTGTTTAACCCAATTAAGAAATCCATCACAGGTGTCTCTTTGTTATTTCCAGATTCAGTTGAATTGACAATCAACCCCCGTAAACCATCCACAGCATTTCTCTCCCCTATTAAGAACTATCTGTCACCAGGTGATGGTGGTACACACTTTTAATCCTAGCACTTGAGAGGCAGAGGCAGGCAAAAGTCTGAGTTTGAGGTCAGCCTGTTCTACTGAGTGAGTTTCAGGTCTGCCAAGGCTCCACAGAGAAACAAAAACAAAAACAAAAATTCTATCTTTCCCCACTAGTCTCTTACTCTCTAACTACCCTATGTGTTTCTATGGGTTGGAGCTTGGTTATCATTGACTTAACAGCTAACATTCACAATACAGGCAAATACATAACACATTTATATATCTGGGATACCTCACTCAGAATAACTTTTTTTTCTAGTTTTATCTATTTACCTGCAAATTTCATGATGTAATTTTTTTTAAATGTGGGGGATCCTCCACTTTGGGGAGGAGGAGGGGAGCTGGAGGGAGGGAGGGACTATGGGAAAAGACCATTAAATTTGGGGCTCATTTGAGGGGTAATGTGGAATCCTAATACAGTGAAGACTTCCTGGAATATGTACGTATATGAAGGCAATCTAAATAAAATTACCAAATAATGGGAGAGACAGAGTCCCAACTGGCTATTTCATCTCTTGTCACTAAATGAAGCTTCTAGTACTGGGATTGGGTTGAATCTAACAGAGTTGTTGGACAATGGGATCTTATGGGAATCCCTAAGCAATCCCAGTCGTTGCGGAGACTAGGTTGCTGAAGACATCACCTATACAACTTAGTGAACATGGAGAAGTTGAGTTGGTGCCTGCAGGGAGCCTTCACACCTTCCCCCACACCTCCATTTTCTAGCATCTTTGGTAAAGGACAGTACTCTGCATGCTACTGAAAGACAGACATAAACACCAAGCCAGCTACAAACTCTTTGGTCTACAATGGTGTCCTGTCTGCAAGATGTTTTAGTGCAATGGTGGCAAACAGTTTGTGTGAGTAACCAACCAATTAACTCAAGGTCCATTTCATGAGATGGAGCTCATAGTCAACACTGCTTGGGTGGCCAAGAACCAGAGACTGGATAGTCCAGGGAATCTAGGGTAAACACCAAATACTACTGGTCTAAACAGTCAGACAAATAAGCAAACAAACAAGCAGTAAAATGACTCCTGTACCCTGCTTAGCCATCACCAGAGAATCTTTCTCTTGCAGCAAATGGGAACAATAAAGAGACCCACAGCTGGACATTATGCAGAGAATGAGAGGCCTTGGAACACTCAGCCTTAAGTGGGATGTCTTTATCAGTTCTCTTCCCTCAGGGCTCAGGAAACTTCATGGAATAGTGGTAGAAAGAGTGTAAGAACTGGAGGGGATGGAGGACAACAAGAAAATGAAACTCTTATCAACATGATCAAAGCTCATATGAACTCACAGAGACTGAGGGAGCGTGCAAACAAGGTCTTCTGCACATATATTATTGCTTCTAGTTTAGTGTTTTTGTGGGATTCCCAAGTGTGCCAAAGAGTGGGTCTCTGACTCTTGTGTTTCTCTTGGGCTCCTTCCTTCTGTTTGTTTTCTTGTCTACATTGGGATTCTAGCTTATACTGAAGAGCATCTGAGACGTGCAGCCTTGTGAACTCAGCACACTACTGGATTCTTGGACTTTCCATTCATAGCCAACCATTGTTGGATTATCTGGACTGCAGCCTATAAGTCATTCTAATAAATCCCATTTATATACATACATATACACACTCTAGAAAACCCTGACAGAAAGGGAGTGGATTCGGATGGGAAGGTGGGTAGAAACTGGGAGGAGGGTAAGATAGGAAAATTGCAATCAGGACACATTATGTGAGAAGAGTCTATTTCTGGTAAAAACAAAATTACACACACACATATTGACAACCAAGATTAACTATCACACCTTTGAGATTGATCCTATGCATGGCCCGGAATAGAGACATGCACACATTTAATTTGAGCACTTGAGAGGCAGATGCAGGTGTATCCCTGATTTTGAGGCCATCCTGGCCTACGTATATAGTTTCAGTTCAGATAAAGCTGTGTAGTGAGACAAACAATACCAACAACAAAACTGGTGAACTCTGTGATGGGGCCTGCTTACTGTTGGGGGACAGCTACATAGCACCGAGCAGGAAAATTTGAAACAAAATCTATCTAGCTACTGAATGAATGAAGCAAATATCAAAGGCTAAAGGAGATTGTTAAGAATTTACAGGGCCACCTTGCCTGGGTAACATAGTAGAGCTGGCCCTGATGTCGAAGTCATGGATGAACCAGCCAGGAGGGTGTGAATGCAGGAAAGCTGGCCCAGCTTCTGACAGCAGCACTTGGGAGAGTAGATCCTCAACTGGGCAGCACAGTGGAGCTGGCTCTGGGAACCTGGTGAGGGTGAGCTGGTCTCCATGACATGAGAGCAGAAGTCTGACCCTGCCTCCTGCCTATGGCCACATTAGTGGCCTAGCTGTAGCAATGCTGGAGAGCTCTCCCTGGTGGTGCAGATAAGGGAGAGTTGGTGCTCTGGCCAGCTCAGCTACCATCCAGGCCCAGATCCAGGGTTTTGAGTTGACCCACCTCAAATCTACACCATCTGTAAACTGTTGGGTCTCGAGAAACAGCCAGTCCTGCTGATCCAAAGCTGCAGGATCTCTTTGGCACAATGCAAAATTAGGATAACCAAGAGGAATTCTGGTGAGCAGCCAATCCTGATGATGTCACTGAAGTCAGAGACCTTGAACCAGACCAATAACTTATTGCAATGATCATTTGCAAGTCAAGATGTGTGGACAGTGGGATATAGGGTGATATATACACTGTGGGATATTGGATGATATATACACTATGACATACTACTTCCATGATGAGATGTTGTGGTAGTTTGAAAATGCTTGGCCCAGGAAGTGGTACTATTTGGAGGTGTGGCATTGTTGAAAGAGGTGTATCACTGTGGGCTTGGGCTTTAAGATGCTAGTCCTAGCTGTCTGGAAGCCAGTCTTCTCTTAGCAGCCTTCAGATGAAGATGTAGAATTCTCAGCTTCTCTTGCATCATGCCTGCCTGGATGCTGCCATGCTCTTGCCTTGATGATACTGGACTGAACCTCTCAACCTGTAAGACAGCTTCAATTAAACATTATCCTTATAAGAATGGCCTTGGTCATGGTATCTGTTCACAACAGTAAAACCTTAACTAAGACAGATGTTTTGTATTGTTATTTATTCATATTTTATTTTTTGGGGGTGGGGGAAGGTTGCAAAGGCAGAGGGTGGATACGAGAAGACAGGGAGATGAGTGGGACTGGGGTACATGATGTGATACAAAGAATCAAGCAAAAGTGTGTGTGTGTGTGTGTGTGTGTGTGTGTGTGTGTATATATATATATATATATATATATATATATATATATATATATATACTATATATATTTGTGTGTGTGTGTATTTTTCAAGGCATGGGCTGAGTCAGCAAGGTGCTGCAGTAGATAAAGGCACTTGCTGCCGAGCTTGAAGACTGTGTTTGATCCTCAGAATTCTTTTTTTTTTTTTTTTATTTATTTTTTTTTCCATTTTTTATTAGGTATTTAACTCATTTACATTTCCAATGCTATACCAAAAGTCCCCCATATCCACCCACCCCCACTCCCCTGCCCACCCACTCCCCCTTTTTGGCCCTGGTATTCCCCTGTACTGGGGCATATAAAGTTTGCAAGTCCAATGGGCCTCTCTTTCCAGTGATGGCCGACTAGGCCATCTTTTGATATATATGCAGCTAGAGTCAAGAGCTCCGGGGTACTGGTTAGCTCATAATGTTGTTCCACCTATAGGGTTGCAGATCCCTTTAGCTCCTTGGCTACTTTCTCTAGCTCCTCCATTGGGAGCCCTATGATCCATCCATTAGCTGACTGTGAGCATCCACTTCTGTGTTTGCTGGGCCCCGGCATAGTCTCACAAGAGACAGCTACATCTGCGTCCTTTCAATAAAATCTTGCTAGTGTATGCAATGGTGTCAGCGTTTGGATGCTGATTATGGGGTGGATCCCTGGCTATGGCAGTCTCTACATGGTCCATCCTTTCATCTCAGCTCCAAACTCCGTCTCTGTAACTCCTTCCATGGGTGTTTTGTTCCCAAATCTAAGGAGGGGCATAGTGTCCACACTTCAGTCTTCATTCTCCTTGAGTTTCATGTGTTTAGCAAATTATATCTTATATCTTGGGTATCCTAGGTTTGGGGCTAATATCCACTTATCAGTGAATACATATTGTGTGAGTTTCTTTGTGAATGTGTTACCTCACTCAGGATGATGCCCTCCAGGTCCATCCATTTGGCTAGGAATTTCATAAATTCATTCTTTTTAATAGCTGAGTAGTACTCCATTGTGTAGATGTACCACATTTTCTGTATCCATTCCTCTCTTGAGGGGCATCTAGGTTCTTTCCAGCTTCTGGCTATTATAAATAAGGCTGCTATGAACATAGTGGAGCATGTGTCCTTCTTACCTGTTGGGGCATCTTCTGGATATATGCCCAGGAGAGGTATTGCTGGATCCTCCGGTAGTACTATGTCCAGTTTTCTGAGGAACCGCCAGACTGATTTCCAGAGTGGTTGTACAAGCCTGCACTCCCACCAACAATGGAGGAGTGTTCCTCTTTCTCCACATCCTCGCCAGCATCTGCTGTCACCTGAATTTTTGATCTTAGCCATTCTGACTGGTGTGAGGTGGAATCTCAGGGTTGTTTTGATTTGCATTTCCCTGATGATTAAGGATGTTGAACATTTTTTCAAGTGCTTCTCTGCCATTCGGTATTCCTCAGGTGAGAATTCTTTGTTCAGTTCTGAGCCCCATTTATTAATGGGGTTATTTGATTTTCTGAAGTCCACCTTCTTGAGTTCTTTATATATGTTGGATATTAGTCCCCTATCTGATTTAGGATAGGTAAAGATCCTTTCCCAATCTGTTGGTGGTCTTTTTGTCTTATTGACGGTGTCTTTTGCCTTGCAGAAACTTTGGAGTTTCATTAGGTCCCATTTGTCGATTCTCGATCTTACAGCACAAGCCATTGCTGTTCTGTTCGATCCTCAGAATTCTAATGGTCAAAAAAGAAATTAATTTTGCAAGTTGTCTTTCTCATTTACATGAACACCATAACATGTATACACTCACACATATACACACATACCTCACCAACATATAAATAAATAAGCAGAATTTGCATGACAATTTCTAATAACAACCTTCCTGGCAAGATATCCCTACTGTACAATAATGATATGGATGTCATGGGGGTAACCAACCACTTTCTGATTGGCTTTAAGGCCAGTTCTACAAGAGGGAACCTATTCCTGGCATAATTATCAGGGCTATGAACCAAGATATGGAGGGTCATTGGGCCCAGGGAAGAACCTATTATTATCATTCTACTAATGGGACATAGCACTAAATCAACTCCTAATTAAAGAAGTTTCTATTTGTAATAGAGAACTTGGACTTCTATGTTATACATGCTTATCCTCCCAAGGCTCTGTGGTGGTTTTAGAAGAGGGGGAAGAAAGACTGAGTATAAGAGTGAGAGGTGGTAGATGAGTCCAGGAAGCAGTATTTTCCAGACATAATAAGGCTGTTACATGTATGACCGCACGGCAGTTGTGACAACATGCACAGAATCTGTGAAAACCCAAGCTGGACAAAATCTAGCTGAAGAGAAATTGGTGACTGATAGTTGCTGAGGGAAGATGAGTTAGCTTTCTTTAAGGTTATGATCTTTAGTAGGTCTAAGATGCTCCAGTGGATGGCCACACAGTTAACACTGTATAAGCTACACTAATAGGACTTGGTGGTTTTTTAAAATTTTTATGGGGATGCAAAATTGGGTGGGTGTGATGGGGGTGTATCTGGAAGGAGGTGGGAAAGGGGAAGAACATGTTCAACATATAATGTATGAAATTCTCAAATAGCTAATGAAATATTAATGTAATTTAAGGGTATAATATCAGTGAAGAGATAACTGCCTGTGTAGTAGGGGATTAGAACCATGCAGTCTTACCATTCTTCACCTTGGATCTTATCTTATTCATTCATTATTTAAATTATATATTGGCTGAGTGTGGTGATGATGTATCCTAGATCATGGGAATCAGAAGCAGGCAGATATTTGAGTTTGAGGCAGGCCTGATTTACAGAGTGAGTGCCAGTGCAGTCAAGGTTACACAGAAACATTTAATTTCAAAAGGACACAAAACAAAGCAAAGCAAAACAAAATAAAATAAAACCTGTCTGTACATTCTCTCTCTCTCTCTCCCCCATCCATCCACACATCCATGTATCTATGTATGTATCCATTGTATTTATTATCTATCTATCTATCTATCTATCTATCTATCTATCTATCTATCTATCCATCCATCCATCTATCTATCTATCTATCTATCTATCTATCTATCTATCTACCTATCTATCTTCTGTAATCATTATCTACACACACACACACACACACACACCACATGCATGCACACGCTGCTATTAATATATGCCAGATCCTGTTTTGAATGCCGTTGATTCAGTCTGCCTTACAGGATGCATTTTCTCATCACTAGTTGGAATCACCATCTGAAACATGGTGAGACAGAATGAGACTGTGCTATGTGCTAAATCAATTTTATCAACAGAAATAGGTTGGTGACAAAGGCATGGGAACATTAGTGGTCCAGCTACTGAGTGCTGAGATACAAATGCAGTTTGCATTAACCAGGAAGAGGAACATAAGACTCATTTTGAAACATAAAAGGACTGCCTTGAATCCTGCCTGTTTTTTAAAATTGTTATTATTATTATTATTATTACAGAATTTTACCAATATCAGCCCAATGTTAAATGTCATTTGGAATTTATAGTGAAAAAGACAGGCAGCTTACTCCTATACATTATTTGTCATTTGTGCAAGAAAGTGTTTTAAAGGTTAACCACTGAAATGCTATTATTTGTTGAATAATAATTTGACTATACTTCAGAGTATATATATATATATTTCCTAGAACACACACTCTAAAACTTTGCCAAAAAACTCAACGTTTGTCTCAGTCTGTGGAATGAATTTACACAAAGGAATGTTTAAAGGATTATCTCCTGAGATATGTGTGTGTGCACATGTGTGTTCTCAGATTTTCCAAGTTTTATTTATGAATGACTAAAGCTTTCTACATGTCTCCTATTGTTGTGACAGTCTTTGGAATGAGGGTCTTTTCTACTTTGGAGTAAAGTCTTATTTCTTTTCCTGAGATTTGTTAAGAGATTAAAAACTCTGTGCCATAAAAATCTATACAAAAAAACTCTGCTAAATACAAAATCTAAATTATTCTAGAATATTTTATTGAGTGCCTTCCATAGTATGTATGTATGTATGTATGTATGTATTTCTTTCCCTAGTTGGAAATACCATGCAAAAACTAAAAGCTCAAGAGAGCTTTATTTACTAGGTGAGCAGGTGGATTTGGGGGAGCCAATGTCAATGTCATGAATCATTTATCTTGGGTGCCAATCAAGGTAGCCTAGAGGTGACATCATGTCAGGCATTGTTGAGTCTGTAATCTCTGGAGTGAGGCAGAGCTCAACCAAGTCTCACTTTTCATCCTTCTGAATTGTGCTTCTTTTGGCAAGTTTGTTAACTTCTCTCATCTTGCTGCCCCAACTATAAGACAAGGAGAATAATAACAATGGTAATCGTTACCTCATTAAATTGAGGGGACTAAATGAGATTAAAATTAGAGAACACCACTTCATGGGACTTGCAGAGTCTAGGAATGGGAAAGAAAATCACAGGTCATCCAGTGGAGTCTTTGCAACTGTATTTGATAACTATTTAAATAAATCCAACTATTAACTTTTCCTCCATAGAGTATCTTTAAAGGAATTAGTGATTTGAATAATAATAAAAAATTATGTATGCATGTTTTAAATGTTAGCATTCTAATACTTTCATAATCAAGTCATGTTCTGATGTTTCGTTTCACTGGGATTCATTTGGGAAGAAACTCATCGATTTCTCTGAGTCTCACTACTAAGTCTCGCCAGTGCCTGGTGACCACACCCAGATCTCCATGGTCCTTTGCAGCCAAACAATAATAAGCTAAAACCGTGACTGTTGTTGCTGTGAGGAGCATGAGGTGCTGACCCAGGAATACGAGATTTGAGCTGATGATGTCAGTAGCTTCTAAAATAGCTTACTTAAAAAATCTTGCAGTGACCTCAGCTGCACTTAATCCCACTAGCTCATGTGGATGGGAGCAGGAAATGTAAGACGGGCAAGTGATACCTGGAGCTCCAAGCTGATGTGTCCTAGGAAGCTGGTTTTATGAAATCACTTGTCTCAAAACGTGGAAGAATCAAGACATCCTTAGTATCTAGTGACCACCATGCAGCTGTAGACATATGTCCCTGGCTGTGTGAGCCTGGGGAAGCATCAGGCGCACGTGGTGTTTCTCAAGTTCTGTGAACTTTCCGTGATGACAACTCTGGCCCCCTTCAGTGTCTTTTGAGTATTTTGGAGATTCAGCAGATAACTCTGTGGAACCAGAGACAGTGATAGTACACACTGTGTTTCCTTTCTTCCTTTAAGCATTCATTTACATTTTAATTCTTTGACAATTTCCTAAGTGCATGTAATGCATTTTGCTCATCTCACCCTCACATGCTTCTCTCATGCTTCCCACCCCCATAGAACCCCTTCTGTTCACAAGTCCCTTCCCTACTACTTTCTTGTCACTGTTGAGTTTAATAAGGGCTGCTTGCATGAGCAAGGGTGAGGGCTTATTTACCGGCATAGAGATTAGTGACTTATGGCTATAGTACTAAAGGAAAGGATTTTCCCTACACCAGCAACAAATAACGGCCATTAGCTCCTCAGTGAGGGGTCATGAGCATATCAACCATGGATGATAGACTGTGATGGGTTTTGTCTTGTGCAATCAATTGTTGTGATTTCAGGAGTACAATGGTCATGTCATGTTTAGAAGATAGTATTTTGCAGCACTCTGCATTTTCTGCCTCTCTTACATAATGTTCTCTGAGCCTTAGAGGAGGGTATATACATGTCTTGTTTAGGGCTGAGAACTCAATACTTGCTTATCCTCAGCACTTTCAGGTGTGAGTCTCTGTGTTAACCATCACCTGCTGCAGAAAAGCATGTATGAATAAGACAGAGAGAAGCACTAAGCCATGATTAGAAACAAAAGTGTTTACAAAGCAGTTTGATACCATGTCCATTTAGTAAAATGACAGAAAGTTGCCTTTAAGGGTCTAGGACCTCCCCATGTATGGGCTTTTGACTAGATTGACAGAACAACTTGTAACTTCCCTCTTGAGAAGCAGGCATCCAATCTAAGCAGAAAGAAGAGGTAAGTTACCCCCCATGGCAATCATGTCATTATTTTACCAGTGGGCACCTGGGAAGATCGCCTGGAAGGTTGATACTATAGCTCATAGTGTTCCAAATAATTTTAGGTCATTGATGGCTTGTCTCTTCCAGAAGGATGAATAGCATCTTCTAGCTATATATAAGGTAGCCAACAAGGAGAAAGCTTCCTTCTCAGTCCCAAGTTAATTTCCTACAGTTTGTAATAAAAGTTTTTGGTACCTTCAGAAATGGGGTCTTATCATATTGTTCTTATGGGGAACAAAGAGCAATTACAAAAGCTTGTGTCATTTTGTGGACCTCCCTGACAGGGTACAGAGAGTAGAAAGATATACCTGGCAGTGAGACTTTTCACTTAATAGCCTATGGCTTCTGGGATCTGCATTATATATCCATGTAGGATACCTTATAAGAAGTTTAAGCTTTTAAAAATTGCATTTTAAAATTAGCTTATAATAGTGCTTTTATAATCCTTAGTTTCCATTAATTCTCTTTGCCACTTACCCTCCTTCTTTCCGCCACTTTCATCCTACTTCAATTTTTTGACACCAAGTATTTGCAATTCTGTTGTATCACATATATTCTCTCTATATGTACCCTCTCTAAAAGCTTCTTTCCCCTCTGTCAATGTCACTTTTTTGCTTTATGGCTTCTCTATGCTACTCAAACAGAAATAGAACACTTTTAAGGTTAGTTTACACATATGAATTAACATGCAACATGTTTCTATTGGGAGTGAATTATCTCACTCTGTATAAATTTCTCTAGTCCCACTCATTTTTCTGATAATTTCATTTTCCTCAGTTGCAGTGAAACTGCTGGATTGAAGATGTCATAAAAAGAGGCTGAGGCTTGGCACTATGTTGGCAGGATCTGAGTTTGTGAACAACCCAAAATAGGCCATTGTTGAAGGGATAGCCTCAGTTGTAGTGGAAACCTTAGCATACTGGAGATGTCATGACTGTAGAATGACTGTTAAGGACAGTGGAAGGGTTGGGTAGAGCCTGTCTGACTCTACTTGACAAGCTGTGTGTATGCTATGGATGGCAGAGCTGGAGATGTGGGTCTCCTCAAGCCAGGTAATCTCAAGTGAGTCTCAGATGTCAGACGTTGAGCTTGTTATACCTCTGGATACATGGTTTCCTTTGACTTGACTGTAGCCATGCTTTACTTATCTTAGACTGAGAATGTAGATAACTTGTGTTTTATTTTACATGTGTCCACAGTTAAGAGACTTTGGATTTTTTATGAGAACTCGGCCTTTTCAGTGTTTGAAATCATTTAAAGACAGTGAAACTTTTAAAGTTGTAGTATAGTTTACATAGTAATATGAACATGAGATTTTGGGATAAATAAGTAAAAATATGTTATAGCTTAACAGTCATATGTTTGTGTTTGGATTTGACAGTTGGCTGTGTTAATTAGATTTTATCAATTTATCACTAACTAGAGTCATCTTGGAAGAGGGAAACTACATAGAAATATTGACCCCATCAGATTGGCTTATGAACATGTTCATATGACATTTTCTTGACAGCTAATTAATGTAGGTGGGACAAGCTAATTGATGCTACTGAGCCTGGGATCTATAAGAAATGTAGCTGAGTAAACCAGTCTACTCTGCTTTCAACTGAGAATTCAAGGGTTACTTCTTCGTACTTTATCAGAGTTCAAATTGGATATCTGTTTTTGTTGTCGGTGTTGTTACTTCTAAAACATTAGTTGGTATTGTTAAAGGACATAACAAAATTTAAATACTCATTTTTCAGTTTGGAAAATTTTCATAGATTTAATCCTCTGGTGAGTCTCTCGAACAGGAAGCAACTTGAACTCCTTTTGATATTGTTAATGCTATCAATAATCTGATTCTAGTTATTCTTTTCAGGATTCCATTGTGACCAATTCCCATTCAACTGTCAGGATCTCTATAATTACAATCCATAGAAATTTCAAACAAGACCAAAGGAACCACTCAGCACCCATCTCAGGAATTGGGTGTTTTAATCTATGACAGATGCTGGCTTAACTTATTTTCAGGTTAAAAAATTGAACAGTTATTAAAAGGCTCATCTTTGTCTCATCAGCAATTAGGTGTTGAAGAATTACTGTCCATAGTTCCTATTGCAAACCTTCCTGAACAGATGTACTGTGAAGAGAATCACATAAAATGCTTGTATGACAACCTCCAGTTATACATATTCAAAAAGAGTTGAATATAGTTCATACATTCTTTTTATGAAAAGCCTTTATAGAATAGCTTAGATTCATAGACAATTAGATATCATAGAGTTCTCAAACCAGTTTTTTCATTATTAGCATTTACATTAGTACGCCACATTTGTTATTACTAGGTAGCCACTATTGATAAATTTTATTTTTATCATTTAGTATTTTAAAAATATAAAAAAAGACAATACAAAACCCGAACATTCCTTTTTACAAGTTCAGATACATATTTTTCTCCAAATGCAAAATATTCTGTGTACCACATTGCTGCTGTCTATTGTTGACTGAGATGCTTGCTGTATGGGACACAGTGGAAGGCAGATATAAATGTAGTAAAGATTTTCTTCTGCATTAAAAAAAAAGCAGTCCACGTGATAATTATTCTCTGAAAGTTTGACTCACATAAAACTGGTACCATTGTTTTGTCTTGGTAAGCTGATCTTAGAATGGGGCTTCTAGTTTTTCTAGTTCCCAAAGTTTTTCTAGTCCGAATAATGGTGGAAAGACAGAGTGTGCCAGTTTTGAGACAGGTCTGATGTAAAGGTTTCCTTCCTGGTGTCTACTTAAGAAAGAAACCAGGCGGGGCACCATGTTCTGCTTGGGGTCAGTTACGTTTGGCCTCTGCTCCCCTGCTCTGAAGCTCAGCAGCAGATACAGACCCTTCAATGTGCTATAGCTTTTTTATACACACTGAGATATGATTTTCTAATCCACTTAAGATTCATCTCAGACACACACAGACACTTCTCAGATTCACAAAGACTCGTAGGAGACAGAGCCCAGACTGTACCGCTGAACTTGAAGCAATAAACCTGTCTTTCCCACCTCCACCTCCACATGGAAATGAGCATAGTGAGGCCGCCGGCAGTCCTTGAAGGATCATGGAAGGCATAGGGTGGGCAGCTAACATCCAGGCCCTGGTCGGCTTTCTCCTAATCACCTCAGACTTGAGGATTGGCTGGGCTGATGACACAAATAGAGGCAGAGGCTAAAGAGGCATTGAGGTGCTGCTGAAGATCTCAGGGCCTGCTTGACATTCGTCACCCGGTGCTGCTTGGAGCACTTTGGAGGTGGCTTCCCACATTGGGACTCAGTTCAGGGAAGGTCTTGTGCTAAGATGGATGAGGTGCCATGGTTACATGACCTCGAAAGCATCATTACCCACAGAGAAGCTTCTGGGTCAGTTCATGAAGAGTTCCTGTTCACCCCATCTTCCCATCCCCCTACTTCCTCCTGGAACCTTTTTTGTCTAACCTGTGTAGTCCTAGAAAGTCCCTGAGTTCTTAACTCCTCCTTCAACCCACTCAGCCCCCAGAGTGAGGTCCTCAGGGCCAGTATCACCTGTAAGTTTAGTAACAGCTCTGCCTGGATTCCTCACTACCAACTTGGTTGACAGTAGCAAATCATTGCTTGAGCTCCATCCATCTTGATATCAGCTAAGTCTAGTGGCCAGCTCTCTCCATACGATGAGTCTCACATGCTGCCCCATCAGCCATAGAATAAATGATTAGAGGAAGTGTCTGTGCATGTATGGTGAGACGAGGAAGTGTGGAGAAGTCATACCCTAAGGACATACACTGGGAGGCTCTCTCACTGTGTGGCTTTCCAGGAGCTGGGCAAAATAGCAGGGAGAGAGGACTCACAGAGTTAACTGTCCATGCTTTTAGTAGGATGGTCAAAGTTGATTCAGGCTGTTCTGTGGCGCTTCTGGGGAAGCACAGACATCCCCACTAAATACCCATTCACCCCTCTTGTATGAAGCCATTCAAGGGCTTTGCAATAGTTCTCTGACCCCCACCGTGTTGGCTAACGTGTCCAGGAAGCTAGCTTTGTCTTCTGTTGGCTGACGTGTGGGGGGATCAGACTATTTGGTAGTTGAATCTCTTGGCAGTTACCTGGAGTTGGACCTGAGGCGTCGTTGGTGGATGTCCAGGACTAAGGCCTTGGGGAATGAGAAGGAACAATTCGAGACTTTACAGGCAGCATCTGGGTTAAGGGTGGAGCATACACAGAACCCAGGCTCGGGCACAGACTCGATTCTTCCTTTTGAAAAATAGTAGTCAAAACAGGTTTGGCGTCAGCTCCAAGAGGCCGGTGGCCAGACTCAGGCACATGTCTGGTTCTAGTCCTTCACCAGCTTCATACATGGAGAACTATCCAATTCTAGGCTACTCTAGCCTTCTCTGATTATCTTGGGACCCTGCACTGGCCATCCGTAGAATTTATCCCGAGCCCCTTCCATGCCATGTCAGGGGAGAGCATGAAGGCAGGAAAGAGAGAGGTTGTCCCTACTGGCAAGATTCCTGACGAAGTCCATCTGGCAGGCAGGATTGGCTCAGTCAGGAAGCCTCCTCCTCCTGCTCCATCAAGTTACCAGCGCTAGTCTCCTATGCTTTGGGTGCTTCTGAGGGATGGCCCTAGCTCACCACCGCTGAGGGCTCTGAAGTTGTGTGTGGCCTCAGGTAGGACTGAGACAGATGAGACACTCCAGCGCTTAAGGCTCCTGACAGTCAAACTGTTGTTCCTCCACCCCCTACACACCCTTCTCTCCTGGGCAACTATAAACAGGGTTATTCTGAAAGGAAAAACAAACAAACAAACAAAAAAACACCTCCTCCCTCTAGGTGACATAGAAAGACTCAAAATGTTTGCACTTCTCAGATGTGGAGGAGGTGGGCAGGCAGCTTGCCGAGGGCATTCACACACACGGTCCTCCTTGCTGACCACAGTCTGAGGCTAGAGGTAGACAACTCCTGGCTGGCTGCAGAGTGGGATCCTCTTTGGTGGAACCCACAGGCCACCTGGGGCTATAAGGGAAAACCAACCATGGAGCAAGGTCTAGGCTTGGAGGGTCAACAGCCAGGCTTCTTTAAGCACAGCACTTAGGTAGCCCAGGGAGCCCTTAGGTAGGGTGAGGGCATGGCTGGGCAGGGAGAACTGGCAAGAACAGGGTTAGTGTTTGAGGCTGGCTTCCACTTGTTCTGCAGGAAGCTCCTTTAGGTGACACATTTTCTTTCTTTCTTTCTTTCTTTTTTTTTTTCTGTTTTGGGCAATGTTTTAAAAACTTGCTTTCTGTCCTGCAGAGCTATCTGAGAGCTTAGTATGTCTGGGGCCCCTGTCTGTTGCTCACCCTTATCTGGCAGGGGTTTACCATCCCAGTGGTATGGATCACTTGTAAACCCTATGGAGTCAGCCCCAGGCAGACGAGAGCAAGCTCTACAGATGAGAACGCTAACTGTGTGGGCATCCCAGGGCTCAAACTGTGTGCCCCAGGAGCCTGGCATTGGCACAAAGCTGCTATGTCGAAGGCTTCTTTGGCAGGACTCTGGGCTGTGAAGAACCACTCTGGGGAGCACAGGGGCCGTGGAGGGGGTGTTTTGGCTCCTGGCTAGTAAGGCACCATGCTATAATGGTAGAGGAATAGAGCGTATCTATTCCTTCACCTCTGGGATGGACAGAGACAGCACTGAATGTCTTCCAGGAGAGAGACAGAACGAAGACAAGGTAACTAGAAAGGCAGAAGGAAAGCGCCTGGTGTAGTGATATTTTTCCTCCAAGAAGAGAGGACAGCTTCTTGCCTGAGGTTAGGGAGGTGGGAGCTCTGAAACTGGGTCTCAGGGCCCACAGGCACTATATGTAAGGCCTCAGGAAGCTGGAGACTTTGGAGCACAGTAGCTTGGTGAAAGATTTTGGCAGCATCTCCTTGTGTTTCTCTGTGTACTTGAAGTAGGGCCAGGACCTCAAAGAACGCCTTGATAAGCTTCTTTTCCTGCAGAAGATGGCAGGTGGCAGTTGTCAGCTTCAGTGGCTTGTGGAGGGAAAGGAATACTGAACAGCCCCTCTTCGTGTCTAAGAACGACTCACATTGAGCACGCCCAGAGGCGAGCCCTGGCCTCCTGTTCCTACCCTCTGCTCCTTTAGAATCCCGCAGCTCAGTTAGCAACAGGTCTAGTTCCCTGCTGCTCAGGTCCGGCCTGTGGAGCCATCTTTGACCCCGTAGCCTCTCAGCTACAGCCAGCTGTTGGCTCTGCCTTCAGTATATGCCCAGCATCTATCTGACCAGCTTGCCAGCCCCACAGCCTCCATGCAGAGTGAAACCACTGTAATCTTTCACTTGGGCTATTCCAATGGCTGGTCTATTCCTTTCTTTTGTTCAAATAATACTAGGCCCTCAGACACACTAGGCTAGTATACTTTTTTTTCCTCCTAGATTTACTTATTTTATATGTATTTCACCTGTGTGTATATATGTGCACCACATGCCTGCCTGATGATGCTTGAGGAGGTCAGAAGTGTGTTAGATTCCCCGGAACTGGAGTTATGGACGGTTATGAGCCAGTGTGTGGGCACTGGGACTGAACCCTGCTGCGCTGACTCTTCAGCTCCTAGGCAGTCCTATTGTTAGCAATTCTATTACTGCTATAATCGAATTCTATTATATTCTATTACTCTGCAATAGCAATTCTATTATTTAGATCTATCTCCAGCACTCTTGTTACTTGAGATAAGAGTCTCACTAAGTTGCTCAAACTGGCCTTGAACTTGCTTTGTAGCTCCAAATGACCTACAACATGACATCCTCCTGCCTCAGCCTTTTGAATAACTAGAATCAGAGGTGTGAGCCACTGGACCTGGGCTTGATCCCCACATTTCTATCTTTGGCCCACCAGCAGCATGTTCAATTAGTCTCCTTTATGTTTGGAACACATTTCCTTCTGCTTCAGCTTCTGAATAGTCGGGGTCATGTGTGCACCATCACACCCACCTACATTTGATTTGAAATAATGGATCAGGGCTGGAGAGATGGCTCAGAGGTTAAAAGCATATACTGTTCTTGCAAAGGATGTGAGTTTAGGTCCCAGCACCCATACTGGGTGGCTTCCCATCCCATAGGGAATCTGACACCTCTGGTCTCCTAGCAATCCCAAGCACATATCCACACAAATAGCCATAATTAAAAACAGTGAAGTAAAAAAAAAATTCACTGGAAGGGTCTCAGTGAATATCCCTGGCTATTCTAGAACTTCACATATAAACCAGACTGGCCTTAAACTCCAAGATCCACCCACCTATGCCCCCTGAGTGCTGGGACCATGCCAGGCGAGACTCAAATCAGGATCCACAGACCCAAGGTGGTGTTCGCTCCTCAACATTAGGAATGTTTCTTTTCCTCTGGGCCTGTAATCCCATCCGGCACTTAGGAGCTGGAAACAGGGGAACCTGGAGTCCAAGGCCAGCCTGGACTCTTAAGACTCTGTCTCAAAAAAGTAAACAACGTATCTTATAGTTTACCCTCTCTGCATCTCTTGATGGATAAAGGCAGAGGTCCTGTCCTCCCCCAGGGGTGATGCAGCATGCTGATTCTGGTTCTGTGAGCTGGGTTCAGAGCCCAGACCTATCATGGGACAAGCTCTTTAACTTTCTCATCTGGAAATCGGCAATGAAGAAAGTGCATGATCCACAAAGCCAGGAGTAGAAAGGCATGCCAGTACTTAGAATTTTGCCTGCACGTTGGTACACACCCGTTTACACCAGTACCACAGTGATTGTTCACTTGCCTTTAGGATCTCTTGGTGGTTTTTTGAGGCATACAGCTGGCCATCCTGCACTATGTCTTCCACCAGCTGCTCATAGCCCTCATTGTAGGTCACATAGGGAATCTGGAAGCCTTGAGCACTGTTGGTTTCTCTGATCTTGAAGTTGATCCAGAGTTTCCTGGAACGGGCGGTGAAGGCAATGGGACACCCATAGATCTGGCAGGTCTCCTAAGTGGTGATGGAGGATGGGGAGGAGTTTCTCATGACCAGGACGTCCCCACACTCGTCCTCAGGTAGCAGGAAGATCTCGGGGACCATGATGAGGATCTTGCGCTTGGGTAGGGGGTTGATATTCCAGATGCACTCCACACTGGCTGGGTAGTTGCCCAGGTTGTTGGGGGACTCCATGTAGCCAGTGAACTCACCTAGCTCCCCACCCCACTGCTGATTCTTACACTGGACCACACTGGTAGAGCCATCAAAGTCAGTGCTTGTATTTCCTGGGCAGTTGGTGCAGAAGTTCTGACAGAAGTCGAGCTAGTAGGAGCCCACTGCACAGCAAATACAGCGATGGATGCTAGTGTTATAGTAGTGGCCCGGGGAGCATTGGACTTTGGTGTCACAGTCCTGGAAGGAGACTGCCCCCTAGTGCTTGGTGTGAGGCCTCCGCCACAGGGGAAGCACAGGGTTCATCCTGCTTCAGGTTGATAGGTGCCGCATGGGCATGGCTGGCAGGGCTTAAACCCATCTCTTGAATGGTGACCAGGTGGGCACTGACCACACTTGGTGCCTGCTCGGTGCTGCCTCGGTCAGCAGACCTCCACTAGCTCTGCTCTGTCCTCAGCTACCAGGCCTGGCTTGTGGGCTAGCTGGCCCAGGGATTCTTCTGGCTTCCTCTGCTTTGTCTTTGTTTTGTAGATGCAGGTGACATTTAGCATCCTTGACGGGCAGTACTGCAGCCTCATGGCAAGAGCTGGAAATGGTGTTGTTCCCAGGGTGTATGACTGGGGCTGGAGCAGCTTTAGAGTTCAGGGTACCACAGCTCACTGTGAAACCGTTCTCTGAATCTGGCAAGAACCAGACCAGGGAGAGGCAGGTCAGAGCACAAGTATCCTTCTTGCCCGGCGATTGCAGCTGAGCATGACTTTTGAGGCTCCAGGAATGCTCTGACACTTCACTGGTTCTGTGCAATCCTTTCCGTTCCAGTGAAGGAGGCCCTGGCCTACTGGGCAAGTACATTTACCGAGGACTGGACTCAGTGGGTCTCTCAACCTGCAGAGGAATTCAGGGTCCCGGTACTCAGGTGGGCAAGGAGTTGGTGAAAACAGACGGGAACACAGAGAGAGTGCTGTATCTGAATGTAATTTCCCAAAGCGAACATCAGACTTATAACAGAGAAGAAAAACAAGGAACTTAGGCGATA